>NC_090437.1:16045784-17291568 GCF_031143425.1 Pleurodeles waltl | reverse complement strand
GGCACCAATGATGTTGGGGATATGTCCAAGGGCATAGAAGTCAGCCTTCACAGTGGCCAAATCACCCTCCTCAGGGAAAATAATGTAGCTCCGCATGTATTTCGTCAGGGCAGACAACACTCTGGACAAAATCTTAGAAAACATAGGCTGAGACATCCCTGATGACATGGCCACTGTCAAAAAATGGAGGACTGACAGAACCTGCACCAGAGGGGGAATTCCTGTGAGTTGGCGGATGGGGGACATCAGTGCTGGCTCCAGCTGGGCACACAGTTCATGTATAGTGGATCGGTCAAGTCGGTAGCGAAGTATAATTTGACGTTCCTCCATTGTCGATAGGTCCACCAGCGGTCGGTACACGGGAGGATTCATCCTTCTCCTCGCAAGTCCCAGCGGACGGTGCCTAGGAAGGACAACATGGAGCACAGAGTCAAGCAACCCACAGGTACGTAACTACAGCTTGCACAGTACACGATTCTCAATGCATTGAATGGCTTGTATGAGTGGCAATGCAAGGCCTAGGCCTGTGTGACGCAGTAGTAATTAAGCCCTGTGGTCCCTTGTAATGGCGGCTGCCTGACCTGAGAAGTGTGACAGTGGGATGTGAGGTCAATGCGCTGGCGTGACACACCGTGGCGGTAGGCGGTCGAAGACCGCGGCGCAAAGCCGCATTGGTTAACATCGAGCCCTATGGGTTTCACGAGCCAATGACTAGCTGCGCCGGCGGTCGCGGAACGCACCGTGGCGGTACGCGCCGCTGCGGGCGTGACCGCCATTTTCTATCTGGTTAATCACTCGAGACCTGATCATCCACAGGAGAGGATCTATACTGCAAGTGCTGCTGTGACCTCGGTCTGGGAGATACAATGGCTGCTGCGACTGGGGAAAGGGCCCCTGCCTTCACTACAGAAGAGTTGGAGAAACTTGTGGATGGGGTCCTGCCCCAGTATGCGCGACTCTACGGTCCTCCAGACCAACAGGTAAGTACACTGTGTGCACGTTGAATGGGCTATGCCTGGGTTGTGTATGGTGGATGTAAGATGGTGGGGTGGGGGGACAATGACGAGTGCAAGGCACGACAGATGAGAGCATGTGCCACATGGCAAGGTTGGGGAGGGGGGGCCAATCGCATCTATCATGCGGAAAATTGATGATATTTCAATTTCCATCCTGTACATGTCAAATAGGTCAGCGCCCATCAGAAGATCGACATTTGGCGTGCCATCGCCAAGGAAGTCCGGACCCTGGGGGTCCACAACAGACGGGGCACCCACTGCCGCAAGAGGTGGGAGGACATCCGCCGCGGGACCAGGAAGACCGCCGAGTCACTGCTGGGGATGGCCTCCCAACCTAGGAGGGGTGCCAGTCGTACCCTGACCCCCCTGATGTCCCGGATCCTGGCGGTGGCCTACCCCGATTTGGATGGGCGCGTGACGACATCACAGCAGACACAAGGGGGTGAGTACCAGCACATTCAGCTATCTTCACGCGCAGTGGAGGTGCCTGGGTGGGGGAGGAGGGCTGTGGGTGACATTAGGCCAGGGCGCTTTCTGTATTGTATTCCTCTCCTTTAGCCATGTCCCTGTGCCCCCGCCCCCCACCTCTGTACGGTGACAGGTACAGCTAGCCATGGTCCTGCATCACCCATGTGCGCGTTTGTTGTCCCTAGACCTGTTGGCCCAGTCACAAGTACTCAGTAGTGTACCCCGATTGCGCGGCTTAGTGCATGAGGCTCCTGTGTCTGTCCTCTCTGCCAACGGTGTTGACAATGCATGTACTCAACCTTTTATTATGTCTCCCCCCACCCCTTTTTCTTTATCTTCTTGTGCATGTGTGCTTCAGCATCATCAGGCGGAGGAGACTTGGCACCGGAGCACGAGGGAGCTGCGACTCACAAGGCCCCGGTGGGCCATGGCACAGACACCGAGGCCACCAGTGATACGGAGGGCGAGGGGAGCTTCACAACGGGGAGCCGTGGTGAAACCAGCGACACCGACACGTCCTCGGATGGGAGCTCCCTAGCGGTGGTGGCAACATCCGTGCCCCCCGCCTCTACAGGTACAGCCGCCACCCAGCGCACCAGCTCCGCCCTCCCACCAGCCCCTCAGCCTACGCTCTGTGCCCGCTCGCCCAAGAAGGCGGGCATCTCCTTCGCCCCAGGCACCTTAGCCCCTGTTACCCCAGCTGCCATCAGTGAGGAGGTCATTGACCTCCTGAGGACCATCATTGTTGGGCAGACTACCCTTTTGAATGCCATCCAGGGGGTAGAGAGGGAGGTGCATCGTAGCAATGCATACCTGGAGGGCATTCATTCGGGTCAGTCTGCCCATCAACGATCGTTCAATTCTCTGGCCTCAGCACTGACGGCAGCCATTGTCCCTGTTTCCAGCCTCCCTCTTCTAAATGCCTCCAGCCTCCCTCTGTCTCCTGTTCCTCTGCCTATCCCATCCACACCATCAGACCAGCCTGCACACACCTCAACACCCAAGGGCAGCTCTTCCAGACATAAGCACCACAGATCACACAAACATTCACCCAAGCAACACCCAGATGCAGACATACCAACAGCCACTACCACCTCTGTCTCCCCCACCTCCTCGTCTCCCTCCTCCCTCCCTGTGACGTCTACACTCACGCCTGCATGCACACCACCAACAGCCAGTACTTCCACCACCAGCACACCCTCCAGTACAGTCCGTACACGTGCAGTCACCACCCCCACTGCCATTTACACGTCCCCTGTGTCCTCTCCCACTGTGTCTGTCACCCCCTCTTCCAAGACACACAAACGCAGGCAGCCACCCACCCAACAGCCAACCACGTCACGACAGCCTGCAGACCATGCACCTTCACCCAAGGACACCTCCTCTTCCTCCACTCCCATAACCACTGCACCTACCGTTTACCTTGGTCCTAAAAAGTTTTACCTCTCCAATCTTGACCTCTTTCCCTCACCTGACCCACCCCCTCCATCTGCTAAGAGTCCCAAGAGCACCTCAGCCACCACCAGCCCGGGTTCACGTGTCAGCGTAGTTCAAGGATTTTGGAGTCCCCCCTTTGCCAGCAGTGACACATCTGTCAGCAGCAAGGGGACAGCCAGCCCCCCCCCTGGAAAGAGGACCCGGAAAGTGAGGGCTCGCCGCGGGAGGAGTGCCACGGCTGCCCCCAAGGACCAAAGTTCGGACACTTCACCTGCCAGGGGAGGCAAGGCCCAGAGAGCCACAGCGAAGGAGGGCAAGGGCAGCAGGGCGGAGAAGTCAGGCAGCAGGAGCGCGGACCAGGAGGGCCCCACAAGCCCCATCCCGGGTGTGAGGGAGGACACCCAAGGGCCCACGACACCGTCACCGAAGGGTCCAGCAACTGCACGGTCGGAGGGCGACTGAGCAGGGAGTCCTGCCCAGGTCTGACTCCCTGGAATTACAGGACAATCACCGCTGAAGAGGGCCCTGCCGTGCAGGAAGGCACCGCTGAAGAGGGCCCCGCCGTCCAGAAAGGCACCACTGAAGAGGGCCCCGCCGTCCAGAAAGGCACCGCTGAAGAGGGCCCCGCCGTGCAGGAAGGCACCGCTGAAGAGGGCCCCGCCGTCCAGAAAGGCACAGCTGAAGAGGGCCCGCCGTGCAGGAAGGCACCGCTGAAGAGGGCCCCGCCGTGCAGGAAGGCACCGCTGAAGAGGGCCCCGCCGTGCAGGAAGGCACCGCTGAAGAGGGCCCCGCCGTCCAGAAAGGCACCGCTGAAGAGGGCCCCGCCATGCAGGAAGGCACCGCTGAAGAGGGCCCCGCCGTGCAGGAAGGCACCACTGAAGAGGGCCCCGTCGTCCAGAAAGGCACCGCTGAAGAGGGCCCCGCCGTGCAGGAAGGCACCGCTGAAGAGGGCCCCGCCATGCAGGAAGGCACCGCTGAAGAGGGCCCCGCCGTGCAGGAAGGCACCGCTGAAGAGGGCCCCGCCGTCCAGAAAGGCACCGCTGAAGAGGGCCCCGCCGTGCAGGAAGGCACCGCTGAAGAGGGCCCCGCCGTCCAGAAAGGCACCGCTGAAGAGGGCCCCGCCGTGCAGGAAGGCACCGCTGAAGAGGGCCCCGCCGTCCAGAAAGGCACCGCTGAGGAGGGCCCCGCCAAGACAGGCCCCGCTCCGCTGGGCCCTTCCTGTCAAGCACCGCTCCGCTGGGCCCCGCCGTCTCAAGCACCGCTCCGCTGGGCCCTTCCTGTCAGGCACCGCTCCACTGGGCCCCGCCGTCTCAAGCACCGCTCCGCTGGGCCCCGCCGTCTCAAGCACCGCTCCGCTGGGCCCTTCCTGTCAAGCACCGCTCCGCTGGGCCCCGCCGTCTCAAGCACCGCTCCTCTGGGCCCCGCCGTCTCAAGCACCGCTCCGCTGGGCCCTTCCTGTCAAGCACCGCTCCGCTGGGCCCTTCCTGTCAAGCATCGCTCCGCTGGGCCCCGCCGTCTCATGCACCGCTCCGCTGGGCCCTTCCTGTCAAGCACCGCTCCGCTGGGCCCCGCCGTCTCAAGCACCGCTCCGCTGGGCCCTTCCTGTCAAGCACCGCTCCGCTGGGCCCTTCCTGTCAAGCACCGCTCCGCTGGGCCCCGCCGTCTCAAGCACCGCTCCGCTGGGCCCTTCCTGTCAAGCACCGCTCCGCTGGGCCCTTCCTATCAAGCACCGCTCCGCTGGGCCCCGCCGTCTCAAGCACCGCTCCTCAGGGCCCCGCCGTCTCAAGCACCGCTCCGCTGGGCCCTTCCTGTCAAGCACCGCTCTGCTGGGCCCCGCCGTCTCAAGCACCGCTCCGCTGGGCCCTTCCTGTCAGGCAACGCTCCGCTGGGCCCGCCTTCACAAGCACCGCTCCACTGGGCCCCGCCGTCTCAAGCACCGCTCCGCTGGGCCCTTCCTGTCAAGCACCGCTCCGCTGGGCCCTTCCTGTCAAGCACCGCTCCGCTGGGCCCCGCCGTCTCAAGCACCGCTCCGCTGGGCCCTGCCATCTCAAGCACCGCTCCGCTGGGCCCTTCCTGTCAAGCACCGCTCCGCTGGGCCCTTCCTGTCAAGCACCGCTCCGCTGGGCCCTTCCTGTCAAGCACCGCTCCGCTGGGCCCCGCCGTCTCAAGCACCGCTCCTCTGGGCCCCGCCGTCTCAAGCACCGCTCCGCTGGGCCCTTCCTGTCAAGCACCGCTCCGCTGGGCCCTTCCTGTCAAGCACCGCTCCGCTGGGCCCCGCCGTCTCATGCACCGCTCCGCTGGGCCCTTCCTGTCAAGCACCGCTCCGCTGGGCCCCGCCGTCTCAAGCACCGCTCCGCTGGGCCCTTCCTGTCAAGCACCGCTCCGCTGGGCCCTTCCTGTCAAGCACCGCTCCGCTGGGCCCCGCCGTCTCAAGCACCGCTCCGCTGGGCCCTTCCTGTCAAGCACCGCTCCGCTGGGCCCTTCCTATCAAGCACCGCTCCGCTGGGCCCCGCCGTCTCAAGCACCGCTCCTCAGGGCCCCGCCGTCTCAAGCACCGCTCCGCTGGGCCCTTCCTGTCAAGCACCGCTCCGCTGGGCCCCGCCGTCTCAAGCACCGCTCCGCTGGGCCCTTCCTGTCAAGCACCGCTCCGCTGGGCCCGCCTTCACAAGCACCGCTCCACTGGGCCCCGCCGTCTCAAGCACCGCTCCGCTGGGCCCTTCCTGTCAAGCACCGCTCCGCTGGGCCCTTCCTGTCAAGCACCGCTCCGCTGGGCCCCGCCGTCTCAAGCACCGCTCCGCTGGGCCCTGCCATCTCAAGCACCGCTCCGCTGGGCCCTTCCTGTCAAGCACCGCTCCGCTGGGCCCTTCCTGTCAAGCACCGCTCCGCTGGGCCCTTCCTGTCAAGCACCGCTCCGCTGGGCCCCGCCGTCTCAAGCACCGCTGGCCCAATGACTGTGCCGGTTCTGTGTCGTGCTAATGTTCACGCTGCACTCAGGCCACCCTGCCTCCCCCATTGCCTGTGGAGACTGTTATCCACTTGATGGACTGTGGCTTTGCACTCCCCAGGATGGTACAGTGGGCAAGCCACCCACTGTAGAGACTTGAGAGACTGTGGCTTTGCACTCCCCAGGATATGACAGTGGGCAAGCCACCCACTGTAGAGACTTGAGAGACTGTGGCTTTGCACTCCCCAGGATTGAACAGTGGGCATGGTGGCCCCTTCTCGGATCTGGCGTCGTGGACTCATGTGTCTGTGGTGCCCCCCCTTCCCTTCCCCCTGAGGTGCCTGTAGTTTTGTCATCTGATGCCCCTGCAGTGTTCTCTCCAACGGACTCAGGTCTCCTGTGTGGGCTTTGCCCATGTGTTGATACACTTTGGCCCACGGACATTTGCAATTTCTGTGACTGTGCGGGACTTTCTGCCTCTATTTCTCGGTCACGCAATGTTTACATTTGACATTTTTTGCTTCATTTTCCTATTTTACCATATCTTCAATGAACCTAATTTTTACATAAATGTTGTTTCCCACTTTAATCATATCTTTTCGTTATTCCGGGGGGTATGGGTGGGGTCACTTTGACTTGGTGCTCTGCATTGGTGTGTAGATAGTTGGGGGGTGGGTGTGATGCGTATGTGTGTGCCCGTAACCCTCCCTCCTCCCCCCTCCCCTGTGTCGTAGGTGCAGTACTCACCGTTGTCGTCTGCGCCGGAGTTCGTACTCGTGGTAGATGAGCAGGTAGACGAGAGCGGGTAGGATGTGTAATTCGGGCTCCATGCTGTTCTCTGTCCTCGTGGAGTGCATAGAGGTGAGCGTTTTCCCGTTCGTAGTCTGTTTCCGCCGTGTTTTTATCGGCGGGGCTCCCGCCCCGGAAAAGTGGCGGATTGGTGAGTTGTGATAGGGTGGGCAGTACATTGTCTGCCACCTGCCTGTTTGTCTGTCCCACCGTGGCGGTCGGAGTGTTAAAGTGGCGGGCGCTGTTGGCGGTTCCCGCCAGGGTCAGAATTCCATTTTTTGAACCGCCAGCCTGTTGGCGGCTTGGCCGCCACTTTATCACCGACCGCCGAGGTCAGAATGACCCCCTATGTGTTGGGGGTTAGACAAGCATGTGCTTAATAAGTAGCTGAACTTTTGTGAATTATTGTAAGGGAAGGAATGTGGTTTTGTAGTGTGCTGCATGTTTGTTAAAAGTGAAATGTGTGGTATGTGTGAGGGCACAGTAGAATGTGTCACATGGAAGGTAGAATGTGGATCCTGGAGTGGTCTTAAGGGAGCATGGAATGGATGATGCAGAGATTGATGATTGTTGACCTTGGAGTTGGTCTTTACTAGTGCTGTCCTTGATATTATATATGAATTCTTATAAATATATGGTGAAAAGCTCTACCCCACTTTTTGTGTTCCTCTGACAGTTCTGCCCCCACATTGTGTTATCATATACAAACCAATCTAGTATGGATGGTATTCCTGGGTCCCAAGGTGTGTCACATATATATTGACTAAATTGTATTTGGGTTAGTAAGATGGCTTGCTCAAATCTATGCCAATCAATGAACTCTGTCTTTTGAGTATAATACTGTTCTTGCTTGTGGTACATCAACATAAGAACCACATTCAATTGAATACAGTTATGCAATTTCAGATTAAAAGGACTTTGATTAAAACAATAGGAAGGCATATATAGTGTGCATGCTTTACGGAGCCGATGGAGACTCAAGTCAGGGTGCTCTAGACATCCGGAGCAAGATTTGGAGGTGATAGATACAAAGTTGTGCAAAATGTGTATAGTTATGACAGGCAGATTCAGTGAATGGAGTCAAAGAGAGAAGACACCAGATGAACAGGTTTTCAGCTGTCAGGTTTCAGTTGTGAATGTCCTTTTTGTTTGTTGAAACATTTTTATTGAGGATACGGTTCCATAGTACATGACAGAAAACCAAACATTTGTAATTTATAATAACATACATCAATCTTATCATACATTAATCAGGATGCATAGGAATACTCGTGGGAGTGAATGGTTCATATATTTCATCAACAGAAGCAACAGAATAACAAATAAACCATCATGTGATGAGTTTTTGGCATATGGTGTACAGTTCGAATTATCCCCAATCTGGTCTGAGTCACGAGCTTAGTCTAATATCACATCATTACCTCAACTTGCGGTGATACATAAGGTGGAAGGGCACTGACTTGTGATGTTCTAGAATATAGAGTGATCCGATCCAACCATAAATGGTCTCTAGGAATTGCCCAGAGGATCAGCAGGTCGCATTGGGAGTAAAGCTGATGATAGTGTTTCCAAGTCTGTCACTATAGGATATTTTCTAAGGCCCCTAATCTCTTCATGCTTCAAGGCTACCGTTTCCGCTCAGACCCACTTAAGTGTCTCCGCCTGCCAGTGGGCTGTACTGGGTAATACCTGGGATTTCCAATGCATACACCCACTAGTAGTGCCAGGTCGATGAACTTGTTGCTGGCCTTGGCAATCGGCAATCTATGAAAGAGGCCAAGCAGCGATCCTCCATGGATCGCACAGCTTATCGGCCCGTTCTATTAAGCTGTGTATCTGAGCCCAATAACCTATCCCTGTCGGACAGTCCCAGAACATATGTTTCATATTGGCCCTTGTCTGTAAACACCGTGGGCATGCCAACGGGGAACCAAACATGTGGAATAGGGAAGCAAGCATGAGGTACACTCTAAATTTTGCATTGCATTACATCCATCTAGGGTACTCAAGGGTTTTCTCCCACTCGTCTGCGATGAGATCTTTGCCCAGGTCTCTTTCCCATTCCCTTCGGGTTGCAACTAGGGGATCGTACACAGCATGTGTGAATGCTCGTGCTAGCCAGGTTATAAGCTTGTGCCCTTCACCCATCATAAAGAGCACCTGTTTTGGTGGGTTGGGGTCCAGTTCTATGTTAGTGATGCCCTATAGATGGAGCGCCTATGCTAGTAGATGTGCATGTGCTAGAAGGTGTCCCACAGGCAACCCATATTAATCCTGCATCTGTTCATATGTCAAGAGCATGCCCTCCCAGAACAGTGCACCCAGTTTGTCCACGTCCACCTCCGACCAACTCACCCAACATCCCACGGAAGGGAATCGTTCGCAATGGTATGTCTGGCGAGTAAAGTGGCATTTTTGGTGTAAGCTTCAGGCTTCTGTGAAAACATCATAGGCAATCTGCAGAAAACTATTTGACATATGAGGAGGATATGTTTGTGGCAAGAAAACATGTTGCAACTCTTCCTGTAGCAACACAAAAGGATGATGGACGGAGTGCTGAACAATGCAAACATTCACCCCCAGTCACAGATCTGGGTTTAATCCATCCTTCTTTTGCTCACCATGCCACCCCAGTTTGGACCCAGCCATGTTCAAATCAGTCTTGACCCTGTTCCTCATGGGAACAGTCCAGCCCGAACTGCCAGGCCTGGTCCTCCCTGGACCGGAAACAAGCATCCTGGGAACGGTTTCAGGGTATCACCCTTCATCAGCTAGGCTAGCTTGAATCCAGTGGCACAGTGAGCAAGGGACCCAAGTATAGGCATACCCTTCCCACTTAGGGCAACTTTAGCAACACAAAAGGATGATGGACTGAGTGCTGAACACTGCAAACACTCATCCCCAGTCACAGGTTTGGGTTTAATCCATCATTCTTTTGCTCACCATGCCACCCCAGTTTGGACTCAGCCATATGCAAATCAATCTTGACCCTGTTCCTCATGGGAACAGTCCAGCCCGAACTGCCAGGCCGGGTCCTCCCTGGACCGGAAACAAGCATCCTGGGACCAGTTTCAGGGTATCACCCTTCATCAGCCAGGCTAGCTTGAATCCAGTGGCACAGTGAGCAAGGGACCCAAGTATAGGCATACCCTTCCCACTTAGGGCAACTTTAGCAACACAAAAGGATGATGGACAGAGTGCTGAACAATGCAAACACTCATCCCCAGTCACAGATCTGGGTTGAATCCATTGTTCTTTTGCTCACCATGCCACCCCAGTTTGGACCCAGCCATATGCAAATCAGTCTTGACCCTGTTCTTCATGGGAACAGTCCAGCCCGAAATGCCATGCCATGTCCTCACTGGACCAGAAACAAGCATCCTGGGACCGGTTTCAGGGAATCACCCTTCATCAGCCCGGCTAGCTTGAATCCAGTGGCACAGTGAGCAAGGGACCCATGTCTATCACACCCTTCCCACTTAGGGCACCTTTAGCAACACAAAAGGATGATGGACGGAGTGCTGAACAATGCAAACACTCAACCCCAGTCACAGATCTGGGTTTAATCCATCGTTCTCTTGCTCACCATGCCACCCCAGTTTGGACCCAGCCATATGCAAATCAGTTTTTACCCTGTTCCTCATGGGAACAGCCCAGCCCGAACTGCCAGGCCGGGTCCTCCCTGGACCAGAAACAAGCATCCTGGAAACTCTTCCTGTGCCTGCACAGGGGTGAGAGGGCCTAATTCTTCTGTGTATCGTCCTGCCAACCAATATGTGGGCACTGCAGCTGTGCCGCCAAATAGTAATATTCAAAGGTGGGAGCACCCAGGCTGCCCTTTGTGATGGGGAGTAGTAATTTATGGAGTGCTACTCAGCATGTACCCCTATTCCATTTAAAGGACCCCAGCGTGGAATGTAAGGCATGGAAGGTAGATCTGTGTATGCTGAGCAGTAGATTTTGGAAGAAATATAACTGGCGGGGGAGCATCACCATTTGTGCAAGAGCCACTCCACCTTGGATCGTGAGAGGCAAGGTACTCACGAAGGCCATCTGGGGCTTCAGGGAAGTTACTGCCTTCATGAAATTACCATCTAGTAAATCCTTCTTGTCATGGTAGATGTTGATACCCAAGTATCGGAACGCATGGTTTCCGATTTCAACTGGTGTCCTTCTAAGAGAAAGCTGAGTGGGGGCAATGTGGATGCAGAGGGAATAAGCAGGACTTTACCTAGTGCACATGCAGCCCAGGTGTCATGTGAAACTCTTGCCAAAGTGTCTGGACTGGGGCAAATCCAAGCTGGATGTTCCACAGATAAATCAGGAAATCATCCACATACAATTAAACTGCATTATTTTCTCCCGATACCGGGATGACCCATTCTCAGCCAATGGCTCCATGGCACAGGCAAAAAGTAGTGGGGTCAGTGGGCAGCCCTGTCATGTTCCTCTCTTTTTTTGGAACAGGGGCGAGATATGCTCTCTTATCTGAACCCTTGCCAGTGGCTCTACATATAGCAGTTGTACCAAAGTCATGCTGATTGCTGATTGCATTTGCTACAGCTGCTTGCTTAGACCACCAGATCCCTGGCCTACATGGGGACGGTGTCTTTCTAGACAACAGGCGTCCTAGCTCAGGTATGTGGGTTGATGTCTTCCCAGCAGAGAGACCTGAATTAGGGCTTATCATGCTGTGGTCTAACATAGCTTAGGTAGGAAACACATATATTATTCCTAGTTACAATATGGTGGGACTTTTTCTGTGTTTCACTCTTCTTGTCACCGTTTTGCATCTAACGTGATTTATCATCCTCGTTTTTTGCAATTCATACCATTTTATCTACGATGCAATTAATTCATTGAACCTTATTGTACCATTCTCTGCCTCAGTTTGTCTTTGAATATGTGACAATAATGTAACTGAGAGAAAAGGATGAGATTTGGTCGACCACGACTTCCCTGAGGAGTCATTTCTGTCATTTCTGTCATTCAGCGTCCGGTTGCCACAATAAGCCCTGCTCTTTGGCACAGGTGAGGCACTGCTTGTTAGCCGGAAACCCGGATTAGGCTGACAGTTGTCACATGGTGTGGGATTAGACTCAGTTCCCCACAATCCAGGTGATTCTGCTTATAATAGAATAATGAGAGCCTACGCAACACTTTCTGTGATCCCAAATAATGTCAGTGTTGGGAGGAGGTAGTCCCAGTCCACTGTGTTGAACGCTTTCTTTAGGTCAAGTACCAAACATGCAGTGAATGGCCAGTGGGGTGGGGCCTGCTCCAACGCTCTTCATCGTCTGTGTAATGTTCAGTGTAGTGGGTCTTCCAGGGATGAACCAGTTTTGGTCCGCATGTAGCAGCCTCTTCATGAGCTCCTGTAGGCAGCCCGCCAAAACCTTGCTCAGCATCGTTTAACCACAGCCTAGTCGGAATGTCTTTTAGAACAAATGCAACAGCTTCACCTCAAACAGTACTCAGACAAGTGACCTCCAAAAAGGATTTGCACATATAGCCCTTGGTCTAGTGAATCAATCATAAAAAGCGAATTATGTACAATGACCAGAAAAGCTTTTATACCTGTAACTTGTCAGCAGGGCTGGCTTTGGGGTGATGCAAGTGGTGCGGACGCACTGGGTGCTGACCTGGATTGGGGGGCACTGACCTTAGGGGAGTGCTGTGTTTAGCAATAACTTATGAAACCTGCGATTTAAAAGCACTCTCTTAAAAGTTCCTTGTGCGTCCAGCCTTCAGGAAGCAATCACAATGTCAAGATACCTCTTGTGAATAATGTTCCTACCAGGGAAAGAGATGGGAGTTTTGTCTAGAGGCAGCTTTGACTCGCCATGGGCTAGCGTAAAAGGTTTATATGCCTGCTGCAAAGAACAGAACTATATTTTATGTGGATAGCTGAGTGGATTAGTAAAGCCAGCCTTTACAAGCTCTTTAAAACAAATGAATGTATGTGAAAGGGGGGCTATGGTGAGATGAGGGGTACATTTGCTGGGTGGTAGTGAGGGAATCCGAGGAGGTGGTCATGGGGAGGGGGGGTTACAAAACAGACTCGCACAGGGTGATACCAGAGCTTAAGCCGGCCCTGCTTATCAGGATGCTGACACAATGCTTTAATGCCATGATATAACAATACAGGTGACTAGTTGCCACCAGGAAATGAAGCCTAACTAGGAAATGTACCTTTAACAATGTAATACTTCAACACTAAATTTCTATTAAACAGTACTAGAACTTCAGTACTTGTGCTATCTCGCAACACTCCAGATGCAAGAAGGGCCAGCTCTTCAGAAGCATGATTCTTTGTCGCAAGGGGATGCATGTGTTATTTTATGCTAGCTACACGAAATGCCTGAATTTACGCCATCACAACATGTTGTGTGATTGAACTTACATTTGGGTCTCCTTTTGAGGGAATACGGGAACACCGCGAAGAAAAGGAATGTGAGCTGCTGTTATTTGTGTCATGCGTGATTTTGTACATTTCACTATCAAAAACAAGTCCTCTTGTCCAAAAATGAATGTGAGAGTGCATTTCTCACAAAAAGATGAAAAATACTGAATCAGCGTTTCGTCTAATTTTTGCACAGATTTTCATTTATTTTGTGTTATCTCCACAAAGTTAATTACATGAATTTTGCGTAAGCCTTGGTCCATTTCCTCTTTCAGAGAGTCTTAAGAACAGGACATATGCAGGTAGTGGTACTACACATGCACACTTCCAAGTCAATACTCCGCTGACAGGCTCACAACCACTGTAACCAACTTCCATGAGATACCATCATAAGTTTGCACTTCACTGAAGATACACTCACTTTTGTGTGTTCTAGACAGTTCACTAACAGGTGCAACAGAACTCAACCCTTTTCGTGACATAACCTTTAGCAAACTCATGACAGAGTGCCATCTCACCTGCTTGTTGCCTCTGACAGCCAGTCCCAGTAAACACCATATAATAATTATGTACACAATGCCATGGTTGCACCATACTTCTTACCTCTTAGACCATCACTTAGACATTTCTTCCATGACATTGCTCTTGCACCTCATTTTTCATATTAATCGTCAAATAGTTCCTGCTGGAGGAACGCAGACTTAATCCTTTCCAAGATTGTCAGCCATTGGGCCTTCTAAAGTGGAATTAAATTCCCACTGACTTCCATAAAAAACACCATAGAAAGGAGAGAAAACCATATTCTTTCTTTTAAACCAAACACCTCCAAGACCAATTAGGAACATTTGAAGAGGAAAGGAGGTAAGTAGTTGGTCATCACGAAACTTGTGTTTCTTGTTTCCGTTTAGACGTTTCCATCTAGACTTGCTTCAGGAATGATCCTAAATCAGTCATAGAAGTCCCTAAGAAGGATGCTATGCAGATAGGCTGGTTGGTCATGCAAAAGGATCTGTGTGATATAAAGGTAGACACCTACATTAAACTGCGCTGTTATATGGGCATACATTGACTCGCATCGGGACTTGATGGCACTGATGACAACAAACCTGTGACTTGCACTGAGATGTTAATCAGTACCGAGGTCACCATTTTGAATGATAATCAGCACTTTGTTTATGAAATCTGTTCTAGCTCAATCTAATTTTATTGAAGGAGAGGCAATTCAGAGAGGGCAAGCCTACTACCTAAATCTCACAGTACCCCTGATTTATTTGCACACACACAGAAAAATACAGCTGCAGGTGCCAAAATGTATTTCAGTGCGATTACAATTCATATGAGGAACAAGACAGAGAAGATTAGAGCACTGACAGATGGCGAGCTCTACAAATATACTGGAAATGAGTGTTTCATGGCATCTTCGCGGAATATATTATGCAAACGAATTCAGTTCGCTGTCGTAATTTAAATTTGATTCTAAACCAATGTATTCGTGAACCAGGCCCTAGAAATCATATTTTGGCAGTGTTACACTTAAACACAGGGGTACTCATCATAGGTCCGGGATTCCTGAATTCATGCAAAGTTTTCAGGATAATCCTGTCACGATCTGTCTTCCGCTTACCACCCTGGTCAGATGAAGCTGGAGTGCCACCTCGGTTCTTGTAGGTCCTGCTCTGGCCTAGGTAAGGGTGACCCCTTCCGGTAGCCACGATGCTGCTGACAATGGTACACCACCACAGTCTGTGCCCTCCAGAAGGAGTCCTAGAGGGAAACCATTAAGGGAAAAAACCTCTTTGACAGGAACTCCCTGGAACAGAAAAAAAGGACACCTAAAAAAATCAGGACTTCTACTCCAGGAAAAGAGCAACAGGATATAGCTGGAAAAAAACAGGAACAGAACTGGAATCCGAGAAAAACCAGCTAGAGTGTGATCACCACCAAGGGAAGTGTGGCAATGCAAAGAGAACAAGAATCTGACCCCTTATATACCACACAGCAGGAAGTGACATGCAGGAGGAAGCAAGAACACCATCTTAGATTGGGAAAAGTGCTATAGAAAAAGGCAGAGAAGGCATCATATTAGAAAAGGAAACTGATGCATGCAGGGAAAAAAATGAGAACTGTATGCTGCAAAGGAGAGAACATGGCCCCACAAGGAAAGAAGAAAAAGGAAAAAGGGTAAAAATGAAGAGCCCTAAATCAGGGCACCAGGTAAGTGAAGGGCCGGGTGCAGACACCCCGTGGCGAACGCCCATGCCGTGTGTTGAACGTGGCGAGGCCCGATGCTCAACCCTGGGCCGCCAACCTCGCTGCAGGTAAAAATTCATGCCCGGCCGAGGAGAAAAGCTGCGGCAATCCCCGATATCTTACAAATGGACCACCGACCTCACTACGGCCAGAGCAGTGGATGCCGCGGGAGCCCACAGTGCAACAGTAGGTCCCCCCCAAGCCCTGGGGAGACGGAAAAAGCGATGGACCAAGAGATGAGTGTGAACAGAAGAGGCATTTCCCTAAAAACATTCACTAAGAGGATAGCCTTTCCAATGAATGAGAAAGTGGGGACGTCTTTGGAAAATCCGAGAGTGACAAATTTCCTAAACCTCGTATTCGGGCACATCATCAACCTACTGAGGAGTGGGACAGGGGAATTGTCTGTGAAAAGGATTCGGCGCATAGGGCTTCAACTGAGATACATGAAACATAGGTTGTATCTTCCAAGTTCGAGGAAAACGAAGACGGAAAGACGCTGGATTGACTTCTTTGGATCAGGAATGGTCCATGGTAATGGGGTTTGAATTTATTTTGTGACAGACGGAGAGGTAGAAATTTGGAGGAAAGCCAAACCTTGTCTCTGACACAATAAGACAGGGCTTCACATCGTCTCTTATGTGCAATCTTCTTCATTCGTAGTTTTGTAGCTAGAAGATTGGAATCTATAATATGTTGAATTCCACGTAGACGTTGAGCAAATGATGAGATAGCAGGAAGTGTAGATGATTCCCGGATAGCAAAAGGAAAGGATTTAGGACAAAGCAGTAAGAGCAAAAAAAAAGAAGTGACCTTCGATGCACTATGTACTGCGTTATTATTTTAATGCAGTAAAATGGGCCATTTTTGTAAATGAATCAACTGTAACCATTATTACACGATTTCCTGCTGAGGGAGGTAAGGAACACGTGAAATCGGTAGACACAGTATCCCAAGGAACTGGTGGAACGGGTAAGGGCCAAAGCAGTCCTGCTTGATTTCTATGAGGTATCTTGGTTTGTGCACATATGGGACAAGAAGCCACATAGCTTTCAGTGTCTGTTTTAATTGTGGGCCACAAAAAAGAGCAAAGGAGTAGTTCTTGGGTGGTTTTAATACCGCGATGACCGACAATGGGAGAATCATGGCACATCTATAGTGTTTGGATTGAACCACTTCTGTAAGGAGGAACAATGCATCCTTACACTAATAGTATCTCTTAACTTTTTGTAGATATGGACGTAAGTTATTCATTTCAACTCTAGAGAGGGATAAGTACTCAGATTTCACTTTATCAAGAAATTATTGCACTATTCCAATAATTCTATCCGGTTCAATGATGTTTTGTGTAGGAGGATTGATGCTTTCAGAATAACGTTGTGACAAGGCGCCTGCCAAAATATTCTGAGAACCAGGGATGCAAGTTATGTAGAAGTCAAATTGACTAAAAAAGAGAAGACCCATCGGGCTTGACAACTGTTCCGGCATTGAAAATGACGTAGACACTGTACATTTCGATGATCTGTTCTAACTTCGAAGGTTTCTCTTGAACCCATGAGAAATTGTCTCCATTTGTCACAGGCTGTCTTTAAAGCAAGCAGTTCTTGTTCCAAAACAGAGTAATTACATTCTGAATCAGATAATATATGGGACAGGTAAAAAAACGAATGTCCTAATCCCTCATCGTTTTGTTCTCGTAGTAATGCGGCCCCTATTACTCTCTCTGAAGCGTCAGTGATAACTATAAATTTATTGGTGTTATCAGGGAGCCGTCAGATTGGAGCTTGCGTGAAGGCACACTTTAAGCCTTGAAATGCTGTTTCTGTGTCCTCTTTCCAATGGAAGCCGTTCTGTAGACACTCTTTCTTAAGAGTTTGTGTTATATGAGTAGTTTGCTGGGCGAAATCCACTATGAATTGTCAATAAAAATTGGCCAATCCCAAAAAACACTGGGTTTCTTTAATAGAAGAAGGAGATGGCAAATCTAGAATGGCTTGAACCTTGCCTGAGTCCATGGCAATGCCAACTTGGTTGATATGATACCCCAAATATTTTACCTTGGATTTATCAAATTTACATTTCTCTGGTTTGCAAAATAGTTGGTGGTGCCGGAGTCTTTCTAGAATTTGAAGTACATGTGCAGTATGATGTTCTAGATGAAAGGAATATATTAAGATATCATCTAGGTATATAACAACTGTTTGGTTAAAAAGGTCAGAAAACAATGAGTCCATAAACCTTTGAAAGATAGATGGAGCGTTGGTTAAGCCAAAAGGCATTACACAATATTCATAAACACCAAAAGGGGTTCCGAAGGCAGTCTTCCACTCATCACCTTCTTTTATTCATAGAAGATGGTAGGCTCCTCTAAGATCCAACTTAGTAAATTTATTTTCTCCTCTTACAGCTTCTAGAATATCTTTTATGAGGGGTAGATTATACTGGCCCTTTGTGGTGATCTTATTTAGCCCTCAAAAGTCTATATAGGGGCGTAGATCCATCGTCTTCATCGGCACGAAAAAGAGAGGAGCCCCAGCGGGTGAAGAAGAAGGAGCAATCAACCCGCTCTGCAAGTTTTTATCCAGATATTACTTGAGTATCTTCTTTTCTGGCTCAGTAAGTGAGTACATTCTCCCAAAGGGTACTACTGTACTAATTTCCAAGGGAATAGGACAATCATATTCTCTCTGTGATAACAGCACTGGTCTTTCGGGTTTCTGAAACAAGTCTGCATATTCCAGGTAATGAATGGGTACCCCTTGGATAAAGTTGATGGAACAACCCACTTCTTTTTGTGTCAAAGGCATTCTCTATGGTGACCAGTAAGTTCCTGATAGAAAGCAGTGATGTTGACAGAATTGGGAAGAAAGCAAGATAGTTCTAGTTTCCCAATTTATATTGCGATTTTGTCGTGTTAGCCAAGGTATACCTAGAATTATCACGTGGTTCGGTGAAGAAATCAGAACGAAAGAGACATATTCCTGATGTTTCCTGAGTTGTAAACATAAGGTAGGAGTAGTATTTGTGACAAGTCCTGAAGCTAGAAGGGATCCGTCAACCGTACAAACTTGCTTTGGTATGTCTTTAGGTATCCGAGGGATTTTCTTTTCCTTATCCCATGCCTCACCAAGACATATTCCACTGGCTCCACAGTCCAACAATGCTAATGCTCCTTCTTCCCAGCTGTCAGGTAACTGCAATGTAGCAGGCAAAAGAAAGAGGGCTGTTATTTCCTCTTTGGAAGAACAAATAGAAGGTACCTCAGAACACCCCGTCCCCTCCCTTCTTACAGAGGGCAGGAGATGGCATTTCCCGAAGACTTTGAAGGACAAGTGGGATGTGTACGAATTTAGTGACCAGAAGCACCACAGTAAAGACACAGGCGGTCATTCTGACCGTGGCGGGCGGCGGTCGCCGCCCGCCATGCGGTTACTGCCGAATGGCCGCTCCGCGGTCAGGAGACCGCGGCGGCCATTCTGGCTTTCCCGCTGGGCCGGCGGGCGACTGCCAAAAGGCCGCCCACCGGCCCAGCGGGAAAGCCCCTGCAACGAGGAAGCCGGCTCCGAATGGAGCCGGCGGAGTTGCAGGGGTACGACGGGTGCAGTGGCACCCGCCGCGATTTTCACTGTCTGCAAAGCAGACAGTGAAAATCTGTATGGGGCCCTGTTATGGGGCCCCTGCACTGCCCATGCCAGTGGCATGGGCAGTGCAGGGGCCCCCAGGGGCCCCACGACACCCGTTCCCGCCATCCTGGTTCTGGCGGTGAAAACCGCCAGAAACAGGCTGGCGGGAAGGGGGTCGGAATCCCCATGGCGGCGCTGAGGATTCCCTGGGCCAGGGGAAAACCGGCGGGAAACCGCCGGTTCCCCTTTTCTGACCGCGGCTTTACCGCCAGGGTTGGAATGAGGGCCACAGTCCTTTCCGTCGTCTGGTTTCACGTTCACTAACAGTTAGGGGTCCACTGGCTGTGTCAATTTGCATAGGTTCCTCCTCGGTAGTCTCTCTAGATTCGGAACGACCTTCTTCGGGATGATGAGTGATTGTACGTGTGGTTCCTGACTGTGATGGTACACAACTCTTTCTCTTCTCCATCCTACGTTCATTAAGGCGATATTCCATGGAGAGTGCTAAGTCCATTAAACCTTTCATATCTTCCACTTTAGAGGAGTGCACTAATTTGTCTTTTATTTCATCCAGAAGACCCCTCAGAATAAGGGTAACAAGGGTTCGTTCTACCCAAGTGGTTTCAGTTGCCAATTGCCTGAAACGTGTGATATATTGTAAAACGTCCTGGTTACACTGCTTGATGTCACATTAGGCTTCTTCTGCAGAAGACTCAAGTCCAGGATGTTCAAACATTTGCCCAAAGGCATCAACAAAGGCTGTGTATGTAGACAACTGGGAATCATTTGTGACTACCAAAGGAGTCACCCAAGCTAAGACCGGACCAGACAAGGCACTGATCAGGTATTCCACCTTAGTCTTATCTTGCGCAAATTGCAAAGGTCGAAATGCAAAATAAACTGTCAGGGCATCAAGGAATTCTCATAATTTGTTGGGATCCCCAGAAAAACGAGGTGTAGTTGCAAAGATTGTGGGGACATCTGTGGTTCTGGAGGCCAGGGCTTGTCGTAAAGCTGCATTTTCAGCTTGTAGCTGTTGCAGTTCCTGGGCTTGTTGTTGGATAGTCAGAAGTAACGATTGGCTGGTCTCCTCAATGACCGTTGAAGGGTCTTCCATAATCCGAGACCCAAACTGGGGTTTCGGGCCTTGCAATCTGTCACAATCTGTCTTCTGCTTACCTCCCTGGTCAGATGAAGCTGGAGTGCGACCTCGGTTCTTGTAGGTCCTGCTCTGGTCGAGGTAAGGGCGACCCCTTCCGGTAGCCATGGTGCTGCTGACAATGGTACGCCACTACAGTCTGTGCCCTCCAGAAGGAAACCTAGAGGAAAAACCCTTAGGGGAAAAAACCTCTTTGACAGGAACTCCCTGGAACAGAAAAAAGGAAACCTCAAAAAATCAGGACTTCTACGCCAGGAAAAGAACAACAGGATATAGCTGGAAAAAACAGAACTGGAATCAGAGAAAAACCAGCCAGAGCGTGATCACCATCAAGGGAAGTGTCTAGACACAGGCTCGGTATCAATAACATCTAGCCTAAAGAGATTAAACTGGAATGGAGTTTTAGTGAAGGCCTTGAAGGAGCGCTGCTGCCTGTTAATGGAAACTTTGTCTGAAAGTGACCTGGGCCCAGCCAAGACATGGGAAATGGGAATTAAAAAACAAATTGATTAGTTCCCTTCAAACACATTAAGAACCCATGTCTTGATGCAAAACAGAAGGCCACACCGCAGGCTTCTAGATCCATAAGGTAGATCAAAAAGGAGCTCCACAAACATATTTAAATTTTCAGATGTCATCTGACAGAGGCTGGTCCTGGTCACAAAATAGCAGCCCTAACGAAGGCCTACAAAAAGGAATTATGGGACGATATACGCAATGAAGCAACTAACTTCTGGGTTTTCCCTTCTGTATGCTAGCAAGTCAAGAAACACAAACAAATCTGGAAGATGGTAAATAAAAGTGACCCAGGATACCCCGTGGCCAACAAAGCAAATATAGCACAATATCCACGGCAGGGAGTAAATAGGATGTAGGAACCTCAGCCTGTGAAACAATGCTTGACCTGTTTAATCAAACTATGAATCCCTCAATTACATGCCCCGCCAAGCATGGAGACTGCAGATTTCACCAATAAGCAGGTCCTTGAATTAATCAATAGGCATCAATGAGACAGGGCCCTGGGACCTAATGGCCTGCCCCAACAACTTTTTAAGGCCGGACCTGAACTTTGGGCATCCTTCCTAACCCCATGATATAATCACTGCATCCCCACAGATCATAGCCAGGATTTTTGGAGAGGTGCAATAATCAACCCAATATATAAAGAAGGAAAAAACGTGGACCCGCGAAACTTTGAACAAGTCTCTTTGCTAGACAATGAGACCAAATATAATGCAAGCCTTCTTGGTGAGTTGGAGTGTTCAGCAAATGAACACCATATTGTCCCCCGCACATCAAACTTGGTTTAGAGAGAGAATCCGAACCACTGCAAATCGACTGTCCTTGGCCATGGTGACAAACAAAGTGATCAAAGCAAATTCCATGGTATACTTATGTTTTGTAGATTTCAAAACTGCATGTGACCTGGTCCTACACAGCATTTTATGGCAAAAACTAGCAGGAAAAAATGTCCCGACCCTCCTGTTAAAGATTATGGTCCCATTGTACTCAAATACTTGGCTCCAAGTTAAACTAGGAGACAGAAGCTCCTTAACCTGTGAAATACAAACTTGGACAGGTTTAAACCAAGGTTGTGTTTTAGCCCCATTGCTTTCTAACATCTTTGTGGCTGCCCTACTGACGGATTTAGGAGAAGTGCATGCATATGCCCAAGGCTCAGAGGCAAATCAATTAGCTGTCTTCTCTACACAGAAAATGCCTTTTTAATATCTGAACCTAGAGCCGGGCTGCAACCACTTGTCGATAACCTGTAGAATCACACAAAATGTAATGGGCTTTCCATCAAACCAGAGAAAACTAGACTAATGGTAATGGGTAGAAAGATAAAGAAGTCAGACCAGTAGTATCTGAATAGCCTCCAAAGCAAAATTGCTTTGGAATATAAGTATTTGGGAGGCGTTGTGGACAATTGTGGACATTTTCCGCCTCACTAGAAAGTCCAAAAACCTAAAGCAGCTTCTTCACTCCATGAGTTCTTGAAGCTTTGAAAAAAACGTTTAGGCCCTTCTCTCAAACCCTTACTGGACTGGAAGTTATTGATGCCCAACCACTGCCTACTTGGCTTATAAATCAGAGGCCTTGTTTGGGAGAGGTTTCAATTTATTGGATAAACTCTTAAGGGGCATATTTGATAAAAGTGGAGCTGCGCACAGTGCAGCACCACCTTTCTTGCGCCCTTTAGCGCCCCCCTACCACCACCATGTGTGTGCCATATTTAAAATGTGGCGCACCATGACACAGGATAGGGGGCAATAGCGTTTTTTTTTTTTACCCTATTGATGTACTCTGCAGTAGTAGGGGCAACATTTTGGCACTACTCCTGCAGAGTACATAGGGGCCCATTGTATTTAATGGCATACCCCTTTTAACGCCTGCTCTGAGCAGGCTTTAAAAGTGGCAAAAAAATGATGCAAGGAAATCTGCTAGATTTTCTTTCGCCATTTCCCCCCCCCCCCCAATGGAACGCCCCCTTTGCATACATTATGCCTGGTGCATGCATAATGGAGCGCAAATGGTTACAAAGTAGCGCAATGCATGCAATGCTAATGTGGCGTTAAAATGGCACTTGTGGCTCTTAAATATGCCCCTCAGTTAGCAACTATAGGAGGGTTTTTAACCTTCCAAAACACGGTTCTCCAGCACAAATCTTTCTAGCGTTTGGCCTATCCAACCAATGACTGGAAAGACAAGAGGCCTTTTTAAAAACTCAATTTAAGCTACCCTCTGCAAGGAATGCCTCACTGGAAAGCCAACTGTGGCTAGAAATAACAAGCTCAGGCAGCAAGTCAGCAGCCAGGGTTTATCTGGACCTGACATTACAGAACTTACAGGCAGTAGCGCTATGGTCAGCTCCCATCACCTTCACAATCCTTAAAGGGTGAACCTCTAAAGTTGTGAGTCAGAAACAGTAATTGGTAAATAAACAACAGTAAGCTCTTCTCATGCACGCTCTGGCGATTTTGAATAACTATTACAAATAGGGCTCGCAACCTGTTTTAAGTGTGCATGTTGACACAAGTCAAACAAAAACTCACCCAATATAGGTCAGGTGGTTGCCAACTTTGGAATGTATACCTGTTGGTTAAAGGAAAAACACTAATATACGTTATAGGCTTTGACAATCCTATAGTGAATCAATCGTGCATTTTGTCTGCATTTGCCCGGTCTTGTTGACAGAAAAGGGTGCATTATTAAAACCCCAATTTAGTTACTGGGCATATGCTCCTGCAGACCCGTAGTAATGCCCCCCCTCTAAGTGAATCATCCAGTTCTGCCAGATTTGTGAAACACATGCAGTGAGCCAAAACAAAATACTGAACACTGCAGCTCCTTATGAATGATTGTATTTTTAGAGATTTTATTGGGTGCCTGTAGGACAACTTTGTTTATCTTTCTTGCTTCTCTTCTCTACCCATAAACCCCTGATGAAATTAGTTGTCCTACCGACTCATGAACTGCTATCTTGGAACAATGCCCTTTATGTCCCTTTCATCTTACCAATGATTAAACTGAGGACCCACTGACCATATTGTCATGAATAACTATAGTCTGTTATGAAACTTTGAGACGATTGTTGCACTCTTCTTTTACATCGTTTTTACTCATGTTTAAATTACGTTTTGCACAAAGACGAATGCATTGTTTTTAAAGAATGTTTTACGTTAATTGTTGATAGTGATGTTCGCTCTTTATCTTGCTTGTGTGTTTTATGTAACTAAGACATGCATACACTTGAACTTTCACTTTACAGGTCCTCTATATAGGGACTCCTTTAAACACATCAACGCAATCTACTAGTCAGAAAAGTATTTCTCATAAACAATTTAGATCAGTTGGGTACATGGTCTTTGTACATTCCACGGTCTAATATCCCGGAAGAATACAAATGAAAAGAGTAACGCACCACCAATTAAAATCTAATGCGGAACACGAAGGACTTGGTTTTCTTTAACCTCCTCTACGTGCCCGTCAGTGGGCCGAGTCACACTTAAATAACGCACTCTTTAAATTACCTAGATGGGTTTTCCCTATAAAGAAATTTATACAGCCTGGGTATGAGTTCTAGTTTCAATTTGGTCTAAATTATCTGTGCATCTACCACCAGCTGTAGGAAAGTTAGACTGTGTGGTTACAGCAAACTTGCAAATTTTGCGAACATCAAAGGAGTGGGGTAGGTATGGACACTTCAGAAGTTCCATATGTAAGCCCCTCCTGGTCAGTCAACATTAAGAAGATGGCAGTAACTTTACACCGTATACACAAAAGTTCTAGAGAGAGTGAAAAGTCACTCCACCAGAATAGGGGAGAGAGGTTTCTAGATGAAGGGGATCATAGGATTCCGTCTCCCAAACACATATGATTATCCTGTATCTATTGGTAGAAGGTAGCCCAGGGAAAAATCCCTAAGTAGAGCATCCCTAATGGGTTATTTTTGTGACCTTCACACACCCTATTGGTGCAATCCTTCATCATCAGGTCTCATCCAAGTCTCTATAAACCAGGATGGGGTCAATCATCTTTCAGGAAGCACTTTTTATATTTTCTATGACAGTCTACTTTTAAGAGATAAAAATACCTGGAGTGCACCCCAGTGTCCTTTTAATATTAGGTACCCCTGGTATGGTTAAAATGTATGGATAATGGTCTTATAAAAGGGATTTAATGTCCTTACACCCTATTTTATTGACATGTTTCAGTCCACTTACACTGGCTGCCGGGAGTGAGGGTCTTTCATCGTGACTAGTAATGTTAGCCCCCTGTCTGTAAGTTTCTATGTATCATTGTCTTACCCTTCTCAGCAAAGTGTCCTAGGGTTAAATACGACAAACAACATATGACACACATAAAAATGCAGGATCACTTCTATGAGAGGAAATGAGTTCATCCAACAGTGAATTCACTAAAACACAGACATACGTTCAATTACAGAAGACCTGGACGGACAAAAGTACTGCACGCCATTATTATGTGTGCTGTATGCTTTTGTTGCATGTTAAACTCATCTTTTTCCAAATAAAACCTTCTCAATATTTTAAAGCAGGGGTCTTCAAACTGGAGGGTGGGCCCCCCTAAGAGGGGCTCAAGTGAACCCGGTGGGGCACCAGGATCTGGCCAAAAGAAGCATTATGCAGATAACAGTGCTTTGTTTTAAGCAGAAAATAATGTTTTGCATTTTTAAAAAGTTAACAGAACTTACAGAACATAAGTGCAATTTTCAAATTTCTAGACATTTAAACACTGCAGACTTAATGGAATAATTGAGAAAAATTTGGAGGGGGGCCCAATGCTTTTTTTTTTTTGCACTGAGGGGCACAGCATTTAAAAGTTTGAAAACCACTGTTTTAAAGTAACATATTTTGTTCAGTAAATAACTGCGTTTTCTGTAAAAAAAAAAAAAAAACAACAGTGCTTGCTATCCAAATACCAGTTTGTAAATGTCATCAAATACCCACATGTAGTACTACTCCTCAAAAGGGTAGAATCATCCTCCTATGCCCACATATCACCATAACCTCCATGGATGACCATTACATGGTACTGAAATTCCATGCTATTTGAAGATGTCCCTCAGAAGTCATGAATTGTCACCTTAGTGTATCTGTAGCACAATGCCTAAGACTAAATGCCCTCAACATGTGATGAGGCGCCATATTGAACTAGGGCACTAACATACCTAGAATGTTAATAGTATGCCAAGAAGGGCCAATATATGCATGGAACACTATAGTGCTTAGGGAAGTCATAAAATTCAAAGAAGACCCACTTATGCTCCTGCCACCATAAGACTTAGAAAGAACACAATATATAAACAAAGAGCACCTTACGCCAGAGCCACTTTAATGCCTAGAATGCCAATAATTCGTGATTAGTTGCTCCTTATGCATGGGGCACCTTACAGCCTTGACTTCCTGCATTATGCCAACGTAGGCAACCTTAGGCAAGGCCATCCTGTTGCCTAGAAAGTGTGCACCATTATAACAAAGTCGTTAGGGGCAGAAGATGGCAACCAGATGCCAGGGATGATGACTACTAGATAACAGATGGTGCAACCAGAGGGGATTGTTAGCAACCAGATATCACAGGCCTGCAGCTTCCATATGCAAGGACACGCCAGCATTCAAACGCTAGAAGATTGTAGCCTTCAGATATCATCAAGGGATAATTGCTGCCAGAGTCCATGGAGTTGCTACCACCAGCTATCGGGTGATAACTATAAGTTGTAAAAGGATATCAGTAACCAGATAAACGAGGTTGACATTCATGAAATGCAAGCAAACTCCCCCTCATATGAGGAGGTGCCCACCACACACACACAAACACACACACATTCACACACAAATAACAATGTGCATGCACAGGCACTTGCACATGTATACAAAGACACACAAACACACTAATTCCATTCCACATTTCCATCCCACAAATGGGGGCGTGCCTATCTATTGAGTTATGCCTTCTCCTCATCCACTATCTGCTGTCCTCCTTTTCCTACCCTTAATCACTCCCACAGTGGCTGATAAGAAGGCCTACATCCAGAAATACTGCAGCTTCTTCCTCCCAAGCTGGGTTGGGCTGGGACAGATAATAGACCTGGGCACCAAAATAAAAGTGTCCCCCATTAAAGAATCAGATAGCTAAGAAAATGGCCCATGTTTGCTAATCGGGGCAACTTTGAACTTGTAAAGACAAGATGTGTAGCTGTTCTGCAGACATGAGAGCCTGCATATAGTTCTACTTGCTGTAGGCAATCTTTGTGGTAACATCAAATCAAATCATTAACATTTATAAAGCGCGCTACTCACCCGTGCGGGTCTCAAGGCGCTAGGGGAAAAAAAAGGGGGGGTTATCGCTGTTCGAACAGCCAGGTCTTTAGGAGTCTCCGGAAAGCGGAGTGGTCCTGGGTGGTCCTGAGGCTGGTGGGGAGGGAGTTCCAGGTCTTGGCCGCCAGGAAGGAGAAAGATCTCCCACCCGCCGTGGAGCGGCGGATGCGAGGGACAGCAGCGAGTGCGAGGCCAGAGGAGCGGAGGAGGCGGGTGGGGACGTAGAAGCTGAGGCGTCTGTTGAGGTATTCCGGTCCCTTGTCGTAGAGGGCTTTGTGTGCGTGGGTGAGAAGTCGGAAGGTGATCCTTTTGCTGACAGGGAGCCAATGCAGGTGTCTCAGGTGTGCGGAGATGTGGCTGCTGCGGGGTATGTCGAGGATGAGGCGGGCCGAGGCGTTTTGAATGCGTTGCAGGCGATTTTGGAGTTTGGCTGTGGTCCCGGCGTAGAGGGTGTTGCCGTAGTCCAGGCGGCTCGTGACGAGGGCGTGGGTCACGGTTTTTCTGGTGTCGGCGGGGATCCAGCGGAAGATCTTGCGGAGCATGCGGAGGGTGAGGAAGCAGGCGGAGGACACGGCGTTGACTTGCTTGGTCATGGTGAGAAGAGGGTCCAAGATGAAGCCGAGGTTGCGGGCGTGGTCTGTGGGGGTCGGTGCGGTGCCGAGGGCCGTGGGCCACCAGGAGTCGTCCCAGGCGGACGGGGTGTTGCCGAGGATGAGGACTTCCGTTTTTTCAGAGTTCAGCTTTAGGCGGCTGAGCCTCATCCAATCTGCGACGTCCTTCATACCCTCTTGTAGGTTGGTCTTGGCGCTGGCGGGGTCCTTGGTGAGGGAGAGTATAAGTTGGGTGTCGTTGGCGTAGGAGGTGATGATGATGTCGTGCTTGCGGACGATGTTGGCGAGGGGGCTCATGTAGACATTGAAGAGTGTCGGGCTGAGTGATGAGCCTTGGGGTACGCCGCAGATGATCTCGGTGGGTTCTGAGCGAAACTGAGGGAGGTAAACTCTTTGGGAACGGTTTGAGAGGAAGGAGGCGATCCAGTCCAGGGCTTGGCCTTGGATCCCGGTGGAGCGGAGGCGGGTGATTAGGGTGCGGTGACAGACGGTGTAAAAGGCAGCCGAGAGGTCGAGCAGAATGAGGGCGACTGTTTCACCATTGTCCATCAGGGTTCTGATGTCGTCAGTGACTGAGATGAGGGCGGTTTCAGTGCTGTGGTTGGTTCGGAATCCAGTTTGTGAGGGGTCGAGCAGGTTGTTGTCTTCCAGGAAGGTGGTCAGCTGTTTGTTGATGGTCTTCTCTATTACTTTGGCTGGGAAAGGCAGAAGAGAGATGGGGCGGAAGTTTTTTAGGTTGCTCGGGTCAACCGTAGGTTTCTTTAGTAGGGCGTTGACTTCAGCGTGTTTCCAGCATTCGGGGAAGGTAGCAGAAGAAAAAGAAGAGTTGATGACGGTCTGGAGGTGCGGGGCGATGATGTCGTCGGCTTTGTTAAAGATGAAGTGCGGGCAGGGGTCCGAAGGGGCGCCAGAGTGGATAGAGTTCATGATGGATTTGGTTTCTTCCGTGTTGATGTGGGACCAGTTGTTGAGGGTGATGGCCGTGGATGCCGGTTCGGTGGTGTATGGATGGGTCTGGTGTCCGAAGCTGTCGTGGAGGTCGCTAATCTTGCGATGGAAGAAAGTGGCGAGGGATTCGCACAGATCCTGTGAGGGCGTGACGGCGTTGGCGTTGGCGCTGGGGTTGGAGAACTCCTTGGCGATGCTGAAGAGTTCTCTGCTGTTGTGTCTGTTTTTGTCCAGTCTGTCGGTGAAAAAGTTCCTTTTGGCAGCGCGGATCAGGTGGTGGTGTTCGCGGGTAGCGTTCTTGAGGGCGGTCATGTTGTCAGCGGTGCGGTCCTTGCGCCAGGCTTTCTCAAGGGCGCGACAAGTTTTCTTTGATTCTTTGAGGGTGTCAGAGAACCAGAGAGGTTTTTTGGTGTTGGTCTGTCGATGCGTGCGTTTGAGGGGAGCAAGGATGTCTGTGCAGTTGGAGATCCAGTTTGTGAGGTTGAGGGCTGCGTCGTTGGGGTCGGTGGTGAGGGTGGGTTGGTTGGCGGCGAGTGCGGAGAAGAGTTGCTCTTCGGGGATCTTGTTCCACTGTCGACGAGGGATGGGTTGGGTGCGGAGGTGGCGGGTCTCGCGTCGGAATGTGAAGTGGACGCAGCTGTGGTCGGTCCAGTGTAGGGCGGAGGCGTGGCTGAAGAAGACGTGTTTGCTGGCGGAGAAGATGGGGTCAAGCGTGTGTCCGGCGATGTGGGTGGCGGTGTTCACCAGTTGTTTGAGGCCGAGGTTGGCGAGGTTGTCGAGCAGGGTGGTGGTGTTGGGGTCGTTGTTTTGTTCCAGATGGAAGTTGAGGTCACCTAGGAGGATGTAGTCCGGCGAGGCGAGGGCGTGCGGGGAGATGAAGTCGGCGATGGCGTCGCTGAAAGGGGCGTGTGGCCCGGGAGGACGGTAGACAGGGATCCTCTGAGGGTGGTCCTCGGATCGGTGCGAATCTGAAAATGCAGGTGTTCAGCGGCGAGAGGGGTGTCTTCGGTGGAGGTGGTGACGCTGATGGAGTCTTTGAAGACGATGGCGATACCTCTTCCTACCTGGTTGGTGCGGTCTTTTCTGGAGATCTTGTAGCCTTCGGGGATGGCAGTGGCGATGTCAGGGGCCGAGGAGGCGTTCATCCAGGTCTCCGTGATGAAGGCAACGTCCGGTGCTATGGAGTCCAGGAGGTCCCAGAGTTCAATGGCGTGTTTGTGGACGGAGCGAGCGTTGACTAGGATGCACTTGAGGTGGTTGATGGCGCGTGGGCTTGTGGTCGTGGTTGTTGCGTGGTGGAGGAGCTGCAGCGGCAGGGGGAGCGACCTACCCTTGGGTCAAGGGTCGCTACCACTGTCGTGCAGCGGCCGCCATATGAGGTAGGAGGGGGGGAGGGGTCAGGTGGGGGCGAATGGGAGCTGGGGGGCGGGGGCGTGCAGGAGGTCGCGGCGGGAAAGCGCGAGGGGGGGACAGGTAGAGTGAGAAGAGCTGGGGGAGGGGGGTTTAAGGGTGGAGGGGGGTGAGTGTTAGGAGGTTTAGGAGATAAGGGAGAAAGATAGGAGTAGGGTTGAGAAGATAGGGGAGGGGGGGTTGTAGAGGTGGGTGAGGGTGAGAGGTAGAGTGAGAGGATAGGAAGATAGGTAATAGAGGGGGTAAGGGAGGGGGGGAGAGATAGAGAAATAGATAGAGAAAATAGATAGGGAAATCAATAGATAGGGAAATAGATAGAGAGATAGGAAGATAGGAGGAGGTGGAGAGTGAGGGAGTTAGATGGTGGGATAGAGAGATAGAGAGATAGGTAGATAGGAGGAGTGAGGGAGGTAGATAGTGAACGGATTAGATAGGAGAGATAGAGAGGGGGATGCGAGTGGGGGAGGGGGATGAGGCAGGAGCAGGAGGGCAGGCGCGGGGAGAAGAGGATGGAGGAGGCAGAAGAGCCGAAGACAAGAAGAACAGAAGACAAGAAGAACAGAAGAACAGAATACCGGAAGGAGAGAAGAAAGGAAGATCAGAAGACCGGAAGGAGAGAAGAAAGGAAGACCGGAAGAACACAGAAGAACATAGAAGAACACAGAAGAACACAGAAGAAGATACAGAAAAACAAAGAACAGAGGGCAGAAGACCACAGAAGAAGATGAGGAAGAAGAGAAGAAGAGTGAAGACGGGGGAAAGAAGAGTACAGAAGAAGATTACAGACGAGGAGCGAGGAGGAAGAACAGAAGAACAGAGAAGAAGAAAAGAAGCAGGAGCAGGAGAGAGGGTGAGTACCGCGGGGCAGAGCGAGGGGCTGGGAGGGGGGGGTACTTACTGTGAGGTGGGTCTCAGGAACTCAGGAACCTGGAGGAGCTGCAGCGGCAGGGGGAGCGACCTACCCTTGGGTCAAGGGCCGCTACCACTGTCGCGCAGCGGCCGCCATATGAGGTAGGAGGGGGGGAGGGGTCAGGTGGGGGCGAATGGGAGCTGGGGGGCGGGGGCGTGCAGGATGTCGCGGCGGGAAAGCGCGAGGGAGGGGGGACAGGTAGAGTGAGAAGAGCTGGGGCAGGGGGGTTTAAGGGTGGAGGGGGGTGAGTGTTAGGAGGTTTAGGAGATAAGGGAGAAAGATAGGAGTAGGGTTGAGAAGATAGGGGAGGGGGGTTGTAGAGGTGGGTGAGGGTGAGAGGTAGAGTGAGAGGATAGGAAGATAGGTAATAGAGGGGGGGAGGGAGGGAGGGAGAGATAGAGAAATAGATAGAGAAAATAGATAGGGAAATCAATAGATAGGGAAATAGAGAGATAGGAAGATAGGAGGAGGTGGAGAGTGAGGGAGTTAGATAGTGGGATAGAGAGATAGAGAGATAGGTAGATAGGAGGAGTGAGGGAGGTAGATAGTGAACGGGTTAGATAGGAGAGATAGAGAGAGGGATGCGAGTGGGGGAGGGGGATGAGGCAGGAGCAGGAGGGCAGGCGCGGGGAGAAGAGGACGGAGGAGGCAGAAGAGCCGAAGACAAGAAGAACAGAAGACAAGAAGAACAGAAGAACAGAAGACCGGAAGGAGAGAAGAAAGGAAGATCAGAAGACCGGAAGGAGAGAAGAAAGGAAGACCAGAAGAACACAGAAGAACATAGAAGAACACAGAAGAACACAGAAGAAGATACAGAAAAACGAAGAACAGAGGGCAGAAGACCACAGAAGAAGATGAGGAAGAAGAGAAGAAGAGTGAAGACGGGGGAAAGAAGAGTACAGAAGAAGATTACAGACGAGGAGCGAGGAGGAAGAACAGAAGAACAGAGAAGAAGAAAAGAAGCAGGAGCAGGAGCAGGAGAGAGGGTGAGTAGCGCGGGGCAGAGCGAGGGGCTGGGAGGGGGGGGTACTTACTGTGAGGTGGGTCTCAGGAACTCAGGAACCTGGAGGAGCTGCAACGGCAGGGGGAGGGACCTACCCTTAGGTCAAGGGTCGCTACCACTGTCGCGCAGCGGCCGCCATATGAGGTAGGAGGGGGGGAGGGGTCAGGTGGGGGCGAATGGGAGCTGGGGGGCGGGGGCGTGCAGGAGGTCGCGGTGGGAAAGCGCGAGGGAGGGGGGGACAGGTAGAGTGAGAAGAGCTGGAGGAGGGGGGTTTAAGGGTGGAGGGGGGTGAGTGTTAGGAGGTTTAGGAGATAACATAACATAACATAACATAACAAGGGAGAAAGATAGGAGTAGGGTTGAGAAGATAGGGGAGGGGGGGTTGTAGAGGTGGGTGAGGGTGAGAGGTAGATTGAGAGGATAGGAAGATAGGTAATAGAGGGTGGGAGGGAGGGGGGGAGAGATAGAGAAATAGATAGAGAAAATAGACAGGGAAATCGATAGATAGGGAAATAGATAGAGAGATAGGAAGATAGGAGGAGGTGGAGAGTGAGGGAGTTAGATGGTGGGATAGAGAGATAGAGAGATAGGTAGATAGGAGGAGTGAGGGAGGTAGATAGTGAACGGGTTAGATAGGAGAGATAGAGAGGGGGATGCGAGTGGGGGAGGGGGATGAGGCAGGAGCAGGAGGGCAGGCGCGGGGAGAAGAGGACGGAGGAGGCAGAAGAGCCGAAGACAAGAAGAACAGAAGACAAGAAGAACAGAAGAACAGAAGAACAGAAGAACAGAAGACCGGAAGGAGAGAAGAAAGGAAGATCAGAAGACCGTAAGGAGAGAAGAAAGGAAGACCGGAAGAACACAGAAGAACATAGAAGAACACAGAAGAACACAGAAGAACACAGAAGAAGATACAGAAAAACGAAGAACAGAGGGCAGAAGACCACAGAAGAAGATGAGGAAGAAGAGAAGAAGAGTGAAGACGGGGGAAAGAAGAGTACAGAAGAAGATTACAGACGAGGAGCGAGGAGGAAGAACAGAAGAACAGAGAAGAAGAAAAGAAGCAGGAGCAGGAGAGAGGGTGAGTAGCGCGGGGCAGAGCGAGGGGGGGTACTTACTGTGAGGTGGGTCTCAGGAACTCAGGAACTCAGGAACCTGGAGGAGCTGCAGCGGCAGGGGGAGCGACCTACCCTTGGGTCAAGGGTCGTTACCACTGTCGCGCAGCGGCCGCCATATGAGGTGGGGGGGGGATGGGTCAGGTGGGGGCGAATGGGAGCTGGGGGCGGGGGCGTGCAGGAGGTCGCGGCGGGAAAGGGTGAGGGAGGGGGGGACAGGTAGAGTGAGAAGAGCTGGGGGAGGGGGGTTTAAGGGTGGAGGGGGGTGAGTGTTAGGAGGTTTAGGAGATAAGGGAGAAAGATAGGAGTAGGGTTGAGAAGATAGGGGAGGGGGGGTTGTAGAGGTGGGTGAGGGTGAGAGGTAGAGTGAGAAGAGCTGGGGCAGGGGGGTTTAAGGGTGGAGGGGGGTGAGTGTTAGGAGGTTTAGGAGATAAGGGAGAAAGATAGGAGTAGGGTTGAGAAGATAGGGGAGGGGGGTTGTAGAGGTGGGTGAGGGTGAGAGGTAGAGTGAGAGGATAGGAAGATAGGTAATAGAGGGGGTGAGGGAGGGGGGAGAGATAGAGAAATAGATAGAGAAAATAGATAGGGAAATCGATAGATAGGGAAATAGTTAGAGAGATAGGAAGATAGGAGGAGGTGGAGAGTGAGGGAGTTAGATAGTGGGATAGAGAGATAGAGAGATAGGTAGATAGGAGGAGTGAGGGAGGTAGATAGTGAACGGGTTAGATAGGAGAGATAGAGAGGGGGATGCGAGTGGGGGAGGGGGATGAGGCAGGAGCAGGAGGGCAGGCGCGGGGAGAAGAGGACGGAGGAGGCAGAAGAGCCGAAGACAAGAAGAACAGAAGACAAGAAGAACAGAAGAACAGAAGACCGGAAGGAGAGAAGAAAGGAAGATCAGAAGACCGGAAGGAGAGAAGAAAGGAAGACCGGAAGAACACAGAAGAACACAGAAGAACACAGAAGAACACAGAAGAACACAGAAGAACACAGAAGAAGATACAGAAAAACGAAGAACAGAGAGCAGAAGACCACAGAAGAAGATGAGGAAGAAGAGAAGAAGAGTGAAGACGGGGGAAAGAAGAGTACAGAAGAAGATTACAGACGAGGAGCGAGGAGGAAGAACAGAAGAACAGAGAAGAAGAAAAGAAGCAGGAGCAGGAGAGAGGGTGAGTAGCACGGGGCAGAGCGAGGGGCTGGGAGGGGGGGTACTTACTGTGAGGTGGGTCTCAGGAACTCAGGAACCTGGAGGAGCTGCAGCGGCAGGGGGAGCGACCTACCCTTGGGTCAAGGGTCGCTACCACTGTCGCGCAGCGGCCTCCATATGAGGTAGGAGGGGGGGGAGGGGTCAGGTGGGGGCGAATGGGAGCTGGGGGGCGGGGGCGTGCAGGAGGTCGCGGCGGGAAAGGGCGAGGGAGGGGGGGACAGGTAGAGTGAGAAGAGCTGGGGGAGGGGGGTTTAAGGGTGGAGGGGGTGAGTGTTAGGAGGTTTAGGAGATAAGGGAGAAAGATAGGAGTAGGGTTGAGAAGATAGGGGAGGGGGGTTGTAGAGGTGGGTGAGGGTGAGAGGTAGAGTGAGAGGATAGGAAGATAGGTAATAGAGGGGGTGAGGGAGGGGGGAGAGATAGAGAAATAGATAGAGAAAATAGATAGGGAAATCGATAGATAGGGAAATAGATAGAGAGATAGGAAGATAGGAGGAGGTGGAGAGTGAGGGAGTTAGATAGTGGGATAGAGAGATAGAGAGATAGGTAGATAGGAGGAGTGAGGGAGGTAGATAGTGAACAGGTTAGATAGGAGAGATAGAGAGGGGGATGCGAGTGGGGAGGGGGATGAGGCAGGAGGGCAGGCGCGGGGAGAAGAGGACGGAGGAGGCAGAAGAGCCGAAGACAAGAAGAACAGAAGACAAGAAGAACAGAAGAACAGAAGACCGGAAGGAGAGAAGAAAGGAAGATCAGAAGACCGGAAGGAGAGAAGAAAGGAAGACCGGAAGAACACAGAAGAACATAGAAGAACACAGAAGAACACAGAAGAACACAGAAGAAGATACAGAAAAACAAAGAACAGAGGGCAGAAGACCACAGAAGAAGATGAGGAAGAAGAGAAGAAGAGTGAAGACGGGGGAAAGAAGAGTACAGAAGAAGATTACAGACGAGGAGCGAGGAGGAAGAACAGAAGAACAGAGAAGAAGAAAAGAAGCAGGAGAGAGGGTGAGTAGCGCGGGGCAGAGCGAGGGGCTGGGAGGGGGGGGGTACTTACTGTGAGGTGGGTCTCAGGAACTCAGGAACTCAGGAACCTGGAGGAGCTGCAGCGGCAGGGGGAGCGACCTACCCTTGGGTCAAGGGTCGCTACCACTGTCGCGCAGCGGCCTCCATATGAGGTAGGGGGGGGAGGGGTCAGGTGGGGGCGAATGGGAGCTGAGGGGCGGGGCGTGCATGAGGTCGCGGCGGGAAAGCGCGAGGGGGGGGACAGGTAGAGTGAGAAGAGCTGGGGGAGGGGGGTTTAAGGGTGGAGGGGGGTGAGTGTTAGGAGGTTTAGGAGATAAGGGAGAAAGATAGGAGTAGGGTTGAGAAGATAGGGGAGGGGGGGTTGTAGAGGTGGGTGAGGGTGATAGGTAGAGTGAGAGGATAGGAAGATAGGTAATAGAGGGGGTGAGGGAGGGGGGGAGAGATAGAGAAATAGATAGAGAAAATAGATAGGGAAATCGATAGATAGGGAAATAGATAGAGAGATAGGAAGATAGGAGGAGGTGGAGAGTGAGGGAGTTAGATAGTGGGATGGAGAGATAGAGAGATAGGTAGATAGGAGGAGTGAGGGAGGTAGATAGTGAACGGGTTAGATAGGAGAGATAGAGAGGGGGATGCGAGTGGGGGAGGGGGATGAGGCAGGAGCAGGAGGGCAGGCGCGGGGAGAAGAGGACGGAGGAGGCAGAAGAGCCGAAGACAAGAAGAACAGAAGACAAGAAGAACAGAAGAACAGAAGAACAGAAGACCGGAAGGAGAGAAGAAAGGAAGATCAGAAGACCGGAAGGAGAGAAGAAAGGAAGATCAGAAGACCGGAAGGAGAGAAGAAAGGAAGACCGGAAGAACACAGAAGAACACAGAAGAACACAGAAGAAGATACAGAAAAACGAAGAACAGAGGGCAGAAGACCACAGAAGAAGATCAGGAAGAAGAGAAGAAGAGTGAAGACGGGGGAAAGAAGAGTACAGAAGAAGATTACAGACGAGGAGCGAGGAGGAAGAACAGAAGAACAGAGAAGAAGAAAAGAAGCAGGAGAGAGGGTGAGTAGCGCGGGACAGAGCGAGGGGCTGGGAGGGGGGGGGTACTTACTGTGAGGTGGGTCTCAGGAACTCAGGAACCTGGAGGAGCTGCAGCGGCAGGGGGAGCGACCTACCCTTGGGTCAAGGGAACATCAGAGATTGCAACATTAAAAACCATCCTACCAGACCATTAAAAACAGGCCTACTAACAGCTGAAAAATCAGCCCACCTACTGACCCATCAGACCAGCCTTTTGGCAGGACCAGATTGCCCAACAGGCCAACCCGGCCCTGCTCCCAGGCTGAGTGACTGACAGCCAATGGCTTACAGAACAGTGTGTAATCACTGTGTGGGATTCTGGATGCTGCATGCTGGTTCCAGTGTGCTTCAAGCCCAACAATGTTTGTGAGAAAGGGGCTTGCTGTGGTAAACCTCCACATATTTAAATATTTGCACATGCTCTGATTCCAAATAATATGCTCAGGTACAGCAGATGAGGCAATTTATACATGCTATTTATTCTCCTTCATGGCTTCATTGCTCCCATTGCTGCTGCTCTCATGGCAAAAGTATACAAAAAAGTGATGAATGGGATGCTTGAATTAAGTTCAGCCGCTAGTAATTACTTGAGGCTGCATCCCAGGCCATCGTTATTCTGCACATTATGTCATCTCAGTTTGGACCCAGCCATATGCAAATCAGTCTTGACCCTGCTCCAATTGGAACAGTCTGGCACGATCTGCCATGCCAGGTCCTCCCTGAACCTTTCTTGACAGCATCTTCAAAATCACTTCCACTTTAATTGGACTTTCCGGCCTTTATTGAAATGAATCTCTTCCTCAGTTATTCTCGGTATACCGTGTTAAATCTTAGTACAAGTCTGAGATCTTCTTTAGTCCAACACCCTTTGTTTCATTCACGTACATCCCCATGCTCATCTTAAAGGAAGCTCTTCAAAACAGTGTATCGTAGATATTAAGTCATTACATGAAATAAATATAACAATAGTGTCTCCACTCAATCTAAAATGTCTATGCATTACTTTGTAAAGGCAGAGACATTCCTACGTTTCTATTGGCCTAACACAATTGAGAGAAATTATTTTAACATCTCATGTATAAGTGTGAAGGACATTTTCACTCCGAGGGGTGTCTCCGTGCTAAATAACAGTTGTTTTTTGTTATCCAACTCAATTGCACTAATTTTATTGACCTCAGAAAGTTGAAAGACGGGTGGACCTGCCATGGTTTGAACCTGTGACCTTGAAGTCAAACAAATTCCTACAGTCAGTACTGAGCCATCAGACCCATGGAAATATATAGCTGCTTGTAAAATGATGGAGGCAAACAGACATCTCTTTAAAAATATAACATTTAATTTATTAGTAAATATAAATACTGTAGTCCCTATACAACTAAGAAATAACAAGCATTTGCAATGCAGTGGTTCTCGCATTTGCTGGCGTTAGAGCTATTGGCGTTGTAAATTCCTAACTGTACTTTTCTTGCCACATAAATTGAAAATTGAAAGTAAATAAGTTGACATAAGCGAGCCAATTCAAAGCGCCATGGCTGCCATGAGCATGAGCGCGAAGGAGAGACACAAAAAGAAAAAGAAGTTTGCTTGCAGTTAAATGTATCGGGCAATCGTGCAATTACCATATAAAAGGGGCAGTCTGCAAGGCGGTAACAAAACTGACCCACAAAGGGACACACGTAAAGCATTTACCAATGATGATAAAGGATTTTTGAAAGACAAGCCCACGAACGAGTGAAAGTGAAGGGGGTGCGGTGAGCATGGTTAAAAGCCCACAAGACTTACAACAGGTCAAAGAGCTTGGGTGCTCGACCTAAAAATTTAGCATTCCCTATATTTACTATAACTTTAAATAATTCATTTTATCAAATAGGTAAACATTGATGAATGAGTAGTCTTTCTAAATTGTTAAATATATTTGGCATAAAATACCAACGCACTTGTACGTAGGTCCTGATAATTCCAACCGATCCAGAAACTCCTGACAGTTCAGGGCTCTGAATTATAGGTTCTGCAGAGTTTATTGCGCAAGCCAATTGCGAGGAGCGATATAGCCTGCACCCTTTTCCACATTTCCTCCGGGTACATATCAGAAGATCAAATCTGATGATGTATTCAAGGAGTATATGTACAGCAAATTCTAGGTTATTTGGATTCTGGTGGGGAAAGGAGCAAAGTCATTCCTCATTGGGAAGAGCTAAAATTACAATAGGCAGCAATTGTAACAGCTGATAAATACCAATCCCCAGGGTATCCTATTTTATCAGGTGGAATAATTGTCACCAACTTTTACTGACCCCATCAGTGGCTGAGAAAGTAGCGTTGCTGAGACTCCGGTTCAAAGTAAACATGGAATTTGTTTGCCAATATGAACTTAAGTATTACTAAACTGATGCTGTAAATGGAATGAGTCTATTTTTGTTAGAAAGTTCGCTTAGTTAAGATGAAACTTTTACTTCTAGATGTAGTTAAATACAGTTATAAACAATGACTGGGTGTACAATGTTTGTATTGTTGATGATGTCGTTCCACTTTCAGTTTCTAACTCATACGATAGATGTATTTACTGAAAAACAGAACAGGTAACTTAACCCCAATGCATCCAGAAAAGAAACCCATCCTTTTTACCTGGTTTCTGCAGGATGGCAGGGGTATGACATGAATTTTCCTCCTTTAAATTGTTTCGGAGGTTTGTTTCGTCCATTCAGTTGCTTAAGCTCCTCATTCAAATACCTTGTGACTTCCCCTGGTTAAAGGTGAATGAACCACTGAAAGCTCGAGCCAGGCTCGAGCCGAAGCCTGGCCATGGCTCAACTCGAGGTCCTGTTCGAACCTCCAGCTCATGAGTCGAGCTTTCATGTGCCTTTCAGGAGCACCTCCTTCTTTAGAGCAGACGAGCGTCGCCGCAGTTGAATTCCCCCAGAAATGACTCAGAGACGAAAAATAGAATGGAAATAAAGTTAATCCAGTACCATTTTATTTTAGTCAACTCTTCTTGAGCCGTGCTAGGATGGGGAAGGGCCTGGTGAGTGGCAGCAGTGGAGAGCTGCCTGCCCTTGCACTAGTTTATAGTGCGCGTGTCACTGTGGCTGGCCGTCTTGCGACTGTCAGCCTGACATGCACACTATAAACCTTTCAACCCAACTGTCTTGGACAGCTGGTTTGAGAGCCTGGACAGGCCTCCAATGTCCTTGGAATCCCTTCAATCTTGGTGCTGCTCTCATGCTGGTTAACAGCATGAGCAGAGCGCCAGGACTGGTTAATTGAGTTAGCTGGGGCCCTGGACATGACGCCAGGAGAAGAAGAGGATCGGAGCGAAGGGGACATGTTGGCAGAAAGCACGGTAAGTACATTTTCATTTATTTAATAATTTATGTATTTAATTTAATGTATGGATTTTTTATGTTTTCACCTATTTGCTCACCTATCCAATTGCTGTACTTGCCAGCTACTACTGGTGCCTTGTTACTCCCTCCTTCTGCCTGGGTGTTGCATTACAGCCAGAGTTGTGGACTTCAGAAAGGGGGAGCAGTGTTTGAGTCTCAGCGTTGGCTCTACATTCTGTGATTTTGGGCAAATCACTTAACCCCCAACACTATAAACAAGGAATGGTGGGCTTGTGTAATGTAAGTAGTGCTAATGAAAAATGCTCCAGTATCTGTGGTCAAGTTCTCACTAAAGCACTTTCAAATATGTGTATTCAGAATGTCATTTGTACAACAACCTATTGGTTTGATTTAAGACGCTGTAATGTTGCTCCATTATAATCTGGTCTCAACACAAAAGAACAACCCAATATACCCCTGTGGGCTTGGGTAACTATAGTTAGGTAAGTGAAGGTGAAACAAGGGATTTACTTAACAACACTTTTTTGAATGAATTTGGTATAAATTTTGTTGTATAACCATTTTAGTGATGTCTCTGGGCACGTTATTTTAGCAACTGGGCCGGCTGCTTGTGTCCTTTAGCCTAGTAAAAGTTTATTCTGCTTGATTTTTTTATTTCAGAATCTTCCTCAGTCGTGGCGGTGTTTTATTTTATTTACCTAGTTGTTCTTTCGCCTAGGAAAGCATTACATTTCTTAGCATGATATTCTTTTCTCTCTATGCCTCAAGGCTGCAGCAAGATAGGATTGTTGGCGCAAGTGGTACACTGCGTCTGTTAGGTTCACAGAAATACACGTATCCTGATTTAGGGACATTTCCTAGAACATCAGCTGTTTTATTATAAAGGGTTGTCCCTGTCCCATACATGTTACAGGGAGGTTCCAGCCAGAGGGTCCAGCCAGATGACTACACTCCGCATGCTGATTGACTTTGTTACAGCTGCTTGCTGAGACTATCGATTCCCTGGACTACCTGGGGATGGTGTCTCTATAGACAACAGGCTTCCTTGCTACTGTCATAATCCGGTATGGGGGATGATGTCTTCCCGGGGGGTAATCCTGAAGGGCGGATTAGGGCTTATCCTGCTGTGCTCTAACATAGCTTAGGTAGGAATCGCATATAGTGTGCACAGTGACAGTATGGTGGGACGTTTGCTGTGTTTCACTTTCCTTGTCACCATTTTGCTTCTGGTATGTTTCATCATTGTCATTATTGCATTTCATGCCATTTTATCTAAGATGCAGTTGATTCAATAAATCTTATTGAACTATTTTCTGCCTCTGTTCGTCTTGACAGAAAACTGAGAGAAAAGGATGAGATCTGATCCACCACGATTTCCCCGAGAAGTCATTATGTCATGCGCCTGGCTGCCACAAATCATCCCTGCTCTTGGGCGGAGATGACATGCTGCTAGCTGGCCTGAAATGGATTAGGCCGACAGTTGTCACATGGTGTGGGATTGGACTCAGTTCCCCACAATCCAGGCGATGCTGCCACCCAAATCCAGCAGCCCCATTAGGACAATGAGAGCCCACGTGACATGGCGCCGCCAACGTTTCATCAGGCAATGGTTTTCGGATCATTCTGAGTATCTCTGTCTCACTACATGCTAAAGACACTTCAGTACTATATACGTAGACGTCAGTGGTATTGAGGATTTCCTCCTCAGCTAGGTAGGTTGCACCTATCCAACCCTGTAGGTTGTTCAAGCTTGAACCTTAAAAGGATCAATTCTTATTTGGTGTCCTTATCTCTGAACAGGTGTATTTACCATGGCAAACCCGCAACGGGTGGCAATTGCAGAAAACATGCGACCTCCCCTCACCGTTCCTTTGCTAGCGAACTGCCTCACAGGCCACAGGGGTCCTGTAGCATTTCTAGTAGAGGCTTATCCAGCAGACACATTAAGACACATTAAGAAATAGTCTACTCTTGGGTCACTTTTCCAGCAGTCGATAGGAACACTAATACATTTCATTACTACACACCTGCTAACATACCGGCACAATACAGAGCATATACATATTTAGAGATACGTCTATCCTTTAAAAGACTATAATAACTGGCTTGATGGCCCCTACCTCACACAATACTGCACGTTAGGTTAGGTCCTCTGAGCAATGATGGTCCTACCTGGCTTTTATTGTACACATATACACCACATCCTGATGCGGCCACCGTCGGGGTAGCTGAGGTTCGCCACTTGTACGTTGAGCTTACAGCGATATAGAGACTGTTAGTATAGTCTGTAATGCAAACATTAAATACTAACCCGGCATAAGCTGCCCCAGCGCAACCACATGCAGTCACACCAGGTATTAACCCTGCGACTGTACATATGATCATGGGTAAAGAACTTGCCTTAGGAGAAGAAATTCTGTTTTGGTTAGCTCAAAAAACAAATGTACTGGAGGCAGTTTTTCCCCATATGGGACCTCAGGATAAACATAGAATTCTCACTATGTTCTTGCCATTTGGGATGGTTCCCACAGTAGATATCTGCAATACGTGGGGCACGGTATTTGCCACGCTCTATTCTACTGCACACGCTACACTAGCACTTGCCAATCTTCTGGAAGTGTTAAAACAAATTCAAGATGAATACGGGGCTGCCGAGGCCCTGGATTTGGGGATGCAATTAATGGGCAATTTTGCCACTGTATATTTAATAATAGCAAAGCAGTCTTAAAGGGGAAGCAGTTGTACTGGCAGTGTGCATGCAGGCTGCGGGATATGTCCGTACAGGATCAAGAATGTGAGCTGCCAAAGATTATCGCTGAGACCTACTCTAGTATTGGTCGAGATAGTCTGGGAGACAAACCTATTAAACCACAACTACAGGTAAAAACCAATAAGGATTCTACCAAGCAGGCACCTGAGTGTTTTACAAAACGCTGAGATAAACAAAAACAAACACCTAAAAAAGAAAGGAGAGAATCTCCGCATTCGGAGACCCTTCAAAACCGCTATAATCTTAGAAATATACATAATATAAAAACTCCTGATAGATATCAACATACTGATAGACGCCAATCTCGTTCCTTTCAGGACTCACTGGATAAATGCAGTGAGAGAGGTGGGCAGTCAGAACAGCGAATTGAGTGCGTGAAACTGAGAAAGAGGGTCACAACTCTTGTCAGAAGTTTCTGTTAGGAAAGAAGGGCAACTTACCCAACAAAAAACTAAATTCAAAAATAAAAAAGTGGCAGCGATTTCTATATGAAATGCCACTCAGGATGAGAGCTTTACTGATGAACAGAAGATGGGCAGTGGTCCTGCTAGACAGTGCAGCAGAAGTCACAATAGTGGCCGGAATCTTCAAGAGCATCTGGAGGTTAAAACAACTGATGACGTTTTACAAGTCGAGACTGCGGACATGCTCATCTCCACACCTGGTAGAGTGTATAAACTTAAAATACAATTAGAAGGTGACATTGAGCGCACAATAGGTGCTATTTTTTGGGATTGCGTTGTTACGATTTATGATATTTTATTTGCCGAAAAAGACTGGCCACCAGAATGTGTCTGTAAACTCCCAAATGGGGAAGAAGCAATTGAACCATCTTACGTGCCCCTTGTTCCCAGAGAGCTCAGGGAGGCTTGCGCCATTGTTTGGGCGAAGGCACAGGTACCCACTTTATATTGTAACCATGTAGGGTGGGATAAAGGTTCTCTCTACCATATAATGGGGTAGAGAGAATGGGTGGGATAAAGATTCTCTCTACCATATAATACCAATTAGATCCCAACCCCAACCTCAACCCCAATACCCAAAAAAGCATGAAGCTAGAGCACCCATGAGGGAAATCCTCACACAGCTAGAGTACCAGGGCATAACTGAACACTGGATGACCAATGGGTTGTTCACCAATGAACAACCCATTGATCCCTGTTGCTAAACAAGACCATTCATATAGAATAGTCTTAGATACAGACATTTAAATAGTCACACATACACATTTGGCATTCAAAATGCACACAGTGCAACACTATTTAACAACATAGCGCACAAAACATACAAAACAACCTTGGATATTTCCTATGTTTTCTTCTGCTAAAACATAGGGCCTGCAAGTAGGGACTGAACAAGTTTTAGTGCTTTAGTCTCACAGAAAAACATTTGCAACTCCCACAAGGGTATAAAAACAGTCCAGGATTGTTTTCAGCTCGTGTTACTTCAATATCACACGACATTGACCCTGAGGCGTTGTCTTGCATATACAACATCTACCTTATGGATTTTGATCTCGTTCAACATGTAAGACCAGAGAGCTGCATTGTTGTGGGATTTTCCGAATTAGGCTACAAATTTAATTTCAGAAAAACAAAAATAGCCTTCCTTAGTGTCCTATTTTTGGGGATACAAACTATCAGATGAAGGCAAGAACTTAGCACCCCAATTTTTAGAAAAATCCATACAACTACAACCACCAAACACTAACAAAAAGCTAAAGTCACTGTTGGGCTTTTTGAATTTTGGCAGAATATACATGCCAGATTATGTACAACACATTAAACCAGTATATGACTTAATCCTGACATTTCAAGCAAATATTGGACAGTTGAACACACCTGCATTCTTAGAGTATTGCTACAAGACATGTTTGCATCTAAACACTTACACGCAAGAGATAACAAAACACATTTGGTCATCAAAGTAATTGCTGGTGCCATTGGTTTCACCTATGCAACATTCAATGAGGGTGATACCGTCCATATTGCATACAAATCACATTTGTATTTCACAGCTGAGCAACACTTTGCTCCCACAGAAACAATTCTGACTGCTGTTCAGATGGTTGTCATTAAAGAGAGACCTCTAGCCAAGCAGAAGCACATCATTGTTATATCTCCGATCCCAGCCCTTGAGGCTGTTACTAAAGCCAGCGTTCCTAAGGCTAAGGCACTCCATCCACGTTGGATTCAATGGGCAACATCTCTGACGGCCACTGATGTTGACTATGTTTTCGGCCCAAAATTACAAACTCAAGAATTTCAACATGAATACCCGCTTTCAGCAAACACATTGCCTATTGAACAATATCAATCAATTATGTACAGTGATGGCTCAGCCCAACCTGCAGTAGGCACTAAACATCAATACTCCGCCTCCTGTACGGTGACAATATAAAAGATGGTGAATTCCATCCACAACACATTTACACGCAGACCGTAGGGGACTGCACTGCACAACTGGCAGAGCTTAAGGCTCTGCTGATGGCTCTGGAACACACGGATCCGGTACAGTTAACTCTAATCGTCTGTGATTCATACTATTGTGTCCAGTCGTTGAATAAATACCTGCATTACTGGCACCAGAATGGGTTTAGAGATTCAAAAGGCAACACCATCCAACACAGACTTCTGTGGGGGGAAAGTAGTGGATCTGAAAGAAACGCTACCCAATATCCATGTACTTCATACATTGGGACATCAACGTGTTGAAATACACGTTACCGGCAATACCTTGGCTGATGAAGCGACCAAGTTAGCAGTAGCTACGGCTTCTGTTGCTGCAATAATTAGTTCATGGACGAGGTTGGATGATGAAACACTGGCTGCTGTGAACGCTTCAGCTGAAGGCAAGAGCATGCCAGAGGCATATCCTGTCAAATATTCCTACCGCATATCTAGCCTCAATACTGCCCTAGTAACAATACCAGGGGTGGGTGATTGTGTGATCACCAACCAAGATCGAAGACCAGAGTTGATTAAAGCAGTTCATAATGGAGTTGCTTCTGCCCATGCTGGTGTGGCGGCTACTATTTCACTGTTACACGCACATTATTGGTGACCAGGTCTATACAAACAGACCAAGCAATATGTCCTTTTCTGTGACATCTGTCAGCAAATAAAAGGGTCTACCATCAAACGCCCACTGCAGTCACCTCTCTTAATTTCCAACAGACCACCACAATGTGGGTACCTGGACCATTGTGGTCCCCTGACACCTGATGGTGCACACAAATACATCTTAGTCGCTGTTGACTCATGCTCCAGATTTCTATGGGTACGGCCACAACGCTCGGCTGATGCTCGAACTGTTATTAAAGATTTGCAAGTCTTTATCAACACATATGCAGTTACAGCTTTCCACACAGCCCAGGGCCCTGCTTTTGCCTCAAGGGCATTCAGGGACACCATGGCTTAATTACGGGTCCAACTGTATTATTCATCTCCATATCATCCCGGGGGAAACAGTGTTGTGGAGTGAAGAAACCATGATTTAAAGCAATCCTTAACAGCTAGAGTATTAGGAATGGGCCTTAGTTGGCTTAATTACCTTTCTGGAGTCCAGAGAGCACTTAATAATCTGCCCAGAAGGTCCCTGGGAGGACGTAGCCCATATGAATGCCTGTTTAGAACACAAATGTATGTTCCAGATCTTGGGAGTCCTGCCACGGAGGCGGCAGATATACCTTTTGACATAAATGAACGTGTCACTATCTTGCAAGACTTACAACAGTTCTGCGATGACAACACATCTGCCAGTGTCGCCTCCTTGGGAATAAGGGATCAACTAATAACACTTACTGGCTGGATTCTGAAAGTTGGGGATCTAATGTGTGAAAAGATTGCTGTGAAAAAGGAGTTTGGTATTTCTTGTCATGTACCGATTCCAGTCCTGGGAATACATGGTACCAAAACTGCTATTCTACCACTGCTGCCTGATTCTAAAGAAAATCGTTTTGTCTCCATCACCAATGTCAAGCTACACTGTATGATCAATCCTGCACAGCAGAACTAGAGGAATCCTGGCTAGTACCCGACTCCCTCTCACTACAGACCAGGATGTTCCTCTACAGGTATTGAGAAGCAACACTGACACCTCTCTGAGCTTGGGGAGGGTGGAAAATGATCTTTCATTAGTCCCACTAACTTCTTCTGCGACAAGCAATGTCAACAATATTGAGCGATTTTACTCAAATTCAACTCAAACGGATGGAATAGTCTACTATGAACCACCAAGGGACACTTCTGCCAGCTCTCCTCTTTCAAATATGGCTCCAGTTTTTGCACAAACTGCTTCTGGATACTTTGCCAATGTCAATGACACCTTTTCTGACTCATCTGCCTCTTCTGCAACAAGACTGTCAAGATCACATACTCTGATAAATTGGCTATAAAAATTAAACTATGTCATCCTTCTGTGAAACTATATGTGGCTCTTAATCACTGTACTTGCCTTCTTTCTTTGAATTGAGTTTTTCATCATTTTTTTCCTATTAATACATGGTCATTACCTTCCTGAACGCTCTACAGTTTAACTGGTGGGTGAGGTCCTAAATCCGCATTTCTCCTCCCATAAGGTCCGCAGAGACTTGTCCCCAGTGAACATTTCAGCTATGCCAATTCCTGATGGGATTGTTTAGGATAAAGTACCCTTTGATTTACATGGCCCGACAGAGGTTATTTAAATTCCATATGTATTTAAACTATCAGTGAATGATGTAATAACACCTGGAGTTGTTTCTGATGATTGGGATGTAAAAACCGTTGATTCTATGCTATCTGAATTAGAATATTTTACTATATTTGAAAGTGAAGATGTTTATCAATCAAAAGAAAATTATAGAGATACGTTCTGTTATAATTATTATGGACATCATTACATTCACAGAGCAAGTATCCTGAAGACTATTTTTAATTATACACAATGGGAACATTGTCCAATTCCGTCAATAGGTAGTTTGAAAACATACTCTGAAAACTCTGCATATTTTTCTGGGCACGATGTTAAAAGTGTTGAGTCATGTTGTTTTAAATTGCCAGTGATGGAAATGCAACAAATCTTATTAACTGATACAAAATTGATTTATTCCGATTCTTTTGTTTCTTGTTGGTTATAGAAGGCTATGGATATTGGCTAAAGTTGATTGATTTGAAAAGTGTATGGGGAACACAAAATTGGCAAATAAGGGGAAAGGAAACTTTATTTAGAGCATGCCTGATACCTGTTCAAATGATATTTTTAAATGAAACTGTGCAACAGACAAGTTGTTTAGGCTTGGCAAGAATTAAGGATTTGAATGTGCCCAGTATCCCTGCCCCTGCTACGTTTAACGCATCACTTTCACATCCTGGTGGGTGTTTATCGTGGCCAATGGACTCAAATGGTTGTCATGCACGTTTTGTAAACTCCATGGGGGTTTTAGAACAAATAGACCACATCTTCGCTATGCATCATCAGAACATTTGGGTATAGTAACAAAGGGAAGTTAAACCAGCAATGGTTAAAAAGTTCCTCACTAGATCCTGTTAAAGAACACCTCAGTCTCCTGTCTAATAACACAGAATTGCAGGAGTTCTTTTTATGCCCCAAAGGACAGCGTAAACGTGCTTCTCATATGCAATCTACAAATAAATTTGGAAACTTTCTCAACAAGAAGCTGCTGCCCGGTTAAGGCAAATAGATCAGGAAAACTTACAGAAAGCTTTGCCGTTGTAGATAATGGGATCAACACCTTGAATGACCGAACATACACTTTAAACAACATCATTTCATCTGCAACAGACATCGTACAAAGTAACATGTCATTTTTACAAAATGGAGAGAGTCAGATAAGGTCCATTATGCAGTCGGGTTGGACACTACAAACACTGAAATCTGGTTGTTTTTACTGGCAACATGTCAGCATGATTTTCTGCAATTAATTTGATGTGACAGCATCAATGGCTAAGAATGGCTAAGAAGGAAGCGACTAATGTTATGCTTAACATCGAGAAATTAGAAAAGTTGCCTTTTACTGTGGCTGAAGGACCATCTACTGAATGGTTAATATACAGGGTTATTAATCTGCCTATTTCATCACTGCAAATCATGTCCTGCTTGAAACACATTCCAGTAGGCAGATGTGAAAGGCTAGGAGATAGTTACATTCACAAGGTGTGGGAGCTTCCCTTTTGCACAAATGTTTCAATGGCATGAAGGAGGTCTTTTTAGCAGCAGTGAATGCAAGACTTCTGTGAGCCATTCGATGGTTTGTAAGCAGCTGTCCTTGCATGGGGCGTGTAACGCTTCACTAGTGAATTTAGCTTGCTATCTCAAGGGAGTTCCACTCCCCTTGATTAGACCTGCCTTTTAGGTGCTCTCCAATATTTTTCTTAACAGTGAGAGCTGTTGTGGAATGCGAGCCGGAATTGGTCTTCCAAATTGTCACCTGTTATGGGAATGTTCTTTTTCCCCCTACAAAACAGATGAAAGTAGCACATATTTGGCCTCACATTGCTACTTCAAATGGGAATTTTGACAGGTTGAGCATACTAAAAGCTTTACTGTTTCAGAAACATGTGGTGTTCACATTTGCACGCGAGACCTATGCGCTTTAAGTTCCGAGACACTTTGGTGAGCTCATGGTACGAATTTTTAATGGGTCTAGTACTACTGGGATTGTACTTTTTAAGGCTGTTGGGTCTGGTTTTGTTCACAGCTTCTCCTCTATAATTGGCTTAATACCTTCAACCATACACTCAATATTTTCAAGTATTTTCAGGGTATTTCTGGTTACTTTGGCTATAATAGGTTGCATCTTGCTGTTGCTGTTTTTTATTCGCAATGGCTGTCCCATCGCAACAAGGAGGACTGAAAGTGCTTCCACTGGCGTAACTGTGTAGTGAAAGCATGATGCAGTAGTTTGGAGCACCGCTCCTGGAAGAACTGCAGTGAAACTGGCCTCTGTCATTCAGGCTGGTTTTGGATTGTGTGCAGCATATGTTTCCATGCCTCTAGTGCCTTTTTCGAATGTGCCCAGAAAGTTCGGCTTTCTACGTGGTGCTTACTTTCATTGGACGCTGGTCTGTTGATGTTCTTGCTGAGGGCCCATTACCAGACATGCGCATTGAGGATGTGTTTGCTACGGGAAGCCGTCTATGAGCTGCCCTTTGTGGATCATGCAGCTCTTGGCTTATCATATGGCACAACACGGAATGCTGCTGCCTCGGCTGGAGCTCAGGCTTTGGAACATGAGTGCTCTTTGGTTTTCCTTGGCATCGATTTGGTCACATTACCACCTGCCGAAGGGGAACATTTCCTTGCCTCAATTGTCCCAGCTGTAATTGGAGATTTTAAAAATGACATTTACTTTTACATTTGGTTTTATCGGCACCACTGCTAAACTTTAAAATTGACCCCTTCTAATATTTCACATGCTCAAGTGTGTTTTAACCTGTCACAATTGACATTTATGTATATATGTTTTAAAGCGTTGCATTTAAATTGCCTTTTTATTTAGAAACTGGGCTGCTTTCCCACTTCTGAACCGAAAAGGGGAAGGTGTTGTATACCTATTTTAGCGATGTCTCTGGGCATGTTATTTTAGCATCTGGGCCTGCTGCTTGTGCCCTTTAGCCTAGTAACATTTTATCCTGCTTGATTTTATTATTTCAGAATCATCCACATTCGAGGTGGTGTTTTATTTTCTTTATCTAGTTATTCTTTTACCTAGGAAAGCATTACATTTCTTAGCACAATATTCTTTTCACTCTGTGCTTTCCTCAAGGCTGCAGCAAGATAGGATTGTCGGCACAAGTGGTACACTGTGTCTCTGACGTTCACAGAAACATGTGTATCTTTACATAGGGACATTTCTCAGAACATCGGCTGTTTTTACTATAAAACATTATGCTTGTCCCATACACGCTAGGGGGAGGTTCTAGCCAGATGACCACAACCACATGCTGATTGACTTTGTTACAGCTGCTTTCTGAGACTATCAATTCTCTTGCCTACCTGGAGATGGTGTCTCTATAGACAACATGCTTCCTTGCTACTGTCATTTTCAGGTATGGAGGATGATGTCTTCCCATAGGGGAATACTGAAGGGTGGATTAGTGCTTGTCCTGCTGTGCTCTAACATAGCTTAGGTAGGAATTGAATATAGTGTGCATTGTGATAGTACGGTGGGACTTTTCCTATGTTTCACTTTCCTTGTCACCATTTTGCTTCTGGTATGTTTCATCATTCTCATTATTGCATTTTGTGCCACTTTATCTAAGATGCCGTTGATTCAATAAATCTTATTGAACCATTTTCTGCCTCTGTTTGTCTTTGCATATGTGTGAGACTAATGTAACTGAGTGAAAAGGATGAGATCTGATCCACCACGATTTCCCTGAGAAGTCATTATGTCATGTGCCCGTTTGCCAGAAATCTTCCCTGCTCTTGGGTGGAATCTTGGGCCGAGATGAGGTGCTGCTAGCTGGCTGGAAACAGATTAGGCTGACAGTCGTCACATTGTGTGAGATCGGACTCAGGCCCATATTTATACTTTTTTAGCGCCTCATTTGTGTCGTTTTTTGACGCAAAATTGTCGCAAACTTAGAAAATACAATGGTATTTAGTAAGTTTGCACCGATTTTGCGTCAAAAAACGACACAAATGTGGCGCTAAAAAAGTACAAATATGGGGCTCAGTTCCCCACAATTCAGGTGATGCTGCCGCTCGAATCTAGCAGCCTCATTAGGATAATGAGAGCCCACACGACAATTGATGATGTCCTAATTAAATTGAATAATTATTTAACTCATACACAATATTTGAAAAAAATAAAAATCTAGATTCAGTGCATATGTTTTTAAAATTATATTTCAAAGAGAAACAATTACTAAACACATGAACACAGGGGTTCAAAGCATAAATCTCAATACCCATTGACAATGTTTGTTATAATACAATTAAAATCTGGTCCAGCATACGTTGATGTACATAGTGCCCAGGTTTAGACATATAACTGTGTCTGACAAGGACATATCGAGGTTCATCTGGGCAGACATAAAGAGAACTGAGAAGCCCCTAGCCGCTCTTCTCTCCAACACCCTTAGCAATTTTACCTGTGGTGACATCATGGTTGCCAGGCATGGCTTGCTGCACAGTTTGTGTGTATTATGTACCTAGTTGCCATTGCATGAACAGTTACAACATGGACCTGTAACTTAGAGCCTGACATGCTTCCTCGCCCCTGGATTGCTGCTATCGGCATGTTTTTGGGGTGGATTTTGCCTTTACCCCCCCCACAATTGTGATAACATCTGCTGGGCCGTGCTTGGAAGGGTATCAGCAGCTTTGTGTTTTCTTTTCCAGTTTATGGTTGGTCTCCTGCAAAGCAAGCAAACTGACCCCACCACCAAGAGGCTGCACTCAATGTAAGCTAGCCCTGAACCCCTTTCCATTGTGTGTCGGGTCTTCCAGTGATCGCGAGATGCCCTACAATTACGATTCTGCATAGCATTCCGGTACTTGTAGCAACACCCACAAGAGCCAGACTGTAAATGAAATGTCCACAATTGAATGACCTACTAAGAACAACTTAAGATTTCTGAGTGCCTTTATGTGGCTGCCTTTTGGTGACCCCTACCCTTCAATATTCACCCCAATTCCCACCTTACATTTTCAGTGCTCTGGATTTCTGGGAGAACATCGTGCCAGTAGCAGTCTTCTTTCAACAGAAGCTGTTTTTTTCTGGTGCACCTTCCATGACTCATTGCACAGCTCAGGCACCTGCACTACGCCGCCTTCACAGCAGTTTTACAAGCATTACTTAATCTCATATCAATTCCTAGTAAGACAGTGGCACACAGGTCATGCCATTTTGCAGTTATTTGGCAATTTAAAAAAAGGTGCTATTGCTGCCCAGCTCAGCATTACTCACTCCAAACTCTCAACAGGATAAAAGGTTAAGTTCCATTAACTTATGGGAAGCACAGTGCTTACTCCTCAACACCCGCTCCCTTGGCAAACACACAGTAGAAGTCTGGGACCTCCTCAACTCGATCGCCCCTGAATGTCACCTTCCTCACAGAGACCTGGATCACCCCCATCTCAGCCCAGAAAATCGCCACTACCATTTACGACGGCTAGAAAATTGGCACAAAGATATATTCAACCGACCAGGGGGAGGCATCGCCATGGTCTACAGGAACACCCTTCACCTCTCAACCACCATCGAAACACAGAACCAGCCAGCCACCACCGACACCTACACTTCCAAATCCAGACCAAGCTGAACACCTTCCTTTGTGGCATGCTCATCTACGGACTGCCTGGACCACGGCCCCATTTCAGCGAAATCTTCACCGACGTCATCGCCCCCCACGCACTCGCCTCCACTGACTACATCCTACTCGGCGACCTCAACTTTCACCTTGAAAACTGCAGCTACTCTAACACCACATCCCTCCTAGACAACCTTGCCACCCTCGGTCTCAAGCAACTAGTCAGCCTCCCCACCCACTCAGCAGGTCACACCCACGACTGGAAACAACATCACCATCTCGCACACCTCCGAACACCATTGGACCGACCACCGATGCATCCAGTTCACCTTTCCTAAGACCACCACTTGCCACCATGCCCCCTGGCAGAAACTGGAGCAAAGTCACTGAAGCCCAGCTCACCAATGCCCTCGGCCACTCACCTCAACTGGATGCCTCAAAGACAAATGACTCAGTGAGCTACCTGCACCACTGGACTAAAGAATGCACCCCCTTCAGAAAACCCGCCGGAAACCAGCACTGAAGGAAACTGAACTGGTTCACAACAGAACTCTAAAAATCCAAACACAACTCTCGACAAATGGAACAAAAATGGAGGAACAGCAAAATAACCCCAGACCGCACAGCCTACAAAGATGCAGTCACCACGCACCACCAGCGCATCAGAGCCTACAAGAAGGCTTCCATTCAAGAACGCATCAGCACCAATACACACAACAGCAAGGAGCTATTCACCATAGTCAAGGAAATCATGAACCCCAGATCAGACACCTTGGACATCCCCTCTTCTCAAAACCTCTGCGACAACCTCACCATCTTTTTCCACCAGAAATTACAGGACATAAATGAAGGATTCAAGAACCAAATCCCTCCCCCACTGCCCACCAGCATCACCACGGACCCCATCCTGCAGACCCTGAACCACTGGACCCCCATCTCGACAGATGACACCCAGAAACTCATGAACTCCATCCATTCAATAGTATCCTCGGAACCGTGCCCACATCACATCTTCAGCCTTTCCAGTGCCACCATTGCATGAGAGCTCTGCCAGACTATCAGACAGAGATGCTTGCACTCGGCTCCAACCTTCCACCTGGGATGTCTCCAGGTGGCCAGCTGCTCTAGAAAATGACCCCACCCCCACGACCATGCGTGCAACCTGGATATCATCCTGGACTCCACGCTTTCCACGACCCATCAAGTCAACGCCGTCTCAACAGCCTGCTTCCACACCCTGCATCTCCTTCGGAAGATCTTCAAGTAGATTCCCACCAAGACTAGAAGGATGGTCACCCACGCTCTGGTCAGCAGTAAATTGGACTACGGCAATGCACTCTACGCCGGCATCACAAAGAAGCTACAGGCAAGGCTACAGAGAATCTAGAACGGGGCAGCCAGACTCATCCTGGACATCCCCCGCCACAGCTAAATCTCCACCTACCTCAGAGACCTTCACAGGCTCCCAGTCGACAAACGCATCACCTTGAAGCTACTGACTCACACCTATAAGGCACTTCACAACATCGGACCAGACTACCTCAACCACTGCCTGACCTTCTACACCTCCACCAGGCAACTCTGATCCTCCCACCTTGTTCTCACTGCTATCCCCTGAATCAGGAAAAGCACAGCTGCGGGAAGATCCTTTTCCTCGGTCATGGATTACTCTCCCACTCAACCTCAGACAGGCTGCATCACTCAAACAATTCCGGAAGGATCTTAAGACCTGGCTTTTCGAGTGATCAGCACACCCACAACACCACCTTGAAACCTCAAGGGTGACAAGCCGCGCCCTACAAGTACTAATTGATTGAATTGAGCACAGATCTCTGCAGCAGTTACACAACCCTTTGGGCTACTATGTGAGAAATGCTCTTCATCTTCATTAAGTTTAATTTCACAAGTCTCTCCATCACAACTCCCATGTTTCCCAGTCTGAAGGATGGAAGGCTGAGCTTACATTTGGTAAATGTCTTTGCTATTCAACATGGCTAAAAACTCTTAACATTGACAATGCCAATAGCTCTCGGATTTCTGAGACCTATTGGCTTTGCCAATGCTTCTTTTGTCATGCTACCTAACAGTTTCTTACATCAGGTTAGTATCTACCTACAAATAACAACGTTATCCTTCTATCTTTGATGCGAGATATTTTTCGCTGGGTAATGCATGTGTATCTGTAGTGGCAAGTATGAAGGATGCGAGGGAGCCGTATTTCATGTTAATATCTTTTATTCTTGCCACAAGAAATAAGGCCCACGAGCAGCCGGCCGGCCGCAACACCGCGCTTTGTTCGCGCCTCTGCCTTTCCGCCGCGCCGCCCCCTGACGTCACGACAGTCCTCGCTACGGATTGGTCGTGGCGTCATGAGGCGCCTAAACATAGAAGACAGACCAGTTCTGTCCCTCCGGCCTCGTACGTTAACTCACGTACGACATCTCCCTTTTCAACAGAACAAGAAAACTTAAGGAACTTCACCTCATAACAAAATCTTCGAACCTCTTGGGGGCTCGGATACGCCTAATTGGCCTGCTCGGAGTAACATACTGAAGTGAATTCGCCTTGACGGCGCACGCATCCTCTCGGCTTGACCCCATTACATTGTGACTGTCGCTCTCCACAGATTCGGGCCTGCAACCATTCTGTCCTGAGGCAGCCGTCAAGCCACGCCATGCCTTCTCGCATCGCTCTGCACTCCCCTGTCCACTTATTCCTCGCCTGGAAGGCGTATTCGCACATTCCTCCTCATCAATGACTACATCCCTGGCTTCGTGAGTTTGCCACTCGTCAACATCATCCGTGCATTCGGCCCCATCCACACGGACATCTTTCATGATGATTTTCTCTTGACCAGCCTTGAGCCTAACTATGTCGTCCTTGCTCCGCCATCCCGCTCCTTCCAGACAGACTGCCCCTCTTGTCACTCCTTGCACACGCACCGGGGTTTGAAACACAGACTCCCCCTTCATCACCCTGTTGGGTTTCTTCACCAATACCCAATCCCCTTGCGCTATATTTTTAGTTTTGGCTCTATTCACCATGTCAGCGTACCGCTTATTGTTTTCCTGTTTGGCCACTATTCTTGCTTTGACTCTCAACCTCTCATCAGATTCTGCCTCAATTTCCCGGTTCATGTCATACCACTTATTGAATTTGGGGGTAAGCTCACTCATGCATCTTCTCCCTCTCATCAAATAAAACGGAGTGTGTCCAGTAACCTCACTGGGCGTGTTGTGGAAAGTGTGCACCTTGTCCGCCAGAAACGCTTTCACATTCTTGTTGGAAGCGATCGCCTGTTGCACGCCCTCTTTGAGGAATCTATTCATACGCTCAACCTGCCCATTGCTCTTCGGGCTGTACAGCGGGGTCTTCTCCTGCTTAATCCCCAACCTGGACAGAAAATCCGTCATCTGCCTGGACACTAGCTGGGTGCCGTTGTCCGACACCATGATCTTCGGTTGTCCCTCAATCGCGAAAATTTTCGTCAATGCCTTGATCACTCGTTCAGTGGTAACTTCCCTGACGAACTTGTAGTGAATCCATTTGGAGAAGTAATCCGTAAGGACGATGAGATGTCTACACTCGTCAGGTAGCATTGTAAATGGGACCGCAAAATCAATGGCAATCTTGTTCCACGGGCCGGCAGGAATGTCCACCAGCTGCAACTCTCCTTTTGTCGTCTTCCAGTGCTTATCGGCCCTTAAGCACGGTCCACACCGATCAATGAATCTGCTGACGTCGCTGCACATCCCTGGCCACCAGTAGTACTGCTTGAGGAGATTCTTTGTAGCGGTATTGCCCGGGTGGCCCTTATGGGCAATCCTGATTAGCTTGTCTCTTAAACTTTCCGGAGGTACAAACAGCTCGTGTCTCTTCACAAAGCCGCCTTCGATGGTGAGTTCGGAACTAATCTGTTGGAAACTTCTGAGTGCCCCGTGCAAGTTCCGGATAGGGGGCCAATGAGCCTTCATGTGGTCCATCACCCTCCGCATAGTCACGTCCTTCTCCTGAGCCGTCAACCATTCTTCCTCTGATATGGATCCCTTGCACATGGCTGTTGCGTCAACCATTGCCACAACGCACTCCGTGTCGTCCAGGGAATCATTCTCCTCATCCGGGATCGGTATGCGAGATAGGCAATCCGCCCTGCAGTTGAGACCCCCTTTGATGTGTCTGACGGTGAAGTGATATTCTTGCAACTTAGACAGTAGACGTAGGAGCCTCGAGCTGGCTTTGCCATTGCCACGTCCTTCACCGTCCATCATGTATATCAAGGGTTTGTGGTCGGTGACTAATTCGATCTCCCTGCCCCACAAATAATTTCTCAGTTTCTCCACGGCCCAGACGCACGCGAGCGTCTCCCGCTCGATGGTGCTGTAGTGCTTCTCTGCTTCGCTCAATGACCGCGATATAAATGCAACAGTGTTCTCCTTCTTCCCTTGGAATTGGCAAAACACTGCACCGATTCCCTTGGCACTAGCGTCAACCGTGATTACATTCCGGAGGTCCTTGTTGTACGGTCGTAATACTGGGGCCGCGGCGATTGCCTGTTTGACTGATTCGAAGGCAGTGCATTGTTCCTGTGTCCACGTATATTTTTCGTTCTTCCGTAACAGTTTCCTTAGAGGCTCCACAGTGGTTGCGTATCCTTGCATGAACTTGGAATAGTATTCGCTGAGTCCCAGGAACGATCGCAAGGCGTCTTTGTCTCCTGGGCAAGGGGCATCTCGTATGGCCCTCACTAAATCATCTTTCGGCGCAATGCCATTTGGGGTAAGCACATGCCCTAAGTATTCTATCTTGCCTTCCATGAATTTGCACTTGTCTTTGGAGACTGTCATCCCCCTTTTTTGTAGCACCTCCAACACTCTGCGCAGCAGTTCCAAGTGCCCCTTCTCGTCTTCCGTGTGTATCAGAATGTCGTCCTTAAATGCTTCAACCCCCTTCATATCACAGAAGAGGAGGTCCATTAGCTTTTGAAAGACGCCCGAGGCCGATGCAAGGCCGAATGGAAGACGGATGTACCTGTATCCTCCAAACGGGGTAATAAAGGTGGTAAGTTCCTTGGATTCCTCCGTGAGACATACCTGGTGGTATGCAGACTTCAGGTTTATCAGGGTGAAAAACTTCGATCCTGCTGTGGCCGACAATATCTCCTGAATGTTGGGCAGTGGATGGCAGTTCACCAGGATATTTCTGTTCAGTGATCGCAGGTCTACACACAACCGAATGTCCCCTGTCCTCTTCTTCTTGGACACCACGATTGCGGACACCCATTCTGATGCACCTGCTTCCTCTATTACTCCTTCCCTTTTCAGCTTATCAAGAACAGCCTTAAGCTCCCCCCTTACAGAAAGGGGAATCGTTCTGACTTTGTGCTTAATTGGTAGGGCACCCTTTTTAACCGTATAGCATGCACAAATCCTCTTACACACCCTACCTTGTTTTCAAAAACAGAGTTAAACATTTCGAGGACCTCAGCTAATCCATCATGTAAATCATCAGGCTGCACATAATTGACCCAGTCATCTCTCAGAACTATGGGATCTTCTGCCCCAGGGACTAGCATCACACCTAGCTTCGCCAGGTCCTTCCATCCCACAAGGCTCCTCCCATTTTCAGCCACATATATCTTTGTTCTCACAGTGCGCCCTCGAAAGGTGAGGGAGTCCCAGAAGTAACCTTTCATCACTATGTCGTGTTCCCCGAAGGCCTTTGGACTCACATCCGTCTCATGCAGTCGTACATCTTGCCATTTCAAATCAAATGTCCTATCAGAGATCAGGGTAAGGGGGGAACCAGAATCAGCCGTAAATGGCAATTTTATCACACCAATCATGACGGAGCCAATGGGACCCTTCACTCTACCGTCCTCGCCATCAATGGACAACACAATGTCCGCATCCGCATCAGTGTCACTCTCGCTTACCGAGCTCACTTTCATGCCCGTATTATATTTTTTTGCTTTACATACTGCCGCAAAGTGGCCCAACTTCCTGCATTTAGAACAGCTTTTGTGCACTGCAGGGCAGGCCCTGCTATCCGCTAAGTGATCCTTTGACCCACATCTAAAACAGACGAGCTGCCTCCTGCCTCCCCCTCTATCACTCGCCGCCCTGTCTGAAGTCTTGGGCACATGTTTGCGGCTGTGCTGTACATAGAACACATTTGAAGCCTGACTAGTGTTCGCCAGTTCCTTGGAAGATACCATGGAGCGTTCCACTGCCTTTGCAATGGCTATTACGTCCTTCAGTGAAGGATTCCTGCATGAAAGCAAACGTTCCTGCACTTTCTTTGAATGGCAGTAGAACACCACCTGATCTCTAATGTACGCATCAGTCATCGCTGCAAATTCACAATCTTGAGCTAGAACACGTAGACATGCAATATACTCTTCGATAGTCTCTCCTTCCTCTTGTTTCCGCAGTGCGAATTTATGGCGCCCCACCATGATGTTGCACTCCTCCGCATACTGCAACTCAAGCCGCCGTACAGCCTCCTGGTACTCATTCAGCGGAGCTGTGGCTCCATGGGGATTCACATAAACCGGCAGGCTATCGAAAACCTCTTGTCCAGCCTTCCCCAACAGTCCGAATAACAAAGACTTTTTCCGTTCGGGGCTATACCCCTGACCATCAATTGAGATAATATAGTTCTCAAATGCGCGCAGCCATCCTTTCCACTTCATGCATGGCTTACCAGGAGAGTCCAGGAAGAGAGGAGGCACGCAGATATGACCTGTCTGCGACATGACCGGAAAGCGGGCGCCACACTTGGAAGGACCGCGTGATACAGGTGCAGCATCCACTATGGGAGGCTACTGGGCTGCGCAGAACGGTAGGAGTCGTCAAAATCAATTGTGTGGAGATCGCAGCATCAGCGCCTTAGGGGTTGCATGTAGTCTCACGTGAAGAGATATCATCGCTTTCCACTGGCCTCCCGAAACACCAGGTAAGGTGGGCTACACTCGTGGGCCTTGGTAGAAGCCGTGACCCTCGTCGCCATTTGTAGTGGCAAGTATGAAGGATGCGAGGGAGCCGTATTTCATGTTAATATCTTTTATTCTTGCCACAAGAAATAAGGCCCACGAGCAGCCGGCCGGCCGCAACACCGCGCTTTGTTCGCGCCTCTGCCTTTCCGCCGCGCCACCCCCTGACGTCACGACAGTCCTCGCTACGGATTGGTCGTGGTGTCATGAGGCGCCTAAACATAGAAGACAGACCAGTTCTGTCCCTCCGGCCTCGTACGTTAACTCACGTACGACAGTATCATTGCCATGTTTATACAATGATACTACTCATTGCGTTGCCGTATTCACTAACTCTGTATGGGTTTCTCTTCAGAGCATCAGTGAAACAATGGCCCCTGGTGTCCACAATACTTCCCAACCAACATACCACATGAGGGGACAAACTGCAAGACAATGTGATTCTCCAAGCTCTTTCCGCTAGGTAAGTTTGTGGCCGCAATGTCCGTACTACCCTACACAGTCATTTGTAACTTATTTTCACGTTTGTCGTTTTAGAAAAATATGAACTGGATACATAAATATTAGGGCAGACGCAAGTGCTGATCTCTGACTGGATTGTTATGAATAGCATTTATGAATATTGCTTTATGCGCTCAAAATGCGTTCTTGATTCATCTGAGTTGAACTAGAGGCAAGATATTTAAGCGAAGGAGAAATAAGAAACAGAGCGACAATAGCAGAAGAGAAGTGTAAAATGAAAGGAAACCGAAGCAACTGGCAGGGCGCGACGACGATAATAGGGAAAATGCTAGAGCGAGACAAAGGAAGCTGGAGACAGTGACGCGACAATCATATTCTTATTAGGCGGGCAAGTCTGAAACAGGCAAAGCAAAATAAAAGATGAATGAAATCGGCAACCATTCGCGCCTCTCTCTCTCTCTGCCCCTCCCTCTCGCTCTCTCTCTCTTTCTAAATTTAGCCCCATTGCATCAGACGGAATAATGTATCTGAAATCTGCGCCCCCGACCCCCCCCCCCCCCCCCCCCCCCCACCGCACCCATATGCTGATAGGGCTGCAGGCGTTATGAAATAGGATGAACAGCCACCTGATAACAGAGAGTGGGACGAGATTGCCCGAATCATACGTATGAATGAGCAGAGACGTGATCTGCATATTAGTCGGTCTCTTTCCCCGCAGAGTAATGTCTGAGTATTGGAGAAATAAACTGCCAATCAGAAGATTGCAGCTGAGGAAAAAAACACTACACTTCGAGAATATGGAGGTGAATAATCGGTAGCAGAAGCTAGCCGTGCCTTGTCCTCGCGTTGCCTGGCACTGCACTTGCTGTCCCTGGTCTTAATGTGGTTGGCACTAAGGGGCATATTCACTGCGCTGCCTCAGTTCTGAAATGCAGGGATGCGCTGTACTTACAAAAATACGGCACATCCCTATGTTCTCCCCTGTGCCGTCACTAAATTAACTGCCTAGCGCGAACGCAGCCACCCTTGCGTCATGATGCAAGGATGGCTGCGTTGCGGGGGAAATTGTTTTTGTGCAGGAAAGGACCCTTCCTGCACATAAACAATCTCTAATGGTGATTTGCTCTTTCTATGTGTTCTGTAGAATGCAGCCCACACAGAAAGAGCAAAAAACGAGGAGAAATGAAAGCATTTCTCCTCGTTGAGCCAAGCTAGTATGCAATAGACACAGAATACATTTAGTTATCACAGATGAATTATTTACAATCAATTTATATAAAACAGTCACATTTAGATTGTGGCATCCTCAGCTAATACTCTAAGGGCCAGATGTAGCAAAACGGCAATTTGCGACTTGCAAATTGCGAGTCCCTGCGACTCGCAATTTGCAAGTCGCAAATTGCTATGCAGTACGGTGTCTCAGACACCGACTGCGACTCGCTATGGGGTCGCAATGACCCACCTCATGAATATTCATGAGGTGGGTCGCAAATTGCGGCCCCATAGCGAGTATAGGCACTCGCTAACATGGAGGCCTGCTGACGTCAGCAGACCTCCATGTTCGTGACCTGCTTTTAAATAAAGCAGTTTTTTTTTTTTTAAGTGTAGCTCGTTTTCCTTACAGGAAAACGAGCTGCACTTAAAAAAAAACGAAACCTTTTGTTTCTGTATTTTTTCAGGGCAGGGAGTGGTCCCTTGGACCACTCCCTGCCCTGAAAAAATATTTTTGGGTCCAGTCAAACTGGAAGGGGTCCCATGGGGACCCCTTCCAATTTGCGAGTGGGTTACCATCCACTTGAAGTGGATGGTAACTGCGATGCCATTTGCGACCGCGTACGCTGTCGCAAATGGTATTGCATCCCACTGCGACTCGCAAATAGGAAGGGAACACCCCTTCCTATTTGCGAGTCGGAAATGCATATTGCGAGTCGGTAACGACTCGCAATATGCATTTCTGCATGGCAAACCCACGTTTGCGACTCACAAACGGCGATTTTCGCCGTTTGCGACTCGCAAATGGTTTGCTACATCTGGCCCTAATTCGATAAGCATGTTTGGGCTTAATGCAAAAAGACTAGATGATAAAAATTAATTTGAAAAACATCTGGCTATCGTGCTAACAGAAAATAGCAGTTGGGTTTTCTAGAGAGAAAAAAACATAAAACTCTGCAAGAAAGACAAATGCACATTTGGTTATACCTCTTCTAAATGGATCAGCAAGCAGCAATGTGTTCATTGTGCAGCATCTTCTGATCTTCTTCATTGGGCAACGACATAATAAGGAACTATTCAGTAATGTTTTGCCTTAATGCCTCTGAACTGTCAGAATCATAGGCACTGAGCTAAAAAAAAACTCGAACACATCATTACAATAGCTTAGAAAGCAGAACTACTGAACTTACATCACCTAATTTTGTTTATGTTAAAGTCCTAGAAAGCAACTAACTAAGCTTCCATTGGTCAGTCTATGGGGTGGTTTAGGTGATAGCCAATTATATTTACTTCACGTTTCAGAAACATCTTTCCTTCATTTTCTGCTTTTACGTTTGGCTCATGTCCGCTCACTGCCATCCCCGGTTTCCTCAGCAGTATACAATTGTTGCAGGTTATACATGAACATTGAAGACTATTGTTCCTGGGTACACATTATCTCGCACCAGGAAGACAGACAAATGTTACAAGATAAGTACATAACTTTTTTACAGTGAGCAAGCCACACAGAGGATGCTTAGAGAAACCTCTTTGGCAGCGTTAACATTTTTAAACATTGCCTCTGCATTTTACTAAACAAGAGGCCTTTTTTAAAACCAATGCTAAAATATGAAGAATAAAACATTTCCTAATATTTAAACTATTAATTCTTTTAATACATATTAATATTCCTTTTTCAGTACGTTTAACTATGAATAAACAAAATACATTTTGATTAGACAGTTATTTATTATTATTGTCAAACTACATTCTGGCTGTCATCAAAGTGGTCATGTTTTCCAAAAGACACATTTTCAGTATAACGTTTACGCACATGTTATTTCATTAGGCTTTAGTGTCACCATTTTTATTAATAATGTTTGCATGTTTGCACTCTAACAGTGGCAGGTATGGGTCAAGGGGTGGGTCAAAAGGTTAACTCTGTTATGTCTTGGGTGGTGGGTCAAATGGTATGAGGTGTATACGAAACTGACTTGGATACATCATAAGTCTCAGAGTTTGAGAGTATTCTTGGAGGGAGTAGTTATCCACTGTACTCAATAATTTTAGACTCTTAAGGCAGGTGATGTCTCTGGGATGGGGAAATAAACACAGTCTGGACCCTTCTCTTGAAATTCCCATTCTCCCACCGTTTCATTATGTGAGAGGCAGAAAGCTCAGGCAGCAGCCTTTGCAATGCAGGCAAAAATAAGAGGCTGCATTCGAGGCTGACATTTCTTCCACAGTTTAAAAATATATGCTTTGGAAAACATTTCCTTTCATTTTTGATTCATATGCTTTTGTGGCCAGTGCAGACAGCCTGGAATTGTACTGAAGACAATGGGGCATATTCACAAAATGCATTTTATAGTATGTCTTGTGATACTACAATAGTAGTACAAACGTTTTACAGAATGCTTTTCACAAACCTGCGTCTGCCTTGCCTATTGTTTCCTATACAGAGATCTCCATCCCTACTCAGTGAATTCACTGCACATGTAGGTATACTGTTTAGTAATAAATGTGGGAGAGACAGAAGAGAGTGCCTAGAAATTGGGAAATATTTACCACTAAAGGGGAGGGGTTTAGGGAGGTCTGAATTGGGGTTAAGGGAGGGCTAGAGAGTAGTGTACACATGGACATGCAACCATCTACAATAGAGTAGGCACACTGCTTTCCCAAATTGCCCTTCTAAAGTAACTACAGCTAAAAAGGGACCCAAAACGCTAGAAATTACTTCAGCTCAGAGCTGAAGTACCACACCACACGAGGTCAACCGCTGGACCTGCGACATCCTCCTACGGAAATCCATGGATATAAGGGCTTAAAATAAAGCCCCTTAGGAAATAATTATTTAAAATAGTTACAAATATAAATATAGGTAATGTAAAAAATATAAAAGTAATACATATTTACTTATAAAATATCTCAACCTTTTTACATAAAATAATAATATAGGATTAAATGGTAATAAAATAAAAATAAATCAGTTTTAATTAGCTTTGTGTACATTAATAATTCTTAATGCCTAATAAAAGCCATATTGTTGTTTACTTTAGCTAGGAATTTATGTTTTAATCTAATCCTGAGAAACATAATTGTAATTTAATTTAATATATTTAAATGTTTAATGTTTGATTCACAATAAAGTAGTAGTTATTTACCATTTTTACTACATTTAAAATAAACTTATCAACATTGACTTGCATTAATATTTAAAATAAAAGTATTTTAGCAATGTTTCCCAAGTTTAATAAACTTTATCAGTTTTTCATATATTTTACCACAAGGAGATTCCACTGTCGGGGCACATATCTCCATACTGTAATGTAAGGGAAAAACATTGCTATACTTTACCATAGGGAGACCTCCACCTCAGTGGCGCAGGCACTGAACTCAAAGAATTCTGGGGGTCATTTTGACCTTGGCGGTCTTTTGCCAAGACCGCTGAGGGACCGCCGTGCTGAAGACCGCCAGTGGTGGCGGTTTTCCGTTCGGCGTATTATGACTTCTGAGTGTATGTCTGTAGGTATGTCTGTATGGATGTGTGCGTGTATGTCTGAATGTGGGTGTGCGTGTATGACTGTGTGTGTGGCTGTTGGCATGTATGTTGGTGCGTGTATGTGTGTTGGTGGTGCCTGCGTGCGTGTCAGGTGTGTATGTGTGATGTGATGTTGGGGATAGGGGTGGGGAAGGGGGTCCTGCCACCTTTGGGGGGTAGCAGGGGTGGTGGGGGTGTAGGGGAAGGACTCAGGGTGGGGGTGGGGGGTGGGATGAGACCCCTATCAGTGCCAGGGAAGGAATTCCCTGGCACTGATAGTGCTTACCGCCATGGATTTCATGGCGGTTCCAAACCGCATGAAATCCATGGCGATCAGGCAGGTCATAATACCGCCGGCGGTATTGTGACGACCGCCGGGCTGGAGACCCAGGTCTCCAGCCCAGCGGTCGTCTCCGCTCTGGCGGGCAGAACGGAGAAGTGGCGGATGACCATGGCGGTAACCGCCATGGTCATAATTGCAAACTTTTTACCGTCAGCCTGTTGGCGGTCTTACCGCCGCTTCTCCGCCGTCCGCCAGGGTCGTAATGACCCCCTCTATTCATATGTAGCTAAGTTGAAGAAAGAGAAGTTATACAGCAAAATGGCCTGTACGAAGTGACCCTTTTTTCAGCGAAATAAGGTCAATACTGCTGAGGCCTTGTGAGCAATACACAAGCCTTGAAAGGGGCATGTATTGCCCCAGGTGTTTAAGTGATCACAAATGTAATCACTACTTCTTGCATTCCGGATCACAAGAAGCAACTTTTTACTTTAGCCCAGTGGTTCCCACCCTTTTGACTTCTGTGGACCCCCACTTTATCATTACTGGAACCCGTGACCCCCACTGAATCATTAGAATCCAGGAACACCCCTGCCCCCCACTGAGTCATTATTGGAAGGCGGCAACCCCGCTTAAACATTGTTGATGATTTGAAAAGCAAAAGAATACAGAAAAATACAGAAACAAGCATTCGTCAAACACACACAAATAGTAACACATTTTATGTAAATTTGCAAACAGATATAAATATAAAATAATTTAATTTGAACAGGAATGTTGAAACTTTTCTAAGTTCAATCAAAGCCACACATCATTGTTGCTATATTCTGTTTGAAGCACCTGCACTGCTCCTGCGAATCAATCTGAGAATACTAATTTAATTCTTAGCCTCAAATTCCAAACTCCTTGACATTCACAGTACTTTTAAAATTTTCACTTTATTCATTATTCATTTAGCCACTTTATTTATCTACAGTTTATTAATCTATTAATACTATTTAATTTTCTAAGCAGTCATCGACCCCCTGAGGAGGCTTCGTAGACCTCCATGAGTCCCCTGACCACAGGTTGGGAACCACTGCTTTAGCCCATGAAAGCAAAAGGTGCTGCAATAACAGTTTTTCAATTTTCAATTAATTTTATTTCACGATTTGGAACTCCGAAGAGGTACACATGTAAACAGACTATCTTTAAATACAATACTTAATATACATTAAATTGATGAAAATATAAAAACAGGGTTATCTTTAAAATACAATATAATCAGGTCTCTACCCATCAGTTGTGTCTTAGGATACCGTACGATATTTACATATGAGAAACAATAATCACAAAGAAAACTTTAGCTCTCAACCTCCTCCAACCAATTACACACATGAAATCCAATATAAAACGTTATGATATATAAAAGATGTGTTAAAACCCAGCAACGTCATACAAAAGAGCAATTCAATACCAATCTAGGGAAAATATAGTGCATAAATTCTAAACCAATAGCTTCTGGGTGGGGCCAGAACAACACGTCCCAGCCTGTGAGATAAAATAGTGCATTAGAAATGTAGCATTCGCTATGTCCACCAAAAGATAATAAAATCAATAAAGATTTAAAAAGAACTTAAAAAATTAAAAAATCCAGAAACAGAATATTTCATTCAAAGGTTTATACAGAAATGTCAATCACTCTCCAGCTGAGCGCATATTAAAATTTTAAAAAAGTGTTTTCAGCCATTTTTTCCTTAATTCAACTAAGGTGGGACAAACAAATAGCACATGCTTAAAATTATGTACCCCCAACTGGCAGAGATCGTAAATGTTCGAAGATCCATCCCACTTAGAAGTTAAATTTTTAAGAGGTAATTTATCAAATCTCAAAAGGATGAAAAAGCATTGCACTCCATCCGGTAAATTCCACAGTAAATAAGATTTGAGGATATTTAAAAATCACTGAATTAGTTAATGGCCTAAGCCTCCTCTTTTGGCGACAAAACTCCATATCCTATAAAAAAAACTTTTACCCCTTATAGCCTCTTTTAGGTTCTTTTGAAATGACAAGGGGTGTTGAGATAAAAACGCGTCTACATCTTATTCAAGCAATTGCATGACAAGGTTGAAATTTCTAAAAAACGGAGTACCAAATATTTATTTATATGCTAGGTGTCTTAAGGTGGAATCTGCACTATGAGCTAAGCTGAGGGCCCTCCGAATTACTGCAGCTACGCCCTGTGTGTAAACACTCTTAATACCAAATTCAATCCTTAAGGCTGCCACGGATACCGAATTATTACAGGAGACCACATTTCTTAAAATCCGTCCTTCTGTCTTATTTAAAAACTCCCATTTTGAAATGTCAATTCCTTCTATGGCATACAGGAGGGTGGGTGGGATTTTTGCTTGATAAACAGATAATAGATGAGAAAAATGCCGTCGGCCTACAGCATTATAAAAAGCCAGTATACCGTGAGCCTGAGACAGAGCCTTACTGACATTGTTACATATATGGTATTGATCACTAAGAGAACAGGATAGGGTTTTTCCCAAAAAACAATAGGATTTCACCCTCTAAAACCTCTGTTGATCCATGGACCATACTAAATGAGTTATTTTATGGGATTTATTCCCTAAGAAGCATACCACTTGAGACTTTGACGCATTCATTTTTAAGTGATGCTGCTTAGAATAATCATTTAAGGCAGCCAGACGCCTATTCAGACCTTTCAGGGTAAGATCAAGCACCACTATGTCATCAGCATAAAGGAGGAAAGGAATAGAACTGCCTCCAATTTTAGGTGCAAAGCCTTGGGTATTCCCTAGTACGGAGGGCAGGTCATGAATATATAAGGAAAAAAGAAGGGGGCACCAACAGGCAGCCCTGTTTTAAACCATTTTTTGTAACAAATTCTGTAGACAAACCCTGCTCTCCGCCTAAAAGCACTTTAGACCATGTAGAAGAGTGCAGGGCTATAACTAAGTGTAACAAATTTATGGGAACACTCAATTTAGATAATTTCTTCCATAGAATCTTATGGTCCAACCTGTCAAAAGCTGTTGAGAAGTCTATGAAAGTGGCATATACCATCCCACCTCTAACCAAAACATACTTTTCATTTATAGGTTGCATTATAAGGATGTTATCTAGAGTGTTATGTTCCTTCCTAAAACCTGCCTGTTCGAAAGGGAGGATTGAATTTTCCTCAACCCGAGATGTTAGATGCACAAGTATGCTTTTAGCGAAGATCTTACCGACAGCATACAATAGGGCTATTTGCTGATAATTTCTGGGGGAAGATCTATCACCCTTTTTATACAAAGGAACTATGATACTCCCAGTCCAAGATGCCGGAATTATGCCTTTTGAGTAACAGGAGTAGAATACCGGGTTAAGAATCCTTGCCCAAAGCGAGGGCTCTTGTTTAATTACTGCCATTGGAACCTCTCTAGGGCCCATTGCTCCAGATGCCCACATCAACCTTATAAACCCCTCAATCTCAGTAACTGAAGGGGCACCGAAAGCATCAGGCTCCCGCCAATTACCAATCTTGAGGTCCAATTGACCTGACTCAACTTCCCCGTTTTCCACATACAGGGAGAGGATAGAGTCCCTCTATTCTACCTCAGCTATCGGAGGGGCTGAGGGAGATTTACGTGACCCACAGCCTTCAGAGATGAGTCACCAAAATTTACGAGTATTTTTAACCATGGTTGCTTCCCTCAAGGCTATCCATCTCTGGTCTGCCTCCTCCTTCCTTATTCCCAACTTCATCCGCACTCTTCTCCTCCTAAGTAGGGAAATTCTTCTACTCCTCTCCTCAGATTCCCACCCATACTGCCACCTAACAAATCTATTGATTTCCCTATTCAATAGAAGAAGACAAAGCCTTAATTTCTTTTGTGCAGGTTTAGTACGTTTTAACTGGTCTCTCTGAATTATATTTCCCATTAAGTCAGAAAAGCAGTTTAGCGCGTCTTCACTCCAATCATCAATATCTCTCATGGCCATTTCAAGCATTTCTGTCATAAACAGAGTTTTCAAAGGACACCAGTGGATTCTACCTATTTTCCTACTAAAATTAATATTATGGCCCTTGAAATTCCATGTCCCTATTGAGGACGGTTGGAGTTTTAGCGTAAGGCTCACGATCTTATGGTCACTAAATGGAGTATCAATGATTTTCATGTCCTCCACTAATTGGGCTACTCAGACTAGATTTATGGGTAAAGGCTGCTGGGGAGTCCAAGTGAAATCGACCATTTAAAATTATGCTACTAAGTTCCCTCAGACCTTTAAATAAAATATACCCCCTTTTATCTGTCCTAATTCTTGGGGGAAACAGGATAGGAGGAATGTTGAGCACAGATTCCCTCTCAATATCACAGAAAATGGAAAGATACAGATTTTAGATTTTACAATTTAAATCCCATGATATCAATACTTCATATACACTTTCATATGAATTTATACAAAAAGAGGAAATGCAATTAAGCATATGCAGTAACGTCGTATCATGCTCCTTATCAGGGGGAATATAAGCATTTACCACTAACATAGGCATTCTCCTACCATCCTCCATTGTTGGATTAACTCCAACTATCTGATATGATGTCTGTGAGACGGAAATATTTTCAAACTCCCATTTGAACTTATCACTTAAAAGCATAGCGGTACCCACTTTTGCATGCCCCTTCCTGGACGGCTGTGCCTTTTGACAAAGGACCATGTGACCCAGGCAAGAGAGATTAGTTACACACCAGGTCTCTTGGATACAGATTAGATCCGCCTGAAGAGAACAGATGTAATCTAATTTACCCATATGGTTCTCTATTCCCGCCGCATTCCAAGAGACCACATGAAATTTATGGTTAAATACCGTGTTGTAATAATTTTCCCTTAGCCCGAGTACTGTTTAAGGCCCCCACTAACCAACTCCAGCTATCCTGCTTAGGACCTCAATGAGAAGAAGGGGCATCTTCAATGAGCTGCACCACTCTTCCTCCATGGAGAAGAGATATCTTAACCTTTTCCAGGGAAGAAGCTGAAGACTCTCGCCCATGAAGTAGGTTACTTCCGTTCAAACATGGAACAGTGGGGGACTGCAGTCTAAACAAATGAGAGTCCTTTCTCCTAACTGGAACGACGTCTATGCCTCTACGCTGCAATTGTTCACCATTGACTAAAATCAGATTTATAATTGTTTTAGAATAGAACCAAACTTTTGTCTTTATAGAACCAAGACCTTGCATTAGGAATACGTGAGAGACATCACTACTTTCAATTAATTTTATCTCAGGTATATCTCTAAAGCAAGAAATTAAAAGGGAGCTATTCAAAAGTAAATTCAAATTAAATAAAACAAAAAACTCAAGACATAACGTCGTCTCAGATTGCTGAGAGATGTCTTATCTCACAATTAACATCCCCACCACCTAAGGGGTCAGAATTTAAGTTTGGGGTCACTGAGTTTAATTTCACATTACAAAATGAATCGCCATATGGATTTAAGGAGGACGAAGCCCTCTTTACAATTGGTAGATCATCCAAATTATCTATGGGGGTACTAAATCAAGTTCTTCCCTGGACGGGGAAGATCCTACCTCTTCCAAATCTTCCAAGTCTTTGAACCTATCCTTCCTTGGGACCTTCTTATTATCTTCCTTAGGAGAGGGGGTTCTTGTAGGTACCTGGACGTCGAACTTTACCTTTCTTGTTTTTTTGGGGGGGAAATTCACCAATTGGCCTTTCTTCCCAACTTTTTCACTTTTAATGACTTTCCCATACTCCTTTCATTGTCTACTTGCTTAATAGATACATTCCCATCGTTCACAGCAATCGAGGAATTGGGAGGTATCTTGGACTGCAGTAGAAAAATCGGGAACGGGACCACTGGGAAGGCTGACTTTTCCTCAATGTTTGTTGACACCAAGATATTCAACTGAGGAAGTGGAGTGGAAAATAGATTTCCCAAAGAATAGTCAACATTTTCTGGTTGAAGGGTTTCCTCACAGATCGAAGGTTTAAAGGACACTTATGATTTACCAGCCTGAGTGCCCTTATTTGTGTGATCTGGATATATGGTTAAGTTCACATTCAAACTTGATTCCAAGGCACACAACTGTGTACTAGGATTGCTGCACCCCGATTTATTGAGGTCTTCCTTTGTGGGCATTGGAACTTTCTCAACCATGGTTGGCCCATCCTTATTTTGGCCCATCAGAGCTTTCAATATAGCCAAGAGAATGTCTTGAGAATGATCAAAACTATTTATTGATTTTTCAAGAAGCACTAAGATAGAAGATAATTGGCCATATGTATGAAGACATTTCTTTCTACGCATTTAATGGACTCTGAAATTACTATGTGTCGATCGAAAGGTACACTTGGGGAGTTCCCAGGAAGCATAAAATCAGGAGTCAATGAAGAATATTCTGGAGACAAAGAGGGAGCAGAAGGTGTACTGCCATTAAGCTTAGGCCGGGAGAAATGACTCTTCCACCGGAGGACGGGGTCACACAACGAAAGGACAGGCTCTTTATATCTTGTGCTCCATTCACCTTGATGTCCGGCAAGGTAAAATCCCACGCATTAGTGGGGGGTCCCATATTGGTAGGAGGAAAGTTAGTGTTCTCCGAATCCCCCCCAATGATAGGCGGCGTACTGATCGGGGGAGTTAGAGCCACACCCTTTCATGAGTTATCAAAAACATTAGAGTTTGCGTTAGCTTCCTCCTTAGATGGTAGCTCATCAAGTAGCTCCTTTTGAACAAAGGGAAGAATGGCGCAAGTGTTTTTTGCATTCAGGTGAGAAATGCTCTTATTTCTTAGGGGATTAGATTTAGGTGGTCATTACAACATTGGCGGTAAAAGCCGCTTACCACCGTGCAGAAGACCGCCAACACACCGCCGCAGCCGCGGAAAACCGCCACAGCTATTACGACCCACATTTCAGAATCCGCCAATATTCAGACACCCACACAAGTCCGCCACACCAAAGGTCAGTGATAAACTGGCGAAAACAAAACCTCCACCGTCACGCCAACAGAAAAACGCCCACACTATCACGACACATGAATCCATGCGGCGGTCTTTCAACTGCAGTATTCCATTGGCGGTACACACCACCTCGCTCAAAATACACACACTCTTACAAAACACAGCCACATTGGACAATTCCAAATACACACGCCTGATACACATACACACACCCATTACAATATAAAACACACATCACCCACAAACCCCTACGACAAAAAATTCAGAAAAAAGGGCAGAGAGAGACAGCACCAGCAAGAACAACAGCATCCATAGGCACACAACACCATCACCCAAAGAACTTCCACGCACCTCACTTATCACCACACACTCCACCCCACATATCACCCACACCACCCCCATGGCACGGCAAAGACACCCCAGTTTCTCGGAGGAAGATCTCAGGGTCATGGTGGAGGAAATTGTCCTGGTAGAGCCACAGCTATTCGGAGCACAGGTGCAGCACACCTCAATAGCAAGGAAGATGGAGCTATGGCGAAGAATAGTGGACAGGGTCAACGCAGTGGGCACCACCCAAGAAATCGGGAGGACATCAGGAAGAGGTAGAACGACCTATGGGGGAAGGTGCGTTCCGTGGTCTCAAGACACCAGCAGGCGGTTCAGCGGACTGGCGGCGGAACCTACCTCCTCCCCCACAACTAACAACATGGGAGGAGCAGGTCTTGGCGATTCTGCATCCTGAGGGCCTCGCAGGAGTAGGTGGAGGAATGGACTCTGGTAAGACAAATCTTAACTATTACATCCCCCACCCTACCTGCATGACCAGCACATACCCCCACCCTCACCCCCAGCACCCCAACTCCTCACATATGTCCCAACATCACAAACCACACATCCCAACACCAAGCCCTGCATGCAACAACAAAGCATGGACACCCATCACTAAAGCATGCCCACTGTACATACCCATACAACCCCCTAAACCATCATCACACAAGCTCCCACACAAGAATGCAAGCACTGGGGTACACGGTCACCCACCCATTGCACACCATGACACACACAGATGTAATAACCATCCTTTTATACCTCTGCAGGATCCCTACCCAACGTCACCGGACAGGAGGGTCCACACATGTCCACACCACCAACAGAAGAGGCCCACAGTGATGACAGCAGCTCTGTCCAACTGGATCTAGATGACCAGCCCGGGCAATCGGGGACCTCTGGACAGTTGGTTCCCCTCACACAGTCACAGGCCACCACAGACCTTCCCCCCTCTGGAAACACCAGCACAGCACCCACCCAGCGGGAAAATACCTCCGTCCCCAGGACACGTCAATCAGCTGTGTGTCCACCACTACAGGGAACCCAGGATAACCCACCATCCCAACAACAACAGGGACCTGGGGGCAGTGGGCACCTGGTCCAGGGGACGGAGGCCCAGGAACACAGGGGAACTGGGAGGGATGCTGTGCGACAGGGGGCGGACAGGCCAAGGGAACCCACTCTCCACGAGGCCCTCTCCTCCATCATGGGAGCCTACCACCACTTCCAGGAGACGATGGCAACGGTACTGGCCAAGTTTCAGGAGACCCAGCGCCTGCAGGAGGACAGTATATGGGCTTCAGGGAGGAACTCAGAACCATCAGCTCTACCCTGGGCACCATCGTAGGGGTGCTGAAGGAAGTACTCGACACGAGGAGGGACACTGTGGCACTACAAGGGGCCTCTGACACTTGCATGGACGATGAACTGCCCACCACCTCCGCCGGCGCTAGTGGACAGGACACCCCGCCACAGGACCAACACACCAGCACCCCACCCCCTGCGGAGGGAGAACCACCCAGCAAACGGTCCCAGAGATCCAGGACAAAGACAGAGCACGATGCCAAGACCCCCGCCAAGAAATGAGACCACCTTAAATGTCATTCTACTGTCCCACTTTGTCACCCTGTCCATACTTAAACTGCCCCAGCTCCACTTCCTATGCCCATATGGGCAATGCACCTGTGTGACTAATAGACTGGACTCTGCCATGGACATTCCTCCGCCATCACCCCTCACCATTTCACTACCCCCTCCAATATTGAGCACTTAAATAAACACACTTAAAGCACAAAACAATCTGGAGTCTGTCTGTGATTTCGAAATAGTGTATTAGCAATTACAGTGACAAAATGCTCTTCCAATTGTAATGTCAACATACCTATGTAAGCTATGTCAAGTCTTAGTCCTTGAGGAATCTAAGCAGATGTCACACAGTGGGACCCACATCTGTGAAATCGTAAGGGAAAGTGACAACTCAGTGACCATACACTGGGTGAAAACGACAGACAGTAGAGAGGTAGTAGTGTTAGAGTACATGTAGTAGACAGGTCTGTGTCTCACTGGAAATATTGCTGAATCACTGAGTCCCTGTTGTTCGTCTTCTTCCTCTGCTTCCTCCTCTTCACTGTCCACAGGCTCCACAGCTGCCACAACACCGCCATCTGGACCATCCTCCTGCAGAAAAGGCACCTGTCATCGCAAAGCCAAGTTGTGAAGCATACAGCAGGCCACGATGATGTGGCACACCTTCTTTGGTGAGTAGAATAGGGATCCACCTGTCATACGGAGGCACCTGAACCTGGCCTTCAGGAGGCCGAAGGTCCGCTTGATCACAATCCTAGTTCGCCCATGGGCCTCATTGTAGCGTTCCTCTGCCCTTGTCCTGGGATTCATCACTGGGGTCAGTAGCCATGACAGTTTGGGGTAACCAGAGTCACCTGCAAATGGTGAGGGACAACTGTTAGACATGCACTAACCTGGAGGGATATCCCCAGACCCACACAACCATTGCCACTGTCTTGCTTCCAGGTGCTCACCTAATAGCCACACAAGGTGCCTCTGGAGTTGACCCATCACATAAGGGATGCTGCTATACCACAGGATGTAGGCGTCATGCACTGAGCCAGGGAACATGGCATTCACATGGGAGATGTACTGGTCTGCCAAACATACCATCTGCACATTCATCGAATGATAACTCTTCCGGTTTCTATACACCTGTTCACTCCTGTGGGGGGGGGGGAACCAAAGCCACATGGGTCCCATCAATGGCACCTATGATGTTGGGGATGTGTCCCAGGGCATAGAAATCACCTTTCACTGTAGGCAAATCCTCCACCTGAGGAAAAACTATGTAGCTCCGCATGTGTTTCAGAAGGGCAGACAGCACTCTGGATAATACGTTGGAAAACATAGGCTGGGACACCCCTGATGCAATGGCCACTGTTGTTTGAAAAGACCCACTTGCAAGGAAATGGAGCACTGACAGCACCTGCACTTGAGGGGGGATTCCTGTGGGACGGCAGATTGCTGACATCAGGTCTGGCTCCAACTGGGTACACAGTTCCTGGATTGCGGCACGGTCAAGCCTGTATGTGATAATCACATGTCGCTCCTCCATTGTCGACAGGTCCACCAACGGTCGGTACATCGGAGGATGCCGCCATCTCCTCACATGTCCCAGCGGACGGTGCCTATGAAGGACAACAGCGAGCACAGAGTCAAACAACTTAGAGGTACGTACACACAGCTTACAAAGAACACCATTCATAATCTAAAAAGTGGCCTGTATGGGTGTTGAGTCTAGGCCTAGGTATGTGTGACACAGTTGAAAATTAAGCCATGTGGGCCCTTGAAATGGCGTCTGCCTGACCTCTAAAGTGGGACAATGGGATGTGAGGTAACTGCGCTGGCGTTGTACACCGTTGCGGTAGGCGGTCGAAGACCGCGGCGCAATGCTGCATTGGTGAACATTGGACCCTATGGGTCCCAAGAGCCAATGACGATGTACGCCGGCGGTGACAGTACGCACCACAGCGGACGTGACCACCATTTTCTATCTGTTCAATCACTCAATACCTGATCTTCGACAGGAGAGGACCTACACTGCAAGTGCTGCTGTGACCTCGGTCTGGAAGAGACAATGGCTTGAGTGTCTGGGGAAAGGGCCCCTGCCTTCACATCGGAGGAGTTGGAGAAACTTGTGAATGGGGTCCTCCCCCAGTACACGCCACTCTACGGTCCTCCAGACAAACAGGTAAGTACACAGGGAGCATATTGTATGGGCTATGCCTGTGTGGAGAGGGCTGGATATAAGAAGGAAGGGGGGAGAGTGCTGTGTGCATGAAAGACGGTGAATGCATGTGCCACATGGCAAGGGTAGCGATGGGGGCCAATCAGTGTGACGGTACACTTGGTAATAACTTCTCTTTTTCCCCTGTACATTTCATGTAGGTCAGCGCCCACCAGAAAAAAGATATTTGGCGTGCCATCGCCAAGGACGCCCGGACCCTGGGGGTCTATCACAGACAGAGCACCCACTGCCGGAAAAGATGGGAGGACATTCGCCGCTGGAGCAAGAAGACGGCGGAGGCTCAGCTGGGGATGGCCTCCCAACGTGGGAGGGGTGCCCGTCGCACCATGACCCCACTGATGTTCAGGATCATGGCGGTGGCCTAACCGGAGTTGGATGGGCACTTGAGGGCATCACAGCAGACACAAGGGGGTGAGTACACTCTCATTCTGCTGACTTTGCGCGCAGTGGAGGTGTCTGGGTGGGGGAGGTGGGCTGTGGGTTTCCCTAGGCCAGGGCGAATTCCGTAGACAAGGCCCCTCCGTAAGACAGGCCATGTGGCACCCCACCCCACCTCTGTAGAGTGCCAAGTACACTTAGTCATGCACCTGTGTCATCTATGTGTGCAGATGTCGTCCATAGCCTTGTAGGCCATTTCCCTGGAATTGAAAAGTGGAGCCCAAGAGCGCGGCGTAGTGCAGGGGGCTTCTGTGTCTGTCGTGTCCGCCAACGGTAGCGTTAATGCATGCACTCAACATGTCTTTCTTCTGTCGTCCCCCCCCTTTTTGTGGTCTCCCTGTTCTTGTGTGCATTAGCATCATCAGGCGGAGGAGCAGTGGCACTGGAGCACAAGGGAACTGCATCCCACATGGCCCTGGAGGGCGAGACTATGGACTCAGAGTTCACCAGTGGGACGGAGGGCGAGGGGAGCTCCACGGCGGGGACAGGAGTTGACACCAGCGACACGGACTCGTCTTCTCATGGGAGCTCCCTTGTGGTGGCGGCAACATCTGTGCCCCCCGCATCTACAGGTACAGCTGCCACCCCCCCTACCAGCACCGCCCTCCCAGCAGCCCCTCAGCCTTTGCCCTGTGCCCGCTCACCCAGGAGGGTGGGCATCACCTTCGCCCCAGGAACCTCAGGCCCTGCCACAGTCACCCCTGCTGCCCTCAGTGAGGAGGCCATTGACTTCCTCAGGTCCCTCACTGTTGGGCAGTCTACCATTTTGAATGCCATCCAGGGTGTAGAGAGGCAGTTGCATCAGACCAATGCATTCCTGGAATGCATTCATTCTGGTCAGGCGGCCCTTCAGCAAGCTTTTCAGACTCTGGCCTCAGCACTGATGGCAGCCATTGTCCCCGTCTCTAGCCTCCCCCCTCCAAATTCCTACACCCTGACCCAATCCCCTGTACCTCAGCCTATCCCAAGCACACCTACAGACCAGCATGCACACACCTCAACACACAAGGGAAGCTCTGGCAAACATAAGCACCACACATTCCACAGGCACTCATGCAAGCATCACACACGTGCAGACACACCAACATCCACTGCCTCTACTGTGTCCCCCTCCTCGTCGTCTCCCTCCTCCCTCCCAGTCTCGTCTACACTCACACCTGCATGCACTACCTCTACAGCCACGACGGCCCTCTCCAGCACACCCACCACCACACCCCGCTCACGTGCAGTCACCACCCCCACTACCATTCACACATCCCCTGTGTCCTCTCCCAGTGTGTCTGTGACCCCCCCTCCCAAGATACACAAACACAGGCACACACCCACCCAACAGCCACCCACCTCACGACAGCCTCCAGCGCATGCACCTTCACCCAAAGTCACCAAACGTACACCTTCTACAATCACCACCTCTTCCTCCACTCCCAAACCCCCTCCAGCTACCCGTCCCAGTGTGTCCAAAAAACGTTTCCTGTCCACCCTTGGCCTCTTTCCCACAACTCCCCCACCCCATCTGTCTCATAGGTCCCGAACTAGCACCTCAGCCACAACATCTCCGGGACCAGTGGTGCCTGTAGTCACCGGAATCTGGAGTGCACCGGCCACCAGGGCAGCCAGTGTGGCACGGAGCCATAGCACAGACAGTCCCCCACCTATGATGCATCAGAAGTTGGACAGTGCCCGGCAGGAGAGGGGGAAGACTCCAGCCACCAAAGCCGCTCCCAGGGGTCCCGGTGGGAGTGTGGCATCAGCTGTGACACCTTCCAAGGTGGGGAAGGGCCACAAGAAACCCGGCAAGTCTGGGAAGAGCAGCACGGCGGAGAAGACCGCCATCATCCCCGATGCCCAGGAGGCCACCTCCAGCACCAGCCCAGCTGCCCAGGAGGCCAGCACCAGCCCAGCTGCCCAGGAGGCTACCGCCAGCACCAGCCCAGCTGCCCAGGAGGCCACCGCCAGCACCAGCCCACCTGCCCAGGAGGCCACCGCCAGCACTAGCCCAGCTGGGCCATGAATGACAGCCAGCAAAAGCCCCGCTGGGCCATGAAGGACCACCAGCAAAAGCCCCGCTGGGCCATGAAAGACCGCCAGCAAAAGCCCCGCTGGGCCATGAAGGACTGCCAGCAAAAGCCCCGCTGGGCCATGAAGGACCGTCAGCACAAGCCCTGCTGGGCCATGAAGGACCGCCAGCAGCTGAGACCCTGCAATGGAGACCGCCATCTCAAGCACCGCTGAACAGGGAACCGCCAACTCAAGCACCGCTGAACAGGGCACCGCCGTCTCAAGCACCGCTGAACGGGGCACCGCCAACTCAAGCACCGCTGGCCCATGAGCGGCAAGGGCACTGACACAACTGAGTCCGTCATGGGGTGAATGATGCACTCTGGGCACCATGCCCCCTCCAGAACCAGTGGAAACATGCATCCACTACCTCTGTCCTTATCAGGATGAAGCACTCTGGGCACCATGCCCCCTCCAGAACCAGTGGAGACTGTCATCCACTACCTCTGTCCTTAGCAGGATGAAGCACTCTGGGCACCATGTCCCCTCCAGAACCAGTGGAAAAATGCATCCACTACCTTTGTCCTTAGCAGGATGAAGCACTCTGGGCACCATGCCCCCTCCAGAACCAGTGGAGACTGTTATCCACTTGTGAGACTGTGGCTTTGCACTCCCCAGGATTGAACAGTGGGCAACCCACCCACTGTAGAGACTTGAGAGACTGTGGCTTTGCACTCCCCAGGATATGGCAGTGGGCAACCCACCCACTGTATAGACTTGAGAGACTGTGGCTTTGCACTCCCCAGGATGAGGGAGTGGGCAACCCACCCACTGTATAGACTTGAGGGACTGTGGCTTTGCACTCCCCAGGATTGAACAGTGGGCAAACCACCCACTTGTGAGACTTGAGAGACTGTGGCTTTGCACTCCCCAAGATGGAACAGTGGGCATGTGGCCCCCTCGTGGATTTGGCGTTGTGCACTCATCCGGCTGAGGTGCCCACCCTTTCCCTCCCCCTGAGGTGCCTGTTTAGTTGCTGTCTGATCCCCCTGCAGTTTTCTCTCCGTCATGGTTGGGGATCTTGTGTGGGCCTCGCTCATACCGTGTGGCCCCAGTGTTCCACGGACTTTCTTAGAGCGCTACCTGGACTACTATGCTTGGGATATATTATGTACATGGTGTATATATATATTTCTGCCTACTTGCTTTTAACATATTACTATGGTTACACTCATTTTCTATTGTCTTTGCATTCTTCCGGGGGGTTTGGAGAGTGTAACTGTGATGTATTGATATGCATTAGTGTGTGTGTTGTAGTGGGTGAGGGTGGGGGTGTTGCGTGGGTGTGTCCCTGTTTTTTGCCTCCCCCCTCCCCTGTGTCGTAGGTGCAGTACTCACTGTGGTCTTCGCCGCCGGCGTTCGTGCTCCTGGTAGAGGAGCAGGAAGACTATTGCAGGTAGAATTTGAAGTTCCGGGTCCATGGCATCCTCGTTCCTCATGGGGTATGTAGAGGTAAGCGTTTTCCCTTCCGGATTCCTGTTTCCGCCGTGTTTTTATCCACTGTGAATCCGCCCCGGAAAAGGTGGTAGATTGGCCTGTCATAATAGTGTGGGCAGTACATTGTCTCCCACCTGTCTGTTGGCGGTGACCGCCAAGCTGTTTGTTTTTACCGCTGTGGCGGTCTGAGTGTTAAAGTGGCTGTCTTTGTTGGCGGTTTCCGCCACGGTCGTAATTGCAAAATATTTACTGCCGGCCTGTTGGCGGTCTTACCGCCGCTTTAACACCGACCGCCAGGGTTGTTATGACCACCTTACTCTTTTTACAAGCCCGGTTAAGGAAAGCTCTACCCATTCAGAGACGTTTAGCCGTCATGTCCAGGGGAGGAACTACCTTGGGGAGTTGGCCAATAACTCAGAGCTTCTACCCCTCGACCCCTATTTTCAATTCTCTCAGGCATTTTGATTAACTTTATCAGCTCTTATTCAGCGCCTTAATTCCCAACTTGCGAAATTTTGTATGCAGGAGTAGGCCAGAGGAAACCAAAGTAAATCAGAGTAGGAGCTCTAGGTTAAAACAATATGAGCTAAAGTCATGAAGATAAGTGGAGCGTCAAGCAAAATTGTCAATGAGCAGGTAGCGTGGGGGGCTAGGATGCGGAAAATGGATAGTTTAAAAGGTTTGATAGGAATAACTTAATAAAAATATAATATATATATATATATAAAAATATCTTAAACTTTCGCCTCTCCACCCTCAATACTCCACTCCAATTGTTTCTAGAGAGGCACCGACAGGGGTACGACGGTACTGTGCTGTCGTCTTGCTCCTCAGGCCACCGACCAGACGCTTCCAATAACTCTAAATGCCTTTTGTTGTCTTTTATTGTCTATAATTGCCTTTTGTTCTGTACTTTTACTGCCGTTTTACCTTATCTGGCCCTCCTGGTATGGCCACAGCGTCCCATAGGATGCCCTGAAGTCCTCACCCATCCTCACCAGCGTTTCTTTCCATCTTATGTCCGATATGGGCGTAGGCGAAGACAAAAAGTGAGGAGCAGCTGTGCGGAGCTATGCTGAGCTGTGAAGGGGGTTCTCCGTGCCCAAGGCCCAAGGCCCAGAGCCTAAGGCCCAGGCCCAGGACCCAGAACCCACTGCCGGCTGCCGCCACTCAACTCAACTGGCTGCCAAGCCACCAGCCAAGCCACCGGTCAATCAACACTCTGTCCTTAGCGGCGTCGCTCTTGAGTGCACAGCACCTATGCCTGCCGCCACTACTACGGCTCTTCTCCGGCTCTCTCCCACAGTGGGGTAGCAAGTCTCAGCTGCCCGCTCGGGAAAAGAGCCTGGGGATGGACCTGGAGAAGCTCAAGCGTGCCTCAGAGGTGCTGATGCCGCTGCCGATCCGTGGGCCTGCGAGAAATCCCGCAAGAGCTTCAGTTCTGCTTCCGTCACAGTTCTGTTTCACCAGCCACGGAATACAACACATTCAAGTCTCCTGACAGGACTCATACATCCGACTTGACCGCCTCTAATTAGCTGCAATACCAAACGGTAGGATATAAAGGACTGCTGTCCTTTGGATCACTATATGCTCTTCCCATGCACGTGGCCCTGTTTCACAAAGTTGAAGCCCCCCATTGACGGATTCCACATTGGGAAAGGGCACCTTGTTTGGGTATTGTCCAACTAATTGTGACTGCAATTGCATTTGCAAACCATTAATACATTCAGTTAGGTCAGTTAACTTTCATAGTTCTATAGTAGAATAAATACATAAATTGACCACATGAAATCAAACACATTAATTAATGTGATAAAGCCAGAAACACCAGATAAAGCAATGCTCGGACTAACTTTCTAAAAATAACTAAGGCTTAAAATAATGACAGACAGGGATGCAGTAAAAGAGACAAAACAGCAGCCATAAAAAGCAACACACATTTATGAGAGAGGATAGCCAGAAGGCAGTAGAGATGGAGAGGAGAAGGGATGGAGGAGGCAGTTGTAGGGGTGAGAGAAAAGAGCAAGGGGAAGGTAACAGATAGATAAAAGGAAATAGAAAGAGGTGAGTTAGAAATTGGTCTCCAAGACATGTAATCCCAGCCCCCTGATACACCTCTGTAAACAAATTGTTGTCGAGAGATTTACATTTTTGATGTGTGTGCTTTTGATTATTAGGGAAGCAATTTAGTTTGGTAGACATTGCTGATCCAGGGCGAATTTTTCAGGACATTTTTTAAAATGGCAGTGGTAATGTAATATTTCAGGACCAGGAGACCTATATACTTCATTTTGGTGTCAAAACTAGGTTTTGGGGGTGGTCTTATAGAGACAGAAAATAACTCCTAAGAGCAACCCTTCCGCCATTTTTCAAATTGGCAGCTGTAATAGAGGAAGAAGAGACATATAGAAATTAAACAAATAATAATGGTTGTAATCCTTTCATGTATACACCAAACAATGTTTATGATCTGAATATGAAAAAATAATAATGTTTATCACTTCTGTTTCAGACATATTTTCATAGTTCACTTTATTTATTTTTTTGGCAATTGCTTGTGGTACATTTGCAGAATGTTGAACAATTCAGAAGAGCAGATCGACAGGGCCATCTATTTGTAGCATATGTTTTGCAAGTACATGTACATGTACATGTAAGTTCTGTGGGTAGAGGCTCTAAAAAATGTCATAGGTTTTAGCACCCCATCAACATCTTCCCAACCAAATTCACATAGATCCTTCTCTACATATGCATGATCCAAAACATTTACACATCTTCTGATCAAGTAGCACACTCTTTTAATGTGTCCATGCTCAGAATATGATGTTCGTGGAAGGTCACTTAGCGGCACTGATCTCTTGAACTGATTATACTGAAGATCGTCAAATGTGTGACAGTAAGAACTCATTTTCCACACACACACAAGGTATTTTTCTAAGTCTTTAAAGTCACATTCTTCTTCTGTCTCAGCTAAGCCTTTTAGAAACTTCACAGGTTCAGCAGTTAAAGCTCCAAACTTTGGTCTAAGTTTGCTGATAGTGTCATCACCCGTATGAATATGTACCCTGATAAGAACACTGGGCATCTCTGGGTCAAGATTCTTGTACAGAATATGAAACAGGATTAAGTGTCTTTTCTCATCTGTTCCATCACGTATCCATAACCGTGACAATCCTTGACTTATGAACATTGCAATAAATTTACGTAGCACAATAATAACATCTATGTCTTTTGACAGTACAGTTTCTCGATTGGAACCATTTTGAACAGCCAACTCAACATGTGGCACAACACAAAGGTCAGCTTCCTCCAATTTGCTGTTAAGTTCTTGAACGAAATGGGCCACACCTTTTGACTATCTCTCTGCAGGCACCAACTCCTCATTGACAATCATTCTACTTGCTATAATTGGAAATTCAGCGTTCACTGAAGCAGCAGCAATGTTTAGGCAATTAACGTCTCCAAATTCATCTTGTTCGATGTTGATGGCCAGAATTGATCTGTTGCACAGGTATAGGTGTTGCCTTTTTGATGCAGGCAAGGTCAATTGTTCCACTTGTAGACATTTGTCTTATTCGCTCACATTCATTGAAAGATAGTTCAGGATTACTGTCAAAGACAATGTGCATTTTTTGCAAGGTGCACACTGACTTTGATATCTGTAGAACAGTGTGAACGACTTCTCTGAAGTTTTGCATGGATGACATTTTGTGACAATGTGACACATAGCTCACAACAACAGCAGTTTTCAATGAGGACACCTTTTTGAATTCAAATTCTTCAGGTAAAAGTCTTTTTTTTTAGCTCTTGTACAAGTTTGTGCTTCACTGGTTTAGCTGTAGCATCACCATCAAATAATGCGTTTGTTGGAAGAAGATCATGCGACAGAATGTCCTTGATAAATTCAACCCTTTCTTTTGCCTCATCTATCTCTCTATGTGCTTGTGAAAGTTGTGTTTTGGAACCTATTTTGTAGTGGCTGGTTGGACGAAACTCTTACTATGGCAATTAAAGCGAGGGAGTTTAGCTTTAGTGATTATGTCAAACAGCTTTTTCTCTTTCAGTACAAATCTCTCCTGCTTCAGGTCTGCATATATTTTCGATCCATGTTCCAAGATATTTTGTATCGTTATCTACACACTGTTTGGCCACAAAGTTGTGTTGTCATACAGGCTCAGTCATTTCAAAGGGGTTTCCTTGCTGCTGCATGATATAAAGAAGGCTGTCAACATGTTTATTAAAATGTTCCCCTCCCTTTCCCACAAGTTGGTGGTGAGGAACAGTTTCCTGATGGTCTATTAATGGTCTATTAATTTTCAATTTGCCATCTCTCTGAAAACATTGCAAATAGGAAGGACTTCACGGTAAACCAGCTGCCATTAAGCAACACATTCACTTTTACATGTCTGTCCAACAATTCACTTGGAGCTTTTCTGTGATCTCTGAATTGTTTGTTCCAATTTCAAATCTGGAGCCACAGCATTGAACCTTCCATCTCTGTCTTTCACCACAACATGTCTTTGGATGAATTTTCTGTAGACGTATGGTTATTCCACCTCTGGCTTCATCACTCTTTCCAAATACAGGACACATATCTCAGGTAGTTTATGCAATCGAATTCATGAAACACAGTAATCAGTGACCCCACAGACTTCATATGCAGCTGCCAATCAGTTTCCCCATCAGCATGTACCAAGTTTTTCACTAGAGCTAACATGTGTAAAACATTTCCCCAATACTTGCAAAGTTCTGATTTTTCTTCACATTCTTTGACAAACTCTACGAACTTGGTTTTCAGGTTTTCTGACTTTGAACTGAGTGTATAACATTGCCTGGCTTTCCATTTTGTCTTTTGAATGATGTACACCCTGTGCCTTGTTCACTTCTAAGATAAGATACACAAAACCTACTTTGTCATTCTTGTTCCCGAAAACATTCCAATGCAATGTTTCTATAGCCTCAGATATGATAGGCATACATTGTAACGAGCGGACATAATGAGTTCCGCTCTATACTGACCGGACAGTTTTGCATCCAAAGATTTCAGCCTCAATAAGTGCATTGTCTAGTCCACATCCACTGTGATAACTACTTGCACACTGCAACACAACTTTTGTCATGTGGAAAACGCCCATCATTGGATAAAGATAATCAAATTCTACTGGATTGCTCATGAAAATGTCAGTTACATAATGGAAAACACCTTCACAGCAGACAATTGGCAGTATGGGCTGGTATTTGAGTTGAGCACACAAATTTTGGAATTTGTTTAGAGCTGTGTATACTGTTGCATAGTTTGTGATTGGAGATGGTATTACTTGTAAAAACCCAACCTTCTTTATTGGGATGTTATTCTGGGATATCAGAGCATGAATTTCAGCCCACAGAGGAACTGTCTTTTTTTCATCCTTCAGTCTGCACCAAATAAGAGATATGATAAGTTCAGTTAAATCAGCTTTGCAGACTGCAGCATCAGGTAGAAGAAGATCCATGTCCTCAGCCACTTTAAAACGTTCTGGTAGACTGGGATGTGTTGATGGCTTGTAGTGATTTTGCACCTGTTGGCAAGGCAGTTGGGTTATAAGTTTGCTCTGTACCTGCATCTGACACAGATTGTTTTCCAGCAGCTACTTCCTTGGTACAGTCTTGAAAAAGCACCATGGCATTATCATATGTGCTGGATGTTCCAGACAAAGAAGATTTGTCTTCAAAATCAAATATATCAAGAGCAGCAATTGTATATCTTTTCCTGGTAAAGTGATTCGGAAGTGGTGTGCTGTTGGATTCACAAGATTTTAGAGCATGAGCTGCTAACAAGTTCCTGCCCGTACTATGTCATTATAACTTGTTGATACACCAATCGTATTCAGTGAAATGATTAGCTCTCTACTTTTGCACTTGTCATAGATTGCATGAGCAGTCATCATGTGTAACAGAGTTTTCTTTTTGCTGTAATGTAATGCTTAAAACATGATTTGGAAAAGATAGTACATTTGCACAGCGTAAGCCTGTCGGCTCATGGGACTGTTTTCCACTTCTTCACTTATATCTTCAAAGCCATCTTCAATGTTGTCTGTTTCTGTTCTAAACTCAAGAACTTTAGTTTGGAACAGTTTTGCTTTGCTGATATTAAACAATGATGTAAAAAATGTTAATAGAACATCAGGCATTCTTGTTGACTCCCATGATTTGCGGAGCTCTAGGGCATCGCAAAATTTGTCATTAAGTCCAAAATCTAAATCTTTCAGGATGTTTCTTTAAATGGTTCCTGCTGATTTTACTGCATCCTGCGATCTTATTTTGGCAGCAAGAACTTCAGAAATCAAATCAGCTGAGAACACTTAAAGTGGCTCATTTTTTTTGTTAGCCTGACAAAAACGAGTTCTGTTGTTGTACATTCTGACCAGAAAAATCTTAATTTCATTATTACGGATCAATACAGTTTCATCAACGCTGACCTTTATTTTACTGATCTCACTGTTTGTGAACCCGTAGCCAGCACTCAAGAGTGGCTTTAAAACTTAATGTGCCTTTTCAAAGTGTGCAAACGTAACTGAAGGCTGGTGGTTATATTGCTCCTGGGAGCTCATTGTACATTCATATTTTCTAATGTATGCACACATGCAGTTCAGGTAGGCATGCAAATCTGCTGCAAATACATTCACCATGCTGTATAGATCATCTACTTGGATGAAAACGTCATCTGGGAAGAACTAGCTGCAGATAAAAATGTTTGCCCTTTGAGACTCACATACTCTGTACTTTGTTCTTTCATCAATCCCTTTGGTCCTTGTTCTGGCTAAACCACAGATAACACTTTGAAGATCCTCTGCTTTCTGATCAGTTGTTGGATGTAGACGAGGGGTAGCCATCAATTTTATAAGTGGATGGGAATTAGGTTTGGTTGTCATTGCTTTCTCAGAAGACTCAGATTCTTGTTATGGTTCACTGGCTCATGCTATTTTTTGTCAATTTTTTCCAGGCTTTTTTCCATTCTATACGACTTATAGCACTTGTTGTTACAATGATAAAATATTTGATCCTCTCCACCCATCAGTTTCAATCTTTTGTGTGCAGCATCTCATACACTCTTCTGTCCAGCTGCCGCTGAGGTTAACTTTTCTTTTGGATTGGTTGGCATATGACCCATTTTTCTTTGTTGACAGAGTCCTCAGATTTTGTAGTTATTAACTCTCTGTCAGGAGGTACAGATCCTCTGCTACCACTAGCTTCGCTCATGTATAGGAATTTGAATCAACCGAAACCCTGAAACAAAAACAATACTAAAATAAATTACCAGTATGATGGCTAAACACATAATTATAGAGCCGCCATTTTGGAAAATGGCGAAAGGGTTGCTCTGAGGAATTATTTTCTGTCTCCATGAGACCACTTGCCCCCCAAAACCTGTTTTGACCTCAAAATGAAGTATATAAGGCTCATGGTTCCTGAAATATTACATCATCACTACAACATATCCACGATTTTTAAAAATGTTGCCCAGAAAAAATCGACTCAGACTAGCAATGTCTACCCAAGCTAAATTAATTCTCTGATTGAACAAAACACATATCAAAATGCAAATTTCTGGTCAGCATTTTCTTACCGGGGTATATCAAGGGGCCAGAACTAATGTCACAAAGCATTCATGAAGGGTGTGGCCTATTACCAGTCTGGGTTTGGTGGAGAGGGATATGTGACAAATAGGCAGCAAGGGCACCACCATGACAATGTCACCAAGCTTGCTAGCACCAGGCTGTCTCTTGAAGATGGGTGCAGAATGCAGATCTGGGCTAAGAAACCAGTGTCAGGTCTCATGAGACTCAAATCGTTTCTTGATGAAAAGCAAAAAACAATGGAAAAGAACAGAAAACAAGGAGCAATGAATGAAAGCCACTGCACATGTCTGGATTACCATAAAAAAATGACCCTAATTAATAATTAACCAAGTGAGCGGCTGCGCATTTCACACACTATTTTTTTATTTTTTTTATTTGAATTCATTCGGTCTAGAAATCTGGACCATTTAGAGTAACAAAGGTAACAATCATACATGATAAATAATATATGTTAAAAAACGTAATAACAATATAAAAAACAATATAATCAGAACAATATAACAACAAAATCAACAGGACTAAGCTTTTGATCATAGATAAAAATACAATAAATAGGACATGGATAAAAATGGTAAGAAGAAAGAAGATAAAAGCTAGGATATAAAACGTTTGTCTAACATACCAATGTGTGCAGCTATTTTCCCATAAGACCTAGCCCTCGTCAATCCAAGAAACAAATATAGTTCCCATTTAGATATAAGATACTTTGTCAAGAAGCCTATCAGATTTCAACTATAAAAATGGCTCTATGAGCTTATACAATCTCTATTGTTCATATGGAGGGCAGCAAGTTCCTACTGAAAATTCCTACTGGTACTCCAAAGAAAATAACAGTTGAGACTCTTTCTGTGGACTAATGTCAGGATGGCTCAAATGCCCTTTGATACGGTAAACCTACGACGGATGTACCAGGCCTCCGATAGATATTTGGTAACTGTAATAGCTACCACGGAGGATGAATCATATGTACAGATTCTGGTGCTGTTTGCTCTATCCTGCAATTACATGTTTTTGCAGAGGGGAATGATCCATCTCTCTCTTGGACTCTTATACAAAGGGCAGAAGAATAGTATATGCTCTGTTGTTTCTTTACAGTATTGACAAGAGATGCATCTGTCATTTGAAACGATGTTAGATGGCCAGTGAGCCGTAAAACCATTAATAGGCAATGTACCATATCTTAGCTGGAGATATAGAGCACGGGCATACGGAGGCATGGGAAGGTTCAAGAAATTCTCAGCCCAGGGCTCGTGCTTGAGTTGGAGAAATACCATTGTTAGCCTGCCCGCCCCCTTTTGGTGCAAGGAGTCTTCATTAACTTTCTCCCAATATCTTCTTACGACAAGTTTCCTTGCATTATCGGGGATTTGATCCGGATATTTCCAGTAGTGGGGAAGACTTAATTTATCCCAGGCAGATTTCATCTCCTTCAGCCATGGAATTTTCTCCAGTGCCTGGGGGGCGGCTATGAGCTCTCTTATAGCCAGCCTATATGGTTCGAGTTCAACAGATTTCCATAAACAAATCCAATAGGAGAGCGGTCTTAGGGCCGCTGTGGTTTTAATACTATTTAAACCTAGGTCGAGCCTTAAAGGGGTCATTGGTGTGCCCATACCTAACCGGGACACCTGTCTGAGGAAATAATTTTCCTTGGTTTGCAGAATGTCCAGGTTTTTGTGGGACCCCCAAAGTTCCGCTCCATATAGAGCCGCCGCTCTGATTTGAACATTGTAAATCTCCGCAAGTATGTTCAAGGGGGGGCTCGGAGCCTTTCTAGATCTACGGACAAGGGCCCCGCCTCTTTGGCTTATGATAAGAGCCCCTTTGTCAATGGCTGCCTTCCATTTGCCTGTAGTCGATAGTCTGAAACCCAAATAGTCGAACTCTTCTACTTTCTCCAACGGAATCGAGTTCATTTCTATACTGACGTGCGATCGTTTCTTGGAAGTACTATATATCATACGTTTTGTTTTCTTGATGTTTACGTCCAGACCATAATCACTACAATAGACACAGAATTGATTGATCAAGTTTTGGATTCCCATTGGCGATTTTGATAGCAAAATTGTGTCATCTGCATATAGCAGACACAGGATTTTTTTCGCAACCAGTTTAGGTGAGTCATTTATACAATTCTCTAAGTAGTGAATGCAATTATTGATATAGAGCAGAAAAAGAGTGGGTGCCAGGACACATCCCTGTCTAACTCCTTTTTTAATAGCTACGGGGTCAGTCAGCTCACCCCCCCTGGCCACATCTAATTTGAGCGAAAGTATTTTCATGCAGTTGAGCAATGAGTTTCAGGAGACCAGATGGCACTCCCATATTTGATAATGTTGACCATAGCAAGTTCCTGGGGATCAGATCAAATGCGGCTCTGAGGTCTATAAAGACCACATAGAGATTACCCCTCCCCAGGTCAACATTCTTCCATTTTATTGACATGAATCTTAGGGCTTGGTCAACTGTACTCACTGCAGGTCTGAATCCCGCTTGTAGGTCAAAGAGAGCTTCAGACTCCATAATCCATTCCTCAAGATGGAACAGAAGATGTTTAGCATAGATTTTTTTTGAGTTATCAAGGAGACTAATCGGACGATAACTGGCAGGGGTATTTGGGTTTCCTTTTTAAAAAATGGGTACTATTTCAGCCCCTTTCCAAGTAGGTGGAGCGGGGGCCCCCGCTGCAATTGCATTGCAGATAAGGTTAAGATACGGGTCTTGATTTGTATAGATCGCCTGGAATCTTATCTGGGCCAGGTGCCTTTCCCCATTTCAATGAATCAATTGCTGCTCTTGTTTCGGTTAGAGAGAATATAATCGGGGTGGTCTCTTGGTTTATTGGGGCATCAGGGGCCCACAGAGAAGCTTCAGATGGCCCTTCGTATAATTGCCCAAAGTGCTCTACCCATGATGCTGAGAGAATTGAGGAGCCAGGTGCGGCAGGGGAATCACTACAGTCATCAGCTATTAGTTTCCAAAACCTAGATGTATTGTTGGATTTAGCAGACTCCAGAATGGTAACCCATCTGGCCTCTTCCCAGTTTATGCGTGCCTTGGAACATTCCTTCTTGTAAACCTTCCTGGCTGTTCTTAACAGCTCAGCATGGCCTTCTTTTATTGCTTCCAGGAGAGATAGTTGTGCTTCTCTGCAAGAATTGTCGAACCAGGGAGCGCAGTGCTTTTTATTTGGATTATTGAGAATCTTTTTTGTAAAAAGATGCTTTAAAGATTGGAACAAATCAGTGTGGGCTGCTAAGAGTCTGTCACCCTCCCCGTTCTCATTAAACCAAATCATACACTCCATTTGGTTGGCAAGCAGGTTGTAAATAGATGCCTGGTGCTTAGGGGAAGAAATAACAGATTCCCACTTTAGGTTGCGTCTGTTATTTGTTAGGGCCAGCTGGGAGGCATGGGTCTTAGAGTAGGGCACTTTAAACATAGGAAAAAGACCTCTGGTCGATAAAATCAACGGGTCATAATCGCTCTCAATCTGCTCTTGGACCCTCATATCGAACATGTGGCTCCACAGTCGGATGTCAAGAAATATATAATCAATACGACTACTGTGCCCTCCGCGCCTAAAGGTAGCTCACACACTACCGAACAATCTATGAATGAACAAAGTAAATAATCAGTAATCAAGAATGTAATAGGTACCATGTAAGACAATTCCCTACGTTTTCAATTAATAATTACTGTTACTAAACAGAACTGTAGCATGCAGCATATCAGTGGAGTGTTATAGCTCTCAATAGCATATTACTTAGTGGCATCATTGTCTTTCCAGAAATGGCCACAAATGTCTTCAAATTCAGCTGCTTAGCTTTCCACCACTGATGTTCCATTTGCAGAGAGAGAGCAGGCATCATGAACTCCCCTATAGGCTTGAGGCACACTGGTGCGTGTTTTTGTTTATTGATATTTGCCAGTTCATTTGAGCTGTAGGTGATAATTATCATAGGCCTAATGCCCTTGTCAAATGATAACGTTGGGCTGTGGTTGTGTCAAGACTTCGGCTGTTGCCTTGCCGCTCTGACGTATGGGTGCCATTTTGTTAAAGAACTAGGGTTGCTTCATTGACAGGCGGCGGATGTGGAGAAGTCAGCTTTCCGTTTCTTGGCTGCGCAGCTTAGAGAAGGCAACTAGCGGGAAATGGAAACACTCCAGAGGCAGACACGGGTATTTTTAGCTGCTTCAGAGCTGTCACTGTCATGCTTTCTAACCAAGCTCATTTCCCTCGTGTGTCGGAGAAAGCAAGCAGCATTAAACTCATTCACAACAGCCAGCCAGCTCGGTGCCTCTTTATAAGGTAGCTAAGGAGTTTTACGTGTGCATTTCAAGGGATTTTCCCTTCATTTTCCGTTCTTGGCAGAATCGTTGGTACTCAAGAAAATGTCAGATGCGTCTCTGGGTGAGCCCATGAGGAATACTGCTTCCTGCCACGCAAATGTGCACCAATCCTATTCCATGCATGAAAAAGAAGTCATTCAGTGCCTGAACTAGCGAGAGAAAAGACTCCAAAAGTGGTTGTAAATTGCTGATCAACTTTTTGTGATCCGTCCCTGATTTTTTTAATGTGACCTATGTAATAATAGGTCTCATTACAATATTTTCAGTCACGGGGCCCAGAGAGCGACCTGACTGATGAACATTAATTCGGCAAATTGCTATTTCTGATGCCCTCCCGTAGGTTACAAATGCAGGGATGGCAAGCTGCAAGAAACAGCAGACCAGCATCCCTCCATTTGCATTCTCGGATGGGAACCTTCGTTTTCTTTTAAAGGAGCCCATGTTCCTTAAAAGAATATGTGCTGCTTTAAAAAAAAAAAGCCGGGGGGAGCAGGCAGTGAGACTACTGCCTACTCTCCTCAACACCATTCACAAAGGATTAGGTGCGCTCCTGGGACGCCTTACCCTTTGTTAGTCAGTTATCTCCTCCTTGAAAGTGTCAGGAACTGACCAATGGTTTGCAACCTCAATTGTGGTTACACACTACTGATAAATGCCATAACGAATTGCAATGAGAAGAGGATGTCCCTTTCACACCTTTTCCTAATTGGTTTTCAGTGACCCTTTCTAGGTTGAGCGAGCAAGAGCTTTTTGACCTGTTGTAAGTCTTCTGTAGGCTTTTACTCACACCTATCTCACGCCCATCACTTTCACTCGTTCATGGGCTTGCCTTTCAAAAATCCCTTGCTGTCATTGGTAAATGCTTTACATTTGTCCTGCCTTGGGGATGTTTTGTTACTGCCTTGCAGACGAACCCTGTTACATAAATTATTGCACAATTGCAGTTATTCTTCAGCCTGGATGAACTATTTTTTTCTTTTGTCTCTCCCTTTCCTGCTCCATGTCGGCCATGGCACAAACAGAGAACAGCACAGAACAGCACAAACTCCATTGGAGGTTTTCAAGCATTGGTCACATTGTTCACATTGTTACCTAATCAGAGTAATTTCTTTTGGCTCTCCCCTTCACGTTCCAAAACTTTCACAAAAACACTTGTAATTGATAAATGCTTTATTTAAAAAACAAGGAAATCCTCAAAGCGACTCTCCCAACACAGCGGGAGAGCTGATACTACAATATTCATAAAACTTGGGAAACTCACCCCATAATGCTTTGCAGGCCATTACCTTTAAAGGACATATTTTCTCCTAACTCAGACTGTGGTGGTCCTAGGACAATGGGACCACCTTCAAAACATTCACCACGATGTGGTCTTTCAATATACGTCATCTCTGGGTCCCCAGACTACATTATTGGGGGCCCAAAATAATAACCCCTCCCACCATTCATTGTCTGTTTTAAGTTATTTAATGCCTGGAACTTTTGTTTTGCAGCTGACAGTAATTTTGTTTTAAGGACCTTGTTTGTTATAACATTGCAGTGTGCCTGCTAGCCTTCAAAATTTGTAATGCATTACACCCTCTGAGGGGCTAAGTATATGGTTACACTGCAATACTTTCTGCCATTTTTCTTTAATATGGTTGAGCCCTCTAGATGCTAACTGTATAGTTACATGACAGTGTTTCTTACAAGTGCTATTATTGTGGTGTCCTCTGGGGCTGTTCTGAGCATTACAGTCACCATACTACAATATTCACAGGCATGAAAACTCACCTCATAATGCTTTGCAGAGCATTACTTTTACAAAACATTTTTGCTCATAACTCAGCCTGTCTGTGGTGGTCCTAGGACAATGGGACCACCTTCAAAACATTCACCACAATGTGCACTTGCTGTCTACATCATCTCTGGGTCACCAAACTAGGTTAGTGGGGACCACAAAATAATAAACCCTCCCACTATCCAGTGTCTTTTTAAGCGCTCTCATGGTTGTAACTTTTGTTTCACATCTGGGAATAGTTTGTGTTTTAAAGGCCTTGTTTGTAATTTCATTGTAATAGGCCTGCTAGCCCTAAAAATGTGTAATGGCTATGCCCTCTATGGGCTAAATAAATGGTTACAGTGCATTACTTTCTGACATTTACTTTTCATGTGGTTATGCCCTCTAGGGGCTAACTATATGGTAACATGACCATGTTTCTTGCCAATGTTGTTTTGATTGTGGTGACTTCTAGGGGCTGTTCTGAACATTGCAGTCTAATACCGAATGTTTGTTTTTGGTAAAGGTTTTTATTGGGTTTACATGATAAATGTATACTTTTTATTAATCTCTCCTTATTGCAATTATGACCATGATTCAGGCCAAAGTAACATCCTTATTACAGTATAACTGTTTGAACACTCTTGATATGTTTGGGTGACCCTTCTATTTTATTTCTCTTGTTACTCCTCCATGACTATCTTGCGTCTTTTTTGGGGGAATTATGTTAGCCAGCCAGCAACTCTTATGGTGGGGTGGTGAAAGTGGTATTCTATTGGAAATAGCATAGTAGCTTTAAATTAGGATACTAAATGGCAACATTTTCATTTTTTACTACAGGTAGAGGAAGAAGGTAAGTGGAAGTTTGCCCATACGTGGATCCCGGGCTCACTGTGCCACTGGATTCAAGCTAGCCTGGCTGATGAAGGGTGATACCCTGAAACCGGTCCAAGGATGCTTATTTCCGGTCCAGGGAGGACCTGGCCTGGCAGTTTGGCTGGACTGTTCCCATGGGGAACAGCGTCAGGACTGATTTGCATATGGCTGGGTCCAAACTGAGATGGCAGGGTGAGCAAAATAATTGATGGATTAAACCCAGATCTGTGACTGGGGGTGAATGTTTGATTGGTTTCACATTCCATCCATCATTTGTGTTTGTTTACTTTTGTTTCCGTAAGTACACCGGGTATGCCCAAACGTGGGTCCCGGGCTCACTGTACCACTGGATCCAAGCTAGCCTGGGTGATGAAGGGTGATACCGTGAACCCGGTCCCAGGATGCTTGTTTCTGATCTAGGGAGGACCTTGCCTGGCAGTTCGGCTGGACTGTTCCCATGGGGAACAGGATCAAGACTGATTTGCATATGGAAGGTAACCCAGAGGCTTCCTCGGGGCTCACACTAGCCTCACTTAATCTCAGGAAACACAGAATTGCGTAGAGCCCATATTTTTCACTCAAACTTCCTTATTCTAGGACGTTTTTTTCAAACGCTACTCTTCCTGTTCCAGGGTGAAGTAATAGGCAAACCCTAAAGATTTAGATGAGATGGGCACACTCACATAATCTGACATGCTTCATCATCGGCCACCTCGTCCACCCTGGTAAGATGATTCTACCAGGGTGGACTTAACCTCAAGTGGGGCTTTTTTTAGGGAGTTCTTAGCAATTTTATAGGTGGACATCAGACTCTGGTCCAGATTCAATAAAAAATATCTAAGGATAAACCACAGAGATTCTTTTAATACTTGGTATCCTTGATAAGATTAAAAAAACACCTTGGAAATGGAGGTGTTGTTTTAAAGTAGTCCTGTGGGTATTATGTCCAGTTCTACTTATTGCTTGTTTAAACAATTCAACCATGTTAATTGTTACTACTGCAGCCTTACTCCTGTCTGTATCTAATACTATACTAAAGAGATCGTAGCGGGAGTACCCTCTGCCAGATCAGTTGGGATAGTCCGACCCCCGTATATTATTATGTCAGGTAGCTGGCCTAAAGTGTACAGGTTATCTTCCTTTTGAGGATGGAGGCCGGAATCAGTAGGGCTGTATCTCAGTCACAGTTCACAGTGCTTTCAAGATAATCTGCTGTGAAGTGCTCCTTTCAGCGAGTGTAACAAGGACACTGTTTATATAAAAAAAGACTCCTCCTATCACACTGTGTCAGAGGTACAGAATAACTACTTTTAGTTCATCTGTCACAAACAGGTTGTCCCCTAAAGAGTACAGAAAAGGAAAACATTGCATTCTGATTGTATGTCCCTGTACTGAATGTGCAGACTACAGGGCATCAGTGACTACCTGGAATAAATGTGTGTGCAGCCCATTCTTGTGTTAGTAGGAAATCATGTGAAAGATCACCATTAGAAAGAGATGTCAAGCTAAAAATGAAAATCTAAAATGGAAATGTAATGTGGGCCATGTAACACTCTCCCTTTGGTTGGAAAGAAAACTACTCTAAAAAATATAGCAGCACCAAAGGGAATATAAAGAAGCTAAAATATATAATGGGATACTTCAATAATCGAAGCAGATACCGAAAACCTTTTAAAAATGACAAAGCATGTTAAAAAATGAAAAAATAAATAAAATTAAATAAAAAACAAAGAGTCGAATCATAGAGTCTAAGATGCACTAGAAGTGGAAGACGGAATCCCTGAAACATACTATGTCCCGACAGTCATTGGGATCAAGGAAACAACCTGCATCCCCAGACGACATATCCACAGAGGCCTGAAGAGCAAGTTCCAAGGAACCAACGTGGTCAGTAACAGCCCAATCAGAAGGCATCAGTGCCGAGAATAGAGCCTCAGAAGAGGAGCCAGATGCCAAAGAAGCTGTAGCGGAAGCATCCATCCAGATTGGGGTGGGCAACTCATAGTAAGCAACCTGCAGCAACAGTAGCAGCATACGACAACACTGGATATGCACTCACAAAGGGTACACGAGCTGGTTCATGTCCGTAGTCTGCCCCAATTGTGTAGGAAGGCAAAAGTCTAGTGCACTCTTGAAAGAGCACCAATGAAACAGAGGCTGTACACTCCTAAGCCATGCAGGCTGGAAAGACAAAGACCAGTTCTCATGCAGTTCCTGTAATAAGGGCACTCCAAAGTATGGACCATACTTTTACGAACCAAAAGGACATATGACATTTCCATCACCATTTGGCCTTGGTGTGAAACATCCATTGTGGAGTAGCAAACATAGAACCAAAATAGCGATCAACAGGAATAGCACAAATGGAATGCTTCCAAAAATCCTTGACCATAAAGAATGTATAAAAGACGTAATCACTCCAAGAACAGTCTGAAATGCAGAAACAAATCTAAACCTATCATTTAAAAAAGTGTGCAACTCAATTAGTATTAGAAGCATTAAAAATGAGGTGCAGAAGTTCACTGAAATGCAGTGGTTAAATTAGGGCGCAAGAGGGACTGCAATTTGAAGGCAGAGCACACAACTTGAAGATCAAAAGTTTCTCGGGCAGATGTTACTGCCACATCTTTTTTGAAACAATGAGGCTTTCAGTCAGCTTAAGTTATCAAAGTTAATTATTGTAGAAATTGAGACTGTTGGCCTCCAGGTATTTTTTCCAGATGTGTAAGAGGATATAAAATATTTGTATAGCTAGTCACAACCTTAGAAACAGTTACAATATAAAGAACCCTGGCTTCATTCCACATCAACTTTGGTCATTCAGAATCAAGTAACTTCCATTAGAAAGTAACGAAAAAACTGGCTTAATCAAGGATAAGGGAACTCCCTTCAAATAACATGCTATGTTAGCCATGGACACATTGCACTCTCCAGGCAGTGTTATCTCTTTACAAATTTATGAACGGCTCAAGGAAATTTCACATTTGGTTCCACTAAGGAAAACCTCTCTGTCTCTACTCACACATTTGTAATTGAAAGAAAGAAACCAGATTTAATGTAAAAGAATTTCCACCCATCTGTTCGTATCTGCCTACTTGAAAATGCTTCAGACATGATGCAATATGAAACGTAGAGATTGGTAAAGAAATGAAACCATGGATTAACCATATATCTGAAGGCGTTTCAGCTACAGTGTGGGGCAGTTCTTCTCTAAATGCTCTGTATTAAGCATAGTGTAGGTTGTATCTTTCTTTGCCATCACCTGTTGGAGATGTGATGCGCTATAAGGCAAAAACACTTCCGTTGCATTCAAATATTTCCGTGGCACTCTGTTTGATTTTGAAACCTGCAACGCCCAACTCAATTGCAAAATTTATCATAATTGACTTTGACCATGTAAAAGTGCAGACATGTCATTTTGTATGAAGTCAAATGCAGATGATACAGTATTTTTCAATGAATATATATAAGTTGACAATATAGTCATGACATTACCCACAACAACCAATGCTTTTTCAAATTGTTATTAGCAATTTGACACAACCTTTCAGAGGCTTCTTGTTGTGAAACTTTCCAAATCTCATTATACCTGGCATATTGGAAACATTTAGAATGGAGAGATATGGAATCTAATAGAAAATCCTTAAAATCCATGCTCCCTGAAATAAGTGACAAGTGTTGCTTAACAGCAGACAAGATGGAATGTTCTAACCATTGCTGGCATAACTTACCTACACAATAGGTAGCTACTACACCAAGTGTTGTGACTGAACATACAGGAGGTCTGGTCTGCTAGCTTTAAAACCTGTAGAAGATTTTAAAAAGCATGCCAATAATGTCAACGGGCCACACCAACCACTCATATGAACCGGAAAGTGTAGAGTTGTATGTACCATTTTGTATCATTTCATTAAGCTGGTTTTCTGTGACATTTATGTACTGTTGCCAGTTGTCAATCCGTGCAACATTGGGAATGCTAGGTGTATTTACATTTTTCACATTAACTAATCCAAGACACCTAGGGGCATAGTTACAATCTTTTTATGAAGGGCAGCGCCGCAAGCATTCTTACTGTGCCTCCCTGTGTCAAAATAAAAGGGCAGGAATGAGCAATATCCACAAGATATGGCACAATCCTGTTCTTTTCTCCTGCGCTGGTGCCCAATGGACTGGGTCCAAACTGGGGTGGCATGGTGAGCAAAAGAACGATGGATTAAACCCAGATCTGTGACTGGGGTGAGTGTTTGTATTGTTCAGCGCTCTGTCCATCACCCTTTTGTGGTGCACAATGGACTGCCATGCGCCAACACAGGCATCCTTGCACCATGGTGCTAGGGTGTCTGCGTCGCTTGGATGATTGTTTTTGTACCGGAAGGGACACCTTCCTGCACAAAAACAATCACGAGAGTCTTTTTCATGATTGTTTTTGCCCAAAACCGCAACGTATGTGCATCATGCAAGGAAATATGTGAAGAATTTGAAGAAAAATCATCAGTGTTGGCAAGATAACAAGAAGCAGTCTCTACAAAACCTGGGAACTCATGATGCTAAGGAGAGCTAGTATGTTCCTCCAAAGGTGGTTGATGATATATAATTTCATTATTAGGAACAGCCGTTGAAAGTTGTAGACCCACATCAGAAATGTATTCTGTATTGGATTCAGCATCAAAAGTCTCCCCCAGGGATTAGGGCTGCTTAATGCAAGTAGAAGGATCTCTTGCAGGGTAGGGAGAGGAAATAAAGAACTACCCAGATACCATTGTGGCCTACTGTGGAGAACCAGCCACACACTGTAACTTGATCAAATCAATCAAAACTTGTTGTTTCTCTTTTCAACAAGCAAACAGTGGCAAAATCACAGTTCGAGTACCTTGAACTGCAATGACAGACACCGGATCTCAATAGGATGGGCCAAACTTCTTTTTATTTGCAAACTTCTCCTGGACCAGATCCTCAACTTTAGGAATCCATCCAGAAGTTGCTGTCTGCTCCTTCACTTCATCAGTGGCAGAACGTTTAGCATTTACATTTGAGTGCTCATCTCAGAAGGCTTGTAATTCCTATAAGACTTAATGGGGGGGATCGACTACCCAAAGATCTTCTAGGCAGATTATTTAAAGTTCTCTGGACTCCATACAGGTGATGGGTCCAACTACGACCTGAACCTAATAAGTTAGCTGTTAAGGCCTTCTTTAAGTCATGGTTCTTTCTCTTCACTATTGAATTTCCCTCAGGATGATAGGGGCGGAATAATACACAGCAACACCCAAGATTCCCATGGTATCCGAGTAAGGCCTAGAGGCAAAAGCCAGTCCCTGGTCCACGTGGAATGCTTCCACTGCATATGTACTGATAAAGACCTGCAAATCTTTAATAACAGTTTAAGCATTATCGAGAACATGAATCAATAGCCAATAAAATAAATTGAAATGTACCATCCATATGAAGTGGTCCATAATGATCTAAATAGACACATTGTAGAGCCTTATTGAAACTAGAAGGGGTGTCTGCGGTTGGCGGGAAACGGTGAAACTTTTAATTTGTTCACAAATGTCACAACAAAGCACATAGTTTTTAGTCTGCTTAAAAAGACCCTGCCACCAGAAGCGTTTCTGTAACAAGAAAACTGTAGCTACCACACCAGCATGGGCAGACGCTAATCCTTCAAGACAGCAATTATTACTTCTAACCTGCGGTCCTGGTTGGGTATTGATTAATCTTCCACCCCAGCCATAATGTTGTCCTCTATTCCCGTATGGGAATGAGTAATCGTAGCTACTACAACAGTCTGAACAGTCGCTTAGCAGCTTCATCAGTCAAGGAATTACCTACAATGTGTACTCTTGTACATTGATGAATGAATGTATGAATGACAGCCTGTGGTAAAGCATCTTTAAGAGTTGCAACCTTTCTCTAAAGCAATTTATGCTTGATAGCATCAACTTACGAGTCTCTGAATCCATTCAAGCGCCAATAATGTAAATTCTCATTATAGGGCTGGACGCAGTAAGAGGAATCCCACACTTTAAGTGCCAGTAATAGTGGATTTGTATTCTGCAGTGCCAGAACTAAAGCTTTCAGTTCAGCCCACTATGTGGTACCGTCACCCAAAGTTTTTGTATAACTTTTTTGTTCCTGAAATTCACCATCTTTTACGTTGACTTTCACTGCAGAGCATGCTGGTGGGCTGAACCATCAGTATATATTATGTAATCATACTGATCTAGTGGCAAAATTTCATTTGACATGGTAGTCAAACTAGAGAAATTCCTGTGTTCTTAGTGCAAGGTCAAAAATGTAATCTACATAAGTAGCTGTTAAGGAAGTGGCCCCCTGGATTCATTGTGTATGAGAGGCTTTCACGTTAGGGACGCTTGCCTTTGTGACAGCCTCTAAGGCTGGAATGGGAGAAACCACAATTATGCACTTTCTCTGAGCAAATGCACATTCCTTTAGGACATCTGTTTGAACTGCAGTCAGAATCTTTTTGGTTGATGCAAAATGCATCTGATCATTAAAATATAAATGCAATTTACATGTACTCAGTACAGTTTACCCTTCATAAATAGTGACATATGTATAATGAGTACAGCCTGCAATTATGCAGATAACTAAATTACTGGTGTTAACGTTAGTATATGTGTTTAGATGCAACCAGGTCTGTTTGCAATGTTCTGAGAATAGTAGAGTGTTCTGTAGTCCAATTTATGTCTGAAAAATCAGTACAAATTAAATAGTACAGTGGTTTGACCCTTTGCACATATTCTGGTTTGTATGTTCTGCTGGAGTTCAGAAAGCCTAAAAGTGATTGTAGCTTTTTTGATGTATTTGGTGGTTGTAAGAGAACACACTTCTCTAAGCAGTGTGGTGCAAGGCACTCCCTTAATTTTATAATTCATATCCTAGAAACAGGACACTAGGTAAAGCAATTTTCGATTTTGGAAAAATAAATTTATAACCATGATCAGTGAATCCTAGAACTATATGATCCACTCTGGCCAAATGTGGTTTGCCATCTACATATTAAGGGGCATATTTATACTCCGTTTGCGCCGAATGTGCGTCAAAATGTTTGACGCACAATCAGCGCAAACGTTGCCCCATATTTAAACCCTGACGCCCGACGCCGCGCACGAGAAAAATCCTCAGTGTGCGCCATTTTCTGGATGCGGCAACCCGCCCTGCGTTAATGACATGCAGGGTAGGCGTTCCCGTCCAAAACACGACGCACACAGCCGTGCGCCGTATTTATGCTTCCGGGCAAAAAGGACTCCCGGCCAGTAGGCGGAGCAAAAAAATGATGCAAAGCCCGATGTGCGTCAAAATTTAACGCCTGGGTCAGGGCAGGTGTTAAAATGGGGCAAACACACCTGTATTTAATCAGAACACACAGAACAAACAGCAGAGCAGCAGAGCAGCAACAGGGAGACATGGAGGTGATTTTTCTTCAGCGTGCACGTAGACGCAGAGCCCTGCAGCAACAACAGCAGCCACAACAACAACAGCAGGGACCCCAAAGACAGCGCAGAAGGCAGGAGAGGATATTCCGCCCAAGAACAACCCTGCATGGCCTCAGGGAACACAACATCATCCAGAGGTACCGGTTGAACTGGCAGGCCACTCAGCAGCTGCTGAGAAATATTGAACAGCAGTTGGCCCCCACTTTGGTGACACCCCGCACCATCCCAACAGAAACAAAGCTGCTTGCCGTACTTCATCTGCTGGCAAGTGGCTCGTTTCGGACAACTGGTGCCCTGATTGGTGGAATATCACAACCATCATTCTCTGCATTCCTGCCAAAAGTACTGGATGCCATCATTCGCCTGACACCCTGCCACATCTGCTTCCCTAACACACTGCAGAAGCAGCAGGAAACTAAACAGGGGTTCTACGCCATCAGTGGCTTCCCACACGTCCTTGGTGCAATCGACTGCACACACGTACGCCTTGTGCCACCTGCTGCAACAGAACACCTCTACCGCAACAGGAAGCACACACATTCAATCAACGTGCAGGCCATAGTCGATCACCAAGGACTGATCAGCAACATCGTGGCTAAATATCCTGGGAGTGTACATGACGCATTTATCTTCTGTCACAGCACCATCAACCAACACTTCCAGGATGGACGGTATGGCAATGGACTACTTGTTGGTAAGGACAAAAATCAAACTCATATACACACTGCACAGCAACCCTCTAGAACAAACAACACATACACCACATTAGCAACACCTAGCCAGGAACACACTGAGGTCCTCACATCACTAGCCATGTGTCTTTAGTCACCATTGAACCTGTCGCACATTGGAATGTACTCCACAGCTTAATGTGAAGAAATTAATGAGTGTGGTTGCCTAAATGTCACCTTGCAAATTGGAAGTGTCACAATAACCTGTACATTAACACATTGCATAAGTCTTAAGGTATGGGATGTCCAGGGTACTTTCATATGAACGTCTTAACTACACTTTCATGTTTTAACTCTGCATGGAACTATCATCTCACCCCCAGTGAAGACACACGGACAAGTGTATCACAAGTCACAATGCAAGGGAGGGCACACTGTTATGAAAATAAAAATACAGACTGCTGACAAATGGTTAGCTAACAAACACTTGCTTAGCCAAGGAAAAAACTAAATGCAAAACTTTTACCCTACAAGTATAGGTTGTCACATTAGTACACAAAAGAGTCACAGACAACACAAGACAACTACTGCCATCAAAGGTCTGTACAAGAGTGCTTTCTACATGTAATTGATCCCATTCTGTGTTTCTATTTCAGCTGATCAGGGGTATGGCATCCAGCCTTGGCTAATGACACCATTTGGGAACCCCACTACTGCTGCAGAGCGGGCATACAATGACGCCCATAAGAGGACACGCAGCATTGTTGAGCGGACCTTTGGGATCCTAAAGTCAAGGTTCCGCTGCCTTGACATCACAGGCAGTAGCCTACTCTATTCCCCAGAGATGGTCTGTAGGATCATACTCACTTGTGCCATATTGCACAACATTTGTGTAAAAAGGAACATTCCCCTCCTTGAACCAGACCCGGACATGCCTGAAGATGACGAAGAGGAGGATGCTGGCCTGCAACAGGAGGGGGAACAACCAAACACGCCAGCAGGAGTGCATAGGCGCCAACAGCTTGTAAATATTTTTTTTTCATAATTTCTTATATCAACACTTATTGCACAATTGTAAATAAAAACAGATAACAAACACCACATCATGCTTTGGCCTATTCATTTCTGCCCACCTTTACTTCGAAATTGTTGAAGAAGAATGTCGTCTCATTGAGAAATAATGACATAACACTCATCACACAAAAAATATACACCACAAATGTCTGCACAGAGGGTAGGATGTTACATGATACATTACCATCCACAAAGGCCAACAGGAGTACAAATGTGGCAATGACACATGCCTGATCCAGACACCTGAGACAGTCTCTCACTCAGCCCAAAAATGTAGATCATTTGAAAGTCTCATTACACATGTTCAGTGACAGGGTGGGACCATCCATGTGTACGTGACCATGTCCTCAATGGCTTCTCTCAAATTTTTGATATAAACAATACCCAATTGGAACAACATTAGCTGCCACTAACTCATGAGGAGACCTTGAAGTTACAGTGACAACATACACCCAGACAGGTGATAGTGGATCCACATTCGCACACACATATAAACATATGTCATCCAATCAACCAAATATTTGCAAGCAGCCCATCACAGTAGTGTCCCAGTTCGAACCTAGCAGGAAGAATGTAACATGCCACTAAACCAGATAATGCATAAAGGGCCACATACATCAACAACCTATTTGTCATCAGCACATGAGGAACGCTGAGATTTAGCAAACATAGTCAGTGCAAAATGGTATGTCAGATTGCTCCAAATAATCAATAGGGCAAACGTCAAATGGGCTAATGAGATGAATGAATGGCTAACAGTGATTCATACCCTATGGCCTTCCATTAGCCTCCTGCTGCAGGTTTTGCATAACAGAATAAATGAAAGCCATGGATAAATTCGCAAATCTGGAATGGCAAACCCTAGGGTGCTGGGGGCCTAAGTCCACCTCTACCACCCCGCAAATATACAAGAATCATGTACTTGTGAACTAAACACATGCATAAGGCACATGTGTGGCCTACATGTCAAAAGTCAAACATAAATCAGATACACAAAATGATAATAGGACATGGTTAGCCCCATAAAAAGTGTAAGTGACTATTGCACTCCCTGTGTGGACTATATATAAATGCATTACCATGATAAATGTGGACACATTTTTGAGAAGGAATACATCATGGTATCCCATTCATCATTTCAAAATAGCCATCAGCAATTACCCAAAATTTGTGTACAAATATGGTTAATACATTTTTTGAGGCATCATAAATATTACAGTGTGAATGCCTTCTATACATCCAATAAGGGACATGTGTCCTAGCTAACCACAAATGTGTATCACATAGCACCGTTTGGTCATGACAAAGTTCCTTCCTCAACTTTAAAAAATGAAGACATAATTTAAAAATGCGTCAAATTTCCACGCATACAGCATGGGCGTCATAATTTTTTCACGTACAGGAGTGCACAGAATGCAGAGTCAAAAAATAATAAATGAAAAATAATAAATTAATAAGGTACATGACATGTCCACCATAATGTCCATGTAGCGTCAAACTTCCACGCATACAGCATGGGCGTCATAATTTTTTCACGTACAGGAGTGCACAGAAAGCAGAGTCAAAAAATATGATATTAAAAATAATAAATTCATAAGATACATGACATGTCCACCATAATGTCCATGTAGCGTCAAACTTCCACGCATACAGCATGGGCGTCATAATTTTTTCACGTACAGGAGTGCACAGAATGCAGAGTCAAAAAATATTAAATGAAAAATAATAAATTAATAAGGTACATGACATGTCCACCATAATGTCCATGTAGCGTCAAATTTCCACGCATACAGCATGGGCGTCATCATTTTTTCACGTACAGGAGTGCACAGAATGCAGAGTCAAAAAATATGATATGAAAAATGATAAATTAATAAGGTACATGACATGTCCACCATAATGTCCATGTAGCGTCAAATTTCCACGCATACAGCATGGGCGTCATCATTTTTTCACGTACAGGAGTGCACAGAATGCAGAGTCAAAAAATATGAAATGAAAAATAATAAATTAATAAGGTACATGAAATGTCCAACATAATGTCCATGTAGCGTCAAATTTCCACGCATACAGCATGGGCGTCATAATTTTTTCACGTACAGGAGTGCACAGAATGCAGAGTCAAAAAATATGATATGAAAAATAATACATAATAAGGTACATGACATGTCCACCATAATGTCCATGTGGCGTCAAATTTCCACGCATACAGCATGGGCGTCATAATTTTTTCACGTACAGGAGTGCACAGAATGCAGAGTCAAAAAATATGAAATGAAAAATAATAAATTAATAAGGTACATGACATGTCCACCTTAATGTCCATGTGGCGTCAAATTTCCACGCATACAGCATGGGCGTCATAATTTTTTCACGTACAGGAGTGCACAGAAAGCAGAGTCAAAAAATATGATATTAAAAATAATACATTAATAAGGTACATGACATGTCCACCATAATGTCCATCTAGCGTCAAATTTCCACGCATACAGCATGGGCGTCATAATTTTTTCACGTACAGGAGTGCACAGAATGCAGAGTCAAATATAAATTTTCATATATGTTTCTCATATTTGCCAGGAAATTATAATTCTACACTAGAACTGTAAACTCAGCCTCACAATAATGTAAGGGAACAATGAAGAAATTACTTTTGACTCTGCATTATGTGCAATGTTATGCGTTAAAAAATATGACGCACAATCTGTATGCGTGAAAATATGACGCATAACGGGAAAATAAAAACGGCGGCCATTTTATGCAGGAAGTGATGTAATAGGATATCCTGTTTACAAAATCTGTACTGTGAGTTAACTTTCACTTTCACTTTGCAGTCTCAGATTTATCTAGACTGTGTGGTTGTATGAAAAGTGTGGTCCTGTGTTTAACTGCTTTTGTGTCCTGTGTACCTTGTATTTTGTGTTTTTGTGATCATAGTCTTGTTGTCTAATATTGTCTTAGTCTGTTTAGTATACTTTTGTCCAATCCTGTTTTTGTTTGTATTGTCTGTGGGAGTCTGTTCTGGGTAGTTTAACTTTGGGGTTAGTTGGGCTATTTTTCTTAAGTTTTATTTTTCCTTCACTACTCTACCTTTCCCCATTTCCCACTTTTACTTGTTTGTCTCATTTTTCACCTTTCAATTTGATAATATGTCTGGTAGGCCTCGGCTTGGCAGGATGGGTGAGGAGGAATTGGGGGGATTCATTTGGCTTGTTTGCCATTTCCTCCCACTCATGCTGGAGGCTGGGGGCCGTGTGATACAGGGGTATCACACGAAGGCACGTAAAGTCCGGTGGGGGAAAGTGCGCCATCACCTGGTCCGGATGTACAGTAGCATTAGGAATGAGCATCAACTAAAGCACCGCTGGGCTGATCTCATATCCAGGGAGCAGGACCTGCTGGACCACCTGGGAATCTCTCTCCAACTGATTGGCAATTTAGAGGTGATGAACAATTGGTGCTGGTGTTCCGTCACCTCTTTAACCAGGATTTCCTGCTCCTCTGCACTGAAGCGCCACTTTCTTTTTTTTTCTAAAAATTTCCTGGTTCCTGTATGGATCATCCTGGCTGGTTCCTGGTCTTCTGTCATCTTCCTGGGGTCTGTTGTGGCATCTGGGATCCATTTTGGCTCTCCTCTGCTGAAAGGGCAGTGTTCGCGGGTAAGTTTGACGCTATTGCGTAAAAAAAACAGCGCTTTCCGGGTTGCGCTGTCGTAAATCGACCCACAGTCATTTGCGTCGCATTAACGTTGGTTTCCTTTACGACTTGACGCCGCTGTGTGCGTCACAAAATAAATACTCCCACCTGTTGGTTGCGCCGCTGCGCGTCAAAGTATAAATTTGACACCCGCACGGTGCATCGAAATGGCGTTAGCCGGCGTTAAAATTTTTGGCGCAAAGCTGCGCCGGCGCAGCTTTGCATCAATAAGTAAAAATATGGCCCTAAATATCTTAATCATGTACTTTTTGTTTGTCCTGTGTTGCAGAATGCACATTGTCATTTTTTAATGCCTCTGTTTCTCAAACACAGTATTTGTACTGCAGCGGAGTCCTGCACGTCTGTAATGTTGCCACCCAATTAAATATTCTGTAATAAGATATATAAATTCTTCAAATATTTCTTAAACATTTATTAGTGATCCTGGGTGCATTCCCGAATTGTTTGTGTTGTATAATTACATTTTTGTGAGAGGCTAGTGTCTGGTAAGTATCAATCTGTTCTAAGGCTGTTTCTGTAAGACCCTAAATTTGCAATATTTGCACATCTTGTGTTGCACTATGCATTACATTGGTTTCTAAGGTCAATACTGTACAGTGATCAATATATGTTGCTTATTTTTTAGATCCTTGTATTCCAGATGTTATGAAACTTGTCTCTTCATTAGTTTTTTTTTCTTCATTTTGATTGTAAACATGCATTATTTGTATTTCCTATATCCCACTATATACAATGTCATTTTTTAAATCTGTAATGTTTCCACCTAATGAAATGTTCTGAGGGAAGATCTATCAGATCTCCAAAACCTTTTCAAAACCTCTACAAGTGTCCTTGCCTTCCTGTTATCTTTAAGATTTTAAAAATGTTGTATTTTGCACATTTTATGTCGCACTATGCATGATGTCACTTTTAAAAGTCATTGTTTTAAGAAATGTATGACATATATGAAGTTGGTAGTTTGATCTTTCAAATTGCAATCTAAGGAAAAATTGGAGGATTTTTATTTTATAACGTTGATTTTTACTCTACATGTGTTGCTGTTCCATTGGAGTTCCTTATCATAATAAACTTGACTTGACTTGTGTGTTTAAATTATCATCTGTGAGGTAAATGTAATTAATGTAAGACAACGCTTCTGAGTCAATTTCTTGTAAAATTGACATTTACATGGGTAGCAATCAGACCTGGACTGTTCTCATATCCTTGAGGTTGCCCACATAATCTTCTCTGGGTCCTTAACATGGTAAACACTGTCAAATCTCTGCTTTCAAGTGCTATATTGTGATTGAAAAAGCCATAGGAAATGTCCAATGTAGTTGTGTCTATTTTACGATTAATATTGTTCATTAAGGCTGTACTGTAGGAATCTTGTAGAGCAAAAGTCCATGTATGGCTCTTTAAATGGCTATAGTCTAAGATTATGCAATAGGAATGATCAGGTTTAGCTACACCTAATAAAGGATTATTCATAGGTAAGATACAAGGTTCAATGACAGCTTGATATTCAAATTGTGATAGAATTTCCCTAGTGTTTAGCTTCATGTTTGATAGGGTATTGGTGTTGCACTTGCGGGCTGGACCTTATAAGTATAATGTGATAAGGGGAGTCTTTATCCCAGCCTGCTTGGCTGTGATATAATGCTGGGGTTTGTGCAAGAGCTCATTTAGCAGCACATGCTTCCTTAACTTCTTTGGGAACGAGAACTGAAAAGGATGGTAATATTACCTCCACCCCAGGTGGGACTTCTGTAACAAATTTCTGCTACCAATCTATCTCAGCAAAGAAAATCTCATAAGCATTAGACAAGTTCTGCCAGAATGTTGCTTTAATAGTACACAGTATGTCACCCTCGATTTGAATATCCAAATCATAAAGTCTATCAAGAGGGCTTAGCTGCTGAGCTGGAGTTTCAACTTCTATGAAATCTTTAGTCGATCTCACCGCCAGAAACTCTTGAAGAGTAAGGCTGCTGCTCTGTTGAGCAGTGTTTTCATCTGCGTCTTTTTCAGAAGAAGCGTCTTGAGTATTTGTGGCATATTTAGCAGACGTTCTTGGCACCTTTTTTTTTTATTGTCATTTTTGTTGTGGAAGTTTCTCTCCCTTTTTTGTGATGAGATCAGAGAAGCTCTGTGTATTCTTCCTGTCTGTGTTTGCCTCCTCCCACTCTCTCTGGCTTTCTGTCTGCAGAGTCCTGGAAAGAACAAGAAGGGCATGTATCACAATACTGAGACCTATCGGGCTGTTCAATTGTATCATGATTATGTATATTGTAACGTTTCTCAGTGGACTCCGGCTGCAGAGATCCACTCCTGTGTTTTAGTTTAAACTTTATTTTTATTAGTAGCCCAGTGCTTTTTAGAAGACTCCGGTATCTGCTTAGTGGTATCTGTGTCAGATTTTGTTTTAAGTTTTTAAGTTGTGGCTTACCAGGCCTTGTTCCCAAATTATCACAACCTATAGATGCATATGTCTCAGAAATACTTTTAGGTAACTGGCATTCCTGATCCACAGCAGGAACCAGCCCCAGATGTTGGTGTATTGCCAATGATGCTGCCTCCCCTTTAATATAACTTAAAAACATTGAGGATACTGTGGCAAAATTTCAAATTAATTTCAGCCCCAAATCCAAGGCAGAGGGCACCCCATGTTCATTTTGGATTCGCTTTAGCACTTCAGGCAAAACAGCAATTGATGGGGTACCATGTGTTATCGTACGTATGGCAGCAAAGATAGTGCTCCATGTCACACTGTCTTTAACTGAAGAAATCATACCAAGCGGAAGGCACATAGTGAGAATTCTAAATTTGTTTGGGTGTCCCGGATGGGGAAACACTGCTTCATGCTGATTTGTTTTTTGTGCAATCCAAAAATTTAATTGCCTCTCATTGGATGGATATTTTACTCATAATGTCAGTCATAGTAACTGGTCAAATAGAAGGCACAGCTAACTGGGGCTACCCAGCCTGAAGAGCCCTTGCTGGGGCAGTAGTTATTGTACACATAAGAAACTGCATTGGACATTGATACAGTCTAACTAAATGAGTATTCAGAACAAGCACATTGCGACTATTTAATGCTCCTGCATTGGAATATGGTATGGAGCTGGCTAAAACTGGCCAGGTTGCCCCATAATTACTGAGAGGACCCAGTCTTTCATGTTGGAGTGCATGTGAGAGGGTGCCTTGAAACCAGTTTTGATGTTCCTGGTATGTTAATGGCACTTCTAAACATTCATAAGGTTTATATGTAGTTAGAACTGCTGCCTCAGTGTATGTATGAAATGTCAGTGTGTTAGCATTGACTGCAGGAAAATTAGCCCAGGAATAAAAATCTTTGCATTTATAAGCTTTGTGTGCCTGAACCAAAAATGTAACATTTCCACTGCCATTGACAAGCTCTTGTGGTGTTAAATGTGCTGCTACTGCCTGCCTACAATTAACAGGAATATTTACTGGTTGTACCATATTTAATGAATGAAATTCAAAGAAAGGTAACACTATAGTGGGGTAATCCTTTTAAATGTTCAAGCTTGAATAACCTACAGTCATAAATAGGTGCTTCCTTATTGAGCTGAGGAGGATGAATTCTTTTCACCACGGTCGTCTCCATATAGAGGTGAAAAAGGAGCCTTGTTCACATGCAAAAAAACTACTCAGGAGACCTATTAAATAGCCCTAAAAAGTTGGTGGTGCCATTTTGTATGGATCCTACAAGATTAGTAGGACTGTGCATATAACAAGCACTTCACAATATGGAGACGTAGGGCTCATTATGAGTTTGGCGGTCCTAAGACCGCCAAACACGCAGTGGTGGTCGAATCGCCACAATCATGGCGATCTGACCACCAAATTATGATCCTTGGGGTTGGACCACTAGAAGACTGCTGCCACAACCCAGAATCACAGATTCTGATGGGTTGGCAGTGATGAAAGTCGTGGTCAACCACGGCTGAGTTCAGCACTGCCATGCTGATCACGACTTTCCTTTCTGCCAGTCTTTTAATTGTGGGTCTCTGCCATGAAAAGCTGGAGGAAAGGCAGAGTTGGGGCCATGAGGGGCCCATGTACTGCCCATGACTATGTCGTGGGCAGGGATGGGCCTCACTGTTAGCACCCTCAGAATGCACTCTGACTGCCATAGCAGACAGTGCACATTCCAAAGGGGCTGTGTGCAACGGCATTGGCCTCACCTCCCTGAGAGAGCCAAAGCGAATGCTGCTGCACTGTTTCTGCCGGGCTGACCTGCAGGAATGTCGTAGTATGACGGTGGTGAGGCTGCCTCACCACCACCATATTGAAGTTCGGGCAGTTCAGCCGTCGAACTCCTAATCAGGCCCACAGTTTCTGTATATAATCAGTAATTGTTGGTTTGTTTCGACTAGTTCACAGTACACATCCAAACCCCTAAACTGACCAGGGTAATAGATATTATTGTTAACCTCGAACATGACACTCTGATCCCCCAGGAGTCCATGGAAAGAGATCTAACCCTTTTGTTTTGGTCACTCTGGCATGCCCAAGGTAAACACAAGAAAAAAACAAAAATGCATTTTCAAACATTTATTAAAATTATTGTATTCTTGCAAAGAAAGCATGAGCGGTGATCATTAGAAAGATGAGAAATGTTTCTGTATCTGCATTATCAGGATAGTAAACAATATAAACAATTCAACCATATTAATTGTTAGTAATGCTGGCTCACTCCTATCTGTTTCTAATACTACACTAAAAAGAGCGTAGCATGGGTACCCTCTGTCAGATCATTTGGGATAGGCTAACCCCCATACCTTGGTCTTAGGTATCAGGAAGCTGGTCTAGGGGCCTCATGACAAGTTTGGCAGTCGAAGGCCAAAAGACTGCCATGTTGGTTGTCATACAGACACCTGTATTACGAGTAACACAGGCAGGACTGCCAAAAGTCATCCAAAAAGCAAGACCACCAGTCCTGTGGAGGGTGTGAAGTAGGTGTTCTGACCACCAGCACAGACAGCCCGTCGACCAACCATAGTACAAGTCAAAAGTCACAGTGGTGGTTCAGCCATGGTGGTTCACAAATGGCTGTCCAAACCATGGAGGTTCGCGGTCACCACAGTAATACAGAACACCACTTTGGATGGATTTGAAAACAACATAGCTGACATACATTGCCGTTCTCAACACACATGCAAAGTACATTATAAAACACATCCCTTCACACACCATAATCCTTTGCATCTACAAGCTAACACATTGAAGCCAGAGAGCACAATTGAAAAAATATATAATTAGAATAGGCAGCCCTGCAATTTTTCTCACATCACATACCACACCCTTCACACTTTTTTTTCCAGTCACATCCACTTGCACTTACCAACCTCACAAACTCACCGTTACCTAATAATTTCAATCTCTTCCCTTAGCACCACATTGTCACCCTAGATTATTTCCGGTTTCACTGACGATAAGTTGAGTCATGGAGGATGAAATCATAAGAGTACAGCCACATTAATTTGGAACACAAGTCCAGCACATGACTATCGCCAGGAAAATGGAAATGTGGCAAAGGATAATCAATAGCGTGAATTCTGTAGGGACCACCCCGCATACAAGGGACGACATCAGGAAGAGGTGGAACCATCTCAAGGGGAAAGTCCGTTCTATGGCACCTACGTACCAGCTATAGGTCCAGAAGACTAGAGGTGGTCCTCCTCCTCCCATACAACTCACATCCTGTGAGGAGAAGATCTTGGTCATCCTGCATCCTGAGGGCTTGATAGGAATACCTGGGGTGTGGAGTCAGGTAAGTCACAACACAAAAATATCCCACTAAAATGTATTGTCATGCATGCTCACCTTTTGCCACCTTCATTGTCATCCCACACAATAGCCCACTGTCCACCTGTCCATAGACCCCGGTCTGGCATCTCACATGTGAACTAGACTTACCTGGGCGAACAATAGCTGTGTACATTGTGTGTAGTACAGGAATTGACAGCACTACAATTCCCAGCAGGCACTGTTCCACAATTACAAAAACAGTGTATCATACTCAAAATTATCTTTGTTTGGCAAAACCCTATTGAAGTGTACCCACCTGAGAGGATGACATTTGTATAATGTGTGGGTAGTACAGGCAGTGACAAGACAACAACCAGCATATAAAAGTTGATGTGTTGTTTACTCACTGGGATAGTTGGCAGCTGTCAGGTATTGTGAAGCAGTGACAGGACTGGAACTCACAGCAGGCACTGTTCCCCCAAATCAAGACTCCAAAACTGTGTCCTCAACTAAAATACCCCTGTGTACCAACTGATCACTGAAGAGTACTCATGTGGGAGGAAACCATCAGTATATTGTACATTGTGTGTATTACAGGGAGTTATATGGCTGCAACTCACAGGAGGTACCTGACTGTCACTCCAAACACTAGTCCAGTGTACACTTGCCAAAATACCCTTCTTTGGGAATCTACACAGGAAGTGCACTCATCTGGGGTGGGGGTGACATATATCAAATACATGAAGTACAGGGAGTGACATGACTGCTAAGGTCAGGAGGCTCTGTTTCACAAAATCCAAACACAGGCCCAGTGTGCATCTGTCCCAACACCCTTGTTTGTGAACTCGCATTGGTGGTGTACACACCTAGGAGGCTAACTTATGTATACTGTGTAGTACTCGGAGTAACATGACTGTAAATTTCAGGAGGGCCAGCCCCTGTGATCCCAATCACCACGGCACTGTACAGTTGTCACAGTGCATCTATCTGTGAACTTACAAATGAACCTAACTCACCTGGGTGGTACTAAGAGACAAATCATGGTACACTCTTTGATGTGGCTAAACACCTAGATCAATTTTCAGCAGCTAAGCCAAGATGTAATTATCGTGAACAGGAAGGACAGCTCAACCTGTGTGCATAAAAAACATGAACCAAAGGCCTCAAGATGCATCACCTGAATGGTATTGGCAGCAGACACATTCACAATGCACTGACCACACGATGACTACAATCACATATACAGCAATGTTCATGGTCTGTCTACATAACAGTCAACTAGGACCTAAAAGGATCAAAACCACATCCTGCGCAGCCACTGTTTTGCCTGCACTCTTGGCAAGATGTAAGTCTATGACCTACCTCCCAATTGTTAGTGAACTCATACATTATGCAGCTGGTTAATGGAAATGGAATTGGTATGTCTCAGAAATGTCAGGTCTATACAATTGATAACATGTGTACCAGTCAAAAAAGGAAATCCTACCAATCCAACGTGTACACGGCCTTGACTAAATGTTACTGTAAACTATTGGAGGCAGATGTCATAATACAACCTGTAACATTGTATCTCTCACATCAACAGGTCGAGCTGCCACTGGGAACACCAAGACCACTGAAGACACTGCCACTACCCCCATGAATGAAGCCCTCAGTGACGACAACACTCCTGGATATCTGGATGTTGAGGACAGTTCTGGCCCATCATGGCAACCTGGTCAGATGTTACCAGTAAGCTTCACCATGACCACATCAACTCCTCCTAGCCCGATAGCATCTACATCTGAGTCACAGCAACATTCCTCTGAAAATGATGGTCCTGGAACCAGTGGTAGGGGGCATGCTGTACAAAGGGTGCAGGCATGTAGGGGTAGGGTGCATGGGAGGGATGTTGTGGGCCAGCAGCATGAGGCCACTGGAGATGGTCCTTGTCAGGACACCATCAGCCAAGTCTTGGGATCCTATCAACAATCCCAGGGTGTGATGGGCCAGGTCCTTACTGAACTCAGGGAACTCAAGCAGCTGCAGAGGGACTTCATCAAGAGTCATTTTAAAAGTGGGAGGCCATAAACACCATCCTGGCTTTCCTATCACAAGTGTTCATGGAGATTAACAGTACCCTGATCAGGGACTGTGAGCAGCACTACACCCCTTCCTTTTGCTCAGCAACACCGGGCCTTTCTACATTGGTGGCAACCGCTGGAAGGGAGGCCCTGTCAGGGGAAACACCCACCTCAGACACCCCTGCTTCTGTCGCTGCAGAACCCTCCACAAGTGAAGACGTCCACCCAAGACTCCAGGAGGTGGGATGGCAAGACACCAACTACTGCCAGCAAATTACCTCTTCCTGATTTCACTCCTTTGTGTGCCAATTATTAACTCTTTTGACTGTTCTCCAACCACGTTCCATCTTCCATGGTAGTAGGACACTGGACTTTGGACTCCAAATGATGTGGCATCTACTATATGATTTCATCCACCATGACTGATCCCCCCACTTTTATTTTCTTTAACATCAGTTTTTTTATTTCCTGCACCTATGTAAATAAATTCATCTATCAGGAAAACATTGTATGCTTGCTTCTGTTCTACATGTTGAAAAGTTGAGATGTAAGCCCTTGTGATGCACATGAGGAAGGGACAAGATGGTAATGGAAGGAGGGATATGTCACAGGTTGTGCCATGATGAGAATTAATAACAACACACTGATACAAGTGTTGGGTCACACCAAACATTTTATTGCACTGTACAGCACACAGGCTGTCAAAATGCCTGGACTGTCATAGTCAAGAATGTCTGAACCAAATTAAAGGAGGCTAGATATGCCAAGGTACCATCCCCCAGACCACAGAAGAAAGGGCTTTGTCAGACCTTGCCCCGTAGGATAGGCTAACAGATTAGTGGATGTTGTAACCAGCTTTAGCCTTATCACACACCAAAACATATTCTGCCAACATGACATAAGCCATGGCGAGAGGGCAGTACACAGTCCCTGGTCATGGGTCAATCACATTACAGTAACAAAGCATCTGGGGGTATGATGCAACCTATGTCAGTGTTGTGGCACATGCACTGTGGCCTGTAATGAGGAAACATATCTACAGCTACAAACAAGTCATACAGGATCATTGTCAACACAATGTGAATGCATGGATTGCACTTGATTAGAACATATCTCAAGGCCATATGATCGCAAACATGTGACAAACGGACCAACACGACACATCAAACCTGTGTATCCTGCACCTCAGATTTGCATCCACACACTGTCCAAGCTGCCTTGGCACTTATACACCCTAAATCTGTGACCATTATTACCTGGATCAATCCACTTCCTATGTCAGAACAGCATCAGATACCAGCCAGTGTCATGACTCTGAAATGCCCACATGAGGAGGGCATGGTGAAGGTACCAGGATAATAAACAATAAAAGGAGTGTAGGTTTGGAATTTATACCTATGACCAGAAGCTCATATTAAGCATCAGTGGATACACTTACATTGCAATGAGACCGACACAAACCCTGCAGATAATCAAGGAAGTGAAATGTTCAGGTCTGACTAAGCAAGCAAAGCTTGGATGTATACTGCAAAGCATAACATCCACAATCTGTAGGAAAAACACAGATCCTGACAATTAGAGTTCCCCATACAGTCACAGTGATAAAATAACAATACTTACTTAGACTCAGATAAAATAGTGATTGATGAGATCTGCCTCCAAGTCTTCATCTTCCTCCTCATTACTGCCATCCTCACTTGGCATTTCAGGGTTCTCATCCGGTGTCACCGCTGGCTTCCCTTCATCTGGGATGTATGGGATATTCTTCCACAGGGCAATGTTGTGGAGCAGGCCACAATGATCTTACACACTTTTTTCGGGTGAGTAAGGGAAGGCTCCACTTGTCTAGTCCAGACACCTACATCTGCCCTTCAGGAGTCCAAAAGCCTGCTCCACGACATGCTGTGTTTTTCCATGGGCATCGCTGAAGTGGACTTCCCTGCTCAGTTGGATTTCTCACTTTCGTCAACAACCATGGACAGTTTGGGTATGCAGAGTGTTAGGGAACGGAAAATACGTGCAACCATGAGTCCCTCTCATTGGATTTGTTGCAGCAGACATTGCACACACACAAACAAGATAGATTTGAATTACCAACCAGCCAAGCCCTCTTTGAGTACAGTTGTGACATCAGTTGGAGGATTGTGCTGTTCCGCATAATGAAGGCATCATGGACTGAACCTGAAAAATGGGCACAGACTTGTGAAATGTAGAGATCCCCCAACACACCACTTGGACATTGATGGAATGGAAGCTCTTTCTGTTGTGGTACACTTGTTCATTGGTATGCGGTGGGACCAAGGCAACATGTGTACCATCAGTGGCTCCCACCACATGTGGTATGTGCCAAACCATAGAAGTCAGCCTTCACATGGGTCGTTGAGGAAAGCAGATATAACTGTCCAGGTGTTTCAACATTGCTGAGAGTACATCCCTCAAAACCAGACTGAACATAGGCTGGGACATCCCAGCAGACAGGGCCACTGTATTTTGTAAGAACCCTGTGGCCAGGAAGAGAAAAACTGCCAGAACCTGAACAATGGGTGGTATGCTATTTGAATGACGAATGGCAGGCATCAGATCTGACTTCAACTGACGACAAAGGTCCACTATTTTTAGCCAATTCAGATGGTAGATCTGTATGATGTGGTGTTCTTCCATGGTCTGAAGGCCTGGCAGTAGACAATAGACAGGAGGAAGTTGTCTGATCCTTCCCCTCCCTGCGTCATAAGTATGACAAGACATGAGTATTTCCATTATTCAATGTGTCCTTTGAAACTTACAGTGTGCATGTCAATGTTAAACGTGTAACAAGGCATGTATTGAGGTGTGGACATGATACACAATACACAGCTCCACTGATAATCACACAGCAGTCACATGTTACCCCCTTGCTTTGCCATGCATGTGTACACATCATGTAACTGCTCATCTCCAAATGCGCAACAAAGCATGCCTCTCAGACTGTGGCTTGATGTCCCAAGCATTAAACTGACCTTTGTTGGGAGGATGGGGGAATGTGCCTCAATGCAAATCGCCATACATGCCTAGCAATATACAACGCGTATGAGTAGTAAGGCCTTCATAAGGAAATCTTGCGGCATGTGGTACTGTAGATGTTGTGGAAAAACTGCATTCGGCTTTACAATAACTTTAACTGGCTCAACTTCCTTTGTCAGACCTAATTCTTTTCCTGTCACATCCCACACTTTCTCCTTAACCATTCCCTGCAAATCAGGATGAAGCTCCTTTACTGTGAACATCGGGAAAAATTCAATCAGAGGGTACTCCTCGTGTGTAGTTTCACCATCTCTGGGTCTTGGTCATCTTCATCATCACTATTCGTCTGAATCTCAATTCCATCATTTGAACAAGTAATCGAACATTTCATTATACACAGCAAGTCTCTTCCCAGTAGGGACACTGGACTTGAATCACAGACTACAAATTTGTGCAATCCCTGAAAGTTGCCAATTTTAACCTGAACTGGTTCCGTATTTGGGTTGGTCAAATACTGATTCGCTACTCCTACAATCTGAACTGTTTTACTTGAAAGGGGAAAGTTTGGAAGTTCTGCACTTCTCACTGTAGAGCGTGTAGCTCCTGTGTCAACCAAGAATGAAACTCTGTGACCCATAACCTTTCCCTTCACATAGGGACCTCTCTGATCTATTTCTAAGGAAGTTGCAAGCACACATGGCTCCTCATCTGAACTGTCTCTCATCCAACCATCATTTATTCCATTCTCACTGTGTAACGGGAGTTGGTGCACTGTGTTATTACTTTGGTTAAGCCTCTGACCTGTGACCTACTGAGAATGCATCATCTGTTGCTGTTCCATTGGGGCTTGAGGTATTTGAATTTGCTGTCTAGGTACCAACGGAACCTGCTGTTGCATTGGCTGCAACTGTGTCATTTGTACACATGGCATTTGCACCTACTGCATGGGTTGAAACTGCCCTTGATTCACATTATTTTGAAAATTTGGATTAGGACCTCTCACTCTCGGCCCTCTCAGGTTCTGGAACGAATCAATGTCATTACTCCCATTTCCCACCAGGTCGACCTATAATTTCGGGCATAAGGGGTCCTACAGAGAGACTTTCAGAATTTGTAGATGTTTTCCTACAACCATATATACTTAATCTCCCCTCATACATCAAAGACACCTAACACATTTTAAGTATTCTAGCAGACATTAGCTGGTTACCTTGGATGTGGTGTCACTGTACACCAGTATCAAACGTGATTTGGGTATACTTGCATTGAAACAATTTTTGAACAAGAGATCAGCAAGCCTATGGGTACACACAGAGATGTTGGTGGCTATGATTAAATTGATATTACATAATAATTTATTTTTGTTCAAAACTGAATGGTATAGACAGAAACAAGGGGGTAACAATGGGTTCAAGATTCTCTCCCTCGTATGCAAATTTATTTATGGGATATCTGGAGCAGGAATTAATTAGGGGTTCAGGGGGAACAGATTGGAATACTTATATTCTATACTGGGGTAGATATATTGATGATTGTCTCATGATGTGGACTGGAACTACTACTGAATTAAATAGTTTCTGTGAATACTTGAATTCCAATGAGTTCAATATTAGGTTGACTTGTGAATATAGTACCACCAACATCACATTTTTGTATGTTGAAATATATATCAAGGATGAAAAAATTGACAGCAGACTATATCGGAAAGGTACTGCGTGCAATTCTTTCCTACATACAACCAGTCCCACATCCGAGACATCAAATTATGGCAATTCCATACGGAGAAATGATTCGAGCGAGACATAATTGTAGTAATGATTTGGACTTTCAACAATGTATTATAGATATGGAAACACGTTTTACTCAACATGGAGATCAGTCACACACTATAAAACGAGCTCTGGATAAGATTATGAGAATTTCTAGAAAAGACACCCTAAGATACCAACATAAGACCGGAGGTGAGAAGATTCACTGTATGGTGAATTACACACAGTTATCAGAACTTTTATGGAAATGCATGCGTAAACATTGGCATGTGTTTCAGGTGGAGAACAGTTTGAGGAAATACATCTCAGATAATCTGTAGTTCATTTACCGAAGAGGTAGAAACTTGAAAAATATATTATGTCCTAGCTACCCTACTAAGAAACCTATTAGACATTGGCTGACAACCCAAACGCAGGGCTTTAACAAATGTGGACATTGTGGGATGTAGAAAGGGGCCCAAAATGGGATATGTACTTTCACCAATAACATTGGAGAAGAGTTTCTGATACTCACGAATATCACTTGTAACAGCAGTTTTGTGATCTATGCTTTTGTATGCAAATGTTAATGCATGTACTGTATGTGGGAAGCACGATTAGGCATTGAAATGAAGGATTAGTGAACACCACAGGGCCTTGAGACAGGACGATACTCACTATCCTATTGTAGTGCATATGAGACAATGCTCGAAGCAAGGACTCACTAAGAATTTTTAATTTTTCGGTTTGGAACAAGTTCACAAAGACCCATGTGGGGGCAATAGAGAATTATGCTTAAGAAAGAGGGAATGTATTTGGATTCTTAGTTTAAGAGCAGTGGAGGAGGGCCTAAACACTAATCACGAATTAGAATTATTTTTGGGTGAATGAGTGTACAGATGAGTAAGTGGATATCTGCTGTATTAAATTATCATGTCTTATATTGTTATATCAATGTAATGATTAAACAAGCTATTTCTTCAGGTTTAATATTATTTTGAACATTGTGCATAAAAGGAGTAGAGTACTAGTCAAGTATACTTTCTCTTATCTTGCTGACCATATAATATATCATTGATTGTTGGGAAGAGGTTTCCTGGGGGTGCTGATTTTCACATTTGAGGAAGGCACTTGAGGGGAAAATTAATGATGAAATGGTCTCAATTGACTCTACCGGCACTGATAAACTAGTGTGATCTGCTTTTAAATATTTTCATATTTCCTGAAGTATAATGTTGATATCTTTTGAGATCCTTTTGGTGCAGAATTTTACAACACAGTGTGATCTTCTATTGGATTTTCGAAAGTATAATGGCAATATATCTTTTTAGATTTTTTTGGTATAGAATCTTATAACACACCTGCCCATAATAGGGTGGGGCTTCCTTCTAATTTGTTTCAGAAATATATATTATAGGTGATGGGGACCGAGTTATTAAATGGATGAAACTGTGAGACAAAGCTGCAAATGTTTCTATTACATACTCTCACTGTTTGAACTTAGTGGACTCCATATACATTTTCAGTGTATTATGCTCATCACTAAGTATTTTGGTATATATTTTGCATTAGAATAACACGATTATACTCTCAAGATGGTGACCATTTCTGGATGATGTGGTCCATCATCTATGTTTTACCCTCGTAGTATTTATCGGCAGGCCATGGTGGAGTCGGCTTCACTGATTACATGCGTACACGCTGCTCGAAAACACTAAACGATCAGATATTTCTGTGCGATATCGGTAAGCATTATATGGCCAATATTGGTTTCGCATGATTGTATTTATTGCCATTAGGGGTTATTTATTTCTTTCTTTGGGGTCAATAATATTATTGGACTATATTTTTAGAAACAACTTAAACGGGCTTTGAGACAAGAAGTAAATTGAGTGGCTTTGCCTAAATGTTTAGTTTTTTTTCGAGTGGTTTATGACCGCGTATTACGATTATGTTTTCATTTTACAGTATAGGTAAATGAGTTTTAGTTATTTGTCTATTTCTGTTAAATCACAGAACGAGTTGGAAGAAGAGAATTTATTTCGAGGAGTGTCTGGAATAATCAAATATAAGGATACTAATTTGTATCGGTAAGGGAGAAACGGGTGGCTCCCGCTCTCCTTTTTCTCATGACACAGGTATAGTATCACATCATAAATAAAATCCAGCCGTTTGACAATAGTTTCATTTGCTGTTCTTTTATTTCCGATCTTGCAGGAAGGGTAATGAAGACCTCATTTAGTAATATGAAAATAATGATTCCTTGTGTTTTCTAAAAGGCAAGTAGTAGTTTAAAGAAATGGTTAGAAATTACTTGGTGAACTTTACTTTTACTTTTAGTCTGACACCTAGGGTGACAAAACTATGCATTTCACCTTTATGGATGCAGCACGCTTGGGGATATCTCTTTACAACAATCAATGATTAGTATTCTCACGTTGGTATCACAGGAGTGATTAATTGTCTACCACCCACCACTATAAAGCTTTGTTTTTTCTTTAGCTTTACTTGCATTGCTTGCTCTGGAACCTTGATGCATGGATGATAATGCACTTTCAATGTCAATTAACTAACATTGAACTTTGGTTATTCTAAATGGTTATGGGTAACATATAACTCAAACCTAGTAAGGGTTACATTTGTAATCAGAATGAATTATTTGGTTTTCAGCCTTGATGAAGACAAAGCGAGTACTGTTTGCACGACGAAACATGTGTTGGCTGGATATTCTGTGAAGTAAAGAACACACTAAATAAAACAAGTGGATCTGCTGTACTAATAGATATGGACAATGGTCATATTTATTTGACATAAGTGCCTTGGACTGTGCATTACTCCCGTTTCCAATGACCAACGACTCTGCAAATGTGACATGGCAATTTCTTCATTCCCTGCACATCATTCTGAACCCCTACAGTACCCAAGTCTGGACCACGATTGACATTACCTCGTGACCTCTACCTCTCATCTGGGGCTGAAAAATCATGTTTCCCTGCTGCTGCTGCGGTAACTGTTGTGGAAAATTCCCTTGCATTTCCGTTTGAGCAGCTTTAATCTGCATCACCATCGCCTTCTCTTTCAGCTTTGTCTGCTTCAACTCAATCTCATCACTGCAACACCTCATCAATCAGCTTTGCTTGCCAGCAAATCAAATGACTCTTCATTATCTGGCTAATTGCAGGTCTCAACCCTTCCACAAATCTGAACACAAAATTAATCATGTCTTTCGCCTCAATTGTCTCTGTTCCACTGTAATGCTTGAACAACTGAAACAATCTCTCATAATACGCATGTATGGACTCCTTTGCTTCCTGAGCTGTCCTCTCAGTCCTCTGCCAATCAATATTCTTGGGCTAAATTCTTGTTTTCAAAAATTCATGCACCTTATAGTAATATTTCATTAACTCAGGAGATGGTGCACCTGAATTCTTGTCTATCTCTGGTTCACTTGTTGGCCAATCTACACTCCCCTTACACTCTATCCACAGATCAGCTGGAACCACTATCTCCAGTAACGTGTTCAAGTCCTCTCATAGGCACTTTTCAAGTTTCACAAATCTATCTGTCTGCTGATATCACTCTACTGGCTTCTCTCTTAATTTTGGATAATCATTTGTAAATGATACATGTCACTTCTGCTCCAAGGGACATGAATAAAATTCCCCCCTGGAATCTCTCTCATTGGTAAAATTTTGACTGGATCTTGACCTTGCTGCACATTTGCAGTTAGCTCCACAGAATCTCTTTTTCTTTTGTCTTTTTTCTTTACCCATCTGCCTTCCCACTTGTCTAATGCTCCCCAAGTCTTGGCGATTTGAAGCAATTCCTTAAGGTGTGTGTTCATTCCGGCAGATCTCATGTGTTTAAAATCTTTAGCCTCAAAATCCAATCTATAACTCCTTTTCGAATGCTTCGCTTTCTCTATTTCTACCCCGTACTTCTCAGCCAGGTCTGCTAGTTTCTGATGCACATTGCTCACTTCCCTCGTAATCTTCGGGCACAAATAACTCTGCCTCTGTGTAGGATTCTAACCTGTACACACCCATAGTTCCCTCATGGAGTTTACCTGCTTGCATGCTAATCCTAGCATAATTCAAACACTCCTTTCCTTTAGGAGCACTCTGCAGGATATTCAACGTATTCAACCATTCAGTCAACTGCTGAGCTGGCAAACCTTGTAACAAAATGTTACTGGCTTGGACTGGTGGCACCTGCTGTGCAACTGCATTTGGGGTGTCGTGTCAACAATTTCAAACTATGGCTAACGTTTGACCCTACCATGGTATCTGGAAGTGCTACAAATGGACTGAGGTCTAACAATGATCTTGATCCGTCAACAGTCTGTCCCACAGGAGAGACTACCCGAGCATTTTCATTATGTCCTCCCCTCATTATATTCTGGGAAATGGCACCCTGCTCACCTACAGTAGGTTTTATCTGTGCAAATAAGGGTACGGCTGGACTAACAGTAATAGGTAGCGATATAGCATCTGGGGTTGTTCTGGTACTTAAGCTCTGAGGGAGAGTAACTCCCATGTTCTGATTCATCATCGGAGTCATATCTGACTGTGTCCCTGTTACTGGAGTGAATCTTGGCATTACCTGCGGCTGAGCCTGGGGCAGTAAAAGTGGAGTTGGTTCAGTCTAAACCAACATCGGTCTCAGGGAAAACCTGTTCCGTAGGCACCATTAAATTCAAAGTTGTTTCCATAATGGGCACATCAGGGTAAATTCTCTGAAACCTGTGGCAGTTGCACCTGATTTTGCACTGCAGGAGTAATAGGCACATTAAGACCACTCTGCATTGCATTCTGTGTCAGGCTAGCATTAACCTACATTGTACTTATTGTCCCATTAACCTGTGTCGGAGCTGTGGGATCATGTGCTGCATATGGTGGGGGGCGATTTCTCAAGAACTGTAAAATACACTCATCATCATCTGATTCCTCCTCCACTGTTGAAGATTTCTAGCCTCCCTACTTTCGGACGGAATTCTGTTAGTTTTTCTAGTAGCTTTCCTTCCTTCCTTCTCGTTGTCCTGCGTAATTGCCAGAAACAACTTAATTCCATGCAAAGTCTACATCCTCCAAACTCTCTGATCACTGTCTCACCTAGCCTCTGTTAAAGTCTTTTCTGCCTTTCTCATCCTCCTCTCGAATTTTTGTTGCTGTTGCTGTCTGGCTACTAGCTCCCACATCGCTAATGCCTCAAACTGTGCTGGTCTCGGAAGGGGTTTTGATTCATATAGCACCATCCTTAAATGCTCTAGAATTGAATGTCCCATTTGTAAGAAATGCTAAATTCCCATCCTTCTCTGTCACTTTGCACCATTGCTTTAGCCAAAGACATGGCGCGACACCCTTTTCTTCCATTACAATGTAAGCTAGTGCACGTTCTGGCGGTGTAGCCTAGCCTACACTCGTTGTAATATACGTATCTCCCCTTAAAGCACTCTTTAAAGCTTTGAAAATTTTCATCTTTTCGACTTTTTTGTTATTCAAAATCAAACCAGGGATTGATTTTTAATCCCAGAATTCCCTTCCTCTACTTTCTCAACCAATTGCCTCTCACGGATGGCTGCCAATCTGTGCGCGACCCTTCTCACTAACCAACCTATCCCAGCGTGGCTCCAATGACGTCACACTCACATGTACTGCAGCTGACAGAGTCTTGCGGCTTGTCCTCCCAAACTTCGATTCACACAAAACGAATGCAAAAATTGCGAGCACTAATCAAAAAACAACAACCAAATCTGCTTGTTTACCACAAGAAAGGTAACACAATTGCTTCAGAAACTTTACAGATTTTTCACTGATGGCTCTTCCCGCACTTACAGCTACTCCTTGTTTCTCAGTCTCCCAGATTCACAAGCAAAATTCGACCCACAAACTTTACTCTCAACTGATCAGTGGGTCTGTCCTGGTGCACATAGGACTCGCCAGATCTCAGTCTAAATTTTCTTTCACTCACTTTGACTTACACTCTGACTTGTCGACCACGCCTAATCGACCTATTAAACCAGACAAATTATAACATAAAACCCAAGTGTCACATACACTTTTCAATATACTCGGGAGTCTTTGACCACGCAGGGTCCGTACATCAACAACCACGTGGGCAATATTTTAGCACAAAGTGCCGCACATATGTGAAGTTTGCCGACTTCCCTACTCTCACACTGCGGGGTACGCACACTCCTTCTACAACTTCATTTGGAGTACGCAAACTCCCTAAACCCTCACAAACCTCACAATTCATCTGGGATTTGCATCAGCTGTGCAAGCACAACCTACTTCATTCACACTGTCACTAGAATGCTGGGAAACATCCTCAAACAACCATTAGCAAGATTCGAGATTAGGGAAACATTTTCTCTCCAATTAGCATCATTGAAAAATAAAATCCGAATTTCAGTAATAATGAACTCTGAAAGGACCAAATCATCAGGGTACTACCATCTCTGGGAACACCTTCAACAAGCTCTTAGGGAGACGAACCATCAGTCTCTGATATCTTCTCTGTACCGGACCTCTATGGTGAGCTCTTTAGGAGACAAACCTTTACCTCTGTTACTATATCTGGACATCTATGATGGGCTCTTAAGGAGACTAACCATCACCTCTGCTATCATCGCTGTTAGCACATCTGACCTTAATAAGTAAACTTACAAGGGGACGCGAATAGGTCGATGAAACTTTTGACTCGCAATTAAGATGATCCCACCATAACTCCAGTACATGCAGATCAATAATCAATAACCAAAACTCAATATCAATAATCAACAATAATCAATAACATTAATAATCAATAGCGTCAGTAATTGTCACACACCATGACCTATCAGCCGTGAATAACCACACCTTTTAGTAAAAGTTACGATATTTATTTCCCTAAATTAACAATGCTAAAGTCATGTAAATTAATTTCAAAATCAAATTAGGTTTGTACTTCTAAGATGCCGCCCGTACTTTGGCACTTTCTCCTCTTTCATTCTTTTGGCTCTTTGATGGGCTAATTAGAACAGTTTCTGATGGGGCTTCTAACCTCTGCTGTTATTACAATATCTATACTTATTTTATGAATATTTGTTAGTTTATTTGAACTTTGTCTTTAATTCTTATTGCCCTGTGGTGGGTTGAATTAATAGTTTCTGATAGTTGTCCCGATATTTTTTCCTTTTTCATTTAACCACCACTTTTGTATACCATTTGTATATATGCCATATTACTTTTTCATCTTTATCCTTTATCGATTATCTGCCCTTTGGCGGGCTGTTTCTTCTTTGCTCCATTTTAATCCCAGCCATCGTTTAATGTTCCTCTTCAAAATATTGCACATGTGATTGAAGTGAAGGTTACCAAAGTGAAAAAAGTATCAATGCTTTAAAATTAGGCACATTTTTCTTGGAGATTGCCATTTGAAGTTACGTTTTTAACTGAATTTTAATCTACAACTGTTGATCAGGTTCACTCAATAGTCCCTTCACAGTCTTTAGTTGATAGATTTAAGCACATTCAATTCTGATTACATCCTAAATTGGCTTCAAATCCTTTTTTTAAGTTTAAATTATATCCTTTGTTAGTCTTCCCATTCCAAAGAATTCATTACTTCCACTCCTTCCATATTAACTTTATCTAGGACTTCACTGTTACATTGTTTTTACTATTATTTTATACTCATTTCCTCCATGTGTATGGCCCCTACTGAGCATTCTTATTAATTGTAAGAATTTTCCAGATTTACTATGTTTAATTTAATGATTTTAATCTCCATTCAAAAAATGAATGCTTGAAATGTCAAAATAATTGATTACGTGCTTTTATTTACCATTCCATTTTTCATTACTGTCCTCTGTTGCACAAAATTGCATCCCACATTAATTCATTTATATTTCTTTTAACATTTGATTGCTCATGAATATTCTTCCTTTTTCCTCAAATGAACCTTCATTGAGTTGTTTTTCATAGATGGACATATAGCTCCTCATCCTGGTTGAGCCCATGTGGTGTTACCGTGCATAGTTCTAATATATTACACAATTCTTTTTGTCATACGTTATGTCCTCTATCACCTCCTCTTTCAGTTTTTACAACTTTGTCTATGGCATAGAACTTCAATTTGGACCAATCACTTTGATGTTGTTGCTCCATATGTTTAGCCACAGCATTGCTTCTATCTTCATTTCTGGTGACCAGTACAAGCTCCAGGATTTTTAAATTCGCAGATAGTGGTTCCAATGCACTGCAAACCACAGACATTCAATCACATAAAACACACATTGACTTTTACATGTGATGTTTTCTCTGAGTTTTAGTTTTTGATTTTTCGCTGTGATTAATTCCTGTTTTTCTACTGCAATTGTGCAGACTTTCCCTGTTTGCACTTCCAAAAACCTGGACGTTTTAACCAGTTTACTTTTTTTGTTGTAAAGTGGCTGTGCACAAAGTTTTCTTTTACATTTTTGGCACTTCTGAAGGTTATGCAGGGATAACTGTCCATTTTTTGGCAACAGTTGAATGTAGTTGCAGTAAACCCCGATGCTTTTTCAAAATTTTGCCTAATTATTTTGCTTCCACTGAATAGATTGTAAATAGTTGTATAATACCTGTGTCCTTTTTATTATTTTTTTCGTGTAGAATTTGCATTCTATTCATTTGGTTGATCCTGGCCAGCCCTGTGTTTATTTGCATGTGTCAGATATTTTCTTGATTCAAATTTCTTGATGGTCTCCATATTGTGTTTTTCCTATTCAACTTCATGAGAGCAATTAATTTTAATACTCCTAATTTCCCCAAAGGGGATGCTTTATTTTAAACTCTGTTGGTGGAAACTGTCAGTGTGCAATACAGGGATATTACCTGTGATTTTAGGATGTAACATTGCACGGTCCAAACCTTTTGTGATGATCCAAATAGATTTAATTTGCACTTCGGTGTAATAAAGGATGGCATCAATATATATATTACCATAATACCTGCTGGCGGTAGGTAGTAATATTTAGGACCATGTTTACATAGAAAAAGCTTTTTTCTATAGCTTTAGCACCGTTTGACGGATCTTCATGTTTTTTCTTTTTTTTTAAGTGTGCCGGTGATTCTTGTTGCGCATGGGGAGTTTCAAGGTGATCTGTCAAGTGGGGAGCGAGAAAAACGGGGGGGTAAAAAAACATGCGTTTAGCTTGTTAATTCTCATAGGTGTTTTGAACACAAACAACAGCCCGAACCGCTGATGTAATTACACCAAATTTGGCAGAAAGGTAGGTTTCAGTAAGCAGATTATGCTTTCATATATTTGGTGTAAATCCGTTTAGTAGTTTTTGCGAGATTTAAGGGGAAATAAATTTGTATATCTAGGTCCATGGATCCGTCGCAACGTTTTCCCTGTGACCGCAACGCACTCGCTAATGCATGTGCCAACAGGAATGATGTGATTGGCTGGCTGCAACCTAACCAAAAGCTGCGGCCGCCATTATAAGTAATGGGACACGGTCTCCGGAGCTAAAAAGTAAAGTGAAAAGTGGAATAAGTGTTCAGCGTGGATGTGCCCTGACCCCAGGGCTGTGATATAGGGGTCTTTGAGGGTCAAATTATGACCTTAAACATTTTTTTTTTTCCATATTCACAATTACGTCGAGCCACTCAGCATGGCTCCCCTTGTAACATTACGTCAAATTCTTGAATGTCAGCGAAAATATTTTTTTTAAAACCACATTCTTAGATTCATTCATGCAGTAAATCGTTCACTCATAGAAGCACTCAGACACTCATGCACCCAATCACAGACCCACTCAGAGTCATAAACCCATTTTCAAACCCACTCACTCATTCATCCACTCAGAGACCTACTCAGACACTCAAGCACCCAGTCACAGACCCACTCAGACCCTCATGCACCCACTCGGAGGCCCACTCAGACACTTGCACACCCACTCACCGTCCCACTCAGTCCCTCACGCACACTGACGGACAGACACACTCACTTATGCACCTACTCACCGACCCTCTCAGACCCTCACACACACCCACGGACAGACCACTCAGACACTTTTGAACCCACTCACAGACCCATTCAGACCCTCACACACACCCATGGGCAGACCCGCCCAGACACTTTTGCAGACCACTCACAGCCCACTCAGATCCTCCTGCACCCATTCACAGACCCACTCAGACACTTATGCGCCCAATCACAGACCCACTCAGACCCTCATGCACCCACTCACAGGTCCTCTCAGACTCTCACGCACCCACTCACTGACCCACTCAGACACTGATGCACCCACTCACAGACATACTCAGACACTGATGCACCCACTCACAGACACACTCAGACACTGACACACCTACTGACAGGCCTACAAAGACACTCACACACCCACTAACAGACCCACTCACACATCCACTCACAAACCCACTCACACACTCAAGCACCAACTCATAGACCCACTCAGACCCTCACACACCCATTCACAGACCTTCTTATACACTCACACTCCTACTCACTGATCCACACAGACACTTATGCACCCAGTCACATACCTACTCATACCCCCACACACCCACTCACAGACCTGCTCGGACACTCACACACCCACCCACAAACCCACCCAGACACTGATGCGCCCATTCAGAGTCCCACTCAGACACTCAAAAACCCACTCACAGATCCACTCAAACACCCATGCACTCACTCAAAGATCCACTAAGACTCTCACCCACACAGAGACTCACTCACCCACTCACAGACTCTCACACCCACTCCTACACTCAGAGACACCCTTTCATACCTACTCTCACACTCAGACACTCGCACACCCACTCTCACACCCAGAGACACCCTCTGACACCTATTCTCACACCCAGAGAGACAGGCCCTGTGGCTAACCCCCATCACATGTTGGGTGGTTATAGGGATTGCCAACAGGGCATCGGCACAGGCCTAAACTAACTATAGCGTCCCTGTAACCTTTTTTTTATTTCCAGTGAAATTCTATGTTTTTTTAATATTCTATTTCTATTTCCTAACCATAACGTATCTCTCTCTCTCTCTCTCTCTATATATATATATATATATATATATATATATTTATTTATATGAAAATTACTCTATGTTAAAAAAACATAGAAATTCACTGAAAAAACAAAGGCTACAGGGAAATTATAGTTAGGAAATAGAATTAAAAAAAAAACACATACAAATTCACTTAAAAAAACAAAAGTTACAGGGATATTATAGCTAGGTTCACATTTTAAACGTACAAAACCATAGAAATTCCCAAGTTATAGTTAGAGTTACCTCAAGTAACCTCTCGTGCCTTAAGGTAACTATAACTCACGCCCCCGCCATGCACAGTTTTTTTGTCACTGTTACCTAGTGGCGGCTGCCAAGGCCAAAAACCTTTTTTTTTTTAAATGTCAGGAAAATCTGTGGGTCCCGACATTTAAAAAACAAAAAGGGCAGTCTCCAGCCCTTTATTTTTTATTTTGCAGCCGGGTGAGCCAGGTCCTGGGGGCATTGGGAGACTGAAAGCAGTGGGTGTATTAGCTACAGGGACTGCCACCTCCCTGGGGCAATACCAGAGAAATATGAGGGTCTGTGCAGCCTCCCAAACCCTGAGGACCACCACCTCCCCGGGGAAAAACATTAATTTGAAATGGGGGAGGCCCCTATGGCTTCCCCCTGCAGCCCCAGGGACTGCCACCTCCCCTGGGCTGCAACAATATAAGGAAGGAGATTTGTTACGGACCCTCGGCCACAGGGACCACTACCTCCCTGGGGCAAATTGAAAATTTTGGAGGGGGGCCACGCGGCCCCCCTCGAGGAGCCTATAATGGCCCTGCGGACCGCCACTCCCTAGGGCTGGCTTCTGCTATGTCCCGGAGTGCCCGGGGCATAGCTGTTTGCTCTGACTTGGCGGGAGCTTTAAGAGCGCTTGCGAAGTCAAAGCAAACACTCTGGTTCTAGCAAACGAGAGCTGTCAAACATCTCTTGCTTGCTGGAAGTTGAGGTTTTCATCTGTTTCCCTGCCCAAAGGCATGCGGGCAGGGAAACAGAGAAAACAATTGCTTTTGCAGGCAGGCAGCTGCATCTTTAGCAGCTCCATTTGTGCAAAAGCAGTGCCGGCCCCTCAGGAGGCATGGAGTGGCGGGTCCCCCACTCCATTTAATGAAGACTGATCCCAGGGGGATGTTGGCCCGGGGAGTGGGGTTTGCGTGGCCCTCCCATAAGAAATGTAGTGGGCCCCAGAGGATGGGGTCCTTGAGGCAGAAATCGGTCGGGGGACCCTCACAGCTCCTTTCCCCCACACTGAACCTTTAACCAACGATGTAGCTTTTACTAACTAACCAGTAGAAAGTGCTCCAGTTAGAAAGACATTTTGTGCAAAACTGTGGACTCTTGTTGGATGAACGAGTAGGTAAGTTTCCCTTGTGGCCATGATGGTCATTTCACAGAAATTAAACCTCAAGAGGAGGCACTCACAAATATAAATGTACCAGGTGCCCCAGTTGAAGCTCCAGTTTTGCAAAGGACAAATTATCCTAACTCCTGTGTTTAGCAAAGGCAAAACAAGTGTGCTTACTCCGGGATTCCATGTTGAAAAATTATCTGAAATGGTATGTGGACGTGAATACATCTTTTATCTATTGGAGTGCAATCAGAAACTCTCACACCCACTCTCACACCTAAATAGACCCTCTCACACCCTCTCTCAACCCAGACAAACACTCTCACAGCCGCTCTCACACCCAGAGACACCCTTTCACACCTATTTTTACACCCAAAGAGACAGGTTTTGCGGCCAACTTCTGCTGCACGCGACCAAGGCCCGTGCGCAGTGTGGGGTTCGATAGTTCTGGGGTGTTGGGTGGTTATAGGGGGTTGGGTGGTTATAGAGGGTTGGCTGCAGGCTCTGCGGCCAACCCCCATCAAGAACAGCTGAGGTTAGAGTTATTTCAAGAAACTATATCTCTCGGCCTAAGGTAACTATAACTTGTGCCCTCACCAGGCATTGCTAATTCCCCCAGATATTACAGCACTATGGCAACTTTTAAAACATCAATAAACATATCAATGAAACTTTACAAGTTAAATTATTGAATGGCGAGGGTCTGAATTATAGTTACCTTAGATCACCAGTTATAGTTACTTGAAATAACTCTAACTATAACTACTGATTTTCTAAGGTTTTGTGGGAGTAAATTCAGAACCTAATTATACCGTCCCAGTAACCTTTGTTTTTTTAAATGATTTTGTAATACATATATATATATATATATATATATATATATATATATATAGAGAGAGAGAGAGAATTATGTATATATTGACTAAAAAACAAAGCTGGAGTTATTTCAAGTAACTATAACTCATGCTGTAAGCTAGCTGTAACTCGTGCCCTCACCATGCACTGCTAATTGTAACCTTTGTTTTTTCCAGTGAATTTCTAGGTGTTTTTTTTTACTTTAAATAGGATGCCCATCTCAGTGCATGGTGGGGGAGATTGGATGCAGGGCTTGGCCTCCACCCATTAGCTTGCTGCCCCATCCACCTCCACTCTACCCTCTGTTGTCAGAGTCCATGCACCACCCCCCTCCCTCCTGCCCTGCATGGTCTGATGTGCCACAAATGCCATCCAATTAACTTGATGTCCATGCCCACTCCTCCTGCCCTCCTTTGCCCAATTCTATGCCCCATCATTGTCCTTCTGATTAGCTTCTGTGCTTAGCCTGCTGCCTCTACCGCCTTCCCCCTGCCCTCACATGCCTGTGTGCTTTCCCCTGCTCCTTCCTTTTTGCTTACCAGGGTCCATGGAGGTGCCACTTCTCCTCCTATCTACTCTGAGCGCTCTATTGAGCTGACACTGCCCCTCCCACCTGCCTAGCATGGTCAGATGACTGCCACCTGTCCCTGCCACTTCCGCTTTCTTACTGCACGAAAACCATGGCGGTAGGCACTATCAGTGCCAGGGAATTCCTTCCCTGACACTGATAGGGGTCTCCCCCATCAGTCATCCATGATACGGTCTGCGGAGGTCTACTGGCGTGGCGCTGCTGCTGGCAGCAGCACCACCTTACCAACGTCCGCCGCCATGACCGTAGCCAGAATTCCGCCAGCCTTCTGGCGGAATTCCGGCTATGGTCATAATATGGCGGACGGTAGGTAGCTGCGGCGATGGTGTTTTGCCGGCCGGCGCCGTGGTGATAGGCGGTCATTACCGCATTGACATAATGAGGGCCGTTATCTGAGTTCTCAAATAGTGACAAAACACTTTTAAATTATTTGCTATCTTCATGTTTTTTATGCAGTTGATCACTTGATTATATGTTACATTTAAGGGAAGGGATATGGGTTACGGCCAGAGCTGCAGACTTTGCAACTGGTGAACCAGGTTTAAGTTTCGGCATCAGCTCAACGTACTGTGATTCTGGGCAAACCACTTAATCGCCCCATGTCTAAATACAAAATGAATGTTGTCTCCTTGTGTAATATAACTGATGCTCATGTAAAGCACTCCAACACCTTCGGGCCAAGTCTGCGCCATATAAAACTACAAAAACAAAAATAAATAAGTCTGAGTTCAAGTTTATTTATGTTTAGACAGAAGTCTTTAAAACAATAATAAATACATTCCTGGACATAAAATTATAAAAACCCCCAACCCTCTCCTAACCCTCCACTCCATCCTACCACCCACTATCCTAAAAAACCTACAATCTGAACTGCCCAACTGGAAAATCTTCCTAGTAACTCTGTATAGGGCTTCTAACACCAATATATTTTATACAACTTTAAGCCATTATTCGTGGATGCAATATTTCTAATCCAAACATGCTTTTAAGAACCTCTGGAGGGCACGTGCAACATCTAAAAATTCCATATTTATCAAAAGTGCAAGTGCTTGAGTCCAATGAGAGATGTTATTTTTCATAAAAAGCAGTTTTAAAAACACACAAGTCCTATAACAGTGCAAACAATCTAATAAAAGATGTACTTTAAACTTTAGTTTTAATTTTTAATTTTCACATTTTAGTAACAAAGTAAAAAAAAGTGAGCAAATCAGTACAGCAAAGCATGATACAATGACAAGGTAAAATAGGCTGATCAATGGAAATCTCCGTACACGAAGTTACCAAGTGCAATACAGTGAATACAAAATCTGAGCAGTAATTACCAGCATAAAGTTACAGCATAATACCTCACAAACCAGGTGTGTGTCACCACTATGGCAGAGATTGAACAAATATACGGGTCCTACGATAGGAACCAGCACAGTATACTACCACAGGTGCGACTTATCTATTCAATCCGGACCCATTTTTAGCAGGTAGGACCTCAAAGAATCCCAGGAGTCTTGTGCATGGGCTGCCAGTGGCAGTGCTTCTTCATATAGCTTTGACCATTCCTCGCACAGTGTCATGCCTTTCAACCAGTCACAAAATCTTGGAGCGAGTCTCCCGCCCCATCTCATCACCACTCTATGTTTCCCCTGAAGCAGGGCAAGAGCAGAACATTTCCAAGATGTTTTTGGGATCTCCTTAACATATCCTAGCAGCAACACTACGATGGGGGGTGAGTTGGTACCCATGATCTGTCATGTCGAGTAGTGTTGCCATAATTTAGGACCAAAATGTGTCCACCACTGGGCATGTCCAAGCTAGATGAAAATAAATGTGCTCTCTGCACACCACAATGAGTAGATTTAGGCCCACATTGAAAAGAAAATGACTGAGCAAGACGCTGCACCAAAATTAGCAGCGCCACGCTCCGTTATTTTCACAATGCAGGGTTGCACTGTATTTAGTTGAAAAGGGCGCACCCCTGTGTTGTCCCCTGATCTAGTGCTAAATTGAGCTGCCTAGCTCCAACGCAGGCATTCTGACACCATCGTGTATCGAGGGGTTTGATTGTTTATATGTGGGAAGGTGTCCCTTCCTGCACATAAACAATCACTAATGGTGATTTGGCACCAGCCACACAGAAGTATCCACACGTCATTTTGAAATGATTGTTTATGTGCAGGAACGGACACCTTCCCACACATAAACAATCATGTCTGGCATTTTGCTCTTTCTATGCGTGCTGCAGAATGCAGCACACATAGAAAAAGCGAGAAAGAATAAAAGTATTCCTCCCTGGTTCTGCCTTGCTAGCGCCACCCCTTGGGTGGCGTTAGATTTTGGCACTGCCTCAGGTTTACAAAAACTTGTAAATCTGGGCAGCGTCAAAATGCAATGGGTGTTGCTGTGGCATTCTATGTAGGTACTTATAATGGATCAATTTGTACCTGCCGTTGGAGGACACCTTAGTTTGTTGACAAACAAAATAGCCATTGCACATCTGTTATGTCCTGTTCTAGATCACCCTCCTGCGCCCGGAGAGTCCTGTGGAGTTCCGGGACCCAATAGTTGATTTCTGTGGTATACATTTGTGATATAAGTTTAGAGGGCTGTGGGTTAGTAAGTAGGATGGTCAGAAACGACCATTCTAGGAGTTCCTCTGGGAACATACAAAAAAGAAGTTCATGTGCAAGCTTACAATAGGTAAGCACATCCCCCATAGTGGTCGGGCAGTCTCCAACATATTCCTGGTAATTTTTAAATTTGTGTACATTAAATAAATCCCCCAGTGTAAGAAGATGTCTCTTCTGCAGCAACTCTAAAACCTCAGGGGCACTGTCCAGGTGTAACCCTTGATGATGCCGAATGGGTACGTGCTTGGAATATGGTAAGGATACATTGCTCAAAGTGGCTAATCTATTTCGGACCCAAACAGTGCGGAGCACTGTATGAATTTCTTTGGTTGGTCTGGGGAGTTGAGTGAAAAGGACTGCCCTTATGATATAGAAGTTGCAGTGTGCCACCCAATTCCGGGTTGCCTACCTGCCCATGCTAGTTTTCTCATGAGGGAGCACAGCTGGGCAAACAAGGATTTGTTTAAAGGTACTGGGTATTCTGGAACAAATAAAGCAACTTGGGAAGAACAACCATTTTCATTAGGGCCACCCTACCAGCCAATGAGCGAGAGGGTTATCCATCTAGAGACATAAGATTGTAAGTGCGCCATATAATTCCCATAGTTCGCCCCTATAATGGTGGGAATATCTGTGTGTTACAAGATGCCCAAGTATCTGACCGGGTCAGTCTGCCATTGTAATTGATAAGGGGTGTCAGGCAACTGTTAAATTGAACATTATTGATCTTAACGCCAGACCAGCACCCAAAGTCAATTATTTCCTGTATAATGGGGTTTAAGTTGGCAGCTGGATCTCTGATCACCAGCATCGCATCATCAATGTACATGAACAGTAGCATGTAGCTGAACTCCATGTTCACCCCCGTCTATGATGGAATTCACGCAAGGTGCATGCCATTGGTTCTACAGTAAGGGCAAAAAGAAGGTGTGACAGGCGACATCCCTGTTGCGTACCCCGACCGATTATAAAAGGCTCTGACGTACCTCCATTTAAGCGCAATCAAGCCGATGGGGCCGTATATAACGGCTGCACCCACTTCACAAACGTCCCACCCGGCACTGTGAGCAGAAAAGGCCATTCAATAATATTGAACACCGTAGCAGCATCTGAAAATGTTGAAATAACCAGCATCCCAGGGTCTAGCTGGTTGGTAAGGGCAAACAGGGAGCAGAGATTATCTGCTGTGGAGTGGCCTGTGATGAAGGTGGACTGGTCTGGTAGAATCATGTTGGACATTAAGGGCAGTAACCGGTTTGCCAATAATTTGGCCAAAATCTTGCTGTCCACGTTAATAAGAGAGAGGAGGTGGTATCAGTCGCATTTATGCAGGGCTTGCCTGGCTTGAGGAGTGTGATTATGATGGGTTCTCTCATTGTCAGGGGAAGTGTGCCCCATAGGAATGCCTCAGCATATACATCAAGCAATGTAGGTGCCAACTCTTCGGTTTTATGAAACTCCACCAGAAGTCCAACACTCCCAGGTGCTTTCCCGTTCATGAGGTGTGTAATAACCTGGTTAATCTCCATAACTGTCAGGGGTTGGCAAAGAACCTCATGTTGTGCCCAATCTAACCATGTCAAAGCAACCTGCTGTAAATAGGTTTCCACCTCTGCTTGAGTAACCTGTGAATAGGAAGTGTACAGCCCTCAGGAGAAGGTTACAAATTCCTGCATTATCTCCTCAAGGTCATGCAGGGAGTGCCCATCAGGAGTGTCAACATTGTAAACATAGATAACAGTCCACCGTGGTTTGAGCAACATGGAGAGTGTGTGCCCTGACCTGTCTCCCTCTCCATATTTTCTGGCATGTGAGTATTTGCTTAAGAATTTCACCTCTATCCACCTCGCCTCAGAACTCCAGTAGGAGTGGCCTCATTGGGTCTAAAGAGCACTGGTCTTTAGAGACCTCATAACGGAGTTCCAGGTTATGGAGCTGTTTCTACCTTTGTAAATCTCCCTTTGATTGATTTAAGGATTCCATGCCCCTTGACAATGCACTTACCCTGGATAACAGCCTTTAAGGCCTCCGAAAATGTTGCAACCAGGGTGTCGGAACCCTTGTTTAAAGTGATATAGTTCATAATCGCGGGGTGGATTGCTTCCCTAAATACTGCATCTAGCAGCGTCTTAGGTTGAAGACTCCAGAGCGGCACTTGAACCCAGGTAGTAGGTAAGGTGAGTAGTAAAACTACCGGGAAGTGATTGGATAAAGTTCTGGGTAGGTGTCTCACATCTCTTGTCCAACCCACCACATCCTGTGAACCTACCCAGAAGTCGTGCAGAGGAATCATGCACTGAGGAATGAAATATGTACTCCTGGGCCCTTGTGTAATCCCAAGCCATTCCATGCAATTGATGCCAAACGTCTAGCATATCAAACTGTGCCATGATGCCTAAGAATGCAATTCAAGCCCTAGTCAGGCAGCGCTCGTGGCAGTCAGAGCAGTCTAATCAATGTTCAGTATTAGGTTATTGTCTCCCCCCAGAGGATGGTACTAGGATCAACTGTAAGTCAGTGTTTTAGTACTGTGCAAAAGAAGTCAGGACAATCAATGTTAGGGCCATATGTATTAGTTAGTGTAACCTGTGTGTAACCAATGAGACCTTGGACACATGGTGGTGATTGTGATAAGCAAGGACCTGGTGACATTTCCAAGGGTTAATTAGACTCCGGACATTACTAGTGAGAACTGTTAATGCTAGTCCTTCATTGTCAGGTATAAACACCATCAAGAATCAGTAGTACTGCTAATGTGTAGTCATGTACATCAAGTCTCAGCCATTTGTCTGCCATTGCCATTTACCTCAAGTAACTATAACTCATGCCCTAAGGTAACTATAACTCGCCCCCTCGGCATGCATAGTTTATTCTTTAAAAATTTTACAGCAAATATTACATTGATACTATCAATGATGTTATGAAGATGGCGTGATTGCTGTAATTTGTGGGGTAATTGGCAGTACATGGCGAGGGCGCGAGTTATAGTTACCGAAGGGCACAAGTTAATTGAAAGAACTCTAATTATAAATGGTGAATTTCTATGGTTTGGTACGGTTAAAATCTGAGCCTAACTATAACGTCCCTGTAACCTTTGTTTTTTTCAGTGAATTTCTATGTTCTTTTTTACGTATAGTAATTTTAAATACTATATGGTAATCCAACCACCTGCCAACTGCGGCCAGGGCCTGAGGCCAACCCCCTATAAGCACCCAACCTTGCACCGTGCACAGCCTTCATCCGTGGGAAGGGGGGTTGACCACAAGACCTGGCCTGCAGCCAGACCCTGCGGCCAACACCCCTTAACAACCCAAAACTACGATGTGCACAGTGCTTTGGCCATGAGTAGCGATAATTGGCTGTGGCTTCTCTGGGTGTTAGAATAGGTGTGAAAGCATGTATCTGGGGGTGTGAGTGGCTGTCAGATTATCCGTCTGGGTAGGAGAGTGTGTTCATCAGTGTTTTACTGGGTCCGTCAGTGTGTGCGCTGGTCTGTGAGTGGGCGCATGAAGTTGTCAGTCGGTCTGTGAGTCGGTGCATGAGTGTCTGAGTGGGTCTGTGAGTGGGTGCGTAAGTGTCTGAGTGGGCGAAATTGACTGAAAGAGAGAAAGAGAAAAAGTGAGAGAGAAACAGAGTTAAGGCGTCAATATCTCATTGTTAGAATGAGATATTTGTGTTCAATTTAAAATATAAAATGTAATTTATTATTTTAAATTAAAAAAAATGTTGATAAAAAAAAAAAATGAGTCCAGCTGGACTCGAACCCTCAGACCTCAGTGTGAAGGTCCCCGCAGTCCCAACACATTTTTTTTTTTTTTTTAAATAAAATGCCCTTTACCCATTGCTTCAGCAAGCAGGGAAATGCTCTGACAGAAGCTCCTGGCTTGCGGAAGCATTTCATCACTGTCCCCTGCACGTGATGAAAACTCTGCTGTTTGACAGCGAGACCTGCTTTAAAAGTCCCACTGTCAAACAGCAGAGTGTTTGCTGTAGCTTGGCTGCAGTGCTGCAGCCAAGCCACAGCAAACAGCTATGTACCGGGGCTGGGCACCCAGGGACATATAGCAGGAGCCGGTACTGGGGGGTGGCGGCCACCAGGGCTGTCATGGCCCAGGGTCAAGCACGTGGCCCCCCTTCAATGCTTACATATCCCCGGGGGGGTGGTCGTTCCCAGGGCTTGGGGGTCCCATAAAGACCCCTTTTCTTTTTTTGCTGATTTGCCCTGGTGGGTGGTGGTTCCTGAGGCAGCAGGGGGGCCACGCAGGCCCCCCACAAATACAATTTCATTTTCATTTTATGAGCAGAGTCGCAGATCCACTGCATCTCTGCTCGTAAAATGAAAAAAATGCTTTTTAGCCCTTGGACGATCCCACTACCAGAACTAAGGGGTCAGGGTATTTGTACCCTGGCCCCTTTTGGTTTCTTCACTTTTTTTTGGGGTCTCTACTTCAGCCGAGTCCCAAGATGGCTGACAACACTTCAACAGCTTCTGTTGTTGAAGTGTTATAAACCAATCAGATCTCTGCACAAGATCGGAAGGGGTCGCAAATCCTTCGCGTCGCTAGATATACACATTTGGTTTCTCCTTAATTTCTCAAAAACTACTGAATGGAATTACACCAAAACATAACAAGAATTATTTCTGGACTAGGAACTCCTGCCAAATTTGGTGTAATTCCATCCAGTAGTTTTTGCACTATTGCTGTTCAAAATTCCCATGGAAAAATGAATAGGGGAAAACGTGTTTGTTCACCCCCCTTTTTTCTCTGCCCCCCTGGGCGGATCACCCTGAAACTTTCCAGGCAGAAGCTGACAGGACTGGAATTTTTTTGGGGTAAACTATAAAGCGGCGCCAAAGATGTAGGCAAGTAAAAAAATGCTTTTTATATAGAAACTAGGTCCTAACTATACCAACCTTATCCCAACCGGCCTTGTGGACACTAGGTTTTATGCATAAAACTTAGTGGCAGTTGCCAGTAGGTAGTTATAGTTAGGACCTAGTTTCCATAGGAAAAGCGTTTTTTGACTTGCCTATGTCTTTGGCACCGTTTGACGAATCTTCCCAAAATGTTCAAAAAAAGTGTACTATAGGTTCCTGTTGCACATGGAGAGTTTCAGGACAAACCATCAAGTGAGGGCCGAGTAAAAGGTGGGGTCAAAAAAGTGTGTTTCACATTTAATTTCCATAGAGTCTTTAGACACAACTACAACCCGAACTACTGAATGGAATTACTCCAAATTTGGCAGGAAGCTAGATGTTGGTGTGCAGATCGTGCTTTTTGTAATTTGATGTAAATCCATTCAGTAATTTCTGACATAGTAAAGGATAACAAATATTTATATCTAGGGACGGGGGACTCCCCGGCTCCATCCACGGTGGATCCGTGGATACACGCACCAGTGAAAGAATCTGATTAGCTAGTCGTAACCTGACAGGAAAGTTGCAGCCGCTATTTTGTTTTATCAGGGAAACATTCACTGGGGCTCAAATGTGGACTGCAATACCTACAAAGGGTTCAGGGTAGATATTCCCTCACTCCATGAGGATGATTTAGATGTATGAAATAGTGAATAATGGCCAGAAATTACGTAAAAACGTTTTTGGGACTGTGTCTGAGATCAGCTGATCAGCCAGGGGGCTCAGCGCGGTTGCCCTTGTAACTTTGCGGCGGATCCCTGGATCTCGCAGCAAATTAAAATATTTATATATATACTCAGACACCCACTGTGTCACCCATACAAACACTGTCACACCCAGACAGACACTCTCAGACCCACGCTCACACCCAGGCACACCCTCTCACACCCAGACACACCCTCACATACCTACTCTCGCAAACAGACAGACACTCTCACACGCTCGCTCACAGCCAGAGACAGACTCTCATATCCACTCTAACGCCCAGAGACACACTCTCTCACCCAGTCACTCAGAGAGCCACTCACACCCAGCCACACACTGAAAGAGCCACTTATACATTTATGCACAACAGCCAGACAGCAAGTATTTTTGTAGTAGTGCCACAGTCAGTTGGGGACTGATACAGTTGCTCCGATATGTAGGGAACTACTCAAGCAACCAAGTTGCCCGTTCAGAAAAGTAGTCCTCTACACATGGTTTTTGCGTACTACTGCAGAGTCTGAGTGTGAGGTTTACTACCACCTCGACTTGGCATTCAAATGTCCTTTTCCAAGTGTTAAACTTTCCTTTTAATACAGGAGACTTGCCGCTTAGCAAGGCTGAAGGTAGTCCATAGAGAAGAGTGGTTTGTGATTAAAAGCTGAAAAAGTTTCACTGAGTTGAATGTACACTTGCAGAGGCCTGTGCCCTGTTATATATGCAGTTTCCCAACCATACTGCAAGTCATATGCATGTTAACAAAAGGATGGAGCCACTCATACACCCAGTCACACACTGAAGGAGTCATTCATACATTCATGCACACACCCAGACAGCAGGTATGTATACAGCACTGTCAAATCCAGTTGGATACTGATACAGTCACTCCCATATGTAGTGAAGTACTCAAAAAACCTAGTCAACCAACCAGAGAAGTAGTCCTTCAAACATGGCTCAGCCCTAGGACTACACACCCTGGCATGTAGGTTTATTGTCAGGTCGTCTTGGTATTAGAAAACCTGCTTGACAACTCTTAAACCGTAATTTTACTAAACAAAACTCACCTCTCTGCTAGGTAGTAAGTTAGCCATAGAGGAGGGTGCTTTTGATTAAAAGGCAAAAGGTGTTCTTCTGAGTTTCACTGACTTAGATGTGGAGTTGTAGACCAATATGCCTAGTTTTATATCCAATGTCCCACTCATACTGCAACTCACATATCTTGTTAGAAAACCATAGAACCATTCACACACCTAGTTAGACAATGAAAGAGCCACTTTTACATTCATGCACACATCCACACAGGAGCTATGTATGCTGCAGTATCAGACCTAGTTGGCAACTGATACAGTCACTCCAAAATGTAGGCAAGTACTCTCATAACCTAGTTGCTCAGTCAAACAAGTAGTTCTTTAATCATAGTTCCTCTACTACTGGTGAGCCTGAGTGTGCAGTTTTACTGTCAGATCGAGCTGGCATTAGAAAACGTGCTTGGCAAGCCTTAGACTCTCATTTTGTTGCAGAAAATGCATCACTTATGTAGGCTGTAGGGAGGCCAAAGAGCATGGTGCTTTGTGAATAAAAGGTGAAACGTCCTTTTGAGTTTATCTGACTTAGATATGCACTGGCAGACACTTATCCTCAGTTAAACATGCAGTCTCCCACCCATACTGCAACTCCCATACCTATTTATAAAAGGATATAGCCACTCACACATTCATTCAGACACTGAAAGAGCCATTTATCAACTAATGCATACGCCCAGGTGACATTTTTGTATCCAGCAGTATCTGAGGTAGCTGTACACACAGTTACATACCCTTTTACTCACCAACACAGTCAGCAAGTGATTTATATTGTCATATGCATATTTAGAGGCCTATATACTTACTAAAAGTGTTACACTGGCATGTTTCCTTAAATATCAGATGGCACACCCATAGAGGGACTTATACAGTCACTCAGTTATGAAGGCAAGTACTGACACAGCCTAGTCAGCTACCTAGAAAAGTACTTGGCACAGGTCTACTTCTGCTTAGCCTGAGTGTGCGGTTTTACTGTTAGCTTGACTTGGTATTACAAAACCTGCTTGACAAGCCTTAATATCTCCTTTTACTACAGTTAACTTACCCTTCAGATAGGCTGTAAGTATGTAGGTAGACCACAGGGTAGAGTGCTTTGTGGTTAAAAGGTAACTTCTGTTCCTTTGAATTTCACGAAATTACAATTGCATTAGCTGATCCTTATGCCCAGTTATACATGCAATGTCACACTCATACTAATAGATGCAGCTGCACATTCATACATACTGTAAAGTGAATCAAAGTTATGAGCTACTGACAATATATTAGGATGGATATTCCTAAAAAACAATATCACAATTTCTATCAATAATCTTGATTATATATGTCACATAAGGGTAAGGGGGTCATTCCGACCCTGGCGGTCATGGACTGCCAGGGCCGGGGACGGAGGAAGCACCGCCAACAGGCTGGCGGTGCTTCAGGGGCAATTCTGACCGCGGCGGTAAAGCCGCGGTCAGAAAAGGGAAACCAGCGGTTTCCCGCCGGTTTTCCCCTGCCCCAGGGAATCCTCCACGGCGGCGCTGCAAGCAGCGCCGCCATGGGGATTCCGACCCCCTTCCCGCCAGCCTGTTCCTGGCAGTTTACACCGCCAGGAAGAGGCTGGCGGGAACGGGTGTCGTGGGGCCCCCTAACAGGGCCCCATTAAGATTTTCAGTGTCTGCTTGGCAGACACTGAAAATCGCGACGGGTGCCACTGCACCCGTCGCACACCAGCAACTCCGCCGGCTCCACTCGGAGCCGGCTTCATCGTTGCTGGGGATTTCCCGCTGGGCGGGCGGGCGGCCTTTTGGCGGGGCCGCCTAAATCTCCTAAATGAATGATTTGGGCTAAATACTTATCAACATATACCATTTCAGGATAAGAATTATATCAGAAAAACATAATTTTATTAAATAAAATTACAAAATATTAAAGACATGAAAATTGATACAAAAAATACAAAAACCTAACTCACTCGTCCCACATTCGCAACATACTAAAATATCCATAAAATGTAGTACAGAAGTAAACCTAATAACATACAGTTCTAACAACTACTCAAGTGACTAGAGGAATAAATACATTATGAATATAATAAATATATATTCTGATACTTGTCACAAAAAATTAATTCATTTATAGAGATTCAATAATGATTATACAACCATTGAAATCTAGAATACAATCGGGACCTATGACCAAATGAAATAATAATGATACTTTAATCTCAAATGAGATACAATAGGAAACTATAGCCTACGCGTGCTTCGGTAATCCTCTACTCTTTAGGCCACCTTCATCAGGGCAGTTCCCGGTCTTCTAAGCCATTGCTGATACGGGCCCAAATATCGAACATTCAGATACGCTCCCATGCCCAATTCTTACATACACTGACAGACTCAAACAGAGACTCGTGCATAAACTACAACAATCAGATCAACACTAATGCATACACTAACAGACCCAAATATACATTGATGGCTACAGTTATATACCACTAACACAGTCAGTCACACACTGATGTAGACACTGACACACCCAGGCATACACTAATGCAGACACTGATATACCCACTCAAACACTAATATGTCCAATAACACGCCCAGGCACAGACTCATGTATACACTGAGACACAAAGGTGTACACTGATGCATACACTGAGACACCCAGGCACACACTAATGTAGACACTGACAATCCAGCCAAAAATAATGCACCAAAAAACACACCCAGGCACACACTGATGCATACAATGGGACACCCAGGCACTGACTGATATGTACACTGACACAATCAAGACTACACTAATGCATTCACTGATACACCCACATACACACTTATATACACACTCACAAACCCAGCTATACACTCATGCACACACTGACATAACCAAACAGAAACTCATGCATAAACCGTAACATCCAGGCTCACACTAATGCATCTGTATCTAATTTTATACTATGTTCTGTAGAGATAAATGTACTTTTTATTTGTTTTCTAGATATCTACTTCCAAGTAAATAAGAGAATTTACAATGCCTGACAGAACACAAAGAAAGAAACAGAAACAACAATACTACCTGGTGAAAACTGACAGTAAAAAGGAAGATAAGGTGGAAACTATGGGGAGAAAAGAAAAGACTTGCTGGTAAGAGCTTTAAGGATTTTTTTGAACGAATATTCCAGAAAATGCAAAATAAGGGAAATATGTCAATTAAAAAGGGAAGTTTGAAATGTACTGACAAACAGCCAGAAGTAATAAGAAAACAGAGGGATTCACTCGGAGTCAGAAACAGTTTAAGGAATTAAGGCCCAGATTTATGAAAAGTGGCCCTCCACATGGTGCAATGCCACTTGTCTTGCGCCCCTTAGCGCCCCCTAATGCCACCATGTGTGCTCCATATTTAAAATACGGTGCACTATGGCGGTAGTGAGGGGGACTAGCGTCATAATTTTTTACGCTAGTCCGGCGCTTTGCATGACTAATCTTCCAAAGCAACTAAAAAAACAAGAGAGACTGGGAGTTTAACTGGTCCAGTGTACATACTCCCTTTTCATAATGTACCAATCAAAAGAGTACACTGTTCCAAAAGGTACAAAGCAACACGGAAAAACTCTAAAGGTCTCAGGTATGAGTTAATTCAGAAGCAAGGGCTCTCATGTATCATCATTGGGCTTGCTCCACATCAGACTGGCACTGCAATGTCTGACGGGACCCTTATGGGGGCCACTTAGACAAAATTATACGACAAATCTAAAGGGAAAAGAAAAGTTGGCGAGAGAAGAATATGTCTTAAAATTGGCTCTGACACTCTCTTGAGAAACCAAATTAATTAGTACAAGGAAGTGCTGGTCAAGGTTAAAAACAAAGATAGAGTTAATGGGAATAATGATCCTTTTAAAAAAACGGGTGGTCAGAAAGACATTACTTTGACCACTCCAGAAAAAGTCAACGTGTTTTGCGCCTTTTCAACGTCCAAGGGATCACTTGGCATTTCATCAGGACTAAATAAATCTTCTCCAAAAAGAAAAAACTCTTTGGCAAAAAATTTTATAACAAAACATACATAGCAGTGAGGCTATACTCACAGCAGTTCACTGTAGTTTAGAGTAACTGAACCATACCTGTAGTTGAAAACAAAAAACAAAACCATGACATAACATAACATATATCCCAAATACTTTGGGGGGAATCACACATATTAGTGATGGTCAATAAAAAACTGTAATGATGATGGTCAAGATGGCAGTACAATGTAAGGAAGATATATCAAATGAATAGAAAAATGCTTACCATCCTTGATTAGGGAAAACGTTCATAGGAAGCGTAAGTTAATAATCACTTGTGGTTTCTAGAATGACATGTTAGAAACATAGGCCCTCATTACAACATTGGCGGTAAATCCCGCTTACTGCCGTGCAGAAGACCGCCAACACACCGCTGCGGCGGCAGAATTCCGCTACAGCTATTACGACCCACAGCCCGGAATCCGCCAAAATCCAGACACCCACACAAGTCTGCCACACCAAAGGTCAGTGATAAACTGGCGATAGCAAAACCTCCACGTCACACCAACAGGAATACACCAACACTATCACGAATCCACGCGGCTCAACCGCGGTAAACCATTGGTGGTACACACCGCCGCATTCAAAATACACACACATTTACAAAACACAACCACACTGGACAATTCGAAATACACACACCTGATACACATAGACACACCACTCCCACACACCCAAACCAATATAAAACACACACCCACATCACCCAAAAACCCTTTTGACAAAAATTGAGAAAGAAGCCCAGAGAGAGAAACCACCAGAAACAACACTAGCATCCACAGGCACCCAACACCATCCCACACACAACATCCACGCAGCTCAGACAACACACACAATCACATCCCCTCACACATCACAACCAACACCACCTCACACATCACCCACACCACATCATGGCACCCCAACAACACCCCAGGTTCTCTGAGGAGGAGCTCAGGGTCATGGTGGAGGAAATCGTCCGGGTAGAGCCACAGCTATTCAGATCACAGGTGCAGCACACCTCCATTGCTAGGAAGATGGAGCTATGGCGCAGAATCGTAGACAGGATCAACGCAGTGGGACAGCATCCAAGAACACGGGATGACATCAGGAAGAGGTAGAACGACCTACGGGGGAAGGTGCGTTCCGTGGTCTCAAGACACCAGATTGCAGTACAGAGGACTGGTGGCGGACCCTCACCTACTCCCCCACAACTAACAACATGGGGGGAGCAAGTCTTGGCTATACTGCATTCTGAGGGCCTTGCAGGAGTAGCAGGAGGAATGGACTCTGGTAAGTCAACTCTAAACTATTACATCCCCCACCCTACCTGCATGACATCACATACCCCACCCTCACCCTCACCCCCATCACTCCAAAACCTCACATATACTCCACTATCACAACCCACCCATCCCAACACCAAGCCCTGCATGCAACACCAAAGCATGGACACCCATCTCCAAAGCATGTCCACTACAGATACCCACACAGACTCCAAACCAATGATCACACAAGGTCCTAGACAAGAAATGCAAGCACTGGAGTACAGGGTCACCCACCCATTGCACACAATGGCACACACAGATGCAATAATCATGCCTTTACGCTCCTGCAGGACCCCTACCCAACGTCACCAGACAGAAGGTTCCAGACATGTCCACTCCCCCCACAGAAGAGGCCACAGTGATGACAGCAGCTCTGTCCAACTGGATCAAGATGACCAGCCCGGCCCATCTGGGACCTCAGGACAGTCGGTTCCCATGCCACTGGCACATGCCACCACAGAGCCTCCCCCTTCAGGAAACACCAGCACATCACCCACCCAGCGGGCCCATCCCTCTGTCCCAGGACACGTCAAGCAGCAGTGTGTCCACCATTACAGGGAACCCAGGGAAACCCACCACCCCCAGAAAATCAGGGACCTGGGGGCAGTGGCAGTGGGCACATGGTCCAGGGGAACTGGGAGGACTGCTGTGTGACAGGGGGAGGACAGGCCCAGGGAACCCACTCTCCACGAGGCCCTCTCCAACATCATGGGGGCGTACCATCATTCCCAGGAGACGATGGCAATGGTACTGGCCAAGTTTCAGGAGACCCAGCGGCTGCAGGAGGAACAGTATCTGGGGATCAGGGAGGAACGTAAGTCCATCAACACCACCCTGATCACCATTGTAGGGGTGCTGAAGGACCTTGTGAACACCAGGAGGGACACTGTGGCACAACAAGGGGCCCCTGACACTAGCCTGGATGATGAACAGCCCACCACCTCTGCCGGCGCTAGTGGATAGGAGGCACCGCCACAGGACCACGACACCACCACCCCACCCCCTGCAGATGGAGAACAACCCTGCAAACGGTCCCTGAGATCCAGGAAAAAGACAGAGAACAATGCCAAGACCCCAGCTAGGAAATGAGACCCCCCCGAATGTCATCCTTCTGTCCCACTTTGTCACCATGTCCATCCATCAACTGCCCTAGTTCCACTTCCTATGCCCCTTTGGACAATGCACCTGTGAAACAAATAGACTGGACTCTGCCATGGACATTCCTCCACCATCACCCCTGCCCATTTTACATCCCCCTCCACTTATTTGCACAGAAATAAACACTCTTGAATCACAAAACAATCTGGAGTCAGTCTGTGCTTTCACAAATGTGTATTTGCAATAACTATGGAATATAGCAATGTCAATTGTATTGTCAACATACCGATGTAACACAGCTCTAGTCCATGAAGTAATATAGCAGAGGTCACACAGTGGGACCCACATCTGTGAAATGGAAAGGCAAAGTGACAAGTCAGAGTCCATACACTGGGTGAAAGTGACAGACATATGCTAGCTCAAACAATAGTATGAGATGTGTGAGGCAGTGACATCTTCTTACCTGCGTCTCACTGGAAGTATTGCTGGATAACGTTGTTTCTGTTGTCAATATCCTCTTCTTCTGCCTCCTCTTCTTCACTGTCCACAGGCTCCACAGATGCCACAAGACCTCCTTCTGGACCAACCTCCTGCAGAAAAGGCACTTGTCGTCGCAAAGCCGGGTTGTGCAGCATACAGCAGGCCACGATGATCTGGCACACCTTCTTTGGTGAGTAGTAGAGAGAACCACCTTGCCATATGGAGGCACCGGAACCTGGCCTTCAGGAGGCGGAAGGTCCTTTCAATCACTCTCCTAGTTCGTCCATGTGCCTCATTGTAGCGTTCCTCTGCTCTTGTCCTGGGATTTCTCACTGGGGTCAGTAGCCATGACAGGTTGGGGTACCCAGAGTTACCTGCAAATGTCGAGGGTCAACTGTTAGACACACACTAACCCTTAGGGACAACCCCAGACAACTATTCACAGGGCATAGGGTCCTTGTCCTCACCTATTAGCCACACACGGTGCCTCTGGAGTTGCCCCATCACATAAGGGATGCTGCTATTCCTCAGAATGTAAGTGTCATGCACTGATCCAGGAAACTTGGCATTCACATGAGAGATGTACTGGTCGGCCAAACGCACCATCTGCACATTCATAGAATGGTAGCTCTTCCGGTTTCTGTACACCTGTTCACTCCTGCGGGGGGTACCAAGGCCACATGTGTCCCTTCAATGGCACCTATGATGTTGGGGATATGTCCCAGGGCATAGAAGTCACCTTTCACTGTAGGCAAATCTTCCACCTGAGGGAACTCGATGTAGCTGCGCATGTGTTTCAGCAGGGCAGACAACACTCTGGACAACACATTTGAGAACATAGGCTGGGACATCCCTGATGCAATGGCCACTGTAGTTTGAAAAGACCCACTTGCCAGGAAATGGAGTACTGACAGGACCTGCAGTAGAGGGGGGATCTTTGTGGGATGCCGGATTGCTGACATCAGGTCTGGCTCCAACTGGGCACACAGTTCATGGATTGTTGCACGATCAAGTCTGTAGGTGACTATTACGTGTCTCTATTCCATTGTTGACAGGTCCACCAGTGGTCTGTATACCGGAGGATGCCACCATCTCATCACCTGCCCCAGCGGACATGCCCTATGGACAAGAACAGCCAGCAGAGAGTCATCCAACACTGAGGTATTACAAAAAGTCATTAGCACACATTTGTCAATCCGCAATGTGCCTGTTACTCTGTGTATGCAAGGCCTAGATAGGTGTGATGCAGTTATTATTAATGCCATGTGGTCCCATGAAATGGCGGCTGCCTGACCTGTAAGGTAGGACAAGGGAATATGATGTAACTGCGCTGGCGTTCTACACCGTCGCGGTAGACGGTCGAAGACCGCAGCGCAATCCTGCATTGGTTAACATTGGACCCTATGGGTCTGAGGAGCCAATGACGATGTATGCCGGCCATGACGGTACGCAGTGCCGCGGACGTGACCGCCATTTTCTGTCTGTTCACTCACTTGATACCTGACCTTCAACAGGAGAGGACCTACACTGCAAGTGCTGCTGTGACCTCAGTCTGGAAGCGACAATGGCTCATGTGTCTGGGGAAAGGGCCCCTGCCTTCACTTCGGAGGAGTTGGAGAAGTTAGTGGATGGGGTCCTCCCCCAGTACACGCTACTCTACGGTCCTCCAGACAAACAGGTGAGTACACTGTGAGCATGCTGCCTGGGCAATGCCTGTTTGGAGTGTTGTGGATGGAAGATACATGGGGGGGGACTGAGCCCTGCATAAGCGGACGGCGAGTGTATGTGCATCAGGGCAAGGGTGGGAACGTGGGCCAATGACTGTGACAGTCCGGACGGTTAAAGTTTTTCCTTTTCCACTGTACTATTCCTCTAGGTCAGCGCCCACCATAAGAAGGATATTTGGCGTGCCTTTGCCAAGGATGTCCGGACCCTGGGGGTCCACCACAGACGGAGCACCCACTGCCGGAAAAGATGGGAGGACATTTGCCGCTGGAACAAGAAAACGGCGGAGGCCCAGCTGGGGATGGCCTCCCAATGTGGGAGGGGTGCCCGTCGCACCATGACCCCCCTGATGTTATGGATCCTGGTGGATGGGCGCATTACGAGGTGTCTGAGGGGGGAGGTGGGCAGTGGGTTACCCTAGGCCAGGGCCAGCTTTGTAGGCAAGGACCCTCTGTGAGGCAGGCAATGTGGCACCCCAACCTCATCAGTGGTAAGAGCCATCTACACCTAGTCAGGCTCCTGTGTCTTCCATGTGTGCAGCAATCGGGCATAGGCCTTGTACCCCATGGGCATGTGATTAATCTAGGAACTATAAGTGCATGGCGTAGTGCAGAGGGCTGCTGTGTCTTTAGTGTCCGCCAACAGTAGTGGTGTTACATGCACTGAACATGTCTTTCTTCTGTCTCCCCCCCTTTTTGCGGTCTCCCTTTTCTTGTGTGCAACAGCATCATCAGGCGGAGGAGCAGTGGCACCAGAGCAGGAGGGAGCTGCATCCCACTTGGCCCTGGAGGGCGAGGCAACGGAGTCTGAAGCCACCAGTGGGACGGCGGGCGAGGGGAGCTCCACGGCGGGGACAGGAGGTGACAGCAGCAACAGCGACTCCTCCTCTGATAGGAGCTCCCTTGTGGTGGCGGGCCCCTCTGTGCCCCCCGCAACAACAAGTACAGCCGCCACCCCCCCTACCAGCACCGCCCTCCCAGCAGCCCCTCAGTGTGTGTCCCTTGGCCGCTCACCCAGGAGGGTGGGCATCTCCTTCGCCCCAGGCACCTCAGGCCCTGCCCCAGTCAGCCCTGCTGCCCTCAGTGGGAGGCTATTGACCTCCTGAGATCCCTCACTGTTGGGCAGTCTACCATTCTGAATGCCATCCAGGGTGTCGAGAGGCATTTGCAACAAACAAATGCGTACCTGGAGGGCATTCATTCTGGCCAGGCAGCCCAACAGAGAGCATTTCAGGCTCTCGCCTCAGCACTGATGGCAGGCATTGTCCCTGGGTCAAGCCTCCCCACCCCAACTTCCTCCACCCAGACCCAATCCCCTATACCTCAGCCTATCCCAAGCCCATCACAAGCACACCATCAGACCAGCATGCACACACCTCAACACACAAGGGTGGCTCTGGCAAACATAAGCACCAAACATCCCACAGGCACTCACACAAGCATCATACCCATGCACACATACCAACATCCACTGCCTCCACTGTGTCCCCCTCGTCCACATTGTCCTCCTCCCTCCCTGTCTAGTCTCCACTCACACTTGCATGCACTACATCTTCAGCCACTACCTCCATCACCAGCACGCCCATCACCACACACCGCTCACGTGCACTCACCACCCCACTACCATTCACACATCCCCTGTGTCCTCTCCCAGTGCGTCTGTGAGCCCTCCTCCCAAAGTACACAAACGCAGGCACACAGCCACCCAACAGTCATCCCCCTCACAACAGCCTCCAGCCCATGCACCTTCACCTAAATCAGCAATTGTACACCTCCTACAACCACTACCTCTTCCTCCACTCCCAAACCCACTCCATCTACCCGTCCCAGTGTGTCTAAAAAACTTTTCCTGGCTAAAATTGACCTCTTCCTTACACCTCCCCCCGTCTGTCCCCTCGGGCCAGGCTTTCCAGGTCCCAAACCAGCACCTCTGCCACCACATCACCGGGCACAGTGGTGCCAGCAACTGCGGGCTATTAGAGTGCGCCAAGCATCAGGGCTGCCAGTGTGCCATGGAGCGAGGGTAAGGACATTCCGCCACCTGCTAAAGTAAAAAAGTTGCTACCAGCACGGCAGTCACTGAGCCCGCCACCAGCACGGCAGTCACTGAGCCCACCGCCAGCACTGCCGCCACAGAGCCCGCCGCCAGAACCGGAGCCATAGAGCCCGCCACCAGCACCGCTGCCACAGAGTCCGCCGCCAGCACCGATGCCACAGAGTCCGCCGCCAGCACTGCTGCCACAGAGTCCGCCACCAGCACCGTTGCCACAGAGCCCGCTGCAAGCACCACTGCCACAGAGACCGCCGCAAGCACCGCCAGCGGCCCCGCGACATCCTGAGCCAGTGGCACCAGCGCAGACATGGCTGCCATCACTAGTGGTCAGTCGTCCAAGCCTGGTGGTCAGTTCCAGGAGCCTAGGCAGCTTCCATGGTGCACCACCTTCAGTGGAGAAAGGCATCCACTACCTCAGTCCTTGGCAGGATGAAGCACTCTGGGGACAAAGCCCCCTCCAGAACCAGTGGAGTATCACATCCACTACCTCAGTCCTTGGCAGGATGAAGCACTCTGGGCACAAAGCCCCCTCCAGAACCAGTGGAGTATCACATCCACTTCCTCAGTCCTTGGCAGGATGAAGCACTATGGGCACAAAGCCCCCTCCAGAACCAGTGGAGAGATACATCCACTACCTCAGTCCTTGGCAGGATGAAGCACTCTGGGCACAAAGCCCCCTCCAGAACCAGTGGAGAAAGGCATCCACTACCTCAGTCCTTGGCAGGATGAAGCTCTCTGGGCACAAAGCCCCCTCCAGAACCAGTGGAGAAAGGCATCCACTTCCTCAGTCCTTGGCAGGATGAAACACTCTGGGCACAATGCCCCCTCCAGAACCAGTGGAGAAAGGCATCCACCTGAGAGACTGTGGCTTTGCACTCCCCAGGATGCAGCAGTGGGCATTCCACCCACTGGATAGACTTGAGAGACTGTGGCTTTGCACTCCCCAGGACCAAGCAGTGGACAACCCACCCACTGGAGAGACTTGAGAGACTGTGGCTTTGCACTCCCCAGAATGCAGCAGTGGGCAAACCACCCACTGGAGAGACTTGAGAGACTGTGGCTTTGCACTCCCCAGGATACAGCAGCGGGCATGGAGCCCCCTCGTTGAGCAGTGGCGTCCCCCCTTCCTTTCCTCCTGAGGTGCCTGTTTCATTTCAATCTGATGCCCCTGCAGTGTTCTCTCCGTTTGAAGTCTGGTATCGAGTGTGGGCCTCACCCATGCATTTTGGGCCCAGTGGTCCACGGACAATAATTGGTGCACTATCCGGACTTGTGTAGTTGGTGTACATATTTGTATATACTCTATTTCGAGTTTTGAATACTGTATTTTTTCTTGATTACAATCGTTCAACTCATTTCCTTTTGTCTTTGCGTTCTTCCGGGGGGGGTGTAAATGTAATGTTGCAGCATATATTTGTGTGTATGTTGTTGTGGGTGAGGGTGGGGGTAAGGGTGTTGTGTGTTGCGTGTGTGTGTCACTCTTTTACCTCCCCTATGTTGTAGGTGCAGTGCTCACTGTGGTCGTCGCAGCCGTCTTTGGTGCTCCTGATAGAGGAGCAGGAATACCATCGCAGGGAGTATCTGGATTTCTGGCTCCATGGCGTCCTGGTTCCTCGTGGGGTGTGGAGATGTGAGTGTTTTCCCTTTCCTGTTTCCGCCGTGTTTTAGTTCGCGTTGGTTCCGCCCCGGAAAAGGTGGTGGCTTGGCCTCTCATATTAGTGTGGGCGGTACATTGTCTTCCGCCTGTCATGTTGGCGGTGACCGCTGCGCTGTTTGTTTCTACCGCCGTGGCGGTCGGAGTGTTAAAGTGGCTGTCTATGTTGGCGGTTTCCGCCACAGTCATAATCCCATTTTTTTTTCGCCGGCCTTTTGGCGGTATTACCACCGCTTTAACACCGACCACCAGGGTTGTAATGAGGACCATAATATACATGCTACATTTGTCAGATTAATTACTGATATCAAACAATAAGCCATATGAAATACAGCAAGCCGGTATTGAGGAAACCTATATATTCTCATCATGCAAACAAGCACGTAACTGACATTGTCTGATATCTCCTTAGTAGTAATGGTCAAAAATTGTCAGAAGATTAAGAGGGCAGAAAAAAGCTCGGAAGGAGACTACTAACATGCTGCCACAATGACAGCGATCGCATTATCATGAACAACGTAAAAGCAGATAATCAGTAACATCTGTGCTGGGCCGTAAAGGTGATTTCCCAAATAGAAGGCCCATTAATGTTAGTAAAATTGTACAAAAGGCAATGGCGGCCGCATTCCCATAGAATCATGGGAGCCCGGACACCAATTAAGAAATAGCGTCTCTGCCGGGCCACCTTCTTACAGTGTTGTAAAACCTTCCCCGAGCAGGAATCGTGTTATCCGGATGCCCCCCCAAAAGGGTACAGTGTACTGGAATCAACAAGCAATACACGTGAGGACGCGTGTCAATACAGGTTATCAGAACGCGGTCTGAATGTAATTGTAGCGTGCCAAATGGACTAGTTAAATTAAAAAATGTATACTTACAGACACAGGTGCCGCCATTACGTTACATAGTAGTCGACGCACGGTCACTAGGAGATAAAGGACGCAAGGAAGCTAGGCGCCCAATCAGAGTGGAAAAGGTGGGGCCAAGTAACATCCTGAGATTCAAGGATGTAAACACAAAGAAAGGACTAACTGTTTCTTCCTTTGGGGTTTGTACAAACACATACGGAAATACTCTACAGCTACTGCATACAAGAGTGGAACAACAAAACGATAGTAATGATAATCGCAACTCTATTATGTGGTATTACTAGTATTTGTACTGTTGGGACGCCAAGATGGTTTTCAGAAAAAAGAGCGTTGTTCAAAAAGAATATCAGTGAAGGCCTGAATGCGGGGATTTGATTGTGGAAACTTACAGGTGAAGGCAAAGAAGTATAATAAGGAGGAGTAAAAGCAGAGAGAGGGAAAGCAAATTTCTCCTGAGAAATAATATTATCTTGTGACCTCTCTAGAAAGGCATTGATAAAGTGCACTATGAGAGATAGCCATAAACATATGGAGGGAGAAAAATAAAAAATGTAAACAAACAGAGTCATGGAGGTATTATTGTATGGAGTTATTACTTCATATATCTCGCAACACTTAACCATGGTATATCGTCATTCAAACCATGGATATGAGTCCCTAACTTATACACCCAGCATTGTTCTACTTCTAGGAGCGCTCTCTTGACTGATTGGACAACTTCAAGTACAAGCCACCATAGATTGTCTGGTGTGTGGTGTTCATCACGATAGTGAATGCTCCATTTAGTTGTCAGACGACCACATCTAACATTACTACGATGTTCATTTATTCTAATTTTCACTGGGTGTGTAGTCATTCCTATGTATCGTAGGCCACAGGGACAACAAATCATGTAGATACAGTTGCGGGTGTTACAGTTAGTATGTTTATGGAGTTGCCAAAGACCTGTAGGTTCCAAATGAACCACTTGGGTGTGTTTAGTAAGAGGGCACACATTGTAGTTACCGCAAGGAAAGTGACCCTTCACAGGTGGTTACACCCACAACGCCTTTTGTTCTGAGTCCTTGTTAAGTAGTAATGGTCTCGTATGAACAACGAAATCCTTAATGATGGTTGATCTTTTAAAAGCAAATAAGGGTTTGGGTATGTTAACTCCCCCACTGGTAAGAATATACCAGCGTTTGTTAATCAGTTTCTTGAGAGAGTTCGAGACTGGTGAAAATGTCGACACACGGGATACGGGATTTTTTGGTATAGAAGACAATAATGCCTCCCTCTTATTATTCCGAGCTCGTTTCCGTGCTGTGTTAATCGTACCAGCTGGATGATGTCTCTCAAGTAGTTTCCTGGTTAGGTCATCTGCTTGTTGGTCAAAGGAGGATATGTTACTGCAGTTACGACGTAGTCTTAAAAATTGCCCATAAGGTAGATTGTCCTGCAGAGCTTTGGGATTATAACTTTCATATAGTAGTAAACTATTCTGGTCAGTCTTTTTGTGATATGTACGGGATTGTAACTTGCCACAATTGATAATGATATTAAGATCCAGAAAGGAAATACCTTCAGTCGATCCTGTTGAAGTAAACCTTAAAAAGAGGTCAAGACTATTGATCCAGTCGGTGAAGAAAGGGTCCAGTTGGGTATCTCCCTGCCATATGATTAAAATATAATTGATGTATTGTCACCAAAGTATGTTGTCAATAAAGGGATTGGTAGCACTAAGAATACAGCGCTGTTCAAAATCATACACGTACAGACAAGCTAGGCTAGGGGCAAAGGTGCTCCCCATAGACGTCCCGCGAGTCTGGTGATATAGTTGGTCTTCAAATTGAAAAAAGTTTTCAGTAAATGCTAATGTGGCACATTGCATGATGAAATGTACAGGTGTAGTTGTACTCAGTGTTCTACTAAAAAGAGCGGCCTCAATCCCCCGTAGTGTCTCTTTCTGTGGGATATTAGTGTAGAGTGATTCAACATCAAGGGTGATTAGAGCTTGTACTGTGTCTGTCTCATTGATAGACTCAATCAAGTTAAGGACTTCCTTAGTGTCCTTCAAAAAAGTAGAAGAACCTCTTACAATAGGTTGTAAAAAGAAATCACAAAAAGTCAAGAGAGGTTCTAATACTGACTCTATGCTCGAAACAATCGGACGTCCCGGGGGAGGTGTGATACCCTTGTGGATTTTGGGGAGGCAATAAAAATAAGGAATACGTGGATTTATCGTATCCAAAAAATCTGCCTCTCGTTGAGAAATCCAGGAATTAGATACAGCTTTGTGGATCAAAGTCTGAATCTGAATCTGTAATCTTTCTGTCGGGTCACGAGAAATGGGGGTGTAATGGGTAGGGTCACTCAACAGTCGAAGGCATTCTGATCTATATATAAGAGAATCTTGAATAACAATTGCTCTGCCCTTATCTGCTGGTTTTATGACAATAGTCTGATCTTGTCGGAGAGTTTTCAAGGCTGCTCTCTCTTTTGAGGTGATGTCACAAAAAGTACGTTTGGGGTGTAATTGTTGTACATCCATCATGACTGCTTTCTCGAAGGCAAGTACTTCACAAGGCACGGATGTGGGAGGTGGAACAAAGGTAGATGGAGTCCTTAATCCTGTGTCTTCTTGTTGGAACTCTTCTGGTTAGTCTTTAAAGAGAAAATGGAGTCTGATTTTCCTGAAAAAGTGAGACAATTCGCAATTGATCTTAAAAAAATCATCTCTCGGGGTGGGAACAAAGTCAAAGCCTTTGTTCAGAACTCTGTTCTCCTCTACTTGTCTGATTGACAAGTTGACGACTACGTTTTCACTGGAGGGTTCTTCCCTTGACTGCGCGTTATCATTTGCGGTTCTTGTTGGGCCCAATGGACGTGTCTTCCTCTTCTTCTCCGTCTGCCTTGGCCTAACAAATGTACATAGGGAAGAATTGGACGTGGTTGGTACAAAGGGTATGGAGATTGCCAGGTAGGAGTTTGGTGCATTGGGAAATGAGGGAAGTTATAGTACGGGTGTGGTATCCCTTCATCTGTGCTCCAACCATCTGAGGAGAAGCAGTTACTGAACCTCCGGTTGTTTTTTTTGGAAGAAAGTGATTCATCTGAAGACTGTGATGCAGTGTCTATTTCAAAATCATCTCTGATGTATGGATAGACTTTCTCTTTGCTAAATTCTGTAATATCCTTCTGTAATTTAGTGATCTTTTGCTGAGTCAAGTATTCCTTATTCTCATTGAGCTCGGTATTGATCTCTGCTAACCGGCTCTTGAAGGAAGCTAAGGATAAGGTGGTTTTCAAAGTAGATTCTGCTGAATTAATCCGAACCGTAATAGACTCTGCCAGCCTTTTAGATGTGTTAATGATAAGTACCAGCCAGTCTCTAGTACATTTCGAGGCTATTTGAGCCCAGTCAGTTCTGAAAAGTAGGTCTTGGAGAAAAATTCTAGGTACATTAGTGACAATAAGTCCATTTGGGGCTATGTTTGCCCTGAGATATTCAGTCATAATAGTGCCATGTAAAATGGTTTTCATCAAATCTCGTTTCAATGTAGTTAGTTTATCCCAATCTTCCATTAAACTGCTCAAAGGACCAGCACCATCCATTTCCAATATGGAAGGCGTCTGTAATATGGCTGTGACCACATTGTCATCAAAATTTAAACCTTGGAAATTATCCATGGTGGTGTCCAAAAAACAATATCAATCTAGAATCCCATGGCTGGGCCGCTGCGCAAGTTAACTCAAAAACCAAGAGGGACTGGGAGTTTAACTCGTCCAGTGTACATACTCCCTTTTCATAATGTATCAATCAAAAAAGTACACCTTTCCAAAAGATATAAAGCGACACAGAAAAACTCTAAAGGTCTCAGGTATGAGTTAATTCAGAAGCAAAGGCCCTCATGTATCATCATTTGGTTTGCTCCACGTCAGACTGGCACTGCAATGTCTGACGGACCCTTATGGGGGCCACTTAGCAAAAATTATGCGACAAATCTACCTAAAGGGTAAAGAAAAGTTGAAGAGAGAAGAATAGGTCTTAAAATTGGCTCTGACACTCCCTTGAGAAACCAAATTTATTAGTGCAAGGAAGTGCTGGTCAAGGTTAAAAACAAAAATAGAGTTAATAGGAATAATGATCCTTTACTCTAAAAAAACGGGTGGTCAGAAAGACATTACTTTGACCACTCCAGAAAAAGTCAACATGTTTCGTGCCTTCCAATGTCCAATGGGATCACTTGGCGCTTCATCAGGACTAAATAAATCTTCTCCAAAAAGAAAAAACTCTTTGGTCAAAATTTATAACAAAACATACATAGCAGTGAGACTATGCTCACAGCAGTTCACTGTAGTTTAGAGGAGCTGAACCATACTTGTAGTTGATTTGCGTATCTATTTGTAGAAGAACGCTTTGATTTAGCCACAAAGCAAACAATATGTAAGCATTGTTATTATAAGTTAGAGGATAATAAAATGCTAGCTAGAGTAATACATGACAGATTACAATTGGTATTCATCCCAGTAGAACTCCAATAATTAAATGTTTATGAAACAGTTCTCTTTCAAGCTTTACATCCATTTCAAGTAATAGTTCAAATGGAACCGAAGACAGGGAAACTACCACCAACAGAGCTGCAGAAAGGATTCGAAGGAAGAGTTGTCTACTTACCTCTAGATTTAAAAAACATGTTGAGACTGTGGCTATTGAGATAGATATTGGTGAATCACTCATAATTTTAGTAAAATTATAGCAAGAGTTGGTAGATGCAAGTAAGGTGAAAAAAGCCACATTATACTTGAGAGAAAATAATGTTTTTACAAAAGTGTTGATATTATTGTATTGATGATGAAGCATTACAATCAAGTGGACAAATAGAAAAATAGATAAACAGAAGTCAGCAGAAATATATGAGCATTACACTATCCAGCCACTTCATTCCAAAGAAGCTGTTGGGGATGCCATTGATGTGTTTCAAATGAAACCAGCTAAATAAGCTCCAGTGAGTGTGTGGGAAAAAAGTTTGGAGGCTCGCTGTTTTCCACAGCTATTTCCCACTGGAGTAGGTGGCTGATACAATGACCAGCCTATACAAATACCAGCAGCTGAGTACAGGTCATCAAGACTATATTCAGAGAAACCTAGGATTCACCAGTGTATTCTATATATATTCCATTGGTTATCTGAGAGTAACTTGTCAGGACTGTCTTACACTGTAAACAACATTCTAAAGACAGAAGTTCATCTGCAAAATCTCTCTGCAAGGGAGTTTGTTGACAAAGTACAAGGTTAGGATGAAAACCTGATATACAACTCAACTAGTCTGATGGCATGTCAACGTGGAGCCAACGAATAGTGGTGTCGTCGTCATGGAGAACTTAAATGCATGCTCTGAAACTTAGCTGCACCTGCTTGGTTTGTGACACTTAGGGCCTCATTACGAGTTTGGCTGTCAGACGCCGAGACGGCCATAGTGGCAGCCGCCAAAAGACCGCCATGTTGGCGGACACACAGACCACCATATTACAAGTTACACAGCGAGGGCCGACAAAATCCAGCCAAAAAGACGACTCCACCAGGACTCTTTGGCGTGGGAAATTGGTGGTCTGACCAACAGCACTGCCAGCCCGTCAACCAACTACCCACCTTATTACAAGTCAAAAATTGAAATGGTGGTCCTATCATGGTGGTCTTCCAATGGCAGTCTTAACCGCAGAGGCTGGCGGTCATCACAGTAATACACTACACCATATTGGATGCATTTGAAAACAACTCAGCTGACACACATCCACACAACTGACACATCTGCAAACCATACTATAAAACACATCTCTTCACTCACCACAATCCTTTGCATTTCCCCACAGCAAGACCTAACAAGACAGTGAAAAGAAGAGATGTTATGGACCATAGATTAGGCACCCTGTCCAACTATCACAACCACATATCGCACATACTCACCACACACCCATCACATCCAGTTGCACCTTCCCACTCTAATTACTCCCCGTCACCTATTTAGCACCCAGCACCCACCCATTTATTTACCATCACCACAATGTCACCCTAGACAAATCACTGTTCCACAGATGACAAGTTAAGAGTCATGGTGGAATAAATCATTAGAGCAAAGCCTCAATTATTGGAAGCCCAAGCCCAGCAAACTACAATTGCTAGGAAAATGGAATTGTGGCAAAGGATCTTCAACAGAGTGAATTCTGTAGGCCCCACTCCCGCACAAGGGAAGACATTAGGAAGAGGTGGAATGACCTCAGGGACAAAGTCCGTTCCATGGCATCCAGGCACCAGCTTGCGATTCTGAAGACTGGCAGTGGTCCCCTATCTCCTCCACTTCAGCTCACATCATGGGAGGAGAAGGTTTTGCCCGTCTTGCATCCTGGGGGCTTGACAGGGATATCTGGGGGTGTTGAGTTGGGTAAGTCACAACAATAAAAATGGCACACAATTTTATTGTCATGCATACTCAATGCTTACCTTAGCCCACCTTCACTGTCAACCCACTCACCAGCCAGTCACCACCTGTCCATAGACCACTGTCTGCTATCTCACATGGGAACTAGACTTACCTGGGGAACCACATCTCTGCATACTGTGTGAAGCACAGGGAAATGACAGCACCACAATTCCCAGCAGGCACTGTTCTACCATTACCAAAACCAGAATATAGTACCACACTACAAATTACCTTGTTCTGCAACTCCCTTGTGAACGGTACTCACCTGAAACAAGGACAAATGTACAGTGTGTGGGAGTAGGTCAGGCATTGACAGGAATGCCAAGGCCAGGGTCAATAGTAGTGTCACCTCCACCCAGCCAACACAGTGTACCCTGATACAAAACACCCTTCTTCCTCTACTCACCCACTGAACTGTACTCACCTGACAGCAGGACAACTCTACAGTGTGTGGGAGTAGGTCAGGCACTGACACGAATGCCATTGCCAGGGGGCAATACTAGTGTCACCCCCAGCCAACACAGAGTACCCTAAAACAAAACAATCATCTCCCCCTACTCACCGATTGAACTGTACTCACCTGACAGGTGGACAACTGTACAGGGTGTGGGAGTAGGTCAGGCACTGACAAGAATGCCAAGGCCAGGGGGCAATACTAGTGTCGCCCCCCAGCCAGCACAGTGTACCCTGATACAAAACACCCTTATCCCTCTAATCACCCACTGCACTGTACTCATCTTACAGGAGGACAGCTCTACAGTGTGTGTGATACATGGAGAGAAATGGCTAGAACTCATAGGAGGATTCCTTACTCTTACTCCAAGCAACAATCCACTGTACACTTGTCAAAATACATTTTCCTGGGAATACACACATGAGGCACACACACCTGGGTGAGTCACACTGAATGACTGCATGTATCACAGGGAGTCACATGACTGCTGAGGCCAGGAGGCTCTGTCTATCCAATCCAATGACCCACCCCACTCTGCATTTGTTCAAATAACCTTGTTGGTATACTTGCTATGGAAGTCTACTCACCTCAGAGGACAGACAATGTTAACTGTGGGTTGTGATGTGAGTAACACCACTATAAATCCCAGGAGGGCCAGGTCATGCAACCCCAAACACCAGGCCAGTGTCCATATGACATTGTGCCCCTGTTCATGAACCCACTAATGATCTTGACACACCTGGGAGGGTGATGGTACACCCTTTGATGTGGCCACACACCCTAGATCCATTGTGAGATGCTATGCCAAGAAGAACATAGTGTAGACAGGAAGGACAGCTCAAAATGACTGGAAAGAACATCTAAGGCCCCAAGATGGGTCATCTGTTTGGCATTGGCACTAGTCACATCCACAATGCACTGACCACTGGATGACAACTACCACTTTTTATCCAAGGTTCTGCCAATGCCTGCATGACAGGCAACTAGGTTTCAAGATGAATAAAACAATATCCTGCCCAGCCGCTGTTCTGCCTGTACTACTGGCAAGATATGAGTCCATTACCATCTCTCCAACAGCTAATAATTCCAGACAGCCTGAGGCTAGGTCACTGAACTGGAATTCGTGTTGACTCCAATGTCAAGTTATTACAAATGAGAAAATGTGTAGCTGTCACATAAGTAAATAAGCAGATCCAATTTAAACATGGCCATAGCCCAATATCACTGTCAACTATTGGTGGTAGATGTCACAACATAACCACTAACATTCATCCGTGCAACCTGGTCAAACGACACCAGTCAGCCTCAGCTTGACCACATCGACTCCTCCCAGCCCTGTGGCCTCTACATCGCAGACAGCCAGTTGCCCCCAAACCTGTGTCCCCAGCTCAGTCACCAACAAATTGTGCCCCCCAGTCCAGGTTCCTGAGTCACAGCCAGCCAACTCTGACAATGAAGGACCTGGAACCAGTGGAAGAGGGCAGGCTGCAGCAAGGGTGCAGGCATGTGGTGGTAGGGTGCATGGTAGGGATGGTGTGGCACAGCAGCAAGACACTGCTGGTAATGCTCCTGGACAGAATACCACCAGCCAGGTCTTGGGAGCCTACCATCATTCCCAAGGCATGATGGGCCAGGTACTAACCAAATTCAGGGAAATCAAGGAGCTACAGAAGGAATTCCATAGGGAAATGCCTGAACAGTGGAGGCCCACAATACCAACATGGGCTCTCTAACAGGGGTGCTGAGGGATATCAAGTCTACCCTGAGCAGGGATCGACAGCAACATCTCACCCCTTCCTTTGGCTCATCTACACCAGGCCCTTCATCCGTGCCCACGACTGGCCAGGGGAATCACCTGCCTCAGACACCCCTGCCTCTGTAGTTACTGAACCCCTATAAGTGGGGACGTCCAGCCGAGCATCCAGGAGATGCGGATGGCAATACATCAACCACTGCCAGCAAGTAACCACTTCCTGATGTCACTCCTTTGTGTCTCACAGATTCACTCTATTGACTGTTCCTTAACCACTTTCCATTTTCCATGCTAGTAAGACACTGGACTTTGGACTTCAAATATTGTGGCCTCTACTCTATTAATTAGATCCACCATGACTGATCCCTTCACCTTACTTCTTTATTTTTATTCCAGTATCACTAGTGATTTCTATAGTAATGTAAATAAACACCCATCACTAAAACACTGCCTACTACCTCTATTTTTTAACGGTCTGAAACGTTGAATGCTAATTACATGTGAAGCACATCAGTAAGACATAAGTAGGTATTTGATGGAGGGAGATGTCTCAGGTAGTTTCATGTTGAGGATGACTAGCAACACAATGTCACAAGTGTATGGTCACACCAAACGTTTTATTGTACTGTATTGCACATAGGCTGTTAAAAATTTCTGGACAGTCATAGCCAAGAACCTAAAAGAATTATTTGGCAACACTAAGAAGAAAATCAATGCACATTCCCATAGTATTCCTAAGTGTAATATTGGTTGAAGGTGGTCATACACTAAAACACATCGTTGCCATGACGTGCCTCCCGGAATTCCCCAAAGAAAACCAGTAACAGACAAAAGAAAAAAAATATAGCGGAGCACACAGATTGTTCTTAGTATACAAATGTGGAGGGCCAACAGTGGCTCCTAAGTTAGAAACAAGAATTCCAATATGTTCCTACAATACTATTCTTGCATTAGCAACCCTGGTGTAAGTTCTCTTGTTCACATGTACATAACAATTCCTTTACACATATAAAAAAAAACTATAATTTATTAACAAAAACACATAACAAATAATTCAAATCATAACACAAAACAAACTGATACATTGAAAATGCACTAACAATTAACTATTACAGAAGTCGTAATGTATTCTTAATACAATGATGCAAACTTGAAGTTAGTGGGCCTAAAAAACATATGTTGGTCCCACATACAGCATCAGCCGACACGCGTTTCATACAAAACTGGACTTCTTCAAGGCTGGTAAATTATAATCCAAAAACATAGTATTATTGTCTGAGAATATATAACACAAAAATACAATAATAACTATACATTATATAAATAGATAAAAGAACACACCAAGGGGCTCATTCTGAACCCGGCGGGTGGCGGGAGCCGCCCGCCTGGAGGGAGCCGCCAAATGGCCGAAAGACCGCAGAGGCCATTCTGGCTTTCCCGCTGGGCTGGCGGGCGACCGCCAGAAGGCCGTCCGCCAGCCCAGCGGGAAACCCCTCCCCACGAGGAAGCCGGCTCCGAATGGAGCCGGCGGAGTGGGTATGTGCGACGGGTGCAGTGGCACCCGTCGCGTATTTCAGTGTCTGCAAAGCAGACACTGAAATACAAAGTGGGGCCCTCTTACGGGGGCCCCTGCAGTGCCCATTGCCATTGGCATGGGCACTGCAGGGGCCCCCAGGGGCCCCACGACACCCCTCACCGCCATCCTGTTCCTGGCGGTCGGAGCCGCCAGGAACAGGATGGCGGTGAGGGGGTCGGAATCCCCCATGGCGGCGCAGCAAGCTGCGCCGCCATGGGGGATTCCCAGGGCAGCGCAAAACCGTCGGGAGACCGCCGGTTTTCCTTGTCTGACCGCGGCCAAACCGCCGCGGTCAGAATGCCCTACGGGGCACCGCCAGCCTGTTGGCGGTGCTCCCGCATCCCCGGCCCGCCGGGGTCGGAATGACCCCCCAAATATCCAGAGAGTGTGTAATACTGATAAGAAATTGTGAGAAGAGAACCGACACCAGATGTCAAAGAAATCTAATTATTAAAAAGGATAGATTGATAAATATTACTTAGCCATAAGTTTGGCAAAGTGATCAGTAGGTAGAAATATTTGATATATAGATGTTCAAAAGGGTCCCAAGGTTTCCGAACGTGAAAAAGACCTTATATGACGAATCCTCCCCAGAGTGATCATAGTTACTGATCCAAAGGGAAAGTACATTAATTTCTCCACAGGTTCTTGAATCTTAAAACGATATCCAAAACTATAAATAGAAGACAGGGACCAAGTTGTGAGCTACAAGCTCAAAACCATATGTGTAGATAGAATGTGAAAATGTTCAAATCTAATACTGACCTTGATAAGAATAACACTTATGCCCATTCGTTGAGATGGGTCCCAAACAAAAACTTTCCTTCTTATTGGAAATGCTACTTCGACTACCAGACTCTCAACTGGTCCCAAAAGAGGAGAGTATTTACATATATCTCATGTGTAGAGAAGAACGTCACAAATGACCATTCTTCTACCTACAAACACAAAAATCAAATAATTTCATATTAAAGACGAACCATTTCTCAATTTTAGCATCATTTATTTTGATTGCAACTACATATTGCCAATCCCTCAACAGCATGAAATATGCATGTTGTTTTCGCATGATCCAAAGTAACTATTATTGGCAGAGAAACCCCACACACCATAACCCTATGACGGTTATGAATTAAAAAAAAAATATATTAGCTGAGACCCAATTCAAAAGCGTGACGACAATCCTTATGAATAAGGTATGTACGGGATGCAACAAATTATGTGTATCGCCATAACAATAAGCCATAAAATAAACATGCTCCTAATTGAGAATTCTGAAGTACTTGTGTATAAATGTTAATGAGAAAGTAGGATATCCCAAAGTAGATAACCAGGTAAAGCGTATATAAATACAACCTGATTGACACTAAAAAGTGCTTGTATATCAAATATTATGAAAGCACCAGAATTCTGCCGACACTCATGGGCAAAAACAATCAACCAGCATTCAAAATTACCTGTATGGTGCCATTTTAACCGTAATAAGTCTGCGTCACGTTTCACTCCGTACCGATACCATTCAAATCCTCTGCGTGAACAGACCGCCTTATATGATCATTTGATAAGTCAGCATACATCCAATGCCGACGTTAAATATTGTGGCGTCCATTCCCGGACGGGGATCGTATTAACGTGAACAGAGAAAGAGGCCTCGGACCATCACACAATCCATGGCGGCCACTGTATTTTGAAAGGACTCTGTGTCCAGGAAGTGCAACACTGCCATAGCTTGAGTAATGGGTGGTATGTTATTTGGATGACTGATGGCTGGCATCAGTCCTTGCTCCAACTGACAACAAAGATCCACGATAGTCTGCTTATCCAGGTGATAGATCTGGAGGATATGTCTGTCCTCCATGGCCTGAAGATCTGCCAGTGGACGGTACACAGGAGGTTTTCGGATCCTTCCCCTCCCAGGGTAAATATGGGGCACACAAGTAGAGTATAGCTGTCATTCAATGTGTTCCTTGCAAGATACATAGTACTTGTCATTTACAAACAGTGGATTGGCAAGTGAGTAGCAGAGGACATTATACACAGTACACATCACAACTCACAATTACACAAAAGTGACACGTTTCCCCCTTGCTTTTCCACATATGTGTACACATCATCTATCTGGACAGCAACAATATTTGCATGTAACTTGCCACTCAGACTGTGATACAGTGCCCCAAATCCTAAATTGCCCGTGGGGGAGGGAGTGGGGGCTGTGCCCCTAGTTATGTTGCCATATGTGCTTGACGTTATACCAATATGATGACAAAATCGATTGACTTACATGACAGGACAAGGCCAGCATGCATGAATCGCCTGAACAAAATATCTGGAATTGTGACACATCAAAAATAGCAATTGGCGGGTGGTGATGGACGCATACATAGTGGACGTGACCACCATCTTTTGCTGAATCTCTCAATTGACTCCTGACACTTCTGCCAGCAAGACCTCCACTGCTTGAGCTGCTGTGTACTGCCTCTGGAAGCCATCATGCCACGTCCAACAGGTGATAGGGCTCATGATTTCTCGCCAGAGGAGATGGTGAAGCTCATGGAGGAAGTCCTACTCCTACGTGGATGGCTCTATGGTGCACCTATGGTGCACCAGAGAAGCAGGTAAGTGCCTCATACGCACACTTTTCTCAGTACTTCGACATATCTTACCTTTAGATATCCTAGAGTTTGACCCAGTTTGTCAGACTGTAGAGTCAAAGTCGAGTGGGTGCTGTCAGTGTGCATCAATTGGTGAGTCAATGGACATGTTTCTGTGTCAAGTGACAGGTATTGAGTCCTGAGACAATGTGATGAGTGTGTATCGAGTGTTCCTTGACCCAACTTGTGTTGGATGCACATGAGTAGGTGAGGTATCATAACTGTCATCCCGAGGCAGCTCTTGCCAGAAGATGTTATCAATGAGTGGTCACATGTGATTGCATGACAGCAGGAGGAGTGAATGCATGTAGTATGTGTTGGTTGTTTGTAAGTTGATCTCTGTCTATGTTGGCACAGTAATCTTAGGCCACATCTGGCCTTGTTGGACTGTTATTCGGAAGCCAGGTAATGACTCACTATGTCCCTCAGCTTTGCACATAGACAACACATGGCAAGTGGCTGTAGGCTACATGGTGTACTGTTATGCATGGAAGTGTCGGATATGTTGTTTAATGTAGGTCTGTCTGCTCAGCCTGCAGAGACCAGGGCCTGTCTATTGTTTCTAACAGTAGCAGTTGAAATCTGGGCTGGTATGGATTACCTTTTACTATGCAAGTATCACACTGTGCCCACACCCAGTATCCCTGCACAGCATGTTACAGTGCCAATATGCAGCTGTTTGAGTCTCTGTCCACTGATTAGAATGGGAATGGTATTAGGGGCAGGCTGGTGCTCTGTAATGGATGCGCTGTTGTTAGAAATGAGGTCTTTGGTTGGCAGTCAGGTTACCCCCTTTCCTAGCAAGGACCCTCACTCTAGTCAAGGTAAAGGAGAATCACCCTCAATTAACCCCGCTCACCTCCTTGGTAGCTTGGCATGAGCAGGTAAGCTTAACTTCAGAAGCAATGTGTCAAGTGTTTGTACCAACACACACAGTAACTGAGTGAAAACACTGCAAAATGACACAACATAGGTTTAGAAAAAATAGATAATATTTATCTAAACAAAACAAGACCAAAATGACAAAAATCCAACATACACAAGTCAAGATATGAATTTAAAAAAGAATAAGAGTCTTAAATCCTTCGAAAACAGTGAGAACGCTGTTACCTGGTAGTGTCAAAATAAGGCCTCACCGGCGAGTGTGCATTGAAAAAGGCCAGTTATGCGTTGATTTCTCATCCGCAAGTGAGAACGTGCGTCGTTCCTTCTCCGGTTGGTTCGGCGTGCGTCGCTTCTTCTCTCCCGCAAGAGAGTGATGCTTTGATCTGGATGAGCACTCGGGTCCAGGCAGCCTTTGTGTCTATTTTCCATGCCCAGCGATGTTGCATTGAAATCCAGTCGCACGGTGTCCTGAAACCCGGCTGCATGGGGGCTTGCATCGTTAGCAGTAGCCACTGTGGGTTTGCGCGTCGTTTCTCCAGCCGCATTGCGTCAATCTTCCAGCCGCAATGCAGGCAGAGTGTAGATTTTAGCAGCAAGGTCGGCGGCGCGTCGTTTTTCAGCCGCGAGGTGGGTGGTGCGTCAAACGTTTCCCTGCATGGCGGTCTTTGCATGGATTTCTGTTCTTTTCCACTCGCTGCACCTTTCAAGGGCACAGGGACAGGTTAGGGCACCACTTGGCATACTGGACTCTCAGTAGAAAGCCCAACTGCAGAAGTCTTTGTTGTCCCTGAGAATTCAACAACAGAGGTAAGCTCAGTTCAAGCCCTTGGAGATTCTTTACCAGTGGGAAGTCACACAAAAGTCAGTTTTTGTCCTCTCTCAGATAGAAGCAGCTACTGAAGGCCATTCCAGCAAAGCACAGTCACAGGCAAAGGGGCAGTACTCCTCCTCCAGCTTCTCCAGCTATTCTTCTTGGCAGAGGTTCCTCTTGGTTCCAGAAGTAATCTGATTTTCAGTAGTTTTGGGTGCTTTTCTTATACCCCTTTCTGCCTTTGAAGTAGGCCTACTTCAAAGAGAAGTCTCTGTTGTTTTCAAGATCCTGCCTTGCCCAGGCCAGGCCTCAGACACACACCAGGGGTTGGAGACTGCATTGTGTGAGGGCAGGCACAGCCCTTTCAGGTGTAAGTGACCACTCCTCTCCTCAGCCCAGAGGGCCCATCAGGATATACAGGCTACACCCCAGCTCCTTTTGTGTCACTGTCTAGAGGAGAGGTGCAAACAGCCCAAATGTCAAACTGACCCAAACAGGGAATTCACAAACAAGCAGACTCACAGAATAGTTTAAGCAAGAAAATGCCTACTTTCTAAAAGTGGCATTTTCAAACACACAATCTAAAAACCAACTTCACTAAAAGATGTATTTTTTAATTGTGAGTTCAGAGATCCCAGATGCCACATGTCTATCTGCTCCCAAAGGGAATCTGCACTTTAATAATATTGAAAGGCAGCGCCCATATTAACCTATAAGAGAGATAGGCCTTTCAACACTGAAAACCGAATTTGGCAGTATTTCACTGTCAGGACATGTAAAACACATAAATACTTGTCTCACCTTTAACATACACGGCACCCTGCCCTTGGGGCTACCCAGGGCCTACTTTAGGGATGCCTTACATGTATAAAAAGGGAAGGTTTAGGCCTGGCAAGTGGGTACACTTGCCAAGTCGAATTGGCAGTTTAAAGCTACACACAGACATCGAAGTGGCAGGTCTGAGCCATGCTTACAGGGCTACTTATGTGGGTGCCACAACCAGTGCTGCAGGCCCACTAGCAGCATTTGATTTACAGGCCCCGGGCACCTCTAGTGCACTGTATTAGGGACTTACTAGTAAATCAAAAATGTCAATCATGGAACGATGGAAAGCACATTACACATACATCTTACATGGGAGCACTTGCACTTTAGCACTGGATAGCGGTGGTAAAGTGCCCAGAGTATCAAAAACAGCAAAAACAGAGTCCAGCACACAACAACAACCTGGGAAACAGAGGCATAAAGTTAGGGGAGACCACGCCAAGGATAACAAGTCTAACAGCTGTTAACTTTGACAATGTGTGTTACATAGCCTTGACAGCTCCCTTGATCCTTCAGCCCTGTTGTCTCTTTCATCCTGCTCAAATATGTCCTGTGCAGGGTCCTTGCATTTTGCTCATTGCATTAGTGCAAACAGTGTGTTCACTGATGAGCCATGATATCTGACTCTGTTGTTTGGGCTTAGAGCGGGATATGGACAATCCATGCCCATGTTTCTCAGAAGGTACTCTAGGTTTAGGGGACACTTACGTATGGAGGTATGTATTGTGTTACGGATGAGATACACAGACACCCACCTCCTGAAGTGGCATATGCCTGCATCTGTCCCTGTACATATCCATATATGAACAGGCTTGACTCTTTGTGTGGCCATGTGCGATGGGGCAGTTTGTAGGCTGGCTGTGACCTGTAGGGACTGTATGCAGCAGGTGATATTCAGAGGTTTTGGAGGTTTATGTGCATTCTTGGTCGAGGGGTTTACCTGTCAGTTGTCACTTTGTGCGATGTGTTCCATAGTGTTTCGGATCAATGTCAGGTTGTTCCTAACTCATGTTCCACAAAAGTCACAGTTGGCCTACCTAGTCACTGCAGGGCCAAATCTGTGCGGTGTTTAGGGCAGCCTACTGGGGAGTGTATGTAGTCATGTTCCTGTGTCCAATGACTGCTGTGTGTCACAGGTGGGCAGGATGGTCAAGACAGGATGTTAATAGCTTGGCACACTGACATGTATGTGACTCAGCCAGTTTGTACGGGACATGTGGACATCTTTTCCTGTCCTGACTTTTGCATCCATGCAGGTCAATGCCCATCAGAAGAAGGGGGATATGGAAAGCCATTGCCACAAGAAGGTGCAGACCCTAGGGGTCCACAGTCGGCGGAGCGCCCCCTGTCAGAAGAGGGGGAGGACTTGAGATGATGGGCCCAGAAGATCACGGAAGGCCAGCTGGGGCTGTCCTTCCAACGTGAACTGGGTGCCCTTCGGACAATACCCCTCCTACTGACCTGCATTTTGGCAGTGGCCAACCTGGAGATGGAAGGGCATTTGAAGGCAGCACAGCAGCCACAAGGGGGTGAGTAGAAGGCACATTCCTGCTTGACCCTTTGCCAGGTGATTGAGTGAGGGACTGACTGCACCCCCTGACAATGAGTGATGTGTCATGTGTCACAGATCATTTGTGAGATAACTTGTGTAGACTGGCCATGTGTTTCCAACTGGTGTGCTCTGCCTTTTGGACCTGGGACGTAGAACAAAACTATGGGGAATCCTCAGTCCATTTGCTCAGAAGGGAGCACATATGGCTGTGTTTAATGTAAGAACATTCTGCATTACTTCCTATGGTGGGTTTTTTCTCCAACACTCATCCCAAATGTTACAGTCCAAAGTTAAGTAGGATGTGGGTCACTGTACTCTGCCATATGTTTGGGGATATGTGTGGGTTGACATCTGCCACTGTGGAGCAGGTTTTCTCATGTGTATGATGGGTGCTGGTGCCTCACTGCAATCTGTGATGCGTAGAGGTCCATCACAAATGTGACATGACTTACATGGCTAATTTTTTGCAGCTCTAGCAAACTACTTTCCCTTGGTAAGTGGGGAATGTGCATTGTCATGAGAGACGTGTCATCACTGTGGCCATCATTCCTTGTGCCTGCCTGTCTGCATGTGCTCCATTCTCCTTAGGATACATATCTATGCGCTTGCTTTAGGCATGTGCTAGCCATGTGGATGGGATGATGTCTGGAGTCTCTCATAAATATGTGCATGGAGTACTGTTGTTGTAATTGTACATCTACAATGGTTGTCCATTTCTTGTGGTGCCTCAGACAGGAGTATGTCACCATCATATGTCATCTGACAGATACATTCATGCCTCATAGTATTGTGTTAGTCATGTAGAACTGCAGTAGTTATGAGGGACATGACAGGTAGGGCCAGAGTATGGATCTACTTCATGTTCATATGTATCCTTGATGTGGAATCATGTTTGGAGGTGCACTGCACCTGTGTAATTATTGGGCATTGTGCCCTGACTGTTGGGATGCATCATGGATTGACTTGCAGTGATGTTTGCATCACATGTGTTTGGGGCCAGAGATTCATCCGCAGACAGATGCCATGCTTGCTATGTCTGAGATGTGGGTAGTGATGTTGCTTCTCTTTAGACAGCACGCTGGGGTCCTTCTGTTAGTGATTGCAAGGTCTGAGTCTCTCCTTCCTGTACGGTTCGGTTGTCTACTACTAACACACCCAGATGATGTCATTCTTATTGGTGTCACACATTGGTGGTGGCTATCCTGGTGGTTACAGATTCATTGTGTGTATTCTGGAGACATCGCTCCATGAGATTTAGGACCTCACTTCATTTTTGTTCTTTGCAATGCCACATGTGGGGCATGTCTGAGGGACCTTGCTACTACCTCTTTGACTCATTTTGGGCAGGTGTCACTTGTGGAGCTGTACATTGTGATCCGTCCATAGTGATTTGGTATTTCCATATCAGCTTCTCCAGGTTAAGCACATTTGTACCAGTGTTGTCTGCATTTCCTTAGCAACATATGTTATTGTCAGTACATCACATGAGTGCAAATCAGATGTGTGTATAGGCTTGTGTCTGTGTAACTGGTAAAGTACCTTAAAATGGGATCCAATTGTTGGCTTCTGGTTCACGTGGGTCTGCTGCATGTGTCATAGGTTTGAGGGTAGCGTGGTGACCTAATTATGGTATGGCTTGTGTGGTTGCTTGACTTCCTCCATGTTATTGTAGTGGCCTGAGAGACTGAATTTCTCTTGCGTTACTTTTGTAATTCCATATGGCATGGATGGTTTTGTATTGGCACATGATTGTGCCACTTAGCTGGTACTTTTCGCGGGGGGCTACTTGACATGATGGTATGGTTTGTCTCTCAGAGTTGTGTTTGAAGTGTTTTCATGTCCATGTTGTGACCCTATCCATCTTTCTTTTGGCAGCATCAGCACAGGCAGGTGAAGGAGATGGGGCCGAGCCAAGTGGGGAAGCATCTGGCCATGGGACCTCGGGTCAAGACACCACTGACATATAGGGAACCAGAGGCTTAGCGGGCGAGGGAAGTACCACAGGGGAGACTGGGTCTGCATCAACATCCTCGGATTCCTTCTTCAGGTCACTCCCTAGTGGTGGCAGACCTATCAGGGATCCCAAGCACCATCTTTGTCCTCCATCCGTTCTATCACTGCTCTCCCTGTTTCTCCCCATAAAGTTGGCCGTGCCCGCTCACCCAAGAGGGTGGGTGTCTCCTTTTCCGCAGGCACTTCTGCCTCAGTCCTTGTTACCCCTGCTGCCCTCTGTGAGGAGGCTTGACCAAGAAATAGAGAAGAAGTAATTTCCAAACGTTCCAACTATAAACATGCACTGGAGACTAGGAAAGCACAATTGAGAGCTATATTATATTAGCACAATTGAGAGCTATATTATATTAGCGCAACAGAGGCCGTTTTTACATTTTCAAGGAAGGGAGATTGGCAATAAACCCTTAGGGAAATGCTACAGATTTATAGAAGCAAAACAATTATTAGCATCACGTATGGTTCTGCCCTTTGTGGCTCAATGCCCGAGATTCAGTCATTACAAGCACTAGAGAATAAATTCCTCTGTAGACTACTTGCAGTGCCAAATACCACTTCTACTCATATGTTACATAGGGAATTAGGCTTTCCCTATGTGGAAGACTCAATATATATTAGTGCCCTATTGGCATGGCACGGCATTTGGTCTAAAGAAAGGACTCAATTTACAAAAGAGATTATTAAAGATTGCCTCACACTAGAACACTGGGTCGGAATTCCATGGTTTGTGCATTTGAAAAATGTGCTGAAAAGTATAAATCTGGATTCAAATCTAGACGAACAGGGTATTATTCTTCAATTCAGCAAAAAATAATTTACAAATTAATTAATGGAATGGAGGGAAAATGACAGAGAAAATAAAGAATGTAGGAAATCAACAGTAGCATTGTAAATGACTGAAGCAAATGAGACAATTCAAAACTATTTTTTAATAATCAAATATTTAAGACAGATTTTATTTAACTTGGATGCATTTTAGGACATTGCATTTATTAGTAGCTTTCCTAAAGATGAGGATATGGAGTACAAATTTACCGAAGTGCCCCTGTGCGGGACGATTTACACAACCCACAATGCACTTTATTATATCTTGCAGATTGTAGCACAATATTAGGAAATGTTTCTTAAAAACTCTATTTGTTATTAACAAATTATTTTATTGTAGAGAAGCTTTTAATTATTTATGTAAATTGGATACTAAAGAGAAATGTCTTGCAGTGATTAAATATATTTTATATAACAGAGGAAAAAAACGTATGCACTTAGAAAACCTCCGCTACGAGAAAGAATAATGGCCAAATTTGCTGAAATGAAGGATGGTATCTGTTTATTATTAATGCTTAGAAATAACTTATTGTATGTTATCTTTGTTTTTTAAAGGAATTGTATATCGTTTATGGAGTAATATCCAAATAAAGATTGATGTGATTTGATTTGACCTCCTGAAATTGATCTCTGTGGGTCAGTCCCCCATCGTGAATGCAATCTAGAGACTAGCAATCCAACGCGTTCCTGGAGAGCATTCGCAGTGCAATGGCTGGCCTACACAGGTCTTTTCAGGCTCTGGCCTCCACACTGACGGCAGTCACTCACCCCCTGTATTCTGTCCTCCCTCCACCTTCCTCTTGCCAGTCCAAAACCCCCCTTCCAAGACCTAGTCAAAGCACACAGACAGACTGTCATGCATTCACCTCAACAGACAAAGGTAGCGCACACAAACACAAGCACCACAAGATACACCAACACACACACAAACAACATCCACCCACAGACACAGCAACAATCACGACTTCCCCTGATACCCCCCCACTCCCAGCATCACACACATGACATCTGGCATACCTACAGTCACCACATCAACCGTCACTGACCCCACCACTCTTATCCTACCAGCAGACACCACCTCAGCAGACCCTCAGACATCCACCCCAGTCACCACACCCACAGACACCACAACTACAGGCACACCTACATGTAGCACATCCACCATACATCCAGTCACCAACCCAGCAGACAACCACGGCATCCCTCAGCACCTCCACTCACCATCAGCCCAAGACACATAAACGCCTTAATTCACCCACCCAAAAGATACCTACCACACACAAGCATACCTCCCACAAGTACACACCCAAGACATCCACTACTGCACATCAGACAACCACTCTCTCAACCTCCAAATTCCAACCCCCTTCTGATTCGCATCCCTGTGTGTCAAAGAAACTTTTCCTGTGTAAACTTGACCTTATTTCTGTTTTCCCCTTTACTACACCCAAAAGTACCATAACCCTCTCCAAGGCCATTCCATCCACCTCTAAGGCCTCCTCTGCCCCTCCCTGCAAGCACCCATGCCCCTCCCCCCAAGAAGAAGCACACCCCAATCAAGAAGGATCCGCCCTCCCAAACCCAAAATTCCCCATACTCCTTACTCCCCGCATAATCCCTGAGGTGCCTGCCTACCCCCTTGATGCCCCTTCCTGTAGAGGCTGCATGGCAGTCAGGAGTCATGTAGGAGCACAACACTGTTTCATTTGGGCACTCAGAATAGACTGGCCTATGGCCTTGGACTTATGGACTGGTAATTTAATAAACCCAAACAGTTGTTGGTTTGTTGTGTACACCTTTGTCCTGCTATTTCTTTCCTAGCTTTCTGTTGTTCCTGAGTGACTTTGGTTGTGTGCCTGTAGTTGTGTGTGTTTTTGTGCCTTCTTGCTGCTCCATGTGGAGTTGTTTTCAGTATGTGAGTTTGTGCACTGTGCTGTTGTCCCCCAAGAGAAGGACTTCTGTTGTGTGATGAGTATGTGTGTGTAGAAGCAATGTTGGTGTCATGGCATTGTGTAGTGTTTGTCATGGTGAGTTTTTCTTTTTGTGTTGTACCATGAGGTCATGTATGGTGTTGGACTTCTCCCCCTGAAATGGCTATTGTATACATGTGATGTGTATCAATTTGAGTTTCAGTACAGACATGGAGTGTGTTCAGTTGTGCTAGGTTGCTTTGCATTTGAGCGTGCATGTGTCCATCTAGGGGTGAGTCCCTTGCTGCTGGTTTGGGTAGGGGTATGCCCCATAGAGTGGGAGTTATGTGTGTTTTGTTGACTAACCCTTGGCCATTGTGTAGTTGGGCATGACAATTGCTTTTGGTATTGCTTGTCCCTGAGATCCATGTAGGGCCATTTCCTGTGTGCATCTGGTTTGAGGGTCCTATTCAATGTGATATGTGCCCCAGTGCAGCCTCCTTCCATGTATGGCCCTGATGCTCCAATCCCAGCTGTGCAGGTTTTGTTGATGTGGTGCGCGTTGTCTATTTTGTCCATTTGTCTCTCTGTGTATTGTGAATGACATTGTGCTTCCATTGTGGTCTGATGTGTGTGTCCATTGCAGGGTTGTTTCATGGTGGTGGTTGTATGTGTTCCATGGCACAACAATAGATATGTGTGTTGTATGTGTGGACAGTCCCTGGCCAGTGTTAGATGTATGTGTGTATGTTATTTGTATATGTGTGTGGGAATGTTGTGTAGCCTTCAGTGTCACAGTGCCTGAGCTGTGTGGCCTTGTGTAATTGTGAAGTGGTCCTGTGCAGTGAGTGTGTGCTGGCCGAAGTGGGTGTATTGTGTGTGTATGTGTCTGTGTTGATGTATGTCGGAGAGTGTGTGCTGTTTGAAGTGTGTAGCTGCTGCCCATGGTATGCCCCTCTATGATATGTTTGCTGGCGTAGCATGCTTTTTTAAAAAGAGTTAATGTTTTAAGTAGGTGTGTGTATTTGTAGTTGCTGTCATCCACGGCGGTGTTGATTTCATTGCCTTTTGGTGAGAAGGAGCAGCGGCATAACATTTTTTGAAGTGCTCCATGGCAGCTCCAGACGTGTGTAGCTGTCTGCAGGTGAGTGTCTCCCTTGATTGTGTCCTTTCCCTCCAGCTTCTATGTGGTGGTTGGACCAGCACGGTCACATTGGCAACCTCATAATAGGGACAGCAGAAACATGGGCTCCTCCAACCTGTTTATGCCTCCAGTTGACCATGACGGTCTATGCTGCCTGGAGGTGGCAGCAGACCGCTGACGGTCTTCTGTTTCTACGACTGACAAACTCGGAATATGGCGGTCCACTTCACCAGGACATTGGCGGTCAGACCACCAACATGGCGGTCCTTGGACCATCAAACTCATAATTAGCCCCTTAGTTGTGAAGTGTATGCATGAGATGATTTACTTTAGTTTCTAAGAGAAGCAGACTCTAACATTAAGGATATTAATTTGACGACAACAGGAGAACTTTGCTCTTTGGATCCAATGCTGGGTTTCATATGCAATAAAACAAATCCTCCTCTTGGTGAAGTTACAGATTTTTTTTTGGCATCACGAGTACCAGGCAAGAGGTACTCCTCATTATACGCATGCGCTTATGGATAAAGGATGCACCAAAATTTGGAAATGACATTGGGGACTCTGTACTGTCTTTTATTTAACAGTCTGTTACATGGACCATTCCAAAAGACAATGATGACAAAGGCCTAAGACACCAAGTTCTACGTTTCCAAACACATAAATGTGGCAAGTATTGTTGCCAAAAATACACATGTGAAGATAAGTTTTAAACAAGGTGTCATTCTAGATTTCCAAGACCTATCATTTCCAAAGGAACAGCTTTTTATCTGCAGTCAGGCATACACTGATATGAAACCCCCCCAAAAATGCATGTAATTTGTGAAGACCAGAGGCCTTCAAGTATATTATTGATTATAATCTTGTCATTCTGAAATTATGGAATAAAAATATGGACATACACTTTGTTGTAGACAACTCCATTGCTGTTGCTCGCTATGACACTTCGTACATTACAAAATCAGAGAAGATCGAGATGAAGGAAATGTGGGAGGAGATTTCTGCAGAAAAATCTCTTGAAAATCTTTTGTATATGGACATAACTTCATATGAGTGCTGAGACAAGTTAGGTTCAGGTAGTTGGTCCTCAAAGTCTAGGATAATTGTTTGGGTTAGTCCAGGTCTTGCCAACATGCGAAACAGAGTCTTGATGTCTTTCCCAGAAATTCAGTACCTAGCAGAGTTTGATCTGGAGAGTACAGATATTGTAAAAGCAAATATGTTGGATACCTACTGTCTAAGACGATGTCCACATCTCCAAAATATGTGTCTTTACGAAATTCTGCAACATTATAGGTACAGAAACAATGTGACGGAAAAGATTGATGATGAAAAATATGGTGTCATTGGTTGCAATGGTTGTTTGGTTAAACATGCAAACGTTAATTTCATAAACTATAGAAAACTTGGTTGTCAAACTGCTAGGAAAAAAAGAGTTTTTCTACTTATCACTTCTCCAACTATTCAAGCCTTGGTGTTCTGAAACGGAGTTACTAGAACAGTATGACTGCTATGAAGACTCTTTTAATGCTGTAAAAGACAGCATTGAGTGTGCAATCTTTCCCAACTACCTGAAAATGATAAATAAAGAAACTGAACAAGTGGAAACAATTGCTACTGAAAGAGCAAAGGATAGTTCACAAAGCAGCCAGAGTTTCGGACCTCTCAGTCAAGATCCGCTTGGACAGCCAGTAATTGAAAATGAAGTTGCCATAGCAATGAATGAGGTGGAGACAGCAATGCAACAAGTAAGAGAAGAAAATGTTGACATGAACAGTTAGTTGGACAACTGAATGATGAGGAGAAAGAAATATATATAGAAGTGAAAGAAAATATAGAGCATTGATTCCTCCATGAAAAGAATCAATGTTAATGTTCAACATTTAAGCCAATTCTATTGTATGTCAGTGGACAAGCTGGCACTGAGAAAAGCTTTTTAATTCAAGTTCTAACCACTTACCTACAGAGGACGAAGGACTCCATTTTGTTGTTTGTAGTAACAGTGCCTACTAGATTGGGTGCCCCCACCTTTAAAGGAATTATCTTGCATTGACTACTTATGCTACCTGCTGAACACAATAAAAAACTGGAGTACTAAAAGTTATCTGGTGAGGTTTGTCATTAAGTTTTCAGAGTTGTGAAGAAATTTAAACTTTTAGGCATTGATGAGGTGAGCTTGGTCTCAAACTTAAAGCTTACCTTTGTCCATTTGAGAATGCAACAGATAATGAAGACAGAATATGACTTTCTTTTTGGAGGAAAGAATGTAATTGTTTTCAGTGATTTATTGCAACTTACCCCCTTGAAAGGACAGTCTGTGTTTAAGACACTTCTAGAGGAAATTCTCTAGGAAGTATTGGAAATGTAAACATTTGGTTATATTTGAAGTACAAAGAACTAATTAGAAACATGTGTCAAGTATCTGATATGCAATATGCAAATGTTTGAAAAGATATTAGAGTAGGAGTACTGTCAAAAGAAGGGAAACATTGCTTGCAAATTCAACTTATAAGGAACATATTTACTTCACAAAATTCTGCAGCACAGCTTATGTTTGACTTTATTGAACATGTAAAATCCATTGTGGGTTTAATGCCTTCTGTTCAGGAATGTACCTCTTTAATGAACAATTGCTACAATTGGAGAAAGAACAAATATTGGATCTCACAGCAATTGACTAAATGGAACACCATGGAGTGACTATATTGTTGACTGAGAAACTACAATCAAATTTGGATTCTTTGGAGAAGTCTGTTTTCAAAACTGTGCAATTAGAAAAGTGTTTACATGTTTATAAAAACTGCGGAGTAATTTTGTGGTGTAATTTAAATGTTCAGGAAGGATTAGTTAATATTGCCATGGGTAAAATACATTATTTCATTTTTTATCTAAGCAGGAATGAGGTTGAATATTTATAGTTATGTTTGATCAACTTGAAGGTATAAAACAGGTTGCAAGAACTGTTTCACATTTCTTGCTTGTAAAAGACTTGTATCTTTGTAGGAAACAGTTCCCAGTGTCTCTAGCGTGTTGTTTTGCTTCACTAATGACCGAGCTGAAACACTCATGCACTGACAAAGATCTCTGGAATGCGCTTCTTAGTCCAAAGAAAACATTTATTATTATTTTACTACGCAAGGTTCCTAAAAGGAGATTAGCAGGCTGAAAGCACATGTTAAAAAATGGTCACAGCAATGAAATGAAAGAATGTACAAATGATTCTCCACTGCAATATACATAGCAAATATATGTATCTATATTATAATGCAAAGCAAATAATGAATTAAAAAACATGCATCACCATAAGAAAAGGGCACCACTGCTTCATCTCCTTCCTATTCAGCATCAGATCGCCAGATCCTAGAAATGATCAAGGAGAGAGAGATCAATTATCCTCACGGGAAGGATGGCACACTCCAGCATCCTGAATGTGCCTGACATTTGCAAATACTCTCTGTTCCCGGCCCATCTGGTCTCGGCCTCTTATACTTTGAACAAACAAGAGAGGAAAAGTCTAGAACCTCCCTCTTCTTGCAGAAGTATATTTATTCAAAAAATGCTGATTGCTTTAGGCCTGCTTTAAAAATAACACATCAGGACTTCGCCACAATCCCAAGATACCAATTCAAAACAAGACGATCCCTGCCGTCTGAGTGCATTCTTATCAGCCAAAACCATTGGTGGGAAAAAACACAAAGAATAAAAACATGAGCACAGTACAATGTGGAAAACTACTTGCATCTTTTAACGTGGCAGCGGCTAATGCTAAAATAAAGTCAATAGGCAAAATGAATCTGGTGGTCACTAATGTGACGGTGTAATGCTAGGCTAAGTGCAATGTGGAGTCAGTGGTCAAAACTCACATATCATTACACGTGTGCTGTAACAATCTATAAATCTCAAGGTTTAAGTGTAGATACAACATTCATTAACATTGGTAGTACCTTTTTCATGGAAGGTATGCGATATGTAGCATCATGATGGGTTAGAACTTTGTCAGGTTTGTATCTCATAGAGTTTGATGACAGCAAAGTAAATGTCAATTCAAGTTGTATGCTTCTCATTTAGGACAGTATCAAGTTTACGAAAGGTCTAGAATCTTAGTGAAATAAAAGGCTTAAAAAAAAGGAGTGACATTCATGAGAAAAAGTGCCTGAAAGAGAAGAAAGAACACTTTGAATAAACAATAAAAGTGCTGGTGAAATAATTGGTTACCAGTTGTCAAACCTCTCTGGAGTCAACTGCTATGCCAATGTAGTTCTCAATGCTCGCTTCTCTTCACCTCATCTGGTTCACGCTATGTAAGACAAAAAAGATGAAAGATTGTGTTTTGCACTCTCTACCTTGTTACAACGCTTGTGCAGTGATAGAACAAAAACATATTCTGCATCCTCTGTGAGAGATCTTGCAAATCTGTGTACTGGATCTGTACACTTTACACAAAACACTCAATAATACACACAATAATTCTTGGTGGTTGTACTTGTTATTTTAGAAGAAGTGATGCTATCTATTAACAACCTATTTGGACATAGCTACTTGTGGCAACATGACTATGAAAATTGTTATTTTTCATCAAAAACAGTAATTGGTTCAGAAAGATTTATCTACTTAAGTCTACCAAACTGTAAAACTGCCAGTTTTGACAAATTGTTTAAAGATGCATCACAGAATAATGCATGCACAAAATGTCACTCAGAACTTCTATCAACTTGGACAATAAGAAGAACTGACAAATATATAATTCTAATGCTACAGCGATGCACAGCAGATGGAACTAAATTGAAAACACAAATAACACATTTTTAAGCTGGTCAAATCTCTATTTCTGGTAAAGCATACATCTGTATAGCCATTATTTTTAATGAACGACTAAGGGGGTCATTCTGACCCTGGCGGTCATCGACCGCCAGGGTCGACGACCACGGAAGCACCGCCAACAGGCTGGCGGTGCTTCCTTTGCTATTCCGACCGCGGCTGTAAAGCCGCGGTCGCCCAGCCGGGTCCGGCGGTTTCCTGCCAGATTAGCCCCGGCTGGGAGAATCCTCCATGGCGGCGCTGCTTGCAGCGCCGCCATGGGGATTCCGACCCCCTTCCCGCCAGCCTGTTTCTGGCGGTTTTCACCACCAGAAACAGGATGGCGGGAATGTGTGTCGTCGGGCCCCTGGGGGCCCCTGCACTGCCCATGCCATTGCCATGCATTCGGAGCCGGCTTCAATGTTGCAGGGCCTTTCCCGCTGGGCCGGCGGGCGCTCTTTTGGCGGTCGCCCGCCGGGCCAGCGGGAAAGTCGAAATGGCCACCGCGGTCTTTCGACAGGGGAAGTTTGGCGGGCGGCAACCGTCGCCCGCCAAACTCGGAATAACCCCCTAAGTGCCTTATCACGAGTACAGTGGTCCATGGACCACCGAACCCACAGTGGTGGTCAGACCATCACAACCACTACGATGTTGGTGATCAGACCACCAGCACACTGCTGCCACAGCCAGGATCAAACATCCCAGTGGGTTGGTGGATGTGCAGGTCATGGTCATCCACGGCAGTACCGAGTTCGGCATCACTGTGCTGATTCCGACTTGCCTTTCTGCCGGCCTTCCATGGCAGGGGCCCCATCATAGAAATGCTGGGGGAAAGGCAGGGACAGAGTCAAAGGGGGACCTGTGCACTGTCTATCCCATGACATGGACAGTGCAGGGGCTCCCCTGTCAGCACTCTCAGAATGCGCATTGTCTGTCATGGCAGACAGTGCACATTCCGAGGGTGGTGGAGACATCGTCTGTGCGACAGCATAGTCCCCGGCTCCCTGAGAGATGAGTCCAATGCCGTCACACTGTTTCCGCCAGCCAGCTCAGCGGAAACATCATAATGTGGCGGCGGGGAGGTCACTTGCTTGGTGGCTGCCTCCCCACGGCCGTATTGGAGTTCTGGCGGTCCGACCCCCAGACGCCTAATCAGGCCCTAAGTATTACATTTGGACACTACACCATCTACTTAAAAAATACAACTGTATGGGCAGAGTATAACAACAGCAACCTTAAATTCAAGCAGAGGTTACTTTATAAACTACCAAATTCCTACCTACTCTTTCTTGAACCAAAATTCTAAAGAGGATTGCTACTTAAAAAATGGAGTAATACACTTCTGGAACTTCTAATACAATATTTAAGACATCATACGTCCTTCCTAGGGTAATGCCTACATAAAGGATTCCAAATACTGAAATGCACTTACTCCTGCAACAAAGCAACAGAGATGCCACTAAATTAGAATCAGAGATCGATCACAAAGTAGAAATCAGAAGAAACAACTATTTATACAGAAAGCAATGCTGCTAAAGTTATTCAAGTTAAATATATTTACAGATATTGAACTTGTTTTTAGAAAGTTTAAGTGAATAGACAGAATATCATAAGAAGACCATCACAATCAAACAAATGTTTCAAGAACACCTGGAAAATTATAAAAATAATTAGAATCATAGCCTTTACCTACTCTACTCCTTGTTCATGGATTACCAGATTTTATGACATCATGAGGCCTACCAAGGATAATGTCTTTCTAAGGCTTTTAATCTACTGCTCTTAATATGAAAAATACTTATATTAAGTGCACATCTATTACATTACTTTACAAGTATAGGTAAAACAGTTATGTGATTATTTGTAGTGAGTGCAATGCATAGTAATGTTAATTTAAAATAACATACTATGCACTTACAGTTTTTTTTCTACAGTCTATATGATTGTTTTTCCCCCCACTGTTCAGGGATGAGTATATATAAAACACTTCATTTATGGTCTTAATGTATGGAAGCTGAGAACAGAGAAAAAGGTAAATTAAAATACTTGAATTATGTGTATGATTGCTTTACTATGATATAAATTGGTTCTGTTTTATTATTAGCAAAAACTTTTTTATTACAGATTGTGAAACTTTAATGATCAAATTTATAATAAGAAACTTTAATTTCTATTTATGTTTTCTTTCTTTTTACAGAGATTAAGAGATTAATTTTTTGCAGTAATCTGGGCAACTAATTAAGAGCATCATTACGAGTTTTGCAGTCCACGGACTGCCAAACTCACAGTGGCAGTCGGTCCGCCACATTCCTGGCAGTCCAACCTCCAGATTATGATCCTGGTGGTCGGACCTCCAGGAGACCGCCGCCACCGTCAGAATCATGGATCCCAATGGGCTGACGGCGGCCGAAGTTGTGGTCAGCCATGGCAGGTGCGAGTTTGGCACTGCCATGCTGATCACAACTTTCACCAGCCTTTTCATGGCAGGTTCCCCCCCAGGAAAGACTGGCAGAAAGCCAGTGCTGAGGGCTACAGGGGGTCCATGCACTACCCATGACCATGTCGTGGACAGTGCAGTGCCCCCCTGTCAGCACCCTCGGAGTGCACACTGTCTACTATTGCAAACAGTGCACATTCCGAGGGTGCTTGTGTACACAAGGCCAATGCTGCCACACTGTTTCCACTGGCCTGACTGGCGTAAATGTTTTAGTACAATTTTTCCACCGGTCAGCCTGGTGGAAACATCGTAATACAATGGGGTGAGGCCGCTGCTTGATCGCAGCCTCACCCGTGTCATTTTAGCGGTCTAGACGGCATTGCAGCGGAGATCGTAATCAGGCCCTAAGTCTTTCTCCATTTATAGGCCACCCATAAAAATACCCAACTACACATTGGTAATTACAGTGATACACTAATACACACTGATGAAAACTGATATATCCCCATGCACTACTTCTCCCAGGCACACACTCATGCATACACTGTCACACCCAGGCACACACTGATGATGCACTGACACACCCAGGCACACACTGATACACACACTACCATACCCAGGCACACACTTATGCATACACTAACACACCCAGGCACTTACAGTAAAACACCCAGAAACACACTGATGTATGCATTAACACACCCAAGCACACACAGATATATGCACTAACACACCCAGGCATACTCTGATAGATACACTGAAATACCCAAGCATACACTCATGCATAAACTACCTTATCCAGGCATTCATTGATACATACAGTGACACACCCAGGCATATACAAATGCATGCACTAACACACCCTGGCACACACTGATGCACACACTAAAACACCCAGGCAGACACTGATGCATATGTTGAAGCACACAGGCTTACGCTGATACATACACTGACACACCCAGGCAAACACTAATCCATGCTCTGACTTACCCAGGCAAACATTGATACATACACTGACACACCCAGGCATACACTGATGCATGCACTAACACACACAGGCACACACCGATACATATACTAACTTACCCAGGCAAACACTCATGCATACACTTATACACCTAGACACACAATCATGCACATACTTACACATTCAGGCATATACTGATGAACACACTATTATTACTAGGCACACACTAATGCATACACTGGCACACCCAAGCACACACTGATGCATATACTGACACACCCAGACACAATGACACATACACTGGCACACCCAAGCACACACTGGTCCATACATTTATACACCCAGGCACATATTCATACATACACTATCATCCCAGGCACAGTAGCATGCATACACTGACACACCCAGGCACCCACTGGCACACACACTGATGCACCCATGCTCAAACTGATGCATATACTGACAGACCCAGGCAGACACTGATGCATACACTGATACACCCAAGCACACACTGATGCATACTCTGACAAAACCCAGGCACACACTGATGCATATGTTGACACACCCAGGAACACATTCATACATGCACTAACATACCTGGGCAAGCACTGATGTATACACTGATACACCCAAGCACACACTGATAATACACTAACATGCCCAGGTGCAAATGAATACAAAACAACAGACTATGGCCCTCATTCTGACCCTGGCGGTTCTCTACCGCCAGGGCCAACGGGGGCGGGAGCACCGCCGACAGGCCGGCGGTGCTCCCTTGGTCATTCTGACCGCGGCGCTTTGGCCGCGGTCAGAACGGGAAAACCGGCGGTCTCCCGCCGGTTTTCCACTGACCTTAGAATCCTCCAAGGCGGCGCAGCTCGCTGCACCGCCGAGGGGATTCTGACCCCCCCTACCGCCATCCTGTTCATGGAGGGAAAGCCGCCATGAACAGGATGGCGGTAGGGGGGGTCGCGGGGCCCCTGGGGGCCCCTGCCGTGCCCATGCCAATGGCATGGGCACGGCAGGGGCCCCCGTAAGAGGGCCCCGCAAAGTATTTCAGTGTCTGCCTTGCAGACACTGAAATACGCGACGGGTGCCACTGCACCCGTCGCACCTTCCCACTCCGCCGGCTCGATTACGAGCCGGCATCCTCGTGGGAAGGGAGTTTTTCCCTGGGCTGGCGGGCGGTCTTTTGGAGACCGCCCGCCAGCCCAGGGAAAAACTCATAATACCCTCCGCGGTCTTCAGACCGCGGAGCGGTATAATGGAGGGCGGGATCCTGGCGGGCGGCCTCCGCCGCCCGCCAGGGTCATAATGAGGCCCTTATTAATCTATATACTTACCATTAAACTAGTTCTCCCACAAACACAAACAGAAAAACATATCTGCATTTTAAGAAACTTACACAAACACAACATATAATTTCTCTTTTTTTTTTAACAAGAATAGATAGTTTCAACTGGAGCCTTGTTTGGGTGTTTTTGCCTTTTTTTTTCTCAAGCAATTTTGTTTATTTTGATTTTTTTACATTTTTCAAAATAAACTGGAAAAAATGGTCCCCAGAACAAAAACCACAAAAAATAGTGCATTAACTGGAAGAAAAAGTACAAAAAAATATACAACACTTGTGGGTGTCACAAAGTTTTATAAGGGCAGGTATCGACTATTCCCCCATGCTTAGCACTTTGTTGAACCGCAAAAACTGGCCTAACATGGCAAACTGAGCTACTCAGCTTGGTTAGCCAGATGCTGGTTATGAAGATGTTGAAGTACCTGAAAGCATTTCTCCTACCATAGCTGAGGGTTTGTCACTGGCATCACGATCCCTCTCTGCTCGTGCCAGATGTCTTGGGTGAATAGTTAGCAAATGTTTCTTCATTCTGGAAGTACCACAAGAGTTCTTCTTGTTAGTACCATGCAAAAGTGATTTTTTGCAAAGCATGCATTTTATTACTATTTGTGCATTCACTTCTTTTTGTCAAGAAGATATTGGGGAAAAATCCACTTTATGCTTTCTTTCCTCGGCGAAATATCTTCATAAGAAGAGCTGATATCATGCTGGGGAGGATTTTCTGATCCAGGAGCACCTGTAGGTTTTTCAGCAGATAAGGCCATTCTTTAGAAGAACAGAAAAACAAACTGAAACACCAAAAAACAAACAATACTGAACCTCTGTATCTCAAAGTGTGAAAAATAGCAACCACACCCAAAGTATCCAAAAAAGGAGGGTACTTCCTATTAAAGCGATAGAAAACCGTTTCAACCACTAGAATTCATTTGTTTTTGGGTCACATGGGATTCACAACAACATCGCAACATCATTGGGACGTCATTGTGAATCCCGGAAATGTATTAGCACAAGCTTAATATTTTTTTAAATTATGTTTTGTAAGATTTACTACTATTGTAGAACACTACAAACCCTAAATAATATTTACTCAGTCTCTCTATATGTTTTTAGCTCATGTCAAAAATCACACCAACTCCACGAACCTAAAGCATATTCAGAAATACATGACAGGACGGATCTGGGACTCCCAACATTTAAAAAAAAAAATTATCCTCAATATGAAACACTTCTTATGTCTATTTTTCAGGGTGCCCTCTCCTTTCTTTTCCTTCATTTTTACTGCTTTGTCCTTCATTTCTGCTCTGTATTTTGTGTGTCCTCTCCTTACATTTATCTTGTTTTCACTCTTCTTCATCTTACTTTTTGATCAATTTTTTGTCTCCACTCTTCTTGGTTTTCCCTCATTTTCACTGTTTTCTGGCTGCTTTTTCATCTATATTTTGTGTGCCTTCTCCTTGGTTTTTCCTTGTTTTTACTGCTTTCTCCTTGCTTTTTCCCTTATTTCTTCTGTGCATCGTCCTTGGTTTCTTTTACTTACCCACCTTACTCCTTCATTTTCCCACATTTTTTATGTGTGTACTGCTTGTTTTTACATTATAGCATGGGGTTGCTACATTATGTGGGGGTTGGGTACAGGTCCTGGCCACAGTTAGACCCTGCGGCCAACTCCCCACTGCATTAAAAAAACCATAGATATTCACTGAAGAAACTGAGGGTTACAGGGACGTTATAGTTAGGTGCTGAATTTTCTCGCACAAAACCATAGGAATTCAGCAGTTATAGTTACCAGCCCTAGCTATAACAATGCCCCTGCAATGCACTGCTTATCTGATCGGAGCCTAAGCACAGATCTATAAGTGATTATAACTTGTGCTCCTGCCATGCGCAGTATTTCCTTCAATAATTTGACTGCTAATGTTTAATTGAGTGTCATGTGTGCTGTAATATGTGGGTTGATTAACAGTGCATGGTGAGGCCGCAAGTTATAGTTTCTTGAATTAACTATAACTGCTGAATTTCTATGGTTTTGTACAAGTAAATTCAGAACGTCCCTGTAACCTTTCTTTTTTTAGTTAATTTCTATGTTTTTTAAATTCTATTTCCTAACTATAATGCTGCTGTAACCTTTGTGTTTTTTTCAGTGAAGTTCTATGTTTTTTTAGCGTAAAGTAATTTTAATTACTATACGTTAATCCAACCACCAAAGTGCACGGCCTATGTCCGTGCATGGCAGGGGTTGGCTGCAGGGTCTGGCCTGCGACCAGGCCTCTTGGCGATCCGCCTATAACCACCCAACCCTGCCCCATACACATCCTTCATCTGTGTACGTTGGGTTTGGCTGCAGGGCTTGGCCAATGTCCCAGCCTTGCGGCCAAGTCCCTATAACCATGGAACCCTGCTCCACGCACAGCCTTTGGCCATGTATGGTGGGGGTTGGTTGCTTGTGGCCAGGTCCTGTGGCCAACCCCCTATAACCTTTGGCAGTACATGGTGGGGGTTGGCCGCAGGACCTGGCTACAAGCAACCAACCAACCCCCTTCTTTATGCTACAGTCCCTGCACCATGCACGGCCAAAAGGGTTTGGAGCTTCAAGGGGGCTAAATAAAATATATATTTAGGGGGGCTACAGGGGCCCCCACTGGGCCCCAGGGACGACCACCTACCCAGGCCAACATATTAAAAACAATTAGGGGGATCGCGCTGACACCCCACGCCTTGGGGACCACCATCTCCCCAGGGCTACATAATAGAAAATCTTAGGTTTGGGCCACACAGACCACCCAAGGTCCCAGGAACCACCTCCCGAGACAACATAAAAAGATATTTGGGGGGCCGCATCGACACCCATACCCTCAGGAACACCACCTCCCCAGGGGTACATTTTAAAAACTGTTTGGAGGGGTGCGCGGACCCTCCCCCAGGTCCTGGGGACCACCACCTCCCCGGGACAGCATAAAAAAAATATATGTGGGAGCTGCACAGATCCCACCATGCCCAGAGACCACCACCTCCCCAGGGCTACATTTTAAGAACTTTGTAAGGGACCACATGGGTCCTTGGGGCCACCACCTTCCAGAGACATCATTGAAGAAAATGGGGAGCTGTCACCAAGCAAACACAAACAGTTACATCCAGAGGGTGGGTACTTCAGGAGGTAGCAGGAGCCAGTCCTAGGTGGTGGCGGCACCCATGGCCATATATGGCTTGATGAGGGAAGCTGCATGGCCCCCTCCTTAATTTACATTTAGCCCCGAGGAGGTGGTGGTCCCCGGAAGTCCACAACAGACCTCCTGCTTTAAACTTATTTGGGCCCCGAGGAGGTGGTGGTTCCAGATGCCCAAATGGGGTCCGCAGGATCCCCCTATCATTGATAAAGTATTTTTTACCGGGTAAGAGGTGGCCCCCGGAGCTGCGGAAGAGCTGTGCCCGCACCTCTGCATTTCTTTGACAATTTTTGCCCCAGGGAAGTGATGGTCCACTGGGTTGTGGTGGGGCCCAGGGGCCCTCCGGCATTCTTTTAACATTTGCCTTGGGGAGGTGGGGGTCCACGGGGCTGTGGGAGGCCACCCCGCATTCGTTTAATAACTTTTGCCCAGGGGAGGTGGCGGTCCCTTGGGCTGCGGGGAGGGGAGGCACATGTGCCCCCTGCATTCATTTGACAACTTTTGCACTGGAGAGGTGGCGCCCCTGTGTAAGTGTGGCCCGCATACTATTAATTTTGTGAACTGGGGAGGTGGAGGTTCCCAGGGCGGAGGGGGATCCCTATGTGGGCCCCCACATTAATCCCACTACATTTGCCCTGGGGAGGTGGCGGTCCTCGAGGCTGTGGGAGGCCAAGTGGGCCCAGCCGCATACATAATGAGCAGTGCCCTCACATTCATTTAATACCACTTGCTCCGGGGAGGTGGCGGTCCCCAGGGCTTTCATAAGCCCTAGGAAGGGGGCCCCTCTGTCCCCCTACTATATTTTGCCAGTGCCCCCGGGACCTGGCCCACCTGATGGCAAAATGAAAAGCAAGCACGGGAGACCATTTTTTAAAAATCACTGCTAAATTTGCAGATGCGCCTTGATTTTTGCTGTGATGTTTAGAAAAAGTACTTATTTGCCTTCAGGGGATCCCTGGCTCCTTTTTTTTTTAACAGTTCCTTTTGAGACTTGGCTGAAGCAGAGTCTCAAAATGGATGGCAACACTTCCTGGTTGAAGTGTTGCCAGCCAAACAGATCTCTGCACTAGATCAGGAGTTTTTGCAAAGCCTTTGCACCTTCAGAAATATAAATTTGATTTTCTTTTAATATTTCAAACACTACTGAACGGATTTACACCAAATAACTAAACAGTTTCTTTCCAGACCAAACGCTACCTTTCTGCCAAATTTGGTGAAATTCCATCCAGTAGTTTGAGCTGTAGTTGTGTTCAAAATCCCTATGGGAATTAAAATGGGAAATGCACTTTTTGGCCCCTCTTTTTCCCAGCCCCCGCTTGATGGATCACCCCAAAACATGCAATGCACAACAAGATTATTGGGCACACGTTTTTTTAAAAATGTTGTGAGAATACGCCAAACGGCGGCAAAGATATAGGCAAGTCAAAAACGTTTTTTCAATGGAAACTAGGTCCTAACTATAACAATGGAAACTAGGTCCTAACTATAACTATCTACTGTATATATGTAATATATGTATGTAAAAAAACAAAAGTTCGTACAGTTAGAGGGACATTAAAGTTAGGTTCATTTTTATGTGCACAAAACCATAGAAATTCAACAGTTGAAGTTATAGATATCTCAAGAAACTATAACTTATGCCCTAGGTTAACTATAACTCGTGGCACCACCATGCCCAGTTTTAGCATCACTAATTTGATTGCAAATGTTGTAGTTATATTATGAATGATGTCATACAAGATGTCATTACTGATGTAATATGTGGGGCAAGTAGCAGCACATGGCAAGGACGAGCGCTGCAGTGGTTGTTTTTCGGTAAACTATTTATATACTTCTATACTATACTAAATAACTAAAATTCACTAAGAAAAACAAAGATTACAGGGATGTTATAGTTAGGCTCAAGTTTTATGTTTTACCCAACAAAACTAAAACTAAGCAACTTCTTTAGTATCAAAAGGACGACAGGCACTCCGGGCACGTTCCTGGGATATCTTTTATTCTAGCAGCATACACGTACAGACCTGTTGCATCTGAAATTCTGCCTTTGTCAAGGCAGTCATGCCATCTTACTTTGCTTTCATATAGTCACATGTATTCACTGTCATCTTAGATACAAATAAATGTTTCACATTCTTGACTGAACGAAGCGTTAGTTAACAATAACAGTAATTGTATTGCACAGCCTCCTTTTACTTCTTATGACAATTCTTCGGTGTAATAATGATTATCATTCATAATTGTGACAAATTTCTCTCCAGTTACCTGAACATCGTAACTTTGTAACATCATCCCTTCTGAACATAATGATGCTGAAAGGTTATACAACATCTATATAGATCATGGTGGAGTCTGCAAAAAAAAAATGAGGTCTCCCAAAGAATACAAAAAAGGTCAAAATCACCAGCACTTTTTTTTTCTGAAGTGCTACATTTCAGAATAGTGCCCCTGTTTGCATCTGTACCACTTTATGTCTTAATAGCTTTATTTGCGTTGTTTTGGAGCACAGTAAGACTTTTCAACTTAACCTGGGTAGGAAAGTATACACAAGCTCCTTCAAAGGTTTCTGAATATCAGTCCATAATCTAGCCTAATACATAATTTAATAATGGCATTTGTATTTGTTTATTTAATTTTATAGCAACATATTAAAATAAATATGTGTACACATTTTATTTATTTTTAATTTATATTATTTATTTCTCTGATTTGTAGTTTTTTACTGTGTTGAGCATAATTTGTGAAAATTGTGAATAATTAATGTTGTTTAGGTGCTTAGTTCAATTTTCTTAATTGTCTTTTCATTGTTGTATATTGTAGTTATTATTATTTTTGGTGTCTAGTCTGTTTTATTGTGGTGGCAATGTTTAGTGTTTCTTTATTTTTGCTTCAATATTTGGGCATTTCATACATTTATTTTGCTGATATTTGCACAGTCACTATTATTATTACTATTGTTATTGTTTTCTCTTTTTAAGTTTATATTGTGATATTAAGGTAATCAACACTTGCTTATATTTGTGCAGTTCAATATTGTTTTTCTTGATATTCTGTCATGCATCCCTTATTGTAACTTACAAACACTTTTGCTAATTTTCTTGCAATATTTACCCTCCGCTGCTGGTCTGACCCTATATCAGATACTTGTGTGCTCACCAGTATGAGTGAAAAAATATTTATAGGGACAGTAATAACAGAAACTGAGATATTGGTTCTCACACAAAAAGAAATAATCCTACCCAATCTTGTGTATGAAGTAGTAGTATTTTTCTCAGTGCATTTTCATGCCTGAGGTGTGCTACCAGCTTATAGATTTACACTCATTTCTAAAGCAGGTGAAGTAGTAAACTATTTTCTGTAGAAAAATGCCACAACATATCATATTGTTTTCTACTTTATTGACAACTTCTATTATTAAGTCTCTGTTGCATTTATGTATTATTTTCCAGTCACTTCAGGGAACAATAGTTTATGTCTCTTATAGGCTGCTGATAGGTATTTCTTCCATTCTCTTGGGCCTCAGGTGATGTTTTTATAGAGCATCAATCAGAATTATACTCCTCGTTTTCATTTTTTGTTTAATTTTCTTCACTATAGAATTACCTCAACCTTCCACTTTGCTTTTGAGTCCCACTAATGTGGATCAAATCAATCATTCCAATCATTCACTTTGATGTTGAGGACACTTCATAATCCTTTTCCCTAATACTTGGTAAATTTATAACTTAGGGCCTGAATATGATCTTGGCGCATGGAATACTCTGTCAAAAGCATGACGGATATTCTGTCCGCCATATTACGATCTCCATTGAACATGACAAGATCGTAATACAGTGGACGAGATATCAGTCACATTTATGACGGAGTAACCCCGTCTGCCGAGATTGTTAAAAAATGATTGGATAGTTTAAACATATTTTTTTAGTTTTCATTTTAAAAGTTTGCATAATGTAAATTTGTTTTTTGATTTTTAATGTTTAGTAATATTGTTTATTAATTTATTGTTCTATTTTACTGTTGCTTTGTGTACATTTTTAACCTTATTAATATTTACTGGTTTAACTGCAGTTGATTATTAGTAGTATTGTTATTATTTATGTTTAAGTAATAAATCTTTTTTTTTAAATGTTGTGCTTATTTTTTTATAGGATTTTATGCTTAAAGATATATATTTTTGTATATTTTTTATATTATAAGTATATAGGGGCAGATTTATGAAAAGTGGTGCTGCACCTAGTGCAGTGCCACTTTTCTAGCACCCCTTAGCGCCCCCCCCAACACCACAATGGTAGCGCTGTATTTAAAATGGTGGTAGTTAGGGTGACTAGCATCATCATTTTTTACGCTAGTCAGGCGCTTTGCAGAATTAGCATAAATAATGATGACGCTAATCCTGCAAAGCACCCAAAGGCCTGTTGTATTCAATGGGAGCCTTTTTCTATCACCTGCACTTAGCAGGCGTTAAAAAATTTCGATAAAAATGGGGCACCAGAATCTCATAGATTCCTTTGTGCCATTTTCAGGGCCCCACCCCCCCAGTGCCAGAACGCCCCACTTGCATACAGTATGCCTGGCATTTTTCCCCTTTTCACTCCACATTAGCATTTAAAAAATGACGCTACTGTGGTGTTGGAACGGCGTAAGGCCAGCATAAATCTAGCCCATATGTTTTTAAAGGTAGTATTATTGTTAAGAGAACAAATTCTGCCAGTAACTCTTACTCCCTCTTACTACTCTCAAGGGACTGGAAGATCCTGCATCTGAGAACTGCACTCTTAATAATGTATTTGAAATAGAAACATTGGGACATATTTCAGAAAAGTGGCGCTGCACTCACTGTAGCGCCATTTTCCTTGAGCCCCTTTGTGCCACCATGTGTGCTCTATATTTAAAACATGGCACACCATGACGCAGTGTAGGGGACAGTAGCATCCTAATTTGAATGCTATTGATGTACTGTTCAGGGGTAGCACCAAAATGTTGGCGCCATCCCTGAACAGTATATAGGGCTCATTATAAATAATGATGTACACCCTTTTAACAGCTGCTCTTTGCAGGTGTTAAAAATGCTGGATTTTTTCTGCCCCCTAATGGTGAACGCCCCCTTGCATACATTATGCCTGGAGCAGGCATAATGTGGTGCAAGGGGTTACAAAGTGGCGCAACGCATGCATTACGCCACTTTGTAAATATGGTGCAGCATTTTTGGCCTTCTGACGCCACATTAGCATAAATAAGGACACTAATTTGTTCTAAGATGGCGCTAGGCCCTTTTAAATCTGGGCCATTGAGTCCAAGAGTTCAAAACTCAGTATGTACACTATGCAGCTGAGGTGACATAAGTATCCCCTAGACCTGGGTTATGTTTCTCTGCAACCTGGAGTTAGCTGTACTTGGAATTCACAGTGATTGCTGACACAGTGAGATGTTTAGTCATACCTTATCATTGTTGTATTACCAAGATAGTTTCTCCGTTGAAGTTTACCACATTAGAGAAACTCACCACATTCACAACAGATCATCCTTCCGCCTATGTCAATCGTGCATAATCCAGAGGTTAAAAAAGTGCCCACATCCAAAACTTTTGTGTTCCAGGTCAACCCATGTCCTGTACGTCAATGAGATTTTTTGTTATCCTCTTGATCGAATTCCAAAAGTGGTAATTCTTGAAGGTTTTCTATTTGCAATCGCCTATAGTGTGCGCCTTCACTGACTTTAGCTATCATGCAATGTCAGGCTTAAATCTAGCCAGCTTCCCAACTTTCACATCTGCCAATAATTGAGGCAAGTATTTACACATAAGAGTCAAACACAAAATATTTGAGGATATTAGGACTTTCCTTCTCAATCTGAAACTGCAACGTATTTCCTGTTGCCTCCAGATGCCATGATAATGAACCTGTTGGAAATTGCCCTTTCTGCAGCGTCGCCCTGATTTTTTTTGCCTCTACCACTGCTAACCAGTGCTAAAGTGCATGTGCGTTTTCCCTAAAACATGGTAACATTGGCTTATCTGGCATATTTAATTAACTTTTACGTCCCTAATAAAGTGCACTACATGTGCCCAGGGTCTGTAAATTAAATGCTACAAGTGGGCCTTCAGTACTGATTGTGCCACCCACTTAAGCAGCCCTTTAAACATGTCTCAAGCCTGCCACTGCAGAGCCTGTATGCACAGTTTCACTGCCATGTCGACTTGGCATTTAAAACCCCTTGTCAAGCCCTAAACTCCACTTTTATTACACATAAGACACCCTTAAGATAGGCCCTAGGAAGCCTATAGGGCAGGGTGCTGTATAAGTAAAAGGCAGGACATATACATTTTAGTTTTGCATATCCCGGTAGTGAAAAACGTCCAAAGTTGTTTTTGCTACTGTGAGGCCTACCCCTCAAACAGGATAACAATAGGGATTCCTTAATACATTTATTAAGTGTACTTCATGATTGGAAATAGATAGAGCTGTCATGTTTAGTATCTATGGAATTTTAAGGATAAATCCTCTTTAATGGTAAAGTCCAATTTATCATTAGAATTAAAAAAAAAACACTTTTAGAGAGTTGGCATTTCTTTGCTCTTAGCCCTGTGTGCCTGATGCCTATTTCCAATACAAGTTTGGGGTGGGGGACAGCTGGGCCTTTTGCATTCCTTCTAGACAGCCACACACAATGGAAGATTAGGTGTGACTTGATGGGCCGTAATGAGCCATTAACTGGCTTGATAGGGGCGGAGCATAGCACTGCCTCTCTTACACCTTAATAGGCTTGTCTTGTCCACCCACAATACGGCTTAATGACCCTGCATTGTCACTCCAACCAGCTTGGGACCAGGACAGGGAAAGCAGGGCATCTGTGCACTTCAAAGGCATGCTTTTAGAAGCTTTTCCAACCTTCCAGAACCTGGGCACCAAAGTATAACTACTGGACCTCAGACACCACCACTTCAGTACTCTTCTGAGCCTGTGGGTACTCTGCCAGGAAGAAGGACCACTGTGCTGCTGAAAAGACTGTCACTCTGCTGGACTGCTACTTGGCTGAACTCCTGCTTTGCTGTGCTGACCTGTGCCTGCTGACCTCTTGCCCAGGAGTGAGAAGGACTGGGACTGGACCTGTATCTCTACAACCCAGAACCCAGAATAACTCCAAGGACAAGCTGACTAGCCTCCTGTTTTCTGAAGTCCCAGGGACACAAAAGACTTCCAACCAACTTGCTCCTGCACCTGGACTCTGCCTTGCCAAGTGGTACCATCCCAGTCCTGGTCCCTTGGAAGTGGTCCTTAAGATGCTCTGCCCTCGGTGGTCCTCACATGTCTGACTGCTCTGTGCCAAGATACCAGAGGGTGAACACAGAATTACTCAGATTGTGTATCTGACTTACTCTGACTAGGGTGGTGGTCCCTACTTGGACAGGGTGCATACCTCAGCCAACAAGAGACCCAATTTCTAACAGTACCTACCTAAAAAAGCTACCTAGTTTCCATAATTCCAAGCAAAGTGTACCGTTTTTAGTTGGAAGTCCCTTTTCAAAGTCAGTTTTTAACACATGCGTTGAACTGTGGGTCACCAAGGACTGCCAGGTGATGATTGCACTTCCCACCGTACTTAGGAGGAGGCAGGGAACATTAGGCCATCTGACACTATAGAGGATTCTCATTATTCCAGATGTGTGGGACACTTGTTTTGAACTTTGGGCCACCCAAAGACTGCCAGGCCCAGACTGCACTTCACACTTCACTTAGGAGGATGGTGAGGGGGGCAAAAGAGGTCATCCAGTGTTATAAAGCATGCTCATTATATCCACTATGTGGGACACTTGTGTTGAATGTTCGGCCACCCTAAGGCTGCCAGGCCATGGCTTCACTTTGAACTTTACCTAGAAGGAGTCTGGGCACAGGAAGTTATCTGGCACTGTAAAGCACACTTATTATTCCTGCTGCTTGGGAAGCTTGTGTTGAACTTTGAGCAACACAAGGACTGCCAGTCCCAGAGTGCACTTTGCACTTTTCGTAGGAGGAGGCGGGGCACAGGAGTTGATCTGGTGCTATAAAGTGTGCTTATTATTCTGTCAACACCAGGACAGTGCGCGCTCTACGGGCATCTAGAATGCAAAAACCCAACACTCGCAAGATAATGTAATTTATGCATTGTGATGATATGTTATTGTTTAACCTTTTGCATTGCAGAATTCCATCCAAAATATTCATTTTTAAGGTGCTTATAAATACTGTACATTTGCAATGTATTTCTGCAGACATTCAGAGTGTGTTAGGGTGTGGTCCCTTTCCAGGGCCTTCTAGAGACTTTCCCTGCAAGATGCCTGGGCGTGGTTCTGGGCTGGGCCAAGACTCTATAAAAGAGAGTCAGCCCAACTTCCAGTGCTCACTATTCAGAGGTCCCGGTGCAGAGCAACAGCTTCTTCCTGAGCTCCTGTCCCAGAGGCCTATTTGGATTTTCCAGTCTTCTGCACTCATCTCCCATTGGTGATCACTGTTTCCAGGCGGTAAGACGGTGTTGGGACTTTTCCCAACACCATAATTGAGAATTTTCATATTCTTGACTTTAATTCTTAAATGAATAACAGATTACTTGTGCGCTGCCATTTTTTGACATTTGTATGGTGGTTTGCAAATAGGGAGGACGCGCAATTTATTCCATAAAGATTTGACTTCGTTATTACATTGTTGTTCATTGCGCGCTGATATTTCTTAACATTTACATGATGTTTTACGAGTTGGCAAGACGTGCAACTCGTTTCATGAGCATTTAACTTTGTTGTTCATTGCGCGCTACCTTTTCTTGACATTTACATGGTGGCATTCGAATCGGCGAACCGCGCAATCCACTTCTCGTGTGTAATTCATGCTGTTCATTGTGCGCTACCATTTTCTGGCATTTACATGGTGGCATTCGAATCGGCAACACGCGCGATTCTTTCCTTGAGTGTTTTTTCATGTTATTCATTGTGCGCTACCATTTCTTGGCATTTGCATGGTGGCATTTGAATCGACAAGACGCGCAATTCTTTCCCTGAGTGCTTTTCATGTTGTTCATTGTGCGCTACCTTTTCTTGGCATTTGTATGGTGGCATTTGAATCAGCAAGACGCGCAATTCTTTCCTCGTGTATAAATAATGTAAATTACTGTGCGCTACTATTCTAAGACATTTTCTTGGTAGCATTTCAAGTTGACACGTTGCGTGATTTATTCCTTGAATCTACGTTGTGTGATTTCATGGTGCACATTCCTTTATGGTGTTTAATACTCATATAAAAATCTGCAATGTGCGCAATTCACTTCCCAATGTTTTTTCTGAGAAGAACACAACAATACCAGAGTTCTAGATGTAATGCTGTGTGTTCCTGATATGTATTCTTAAAGGGAGATTCATATGGTTGTTTAGAAATTGCTCAGAGTGTTTCCTGATTCTCATGCTTAAGAAAGTATTCGAATCTAAAAGTCCTATTTAACTTTTCCTGTTTCCTCCTCAGGTATTCGGTCATCTAAAGCCTAGTCAGTTTTAGGACTATTCTAGGGTTGTTCATGTTTTTCAGAAAAAAGACGAAGCTTAGAGTTGTAGCATGGTACTGAATTCATGAGATGTAATTTTGATGTTGTGTTTTAACCTTTTGCTTCCTACAGGTCTCCTTCCCAGCTGTTCCCGTCCTAATCCCCTTTTCCCCACTTGGACTCTCTTAGACTCTGTGATAAATCTAATCAGAGTATTGGAGCTGTCTTGTGGTGGAAGTGTTGGGAACGTGCACAGACCCCGAGGATCTGGTGACTCTGACATATTCCCACTGTGTTGGACATGCGTGGGACATGCCTGAGATCTGCCTTGATGGAGACATGGCCAAGATGGCCCAGGTGAGTCTGTCAGATCCCAGAAGAGGGTTGGTTGGTCAACCTCTTTTGGTTCTTGTGTTGTTGCATATTCAGTTTTTTAGTTGGGTGTTGGATTATGGGCAAAGGGAAATTGGTAATACTCCCTGATGGGATGGACTGTAATCCATATAACTTTATTGTTAATTTTCTCACCAGTGCAATGTTGTCCAAAAAAAAAGAAATCAGCAACGTTGAAGAAAGATTGGTGGTTTTACAGTGTGCTGTTTGTAATGTTCTGACTTTGCTCCTTGCCCCAAGTCTACAGTGACTGACCATAGTTTTAGGTGTGCTGACAATTGTAAACTTCCTTTTAGCAATCCTTTTGTTTGCTTTGAGCCACATAAAAAATAATACTGTCTTACCGACCATTTTGCCTGGTTCGCCCCCAGCTAAAAAGAAGAAATCAATAGCCTGGTCTTCTCTTTGTAGACACAGACCAGCTAAAATGTTTATTGAGGAGAGCAAATCCCATTGTGGGGTACAAAATGGTGGCATTGAAAAACATTATTTTTTTGTTGTACCAAGTGCTGTTTTGGAGAAGGTTGCGAGATGTATAGCTGCATTGGAGGGTTCCCTTGGGAGTATGTTTGATGCAGTCCACTACAGGTTGATATGGACTCTTCCACAAGCAATTGTTTAGAGCTGGGGAACGATCTCAAATTGACCATAATAAGTCAGTCTATAAAGGAAACATCTATAGCTTTAGGAAGGAAGAGTCATTAAACCAAGGCTCACGGCCAGAGGGAATGGTAGAGGAAGGATGGCCCACACAGCAAAGAGTACAATCAAATTGATATGGTTAGGAAAGGGAATAGACTTTAACACGTTCAGGAGGTATCTATTTACCTTTCCTGAGTACATGCTGGTAAGAAATAATCTCTTATAATTTGTCAAGCTATCTAGAGCTATCACCAAAAGCTGCACTATTTGTGATGGTTCTAAAATGAAATGTGCCTAACCTTATGTTTCACCAGAAGGAGGACTGGGATGAGCCTAAAACAAAAGTGGTGCGTTTGGTGGGCAATCAGGTGGACTATACACATTTTATTTAAGGAAATAAACATGGTTCAGAGGGAACTCTCGGTGGGGGGATATGAAGATGTGTAAGGATGATGGTGTGGTGGTCAACTATAGAATACCAGCAAGAGTGGAAAGGATATTGATCAACTTGACCCTCCCCTTGCTGCCTTATAGCTTAAATAATGCTGTTCTTATGGGTTTTTCACAGACCTCATGACTATGAAAAAACAACGTATGCCTCACACAGTTGGCTTAAACAAAAGCCCTTAAAAGTCAGTTACAAAGTTCAGACTGATAATCGCTTTTTACCCCTTCTTAGGTCATTGGAAAATATAGAATGACTTTTCTTTAGCCTGGATGTCATCCATAATAGGTCCTTTCTAGATGGTGGGGATGCTAATTTATTGTGGATAGTTTCCACGCTTTGTTCGCCAATTGTATTAGATGGGGTGAAGCACATGGGCTATCAAGGTAGTGTGTTACAGGCTGTACTCGTGAGGAGAAAATTAATTTCATTTCAGGGAATACAAAGGGGATTAGATGTAAATTGAACAAGCAGGAATGGTTGAGATTCATTAATGGTGTGCTAATCTCTGCTTTCAAGAAACGTGGGCCACTAATACCTTTTTTATGTGAGTAAATATTATATAACACCCTTGCTACTCCATCCAGGTCCAGGAGAGCAAAGGGTGAGTTATGACCTTTAATTCCAACTCTGATTCCAGGCACAGTGTTAAGCTGCTCTCGCTATTCACTCTTTCTATCAAATGCTAAGTCTGCAGTTTAACATAGGTTTTGACATTGTAATATGAAAATTTACCACAATTCTTTTAATCATGAGCGTTTTAGAAAGGGATCTGGAATTATTTAACCCGAACATGGTTGTAAAAGCCAAATATTATATGGGTAGGAGACCTTAATGCTCACCTGTGGACTCTTCCAACAAAGGATGTTTGTGGTATGGTTGGTTCGAGGGTGGAGATATTCAGTCACAATTTTCACCTGTTTATATGGCTAGGCATGAAATAACTTCCTTATTAAAAACCACTTTGTATTTTCTAGTGAGGTTTGTGCCTTGTCAGCCTTCCTATACCCACCTTTACCATGAGACGTTGTAGCACTACTGATTTTATACCATTTAGTGAAAACCTTAGGCCCAGATTTATGAAGCTCTATCGCCACATTAGCGTAATTTGTTTACACTACTGTGGCGCTCAGCTTCATAATTCGCCACACCATATTTACCAATTGGCGCAACACATGTAACCCTTTGCGCTACATTATACATGCGCCATGCATAATGTATGCAAAGGGGGCATTCCTCCATTAGGAGGACCACAAACATTGGTCCAGTGGAATCTCAGAGATTCCACTGAGTAATATTTGTGGCTACATTTAACACCTGCTCAGAGCAGGCGTTAAAAAGGGGCACAACATTGGTTACAATGGGCCCTGTGTACTGTTCAGGGTTAGTGCCAACATTTTGGCACTAACCCTGAACAGTACATCAGTAGCCTAAACATTTTGGACGGGATTGCCCCCTACCCTGCGCCATGGTGTGCTGTATTTTAAATATGGCGCACACATGGTGGCTGTGGGGGGCGCTAAGGGGAGCAAGAAATCTGCCCGTTAGATACCTTTGCCACTAATTGTTTAGTTCATTATCATAGTGCGAGTGACCATAACACTAACTTTTGAGAATAAAGTGGGAGTTGGTAGGATCAACGACCTAAGATTATAGTTGATATTGAGGCGGTGAGGGTTAATGACACCATGATTAGATGGAGCAGAGTGAACCGTGAGAAACTGTTATCTAAATAAGCGAGTGAGAAAAATAAGTGTTTTGATCTTTCAGCCATCAAGAGTGCTTTTGAGATAATTTCCCAAGGAATTAATGGCCTGATTTAGAGTTTAGTAGATGGTTACTTCGTCATAAATGTGACGAATAGTCTGTCCGCCTTATTACAAGTGCATTACATCCTATGGCAATTGCAATAAGGTGGACTGGATATCTGTCACATTTGTGATGGAGTAACCGAACCACAAAACTCTAAATAAGGCCCTAAGTCAGCTCTAACATAATCATATTCTGCAAGTGCCACAAAACTGCATGGTTGGTTTTATATAATGGGGCAGATTTAAGGGCCCCCAGCACCTTATTGCACTACATCAGCGTAATCTTTATTGACGCTAATGTGGCCCAGCAATGCCAAAATTGTGGGGCCAAATTTACAAAGTGGCGCAATGCATGCATTGCGCCACTTTGTAACCCTTTGCACATCATTATGCCTGAGCCAGGCATAATGTATGCAAAGGGGGCGTTCCCACATTGGGGGGGGGGGGCAAAACAATGTCACAAATAAATCTAAGAGATTTCTTTGCATCATTTATTTTGTCACTTTTAACACCTGCTCAGAGCAGGTGTTAAAAGGAGGCACACCATTGTTTGCAATGGGCCTCAATGGGCTTTGCAGGATTAGCGTTAACATTTTTGATGCTTAATCTGCAAAACTCTGAACTAGCAACACAAATTTTGGTGCCAATTCCCTGACTAGCCCCATGGTGCACTGTATCTTAGATAGGGGGAACTAAAGGGCACAAGAAAAGTGCGCCACTTTTCTTAAATCTGGCCCTATTTGTTTTAGGGCTCATAAAAAATTATGAGCCCTAAGTAAGAACACAAGAATTAAAGACGTGCAAATGTGTTGATGTAGGTGTGTGTAAGACTATGTTGCAGGAGAGGAAAAAAGCTATAAAAGAGGAAACTGGGGCATCCCTTATTGTAGCCAATGAGACCAACCTTAATACAGCCTTTTGAAAAGTTATCAATCAGTAATTTTAAGGGAACCTTCAGCCCCAGTAATTGAAGCCTTGATTCCACTCATGTGGGGTAATCAATGATTCAATTCCTGGGGCTGAACGTTCCCTAAAAATGACTGATTAATAACTTTCTAGAAGGCTGTGTTATCTTTGAAGAGGTCTTATGTGATTGTTTATCTTTGGACTTGACTTTCCATATCCTGCGCTAAGTTATAGTAAAAATACTTGAATTCTGTGTGTATTCAATGGAGGGGATTAGTAGAGGTGATATTAAACCATTTGCTACATTTTGTGAAGTGGCCAAGGCAAAGAGGAACCGCCATAACCCAAACATTTTGTCACATTTACTTTTACTAAATAAGGACAGCACACAAATGTATCTTGAAATGGTGACGAATGTACATCATAAGTTTGTATTGATCCGATTTAGGACCTTATTTAGATATTGGCAGACAAGTTACTTTGTCACAACAGTGATGGATATCCCATCTGCCAAAATATAAATCCCACAGGAAATAACGGAATTTAGATTTCAGTGGACGTGATATCTGTTACTGTGGTGACAGAGTAACCCATCCACCTATCTCTAAATCAGGCATATTGCCTGTTTTCCTGTCTCCTGTGCCCAGGCAGCATAACTAGTCTAGATATCTTCATAGGTGTTCATATACAATACTTACTCCACTCAGTGACTCTACATTTTATGTTTTTTATGTAAGTATTATTGTTCACCGTGGGTTTGTTATGTTGAACCGCTGCTTATAAAGCACAATTTAATGCAGTGTACACCAGGTTTCGTCTTTTTACAGTAGTTACAAACTCTGGAAGTTTGTCTCGCTAGTTCTGTCTGGCAGGCCATAAAAATGTGAAAACTGGTATAAGAATTGTGATTAGTATTTAGGCTGCATGAAAATACATCAATTGATTTTCGCCACTTTATGGATGTTACCGATGTATTTGTGTTAACAAAAGATCCCAATTAGGTTTTTATTAATTGTAACATTATTTAATATTTTTCATACATACTATGTACTATGCAGAACAACTGGATGATATTTTGTGGTTTTAATGTAAACCGAATAAAGATTTCACTGACTAACTGAATTATTTCACACACAGAGGGCCAGATGTATCAAGCCATTTAGCATTTCTCAGATCTTCCAACTCACATGGTGCTACAGTGTGACACACGATATCGGCTCCAATCACACAGTCACCCTTGAGGACCCGGTATCACATGGTGGCAGGAAAAATGAGCTGATAACCAACTGTGAACAGTGGTTTTCATCTCGTTTTGGGGGACTTTCTACCTCTGACATCCATTGATGGGTTAGAAAACACCCAAGGACATCAGCAAAAGCCTCAATGAGCTTTCTTTTTTTTTTTTAGAGAAGGAGGCTTGGGTCCGGGTTGGAGGCAAAACTTCCTGTTAGGGGCTTCTCTGCATGTGGCCCCGCACCTTCAAGGTCCCAGCTCCTCCTCACAATGTGTGAGTTTTCTTAATGTTGGCAGGTCTGATTTTTTGACAGAACAAATTGCTTTTTCGGGACAATAAGAAATACTAAATGGGCTTTCCATATGTACCAAAGCAGAAACACGGTCACAAGCTGCGATTTCTACCTTGAAGAAATCACAATTTGCGATTAACAAAATAGGAAATCGCAAATAGGGAATTCCTTTTTGCGATTTCCGAAGCACATTTACCAAGCATTTCCTAAACACAAAATGGGCATTTGGGAAATGCTATTACCATCGATCTCCACGTCGATGGCAACCAATGTGCATTTTTTTTAAATGCATTTTTTAAAGTACCATGTAGCGCACATGCACCTAGGGAATTTGTGCGCTTTACATGTGCACCACTTTTTTAGGGGTTCATCAATGGCAGTCATAAGCCCATAAGCACCCTTGGTTTTGCATTTCCTAATTTACGATTTCTTAATAGTGAGTGCTATTAGGGAATTGCTATTTACTTAAATACCATTTTGCATTTCCTAAATAGCGATTCGGTAGGATTCACTATTTAGGAAATGCAAACTGGATTTTTAATACATCTAGCCCACAGACCTCTATTCATTTTGTAGAGAGCACAAGCAATGAAACTACTTACACTGGATTTTCTTTATTCTCAGCTTCAAGGGGCTATCCTTATGACAAAGGAGACATGAAAATGTTTTCCCTACTGAAAATTGTTTTTTGATTACTTTATCATCTCATCCTTAGGCATTCATTTTATAAGTACCATATAGAATTTCTACTTACAACCAAGAAAAAGATGGACCACAAATGGGGAGACCAGCTGAAATCAATGCCGATCAACGTTGAAAATACACAATAACAGCACAAATTTTGATATATACATATTGACATGAAGCCCTAATAACCACTAATACTCACCAAAAGACAAAATAAATTATGAAACAATCTTAACAAATCCTACATTGGATACTAAACATCTTAGTGACAAAGAATTCTTAGTTCACCGTCAAAAATACGAAATCATTGCTCAACTCAGTTTTAGATTTCAAACAGTGACTCTCACCTACCTTGTGATTTATGTCCCAATTCAAATACAAAAGTTGGCATTGTAAATTCTACATCCTAGGTCAGTGTCATTAAAAAGGCATGATGAACCCACCACTCCTGGCGGTTGAGTCATTCTACTTGTGTGTACACAGGTGATGAAGTATGCGTCAAAGGGATGACTCGCGGTCCATGTTCTTGATTTTTTATTTTATATATAAGTCTAAGATGGTAGACTCCACTTGGATTGGTAAATAAAAAAAAACAAGCATTGGCAAAACCAGTAGGTCTCACCACTGGGAGAGCTTTTGACTTTGGCAACTGGGTGAGAGTGGCGAATGGGGAAGGAAGGGTGGATAACAGGATGATTTTAAAAAGCACTATAAAACGTCCAACACGACTGCTTCATAGCGCTTTTTATGTCCAGATTGCAGAGACAGGGGCGGTTGAGATGGGGAGCGGAAGGAGGAAGAAAGAGAGTACAAGAAAGAGTAATGGAAAAAGCAAGAGAGAGAAGAAAAGGGGAGAAGAAAAGAAAGAGTAATGATGTTAGGGGACAAATGCAGAAATAGATTGGAAGTGCATCAAAGAAAGCAACATTATAGGATAAAGAAAGTATTGGAGTGGGCATAGGAACACAGCTTTTTAAAAAAAAAAAAATTCTGACACCAGCATCATGCAAAGACACAGATAAACGGGGCAGTGGAAGACGAAGAAAGCCAAGTCCTCCCTGGACTGGAAACAAGCATCCTAGGTCTGGTCCAGTCAGAGATCTGGGATGAATCCATTGATCTTTTGCTCACCATGCCACTCAAGTTTGGACCCACCCATATGCAAATCAGTCTTGACCCTGCTCTCCATGGGAACAGTTCAGCCTCAGCTGCTAGGTCAGGTTCTCCCCAGACTGGAAACTAGCATCCTAGGACCGTTTTCGGGGTATCACCACTTATCCACCAGGCTAGCTTGAATCCAGTGACACAGTGAGCAAAGGACTCATGTCTGGGCATACCCTGGCCACTAAGGGCAACTTTAGCAACACAAAAATATGATGGACGGGGTGCTGAAACCTTTCAAACACTCACCCTAGTCACAGATCTGGGTTAAATCCACAATTCTTTTGCTCACCATTCCACCCCAGTTTGGACCCAGCCATATGAAAATCAGTCTTGACTCTGCTCCCCATGGGAGCAGTACAGCCTAAACTGCCAGGCCAAGTCCTCCCTGGGCTGGAAACAAGCATCCTCAAACAAGTTTCGGGGTATCACCTCTCATCAGCCAGGCTAGCTTGAATCCAGTGGCAAAGTGAGGAAGGGACCCATGTTTGGGCATACCCTGGCCACTTAGGGTGTAGCATCACAAAAGGATGATGGACAGGGTGCTGAAACTTTTCAAAAACTCACCCGCAGATCTGGGTTAAATCCATTGTTCTTTCGCTCACCATGCCACCCCAGTTTGGAGCTACTGCTCATGTAAAGCACTCAAAAACCCTCAGGTCGGGTTTGCACTATATAAAACAAAAGAAAAATGGATAAATGCAGGGTTTAATGTAGGCGTTACATCAAATAACTAGTGAGAAAACTTGTAAAGATTTCATTGATTAGAATAATATTTTCCCAAAATACTGGAGCAGTGGATAGGGATTGTGTAAGATGAATGGTGTTAGGAAACCAGTGCAACTGTGGCAAACATAAAAATAAACAAAGGTGAGGGGAGCATGGCCGAGACATCAAGATTGTGGTCTAGAATGATATTTGTGTTTTGGCCACTGACTCCAGGTTGCACTTAGCCTAGCAGCACACCATCACATTAGTTTCCACCAGGTTCATTTTGCCTATTGACTTTATTTTAGCATTAGCCTCTGCCACGTTAAAAGCTGCAAGTATTTTTCCATGCCCAAGTTATACATCGTGCTCATGTTTTTTAATTCTGCATGTTAGTGTGTTCTTTCTCACCAAGGGCTTAGGCTGATAAGAATGTTCTAGGATGATGTTTATGGTATGCACGGGACGATTTTGTTTTGAGAGAGGGCACCTTGGGATCTTGGCCAATTCCCAAAGTCTTCTTTTCAAAACTAACATGAAGTAGCCAACATTTTTTAATAATAAACTTATGGAGTGGGAGGGGGTTTCTAGAGTTCTCCTCCCTGGTTTGTTTAAAGTATATAAGAGGCCAAGACCAGATGGACCGGGCAGTGACACAGATCGCAGACATGTTCAGGATGCTGAGGTGTGTCATCCTTCCTGCGAGGATAATTGATCTCTCTCTCCACGATCGATTCTGGGATCTGGAGGTCTGATGCTGATAAGGAGGGAGATGACACAGATTTACCAGTGCCTCATGGTGATGCATTTTTAGTTCTTGTTATCTGCTTTGCATTGTGACATATATACATGTAGATATATGTATACACATATACATTTGCTGTGCATATTGCAGTGGAGAATCATTTATACATGTTTTTATTTCATTGCTATGACCATTTTTAAACGTGTGCTTTCAGCATGCTAATCTTCCTCTACAAACTTTGCAGAGTGATTTAATAAATGTCTTCTTTAGACTAAGAAGTGCATTCCAGAGATTTTTTGTCAGTCATTATTGAAGCAAAACATGGTCGCACCTTGGAAGTGCTCCTCACCCCTCCATCATCTGTCTCCCTTAACAGGCCAGATCACTTACATCGGATGGCCCGCTGGCTGCCTGAGTCTCCCGAGACTCCGGGGGTGCCATCGCTGACAGAAATACCTCTCTCTGGAACTGGAGTGCAGCTACGCCTGGAGCTGTAATGACCGAAAGACATGGTGGCGGCCGCGTGAGACTGAGGCAGTGGGGGGCTTAAGTGTTGGTGGCCCCCCAGTGGAATGTGACAGCGGGGGACCTGCTTCGGACCACACCCTGGGCCGCTCCCATCAGAAACGTGGGGCGCCGGAGCATGTAGTACCAAGACCCGCTTGAGCTGGGCTGAAGGTGTGGCTCTATTTGGAGTGCATGGAAGAAGAAGTCCTTGCCCCTCCTCCCCCCCTTTTGGGTCTCTGACATCTGCAAAGGGGCACCGGAGGAATCTTGATTTTGCCTAGGATCAGACGAGACAATAATGGAGCTATAAAAACAAACAAGCTACGTCACCCGGATCTCTGGTGACCCGAGCGTCCCCACCCTGAGAGTCTGATAATTCTGGATGCTTATTTGGAAGGGGAGGCTGGCAAACCAGTTCACTGTGGGTGGACATTACAATGGGTTGTTGGCCCTGACCTGCTTTTGTGGCTCCCCCACGGGAAGGAGTGGCGAGCGGTGCTGAGAGCCTAAGCAAGAGTGAAGGAGACTGAGAACCAATTGCCTATTTCTGAAACTCTGGGACCCAGTACAAATACAGTGGTGGCCCCGCCTCCCCTCAACTCCACTGTCTGTGGAGGCCTGCCTTCGGGGTCATTGCTTGCTGCCCTACCAATTTGCCTCTTGTGGGCAGGGGTCTAAAGTGGATACTGAGGTGTTGAGGTAAATCATGATCCTGAATACAACAGACATGGGTAAGGCTAAGGCAGCCCACTCCTCCATGGCCCAAACGAGGTTAGACCAATACACAGCCATCCCACCAGTGAAGTCAAGAACCGGTCCTCAGCCAATGGGCGACTTGGCCACAATCTTGCAAGCGATTCAGTCATCACAAAAGGCGGTTGAAAACAAAATAAGGGAAGTCAGGTTGGATGTTGTGCTGCTGCTACAGGATCCCCACAATGCCACGGCTCAAATCAAAAAGGCTAAAACGCGCCTTTCAGCGGTTGAACATGATGTGAAAAACCTTAACTTTCAAGTATCGACTCTCCTGACATGCACCTCGGAGTTACACCGGCAGACTGAAGATGCAGAGAAGCGCTAATGACGTAACAATATCTGCATCATTGCCATATCTGAAAATGGAGAGTATCACCAGGTAGCAGACTTCCTTGAAGGCTGGATCCGTCCTGGATGCCAGGGACCCGCCTATTGCAGTGGTTCACAGTCGAGAAGGCCCATTACGTGCTGTTGGCGAGGACTCACCATGGCACCCCCCAGGCCAGTGATAATGCAGCTCCTTAACTTTAGAGACAGAGATGCGGTTCTTCAGGAAGCTAGAACTCAAACAGATCTGAGGTGTAGAGAGGCCGAGGTCCTCCTGTTTCTGGATTATACAAAGGAGGTTCAACAGCAGCAAAGGCATATTTTGAAGTCAAACAGAAACTCAGGGAGATGGGGATACCATACAGTCTCCTCTTTCTTGTCTGACTCCGAGTGACCTATAGTGGGAAGACGTGATTCTTTGAGTCACCGGCCTTGGCCTGGACCTGGCGTACCGAGGAACCACTGTTGTCCCCCTCTGGACGTACTCCCCCACTGGGCTCAGTCTGTGCTACACTTCACCAAACGGAAGACAGACCTAAGGCGCAGTGGAAATGCCAACGTTCCCGCAGGCGTGGGTTGTCCCAGAGGGCTGGATCTGCATCCCGGATGGGAGCGCCCAGGACTGTCATTGCCTGTGGATGTGGCCGGTGGGACTGCTGAGGTGGTGGCACAGTCCTTGCAGACTAAGACACTTTCTGGGGGACCCACCCTTGAAGGGGCCAACTCGAGCAGTGACACTAACCTGTCCCAAAGCCCCATCATTTAACGTTGACCGTGGGGCTGATATACAAGGACTTCACTTCACTAACTGACCATGAACAAGTATGCTATGTTTGGTGATCTGCGCTGATGTTGAAGGTCCTGTGTTATAGAGGGGTCACCCATGACCTGATAGTTCCTTTTTCTCTCTTCTTTTTTTTCCCTTTTGAGTTTGTATAGAGTTGTGCTTATATGGGTGACAGATGCTTCTGGGGAGAATTATGGAGAGGGGTGAAAGTTGGGGGTTAGGGAATGTAAGTTGTTAGGTACGTTGTTATTGCCTTTTGTGTTTGTATATGTTCCATAGCCTTACTTTGGCTGGCAGGTAACTGCGCACATGCACCTTCAACAACCAGACACGACCATGAGGACACAGGTGACAATCAAGGACCCTGCAGACCTACAACTAGGTGATGCCATGGTCTTGTTAGCAGGCCCCCCTCTCTAGCAGTTGTCTTTTAACTCCTTACCTGTAATGATGTGGCCATTTCAAATTCTGTCCTGGAACGTAAAGGGTGTCCTAGACAAGATAAAGCATGCTGCTATCTTCGCATTTACACACCGACATAGCCCAGACGTATTGATATTGCAAGAAACACACTTAGTGGGGGAGTGCTGCTCTTTCCTGACCCAATGCGGGTATGACAGAGCTTATCAGTCTGGCTTCCATAGGGATTCCAGGGTTGTGGCTATCTTACTTTGATGCTCTTTTCTGATGGTGGTTGACAAGGTTATCAGAGACAACCAAGGGCGATACATCGCTCTCGTGGGCACGATGGAGGGCCGCTCAATAAGCTTGGTGAGCGTATATGACCCTCCATCGACAGTGCATAGCTGTCTACGAGGTATGGCAAAGACATTACTAGAACTCCCCTATGGACAGACACTAATAGGGGGCGACTTCCACACAGTCCTTGATCCTATGAAAAACACGTCAGGTCCAACATCTGCCTCTCCGTGCACCGCGGCGAAGCATCTAGCGGACTGGCTTAGGTGACTGGGAATGAGTGATGTGTTGAGAAAGTGACACCCACGGACCCAACAGTTTACTCACACCTCAGTGGCCCATCACATACAGACTAGAATAGATATCATCCTTGCTCCAACTGGAGAATGTGGTCCTATTGATGAGATTCAAATTCTTCCAAGAGGCATCTCCGATCATGCCCCCCTCTTGGCAAGCATTGGGTCTACCAGCACAGAAACCCACCCACTGTGCTGTCTTAATGCTTGGCACCTGCAAAATGAAGCCTATATCCGCTATTTACAAACTGAATTGCAGGTGTACTTTTGATATTAATGATGGGTTCATCTCATCACCCGGATCTCTCTGGGCGACCAGTAAGGCGGTGATCTGAGGTTTTGCTAAAGAGTTTGTACGCTCATAAGAGAGATCACGTATGTCACACATTGCACAATTGGAGGCCCAGGCCCTCCAGTTTGAGGTGGAGTTGACGAGGCAGTTTGGGGAGGCAGACTTCTGTTGCCTGGCTCTGATTTGGGACAAAATACGTAACCAGTCCATGGAGGCAGCTAACCACCTGTGGCGGGCATCCACTTCCAGGGTCTATGGCTGGGGGGACAAAAACTGGAAATTACTGTACTGGCTGGTGTCTCATCACCAAACGTCCAGGGTCATTCTCAAAGTTGAAGACTCACGAGGCAACACAGTGTACAGTCTCCACAAAATATCAGGAACGTTTGCTGAATATTGTTGATCCCTTTATACTGCCTCACTGACAATTGACCCTGAGTACTTGGGTCAGTTCCTCAGTGACATTTCCCTCCCCAGGCTGCCTCTTGCTGAGAAAGAAATTCTAGATGAACCCATTTTAGATACAGAAATTGAGATGGCTGTTGCGGTGTTAGCCCCCGGGTAAACTCCGGAACCCGATGGCCTTCCAGCCTAATACTATGCCACATTCTGTGAGCTCTTGAAACCTAGACTCCTTGCCCTATATGGAGCAGTGGATAGGACGGGTAGGTTCCCCCCAGGGATGGATATGGCAACTATAGTGGTGATCCCTTAGACCTAGCTCCCATCTCGGGAGTGTGTGGATTATCGTCCCATTTCACTTATAAATAGTGATGTTATAATATTTGCCTCTGTATTGGCTGCCCATCTGAAGAGAGTGTATCCCGACCAGTGTGGGTTTATGGCTAACCCCGGCACGCGCCACTGTGTCCTTCACCTCCAGGTGGCCCGGGCTCACTGCCAACGACTGAATTGGAATCTTGCCTTGTTTTTAGTGGACTTCCAGAAGGCATTCGACTCGGTGGATTGGGGCTACCTGCATTTGGTGTGGCAACAAGTCGGGCTGGGTCCGATGTTTGTAGGCTGGTACAGGCACTAAACTTCAACCCTGAGGCCTGGGTGCTGGTTAATGGAGCCCTGTGCCAGGTCTTCCCCCCTATGATGCGGAACACATCAGGGTTGCCAGCTTCCCCCACCTTGTGCCTCGCACATTTAGTTAGGACAGACCCTCTGTTCTGGGAATGGATGTGGAGCAGTGAACAGGATGATCGCATAGCACTGTACATGGAAGAAGTTCTTATATATCTGGCAGACCCGGTTGACAGCGGACCACGCTGTCTTTATCTTTTAAAATGCTTTGAAGAAACTTTGGGCCTCCAAGTGAATTCTCTGAAATCTGTAATAGTGCCCCTGTTGCCATCACAAGACTGTTTTGCCTGCCAAGACAGTGCCCATCAGGAGGCTAAGTTTTAAATACCTGGGTATTTGGGTAGCACTGCTCCCTGATTTATCTTGGGCCGTAAACCTGAGCCCACTAACACAATGCGGGACTGTAGTACCTGATGAGATGGTGCTGTCTCCCTTTAAACGTTCTAGGTTGTATAGCACTCTTTAAAATTATGATCCTCCTGCAATTCTTATAGATGTTGCAAAACCTATTGTTTCCATTGCCACCGATCCTGGTTCCGCACCTTTGACACAACTATAACTTCCTTTCTCTGGAAGGGAGATATATATTGCATAGCATTACGACATTGCCAATGCGGCCCATATGATGGATGGTTGATCTTGACCAATCTCTACCTTTACTATTTGGCGATTTGACTCTTGGTCATACACGATTGGTTTGAGGAGGGTGGTCAGACCCAGCATATACACTGGAGTTTAATACTCTGGACTTCCCCAGGGTACTGGACATATTGTATGGGTCACCGATTCCCAAATAGTTAGCCCCCGGGACTAAGATGGTGTTCCTTGCATGGTGGACAGCTCTATGACACACCCGGTGGGTGACCACTTTGATGCAACAAACCACTCAGTGGAGAGGCACCTGACTGAGAGAGGCGGCAGCATTTCAAGGGTTCCACAAGTGGGATCAACTGGGACTCTCGCACCTGGGGGATGTATCGGGAGGCACACATCTATGTTACTTCCAAGAGTTGCAGAGGACCTACCAGCTCACACACTCACAATTCTATAAATACTTGCAATTTTACCACGTGCTCCGGACACACCTTAGAGGTGCTACTCATCTACCAGAACATATCCCGCTGGAGCCAAACTGCTCACGCGAGCGATGGGGAGAGGAGAGGTGGCCCAGATATATATAATGCTAATTAACAATGCCCCAGGGGACCTAACCCATGTATGGGTGCGATGGGGGATTGTTGGGACTACTGGAGAAGGAAGACTGATGAGACGTCCTGATGGCACCACAACTTATCTCCATATCCTCCCGCCTGGGACTCATACAAACATAATACCTATATGGAGCGCATCTCCCCTCCATGAGACTACATTGAGCAGGACCTCTGGCAAACCCAGCTTGCCCCAAATGTGGTGCAGCACCGGCACACTTTCATCAAATGATATGGTCATGCCCCCTATAAAATGCACTGGATCGGCCCTTCCTGGGCACCACCCTCATGATTGCTAAAAGAGACATTGAAGCAGATTGGAGGGCTGCTGTTCCGCCAACTCTCTCGAGCTGGAGAAGAGTGGACTGGTGTGCCAGACAAGAGAAACCGGTCTATGAAGCAAGGGGTTGCCCTCGTAAATACATTAGGATCTGGGGCAAATGGCTGGGTGAAACAGTGTAAAAGATTCTGTTAGAGGCCTTCGCAAATATTACTCCTGTGTCAATGTGTTGCCGTTGTATATACCTGGCCAAAACCAGTGTTGTGTCATGGGCTGTGTTTGTGCGGGATTCGTCCTGCGATTAGTGCGCCAATTGAAGGTGACTGTTCTCAATGCCTCTAAATCAATAAAAACTTGTTCATAAAAATAAATAAACAAAGGTTCTGCACAACCCTCCTGGGACCTTCGAGGCTTCTCTGTCAGAGCTGCTGCTCTTGAGGTATGTTTTGTTTAATATTTGGTGCATGAGTGTGTGCATGTATGAACGTATGTGTATTTGTTAGTGAGTGTTATGAATGGGTGTTTGGGTTCGTGTGTGGATGAATGGATGTGAGTGAGGTGTATGTGCACATGTGTGACCTCCCCATCCCCCTCCCATATAAAATTACCTCTGGTACTTGGTCTGTGGGCCACGACAAAACAAGGAAGTGAGGCATGGCATGTGCTGCCAAATGAGAAGGTAGCAAAGAAGAGCGACAATGGTGCCAACGCACGAAGATTTGGGTGGGTTCCAAACCCGTAATCAGACACAAGTCTTGCAAGCAAGAGCGCATGCTTGACCTTAAAGAAGGACCGCTTCACAGAGGAGCAAGTTGGGGGGGTAGTGGTGGCAAGGAAGGGGAAAGCATCACAAGAGGGAGAGAGTAACACAGAGGGTTGGGAGGGAAGCACACATGGATAGAACAAACAGCTTTGGGCACGGAAGAGAAGAACACAGAGTGCAGGGAGAAAGAAGCACACAAGAAAGCGAGAAGCCCATGAAGGTGACAGCAACATAGGGTGGGGAGAAGCACATAAGGGCAAGAATAACATAGATCACGGGGGAACAGCAGGAGAAAAGTACAGAAAAAAGAAACATTTAGCACGGGGAGGGTATTTATTGGGATTACATTGACAGAAGGAGAAAGTATGTGTGACAGCAACATGGGGAATGAGGGAGAAGGCTGTGAAGGAGAAAACAGCATAAGGAGGTGGGGGAGAAGTACACAAGAGAGAATTGTGAAACGTGGTGTGGGCATTTAGGGGAAGACACACAAAGAGACTGGGAGTTGGAAAACATATACACTCTAATGGAGTGCTTAGCCCAAGAAAACATAAAGGGCCAGATGTACAAACCTCTTTGCACATTTGCGACGTGCAAAAAGCACATTGCGATGCCCAATCCCCGTTTTGCGAGTCGGTAACCTGGTTACCGACTCGCAAAACGGGACTGCGAGTCACAATTAGGAAGGGGTGTTCCCCTTCCTAATTGCGAGTCGAGGCGTGATGCTGTATTGTTTTGTGACCGTGAACGCGGTCGCAAAGCAATCACAGTTACCACCAGTGTCACACTGGTGGTAACCCATTTGCAAAAGGGAAGGGATCCCCATGGGACCCAATCCCCTTTGTGAATGGCATGAAAAAATGAAACAAAAATGTTTCATTTTTTAGTTTTGTAATGCATCTCGTTTTCCTTTAAGGAAAACGGGCTGCATTACAAAAAAAAACTGCTTTATTTAAAAGCAGTCACAGACATGGTTGTCTGCTGTCTCCAGCAGGCCACCATCCCTGTGAGTGCCGCCACTCGCAAGGGGGTCGCAAATTGTACCTCATTAATATTAATATAATGTCAGGGACAACATCCTACATTCTGGATTGCGACTCGCAATTTGCGAGTCCCAGTCCAGATTTTTGCTATATCTGGCCCAAAGTTCACTAAATGTGAACAGTGGAAGGACAGAAGCCAGCCAGTCATAAAGATGGCAAAGAGACTGTGCTTTAGGAAATGGACAAACAGAAGTTGGATAAGCTGGGACAAAAAAGCCATTGAATAGGGAGCAAGCAAATGAGAGTGACAATAAAGCCAAACAATGGAAAGCAATAGGTGTGCTTTAAGCCCTTGTAAGTTGCTGCTAAGCCCAAAATAGGTCTTTTGCAACCAGATAGCTTGCGCTCCTTCATAGGCTTGACCTAATAATGGGTCTTTTTGAGCAGGTCTAAATGAAATTAGTCATCTAATCTGTTAGAAAAAGGTCCTGAAATTAGGTAAAAGTACGCCTGTATGTACTTTTACATTTTTTTCAATTCATAAACATTTTCAGAATTAGGATTTGCAGGTGTGCTACTAAGAATATCATGTGACATGTCCACCATCTCCTTTTCCCTCTGTGTGCAAATCCACATTACCATTTCCAGGTGGGAAGGGATCTCATCCTTATTTGTGAATGCCCACAAATGTATGCTTTTATGGGCATTCTCACACTAAAAAGGCAAAACACTGATCTGGGCCTAAATCCATAGTTTTTATTGCTTGCCACACCATTGGATTCAAGCTAGCCTGGCTGATGAAGTGTGATACCTCAAAGCCTGTCCCAGGATGCTAGTTTCCGGTCCTGGGATGACTTGGCCTTGCAGGTCAGGCTGGACTGTTCCCATATGGAGCAGGGTCAAGACTGATTTTCATATGGCTGGGTCCAAACTGGAATGGTGTGGCAAGTAAAATAACAAAGGACTTAGGCCCAGATCTGTAAATGGGGATGAATGTTTGACATTGTTTAGCATTCTGTCCATCATCTGTTCTTTCTGCAATTGTTACTATTCTGCAGAATTTACCAACATGCGTGGAATATTCATCAGGGAACTTATTTACAGCAAAGATACTGCTGTTAATTAACCACATTTTCTAATCCAGCTATCACCAGTTTTGCCAACTTCCCTTCCCTACTGAAGAACTGTAAGCCTGCTTTTTGTTATCTTCCACCATTGGCTGAGAGAGGCAGTGGCTGGGTGGGTGAAGGTAATAGGACGCTTCATCAAGGTGACTACCTATCCACTCTTGGGACCCAGGCAAAGGATTAAGTCACCAGTTGTCTATTTTGGTGAGTTACACTTCGAATAATAAGCTATCATTATATTGTATTGCAATTATTCCAGTTGACCTACACATAACTAAAGCACTTCCATTTACCTTATTCCTCTATCTGCAGCCCAAAGTGAAAATGTTTGTGTTTAGCATCCTAATTTAAATCTGCAATGCTAATTCCAACAGAATACCACTTTCACTACCCCACCATCAGAGTTGTTGGCTGGCTAACACAATTCCCGAAAAAAACACAATATAGCCGCAGAGGAGTAATGAGAAAAATAAACTAGAAGGGTCACACACACATATCAAGAGTGTTCAAACAGTCATAGTGTAATAAGGATGTTAAGTTGGCCTGAATCATGGTCATAATTGCAATAAGGAGATATTAATAAAACATATACAATTATCATATGAACCCAATAAACAACTTTATAAAAAATAAACTTTTAGCATTAGACTGTAAAGCTCAGAACAGCTCCTAGAGAACGCGACAACTAAAATAGCATTTGTAAGAAACATGATCATGTAACCATGTAGTTAGCCCCCAGAGGGCATAACCACATGAAAAGAGAATGGCAGAATGTCATGTTGTGCAACCATAAATTTAGCCCCTAGAGGGTATAGGCCCTCATTATAAGATTGGCGGCAAATGACGCCTACCGCCACGGCGACGGCTGCCAACATACCGTCGCCTTGGCTACCAACGTCCACCAAAATATGACCGTAGCTGGAATTCTGCCAGAAGGCTGGAGGAATTCCAGCTACGGTCACTGCAGTGGAGGGTGGTAAGGTGGTACTGCTGCCAGCAGCAGCGCCACGCCAGTAGAACGCTGCTGACCGTATCATGTCCAATGATACGGCCTGGCAGTGTTCTGCTGGCAGACGCTGCTGCTGGCAGCAGAGGCGCATTCTATCTCCTGCCAGAGGACCCCCTGCAAGCAGATAAGTCGGGTTTTCCAACAGAGGAGGGAGGAGAGGTGTGTTTTGTGTGTGTGTGTGTGTGTAGGGGTGTGTGTGACTGTGTTTGTGTGCGTGCATGCAGGTGTGAGGCGTGTGGAATGCTTGTGTGCATGAATGGGTGTGAGTGTACGTGTATGTTGTGTTGTGTGATTGTATGTGTGCTAGTATGTATTTTTGTGAGTGTTGCTGTGTGTGTATGAATGTATGCATGCATGTGTGAATGTGGGTATGCGTGTGTGTATGAGTGTGTATGTATGTGCGTGTAGGTGTGTGTATGTTGGGGGAGGGTGGGGAAGGACTCTGGGGAGGGGGAGTGGGGTCGGGGAGACCACTATAAGTGCCAGGGAAGGAATTCCCTGGCACTGATAATGCCTACCGCCATGGTTTTTGTGGCGGTACAGAAGCCATGGAAATCATGGCGGTGGGCGGGGTCATAATGCCATGGGCGGCCTAGTGACGGCCGCCAGACTGGAGACAGTAATCTCCAGCCCGGCGGTCGGTGTGTTAAAGTGGCGGTTTGACTTTGGCCAAACCGCCTCTCCGCCAATGTCTTAATAGAGGCGGTATGTCCAGCCAGCCTGTTGGCGGTACTAACGCCACTATTACACCGACCGCTGGAACCGTAATGACCCCCATAGTGCCTTACACACATCAAACCTAGCTACCCTATTGTGGTACTAAGACCCTTAGAACACAAATTACTCCCAACTCTAAAACTTAAGTTCCAGCCATCAGAGAGCTTAAAAAGACACGGAATGGTAGGAGAGGTTATTATTTTGAGGTTCCTACTAACTTAGTGTGGGGACCCAGATATGAGGTGAACAGAAAGAGTGTGTTGTGCTGAATGTTTTGGTGGTGGTCACATTGTCCTAGGACTACCAGAGGCTACTTTATAGGCAACAATGTTGTAAAAAAGAAGGTTTGTAAAGCATTATGGGTCAAGTTTTCCTGAGTGCAGTGAATATTGTAGTATTGTCTCGCCCACTGTGCCGGGAGAGCCGCATGCAATTTCTGTGTTTTTTTGTAAAGCAGTCATCAGTTGCAAGTGTTTTTGTGAAAACTATGAAGCACGAAGGGGAGAGCCACAAGAAATGACTGATTAGGTAACAGTGCGAACAATGTGACCAGCACTCCAAAACCGCCAATGGAGTTAGCGCTGGTGGTGCTAGGAGCGCTGTGAGGGCCATGGCTGCCATTGAGCATGAAGGGGTGAGACAAAAGAAAAAAATTGTTTGCTCACGCTGAAGTATATTGGCAATCGTGCAATTATCCATATAACAGGGTCAGTCTGCATGGCGGTAACAGAACCGCCCCAAGGCAGGACAAATGTAAAGCAGTTATCAATGACATCACAGGATTTTTAAAAGGCAAGCCCATGGATGAGTGACAGTGATGGGGGTGAGAATGGCATGGTTAAAAGTCCACAGATACTTAACAATAGGTCAGAAAGCGCTTGTACACTCGACCTAAAAAAGGAGCAGCTATACCGCTCCAAACTCCATCTGCCACAAGTTTGTGTTTTGCAGTTTCTGTTAGGATTAACTGGATGGAGGGTTATAAGATCAGGAATAGTGGATAAATGCAATCTTTTAAATGGCATAATAAGGCATCCTCAAGCATCTGTAAGCCAATCTGAAATTAGACTTAATAGTAGAGAACGAGTTGCACCATGAATACAAACTCTAACTCAATTTCTTTCTTTTAAAACAAGAAGTAAAATATTCCTAATAACACGTTATCTACATATGTATGTTGCCTCTGAAGACGCGACATACCATGCCAAATGTCTTATTGTTGGCGTCAGTCAAAAAAATAAACAGTATGGAGTCGTGAGGCCCGTTTGTCCGGGTGTTACACAGTATATTGGGTACAATTTACTAGCACATCTGCAGCAGTCTTTTAGAGTTGCACTGCTAATGCAATATTGGATTAATGCGCTGTCATTCAACTGCACCATATTCCAATCAAGAACCTAACAGTGGTAAGGAACTCTATAGAAATATGGCCATAAAATACAATAAAATACAAAACGTTCTTGTAAACGTGAAATGCCTAAATATGCAGGATGAACTGTTTTAACAGCCGCCTGCGAGTTTGCTGTGCATCATCAACGCACATATGTGATAGGAAGATTACTGGCTTATGTTCAATTTGACAGTCATCCAATAATAACTATCAAAGCTCAAAGTAATAAACCTACAGCTTCTCATTAACAACACAGGAAACAAATTAGATATGAAACAGAATCATGAATGAATGAAGGTAAGTGGAATATAACGTGTCATCTTATCCAGCTCCAGCGATACTAATCAGTGACTCAGACCAGACCACCATTAATGTGGTTTCTGCGCCCATTCATCCACCTGACAGAAGGCCACACTAAAGGGATTAATACAGCACGTGTCACATTATCCCACCAGCCTTTATTCATGCCAACATGTGGGCCTGTGGGTGAAATACCCATTGTGGTAAAGCACGTGTTCGCCGCTGCGTCTTCCTGTCTTAGACGGGCACTGTGGTGGAGATAAGGAGCAAGAGACAGAGAGTTCACACGGAGCAATTTCTAAAGAAACAGGAGAAACGGATGGGCAGCAAGTGACAGGCGGTTAGACAGAAGAGTGAAAGGAGTCCTCTGAGCACGTGCAATGCTTCCTTGAGTGAAGGGCCACGCGGCTGACCACAAATCCTGACAGTCTGCGTCATGCGTAACAGGCTCTTGGCCGCCGAGCAGGGACAAATATAGCCTAAAGGGCATATTGTAGTGTATGTACGTACAATACGTCCAAGCAGGCACCATTTAAGCGCAAGTCACAAAAGAAACTGTTAATAATGGCAACCAGCTGGGCACGTAAACATAGCAAAGAGATATTTCGTTCAGCATACTAGAAAGACATGGCCAGAATACAGGTAATTCAAAAAAAATCTTATGTCTCTTTCACCTGACCAGTAATCGTTTCTGCTTCTCGACTATTGAAAGGCCTGTCACAACAGAGTTTTGAAACGAAAAGGCGCTATTTGTTTCCATGCATGAAGTCTGTCTTAGAAGCACATCATCAAGCCATTCATTCATCCATTTACATCTACAAACCCCTAAGATTTGCAACACGTACAGATTTAGGTCCATATTTAAGAAAAATGATGCAGTGCAGTTGTGCGTCAAAAAATTACAGCGAGCTAACGCTATTCCCTAGCTCCATTCGTGTGACATATTTATAAAATGACGCACAATGCTGCTAAGGAATGGTTAGTGTAAAAAAAATTATGCTAACCACTGCATCATGCCGTGAGTAAAAATGACGCTAATGTAACAAAAGTGGTGTTAGAACATTTTGTGGCACATTTTTTGATGAAAAACGGGTTAGCCCTTTATTTAACAGCAGTAGCGTTAAAAAAAAAAAAAAGTGTGAGCAAGAAATAAATTGGGAAGGCAAGATGGAGAATACAGGCCAGGAGAAACCCCAGGGAGATCCCAATCAGCCACAGCCCGCCAGGAGGGTCCAGCAAAGTCTCAGGAGAAGGAAAAGAGGAAGCAGAAGTGTTTCTTTAGTGAGAAGGAGCATGTCATCTTGGTCAGAGAGGTGACGGAGCATCAACATCAGCTCTTCGTCACCTCCAAATTGCCAATAGGTAGGAGAGAGACTATATGGCAGGCAACAGTAGATAAAGTCAACAGCGTGGCAGAGGAGAAGAAGACTGTCACTGCAAGAAGCGCTGGCACGATTGCAAGCACAGTGCTAAGGAGAAACTTGCCAGGAACTGAAAGGCAGCACTGAAGACTTGAGGTGGAAGTTCTGCACCACAGGAGGACCTGGATGAGCTGGAGGAGATAGTGGCAGCGGTCACCTCAGAGAAGCTGGTCTCTGGAATCACAGGACAGCGCAGACTACCAAGAACTACCACAAATGCAGGATAAGTTGCAGGGGGGACTATCTGGAATCTCAAAAATGACAGAAGGGGGAGGGACATGGGACACATTGAATGCATGCAAAAGGGTTGCATCAGGACACATAGGACCAGAATCAGAAGGTCCATCACCACCCAAGCCTCACTTTTAGTGACTCTCTTGTGGAGTTTTGCACTCTGACACCACCTTGTAAATATGGCCCCTACACACGCAGCACATTGCCTGGAAGGGGCGTGCAAACAATGTGGCTGTGCCACAACAACACCCATTGCATATTGTTGCCCCAGATCCAAGTCAACATGTTCACCAGGGACTGTGACTAAAATCAACACAACCCCAGGGGTGGTGTCAGGATGGCGCACCAAGGCAAAATGCTTTCCATCCTCCTCGAGTCATTGCCCTTCTCATGTGTGCTGCATCCTGCAGCACACATAGAAATGCCACCATGCCATAATAGATTGTAATAGAGGTGTCCCTTCCTGCATTTAAACAATCTATCCCCTCAAAGCAGGCACCCTTGCACTATGATGCAAGGATGCCTGCGTTGGTGCAGGGAGAACAAATCTGCGCAGGCACTGGGGGAAATGCAGGGGTGTGCCGTATCCCAGAAAACAGATGCGCTATCTCTGCATTTCAAAAGTGGCGCACCACGGTGTAACTATTATTTCCGCTGCACTGAGCTGCTCCACTTAAGAAAAAATGAGGGCCTCAGTGTTCAACATGTGGAACGCAACCCGCACAGCGTGGCCCAACAACAACTCTCACACACCTCCATGTGTCATTTGGGAATGGGCACAAAAGTGAACTCATACAACATATGGGGCATGTCTGTGATCATCATTTGTGCTGCTGTACAAATAGCTTCAATTTCACCATGTAACAAGGTTGTCTGTGTTGTGTAAATAGCTGTTGTGCATTAAGGGACACCTTCATGTGTAAGAACTGGCACAAGTGGCTTCAGTGTTGTACTACGGGTACAATGTCACTAGCCAGTAATGCAACTGTACCATCATACAAATAGTTGCCCATGTGGATCCAAGCTGCCCACTCCCCTCATGCCACATTAACAGAGTCTCAAAATGCATGAATTGATCCACATTGTACATCCTTACACCAACATATGTCTGTGGCAGATATGCTGTATGCAAGGAAATTAGGGAGGTATGAACTAATGCGGCTGACAATCCATAATGGTTGCACTGTCCATCCAATTAGCACATGTGTGGGACCTGCTAAAGGTAGATGACAAAGTAACACAAGCATTTTAAGCAAAGGACCTCCCTGTGCTTTGCTGCACTATTGTCACAATTCATGGTGCCAATGCAGTAAAGCACCAAAAGAGTGACAACACTCATTACACTACTGTGGGGATGTCCACCATGGTGAATAGGAAGGTAAATGACATGCTACCATGGTGTCAGTGGCTGGGGAAAAGGGCCTGCAAGGAATATGGTGAGGTGGGATCAATGCACAAAATACCTTGGAAGGTTGCCCCATGTGTGATGCACAATGCAACACATAATTAAAAACTACATCCTGGGGTCTGTAATATGTCACTGAGCCTCCAATAACAAGTAAATGATGAGCCATGTCAGCAGCCACTACAGTCAAAGTTTGACATTTCACTGTCTCATTGCAGAGAATGATGCCTTAGGTCCTGCCGACCTGCCTGTCCTGGATTTTACAGATTACATGGATGACCAGCTGCCAACCATCAATGAAGAGACTCCCCAGGATGTCTTAGGGTCCCTCCAGATACCACCTTCAGTCGCAGGGAGGACACACAGGCAGTCATTCTGACCCTGGCGGTTGTAAACCGCCAGGGCAGAGTGCCGCGGAAGCACCGCCAACAGGCTGGCGGTGCTTCCGGGGGCATTCTGACTGCGGCGGTAAAGCCGCGGTCAGAAACGGGAAGCCGGTGGTTTCCCGCCGGCTTCCCGCTGCCCCAGGGAATCCTCCACGGCAGCGCCGCAAGCAGCGCCGCCATGGGGATTCCGACCCCCTTCCCGCCAGCCTGGTTCTGGCGGTTTTCACCGCCAGAACCTGGCTGGCGGGAACGGGTGTCGTGGGGCCCCTGGGGGCCCCTGCAGTGCCCATGCCACTGGCATGGGCACTGCAGGGCCCCCCTAACAGGGCCCCACATAGATTTTCAGTGTCTGCGTGGCAGACACTGAAAATCACGACGGGTGCAACTGCACCCGTCGCACCCCTTCGACTCCGCCGGCTCCATTTGGAGCCGGCATCCTCGTGGAAGGGGGTTTCCTGCTGGGCGGGCGAGCGGCCTTCTGGCGGTCGCCCGCCAGCCCAGCGGGAAACTCAGAATGACCGCCGCGGTGCAGTCTTCTGGCGGTTCCTGCTAGGCCGGCGGCTTCCGCCGCCGGCGGGGGTCAGAATGACCCCCACAGTGTTGCAGGGTCTCCCCATGAACCACCTAACTACCAACACACAGCACCAACCAGTCCTGCCACAGTCCTGGATTCCGAGGACCCAGACATCACCTTTAAGAGCGCAGTGGTAGGAGTCCAGCGGGAATTGGCCAAGCAGGTGCGGGTGGGTATGGAGACCATGGCAAGCAGCCTCGGGGGAGTGCAGAAGTGCATCAGTCCAAATAAGGACAACCCAGCTGCCATCAGAGCCACCCACTCCCTGTTACGTGCACTCCAGCAGTCCCTGGCTGACATAGCTGCTGTCATGCCCATAGGTGCGAATGGGGCCGGTATTGCAGTTTGCGATTCGGTAATTGCATTTGCGATTTTTAAGAAATCGCTATTACCGATTCGCAAATGTGATACATTGCATTTTGCGAATCAGAAAAAACGATTTCTTAAAAATCGCTATTTTCCGACTCGCAAAAGGCCTCCTTGATACATCTAGCCCCTAATTACATGTGTGGTTTACTGTTGAACACAAAGCCACACACTAGGAATCTAATTTAAAAAAGGTGACTGATGGTATTCTGGGCTACAACCAACTTACAGAGCCTTTAAAGCATGTATTGAACAGACATCATGCAAGTTGACATATGGCATGTATGGGTCAGAACCAAGGGGCATATTTAAGGGCCCCTAGTGCCACTGGAGCGTACCTTTTTGTGATGCTCCGGTGGCGCTAAGAACTGCTTCATGTTTACAAGGAGGTGTAGCACCATTTTTTTGTGGCATTAAGGCCCTCATTCCAACCCTGGCGGTCTCTGACCGCCAGGGCGGAGGGCAGCGGAAGCACCGCCAACAGGCTGGCGGTGCTTCCAGGGCTATTCTGACCGCGGCGGCAAAGCTGTGGTCAGAAAAGGGGGACCGGCGGTTTCCCGCCGATTTTCCCCTGGCCCAGGGAATCCTCCATCGGGATTCCGACCCCCTTCCCGCCAGCCTGTTTCTGGCGGTTTTCACCGCCAGAACCAGGATGGCGGGAACGGGTGTCGTGGGGCCCCTGGGGGCCCCCTGCACTGCCCATGCCACTGGCATGGGCAGTGCAGGGGCCCCCTAACAGGGCCCCATACAGATTTTCACTGTCTGCTTTGCAGACAGTGAGAATCACGACGGGTGCCACTGCACCCGTCACACCCCTGCAACTCCGCCGGCTCCATTCGGAGCCGGCTTCCTCGTTGCAGGGGCTTTTCTGCCGGAAATGACCGCCTAAGCCTCCTTGAAAATATGGCCCCTCCGATGCAGTTTTCTGAGTCAGAGGGGAATGCAATGTGGGTTGCAGTGGACGTTCCACCGCAACACCCATTGCTTTTGATGCTGCCTCAGATTTACGAGTTGTCATAAACCTGAGGCAGTGCCAAAAACGAACGCCACCCCAAGGATGCCGTTAGTATGGCAAAACGAGGAGGGATGCTTTTATTCCTCCTCGTTTTTTGCTTTTTCTATGTGTGCTGCAGCACACAAGAAGAAGCAAAATACCATGGACGATTGTTTATGTGCAGGGAGGTGACCTTTCCTGAACATAAACCATCATTCCAAATGATGCTTTGGTACTTCTATGTGTACTGCATTTTGCAGCACACATAGGGGGTTATTACAACTTTGGAGGAGGTGTTAATCCGTCCCAAAAGTGACGGTAAAGTGACGGATATACCACCAGCCGTATTACGAGTTCCATAGGATATAATGGACTCGTAATACGGCTGGTGGTATATCCGTCACTTTACCGTCACTTTTGGGACAGATTAACACCTCCTCCAAAGTTGTAATAACCCCCATAGTGTGCTAAATCACCATTATAGATTGTTTGTGTGCAGGGAGGTACACCTTACTGCACATAAACAATCTATCCCCTCAATGCAGACACCCTTGCACTATGGTGCAAGGATGCCTGCCTTGGCGCTAGGCAGCTTAATTCAGTGCCAGCGCAGGTGGAAAAGCAGGGGTGCGCTGTATTGCTCAAAATATGGCGCACCTCTGTGTGTCTAAAGTGGCGCAGCGCAGCACTGCCATTTTTGGTACACCACTGCGCTCTGCCACTTTAACATGAATCTGGTCCAAAGTGTCTGGAATTTTTCCTGATGAGAGCACCAGTACATCTAATATGTGTGGAACAGAAGAGGCAAATTTGATCAGTGATGGACAGCTGTCAGTGTGCTAGGATACATACCACAAATGCGTTTAAGTAATATGTACCACACTTTACAAGATTATTTCTGACAGACCTCAACGATGACAGCTGAAGTTCCATACTCACCTGCCAGGATTCCGTGTACACACACAATGTGAATGTAAGGAACTGAGGATGACAAATGTTTTGAGGACATATTGCAACCAATCTGACAGCTCCTTGGTCATTGGGGATACCCAGTTATACATGTAAATAAATGCAGAAACCATACCCTAAGGCATTTCTCATACTTGGCCAGTGCACACATGAGAACATTCAGACTCAATCAACAAGGACACCGAATTGTCTAAAACTAACAGGATTTCATGAAACGTTAAAACAACACCTTAATAAAACCCAACCTAGACGCTATCCTACCCAAACTAACCTATACTAACTTATCTAAACTTACCCCTACAGCTATCTATCCTAATCTAAACGTATCTTAAACATTTAGGGGATCATTACAACATTGGCGGTATAAGGTGCTTACTGCCGTGCAGAAGACCGCCAATACACCGCCGCGTCCGCGGTAGACCGCCACAGCTATTATGACACACATCACGGAATCCGTCGAAATCCAGACACCCACACAATACCGCCACACCAAAGGTCAGCGATAAACATGCGGAAACAAATCCTCCACCTCCACGCCAACAAAAACACGCCCATGCTATTATGACCAACGAATCCACGCGGCGGTCTTTCAACCGCGGTATTCCATTGGCGATACACACCGCCGCGCTCAAAATACACACACATCTCCAAAACACCGCCACATTGGACAATTCAAAATACACACACCTGATACACATACAAACAACACTCCCACACACCCAACACAATATAAAACACACACCCACATCACCCACAAACCCCTACAACCAAAAATTTTAGTTGAAGGGGACAGAGAGAGCACAGCAATAGACAACCCCACCACACAGAAGCACACGACACCATCACCCACACAACATCCATGCACAAAACACTACACACCACTGCACTCACCACACTCATCAACACATACACCACCCCACAAATCACACACCACCCCATGTCACGCCAAAGACACCCCCGCTTCTCCGAGGAGGAGCTCAGGGTCATGGTGGAGGAAATCATCCGGGTAGAGCCACAGCTATTTGGCTCACAGGTACAGCACACATCAATAGCCAGGAAGATGGAGCTATGGCAAAGAATAGTCGACAGGGTCAATGCTGTGGGACAGCACCCAAGAAATAGGGAGGACATCAGGAAGAGGTGGAACGACCTACGGGGGAAGGTGCGTTCAACGGTATCCAGGCACCACATCGCGGTACAGCGGACTGGCGGCGGACCACCACCTCCTCCCCCTCAACTAACAACATGGGAGGAGCAAGTCTTGTCCATCTTGCATCCTGAGGGCCTCGGAGGAGTCGTTGGAGGAACGGACACTGGTAAGTCAAATCTTAACTATCATAACCCCCACCCTACCTGCATGATATCACACATCCCCACCATCACACCCTCCCCTATCACCCCAAATCCTCACCTATCTACCCATTACACCAACCACCCATCCCAAACCCAAGCCCTGCATGACATAACTAAGCATCAACACCCATCACCAAAGCATGGCCACTGCACAGACCCAGAACACCCCCCAACCATCAGCACACCAGCCCCCCCACAGGAATGCCTGCACTGGGGTTCACGCACACCCAACCATTGCACACCATTACACACACACATGCAATAATCATGTACTTATACCCCCGCAGGAACCCGAAGGAACGTCACCACACCAGAGGGTCCAGACAACACCACTCCACCCCCAGAAGAGGCCCACAGTGACGATAGCAGCTATGCCCCACTGGATCTTGATGACCAGCCCGGACCATCGTGGGCCTCGGGACAGTCGGTTCCCCTTGCCCAGCCCAACACCGAGCTGCCACCCTCTGGTAACACCAGCACAGCACCCACCCAGCGGGCCCAAACCTCCCTACCCAGGACAGGTCAATCAGCTGTGTGTCCGCCACTACAGGGCACCCAGGGTAACCCACCACCCCAACAACAACAGGGACTTGGGGGCAGTGGTAGTGGGCACACGGTCCAGGGGACGGAGGCCCAGGAACACAGGGGAACTGGGAGGGCTGCTGTGCGACACAGGGAGGACAGGCCAAGGGAACCCACTCTCAACGAGGCCCTCTCCTCCATCATGGGAGCCTACCACCACTCCCAGGAGATGATGGCCATGGTCCTGGACAAGTTGCAGGAGACCCTGCATCTGCAGGAGGAACAATATTTGGGGTTCAGGGAGGAGCTCAGGACCATCGGCTCCGCCCTGGGCACCATCGTAGGGGTGCTGACGGACATTCAAAAGACCTTGAGGGACACCGTGGCACTCCAAGGGGCCCCTGACACTAGGCAGGACGCCGAACTGCTCACCACCTCCGCCGGCGCTAGTGGACAGGAAGTCCCACCACAGGACCACCACACCAGCACCCCACCCTCTGCAGACGGACAACCACCGCGCAAGCGGGCACTGAGATCCAGGAACAGGACAGAGCAAGATGGCATGACCCCCGCCAGGAAATAAGACCACCCTGATAGTCCTCCCACTGTCCCACTTTGTTACCCTGCCCAAATCGGAACTGGGCCAGCTCCACTTCCAATGCCCAGATGTGCAATGTACCTGTGAGACTAATAGACTGGACTCTGCCATGGACATTCCTCCACCATCACCCATCACCATTTTACAACCCCCCTTCATTTTTGTACACTTAAATAAACACCCTTCAAACACCCCAAAAAATTGAGTCAGTCAATGTTTTGTAAATCTGTATAATCGATTACAGTTGCATAATGGGTTACCCATTGGAAGGCTAACATACCTATGTCACACATCACAAGCCCTTCAAGGATGCAAACAGTTGACACGTAGGTTACCACACTTGTGGAACTGAAATGGAAGGGGACAACTCAGTTAACAAATAGTGAGTGAAATTGAGGTACAGGATAGAGGTAGATGTGTGAAAGTGAATGTAAAGGTAAAAAAGAAAATGTGCTCACCTGTGTGTCACTGGAAATATTGCTGTATGACTGACTCCCTGTTGTCGTTTTCGTCTTCCTCAGCTTCATCCTCATCACTGTCCACAGGCTCCACAGCTGCTACAACACCGTCATCTGGATCATCCTCCTGCAGAAAAGGCACCTGGCGTCGCAAAGCCAAGTTATGGAGCATGGAGCAGGCGATGATGATGTTGCACACCTTCTTCGGTGAGTAGAATAGGGATCCATTGTACCGTTCCTCTGCCCTGGTCCTGGGATTCCTCACTGGGGTCAATAGCCAGGAAAGGTTGGGGTAACCAGAGTCCCCCAATAGCCATACACAGTGCCTCTGGAGTTCACCCATCATATCAGGGATGCTGCTATTGCGCAGGATGTAGGCGTCATGCACAGAGCCAGGGAACATAGCATTTACCTGGGAGATGTACTGGTCTGCCAAACAGACCATCTGGACATTCATAGAATGATAACTCTTCCTGTTCCTGTACACCTGTTCACTCCTGCGGGGGGGACCAGAGCTACATGGGTCCCATCAATGGCACCTATGACGTTGGGGATATGTCCAAGGGCATAGAAGTCACCTTTCACTGTAGGCAAATCCTCCACCTCAGGGAAAATGATGTATCTCCTTACGTGTTTCAGCAGGGCAGACAACACTCTGGACAAGACGTTGGAAAACATAGGCTGGGACATCCCTGATGCCATGGCCACTGTTGTTTGAAATGACCCACTTGCAAGGAAATGAAGCACTGACAGCACCTGCATGTCAGGGGGGATTCCAGTCGGATGGCGGATTGGTGAAATCAGCTCTGGCTCCAACTGGGTACACAGTTCCTAGATTGTGGCACGGTCAAACCTGTAGGTCACGATTAAATGTCGCTCCTCCATTGTCAACAGGTCCACCAGCGGTCGGTACACCGGCGGATTCCGCCATCTTCTCATATGTCCCAGCTGACGGTGCCTACGAAGGACAACAGCGAAGAAACAGTCACAATTCTTATAGGTATGTACCCACAGTCACACACAAGACTACCCCAGACAATAAACCCTTCCTGTATGTGTGTTGAGTGTAGGCCTCAGTATGTGTGACGCAGTTGAAAATGAATCCATGTGGGCCCCTGAAATGGCAGCTGCCTGACCTCTAAACTGGGACAATGGGATTGTGGGGTAACAGCGCTGGCGTTGCACACCGTCGCGGTAGGCGGTCGTAGAGCGCGGCGCAATGATGCATTGGTTAACAATGGACCCTATGGGTCCCAGGAGCCAATGAACAGGTGCGCCGGCGGTGATGATGCGCCCCGCCGCGGACGTCACCGCCATTTTCTATCTCTTCAATCACTAGATACCTGACCTTCGACAGGAGAGGACCTACACTGCTAGTGCTGCTGTGACCTCGGTCTGGAAGCGACGATGGGTGCTGCGTCTGGGGAAAGGGCCCCTGCCTTCACATCGGAGGAGTTGGAGAAACTTGTGGATGGGGTCCTCCCCCAGTACACGCTACTCTACGGTCCTCCAGACCAACAGGTTAGTACACAGGGAGCACGTTGTAGGGGCTAGGCCTGGGTGGAGAGGGCTGGGTGGAAGAGGGAAGGGGCCAGAAGTCATACTACAGTAAAGCATGGGAATAAATGGGCCACATGGTCAGAGTATGGAGGGGGGCCACACATATTGATGGTGCAATTGGTAATGACTGTTCCTCTTCCCTTGTGCATGTCATGTAGGTCAGCGCCCACCAGAAGAGGGACATTTGGCATGCCATCGCCAAGGAGGTCCGGACCCTGGGGGCCCACCAGAGACGGGGCACCCACTGCCGGAAGAGATGGGAGGACATTCGCCGCTGCAGCAAGAAGACGCCGGAGGCTCAGCTGGGGATGGGCTCCCAACGTGGGAGGGGTGCCTGTCGTAACATGACCCCCTGATGTTCCGGATCCTGGCGGTGGCCTACCCGGAGTTGGATGGGCGCTTAAGGACATCACAGCAGACACAAGGGGGTGAGTACAAACTCATTCTGCGGACTTTGCGTGCAGTGGAGGTGTCTGGGTGGGGGAGGTGGGCTGTGGGTGTCCGTAGGCCAGGGCGAGTTAGTTAGGCAAGGCCCCTCCGTAATGTAGGCCATGTGGCACTCTACCCCACCTCAGAAAACTAGCAAGTTGAGGTATAGTTGCCCCTGTGGCATCCATGTGCGCAGATTTCCAGCATTGCCATGTAGCCCATATCCATGAAATTGCATGTGCAGAGGGCAGGAGCGCGGCGTTGTGCATGGGGCTGCTGCGTTTGTCTTGTCCGCCAACGGTAGCGGTATGCCATGTACTAAAACTCTCTTACTTCTGTCCCCCCCCTTTTCCTGCTCTCCCTGTCCGTTTGTACATCAGCATCAACAGGCGGAGGTACAGTGGCACCGGAGCACGAGGGAGCTGCATCCCACATGGCCATGGAGGGCCACACCACAGACTCTGAATACACCAATGGGACGGAGGGTGAGGGGAGCTTCACGTCGGCCACCGGATCACCAACCAGTGACACAGACTCGTCCGCCGATGTGAGGTCCCCTGTGGTGGCGGCACCATCTGTGCACCCCACTTCTACAGGTACAGCCGCCACCCCCCCACCAGCACCGCCCTCCCAGCAGCCACTCAGCGTTCGCCCCGTGCCCGCTCACCCAGGAGGGTGGGCATCACCTTTGCCTCTGGCACCTCAGGCCCTGCCCCAGTCACCCCTGCTGCCCTCAGTGAGGAGGCCATTGACCTCCTCAGGTCACTCACTGTTGGGCAGTCTACCATTGTGAATGCCATCCAGGGTGTAGAAAGGGAGTTGCAACACGGTAATGCATTCCTGGAGGGCATTCATTCTGGTCAGGCTGCCCTTCAGCGAACCCTGCAATCTCTGGCCTCAGCACTGATGGCAGCAATTGTCCCTGTGTCCAGCCTCCCCCCTCCAACTTCCTCCACCCAGACCCAATCCCCTGTATCCCAGCCCATCCCAAGCACACCTACAGACCAGCATGCAGACAAGTCAACACACCCAAGTAGCTCAAGCAAACATAGGCACCACACACACCACAAGCACTCACACAAGCATCACACCCATACAGACACAGCAACATCCACTGTCTCCACTGTGTCCCCCTCCTCCTCTTCTCCCTCCTCCCTCCCAGTCTCGTCTACACACACACCTGCATGCACCACATCTACAGGCACTAGGATTCGCACCAGGACACCCAGCACCACACGCCGCTCACCTGCACTCACCACCTCCACTGCCATTTACACGTCCCCTGTGTCCTCTCCCAGTGTGTCTGTGACGCCCCCTCCCAAAGTACCCAAACGCCGGCAATCACTCACCCAACATCCATCCACTTCACGACAGCCTCCAGTACCTGCACCTGCACCCAAAACAGCTAAAGTGACACCTCCTACAACCACCTCCTCTTCCTCCACTCCCAGACCCCCTCCAGCTACCCATCCCAGTGTTCGTCAGAAACTGTCCCTCTGTCAAATTGAACTTTTTGCCCCCCCCCCCCTCCAATTCATCAGTCCCGTCGTAGCGCCTCAGCCAAAAAGCCTCCAGGACCAGTGGTGCCTGTTCAAGGTTTTTGGAGTGCACCGTCCACCAGGGCAGGCAGTAGGACCCGGAGCCAAGGCACAGGCAGCCCACCCCCTGTAAAGGCTCCGAAATTGGAGAGTGGACGACGGGACCGTGGCAAAACTACTAGTGGGACAACAAGTGAAATGGGATCGAAGGTGATTGGTGAGTCAGCTGTAACTCCAAAAAAGGTGGGGAAGGTCCAGAGGAAGTCTGCCCAGCCTGTTGTGAGTGTCACGGCGGAGAAGTGCGCCATCATTTCCGGCGGTCCAGACACAACCGCCAGCACCGTCGTCACTGGTCCAGAGACCACTGCCAGAGTCACAGCCCAGGAGGGCTCAAGTATCGTCACTGGTCCAGAGACCACCGCCAGAGTCACAGCCCAGGAGGGCTCAAGTATCGTCACTGGTCCAGAGACCACCGCCAGAGTCACAGGCCAGGAGGGCTCAAGTATCTTCACTGGTCCAGAGACCACCGCCAGAGTCACAGCCCAGGCGGGGCCAGGATGCCACAGCCCCGCTGGGCAATGATGGAACGTCATGCCACACACCAATGTCCAGTGTGGAAATCGTCATGCCACACACCAATGTCCAGTGTGGAAATCGTCATGCCACACACCAATGTCCGTATCAGAACCGCCATGTCAAAGCACCGCTGAAGAGGGCAAAGACCGCCATGTCAAAGCACCGCTGAAGAGGGCAAAGACCGCCATGTCAAAGCACCGTTGAACAGTCCTGAAGCGCCATGTCATAGCACCGCTGAAGAGGGCAAAGACCGCCATGTCAAAGCACCGCTGAACAGTCCTGAAGCGCCATGTCATAGCACCGCTGAAGAGGGCAAAGACCGCCATGTCAAAGCACCGCTGAAGAGGGCAAAGACCGCCATGTCAAAGCACCGCTGAATAGTCCTGAATCGCCATGTCATAGCACCGCTGAAGAGGGCAAAGACCGCCATGTCATAGCACAGCTGAACAGTCCTGAAACCCCATGTCATAGCACCGCTGAAGAGGGCAAAGACCGCCATGTCATAGCACCGCTGAACAGTCCTGAAACGCCATGTCATAGCACCGCCGAAGAGGGCAAAGACCGCCATGTCATAGCACCGCTGAAGAGGGCAAAGACCGCCATGTCAAAGCACCGCTGAACAGTCCTGAAACGCCATGTCATAGCACCGCTGAAGAGGGCAAAGACCGCCATGTCAAAGCACCGCTGAACAGTCCTGAAACGCCATGTCATAGCACCGCTGAAGAGGGCAAAGACCGCCATGTCAAAGCACCACTGAACAGTCCGGAAACGCCATGTCATAGCACCGCTGAAGAGGGCAAAGACCGCCATGTCATAGCACCGCTGAACAGTCCTGAAACGCCATGTCATAGCACCGCTGAAGAGGGCAAAGACCGCCATGTCAAAGCACCGCTGAACAGTCCTGAAACGCCATGTCATAGCACCGCTGAAGAGGGCAAAGACTGCCATGTCAAAGCACCGCTGAACAGCCCGGAAACGCCATGTCATAGCACCGCTGAAGAGGGCAAAGACCGCCATGTCATAGCACCGCTGAAGAGGGCAAAGACCGCCATGTCAAAGCAGCGCTGAACAGTCCTGAAACGCCATGTCATAGCACCGCTGAAGAGGGCAAAGACCGCCATGTCAAAGCACCGCTGAACAGTCCTGAAACGCCATGTCATAGCACCGCTGAAGAGGGCAAAGACCGCCATGTCAAAGCACCGCTGAACAGTCCTGAAACGCCATGTCATAGCACCGCTGAAGAGGGCAAAGACCGCCATGTCATAGCACCGCTGAAGAAGGCAAAGACCGCCATGTCAAAGCACCGCTGAAGATGTCAATGCACCGGGTAGGAATGAATTGCCCGCCACATCAGGCATCCTTATCCCATGAGCAGCTGGGACAGTGACAGGACACTACCATTCACGGGGAGACTCATCCAGTCTGGGCACCAGTCACCCCCCAGTACCAGTATGGACCTGCATCAACTTGAGAGACTGTGGCTTTGCACTCCCCAGGATGTGACAGTGGGCAACCCACCCACTGTATAGACTTGAGAGACTGTGGCTTTGCACTCCCCAGGATGTAGCAGTGGGCAACCCACCCACTGTATAGACTTGAGAGACTGTGGCTTTGCACTCCCCAGGATACATCAATGGGCATGAAGCCCTGTCGTGGATCTGGCTTTGCGTTTATGTGGCTGAGGTGCCCCCCCTTCCCTTCCCCCTGAGGTGCCTGTAGTGTTTCTATCTGATGCCCCGGCAGTGTTCTCTCCGATTTTGGTCAGGTATCTATTGTGGGCCTCGCCCATGCATTTTTGGACTGTTTGTGCATGGACATTGTTGTGTACATATCTGTACTACTTCTCGGATTGTATATATGTAAATAAGAGTGATTTTAGTATACATCTATTTGTTTATTTTTGTATGACATGTATATTGGCACATTACAAAGTTTGTCCGAAATTCGCATTGTCTTTGCATTCTTCCGGGGGAATTGTGGGTTGTTACTGTGATGTTTGTGACTGCATTGGTGTGTATGTTGTAATATGCGAGGGTGGGGGTGGGGGTGTTTGGTGGGTCCCCCCCTAACTTTTGCCTCCCCCCTCCCCCGTGTCGTAGGTGCTGTACTCACCGGTATCTTCTGCGCCTACGTCGCTGTTGGTCGTGAAGGAGCAGAAAGACAAGGGCAGGTAGTATATGGAGTTCCGGGTCCATGTAGTCGTCGTTCCTCGTGGGATATGTTAAGGTGAGCGTTTTCCCATAGCAAAAGCTGTTTCTGCCGTGTTTTTATCTATGGTGAATCCGCCCCTGAAAAGGTGGCGGATTGGCCTGTAGTGATACTGTGGGCGGTACATTGTCTCCCGCCTGTCTGTTGGCGGTGACCGCTGCGATGCTTGTCTGTACCGCCGTGGCGGGCCAAGTGTTAAAGTGGCTGTCTTTGTTGGCGGTTTCCGCCAGGTTCATAATTCCCTTTTTTTGTCCGTCTGACTGTTTGCGGTATTACCGCATCTTTAACACCGTCCGCCAGGGTTGTAATGACCCCCTTAATGCCACACACTAAACACTGTCCTACCCACCCCCCTTAAGAGACTAAGGGGGTCATTCTGACCTCGGCGGTAAAAGGCGCTTACCGCCGGTCAGAAGACCGCCATAACACCGCCGCGGTAATCCGCCACGGTCATTCTGACCCGCAACTGGCAAACCGCCAAAAACCCGACAACAACAAAAGTCCGCCACACCAACGGCCAGCGAAAAACTGGTGATGACCAAACCTCCACCGTCACGCCAACAGAAATACGCCCATGCTATTCCGACCCACAAATCCCCGCAGCGGTCTTTCAACCGCGGTATTCCATTGGCGGTACACACCGCCGCGCTCAAAATACACACACCTTTACAAAACACAGCCACATTGGACAATTCGAAATACACACACCTGAGACACATACACACACCACTCCCACACACCCATTACAATATAAAACACACACCTACATCACCCTTACATCCACAATTGCGACTGAAGGCCAGAGAGAGACAGCACAGAATAGAGTACACCATCACACAGAGGCAAATCACAACATCACCCACACAATATCCACGCACAAAACACCATACACCACCACACTCACCACACTCTACAACACATACACCACCCCCACACCTCATCCACACCACCCCATGGCACCCCAAAGACAACCCAGGTTTTCTGACGCAGAACTCAGGGTCATGGTGGAGGAAATAGTTCGGGTAGAGCCCCAGCTCTTCGGGACACAGGTGCAGCACACCACCATTGCCAGGAAGATGGAGCTATGGCAAAGAATAGTGGACAGGGTCAACGCTGTGGGACAGCATCCACGAAATCGGGACGATATCAGGAAGCGGTGGAACGACCTACGGGGGAAGGTGTGTTCCATGGTATCAAGGCACAACATTGCGGTGCAGAAGACTGGCGGCGGACCCCCACCTACTCCCCCAGAATTCACAGCATGGGAGGAGAAAGTCTTGCACATCCTGCATCCTGAGGGCCTCGCAGGAGCAGCTGGAGGAATGGACTCTAGTAAGTCAAATCTTCACTACTTCATTCCCCCCACCCCACCTGCATGCCAAATCATACCCCCACCCTCACCCCCACCCCCATCACACCAACTCCTTGCAAATGGCTCACCATCACAACCCACCCATCCCAACACCTAGCCCTGCATGCGTCCACAAAGCATGGACACCCATCACCAAAGCATGCCCACTGCACATTCCCATCTCCCCCAGAAGCCACCATCACAACAGCCCCCACAAGGGAATGCCAGCACTGGGGTACACGGCCACCCACCCATTGCACACTATGGCACACACAGAAGCAATAACTATACTCTTACACCCCTGCCACCACACCGCCCAGGAGGGTCCAAAAATGTCCATCCCACCCCCAGAAGAGGCCCCCAGTGATGACAGCAGCTCTGTCTCCCTGGACCCAGATGACCAGCCCGGCCCATCGGGGACCTCGGGACAGTCGGTTCCCCTCACACAGCCACAGGCCACAGCAGACCTACCCCCCTCTGGGAACACCAGCACAGCTCCCACCCAGCGGGCCCATGCCTCTGTCTCCAGGACACGTCAATCAGTGGTGTGTCCACCACTACAGGGCACCCAGGTTGACCCACCACCCCAACAACAGCAGGGACCTGGGAGCAGTGGTAGTGGGCACACGGTCCAGGAGACAGAGGCCCAGGGAAACAGGGGAACTGGGAGGGCTGCTGTGCGACAGAGGGGGGACAGGCCCAGGGAACCGACTCTCCACGAGGCCCTCTCCTCCATCATGGGAGCATACCACCGCTCCCAGGAGACGATGGCTACGGTACTGGCCAGGTTCCAGGAGATCCAGGTACTGCAGGAGGAACAGTACATGGGGTTCAGGGAAGAACTCCAAGCCATTAGTTCCGCAATAGGGACCATCGTCGTGGCTCTTACCCAGATTGTCACCACATTGCGGGACCATGTGGCACCACAAAGGGCCCCTGTCACTAGCATGGACCAGGAAAAGCCTACCACCTCCGCCGGCGCTAGTGGACAGGAGGCCCCCACACAACAACAGGCCACCAGAACCCCACCTCCTGCAGAAGAACAACCACCCCGCAAGCGGTACCTGAGATCTAGGAAGAAGACAGAGTAGGATGCCAAGACCCCCGCCAGCAAAGGATACCCCCTGATGTCATCCCACTGTCCCACATTGTCACCCTGTCCAACCTTGAACTGCCCCTGCTCCATCCTTCCACAGGCATATGGACAATGCACCTGTGAGACTGAAAATCTGGACTCTGCCATGGACATTACTCCACCATCACCCATCACCGATTTCCAAGCATGTCCCTAAATTTAGCACTTAAATAAAATCACTTATTGCACTAAAATTATCTGGAGTCTGCTTGTATTTTGAACAAATGTATTAGACATAACGGTGCCAAAATGTTCAGTTACATTGTGATGACAACATACCACTGTCACACAGCTGTAGTCCATGGGCAAACAAAGCAGAGGTCACGCAGTGGGGCCCACATCTCTGAAAACGGACGGGAAAGTCACAACTCAGTTAACATAAACTGGGGGGAAACTCAGACAGTAGAGAGGCAGGAGACTGTAAGTACATGTAAAATGGCGGTTTTGATTCGTACCTGTGTGTTATTGAAAATACTGTTGTATCACTGTGTCCCTGTTGTCTGTGTCGTCCCCGTCGTCTTCCTCCTCTTCACTCTCCACAGGCTCCACAGCTGCCACAACACTACCCTCTGGACCATCCTCCTGCAGGAAAGGCACCTGGTGTCGCAAAGCCAGGTTGTGAAGCATACAGCAGGCCACGATGATCTGGCACACCTTCTTCGGTGAGTACATTAGGGATCCACCTGTCATATGCATGCACCTAAACCAGGCCTTCAGGAGGCCGAAGGTCCGCTTGATCACCCTCCTAGTCCGCCCATGGGCCTCATTGTACCGTTCCTCTGACCTGGTCCGGGATTCCTCACTGGGGTCAGTAGCCACGACAGGTTGGGGTAACCAGAGTCACCAATTAGCCACACACGGTGTCTCTGTAGCTGTTCCATCACATAAGGGATGCTGCTATTTCGCATGATGTACGCGTCATGCACTGACCCAGGGAACTTGGCATTTACATGGGAGATGTACTGGTCCGCCAAACAGACCACCTGGACATTCATAGAATGATAACTTTTTATGTTCCTGTACACCTGTTCACTTTCACTGGGGGGAACCAAAGCCACATGGGTCCCATCAATAGCACCAATGATGTTGGGAATATGTCCCAGGGCATAGAAATCACCCTTCACTGTAGCCAAATCGCCCACCTCAGGGAAAACAATGTAGGTCCGCATGTATTTCATCAGGGCAGACAACACTCTGGACAAAACCTTAGAAAACATAGGCTGAGACATCCCTGATGAAATGGCCACTGTTGTTTGAAATGACCCACTTGCCAAAAAATGGAGTACTGACGGAACCTGCACCAGAGGGGGAATCCCTGTGGGTTGGCGAATGGGTGACATCAGGTCTGGCTCCAGCTGGGCACACAGTTCCTGTATAGTGGCTCGGTCAAGTCTGTATGTCAGTATGACATGTCTTTCTTCCACTGTCGACAGGTCCACCAGCGGTCTGTACACAGGAACATTCCTCCATCTCCTCGCAAGTCCCAGCGGACGGTGCCTAGGAAGGACAACATGGAGCACAGAGTCAAGCAAACCCCAGGTACGTTCCCACAGCTTGCGCAGTACACGATTCGCTATGCATTGAATGGCTTGTATGAGTGGCAATGCAAGGCCTAGGCCTGTGTGACGCAGTAGAAATTAAGCCATGTGGGCCCTTGAAATGGCGGCTGCCTGACCTGTGAAGTGTGACAATGGGATGTGAGGTCAATCCGCTGGCGTGGCACACCGTGGCGGTAGGCGGTCGAAGACCGCGGTGCAAAGCCGCATTGGTTAACATAGAACCCTATGGGTTTCAGGAGCCAATGACGAAGTGCGCCGGCGGGCGCGGTACGCACCGCCACGGGCGTGACCGCCATTTTCTATCAGCTTAATCACTCGAGACCTGATCATCCACAGGAGAGTACCTATACTGCAAGTGCTGCTGTGACATCGGTCTGGAAGAGACAATGGCTGCTGCGACTGGGGAAAGGGCCACCTGCCTTCACTTCTGAAGAATTGGAGAAACTCGTGGATGGGGTCCTCCCCCAGTATGCGCTACTCTACGGTCCTCCAGACCAACAGGTTAGTACACTGGGACCATGCTTTGTGGGCAATGCCTGGGTTGAGTGGGGTGAATGAACGAAGGTGCGGAGGGGAGCGTATGAGGCATGCATCAAATGACAGATGAGAGCATGTGCCACATGGCAAGGGTGGGGATGGGGGGACACTCACATCGAGCATGCAGAAAATTTTGATATTTTATTTTCTCTCCCTGTACGTGTCACATAGGTCAGCGCCCATCAGAAAGTCGACATTTGGCATGCCATCGCCAAGGACGTCCGGACCCTGGGGGTCCACAACAGACGGGGCACCCACTGCCGCAAGAGGTGGGAGGACATCCGCCGCGGGAGCAGAAAGACCGCGGAGGCTCTGCTGGGGATGGCCTCCCAACGTAGGAGGGGTGCCACCCGTCAATTGACCCCCCTGATGTCTCGGATCCTGGCGGTGGCCTACCCAGATTTGGATGGGCGCGTGAGGACATCACAGCAGACACAAGGGGGTGAGTACAAGCACATTCTGCTATCTTCGCGCGCAGTGGAGGTGTCTGGGTGGGGGAGGAGGAATGTGGGTATCCCTAGGCCAGGGCGATTTCTGTAGGCTAGTCCCATCCGTAAGGCATGGCCCTGTGCCCCCGCCCTCCACCTCTGTAGGGTGCCAAGTACACCTATCCATGGCCTTGTGTCCCCTGTGTGTGCAGATGTCGTCCATTGGCTTGTAGGCCAAGTCTCACTGATTGAGTAGTGTACCCCAAGTGCGCGGCGTAGTGCAGGGGGCTTCTGTGTCTGTCCTCTCCGCCAACTGTGTTGCCAATGCATGCACTCAACATATCTTTATTTCTCTCCCCCCCCTTTTTTTGTCTGCTCTTCCTGTTCATGTGTGCATTAGCATCATCTGGCGGAGGAGAAGTGGCATTGGAGCACGAGGGAGCTGCATCTCACATGGCCCCGGAGGGCCATGCAACGGACTCTGATTTCACCAGTGAGACGGAGGGCGAGGGGGGCTCCACAACGGGGACACGTGGAGACATCAGCGACACCGACACGTCCTCGGAAGGGAGCTCCCTTGTGGTGGCGGCAACATCCGTGCCCACCGCAACAACAGATACAGCCGCCACCCAGCGCACCAACTCCGCCCTCCAAGCAGCCCCCCAGCGTTCGCCCCGTGCTCGCTCGCACACCAAGGCGGGCATCTCCTTCGCCACGGGCACCTCAGGCCCTGCCCCAGTTACCCCTGCTGCCCTCAGTGAGGAGGTCATTGACCTCCTCCGGACGCTCATTGTTGGGCAGTCTACCCTTTTGAATGCCATCCAGGGGGTGGAAAGGGAGGTGCATCGGAGCAATGCATACCTGGAGGGCATTCATTCGGTTCAGGCTGCCCATCAGCGATCGTTCAACGCTCTGGCCTCAGCACTGACGGCAGCCATTGTCCCTGTCTCCTGCCTCCCTCCTCCAACTCCCTCCACCCAGTCCCACTCCCCTGTTCCTCTGCCTATCCCAGACACACCTACAGACCAGCCTGCACACACCTCAACACCCAAGGTCAGCTCATCCAAACATAAGCACCACACATCCCACAAGCATTCACACAAGCAACATCTACATGCAGACATGCCAACAGCCACTGCCTCCTCTGTGTCCCCCTCCTCCTCGTCTCCCTCCTCCCTCCCTGTGACGTCTCCACTCACACTTGCATGCACCACTTCATCAGCCACTACGTCCATCACCAGCACACCCACCAGAACACTCTGCACACGTGCAGTCACCACCCCCACTGCCATTTACACGTCCCCTGTGTCCTCTCCCAGTGTGTCTGTCACCCCCTCTTCCAAACCACATAAACGCAGGCAGCCACCCACCCAACAGCCATCCACCTCACGACAGCCTCCGTCACAAGCACCTGCACCCAACGACAGCACACTTGACTCTCCTACAACCACATCCTCTTCCTCCACTCCCGTACCCACTGCACCTGCCCTCCCCATTGCTCCTAAAAAGTTTTTCCTCTCCAAACTTAACCTCTTTCCATCACCTGACCCACCCCCTCCATCTTGTAAAAGTCCAATCAGCACCTCAGCCACCACAAGCCCTGGACCTACAAGGACCATAGTCCAGGGATATTGGAGTCCACCACCTTCGAGGGCAGCTACATCGGCCAGCAGCAAAGGGACAGCCAGCCCACCCCCTGGGAAAAAATCCAAAAAAGGCAAGGGCCGGCGCGAGAGGACAGAGACGGCAGCCTCCACAGGCACCACACTGGCACCGTCAGGAAGTGGGGTGCCACCTGGCACATCTCCAAAGGGAGGCAAGGGACACAGAGGATCAGGCAAGGATGGCAAGGGCAGCACGGCCGACAAGTCCGGCAGCAGGCGAGCTGCCCAGGAGGGCCCCACCAGACCCATTCCGGGGGTGAAGGAGTACACCCACGGGCACTGGACACCAGCACAGGAGGGCCCCGCAAGCGAGAAGTCGGATGGCGAGTGAACACCAGATATTGGCCAGATCTGGTGCCCTGGAGACACATGTGAAGAACCGCTGAACAGGGCCCCACCGTCTCAAGAACCGCTGAACAGGGCCCTTCAAGACAAGCACCGCTGAACAGGGCCCGCCGTCTCATGAACCGCTGAACAGGGCCCTTCAAGACAAGCACCGATGAACAGGGCCCCGCCGTCTCAAGAACCGCTGAACAGGGCCCTTCAAGACAAGCACTGCTGAACAGGGCACCGCCGTCTCAAGAACTGCTGAACAGGGCCCTTCAAGACAAGCACCGCTGAACAGGGCCCTTCAAGACAAGCACCGCTGAACAGGGCCCCACCGTCTCAAGAACCGCTGAACAGGGCCCTTCAAGACAAGCACCGCTGAACAGGGCCCTTCAAGACAAGCACCGCTGAACAGGGCCCGCCGTCTCAAGAACCGCTGAACAGGGCCCTTCAAGACAAGCACCGCTCCGCTGGGCACCGCAGTCTCTGCACCGCTCCGCTGGGCCCTTCCTCTTAAGCACCGCTCCGCTGGGCCCTTCAACTCAAGCACCGCTCCGCTGGGCACTTCCTCCCAAGCACCGCTCCGCTGGGCCCTTCCTCTCAAGCACCGCTCCGCTGGGCCCTTCAAATCAAGCACCGCTCCGCTGGGCACTTCAACTCAAGCACCGCTCCGCTGGGCACTTCCTCTCAAGCACCGCTCCGCTGGGCACTTCCTCTCAAGCACCGCTCCGCTGGGCCCTTCCTCTCAAGCACCGCTCCGCTGGGCACCGCCGTCTCTGCACCGCTCCGCTGGGCCCTTCCTCCCAAGCACCGCTCCGCTGGGCACCGCCGTCTCTGCACCGCTCCGCTGGGCCCTTCAACTCAAGCACTGCTCGGCTGGGCACTTCCTCTCAAGCACCGCTCCGCTGGGCCCTTCCTCTCAAGCACCGCACCGCTGGGCCCTTCAACACAAGCACCGCTCCGCTGGGCCCTTCCTCCCAAGCACCGCTCCGCTGGGCACCGCCGTCTCTGCACCGCTCCGCTGGGCCCTTCAACTCAAGCACCGCTGACACATTGGCAGAAGGGGCAGGCCCGGATCAGTGTCGGACAGGGCTGCATGATACACTCTGGGCACCAAGACTCCTCCAGTACCGCTGGAGTCTGTCATCCACTTGTGAGACTGTGGCTTTGCACTCCCCAGGATGGCACAGTTGGCAAGACACCCACTGTATGGACTTGAGAGACTGTGGCTTTGCACTCCCCAGGATGGCACAGTGGGCAGGCCACCCACTGTAGGGACTTGAGAGACTGTGGCTTTGCACTCCCCAGGATGGCACAGTGGGCAAGCCACCCACTGTAGGGACTTGAGAGACTGTGGCTTTGCGCTCCCCAGGATTGAACAGTGGCCATGGAGGCCCCTCGTGGATCTGGCGTCGTGGACTCATGTGGCTGAGGTGCCCCCCCTTCCCTTCCCCCTGAGGTGCCTGTAGTTTTCCTATCTGATGCCCCTGCAGTGTTCTCTCCAATGGGTTCGGGTCTCATGTGTGGGCTTTGCCCATGTGTTGAGGACCATTGGCCCACGTACAATGACAGAAAGCCAATTTTGACGGAACAATTTACATATGTGTATATAGTTATGGGATGTTCGACTTACTTATTTACTTAGCCTTACAATATATTTGAATTCCAATAACATATTATTTTGTCTTTGCATTCTTCCGGGGGGTTTGGGGGGTGTCACTCTGAGTTGTTGCTCTGCATTGGTGTGTAGGTAGTTGGGGGGGGGGATGTCGCGTATGTGTGTGCCCGTATTCTTTTCTCCTCCCCCTCCCCTGTGTCGTAGGTGCAGTACTCACCGTTGTCTTCTGCGCCGGCGTTCGTGCTCCTGGTAGAGGAGCAGGTAGACAATTGCTGGTAGGATGTGTAGTTCTGGTTCCATGCTGTCCAGATTCCTCGTGGAGTGTGTAGGGTGAGCGTTTTCCCGTTCGTAGTCTGTTTCCGCCGTGTTTTTATCGGCGGGGCTCCCGCCCCGGAAAAGGTGGCGGATTGGTGAGTTGTGATAGGGTGGGCGGTACATTGTCTGCCGCCTGTCTGTTGGCGGTGACCGCCGCGCTGTTTGTTTGTCCCGCTGTGGCGGTCGGAGTGTTAAAGTGGCGGTCTGTGTTGGCGGTTCCCTCCAGGGTCAGAATTCCATTTCTTTTACCGCCTGCCTGTTGGCGGGTTGGCCGCCGCTTTAACACCGACCGCCAGGGTTGGAATGACCCCCTAAATACAAGTAGGACAACATAAACCAAGGCTACACATATACTAACTTAACTTATAACCTAAACAAATATATTTTTTTTGTAAATGTTTTCAATGGATCTTTTTTTTATTTTATTTTATTTTTTATAAACATAGAATCCCATACACAAGCCCCCACCCAACCCCCAAAACAAAAAAAACAATAGTAAAACCCCCCTAACTACACTTACTCTGTCTTACAACTAACTTAATCTATTTACCTAACCCATCATTACCCATCTAGATCCCACGAAAACTGATACCAATATACAACAGGAGAAGGGGAGGAACTGGGAGGCTGTGCATTAACATGTTAAGCTTTTTTATTGCAAAACTTCAGCAGCTTGTTATTTCAAACATTGTCCTGCTCAAGTTGGTCCAACCTTGCCCTCATGGCTGCCATGTTCCTCCTCATGTCTGCCTCAAAGTTTGAGGATGTGGCTGCTTCAGGTGGCTGTTGCAGTGCCTGAGTAGGCATATGTGCTGTTAATGTGGATGGGGTGGACCAGCTGAGGTCCCCCTTGCCCCTGATGTTGTGCCTGATGTGCCCTGAACAGTTGTGGCCTGTTTTGAAGGTCCCCCATGTGGAAAGCCAAGCCAAGTCCCTGAAGATTTTACCCTTCGATACTTCCTGGCCATTTTCCAGTAACCTTCCTGTACCTCCATGATGTGGGGGAAACGCTCTGCCCTCTTTTCAAAAGAATGTTTCTTTGCTGTGGTCAAAGTGGCAGCTAAAACATGAGGAGAACATGACATCAAATACTGCATTGTGTAGAGGTAGAACAAACATGCAATGGTCACAGCATCCTCAGATGACACATGCTGTCCACCAGACATTCCATAACAATGTCAATTTCCAATTCAAGACTAAATTTCCTGCCAGCCATCTATGGTATCATATATATGTCACTGGGTTAACGGCTATCCATTGTTGACCTTTAGGGCCCAGAGGTGAGTGGACTAGTACCTCCTTGTGCAACATATGTGTCATCATACTAGTGAGGATCAAGTGGCCCAACAAGTCTCAAATCCCTGTGCCATAGTCACAAAGTGGCGCAATGCATGCATTTCACCACTTTGACACCCATTGTGCTACATCAAGCCTTGATGGATGCAAGGTGGGGTTCACTGGGTAGGGGGACAGGAAAAATGGCACTCGGAATACTAAGGAATGCCAATGCATCATTCATGTGTCCTTGAGTTAACACCTGCTCAGGGCAGGCGTTGCAAGGTGGCACACCATTGCTTACAATGGGCCCCCATGTACACTTCAGGCCCATATAGTTTGCCCTAAGCCTGAACAGTATATTTCTATTGTCTACAGATGTTGTACCTATTGCCCCCTACCCTGTGGTATGGTGTGAAAAATGTCTTATGTGACGCATGTATGGTGGCTCTATGGGTACCCTAAGGGGCACAGGAAGAGTGGCTCTGCACTGGGTGCAACGACAATATTCCTTCTCATTGAACTACCTGTGCACACGTATGTTTAACATCTCCTAAGTACCAGGTATACACTCAGCATCCACATTCTATACACACGTGATGTGACCGAGCTCACTCACAATTATCATGATGGGTAGCTCATGTTGGTAAATCTGCAGACATCTAGTTTGCTACAATCTGTAGACATGTTCTACATCCATCAGGAGCAGAGTTGTATTCTCATTGTGTACTCAGCTGACTGTTGACCAGCACAGTAAGGCTCCTTGCACATCTGCTGCCTTACTTAATTTCTGAAGAGTAGTGAGGCACTGGTGGTGCAAGTGTCTCCTTCATAAGCCCCCTAGAGACCTCAACACATGTACATCATCTGTACCATATCCTGAGTAACTTAAGGCAACAGTGCTGTAAAAACTGCTGTGACAAATATGTTGACAACAGGCATGCGAATTAGATAAACAGCACCTCTGGCATACATCTTAACTGACATCAGTGTGTAAGTGTGCATGCTTTCCTTTTCCTAACACCCACAATTCAATAGCAGCACAGGTTGGCACTTGTGCAACAATCAACCTAATCTACACCCTCAACATTGCATCAGACATAATGTCAATATCCTAACTTAGAAGAAGTCATCTCATTGGTCACACATGATTCTTCAACATTACATTGCACACATCATACCCTCTCACACAAAACCCAGGAATGACACATGTGACTCACAAGGTGACATTTACTGGCCGCATCGGGGTTTTCAAACTGGGACACCTCTCCAATTGTATATGGTGCAGGCCCACCTGCAAGACATGACAGGAACACATAGCTTAATGATTTTTGAACATTTGTATGTATGGACAACTGTTACACATTCAACTTGTTAAGCTTACTAAGCAAGTCAACTTTGTGTTAGGACTGAACAACTCCCAAACATTACAATTCTGTCTTGTAGACAAAGGGCCAGATTAAGGAGGCCCTGGCACAACCAGAGCATCACTTTTCCTGATGCTCATGTGGTGCTTTTTATTGCACCATATGAACAAGGATCTGTTATGCAGCTTTTTGTAGTGTAACGCCTTCATGTACATATGGGGCAACATGACACGGTATTCTGCATCAGAGGCACATGCAATGGTTATTGCAGTGGCCATCCCATTGTAACACCCATTTCTATTGACGCTGCCCAAGATGTTGAAGACATCTTACTTGTTGCCAGGACAAAAGACTAACAACAGCCCAGGGGTGGTGTAAGCATAGCAAAGTGTTGAGGAATGCACTGACACCTCGTTGTTTCTTGCTTCTTATATGTGTTCGCCATTTGAAGGCACAAACAGAAGAGGTAAAATGCCATGGATGTTTGCTTATATGCACGTAGGTGTCCCTTCCTACACATTAACAAAATAACCTAACAGATGTCTTGGCATTCCTATGTGGGCTGCATTCTGCAGCACACATAAAAGTGGCATTTCAGGATTGTAGACTGTTCATATCCAGGAAGGGATACCTACCTGCACATAGACACTCCCCTCAAAACAGACACACTTGCAATGTGGTCCAAGTATGCCTGCCCCTCACTTTTGGTAATACGTGGCAGACCTGTGTTACAAATTCAGCGCAGTGCAGTGCTGCTGATGTTGGCACAGCACTGTGCTGCACCTGTTTCATACATGTGTGGCTCATAGTAATCACAAAAGAACATGCACAAATGTGGGTGGAAGACATATGTACATGTTTAACATACATATACATCAATATATAGGGGGACAGGATGCTGGTCATTGGCTCAAACATTGACTCTTGTAGTTGACCTAGGTGAAGAAGCAGCCAATCACTCAGCCTGTTTTCATTCATATAGCTCCATCATGTGTGTGACATATGTAACATATGGTACACCATGGTGTATGTCCGGACACTGATGTTGGTAACCCTGTCAGTATGGTTGCACTTGGCATGTTGGGAACCATACATGAATATGCTTCACGTGCAAAGTGGAAAATGGCAATCTTTCCTGCTTACATTTGTGTAAATGTCATGTCACTCTGCACATACATGACTTTCAGCACACACCCCCCTAACTGAGAATACTCTTGCATCATGTTTCCCATCACTTCAACTTTACTTACCTCATTTACACAGTTGTAATGACCATGATGGACATGTAATTTTGTGCTAATGAAACATATACCCTTGCACTAATGCACATATGTATCTGATATTTGACACTTTATGGAGTATATGTGATACACAATGTACACAAAGAGGAATGAGCAAGTAGTCTGCACCTAGTGCTTAAATGCCATTTGCTTAAGAAACAAAAGGGGTTATTACAACTTTGGAGGAGGTGTTAATCTGTCCCAAAAGTGATGGTAAAGTGACGGATATACCACCAGCCGTATTACGAGTCCATTATATCCTATGGAACTCATAATACGGCTGGTGGTATATCCGTCACTTTACCGTCACTTTTGGGACGGATTAACACCTCCTCCAAAGTTGTAATAACCCCCAAAACTTTCTGTACTGACCCTTGATAAAACATGCTGCAGTCAACCTTATATCCCCCTGACATGCACATGAAAATGAGGATGTTGCAATGCAAAAGAGGTACCTATCAACTCGTCCACCAATCCAAATCGCCAGGTGATCCAGTAGATCTCGCTCTCATGCAGTGAGGTCTGCCCAACTGTGTTTGACTTGGTGGTCAGTGCACACCAAAGATTTGCCGTAGGTGGTAAAGCACCTTACCCCACCACAGCTTCTGTGCCTCTGTTGGGTAGCCCTGGATGACCCGGCCACCCATACTCAACATCATGGGGAGGTAGTATTTAACCAGCCAGATCAGGGTTTTGCAAAATCGGTCCTGGAGAGCCGGGTCCATGCCAGGTTTTTAGCATATCCACATTTAGAAAAATGTAGATTTCTGAAACATCTTTTTTCTAAATGTGGATATGCTAAAAACCTGGCATGGAGCTTGCACTCCAGGACCAACTTTACAGAACCCTGAGCCAGATGATCTCTCCCAGTTCATTTCCACTTATTCTTTGTGCTCTCCCCTTCCACGACATATTGCAGTTTCCCTTCACTGCAATTACAAACCCCAAAAAATAATAAAACATTACTCCACCTAACCCCAAATTCCCCAACAGACTTCGCTACCTCAAGACAAACACCTGACAATACAATAACTATAATAGGACATAAATACTACACAAGACACAGCAAAATTACAAAATGGACAGCAACAGGACACAGCACAAAACTCCCAAAAACCACCAATCCTCGACCAGCACCAGCTCCACACACCCCCTCACAATCACAGACAAAAAGACTGTAAAATAAAAATGAAAGTGAAATCACTGTACCATGTTTGCAGCAAGGAAGTCTTGTTTCCTCACTTCCTGGGCATGTGTGTCACGTTTTCTGATATGCATCGTTTTTGTTATGCATGACAGTCAATCGTGTTTTTTTTTTCCATTGAGGCTGACAAGGCCTGTCAACGTGCCATTGCCGTGCAGGTGGCAGGCGTCATTTTGTTGATTAGCGAAGTATGGAGTATTGGGGTTTGAGTGAAAAAATTTGATGCATGAGGGTTATGCACGGTATTCCTTCCCATGAAGGTTGACAAGGCCTGTTGACTTGCGACCGACACACAGAGGCCAGGCATCCTTTTTTGATTGGTGAATTGTGGAGTATTGCTGTTTGCGTCAAAAATGTTAATGCTTAACAGGAATACGTGGATTTTGTTGGAAAGGCAGACAGAGCACCCAGTTTCACATACCTTGTTACAGGGGCTATGCATGTATGTAATCAGTATGGTAACACTTCAGATATGATGGGCTATGTTCAGTACATGTTCATGCATGTGATACCCTTGACAAATCGCCCTCAGAGGTTGCAGTGGGCTACTGCTGGGTTGATTTCACGTAATCTATGGCAATGTGAGTGCATTTGTGTCCACACTGTGGTGTGTTGTATGATTCAGGGTTCATGACGCTATTCTACACATGTAACATATGGTTTCCCTTGCATCTATGATGCAGGAGATGGTGTACTGACATGTGTCAATGAAGGTTGATACGTGGCGTGGAGAAATGTGGCACAATGGTGAGAGCGGCAGACCCTGATGCAGAGATCTGGTCCGGGACCAGGGTTCAATTCCCACCTTGGCGGGTCTTGGGCTCAGTTACGTTGGACCAGATAATTCTCGCCTCAGTGCCTAATCTAATTAATGGGTCCCACTCTGTAACTCTGGGCAATAGCTTGCTTAATCTCCACAATGGCCCTCACATCGCTTGGATGCTTGGCATCACCCTGGGACTATCCAGGAGTGGGTGCCTCACAGGGAAAAGCCAGGAGGGGTTCCACAGCGGCATGCATACAGTGCCTTGAGACCCTAAAAGGATAGTGCGCTGTACAAGTGCAAAGTTTACAGTTTATGTGTGTGTAAAGGTCTGTGTAGTGTAATGTGTGTAATGAATGCCAAAGCGGTGTGTTAATGGGATATGAAACCTCACAAATCTATTTTCCAGCATGGACATATGTTAGCCATAGTTTCATGACTGTATTCACATCAGTGCCACCTATGTTTCCCTATATGGGAACATATCTGAAGGTCATTTAAGTATATGTACGATCATGTGATACATATACATTTTCATTAGTGGAAAGTAGACTTTTGCGCATACTCCAATACACAATACCAGGCCTGTACCATTGAAGTGGTACATGTGTGCAGCAAATTCAGACATTTGTGTGCAAGGCACATACAATCGACCACAACATTTCTGTTTTGACTGTTACATACAATGGCACACAACTGTGTAGCAGGGTTGCTGTCAGGTAATGATGGCACCCTAGTCATCATTGATCCTATAGCACTCTGTGTGCCAAGAGTCAATGTAGCCTCAGCAGGGGAGTTAGGGGGTTTTGGGTGGGGATCTAGCCTCATCATTATAGCTCTTTAGCAGCTCAATGAGCAGTCCCCTGCAGATAGACACCTGCACACATGTGATCCTATGGCCTGGCATTTTTTTTCCTTTGGGGTACTTGATGTCAGGATTGCCCTATCATGTACAAGGGACTGGCTGCTTGCTCGTGTAGGACAAGTCGCATCATTTTGCATGGTCTTACACAAATGGTTATGGATTGTTTGTGTTTTCCATATGCAGCTTGGTTAGGGCATGCATCTCTAGTATAACTTGTTTATGTTTTCCGACCAAGGGGACAGATGATGTCATCTGTCATTGTCTTCTGTCAGAATAGTATGCGATGGGCAACTACATTGTTGTTGTTAACATGAATGGGTAATATACTGACCTAGACATCCTCTGTGAATATATGTTGGGTGATCACATGGCAACATTGTTGTGTTGCATAATCAGTATTGGTCTATGTGTGTACCTTCTCCATCATTGCCAGCATATCTTGTTTGGAATTGATTTGGTCCTACATTGCTAGCTTTCTTTAGCCTGCTTACCCTTTGTACACATCTTCTACTACAACATTGTCCGGTCATACATGGACAGGATGCTATGCGTGACTTGTGTAATTTGATGATGTACACATCTTCTTCTACTTGCTATGTGATAGTATACCTCCCATTTCCAGGCTTTGCTAGATAACATGACTTCCACACACACACATGACAGTACACCAGCCACAGCACTTGTATAGTGTCCAAGTAACCTCCCCATGTTGTATCTCCAAGCGTATGAGGGAGTCTCTCAGCTGTTCTTCCACATCCTTTGGTTCACATGGGAATGCACTCACATCTGCATTCTGCAACCTGTGTCACTTTCACCATGAGTGTATCTTGTTAGTGTGTGAAGTCATCTCAGCTATGATTATTTGGTTTGCCACATGCAACATTTCTGTCTCCTTCTTCACCCATACAATTTAGGATGGGTCTATGACATGTTTGGACATTGCTAGTCTTACATGCACATCCCAAACTGGATTGGCATGTGGGAGACCTAGACATTTTAGGGTATTGGTCCAAGTAGGTCACTTTCTCTTAGTCAGGCGTGTGAGTGTCACTGAGAGGTGTGCTTTCATATGTGGTGTGTGATGGTATTATACAGACTGTACTGGGTTAGCTTGCAGGCACACATCAACCAGTGTAGGTAATTGCTAACCCTTTCCTTCCTAGGCCATACACTGATACATCAGTCTTCACATGTATTTCCAAATTAGCTGCAGGCATATGCCAAGACAACACAATTGTGTGACATGTCTAAGAATGTACATTGGAAGTACTACAGACTCTACCTACGTTCCACCCACACATTCATGTGGTGGTTCATTATCCCATTTTATTGATCATTCCTGGCTTTGGGGCATATTTGAGGAGATGGGACAAGCACCAATTGCTGCACCACTTCTCTTGTGACCCTTAGCGCACTCCACAACAAACATGTGTGTGCTATATTTGTGAGACAGCAAACCATGTGGCAGGGTTGGGGTCAATAGCGCTCATAGTACATAACACCATTGATATACGGTGAAGGGTTATTGTCAAACCTTTGTCCCTTGCTCTGGCCAGTGCATGATGGTCCATTGATACCAATGGTGTCCTCCCTTGTCACACCTGCTCAGTGCAGGCGTTACAGCTACCCGCCTGAGATGTGACACAGTTTAGCTCCTTATTTTCAAGTACACCATTTTGATACAGCCCCTACCGTAAGTAGGCCCCCCTTGCATACATCTTGCCTGGCATAGCTATGATGTGGTGCAAGGGGTCGGAATTGCCGCTATGCCTAAATTACGCTACTTTGTATTTCTGGTGCATGGATCTAGGCGTTCGAGAGCCACATGAGCATGAGTTAGGTGACGCTGATGTGCGGCATGGAGGTGCTAGACCCTCTTACATCACAACCTATGTTCTAACATTCTTTGTAACTGTTATGGTTTTTTCCTGCTCTCTGAGGTATGAGCAACGTTCCAATGGTATATGTAGCAGACAATGAGTACATCATGGACAATCTGGTTCAAAATGATTTAATGATGATATTCACAGGGTGATTTTTGTTGTACAGTGTCTAGGTGTAGAAGTTCAGTACAATTTGTTGTCTCCTGCGAACTCTTGCAGCAGTGTTTAGTTGTTCCTCCTCCACCTGTGCTGTACCATTGTCATCCTCCTCCTCATTGAGGACATCTACCAGTTCATCCAAGGGGACGTTAGTCCGAATTCATATGTTATGCAAGATTTCACATACAGGGATCATCTTGCATACCAGGGGTGGTGCATACAAGAGGCTTCCTCCTGTCAGGGCCAGGCACCCGAGCCTTGACTTCAGGAGCTCAAATGTGTTCTCCACCACATTTCATGTCCTTTTGCGCCCTTCATTGTATGCCCGCTCTTCCTCTGTTGTCAGGTTGTCAAAAGGAGTCATCACCCTTGGCTGGAAGCCGTAACCTTGGTCGGCTGCAAAGGAATGTGAGAACATGTGTCTGTCATGCATATCTGTGGTTTCATATGTGCCATGCAGATGTTAGTTTTAGGTGGAGTGGTGACCCAGACTTGCATCAAGTATTGTGTGTGTTCCTGTTTTGTTGAATGGTTGCATTGGTGTGTGCTTTTGGACATTACTATCATGGGTTGCGGCTCAAGGACCTGGTGATTGTCAAATTAAATCTGGACTGAGAGTTTAACCACACAAATTGTGTTGTGTTGTCCATATTTGAAACTGTGTCCTAATGTTAAGCGAACCTACCACCCCCTTGCACCACAATAACATAATTTGTATTGAGACTATGGTAGCCCTACAAGCCCAAACTCAGGCCACCATGTTACCATGCGTCACTACACAGGCAGTGCGGCACTTATTGACCCTCTCTGGTAGATTATGCCTGTGCCAGCCATCACGTTTGCATGGGTGAGATTCACACAGTAGGAGGACTAGCAAAATTGTTAATCCAAGGTTTCTAGATGTGTTTTATCACAGACAATTTCAACACCTGCACAGAGCAGGCGTTAGGAGGAGACACACTATAGTTTTGAATGTGCATAAAATGGTCAGGTATGTTCTTGTTACTCCTGCAGAGTCCAACTATGGCATCCATTATCTTGACACTATTGTACCTACTCTGCACTACGGTGTGCAATTTATTGTATATGGGGCCCACATGGTGGCAGTAGGATGCGGCAAAGGGGCACAATTATAGTGGCGCTGCTGTTGATGCTGCGCCACTTTCCTTAAATGTGGCCCTCAGTCCTGTCACTTTAGACCTGCAGATGAGTGATGTTCTGGGACTTAGAACCTATTTTGTGTATTGTGTGCCATTACACTGCTGATGTGCCCTGTGTGTAGCATGTGATTTCCCTTGGAAAAGCTCTCTTGCACAAAGTTTTGTTGTTGGCAATTGCTGGCTGCAATACAAATCTGCATCTGGATCATGGGCACAGTGTTGCACTGTTGTATGTGTTTTTTTTAGTGATGTATGCATGCGTTTTCAGGCACCTAAGTGACAGGAGAGGTAATGATGTGTTTTTCTGCAATGCCCTGCATCGTATAACCAGTCCTGCTACATCCCATGTCTCCTCATTCACATGCATCTCTGGCCTCTCCCACTACATTGTCAGTAGTCCAGCTCCCACTGTGCCCTGTTGATACCGTGGTATCAGATTAGGGAGTTGTGGAATTACCAGGTATGATTGTAGGAGTGCTCTGAGGTGTCCATCCCCACACATGGGGGGTTATTCTAACTTTGGAGGAGGTGTTAATCCGTCCCAAAAGTGACGGAAAAGTGACGGATTTACCACCAGCCGTATTACGAGTCCATTATATCCTATGGAACTCGTAATACGGCTGGTGGTATATCCGTCACTTTACCGTCACTTTTGGGACGGATTAACACTCCTCCAAAGTTAGAATAACCCCCATGGTCTTTCATGGCTGGTGATGTGTATTCCTATGTGTGTGGCACAATGCATCAGTCAGGTGAAGGTCGACACAATGGGTACTTCTGGTATGTTTAGGTGATATGTAGTTTGTGATGGCAACACTTGGATGGCATTTGATATCGGTGCCGCCGGAGGCTTCTACGCCATGACAAGTGTGGGGCTGTGCCTATATGTGATTTTCTTTACGTTGACATGGCCAATGCAATTCACATCGCTCAGCTATTCCTTGTTGGGTGTAATGTGTGTGGGATCTGTATTTAGTTGTCTACCAGTGGACACTTGTAGTGGTTTGGGCCCAGCTTCTGTATGCAAAGGGAACATAACTCTATCTGTACTTCACGTGGTATGCCAGTCAGGTTGTGGCTGTATTATGTACATATGGGTGTATGTGTGTGTGATGTGCATGGAATGCGGTGTAGTGTGGCATGTGGCATTTGTATTGTTGTCTGTACATCTGTGTTTAGTGTGCTGTATGTATTGTTTGTCCTACAAGGATGGTGTGTTGTCTGTGTAATGATTTGTATGATGGCTTACCTATGAGTAGGCCAATGCCATATTGTCCATCCTGGAACTGCTCATTGATGGTGGAGTGCAAGAATATATAGGCAACATGGACGCTGCCAAGATATTTGACTAGGATGTTTGTGAGGAGCCCACGGTGGTCCGCAATGGAATGCACATTTATAAAATGGGTGTTTGTGGTTCCTGTAGAGGTGTTCTGTTGCAGCAGGTGGCACAAGCTCGACATGGATGCAGTCCATTGTACCCAGCACATGCGGAAACCCAGCAATTTGGTGGAAATCTTGCTTGATCTCCTGCTGCAGTTGCTGGGTATTGAGGAAGCAGATGTGGTGGGGTGTGAGGCATATGATTGCATCTAAAACCTTTGGAAGGAAGGCCAAGAAGGATGGCTGGGAGATACCACCCACTTGTGTGCCAGTTGTCTGGAATGATCCTGACGCCAGCATATGGAGGACAGCCAGGAGTTTGGTCATGGGTGGAATAGTTGTTGGAGTTTCCACCCTTGCAGTGATGTCTGTCGCAATGTGGTGCAACAGGCTTACAATGGTCCTAATGACACCTTGTTCCCTGAGCGCAAGGATTGTTGTGTGCTGATGAAATATCCTCTCCCGGTTTCTGTGCGGCCTTTGTGGCTGCTGTGGTGGTGTTTGGGGTTGCTGCAGTGGTGCTGGTAGGATGTCGCTGTCGTCTGCGGCGTGTGCCAAGCTGGAGCATTAACAGTTCCATGTTGTCCAGGGGGTTGCCAATGCCCCTTTTGTGTGTTTATCTTCGGTAGTTGTGTGTGAGCCTCATTTTAACGCCTGCTCTGACCAGGTGTTAAAATTTGACGCTAATCGGTCTTTGTGTCAGTTTTTTGGGACCGGTTCCTTAATGTGCATCGTGTTTGCGTTGGGCAGTAAATATGGTGCCGGAGGGCTAGCGTTATTTTTTGGGAGGGAACGTCTACCTTGCATATCATTGTCACTAAACGATGCAAGGTGGGGCGGCACTCCTAAAAAATGACTCAAACTCTAATATTTTTTTGCTAGGTGGGTATAGCATCAAAATATAAATATGTTGCTTTTACGTCAAAATAAATGATGCAAAGGCTGCGCAAAGTTTCCATAAATATGGGCCTTAGTATTTGAGAACCAAATGTGCTTGCACACTTAAAGCGCAAGTGTATGATCCCCAGAGGCGTTTCGTCTGCTCCAGGACGGTGGTGCGATTTGTATTACAGAAACCGCACTGCCACCTCAGTCAACCCAAATAGGATTATTTGTGCAGATCATGAATGTCGATTCCCCAAAATGCCACGGATAGCAGAAGTGATATCAAATGCCTGTTGACCTTAACAACATCACAAAAAGTGGCATCATAAATCATTTGACTGAATTGTGGGTTGGAATCAGATCTAATGAGCATTCGCTTCAGAAAGTGTTGCTCATTTCCACCGGCTTCTAGATCTGCGATGGCATGACATTTGGAGGGAGAAAAATTGCCTTTTACAGTAAGCTGCTGGGCTGTACGCAGTCTTTTTTTGCAGTTTTCTATAGTGCAAACTCGACCCGTCTTACATGAGCGTCAGGCATATTATACACAAGGTCACATTGATTTTAGACACTGGGAGATTATGGGCCAGATTTAAGTGCAGCGCCACTTTTCTTGCACTCCTTAGCGCCCCTCCAACACCACCATGTGGGTGCCATATCTAAGATATGGCGTACCATGGCGGTAGTTATGGAACTTCCATAAAACATTTTGATGCTAGTTCAGAGCTTTGCAGGATTAGCATAAAAAATTCTGACACCATTCCTGCAAAGCTCATTGAGGCCCATTGTAAACAATGGTGTGCCTCCTTTTAACGCCTTCTCTGATCAGGTGTTAAAAGTGCCGAAAAAAATGATGCAAAATAATCTCCTTGATTTCTTTGTGCCATATTTTTTGGCCCCCCTAACGGGGTAATGTCCCTTTGCATACATTATGCCTGGTGCAGGCATAATGTAGCACAAAGGGTTACGAAGTGGCGCATGCTTTGCGCCACTTTGTAAATTTGGCGCACAGATTTTGACGTCTTTGGTCTACATTAGCATAAAAGAATATTATTATGCTTATGTGGTGCAAGGAGGTGGTAGGGGCTCTTAAATCTGCCCCTAAATAATTTGCCCAGGATCACAGAATGTTGAGCCGGTGCCTAAACTCAGACCTGTTTCTACTACACTGCAGCTCCTGAGCTTCAACTGGTCACCAGCCTGTTTCTCGTTCCCTAGCTGTGTTTAAATTCTGCCTGGCATCCCCTGAAGCTCATCGGTAGCCTGAAGACTGGAGGCCTGACCTCCCAATTTTCATCCTCCAGGTGCCAACAGCAAAGCACCCAACCTGCCTGCCTCAGCCAGCATGCATACCACATATCTAACCAGTGTGTGCAAGTTTGTAAGAAAGATCGTTCTTAACAACAAGTAGTAGAAACTCATATTGCAATGTGTGCTTTAATATTCATTTGGCTAGCCTATTTTTACACTGATTTCAAGTGCCATAGTTTTTAGATCGAACGTAAGTGTATGACCTCAAGTCTACTTTAGTATACATACATCTGTGGCTTAAAGCCATCCCCCTGCTTCCTATTTGTTTGTTTCAGTGTCCTTTAAAAAATCCTTGCTTGCTAGTGGTCAGCCATGCCTTTTTGTCCCTCCTTTTCTTGTTCGTCCAACCCGGGGAAAAGGGACCATCTACTGTATCATTACGCTTTGATTGTTTCATCTGTTTTTTAGAGGACTATTTTTTTCTTCGTATGAATGTTTGCTTAAGTTCAGCTGTGGCGCCACAGCTGCTTAATTTTTTTGTTTCTGTAGGGCCACATGGAAAGGCTCTCATTCACACAGCTTCTCCCCCTGCCTTTGGAATTCCAGTGTGATTGAAAACCGCCTTTAAATGTCATTAGCTTGGCATGTGATTTTATCAGCAACTTGGCCCAGGGAGCCTACGCTCACGCACCTCTTATTTATTTTTTTGTTTTCATCTCACACGACTGCTGATGGCTTTCTGATGCATGCACAGTAAATGCCTCTCCTCCCTCAGCTACCCTGACCCCCTTTCAGTTACATTTTCTCCCAAGCCTCCTACTCCTGTGCTGGGAGCTGGGTCTCATCTTCTGCAGGCGAATGCAGCCCTCCTCTCTGCCGGTATTATTGCTGCCCCTGGGTTTGAGGAGAGGCCCGGAGCCCACAGTAGTTCTAAGAACCCCCATGTGGCAAGATGGTGGTCGGCCACTGTAATCAGGAAGATGCAGATCAGGATCTATTTGGAGCTCAAGCATAGCGATAGCGAGTGCAAGTACACCTATTCATTCCCTCACCTTTAAACATCCTGCAGCCTGCTGTCTGACAGTCCCTCCTATCTCTACTGCCTTGTGGCCGGGCAACCCTTCCTATGGATCTTCCTTCTCAGGTTGTCCTGTTTTTTTCCCTGCTATGTGCGCAGCAGGTGGGGTGCGCTGTGCGTGCTCTTCTCTCACACTTGCTAGAAAGCGGACATCACTGCAAAGTTAGCCCCCAACTTGGTGTAGAGGGAGCTGTGTCCGGACTGGACAGCAGTAGTCATGCTCTCTGTCTCTGTTGAGACCTGGTGGTGTTGATGCCGTAATTTAGCCTAGCCCTAGCCCTGAACTATGCTGCAAGCCATAGCCTTTGCCCTAGCCCTGCTCTGTGCTCCTACTCATTGACTATTTACCATTCCCCAGTATTTCAGTCTACGACTGTCTGCCCACAATGCTGTTGCAGCCTTGCACTTTCAAATCAGCCCATTATTCTGCTCCCAAGTTGCCCCTCCCTTTACCATTTCATTCACCCTTGTCCAGCCCTTCACTTTGCCCACAGTCCTAGACAGATATTCATGTTGTCCCAAACACGTTTAAACCTTTACTGTCCCTTGCCCAGTGCTTCACTCTGACTACAGCCCTGCCCCTTCCCGGCACTTTAGCATCAGTCCTTTACTCTGCCCCCAACCAGCTCCTCCCACTACCCGTACATTCACCCTGGTCATTGATTTCTGCTGCGCACAGCCCTGCCACAGCCCAGTATTTGGCAACAGTGCTGTTCTACCCATGCACACAATTGGCCAAGCCCCTTTTAGGATGTTTGATGGAAAATGAGGACTACAGGTGGAGACTGCAGCCATACTGACTGCAGGGCCATTCTGGCACTATAGCCAGGCTACAGGGGCATTCAGAGCTTTACTGCACCAGCCCCACTGCCACCATTCTGCAACCCATCTATACCACTCACCATCTAGGTCCTGTTTGCCCATACTCACATGATGCCCCTGCAGCACCAGTCTCTCTCCAGGGGCTTGATTTCCAAAGGTGCCCCACTGGTTCTTCTGTACTGCCTCATTAATTTGCACCTTATCCAGGGCAGAAAGATATTCATACTGGACATCCTAGCTTTAGTTATCTGCAGGGCCACTGGAACTATGTGGCACCAAATTATGTGGCAGGGTTGACCAATTTATGTTGCAAGAAAAGTCCAGCTATGCATTTACATTGCCAGTAGCTCAAACTCTCGCAAATGGGAGACCTATTGCATTGCAAATGCTTGTTTTATGTGGAAGCCCACCAGACAGCATAGCTGTCTGGTTACAAAGGCATATTGGGGACATGCTGAAAGCTTCCCTAGGAATGTATTCTGCCCATTGCTTACTATTGGCTTTGTGTTTTGTAGCTAACCTTTGCTTGCTTTCTATTTGCTGGCTTTATTTGTTTTAGGCTGTCCTGCATGTCGTTGCCCCCTCCTGTGGAGCATAGCCTGTTTTCCACCTCTCTGGCTGGCTCCTTTTGTCCTTCAGACCTTCCAAGGATAATGGGATTTTGTTATATGCAAGTAAATCACAACATTGGCACTTTTGTAAACGTCCTGTGATTTTCACAAAAGTGTCCACAAAATGTTTTTAAATTGTAATTTAAAAAAAAAATAGGCTGATCCTCTTTTTATTGGCTCATCGGCAGCGCAGAGCCATTGAAATGGTAGTGAGCTACAGGACATCTGGTGGCGGAGGTGTTAAGTTTCTCTGTCGCCTATAATTATGAGATTGGAAATGCACATGACCCTACTCCTGTGCTGGCAAGCTACGGCCTGCTTATTGCATATCTCACCCAGCCATCTTTCTCTTCACTTCCCTTTGTGTCATGCCCACCATGCCCCTGCTGCTTCTTCACTCTTCTACACCCCACCACCTCCTGTACATCTTCTACCTGAACTACTGTGACCCACCCACTCCACCTCTGCCCTCTCTAACTCCCTCACTTCCTTCATGCCCGGGAAACTCACCTATCTACCCTCACTCATCTTCCCCTTGCCCCTAATCCACACAAGTGTGATATACCAAATGCAAAGTGATATTTTTATGAAAGGCACATTTTCTGGCTGCTGCAAAAGTACAGAGAATTTTGGGGGTTGAGACCACAAATTTAGCTTTTCTTGGTTGCAGAATTTGCCATCCCAGACCACAAAATCATTTAGCGTCTGATTCTTTCATGAGTGCTCACTTTCTGGAAAGTCTTTTCTTCTTTTTAATGATGCACTTCACAACAGTGCATATGTTTTCAGCTGACATCCTGTATGCTAGTTCACAGCAGTAAACATGCTGTGTTTCTTTGGAAAGCTTTCCTTTCTCCTAACTTTCTGCTTGACTGATTCTACTTATCTCTGCACTTTATGAATCTTGCATGCCCGTGAGGAACAATGTTCTGTCTATGAGCTTGTTTATTTTGGACAGTGCTCTTTACAAACAGCATAACGTAGACAATCCTCTTTCTCACTTTCATGTCCATGCCAAATGCGCTGGAATTAGGGAAAAGGGGGCTGCTGAAGCAACCCCAAAATAAAAATGCTTGAGTTCAGAACTCAAATGAGCAATAAAGAGGTCTTTACATTTTGCTTTTATCCTGTCCTGTGCATTCAAAGTCAAAGGTCAAATGTCACGCTCTGTCGTCTGCCAAATTTCTGTTTATTCTTTTTTTTTAAATCTTGGTGTTTACTTTTCTTTCTCAGATTACAAAGTGAGAAAATGTATGTGGCAATCCTACTTGATACTGGGAGTGTGAAAGGGCTGCAGGATTTTCTTTTTTTCTAACACACAAAATATTGAATTGCCTGTAGATAAACTTTACAAATATTTCAGATTATATCAGAATTAGGGAAGCAAAATAAAGCATATTTTTTGTAATTCTGAAGTGTAGTGGAAACAAAGATTTGAACATGATCAAAATAAATAAATACACTAGGTGATGCCGCTTTCTACACATTATTATTTGTGCACAGTACAGTCTTATAATAAAACTGTATGTCTGTGCAAATGTAATAGTAATTTCAATGGAAATGTGTTGTATGTAATGGCAGTGCACTACCACACCATGCTTTAGTGATATATTTGCGACAGTGTGCTCTAGAATGTGCCACTTGCTACAAATTACATCCGTACCACTCTCCTGCTAAATACATTGGCTACACTTGTTTTTTGTGTGACATATGGATTATTCTTCATCAACAAACAATATATATTGTGTTCTTTGTAATTCTCATCTCAACAAAACATTATACCAGATTTCTATTGGATTGACTGAAGACACTGTGGGTAAACATTCAGAGGACTTTTCATAAGTATCTAAAACTACACAATAATATATCAGCAACACATATAGTGCAAGTTTTAACAAAGGGGGTTGTATTTGTCAAAGAGTTTTTAAAGCATTTGCTATCTTAGGAGATACTTTTTCTAAGGATTACTAATTTCAAATGTTTACAGTTGAGAGACCAAAGGAATAAGGCAATTGTGAGGTCTGAAATTTTATTTAATTCAAAGCCAATAGTCATGTTACTTTCTTTGCACACTTGACTCATTAAATGTAGAGATAACAAGTAGAAAAGGCTTACCCCAGGTTGTGGCAGAGGGTCAGCTACTCAGATACAGCACAGCATAATATTGTCAAATCTGTATGTCTTCTGGAAATCAAGGGAATAATGTTCACAGCAGGATGGAATGAAAGCTTCAAAATAATTCTATAACTCACAGTCCACACCATCTACATCCTTTACACCCACCTTACATTCACCTGTCTCCTGCCCCCACCCTGATGGAATCAATGCACCCCTCAGCTGCATCCCCCTTCTTGACCGCTGGGAAAATATTTACAAGTACCCAGGGTGAACAGCATCACTGAGAAAACAGTGAAAAGCCAATAGGTTTCAAAGGCGACACCTATTGACTTTGCCAAGGCCTGTCTTTTATTAATGATGGGCTTTTTTTCTACAAGCAATCCAGCTTGTTCTATTAGCAGAACAGCCTGCTTATAGACCAAGCTGGGCTGCCCGCTGGAAAAACATTGCAAGAATATAACACGCCTTACAGAGCAGCAAATGCCCTACTCCAGCAAGCTGAACTAACTGTAATAAAAAGTTCATCACTAGACAAGCATTGGCAAAGCCGAAAGGTCTCAACTATGCAAGAGCTATTGGCTTTGCCAATATGTTTTAGCCATGATGTACACTAGCGTGGCTGCTGTTCAGCATGGCTAAAAGTTATTGCTTTAAAGTAGAGTTGCATGGAGTGTTATAAAGTGCAGAGGAGTATTAATGGACTAGTTTGAAAAAAATTATTGCTGAGGCGCATTTTTGGGAAGGGGGAAAACTAATGTTTGTAACAGTGAATGTAGAGAGCCTCTATACGTGCATTAAACTTGAGTGTGGTCTGGAGGCTTTAAGGTTCTATTTGTGCAGCCGTAGTGAGTGTCATTATGAACATATGCAGATGTTACTGGAGATGTCCAGAATTATTCTAATGAGTAACGTTTTCTTGCATGATGGTACCTGGTTCTGTCACAGGTAAGGTACAGCAATGGGTTCTATGTTTGCTCCCTCTTACACAAACTTATTCATGGGTTTGTATAAGAGGTAGCATGCCTGGGGTCTAGAGGCTTGGAATTGGATGAATAATGTCATATTTTTCAGAAGGTACATAGATGATGTTTTGATTATATGGAATGGCTCAGGAGAAGATCTCTGGGCTAATCATGCATTTTTAAATCATAATAGATTTAATGTATGTCTTACCCTGAAATTCCATAGGGAGGAAATAGATTTTCTTGACCTCTGTTTGTATGTTAACCATAATACAATACAGAGTGAAATCTTTAGGAAACAAACTGAACTGCTTGTAATAGTGTCTTACATGAATCTAGTTCTCATTCCAAATCGATTATTAAAGCAATCCCCTGTGGGGAAATGGTGAGAACCAGAAGTAACTGTAGCCAGGACTTCCAGTTTAAAGCTACATTGGAGACTATAAAACAGGACTTTAAGGACCATGGTAATAGCGCAGCATGCTTACGCAAGGCAGAAAATAGGGTATGTAAATTGGATCATAACTTATAATAGATCAAAAAGGACAAAATGCAGGAAGAGGATTTGTTTATCACACAATATAACATGCATAGTAGGCACATATATGATGTTTTAAGAAAAAACTGCCTTCTTTTTAAGTCATCTGCTTTGCCCAAGAATATTATGTCTAGCAAACTGAGTGATACATTGTGGAGGTATGGATTTGAAGAGGTCTTGTTGCCCTAGTTATGTCAAAATTTCATTTGCTGAAGGGGTCACTAAAACCTGGATTCCTATTAAGCCTAATGGATTTTACACTTGTTGTGGCGGTAGTGTATGCCGTATAGGCTGTAATAAAACAACAAAATTCAAGTATAATACAGGGGAAGAGTATAAAATAAATACTTTTATAAACTGCAATACTCCTTTCACAGTGTATGTTTTGGGCCGTATCTGTGGTAAAATTTATATCGGTAGCAGCAAAGGACCACTGAAACTATGAATACAAGAACATACCAGGGCGATAAAAAACACAATGAAAAATATCCAGTAGCAGTCCATATACATGAGACACACCCGACTGCCTCCCAGATTTGGTTTCAAGGCCCTTGAGCATATTAAAAACAATGACGAGGGATGGAATTGGGAAGTTACCTTAAGACTTAATGAAGGTAGGTGGATTTGTCGACTGGGATTAGTATTTATGGGGTTGAATATCAATAATGAATTTTAGCATTTCTTATGAGATTTTTGGCCTGCAACAGCTATTGTTTATGGTCTGGTTCTGTGATCTGTTTGTCAATGTGACCAACAATGAGGTAAGTTCCATAACAATGAGTGATGCCATGGGATTTTAAGTGGTGGAATGAGACTGGTCTATATACCATTTTGCGTATGTGCTTTATGCAAACCATATACTATGTGCTTCTGTTTTGAATACTATTGTGTAACAATCTACATAGTATTAGTGTTGGGATTTGTGACCCTTTGATGGTATGTAGAATACTATTTTGTGGCAATCCTCATAGTATGAGTGTTGTGATTTGAGTACCTTTTGACGCTATGTATAGCATTACCACCTATTTTGCTAAAGAGAGATGCACATTATAAGACACTCTTTAAGATGTGTATTAGAATACCTAAATTGATGAGCATATGTTTCGACTTTGATGGCGACTTGAGTCCCTTTTGGTGATAAATAAGCATTAGTGCCTGTTGTGCAAAAACAAATGAGTAGTACAAGACAGTTTATTCATGTGGCTTGTTTGTCCTAGAATACCTAAATTGAGGAGCATGACTTTGTCCCTGATTTTTTGACAGATATGATGCTTTGCACAATAAAAGATTGCTGCCTCATACTTTTAGGTGAACATTTTCGGTAATTTTGTGACAGACATGACACCTTGCATGCTAAAAGATGATTGTCATCATATTTTATGGTGCACCATGATGAATGCAAGTGGATTACCATCTGTATCAAACACAGCTTTCAATATTAAAAAGTGCTGGCCATTGTTGATATATAATAAATGTGAATTTTACTGCATTAAAACACGGCAGCCATTCGTTTTTATCTCACGCATGTGGTACGCGTAACCTGGTGTCTGTAACGAGACACTGATTCATGCAATCCTAGGATGGTGTGGCGTTTCATGTTCTTTGTGGACGCTGTTAGGACACCATATGTGAATGGATTAAAATTCACAGACTAGAAGTTCAATGATAAGAATTTTTATTAGTGGTGTGAAATAAATTATAGCTTTCATTATTAAAAGATTGTGGGCATTGTTGGTATTATTGAGGCTTCTTATATTAAAAGATTGCGGCTATCATATCTCATCTTTCGAGCCTGGTCCACATAATCAGGTGTTTGTAATTGAAACGCCTATTTCATGCCGCACCAAGATCTTGCGGCATTTCACGCTGTTTGTGGGCACCAGGGACATCGAATGAGAATGGATTGAAATCACAGCCAAGAGGGAAATGATTCACATTTAATGCAAGGACATGATGTTTGTGGTGAGGATACTGTGATGGATTTATATAACTTTGTGGTTGTTAGGTGATATGCGTGTTTGCCATTTCCTGTCCTCGACTTGAGGTGGGCAGGTATTTGCACAACACAACGATTATGGTGTGGGGCTTTATGTTGAAGGACTGTAATAATGTGATTGTGGGGTACATATTATTCTCTGTCTGTAGTTGTTTATTAATTTATTTGTTTTGAGTGATGTTTGAACTTATTATTTTGATGGCGGCAATGCGGATGCCCATTGATGTTGACACTTCTTGTGCACATGCGCATGCCAATTGATGATCATATTTTTCATCCGAGTGATGTCTGAACTTGTTATTTTAATGATGGAAATGCACATGCTCATTGATGTTGACACTTTTCGTGCGCACACGGATGCTCATTAATGATCATACTTTTCATCCGAGAGATGTTTAAACTTGTTATTTCAATGACAGCAATGCACATGACCATTGATGTTGATATTTTTCAAGCGCATGTGCATGCCCATTGATGATAATACTTTTCAGGCAGTACCATGGTATGAGATTGTACATAAAGCTTACATTTACTTCCAACCTTTGTGTAATTGGGCAAATGTATGTAACAATTAACCAAGTCATATTCACTTTTTTTTAGTATGGTAAAAGGTCTCTCCCTACATGAGAAAGGATTGACACTTTTAAAGCACATCCACATGCTCATTGGTAATGATGCATTTTGTACAGCACTATACAATGGTATTGTACTTGCTGCTTATAATTAGATCCACCCTTTTGTGTAAATGGGCGAATGGAAGTCACAAATAAGCAAGTTGTATTCACTCTTTTTAGGGCAGTAAAAGATCTCTTCTTATACGAAATGGCACTGAAAAAAGACTAATATTCAGAGAACGACTAAAAGAAAGGAGACTTAAGCTTGTTTGACTCACATATATAGCTGTTTGGACTCTCTTATGTGCAACATAGGACAACGTGACTTAATCAGGAATGACAATGGTGATGGCTAAGAAAACAAGTATAAAAGATTTTTGTGCATAATTTGATTGAGATAAATGGGAGAAAAGCAAAAGTATTATTTGCAGAAGTTGAAAGGACAAGTGTGTATATTTTTGGGCATAATTCCAAAATGAGATTTAATGTGTACTAACAAGTGTAGAATGGAGCTCGTGTTTTTTCTGAGGATATAACAGGTTTTAAATAGATGCATTTTTATATTGATGTGTAGCCCTGAAGAAGCCCCTTCGAGGGACAAAACGCATTGGCTACAGTGAAAATAGTTTTTTAAGAAGAATTTTGACTAAAGAAAGAATATTTTAAGAACAATCCTTTTGAGTTTTGGACTTATGTGATCATTTACTCATGAACATTTTGCTAATTTAACAAGAATTATGGATTTGATGTGAAACGTCCCTCACATGGATAAGATTTTAGAGTTCAGTAGCATGACGTGGAGTGTCATAGAGTGGCGTGGGGTGGCGTAGAGTGTTGTGGAGTGTCATGGAGGGAGTAGAGTGTCAGAGTGGGAGAGCATAGAGTGGAGTAGAGTGGTGTAGATTGGAGTAGAGTGTGGTAGAGTGTAGTGACAGAGTGTCATGGAGTGGTGTAGAGCAGAGTGGAGTGGCGTAGAAAGTGTTGCATAGAGTGAAGTAGAGTGTAGAGTGGAGTAGATTGTTGTGAAGTGGAGTGCCATAGAGTGGAACAGTGGAGGAGAGTGGAGTGGAATAGAGCTGAGTAGAGGAGTAGAGTGGAGTAGTGTGTCATAGAATAGAGTGGAATGGAGTGGCATAGAGGGAGATGCATGGAGCGTTGTAGAGTGGAGTAGTACTGTAGAGTACGTAGAGTGGAGTCGAGTTTAGTGGAGTAGAGCATCATAGAGTGGAGTAGCGTAGACTGCAATATCGTAGAGTGGAGTGTCTTAGATTGGAGTAGAGTGGCCTAGAGTGAAGTGGTGTAAAGAATAGTGGTGCAGAGTAGGTTGATGTAGAGTGCAGTGGCGTAGAGTGCATTTGGTTTGAGTATAATGATGTACAGTGCATTGGCATAGAGTGCAGTGGAGTAGAGTGGCGCAGAGTTCAATAGCATAAAGTAGAGTGACGCAGAGTGCAGTTCAGTGCCACAGAGTGAAGTGGCATAGAGTTGATTGGTGTGGAGTAGAGTGGAGTGGTGCAGGATACAATGCAGAGGTGTAGAGCAGACTGGGATAGAGAGCAGTGGCATAGAGTAATGTGGTGTAGAGTGCAGTGGTACTGAATATAATAGATCGGAGTGGAGTGATGCAAAATGTAGTTATGTAGAGTGCATTGTTGTGGAGTGCAGTAGATTGGTGTATAGTTGAATGGTGCATAGTAGAGTGCAGTGGTGCATAGTAGAGAGGTGAATAGTAGGGTAGTTCAGAGTAGAGTGAAGCGGAGAGCAATGGTGTAAAGTACAGTGGTGCAGAGTAGAATAGAGTGGTGTGAAGTGCAGTGACATAAAGCACAATAGTGTAGAGTGGTGGTGCATGCAGTGTCATAGAATAAAGTGGTGCAGGGAACAGTGGCATGGAGTGCAGTGGTGTGGAATAGATTAGAGAGGAGTGAAGTGATGCAGAGTGTAATGGTATAGAGTGCATTGTGTAGAGTGCAGAACAGTGGTATAGAGTTGAGTGGTGCAGAGTAGAGTGTAGTGGCGTAGATTGCAGTGACATCGAGTACAGTGGTGAAGAGAAGAGTGGTGCATAATAGAGAGGTGCATAGAAAAGTAGAGCAGAGTAGATTGGTGCAGACAACAATGGCATAAAGTACAGTGGTGCAGAGTAGAATAGAGTAGCATAGAGTGCAGTGATGTAGAGCACAAAAGTGTAGAGAGGTGTAGCGTGTAGTGGCTTAGATTGGGGTAGTGCAGGGTAGAGTGGTGCTGAGTTGAATGGTGGAGAGTAGGGTGGTGCAGAGTGCATTGGGGTACAGTGCAGTGGATCAGTGTACAGTGGTACAGAGTAGAGTAGTGCAGAGAGCAGTGGTGTAGAGTACAGTGGTGCAGATTAGAGTAGGGTGGCTTAGTGGGGTGGAGTGATGCAGATTAGAGTATACTCTACAGAAAGCAGTGGCACAAAGTAAATTGTCATAGAGTGCAGTGGTGTAGATTGCATTGGTTTTGAGTAAAGTGGTGTTGAGTGTATTGGCCTAGAGTGCAGTGGTCTAGAGTAGAGTGGCATAGAGTGACACAGTGTAGAGTGCAGTAGCGTAGATTGGAGTAGGGTGGCATAGAGCGCAGTAGCATAGATTGCAATGGCATTAAGTAGATTGTTTCATAGAGTGAAGTGGCAGAGTGCAGTGGTGCAGGATAGAGTGGAGGGATGTAGGGCAGAGTGCAGTGGCATAGAGCAGAGAGGTGGAGAGTAGAGTGGTGCAGAGAAGAGAAGACTTAGAGTGGAGTGCAGTGGCATAGAGTTGAGTGGCACAGAGTGGAGTAGAGTGGCATAGGGTGCTGTGGCGTAGAATGGATTGTTTCAGAATAATGGAAGTGGTGTAAAGTGGAGTGGTGCAGGGTAGAGTGGAGTGATGCAGGGTACACTGCAGTAGCATAGAATGTATTAGTATGGCATGTATTGTTGCAGAGTAGAGTGATATAGAGTGGAGTGGTGTAGAGTGGAGTGGTGCAGAGTAGAATGCAGTGACCCAGACAGAAGTGAGTAGAGAGGCATGGAGTGAAGTGGCATAGAGTTCAATGTCAGAGTGCAGTGGTGCACAGTAGATTAGATTGCATAGAGTTAATTTGAGTACAGTGTATTGGTGGAGTGCAGTAGAGTGACATAGAGTAGAACGACGCAGAGCAGATTGTAGTGGTGCAAAGTGGTACAGAGTGGTGCAGAGGTCAGTGGAGGAGAGTGCAGTGTTACAGAGTAGATAATGTAGAGTACAATGGCATAAAGTGCACTGGCATATAGTGCAGTGGTGTAAAGTATTGCAGAGTAGAGTATAGTGAAGTAAAGTGCAGTGGTGCAGAGTAGATTGGTGCAGAGTACAGTGACCTAGTGTGCATTGATTTTGAGTAAATTGGTGTAGAGTGCATTAGCATAGAGTTCAGTGATGCAGAGTGGAGTGAAGTGGTGCAGAGTAGAGTAGAGTGGTGCAGAGTAGAGTGGCGCATATTGGAGCGCCACAGAGTGAAGCAGTGCAGTGTGGGTTGGAGTAGATTGTTTCAGAGTAGAGTTCTAAAGTGCATGTTAGAATACAGTGGCATAAAGTGGAATGACATAGAGTGCAGAGTTGATTAGAGTGGCATAGAGTGGATTGACATAGAGTGCACTGGCATACAGTGGAGTTGTACAGAGTAGAGTGCATTGGTGTAGCGTGCAGTGACATCAACTGCAGTGTTGCACAGTAGAGCGGCAGAGTGGAGTTGTGTAGAGTTCAGTGATGGATAGCAGAGTAGTGTGGGGTAGAATGGATTAACATAGAGTAGAGTGATGTGGAGTAGAGAGACGTAGAGTGAAGTGGTGCAGAGTAGAGTACAGTGATCTAGTGTGGAGTGGATTACTGTGGAGTGGTGCAGAGTAGACTACAGTGATGTGGAGTAGCGCAGAGTAGAGTTGATTGGGGTACAGTGAAGTATGCATGGTGTGGAAGTGTACTGCCATTAGAGACAACACATTTTCAATTGAAATGACCATTACATTTGTGCAACCATGCTGTTTTACAGACAAAATGTTGCCGCTTACAAAAGATAATGAGGGTCATTACGACCCCGTTGGTCAGCGTTAATATGGCAGTAAGTACCGCCAACAGTCTGGCAGTACTTACCGCTATGTTATGACAGTGGCGGGTAGGCTGAAGTCAACCCGCCAATGTACCACTCCGACCGCCACGCGGTAACAGCCGCAGGGCTGGAGATATCCATTTCTAGCCCGCCTACCACCATGGTTTCCATGGTGTTCGTAACAACATGAAAACTATGGCGGTAGGCCATATCAGTGACAGGGAATTCCTTCCCTGTCACTGATAGGGGTCTCTCTCCCTTCCTCTCCAGGTACCCCCCTCTTCCTTTCCAGGTACCCCCAACCCCTCTACCTCTCCAGACCCCCCACCCCCTCTACATTCACACCCCCACTTCACACACACACATGCATACACACACCCATTCCAACATGCTTCCACACATGCATACATCCATTCACACATACATCCGCACACACTTTCACATATAGGCGCAGACACGCATTCACATAACACAACATACACGCACTCACACCTCCATACATGCACACAGGCATTCAACATGCAACACACACCCGCATCCACACACACACAAACATTCACACACACACACACACCCAACACCCCCACCCACTCCCCTGTCGGAGACCCGAGTTACCTGTATTCAGGGGTCCTCCGGCAGGAGACGGGACCGAACGCTGCTACTGCCAGCAGCGCCCGCAAGCAGAACACCGCCAGGCCGTATTACTTCTCATAATGTGGCTGGCGGCGGTCTACTGGCGTTGCTGGTGGTAGCAGCGCCACCTTACCGCCCTCCGCTGGCATGGCCACAGATGGATTTCCACCCTTCTTGTGTAGGAAATCCGGCTGTGGTCATAATACAGTGGACGGCTGGTAGCCGTGCCAACAGTCTTTTGGCGGCCGTCGCCACGGCGGTAGGCGGTTTTTACCGCCAATGTCAAAATGAGGGCCTATGTGTGGAAATGTCATCACCTAGTGTACTGATTTGTTTTGCACGTATTAAAATATTTTTTTACAACATACATCAGATTTACGAAAAAATGAGATTTGTTTGTGCTTTTCAATTCTGATCTATTTTGAAATATCTGCACAGTTCATTTACAGACATTTAAATTCTGTTGTGTGATAGGAAAAAAATAACATCATGCAGCCTTCCTCAAGCACCACCCCCATAGCCAGCATGATTGCCACATGAATGCTCTTACTTTGAAGTCAGAGAAACTAATGTAAAAAACCAGCTCCTGGAAGACAGATCCTGACATTTGACCTCTGACTTTGAATGCACAGCAAATGTGACAATATAAGAATTGGTACTAGTTGAAGAATACAGTGTATAGGGTTTGGGCAATGGAAGGGACACATTTAAGCTGGACAGCCTAAAATAAATAGAGCCAGCATATAGAAAGCAAGCAAATGTGAGATACAAACCACAAAGCCAATGAAAAGCAGTGGGTGGAATGAATTTCCAGGGAAGCTTTCCAAATGCCCAATATATTGTTAACAAACCAGAGAGCTGCAATGTGTAGTAGGTATTGACCTAAAACATTATGATGCTAAAACACAGGTGAAAAAAGGTCAGGCAAATGAACAGTAAAGCACTCCTTTTGGATATGCATCACTAATCAAAAGACAGGAGCCAGGCACACAGGCGCTCTCCTCAATGTGTCTGGGTCATCCAATATAATAATATCCAAACCACAGTTCTGTGCTCCAGGGCGAGAGTTGACCACTTAACAACCCAAATGTAACTCAAGGATGTTTGTGATTACATGATCTGATATAACGGACAAGGTTCTATTTTGACCGGAACAATAGAAACGGAGATTCCTCCTAACACATTTAAGCTTTTACAATATTTGTATTATTTGGCATGCTCTTCTATTTGGTTATGGTTGTGAGTCAGCACGATGGGTGAGCATGTGGTTCTGAGTTTGATGGTCTTCAAGATGTACCGCATGTCACCTTGTGGGTTCTTTAGTGGTTTCTTTTAGGTCCATAGGGTTGGGTAATGTTGTAAGGGGGAAGTGATTCCCAAATACTTATTTTTGATGTATTATTGTAATATGTCACAAATAACTATGGTTACGTTTTTAGCACCTATTGGTGGGTGAGGCTAATCAATTCCTGTTAATCAGCATCTGATGCGTGGTTCTTTATTTTTAGCCCTGGGGAAGTCGGAGGCATTTGGCCCTTGAGGGCGAAACACGTTTTGGCTGTTTTGAGTGTCTTTGTCTTTTGTGTTGATTAACTAGCTTTACCTCTGTGCATGAACTGATGCAAAGAAATACCTACTCAAGCAAGTACTTGTGGATCCAGTAAAAGGCAACGGAAATAACATAATTTCTACTTGCACATTTAATTTGCGCTACTTTGCGTGCTCAGGACATTTGTATCCTTTTGTATATGCAGTCAGTCACAATAGCACAACCCACACAGTCCCTGGGCATTGCTATCTTTTGGGTGCAGAGTTCTATCTGCCTCTTTTTGCCCATCTCCCTTTTGTTGCTTGGGTAGATAAGGGAATGAGCACAGGGCGTCTTGCCTTTTCTGCTGGTTATTACTTTAGTCCTGTGCGTGGCGTTACTATAACAGATACTGGTGGAGGGAGGTGAGGACAAAGAAGAAAAACAAAATTGCCTTAGGAGACCGCACGAAGAAGAGCACTGCATTTTGATAATGTAATTTGCAGAATATCACGTCTGGATAAAATACTGCAGACTGCATTTCCATCTACTTTTCTGAAACTTTGCACCCTATAAAATAAAGGTTGCTACATTTCTCTGAGAATTATACTGGCCTTTTGCTTTTACTTCCGAAATAGACCAAGAGGTGGTTTTATATTATTTTGTGCAAAAGCCTTTGTGTACATTTTGTCCTAGCAATTGTACCTCGGTTCGCTGTGATAACCATTGAAGTGTAATATATACTTCTCTAAAATGCCTTGTAAAATTTATATCTTCATGTATTTGCCAATTTGCAATTACATTTGACATTTTAAATACTACTGAACTTTGCAGATTCTTCCCATTTCTTTTGCTCACGTTGAGACACATATACCAGCTATTCTTGTAACCTATTAACCAGGTGGCATCATTATATGGGATGGGGAGTTCGTATTCCATCTAGTTAGGGGTGAGAAGTGAATGGGTGCCAAATAGAGGACATCGAGAGTGAAATTATATGAATCCTGATTTCTATGCAGTGCCATTGACAAGGTTCATCTTGCTATCTTTTATATACTTAACTTTATTTTACCATAGCTGTCAACCTTGTGGGCCTTCTAGGAGAGCGAGATTGAGTGGTTTTGAAAGGCGAGTCCATTGAAATCAAGGGAAAATTAGTAAGATTTTTAGCATGCAGGAGGACACTGTAGTATATCGGAGGCTTTTGTTTTTGGTTCAGGGGTGAACTTTATGGAGGCTGATACCCTCTAGTGAGATTGAGTAGTATATTGTGTGGAGAAGTCCACATAAGTGGTAGCTTATTGCACTTGCACTTAAATAGTTGCGTTTCCCATTTTTCATAACGGCTGTGCCTGTACAATACTGACCAGGTGGCATCCCTAGGCGGCTAGCAATAATGTCTTCTCCTCCTTCCACCCGTTTTCCCCACATCTCACACCTTCAGACCAAATCTCTCCATTAAGTGGTGTCTAGAAATCCCTTCTGCCTGCACCAACGTAACTTTAATGGCAGATAGTGAATTTATCTTACCAACCCACTGGACATAGCTTGGGAATGAGCAATCTATTTTCAATGGGCTGGTAATGTAGCTTCATTGCCTGGTGCTAAGTGAGACATGGGAAGGAAGGGTAGAGGAAGAGGAGGGGGGGTGAAAGAAACTCTGAAGGTTCTCCTTGCTAAGTAATTATCCAGTCTTGGAGTGTACTGTGTAGTCTGGTACTTTGAAAGTTCAAAGTAAACTCTGAACCGGATAATAAGCTGGTAGAGGACAAACTGCAACTTCTAAATCTTAGCCACAGTCTGTGCAAAGATATTCCACCATTTGATACACACGCTTTATTTTTATTTTTAACAGCTGCACTCCTAAGTGCTCCACATTAAATAAATGTGAACAAAAAGTGCCGCCTTTGCATCAGCCCTGCTTCTGCTGCTTCATCTAGCTGCTATTTTTGCTGCAGGACTCCATTAGCCTTGGTGTGTGCTTCCATCAGGCCTATTCACAAAAAACCTTTTCAAAATGCTACAATTTCTGGTAATCTTTAAATACGGTTCTTGCAAGAGGTAGATTCTGAATCCTCTGTGTAGGTTTTCCTCCTAGGAGTCTCACACTCCCCTCTGTTTGCCAAGCAGTAATGCAGACCCGGTAATACCCTAGACTGTACTTTTGCCCCCCGAGGAAATAATTGTGAGTACCCATGGCAAAGAGCACTTGGCCTGTTCACAAAGGTACATTTGTTTGTAAACGTATATTTGCAACCAAATTTACCTCACTTTCGCCAGCCAAGCGGTCACACAGGAATTTCTGGCAGGCATTAGCTCTTTTATGGATGCAGACATTTGTGCTACAAGCATGGGTTCTCCGCACCCATAAATCTCTCTCGAGGGGTGGGATTGATGGCATCCCTGGGAGTCCCAAGGTATGGTTTACCCTGAACGTTTATGAAAGCCCATACACTGGTCTGTTTGTGTACCTTCACAAAAACATATCATTCAGCTTTAGAGGCTAGAAAGGGTCTTAGTTTTACTCCATCCAAGGGCTGACACAGATCCCTGGGAATGGATCACCTCCAAATTTGGTGACGAAAAAGAAACAAAAATGTGCACATTTGCATAGAGGAATCCATTCCCTCATGGTGGGAATGGGGTTCACTCTTGGAAATTACATGATATACCAGGGAATCACCATGGAAACCTATTCCAAAAGTATCCGTGAAGATTCCAATCGAAAATTTTGAATTCCAAAATGTGGTAAAACTACAGAAGTTTTACTATTTTCTTGTGACTCAACCCCCATATATTGAATATGAGTTGTGCTCTGGCTTAAAGTATCTCCTATGGTTAATACATTTTGAGGCAGATTTAAGAAAAGTGATGCTGCACTCAGTGCCACTTTCCACTTTCCTTGCACCCCTTAACGCCCTTCTACCGCCACCATGTGTGCACCAAATTTAAAATACGGTGTACCATGGTGCAGGGTAGGGGCCAAAGGCGTCAGAATTTATGGCACTATTAATGTACTGTTCAGGGATACCACCAAAATTGTGGCGCTCACCCTGAACAGTTAAGTAGGGGCCCATTTTAAATATTGGTGTGCCCCCTTTCAACACCTGCTCTGCGCAGGTGCTAAAAATGCCTCCCTAATGTGGGAATGTCCCCCTTGCATACATTATGCCTGGCAAAGGCATAATGTGGCGCAAGGGGTTACAAAGTGGCGCAATGCATGCATTGTACCACTTTGTAAATCTGGCGCTGCAATTTTGGCTTTGTTGGGCCACACTAACGTAAACAAAATGACGCTAATGTGGCACAAGGAGATGCTAGGTCCTATTAAATCTGGGCCTTTATTTCACATTCATTTCTAAGGCACTAAAGCCCAGATTTAAGAGGGTCTAGAACCTCCTTGTACCACATTAGCGCCATTTTTAAAATGTTAATGTGGCCCAATGAGGTCAAAATTTGTCACATTTACAAAGTGGTGCAATGCATGTATTGCATCACTTTGTAACCCCTTGCGCCACATTATGCATGCGGCAGGCATAATGTATGCAAGGGGGTGTTCCCCCATTAGGTGGGCTGAAAAAATGTCGCAAAAAAATCTAAAAGATGTTTTTGTGCCATTTTTTGAGGCATTTGTAACACCTGCTCGGAGCAGGCATTAAAAGGGGGATCACCATTATTTATAATGGGCCCCTATGGACTGTTCAGGGTTAGTAGCAACATTTTGGAGCTAACCCAGAAGAGCACATCAATAGCGTCAAAAATGTTGACACTACTGCCCCCTACTTTGTGCCATGGTGCGCTGTATTTTAAATACGTACAAACAATGAGGCAAGTACCCTCTAACCCTTATGACCAGGGTAGTAAATGTAAGTGGGTTAATGGTCAATGCAAGGGGGAAGTAACCTAGACTTCCGCGGTGATCCTATGGCTAAGGTAATTCTATGCGTACAAACAATGTGACATCAATAGAATTTTATTACATTATGTATTTCTTTAAACATGTTATTCTAGACATAAGGTGTATATTTCTTTAAACATGTTATTCTAGGCATACACTTCCTATTTGTCTGAATAGGTGCTCCTAATAAAAACAGTGAAGGTGATAAAAGTGCAGGGAAGTGAAGGTGATATATACAGTATGTACAAAGGGTTGTTTTAAGAATATTATGGACTTCTAGTGGCTCCGTCAGTCCAGGAGGACCTGAAGTCGCATAAGGTTTCTTTTAATTTTCATATTCCACACTCAAAGTTATGTTGACGTTTCGACCCAGTTACAGAAATAACTCAAAAGTGGGTCATCATCAGGACAGTCGGTAGCACCCATGGGTAGTGTAAATATCGAGGTTACTAAAGGTCTAATTATTCTGAGCCAATGACTTATTATACTTCTGTCGGGGATAAGCACTCACCTAAAATCCAGTGTGAAGACACAATCTGGTGGTCAGGGACATCTTCCTGGTGGGAAAATGGCAAGGGATGTAGTATTCTATTTAATATGATAGGTGTATGAATTGTAATAATCTGAGAGCTAGGGAACACTTACATGCATTGTAATTCAATGTGTCCCGAGGTTTGGGGTTCAAATAATTGTCCAGTAGTGGGTATTTGTATCTTCTGGGTCAAAAATCCTTAGAGCACCGGTCATCGAATGAAATCCAGGGCTTACTTTATCTATAAGAACAATTGATGTGTGCGCTACCCAGTGTTATAAAAGTGTATTAATCTAAGGAGGAAGAATTATACTTTTTTTAATTTTTTTTTATAGGGGGTATTGGCCACTTACTCAGTCAGATTGGATCTGATTAATTACTTTCCACGGGCCAGGGCGTGTCATCCTGGAGCTCCAGGCTGTGCACAGTGAATCAGTGAGTCGTGTGTTATTCAAAAACAAGCCACATGTAATTGAAACGTGTTGGCTTAAGAATGCTTTGCTGCCATCTTGGAGCGAGCATTCACGCTAGGGATTGGTCTAGAAATAAGCCAATCGAAGCGCTGGGGCATACGAAGTCGAGCTGCAAGGAATTTGTGCAGCCGCCAGCCGGCGGACCAAAAAGGGAAGGTTCCCCCTCTGGTCTGGTATACATATGTATATGTGAGGTGCCGTGTTGACTATACACGGAAGTGAAAAACACTGTATAATCAGTGTCTAACTGTACTAATAATGGAATTGTGTGCTAATAAGAGCCCACTGTTGTTCATATCGCTGAAGTGTGGTCGCACCGAATGTAGCGTGTATGCGCTACATTAGTGACAAGGTGCGTGGAGACCAACACGCGATGCATTGAGCGTTCGTAGTGTTTTATGAAAAATTCACGCAGAATATGATGTATGTGATTTAAAAATAGTCCACAAGTGGGCGTATTAGTCAACTGCGGGCGCACCTAATGCCGTGTGTGAAAGCATATATCGATACACATATTAATGCATGTTACCAAAGCGTGGGATACTATGTATTTTGCATCTGTAAAATTGAGATTATTCAAATTCATGGTCTCCAGTAGAAAAATGATCTCTTAATTTTTTTATTTTATTTTATAACATTGCTGATGGCTTCAGTTATCAGATGGTCTTTCAAATTCTGACGAGGGGTCGGACCACTGTTTGTGTTCTCTGAGTGGCCGAGAAACGGTATCACTTCCTTCTGTTGTGCCATCATAGCTTTACCCTTGTAAGCAGTAGCTACGCCCACTCTTCTTAAAGTTTAAGGTTAGAAAGTGCAATGAGGCTGAGTCTCTGTGCATGAGACCAGATGACAGAAACATCATGCTGGCTGTGGCACCCTACATCTGAGCAGCATGGAAAAAAGAGCAGAAATCCACAAGATATAGCATGCAGACAGAGGCCGATCATAAAGTTGTGGCTATTGCTCCTTTTTAGTGGTCTGAACTTCGAACTCTGACTCATTTTTCCAATTTCAGCCATAGCACGATCATAACGTCTATTGAACAGCACCATTGCACTTCCTGAACATATTTTTATGGACTAGAACAAAACAAATTGATAGGGCATTAAAATGTTAAATTGTTGTAATTGCTCTGATGTTACAAACAGGTTACCTGAGGCGTTCTCTATGGCCCTCTAAACGCACTGGTAACCCATATAGGGTGCATCGTCATGTAGATCCTGTGTGTCGAAGGTACTCTTTTTCTGTGGTCGTATGAACGCTAAGGAAGGCCGAAATGTGTTCTATTCGGTGGCTGTTGTTGGTCTGATTGCTAGAAGACGGGCGTACGTTCCAGTATCCTGCACCCAATACACTTTAAATATATGCTGCGAAGCAGTTGCCCCAGGGTCCATCGTCGGATAGGCAAAATGTAGTAGCGTTTTATGCCTAGAGTACTTTCAAATGACAGCCAGTCATATCTTTTGGTCTATTTATAATTTTCATGCATTTTATGTCTAGTGCCTCTTATAATGTGAAGCAATGATATTTTTCACCTTGATTGATCCGCAAGGCTTTTTGCACAACCATTGAATTTGCTCTAGCTGAGACCCATTTGCTTGCCTTGGGATTATAGTTTTTACATGTCAGAGCTTGCTCAAATGCTCAAAAAACAATTGTTTTTATTGGATTGTTGATTGCACTGTGAAATTTCCAATCTATGAACTTTAAGTCAAGCCACAGTTTTGTAAAATTTCCTAAAAGTAATTGTTTTTGTGGAAGTGTTGATTGTATTGTGAAATTTCAAATTGTTGATTTTTTAAGATTTGACTGGGACTTGCAATGCTATTTTGTTTCAAATTGTGAAATATAGTACTTTTAATTGTTACAGCCGGTTAATCTAAAACAATAAAGAATTTGTATGTGTAAAGTTAGAAAATCAGCTGCATGAATAGGTAAACAGGAGGATGCTCCTTTGTAGCATTTATTAACCACCTATACTTCGAACATGGACCAGAAAAACTAATTTTCAAATAGGGCTGTATTTTTAGCAGTGCTGTTTAAAACTCACTATTGAATGTTTATATACTGCGAGCACCTAAGCCATTCCTAGATCCTCTTGCAAAGCTCGCATTTGATGCTGTGTGCTTTATACAGCATCAGATTGTCAATATGGGCAACTGGCCAATGCCCAAGGTGCTTTAGGGACAGGCCAGTTTATGGTTTGAGGCTTTCCAAACTTGACTCTATAACTTAACAAATCAATTTGTATGTTTAGATTGTTTTGGGAGGGTAGCACACCCGTCTAGGCTGCCCTGCATCACAAGGCAGGAGGTTGACATGGCCTCAAAGGCTGCATTCACACAGTAGGAATGCTCACTGTATTAGAAATAGTTAGTGAGACAAACCACATTTCATGCACTCATTCAGCCCCCAGGAGCTGGTCTTTTTCACAGTGGCTCCCAATCACAGCTTTAACCCGGCTTGAATCTTCAACACCTCAGGCGATCTTTAGCAGTGTAAAAATGTTGATTCGTGACTCACCCTTTGAAAAATGGCATTGTCTCCTTCACTCCCAACATAAAATGGACGCTCACCTGGTATTACAGTAATGAAGAAATAGCGATTCAAAACAGAGTTGGCACAAGGCCTCCCTGTCATTTCTGGTTCAATGACAATCAAATAATCACTTTTGTTGATTTTATTTTGGGTCAATAAATGATCTGGAGAGGTCTGTGCGAGTTCAGAGAAAGTGCACACTCCCCCCCTAAGATACACTCCATCAGTTCAAAAGTATGGGCGGAGACCAATGCAGATATGAAAGCTTCTGTTCTGTCACGGGAAAGGAATTTTATTTTCAATATAAAGGGGCAGAATATGTGAACAGAACAATGAGATGCAACAGACATTGCTGAAAGAATTGCAATATCCTGTCTTCCAAGCACATAAAGAAAGAAATGTCTTCTGAATGCGCACTGAATATTATGTATTGTAGGTTTTCATGAATATGTATACTAAGGTGACTATATACATAGAGTTCTGTGCATGAATGTGACATATAAATTGAAAACCTAGCTATGAGGAAATGGAGCACTGTACAAGAGACAAATTGTCAAAACAAGGACCGGTGGCGCACGGAACATATGCAAAGGGCAAAGGGAATACAGTAGGGCGGGAGTGCGAGCGGGCAAGTATGAGAGTATTGGGGCTAAAGGAGAATGGTGTTATTTGGAGCAATGAGATAGTTTGGATGTGATGCATTAGGGAGGTGCTTGAAAATATGGGTTTTCAAATCCTTCCATAAATGGAGAATTGATCCTCTTCTTCACAGTGCATGACTGCCGTAGTCTCCTGCAGAAACGCTATCCTCCTCCCTTCTTGGAAGACGTTTGTTCCGAGAGCATTACAAGCTTGATTTTTTTTTTTTTAGTAGTGTAGGAGGCTGGCCTGGTTTGTAATGGGTACCTAAGGTATTTTCACCTTTTACCAGGTCCAGTTATCCCTTATTAGTGAAATGTAGGCAGTGTCTAGCAGCTTAGGCTGTCTTCGGGTAGCTGTAGCAGAGCAGCCAAGGCTGAACTAGGAGACATGTAAAGCTCTTGCAATACCACTATAGTCACACAGTACTTATACACAATAAAAGACAACTCTCAGGGTTACCAAAAATGAAGGTACTTTATTTTAGTGACACAAGGCCAAAAATATCTTAGATGCAATACTCCTTCTGGAGGTAAGTATCATTCACAATATATACACTAGTAACCAAAATCAGGTAAGTAAACAGTCATAGAATAGTGCAAACATTGAAAAACACAATAGATTTCAATGGGCCTAGGGGCAACACAAACCATATACTAAAATAGTGGAATGCAAAAGTTGGATAACCCCCTAGGCAAGTGTAGTGTGTAGAAGGGCACTGAGAGTTTAAGAAAACACAAAAGGTAAGTAAAGTACCCCACCCAAGAGTCCAGGAAAACAAGAGTAAACTACAGCAAGTTTCCTCAGAAAACACTACAATTTGTGGTGAAGGACTATGCAAGTACCAACCAAGACTGCAAGCAAACCAACAATGGATTTCTGGACCTGAAGGCCCGCGGAGAGAGGAGGCCAAGTCCAGAAGTCGATGAAGAGTCCAGGAAGAACAGGACCCCTGGCCCACCTGGAAGAAGGTGCAAAAGTGGATTCTCCGGTTTGAAGAAAAGTACAGAAATGCAGCAAAGACGCTGGCTGTGGGTTCCTGCTTGGTGCAGGAGATGTCCCATGTCGAGTCGTTGGATGCAGGCTGTTTGTGTCGCTGGAAGCCTTGATTCACACAAGAAAGTGTTTTGTGTCAAAGAGGAGCTGCCTGGACCCAGGAGGGACCTGGGGTCACAACTCAGACTGATGATACAGAGGGGTCTCTCAGCACTTCAGAGAGCCCTCAGAAGACCAGGCAGCACCCCCGGGAGTCCCAGGACATGTGGACAAAGGAGTTGCAAAGTGCTGTCATCACAGCACTACACAGAAGGACCCCACGCCACCGGAGAACAACTCAGGGAGCTGGGCTTGGGACGTGGGCTACGTTGTGCATGAATAACTTTTGGAAGAAGTGCACAGAAGCCCAAGGAGCTGCAGAGGATGTGATTCACAGGGGTACTGTCTGGCACAGGGAGGCAAGTTCTTACCTCCACCAAATTTGGACAGCTTGACCTTTCAACAGTCAGTGTCACTTTGGTCCACCACCTGTGTTCCAGGGATCATGCTCCTTGACATGAGAGGATTCCCAGAGTACCGGTCGTTGTTGAAGAGAGGTGCCTGCTGAAGCAGGGTAGTGACTCCGTCACTCCACAGGAGATTCCTTTGGTTCTTCTGGTGCAGGATGAAGACAGGCAGTCCTCAGAGTGTGCACAACCTGGAAACTGTTACAGTTGCTGGCTGGAGCTGATGTTGCAGATCACAGTAGCTTTCCTGGATACTTTGTTGCAGTTACAGCGGTTCCTGGAGCAGTCTGAGGTTGATCCAATGGTCAGAAGCTGAAGAAGAGGAGTCCTGGTGGAGTCTACCAAACCGAATCTGAGAAAACACCCAGAGGAGAGATCCTAAATAGCCCTGAGAGGGGGATTGGCCTCCTACCCAGGTACGCACCTATCAGGAGGGGTTTCTGATGTCACCTGGTGGCACTGGCCACTCAGATGCTCCTAGAGGGTCACCACACCTTGGAATCCAAGATGGCTAACACCAGGGATACTCTGAAGGAGCTCTGGGCACCGCCCCTGGGGTAGCAATGGACAGGGGAGTGGTCACTCCCCTTTCCTTTGTCCAGTCTCGTGCCAGAGCAGGGACTGGGGGTCCCTGAACTGGTATAGACTGGATTATGCAAGGAGGGCACTGTTTGTGCCCTTCAAAGCATTTCCAGAGGCTCTGGGAGGATTCTCCTCCCATACCTGTAACACCTATTTCCAATGGGAGAGGGTGTAACACCCCTCTCCTGAAGGAAATACTATAGTGACAAATTTGGTACACAGAGAGAGCATAAGCATTGGAGTTCTGGTTAGCAGAACTCCAGTGACACAGTCAAGCATACTGACAACACATATAGGCCACAAACTATGAGCACTGGGGTCCTGACTAGCAGGATCCCAGTGAGACAGTAAAAACACACCGACAAACAGGCAGACATTGTGGATAACATGCCAAGAAAGATGGTACTTTCCTACAGGTAGCTCCGATATATGCAGCAAACAAGGTGATTGATTAGAACAGGATAACAGTGTACGTTGTCCCAGCAATACACTTGAGTTACAGTCTGAGTTATTTATATGCGTCAACATATACATTGAGGAGTATTGTTGGACTAATGAATGACACACGTGAATATATACTGAACCACATTGAATAAATACGGATAAAGGATATTTTCCACCTGCGGTTCCAAATACCTCAGTATTACGTGGACTGGTTTACAGCCACTTTATGTATATATAACTCAGGAAGATTGGAGCATGGAGGTTATTACACCATCTCAAAGTAAGCCATCAATCCATAACCTTAAAAGATATTTGAATACGGATGATGCCTCTCAAATGCTCTGATATACTATACATATGAAAGGGGATACCCAGACTTAATTGCAGCTAATTAGGATTTGGTATTAGTCAAAGAGACCGGGGATGCTGATTCGGCAAATCTACGCTGGGTCCATTTGAAATCAACACTGAATGCACCAGATCCTATGATCAACATAAGAAAGAAGTTACATGAGCACAAGACATCAACCTTTCTGATCCAGCAACATTTAGCACACTACCTTTTACGTAGTACCTCTAACCTAAATGATGGAAACCTGAACAATGATGTGTCTGACCTGCTCTCATATGATAACAATTACCCTGACACTTGGCACTCTGACCTCTCTGCAGGGGCGTCGCCCCCACCAGCAGCACCAGCAGCTTCAGATTAACAGTAAAACCATAATAAACAAAGTTTATTATGGTTTTACTGAAAAAGTGGTGGGGCCATAGGGCGTGATAGGGACAGAGGAGGCTTGCACAGCACTCCCCCTCAGTGCGCATGTATATTTGGCCAGTTGTCTTGGGCCGGCCAAACATAAATGCGCTCTAGGCTCTCTTCAACTCGGCACTGTTTAGTCGGGTTGGAGAGAGCAAGCAGAAACTTTCACTCTGCCTCAGAGCACCCTGGCTGAGAGCTGTGTCTAATCCTAAGGATTGAACGCAGGACAGGCTGGGAGCCAGTACCTGCAGTGGAGGACTGGAGCAGCAAGAAAGGTGCATTTAAAAAGAAATATTATCTGTTTTTTTGTTGTTCCCCCCGCCACGCCCTGTGCCATCCCACCCCTTTTCCCTCCTGCGAGCCGTGACGGCCCCTCTGAAAAAGAAAGGAATGTGAATACAATGTCCCATCCTGTAGTATTTGAAAGAGCTAATCAAATAAAGGAAAGAAATCAGTAAATAAGAATGAATCTTATTAAACAACAACTCCACACGAAAAACATAGAGCAAAAGCTGTTTGAATTACTAAAATATGACAGTTATCAGCACTCCTTCAATCCTTTGGCTACAAAGGTTACAGATTTTTTTTTTTAAATCAGACTTGACATTGGCTCTCAACTATTAGAAACTCCAGCTATGGTATGTGAAATGAAATAAAATGGTGAAATTTCCTACCCATTGACAAACCTTCACACTACATAGCAAATATGAGTACAAATACGTTATTTTATGTAGATTATTGGGTACTTGCTTCAATAGCTAAAATAAATTAGCCCTTAATTGGAAGAATCATGGCTCAGCATCATAAGTCTTTCCCTTATATTTACCTTGTTAAGGGTTCTGTGCCTGACTTTTAAAGATAGGCCATGTCTAGCTCTCAATCCAGGAACCCAGCAGAGACCTGGTAGATTTTAAAGAGAGGCGCTTCAAATGCCTACCTTTCTTGACTAAACCTTTGGAAAATTGCTTGGCTGTTCATCTGAAGAATTATATCTATGACAATAACCCCCTCAGGAACCTCTGGTAACCACTACCCTTCTAATAACCACATAGGAACCCTCCAAACCTACTTTACATCAGTTCACAGCACCAAAACTACTATTCTGTTATTGATCACTAATGTTGTTGATGATGCAAGAATGTAAATCTCCTAGTATTTCTTGAATCTTCATCAATGTTTGACACTATTGACTATGTCCAGCTCTCAATCAAGGAACCCAGCAGAGACCTGGTAGATTTTAACGAGAGGCCCTTCAATGGCCTACCTTTCTTGGCTAAACTTTTGGAAAATTGCTTGGCTGTTCATCTTAAGAATTATATCTATGACAATAACCCTCTCAGGAACTCCTGGTAACCACTACCCTTCAAATAACCACCTAGGAAACCTCCAACCCTACTTTACATCAGTTCACAGCACCAAAACTACTATTCTGTTATTGATCACTAATGTTGTTGATGATGCAAGTATTTCTTGAACCTTCATTAATGTTTGACACTATTGACCACAACGTACTGCTCAACACTCTCCAGAAAAGGTTTGGCATTGAGGACCCTTTTTTAAACTGGTTCTCATCTAATTTCTGTAACAGAAAGGTGAAAATCCAAAGGGGCAATGACCAATATCATTATCCAACTCCCTTTGATGTACCTCAAGATCCGTTCTCGCTCTGTCCATGTTCAGTGTTATGTGAAGCAATTAAGTGATCTACCAAATGATCTAGGAGCCGATTACCAACAACATGCTGATGACACTCAACTTTATAGTGAGATGAGATTGCTTGAGGATGTCACACTTCTTTTTTAACATGCCCACACAAAATCTAAGCTTGGATTTCTTAATATTGCCTACATCTAATTCCTTCTAAAACAGATCTTTTACTTATGTCACCTCTTGAAAAGATGATACCACAAAATAAAACTACTATCCCTCCTCGTGTCCACTGGGGCTGAGAATCACATTGTTATCAGTAACCAATGTATTATCTCTGGGATTTATCATCAATAGAGAACTCTGCCTTGACAAACATATCAAAACTTTGTTGAAAGCTGCACAGCTCCAACTGAGGGTTTAAGGAAATTAAGCCCTTCATTCCCAAACAAGAGCTTAAAAGATTGCCCAGATGCTAATTCCTAACAGACTTCACTGTGGTAATGCCCTGCTGATCAAACATCCTAAAGCCAGGTTTGCATGCAGGAGGCCATGACCAGAATACAGTCAGAGAGTGACCAATGCAATGCTTTACTAAAACCCCACAGCTAAAGGTAATTTGTTTTGAGCCAGATTGTTTATATTTATTTCATGGTCATAGACTCTGATCTCTGCTCATGCAATGATCCATCTCCCTATTCTTATAATGTTGCTGATACTTTCTTTGCCTGATCATGTTTTATAGCTTTTCCGTGTATCATTATATGCAAGTTCACCTGTATACAAAAGTGTTCTTAGTACTGCATCTTCCTTTTCTGCACATAAATCCTACACCTTAGAGACTCAGGGCCTGATTTTGGCGGAAGGGTTACTCTGCCACAATGGTATAAATCCCATAGGATTTAATGGGATTTGTATTTTGGTGGATGGGATATCCGTCATCGTTGTGACAGAGTAAACCATCTGCCGAGATTTAAATGAGTCCCTGAGTCTGCTCTGTCAAAAAAAAAAGTAACATAGAGGTTGCCAGGCTTGAACTGGGATGGTGTCCCTTGATCTTTGTTGAGACTTCTGGTGTGGGGTTGGTATTGATGACCTTAAAGGTGACATAGCTGGTTTTGATAGTGATACATGTGGGCCGTGGAAGCCAGTGGAGTTCTTTGACAGTGGGAGAACTTCTAACCTATGTGCGAAGGTGTTTAATGAGACAAGTTGCATAAGTAGAACACTCCTCACAGAGGTCCGGTTGATTTCTGGGATGCTGACTGGCAAAATATGGCCATGATTGAAATGGGGTATAACCAGTACGTGTACAACCATTCTGAAATCAGTTTCTGGCAGTGAAAGCTTTGTTTTTATGTAGCTGGGGTAGCTGAAGTAAGGCAGTATACATTTTGTGTGTTGTATGGGCTTGAAGTTGAGGATGATGCCAATATGGAATCCCAGGTACTTGGTGCAGTCTGTGAGTCTAGAGTGAAACCGCTTAAGTTTATCTTTGAGAGTAATTCTTGTTCTACTAGTTGCTTGCCACCGTTGGGATGAATGCAGATTTCTTCTTCTTGGGGTTCAGCTTGGGAAAGGTTTGTCCACTCAAGCTTGACTCTTTCTAAGGACATCTCAGTGTTGAATAATATTGTGATGTAACAATATTTTCCAGCAAGGTTTATGCGTTCTTTACATATTTATGAATGCTGATGTTTGTGATGGCTGTCAAGACTTCCAAGAGCTCCTTATACAGATTACTAATGAGAGAATGGTGCCCTGGGGAACACTATTGTTGAAAATAATGTTTACAGGACAAAGAAAGAGCACCCCATGGCCACCAACTTGTTTCTTAGCATTTAGTAATAGTTGCTGGTGCCATTCTTCAATTCACAGTAGGCTAGTACTGCTGCAAGATCAAAGAATTGCCAAATATCTCCTTTTTATGGTTTGCCTCTCAAGAGGTAGCAAGATCATACTGTCAAAACATACTCTGGAAGATTGTTTAGGGGAGGGGGAACCTCAGATGCAATAGACTGTTGAATAACTCATGATACATTGAATTGTCAGGTCTGTTTTAGTTCTTTAGGTGACAGCAGTTAAAAACACAATTTCATATTGTGTAGGCATTCTCAACTTACTCCACCATTCCATTAGTAGCAAAAGCCAAGCATGGGGAAGATGCTTGGAGGGTTCTCAGGCTCAGCCTAAGACATACTTCTCTGACAAGACTAGAAAGTACTATCAGTTCTGCAGCATCCCCTTAAGCGTATGTGTCCATCTACTGGTGCCAAATATGAGGAAGGTCTGATAAAACAGGACCTGCTATCATGACAAAGTTCTTCATGGTTTGCTCTTCTGCATCATGCTTGAGGTGAATTTCAATGCTAGCTGGTAATTGAAGATGTGGCAGCACACAGTCCTCATAGTCAGAGAGGCTCAACAGTCTGCTCAGTTCCAAAAGGCCAGTGGCACCTGCATACCACAATGGCAGGGTGAAAACAATTTTCAATGCAATTATCACTACAAAGAATTGGACAGCATGATATGTGATACGTCTTCGTTATGAATTACTCATACGTGGTATGTTATTTCAAGGACTTATATTCCAACATCCTCAGAGCCATCACCAATGGACTGCGTTTGGTTCTCCGCCATTCCTGCTGCACACAATCTACTCTTCTAGCATTCCATTCTTCAATGAAGCTCTTGAGCTGCACATCCAAACAAGCCACACCACCAACAGTATGCATTCTGGGTGGGCTCACAGCATGACGTGATCTTACACTCAAATAAAACACCAGGGAGAAAAAAATGCCTTGGATAAACCAGTGCATCAAAGAGGTCCATGCGATGAGGCTACATGAGCTCCCTTTCTCTCACTAACAGTACAATCCACCATGTACATCGTCTAGACAATCCCCAACCAAGCATGGCTTGTTGCTGAGCTCTGCTTCCTCTAAACAAAGGGTGTGTGGGATAACAGGCAGCCCATCTCTTTTACGATGATGTGTTGCAGTGACCATCCTCTTGGTCACAGGCCTTTGCTCACTTATCTCATCTCTAAGGCCGCCTCTGGCCTTGTGGAATGGCCCTGCTACAGGCAAAGTAGACATAATAAAATGTTCCTTCTTCATTGAAGAGAATTTGATTTCTAAACCAGACACATATAGTTGACGTATAATTGAGAAAGTGGGGACACACAGGGAATGGAAGATAATACAGCAGAATAATTTTGACTCCTCTAAGTTTGTGATGCTCCCTACAATTTTAGAACTACACAGAAACAGAAGACCCAGACTGGTGTACACCACCTCTCAATTTTCAAAGCACTAGTTTCACACACAGTTCTCACATTCAGTGTTTTTGAGAAGATACAGTTATGGAAACTATACAGATAATACCAATAGGGACTAGCATGCAGTGTTCACTCTGAGTTGTAATTTAAAAGTCCTATAATACACATAAATTGATTTGTTTTCTTTCAAGGGAAATGGGCTGCATTCAAAAAAGAAAAAGATGGCGTGGGACTGCCCTGAGATCAGGAAGTTCTGGGAGGTGGTGTTTAGCAATGTGTTTTGCATTACCAATCACCTACGTGAGTGCTCTCCCCTAGTTGCGCTGCTGGGCTACGTCAATGAGGTGTCCCCGGATGCCCACTGACTGACGGCTATGCTGCTGGCTAAACCTGGGGTGGAAATGAGTTGGAGTAGGCATGAGGTGCCCAGTAGGAGAAAATGGCTTTCGGATGCTGCCACTTGCCAAGAGCTCCTGGAGTCACACTGAGATTTGATGCCAGCCCGCTCACGCCTGAAGGACATCTGGGCCCCTCTTGTGAACTACCTCAGTCTCCATAGTGAGTTGGCTGAGGACTCGTCTGCCTCCTGCGGAGCCCCCCTCTGCTGATGTTGTTGACTGCCTCAACCGCTACGGCACCCTGCCTGATAGCTCTGCCACTAGGGGCTGGCGTCCCAACCTTCTTGTTGGGCGCATTACCCCTAGATGCTCCAGACTATGTGAGGTGCTGACCTATTGGAGTGGCTAGTTGGCTTATTTTCCCTTCTTTCTTCCACTCTGCACTGCTTCAATCCTCAGCCCACCCCGTTCCCCTCCCTTACTCCCCCTCCATCCTTCTGATGCATTATTGTGCTGTTGTTATTGTTATATGACCAACGTCAGAATGTATCTTCACCCAGAATGCTACTGTTACTGTTGCCCTGCTGTATTTGGTTGCTGGAATACTCAATAGAAAGAAATTAAAGAAAAAGATTGCTTTATTAAAAAGTAATCACAGGGGGGTGGCTTGACATCAACGAGTTTGCCAGTATTGGGGCAGGACTCCCGCAGTGCTGATAGTCGCAGAGCTGCAAAGGTCATAAACTAATGGAGAACACATGTTGACAAAGAACGGCAGATTAGACACCCCCAACCTGGAGTTCAGTTGTGACAGTCCTTGGCACATGGTAGTGCCTTCTCTATGCATTCCTGAATCTGGCAGCTAAGATGCAAAGAGGAACTGCTGACTGTTGTGGTAGTCATGGGTTAGGGGATGGATGCCAGTGGTTCCCTGACCTTTAGTGATCTCCCATCAAACCCGTACCCAACTACCCACTGTCATTCTTTGCCCCCTCTCCCATCTGAAGACTTACTGCACAGCATTTACTGGGACCCCGTCTGGACAATATACCACGGCAGGGCCAGCTGAGGCATAAAACTTTAAACTACACCTGTACCACTCCTGGATACCACTGGAGGGAGTGCCCCCCCCAATAGACAGTGGGTCTCTGAACTCTGGTTTCCTTGCCACTCCGGTTCCAGAGTCATAGAAAGAGGACTTTTGATACATTGTGGCAGCCATCTTAGTTAAGCTTTCATTACCTTCCCTGAGACTTTGAATTCCATTTCCAGATAAGTCTTCTCCACTGCACTCTGCTGGCAATATAGAGGGTGGTGGAGCAAGCCGCTCTCTTATGTATTTGAAGTGCCCCACCCTCATTCAATTGACTTTGTCCACTTCTTTTGGACCCTGCTGTGAGGGCGATTGCTGCAGTAGAAACATAGATGGTTCAACATCAATGTAAAGGACTCTTTGAAACCTTCTATTCATCCTTTGGGGTGCCTCTCTGATCTATTGGTTGTGATGCAACTCTATCTGTGCCTGAAGGCTGAAGATTTGCCTGTGAGACACCCCGTTAGTATGCGCCACTGGGACTCCTGTATGCCTCTTGTCTGTGACTCTATCAAGGCTACCACTAGTGGATGGCCGCCTGGAAAGTGGAGGGACGGGTAGTCAAAGTAAATGAGGATGATCCTGGGTGGGACTTGGTCGTCACGATCTTCCGGAGCTGGCAGGAAGCCTACCACTCCTCAGAAAAACTCCTACATCACATAAACCGAAGCAGAAGCCTGCCTGACAACTAACATTCTCAAAGATGGGGGCAGGTAGGGGGAAGGTGAAGGCTCCATCTGGCACAATGGCGACAGCCAAGATGGCTGGAGTTTCGAATTCTGCCTTAGCCATGCTGATGAAGAAATTTGCGTATATTAAACTCTCTATTGGCATGGTTAGCGAAGCGATCAGGACCACGTCAGCAGATGTACTATCCCTCAGTGGGGAAATTACTACATTTCAATCCAGTTTGGTGCACTGGAACAGAGAGTCACAGACCTGAAGACAAACTGAGACATTAGACCTGAGTGGGCCCCAGAGATCTGGAAACAACGCCAGAGGCCAGAGGACAACTGATTTGTGAACAGGAGCCAGGGAGACAATGTATACATCTCAGGAGTCCCGCAGTTGGCTGAACAAGACAGTATGCTGCAGTTTCTTAGTCCTTGGTATCTGGATTCCAAAGTACTAGGTGTCACCTTCGATCCGCCCATGGAAATCCAGAGAGCTCACAGGATCTGGTCATGACTACCACCTTGTGCCACACTTTGAGAGTAGGAGAAAAAAAACCTAGTCACATTCTCCCAATTTAATCAATAAAACCACGCTATAGTAACTAGGCTTTGCGGAAACCTCTCCAATATCAGGGCCTTTTGTCCAGCAAGGAATTTATGAGAAAACCAATCAGAACTAACATCTTATACCTACAAGCTAATGGGATCATTCCAAGATTTGGAATAGATGCCTCACCCACTTAATAGTGGCATGCTTCATCATTGGCTGTCTATCCACACCCCGGTAAGATGATACTACCGGGCGGACTCAACCAAGAGTTCTTGGGAGTTCAGAATAAAATTAGCTGTATAAGAGCAGGGATCCAGATCACATAATACTAAAAATACCTCTTGGAATGGTCCAAGAATTTCTCCTATTATTGCCGGGTCCAAAGATATAAGTAAAAACAATGTTCTCAGTCTCCTTATGGTCTACTACAGCAGGGTTTCCCAAACTGTGGTACGCGGACCCCCAGGGGTCCGTGACACATTCCCAGGGGGTCCGCAGGCCTGGGATGACAGAAAGATACTTCTCCAGCTGGGGCCTGACAGAAACACGTGCATGTTTTTCTTTGTGCAGCAGTTGTAAAAGCACTTTAAAGTTCCTTGTACAACAAGTAACGTTCTGGTGAAAATAAAAGCGTCAAGATAACTTTGGTGATTAATGTACCTGCTGGAGAGAGATGGGAGTTTTGTCTAGTGACAGTTTCTAAGGTAGGCAAATGGTTAATGTGCCTGATGCAGAGAATGTGTATCATGCAAATAAAATTATTTTATGTGCATAGCACATTGGGTTACTGCTTCTGTCACATTATTTTGTTATTGTGAAGTTCATAAGTTACAATCATATTCTAGCACAGTGAGCTATGAATTGCCATCAAAGAGCTGTATGCAAACTGCATGGCACAAATTAGAAAGTTTCTTTTTTTCTCTGTCTTTCATTATCCTTATGCTGCTAAAAAAAAAAAAAGGTTTGCTTGCATAGAAATACATTCTTATTAAAGTCAAAGCTAACCACTGTGTTATGTTCTGAATCCTGAGTTTGAGCTTTTCCAGACCAACCACTCTTAGAAAAGGTCTACCATTGTGAATGACATGTGAATTCTACACCTTGTAGTCACTGGAAAAGTGCTCCAAAACCCTACACTGGTATGTGAGGTGCTATGAAACAAATGAATTACATGCGACAGATAGGCTATGGAAACTTGAGAGGTCCTTATGGTAGTTTTACTTCCTTTTCCCACCACATACTTATGTGAAAAAAGCTTTCTTAGATCTTATATACCTAACAAAATAAAAAAGTGAAATAGCTTGGGAAATGTAGAATCTGACCTGAGGAGTCAGCTTTCCTAAATAAAACCAATTAATGAAAAGTTAGTCACCAAGATGCAGCAGCAAACTTCTCATTAAATTGTTTTGATTTCTGCATACATTTTCTATATAAAATAATTATACCATTAGTAATTTGAGTATTTGTTTGGTGTTTACTTGTTTGTGTATTTTTTGTGAATTACTGTTTTAATGTTTGAAATTTAACTTGTACAAATTGTTTGGTGGTCCCCGACTTCCAGTAGTGATTCAATGGGGATCCTCAGGATTCAAAAGGTTGGGAACCACTGGTCTACTATGTACCCAGGAAACCCTATCCTCTTGCCAACATGTTTCAGCCCTCTCAAAGAGCCCAGCTAAGTCCTGGGGCCTTCATCAGGGCAACTGTTAACTTTCCCTGCTTGCTGTCACCACTTTCATGCACACTGTGAGGCCAATTGCTCTCACCTGATTGTTGTGGCTCACTTCAGTTTTTGAAATAACTACAATAGAGCGGTTTTATCTATGATGGTTTCATTTCCCAAAACCAAGGCATCCCAATCGTTATAAGACAGGAGACACATAGTTACCCTGTCAATGTAAACCTTATTGAGGGTGACCATGCTACTGGTCCACTTTATTTTCAACCATAGAAAAAAAAGTTTTGTATAATACCTCAAATATGCTTGCAATCCTCGTATCGCCCTTCTTTCACATCACTCATATGAATTCATTATATATTATTATTGGCCCAACAACCTATAGCATAGTTCTGACAGTCATCACTATATTTTCTCAATGGATCAATTGTAACCGAAATTACACCATTCCTTCTACTTCCTTGTGATTCCGCACATAATCAATCACCTCATCTTAGTAGACCAAATCAGAGAAACCAGACAGAAACAGAATCAGAGGAAAGTATGCTCCAACCCATGTCAGGAAACTATCATTCAACTGTGCGCCCATGCACAAGGTATAGTCAATATTCTGACCCTATTATTGTTTTATCCATGCCTCAATCTTGTCTGGGGATGGCGTGGTCCTGTAATCAAACACTTAGGGTTTTGGGAAAAAAAAACATATTTACTTGTGTTGAACTTTTCTAAAATTGTGTGTTGTTGGTAAGTTCGTACTACATCTACTCGTCATTTTGATAGAAATGACAGCTCCTACCAAACATCTATTATGATTTTCGTGATGAAGGTAGTATTCACCCTTACAGTGTGAACCAGAAAACTCAGCCTCATGAGTGAGAACCATGTATCGTAAGTGTATGGCTTTACATGCCAGCAACCTAGTCTGTTCCTCTGTGCACGCCAAAGATAGCGTGTGAGCCGCCATATTGCTTTTTATGTTGCCTGAGGTTGGCATCGGATGTCAACGCCACGCGCCACGCTCAGAGCAGCATGGGAGGTGTAGTATTATATACATACACCCTCCCCGCGGTACAAGACTGCAGTTGGAGCACACCCAAAGATAATCCTGGTGCAGTACAGGAAATGCCAGGACATTAGTTTATTATTTCATTGTTATTCCCATATTTATTACCTGCTTATATTAGAAACCTTTAGACTAAATGGACATAAGAAGGCCAAAACTCGGAAGAGAATGAAACATATGATCACAATGGTAGAACCTGTGTTTCCTCCCGAGGATTTAAAAATAAAGTATTGTTATTACTGCCTGGGCCATCCTTATCTACAGTAGTACAAAAAGGGCCGCTCCTTAATCGCTGGGGTGGAAAAACGGCATATATTTCCCTAATATTTTTATGGTAGATATCTGCGCACCCCCATAAAAAGTCGATGACCATAAGAAACATATGATGTACATGACAGCACATCCCAATGTCAAACAAATCTGTGCTCCTTTTTTGGCAAATAAGACAATTGTTTGAACAAGGGCCCCTTATGCCAGTCACAACTTTTTAGGTTTAAAAAAAAAAAAATCCTTCCCTTCTGGGGATTTTTTTAGTGGTGTGGAATCTCCCATATTTACATATACCATTTATTGGAGAGTTTCTTGAAATGTGGATACACAGGGGATTACCTCCCCATCAGTTTTATCCAGAGAATATCATCATTCAACCCATGTGTAGAGTTTAACAATCTATATATCCAACGTTGTTCTAGCCTAAACATTTGTGCTTCAGACGCCCCTTGTAGTTTCTCAATGACAAACCACTCAGAGTCATTCTCAGAATGTGAAGTATCTATGAATGACGCATCAGTTTTGTATTAGTCTTCTTAGATCAGAATGTGCTTCCGTGCTCGTTGATCCTGACTCTGACTTTTCTTGTAGGCATACATACGTATCTTAAGCCGCAGGTACAAATTAAGATGTAAACGCAATTCACAGAGTCACATGTGGTGTGATTCTTTAGGATCCATGGTGTTCTTAGACCTAAGTCCAGTTGTTATTTCTGACTCAAAAAGGAACAAATATTACATCTCCCACACGGGAAATGACCTACCACTGGTGGGAGGTTGCACATATTCATGGGATCTTCTGGTACATACCAGACCGAAAACAAGATAAGCACAAACATGCACCATACAGAATATGTGGAACCTCCCACAAGTCACCACGCGTCTGCAAGTGTGAAGGTGTCTATGACATCACAAACAACTTGCAGTGCACAGGGTTTACTGTCTACATTAGAACTGGTGGAGTACACTAAGGGATTGTAAGCTATATCGAATTCCCCCCATACCACCAAATCTGTCTCACGGCAGCCAATACGTTCTTAGATTTCTTGATAAAAGTCAGATGCATCCACATTAGAGGCATACACGTTGACCAGTAGTACATGCATGCCTGCCATGATGCCCGAGATAGCCACATTGCACCCGGTATCATCCACAAAACTTGCAATTTTTATGAAAGGGATACTCTTCTGTGTCCTACTCCTGTGGGAGCAAGAGCTATAGTAGGAGAATTTATGACCGTCCCCTCATATCAAAGCAAATATGCAGGTGGTCCTAGGGGAGATATGTGTTTCCTGGAGAAACGCCACCTTGTTGCCATGTTGTGTCAAATACGCAAGTACCTATTTACCATTGCAGGGATTGTTGAGCCCCCTAATATTCCATGTCATGCAGCTTAGCTCCACCACTTGCCCCACTCTGGTTTGGGTCCCCATCTACAAAGATCATGACATGTCTTATTCACAAATGTGTGGTCAGTAATAATATAGTGTGACCTCACAACAGATGACCAAAGGAAAAACCAAACATGCAAATAACACCCCTCCCACCCCACAGCAGATTGTAGAACGTCTGGCGAAACCCAAAAGAACAGCGACAAAAACCCAATTTTGAGTGGTATGGTGGTGCTTGGACAAGTTTTAAACATCAGGATATCAATATTGTGTTGCAGAAATATTGTTGACAAGAATATTGATTTTTTAGGTAAGTAATATCGTTTTCAATAATATCTGTGTTGTTAACATCGTTTTAAATAATATAGTTGTAAATAATATTGTTTTGCAATTTTAGTTCTTATTTTATTTGTGTATGCTATATATTGTTATTAATAATTTTAAATACAGTTTGTAATTTTAAGATATTTAATATGCTCAATTCAATTGTTGATAGTAATTTATAATGTCATATCGGGTTGTGCGATTTGCCGGGGTACAGGGTATGAAGTTAATTAAGTATAATTAATTAATAATTCATTTTGAAATCAGATTACTTATTTAATTGATAATTAATTATGTAAATTTTTTAATTTGTTTTTTAATTATATTTTATTTTCAGATTGTTGGATTGTAGGAGTATAGGGGAGGAAGCTAATTAATTATTAATTGATTAATAAGTAAGTATTAATAAATTATGAATTATTTAATTGTTAATTAATTATGTAAATTGTGTAGTTATATTGACTCAGCACTGCTCACATTATGGCTACAGCAACAACAAAGTTGTGTGTTTGCCTGTATCTCACACAGTTAGGCCTTGGAATGGTCAAATCCACAAGTATCCTCCCCACTGTGCTGACCTAACTGTTTCTAAGATGCCATGTTCATTCCCTCATACAAAGTGCAACTGATCAGCACATCTAACGAGCTGTTTGAGTGTAATAGTTTCTGCAAGATTCACACATGTAATGTCAACAACTTCAATACCATGGCAACATAGCAAAATCAGCAAACTTACTACTTGTTCAAAGTCTCTACTTACAGTGACACAAAACATAAGGATGGAAATTTCACACTTCAGCCAATAACAATGTACTCAACACAGCACCTGGCCAGACATTGTCCAACGACCATACTCCCAACCCACCTCGGTATGAAGCCCCCAGTGATGATGACCCTCCTGGACATATGGACGTGGATGGGGGGCTCTGCCAGGTGACAAAACACCCTCAGACACTCCTGCCTTTACAGCAGCTGAACACCCACAAACCTCGCAAGCGGGGACATCCATGTAAAAATCCAGGAGGTGCAGATGGCAAGAAACCTACCACTGCCAGTAAGAAACCTCATCCTTAATATCCTCCTTTGTGTGTCACATATTCACTCTGTGGAATGATCCTGAGCCCCATTCCATTTTTGATGGGAGGAGTACTCTGGACTTTGTGCTTCTGATGGTGTGGTATCTACTCCTATGATTTCATTTACCATGACTGATCCCTTCGCTTTTCATTTTTGTTACTTTTTGCCACAAGATTGTTTTCACCCTTAGCACTGTAATAAATTCACCAGTCACAAACTCATTGTCTGCTATCTTAAATGTCACATTTAGCAATGTAGATATGTAAGAACACGTGAACCACACAACATAAAAACAAGCTACTTGTGGAAGCAGGGATATGTTGCATGTACACAGTGTCCAGCTCAGGATTACACCATTCTACTGTAGGAAGGTAGCCTCTTTCTAGCCTTGTTACCCCCAATTTTGGCCTGTTTGCAAGTATATGTCAGGGTGTTTTCACTGTCTCACTGGGATCCTGCTAGCCAGGGCCCAGTGCTCATAGTGAAACTGAAACCCTATGTTTTCAGTGTGTTTGTTATGTGTCACTGGGATCCTGCTAGCCAGGACCCAGTGCTCATAGGTTTGTGGCCTATATGTGTTCCCTGTGTGGTGCCCAACTGTATCACTAAAGCTCTGCTAACCAGAACCTCAGTGTTTATGCTCTCTCTGCTTTCCAAATTTGTCACTGCAGGCTAATGACTAAATTTACCAATTCACATTGGCATACTGGTACACCCATATAATACCCTTGTATATGGTACTGAGGTACCCAGGGTATTGGGGTTCCAGGAGATCCCTAGGGGCTGCAGCATTTCTTTTGCCACCCATAGGGAGCTCTGACCATTCTTACACAGGCCTGCCACTGCAGCCTGAGTGAAATAACGTCCACGTTATTTCACAGCCATTTACCACTGCACATAAGTAACTTACAAGTCATCTATATGTCTAACCTTCACTTAGAGAAGGTTGGGTGCCAAGTTACTTAGTGTGTGGGCACCCTGGCACTAGCCAAGGTGCCCCCACATCGTTCAGGGCCAATTCCCCGGACTTTGTGAGTGCGGGGACACTATTACACGCATGCACTATACATAGGTCGCTACCTATGCATAGCTTCACAATGGTAACTCCGAACATGGCCATGTAACATGTCTAAGATCATGGAATTGTCACCCCCAATACCATTCTGGTATTGGGTGGACAATTCCATGATCCCCCGGGTCTCTAACATAGAACCCGGGTACTGCCAAACTGCCTTTTTGGGGTTTCCACTGCAGCTGCTGCCAACCCCTCAGACAGATTTCTGCCACCCTGGGGTCCAGGCAGTCCTGGCCCAGGAAGGCAGAACAAAGGATTTCCTCTGAGAGAGGGTGTTACACCTTCTCCCTTTGGAAATAGGTGTGAAGGGCTGGGGAGGAGTAGCCTCCACCAGCCTCTGGAAATGCTTTGATGGGCACAGATGGTGCCCATCTCTGCATAAGCCAGTCTACACTAGTTCAGGGATCCCCCAGCCCTGCTGTGGCACGAAACTGGACAAAGGAAAGGGGAGTGACCACTACCCTGACCAGTACCTCCCAGGGGAGGTGCCCAGAGCTCCTCCAGTGTGTCCCAGACCTCTGCCATCTTGGAAACAAAGGTGTTGGGGGCACACTGGACTGCTCTGAGTGGCCAGCGCCAGCAGGTGATGTCAGAGACTCCTTCTGATAGGCTCTTACCTGTCTTGGTAGCCAATCCTCCTATCTTGGTAGCCAAACCTCCTTTTCTGGCTATTTAGGGTCTCTGCTTTGGGGAATTCTTCAGATAACGAATGCAAGAGGTCACCAGAGTTCCTCTGCATCTCCCTCTTCACCTTCTACCAAGGATCGACCGCTGATTGCTCCAGGACACCTGCCAAACCGCAACAAAGTAGCAAGATGACTACCAGCAACATTGTGGCGCCTAATCCTGCCGGCTTTCTCGACTGTTTCCTGGTGGTGCATGCTCTGGGGGTAGCCTGCCTTCACCCTGCACCAGAAGCTCTGAAGAAATCTCCAGTTGGTCGACAGAATCTTCCCCCTGCTAACGCAGGCACCAAAAGACTGCATCACCGGTCCTCTGGCTCCCCTCTCATCCTGACAAGCGTGGTCCCTGGAACACAGCAACTCTGTCCAAGTGACTCCCACAGTCCAGTGACTCTTCAGTCCAAGTTTGGTGGAGGTAAGTCCTTGCCTCCCCACGCCAGACTGCAAAGCTGTGTACTGCGTGGTTTGCAGCCACTCCGGCTCCTGTGCACTCTTCCAGGATTTCCTTTGTGCATTGCCTAGTCTGGGTCCCCAGCACTCTGTCCTGCAGTGCACAACCTTCTGAGTTGTCCTCCGACATCGTGGGACCCCCTTATGTAACTTTGTGTGGACTCCGGTTCACTCGTCTTCTAAGTGCCTGTTGGGGTTCTTCTGCGGGTGCTGCCTGCTTCTGTGAGAGCTCTCTGAGTTGCTGAGTGCCCCCTCTGTCTCCTCCTCCAAGTGGCGACATCCTGGTCCTTCCTGGTCCTCAGAAGCACCCAAAAACCTCTACTGCGACCCTTGCAGCTAGCACGGCTTGTTTGTGGTATTTCTGCATGGGAATACCTCTGCAAGCTTCATCGTGACGGGGGACATCCGTCTTCCAAAGGAAAAGTTCCTAGTCTCCTTTTTTTCAGAACTCCAAGCTTCTTACAACCAGAGGCAGCTTCCTTGCACCTTCATCCGGGGTTTCCTGGGCTCCTTCCCCCCCGGGATACTGTTGCGACTATTGGACTTGGTCCCCTTGCCTTGCAGGTCCTCAGGTCTGGAAATCTGTTGTCAGTGCACTGCTGGTGTTTGTTCTTCCTGCAGAATCCCCCTATCTATCACGACTATTGTGCTCTCTGGGGTTGTAGGTGTACTTTACTCCTACTTTTCAGGGTCTTGGGGTGGGGTAACCCTCACTGTTTTCTTACAGTCCCAGCGACCCTCTACAAGCTCACGTAGGTCTGGGGTCCATTCGCGGTTCGCATTCCACGTTTGGAGTATATGGTTTGTGTTGCCCCATACCTATGTGCTCCTACTGTAATTCTACACTTTTTGCATTACTTTTCTTGCTCTTACTTACCTACTTTTGGTTTGTGTACATATAACTTGTGTATATTACTTACCCTCTTACTGAGGGTACTCACTGACATACTTTTGGCATATTGTCATAAAAATAAAGTACCTTTATTTTTAATAACTCTGTGTATTGTGTTTTCTTATGATATTGTGCATATGATATAAGTGGTATAGTAGGAGCTTTGCATGTATCCTAGTTCAGCCTAAGCTGCTTTGCCATAGCTACCTTCTATCAGTCTAAGCTGCTAGAACCACCTCTTCTACACTAATAAGGGATAACTGGACCTGGCACAAGGTGTAAGTACCTCTGGTACCCACTGCAAGCCGGGCCAGCCTCCTACATCTACACAAACACATACATACAAGAGTCTTGTCAAAGAATACATTTTATTACATTGTTCAGCTTGTAGGCTGTCAATATGTCTGAAACAGAGCAAATCATTCATGATTAGATCATACTGGGTAAATGATCACATTTACAAGTACAGACCTCCAGACCATGGAATGAAAGGATATATCAGACATTGTCCTGTAGAATAGGCACATGAAATTGGTTGATGTCATCAGCTGGAGCCATATCACCTACCTCACAAAAGGAGTCCAACATCATATAATGCAAGACTCAGACAGGTGGTAGTACAACAGTTTCTGATCACAGGGTCCTTACAATCCAGTGCATCTGCATCAGGTGGAATTGCACAAAGAAATGTCAGTGATGTGTCATATGCAATTTGGCCTACAATGGTCAAACACAAACACATCAATAGCTACATATAGTTCATGCAAAAAGAGTGTTTAGTCAATGTGAAGGGAAACTAACCTGAATTCAGCCTAGGGCTACATATTTATTTTCTGACACATGATGACACACATGATGCATCAGGGCCACCACATGACCAGAAACAAGCCCAATGGAGCCTTCAAAACTTTCATCATATCACTGTGCAAGCGGTCTTGGCACAGATCTTGTACACCCAATGTCTGTGACTTACATTCCCAGGATCAATCCATGTCCACTTTGTATGTCCAAACAGAATTATATACCTGCCAATGTAACCACTCGGAAATGTCCAAATGAAGACTTCATGGTGAAGGTACCTGAACAAGCACAAAAACAAGGAGTATAATTATGAAACCATATATATGACACAATTCACATAGCAAACGTCTGGAGACAGCAGTGCATGTTATAAATCGCACAAAAACAAAGCAACATCTCCAAACTGTGATTGTGTCAAAAGCTTCATCATCAGACACATTTTGCCAGTACTTGCCAGAGCTTCAGCTTCCAAACTTCTCCAACAAATAAACTCCTAACATCATCACAGCAAGAGTTCATTGCACAGTCAAAGTCATGACATTTCATGACATATTTACACTCATGAGAAGAAGTTGCTGATGAGATCTTTTCGCAAGTCAGCTCCTTCCTCTTCACCACTATCATCTTCATTTGGTATTTCCAGATTCTCACACGGTAGCACTACAGGCTCCCCCTGCTTTGGGATATAAAGGATGTTCCTTTGCAGAGCGATGTTATGGAGCATGCAGAATGCAACGGTAATTTGACACACCTTCCTGGGTGTCCAGACAGTGAAATCTGGCCTTCAGGAGCCCAAAAGTCAGCTCAACTGGCTGTCATGCTCTTTCATATGCCTCATTGAAGTGGACTTCCTCTGGTGTAGTTGGATTCCTCAGCGGTGTTAACAACCATGGACAGTTCGGATATGCTGAGTCTCCTGTATTGGAATGAGACATAAGGGCCCCAATGAGTCACACACTTCCTGATTGTAGCACCTGACATTGCACACACAAGATCATAACAGATGTAACTTACCAACAATCCAGGCTCTCTCCAGTTGCAGTTGTGACATGAGCTGGGGTATGGTGCTGCTCTGCAACACAAAGAAGTCATGAGCTGAACCTGGGATTTGGGCCAGACGTTTGGAATGTACAGCTCTGACAAGCAGACAACTTTATCGAATGGAAGTGCTTCCTATTGGAATAAACTTGTTCACTGGCATGCAGTGGCGCCAAGCAATATGGGTGACATCAATGGCTCCCACAACATGTGGGAGGTGACCAAATCCATAGAAGTCAAACTGCACATTGGCTAAATCCTCACGTCTGGGTAACCTGATATAGCTGTCAATGTGTTTTATCATTGCTGACAGGATGTCTTTTAAAACACCACTGAACATAGGTTGTGACATACCACCAGATATAGCAACTGTGTATTGAATATTGGAATTACCCTGTGGCCAGGAGTGTAATACTGCCATGAGTCTCACAAAGAGTGGTATACATGTTAGATTATTGTTTTGAGACATGAGATCTGGCTCTAACTGATAACATAGATCTTGGATTGTTTTCCTATTCAGATGGAACTGCTTTATTATGTCACTTCTTCCATGGTCTGGGGATCTGAAAATGGATGGTAGACTGGAGCTTGTTGCATCATCCCTCTCCCAGGTTACCTATTTGTGGAATGAAATGAGTTGGAGCATTAGTCACTTTGTCCAGACCATCATATCTGATGAGTAAGACCAAAGTCATGTGAAAAAACATTACTGACTGGAAGTACTTTACACCCATTACACATCAAAACTGTCTACTAATCAATTTCCAGCTATGATCCCCATGGTTGTCCAGGCATATATCTACAACATATATGTGTACATAACACACCTATCTGCTCTTCTTGTGCCCCACGATATTGAAAAGTATGTTCCGACCGCCAAAATTACAGTCACTGGCGGGGTACAGTGCACCGTGGTTGTATAGCATCTATGACCAGCAACACACCACACTGATGATTGTGTAGGAGAATCTACATATCAAGGGTGCTTTGCATCTGTAGAGATGTTAATATACATTAATAGATGTTGTGACACATTTAACATTCACCAAAACTGTAGTTTCAACTGCCAAAATTGTGGATGCCTGACCTTGTTCATTAGACCTTAGGTACTTCCTGCCACCAGAGTCAGTTGCCCGCACAGTGGGTGAGTCCAACTACAGCAGGCACAGCCATAGGCTAACATTGTTGACTGAGATGGCAATGGGCCAATGGCTGTGTTCATCGATGGTGATGACTGTGTGATAACTGCGTACATGGCCTACATGTACGCTGCGGTTTGGAAAATAACTCACTTGCCTCCTGACACTGCTGTCACCAACACCTCCACCACTTCAACTGCTGTGTGCCACGTCTGGGAGCAATCATGCCACACCAAGCAGGCAAAAGGGCCGTGCCTTCTCTTCAGAGGAGCTGGAGAAACTTATTGAAGAGGTCCTTCCCCTATAGGATCAGCTCTATGGCTCACAAAGGGAACAGGTAACTATCTCACATACATATTCGACAATGTTCAAAACCATTCTTTCCTTCTTCACAGGCTAAAAATGTGCCTCTGAGTCCCAGTGAGTTGTCACAATCTGTGATCCATAAATAGGATGTACAGGTTGTGGATTTTGGAGTCTTGTACACTGAGTATTGCAAATGACCATTGTGTTGTGTGATGTGTAATAACCCCAGATCCTCCTTATGTTGCATTCATATATCTATGCAAGTAAACTTTACAGTCAAACAATGATATATCTGATCATCTGGTGATGGTAAGTAACTTAGTAAATGTATTTGCATTACAGCATGAGCTGTGTATGTATACTGTTTGGGAGAGTTGAGGATACTGTTAGCAATGTGTAAAGCCCCACAAATCACTCAGCCCAGATCAGGGCTTGGCAAACTATGGTATGAGACCAATTTAAAACTCACTGAGCCCTTCACTGTCCCACAACACAGAACTCACACGTAGGATGGCCACAGGGTGTAACATGATGCATTGAAGTGATGGAAATGTTCTGTTCATGTAGGTTATGTATGCTCAGCCTGCAGAGAGCAAACGGGTCAAAGCATTTTCCCAGTATCGGACACAGCCCAGGCTGGTGCACAGTAACTGTGGCTATGCAACTGAGGCCCTGGGTCCACTACCTAAAGACTTCTAATGCTTGGATGTGGCAAAAATGAGTCTTCAGAAACAAGATTTCGCCTGAATGTTTTTACATTGACTACATTAAAAATGGGGACTGAGGTAACCACCTGACTTGGTACCTAAAGTTCCATTGATCCTGATTGTCAATGTGTGTTGTTGACTAATGACAGGCCCCTTACTCCCATGCATATGTTGTCAGCTTTCCAGAACTCATGTTTGTACAGTACAGGCCTATTGCACAAGTGACAAATCCACAGTGTAGATAGATGCCTAATGTAGGGGAGCTCACGATGTGTGAATCACTAGCTTTGTTACATGTAACCAGTCAGACCAAACATACCTCAGTATGTTGAATGTCATCTCTGTAGGAGTGCCACATATGGTAAGAGTTATTTCCTGTGATACCAGTACATACCACATAAATCCACTCAGAAGTGGTATGAGAATCCATAATGTAGGCCACATTTCCACACATCCACAGAGAAGAAGCTTTCCGTGATACCTATGCCAGCCCTTTCATTCTCATCTAAGTCTTACGGTGTAGTCTGTACCACGGTAGTTACCTGTATGGACTGTATGCAGCGAGTCAATGTGCCTGGTTGTAAAGGTGTCTGTACGGTCATGCACAGGTAGTTCACCCATCTGAAGGTCACAATGGTATGTTGTGTTTCCTAGTGGCTCACATCACAGTACATGTTGCTTGGCCCTGGGCTACATGATGTCAATAGGCTTGCTTAGTCAGTGTCGGCCAGGACCAGGCTTCTGGATAGTCAGTAGATGACTCCAAAAGTGTGTAATATTGTCCCTGCACTTATCACCATATGTGCTTTACACATGTTTGTTGACAATTACAAAATGCTCATGCTCTGTGTTTCCTAAATGTGTGTTAAACAACCAGTTACCCTAAAATGTGCAATTGTGACCTCTTCATTTGTCTATTGCATCCATACAGGCTAAAGCCCATCAGAAGCAAGAGATTTGGGGAGCCATCGCTCGGAAAGTGCGGACCCTGGTGGTCTATCGAAGGCGGAGCGTCCATTGTTGAATAATTGGGAATACCTGAGATGCTGGGCCCTGAAGGTCGCAGTGTCCACCTGGGGCTATACTCCAAATGTGGGTGGGGAGCACGCTGGACCCTGACCACACTGATGGCCCACATACTGGTAGAGGACTACCCCGAGCTTGATAGGCATTTCAGGGGAGCACAGCAGCTACAAGGGGGTAGATACATACCTTTTACATTGCCAGATTGATGAGTTGGACGCAGCCATCTCCCCATGGATATTGGAGATGGCCAATGTGCGATACACAAGATGAGTCATTGTTTGTGTATGCATGGCAGTTGGTGCGTGGTGATGTGCCTTGCCTCTTGTCCTAGTGACCAGGGGCACAACAGAGCATAGTCCACTGCCAATATACTCTCTTGGGCACGCACATGGCTGAGAGCAGTGGTCAATTATTTCATGTTGTTTCATGTTGTGGGTGTCATTTGTACCCAACAGTCCACTTGTCTTCAGTGTGTCAGCCCCAGCATCAAACAATATGAGGTAATAGATCACTGTACTCAGCCATGTGCCTGCTCAAGAGGTATATTGGCATCTGTACCCAACAGGTCACTTGTCTTCAGTGTGTCAAGAGTGCTGGTGCCTCACTACTGTCTCTCATGTGGTGGTGGCCCTCATACATGTGACAGCATACACTGTCCTTTGCGTGCAGTCACTGAGCAATACTTTCCCCTGGTAAGTAGGAAATCTACAGTTAAATGATGTGGGTACCATCACTGTTGGCATCATTTAACTGTACCTTTTAGCATGTGTACCTTGAACCTTTGTAGTATCATTTCCACTACTGTTTCATACATGATCTACCTGTCTTCATGGGATGATGTCTGATTCCATTACATATGTGTGCATGCTGAAATGTCTTGGAAAATAATTTTATACGATTGGTGTACAGTTCATGTGGTACCGCAGACAGGAGTGTGTCAACATTGTTTGTTTTGGGGCACACATACCCTAACTCGTTACCTCATGTCATTTATCTTGAACAATTGCAGAAGCAATGAAGGACATGACAGTAGACTTACAGTGCTTATTCACAATGTGCATTTCCATGCCATCATATGTGATTGTACTGTATATACTCAGTAATCCAATGTAATCTGTGTTTGCATGACAAAAAGATACAGAGATGTACCTTATAATTGAGAAGCATGATCTCAATGGGATATTGAAGATTCCCTGAGCCACAACAACATTCGAAGGACTGTTGCCTTTTAGTTATACAGCACTAGAAGGGTGTTCTCAGCAGTACAGGTGATTTTCCTGGGTCTAGCTGATTCATTCTGCTGTGGATATTTGTAGACAAATCTGCAAGAGATTTTGACCACTTTGTCTCCAGTGTACTTTTCTGTGCAAAAAGTCTTTGTAGGAAGCTGGCCCCTTGTTGCAGTACCCTCCCCACCCACACACACTTTTTGCATGATATCTGATGCCAATTTGACTGAACGTGTGCTGGGAACCTGCTAACCAGGCCCCAGCACCGGTGTTCTTTCCCTAAACTGTACCATTGCTGCTACAATTGGCACACCCCGGCACACAGATAAGTCCCTTGCAAAAGGTACCAGTAGTACTAATGGCCCTGTGGCCAATGAAGACCCCTAAGGGCTGAAGTATGTATTGTGCCACCATAAGGGACCCCTCATCAAAAACATGCGCACTGCCATTTTAGCTTGTGTGAGCTGGTGGGGAGATAAATGTAAAGTAGACATGGCATCCCTCTCTGGGTGCCTTGCTTACAAACCACTGCCTGTGGCATAGGTAAGTCAGCCCTCTAGCAGACATTACAGCCCTAAGGCAGGGTTCACTATACCACAGGTAAGGGCATAGCTGCATGAGCAATCTGCCCCTACAGTGCTTAAGCCCATTCTTGGCCATCGTAAGTACAATGTGGCCATATTAAGTACATGGGCTGGGTGTTTGTCATTACGAACTCCACAGATCCATGATGGCTTCACTGAAGACTGGGAAGTTTGGTATCAAACTTCTGAGCAAAATAAACCCACCCTGATGCCAGTGTTAGATTTAATACAAAGTGCTCACAGAGAGCATCTTAGAGATGCCTCCTTGTATTTTACCCAACCCTTTAGTGTAAGGCTGACTGGTGTGTGTCCTTCTGCCACTAACAGACAAGTTTCTGACCCCATGGGGTGATAGCCTTTATGCTTTCTGGGGTCAGGAAACAAAGCCTGCTCTGGATGGAGATGCTTCACACCTCCCCCCTACAGGAACTGCAGCACTTGGCGGTGAGCTTCAAAGGCTCAAATCACCTGTTAGAGTGCCCCAGGGCACTATGGCCAGTAGAGATGCCCGCTCCCCAGACCAGGCCCTACTTTTGGTGGCAGGTCTGGCGGGAAAATTAAGAAAAAGAAGGAGGAGAGACAACTGCAGCTAGGACCACCTCTAAGGTGTCCAGAGCTGAAGGGACTCCCTCCTTGCAGAATCCTCCATCTTGTTTTGGAGAACAGTGACCAATAGAGACAGGAATGTGCCACCCACCTCAAAGGTAGTGGGCACAGGAAGGGTGAAGCTACCTTCAGGGTCAGTAGCCACTGGCTCCTGCCCTCTGATCCCTGTAGTATTTAGGGGCATCCTTGAACCTTGCTCTTCAGATTCCTGGTGACCTCAAGAAGTAGAAGAAGAAGGACTGAAGAGCCGACCCCAGCCGGCCTGTCAGTAGCTTTAAGACTCCTGCTACAAAAAGGTGACGCATCCTCAGGCTTAGCGATGTCTACAACCCCCCAGAGGACTGCCTGCCCAGCAAAATACCAAGAACTCCCAAGGACCGCATCCCTGTCCACAAGAAACAACCAAGCAGGACTCCAGAACAGCCCTGTCTACAAAAAACAACCAAGCAGGACTCCAAACCACCCCGGATCCTCGAGCCCTGCCCACTCTGCACCCGACGGCCAAGTCCTATGTGCAGGTGGCCCACCAGTCCATAGAAGGTCCCAAGGCAAATCTGACTTCGGGTCCACCCTGGGTTGACCCCTCCTGGCCAACACGATGACGCCTGTAGCCTAAATCCAGAGGGGCCCCTTGACTGGATCCGATGAGGACTCCCAAAGGTACCCCTGCACCCGTAGCCCCTTGGCCTTGGGGAAATTGACCAACAGTCCAGAAACATCCAGCAGGCGCCTCTCTTACTTGTCCAGACTTTGGTTTTCACAACCGACTCCCTGGACCCAGAGTGCAGCATCTTTGTGATCCCTTGGGTTTCCCCATTGAAAAGCATTGGGCGCCCAATGCTGTGCTTGCAACCTGCACCCGGTCGCCCCTGTGCCACTGAGGGTGTGTGTTTGGTACTGACCTGTGGCCCGCCCAGGTTCTCATCTAAACCCCCAGGCCTGTGCCTTGAAACCATTGGTACTTACCTGCAACATGTTTGTTTCCAAGTTGTCCCAGTCCTCATAGGATCCCATTGAAAACCTGATACCAACTTTGACCTCTGCACCCGGCTGAACCTGTGTTGCTGGTGGTGCGCTTTTAGGGTTAACTTGAACATTGACCTGTGGACATCCTAACCCCTGAAGACAGGGATCGTAAGTCATGTCCTTAACTGTTAACTGTGCTAACACTTTTCCTCCCCTAGGACTGCATTGGTTCTTATGAGAAACTGTTTTATCTACAAAACCTAAACAAAGTGAATTTGATATATAAGCTTGATGCAACTTCCAACTGTACTTACCTGCAACAAAGATACTTTTGGTTCTAGAAATAAAGTAACAAACTATATTTTTGCTGTATAAAAACATTGGCCTGGAGGCAGCCATTGAGTGTGTGCCTCATTTATTGACTGTGTGTGTACACCAAATGCTTTGCACTACCCTTTGGTAAGCCAACTGCTCAACCACACTACCACAAAAGAGAGCATTAGTATTATCTAGTTTAGCCTCTGTTAAGCCTTTTGGGATTCACTGGACTCTGTGCACACTATACCTCATCTGGTATAGTATATACAGAGCCAGTTTCCTACAATGTTATCTAGCAAAGCAACATTAGTACCACTTCCATTATACTATCTAGACAATGCACATATTGTGAAGTTACAATTGGTGAGTTTTTCAGTGTAACATGGGTGTTTCCTTGGTACCTTCATCGGGCTACTGTACTTCTTACTGCAACATGGTTGGATTATTTCCCCATCATTTCATCATAATGTGGTATTGTGTATATGAACATTTGCTGATTGCAGGATCCTTTGTGAAATCTGTGTAAATGTCCTTGATATTGCCATTGTATTTGATGCCAACAGGTTAGTGAGGGGTGGTACAGGGGGTCAAACCATTCAAGGTGAATCCATGGGTATTGTGATTCATCAACTTTACTCATGCAATTGAAGTTGTCAGTGATTCTGATTTTCCTGTGTGCAAATGTTTATATACAGAGGGTGAGGGGAGTACCATGGAGGATACCGGCTCCACATCATCTTCTTCTGAGTCGACCTCCAGTGGACACTCCTAGTGGTGCCAGAACACTCAGGACCTACACCTGCTCAATTCTTGTCCGGCACCCCCAGTTCCAGCTCCACTTTCCCTGCTGCTCCCCACCCAGGTGGCTGGGCCCGCTTACCCAAGAGGGTAGACGTCTCCTTCTCGCCCAGCACCTCACCCTTTGCCCCTGTTACACCTGCTGCCCTGCGTGAAGAAGCTGTTGAACTCTCAAGGAGCATCTCTGTGGGTCAGAGTGCCATTCTGAATGCCATCCAGGTGCGAGGCACCCAGCTCCAACAGCTAGGTGCGTACCTGGAAGGCATTCACAGTGCAATGTCTGCCCTGCAGAAATCTTTTTGGGCTCTGGCCTCCTTGCTCACAGCAGCCTTCCACCCCCCACAGTCCCCCTGACCACCTTTATCTTTCCTATCCAATTTCCTTATTCCCATACCTGTCCAAAGCACATTCACACATATGCATGCGCATACCTCAACAGCCACAAGCAGCACACATAAACACAAACACCACAGGACACACAAGCATGCAAGCACTCAACAGTCACTCAACTCACTCACAACCACCACCATATCCACCATACCTGCAGACACTACCCCAACACCCACAGACACAGCTACAACATCAACCATACCCCCAGACACCACCCAACACCCACAGACACAGACACAATATCCACCAACACCCCAGACATCACCATAACACCCAGAGGCACTGCCACCACTCATACCATACCTCCAGACACCACCCACACATCCACTGCTCCTACCTTACTCATCACATCCACGTCACAGCCCACCAACAGATGCAAACGCCCACAGTCACACATGCAACAGACACTAGCAAAACACAGACATTCTTCAGACATACACACACATACACACACCCCAGCATCAACAATACCCAAATCCACAGCTGACCCAAGCACTTCCTCAACTTCCCAAACCCTAATCCCTCCTGTGCATGCTCCCCATTTTCCCATATAAAGTTTCCTGTTTGGCCTTGCCCTTAACCCTGTGAACCCCCCTCCCAAAGCAAAAAGGACCCCACCTACACCCCAACCAAGTTCTCCCCTGTGACTCCTGTCTCCCCCTTGGACCAAGCTATACCCCACCCAGAAACTGACCACTCCCAAAGTGAAGCCCACCTCTCCCAAGACCAACCCCATCCATCCAAAACCCGACCCCACCTCAACCACGGGTGACGATTGAGGTACCTGGAATGCCCACTAGATGCCTCTTCCTGTGGAGGTTCCTGTGTCAGTGATTTGTGAGGCAAGTTGTGAGGCACAGCAGTGTGCTCTGCACACTTTTTACTGAGGACTGGCAATTGGCCTTTAGTTCATTTTTGGAGTGTTGTAAATAAGGTTCAGTTGTTTACTTTGCTACACATTGGTCCTGCCATTACTTTTCTACCTTTTAGATATTCATTAATATTTTCTGATGTATGACTACATTTGTGTCTGTTTCACCCTGACTGATGAGCCATTTGATGTGATTGGTAAGATCTGACTCTGGAACCAGTGCTGGAGTCCTCAGGGCAAGGGGAAATGATAGCTGGATGGATGTTTGGGATGTAATCTAATTGGTTTGGCATTGCATTGGGTTTTGGTTCATATGGTAAGTAATTTCTATCAGCTTTGCCAATGTCAACATATATTGGGTTACATTGCTCCCCCTGTTGTAGATTGGACCTTCGTTTAATGTGTGCAAGCTAGAGGTTTGTTTGTCCACATATGGAGGGTGTTCAGTTGTGCTACATTCCTATACAATTGAATGGACTCGTGTCCATTTTAATGTGTGAACCTTACACTTGCTTTATCTAAATGTGTGACCCATGCTGTTTCTGGTGTATTTGATTTCTAGACTTGCACTTACACATTTACCACATGGGCATGACACTTGGTTATACTATTGGCTTTTCCTGATATTTAGCAAGCCAAGGTTTCTGTACAAATACTGTTTTTTAGGCATGTGCAAAGAGAAATGTGTCCCAACGCAGCAGCTATCTTGGGGTCCCCCTGATGCTGCCATACCTCTTCTGCAGGGATTGTTTACATTATGCGCTTTGGATGTTTGTCACACAAATTAATCTGCATCCTATTTATCTTACATTCTCTTGCAATGTGGGTGATATGTGTGATATAGATCTGTGCTGGAATAGCATCAGTGCTCCTCTGCTTTCCACATGTGTATCTACCCCACTCTGAGGGGTCCACGTGCCCAGTTATCGGCCTCACCAGCGAGCGGCCCAGCAACTCAGCCCCCTGCTCTGTCCCTGGGAGGGAGCCTCATATCAGGTGACCCATGGAGGCTCGGCAATCTCAACCTCAGGCTCACCTGAGGTTCCTGTCATCACTACACCTTCAAGGTTTGTGCTGGGACGCTTTCATCATCTGTTCTGCACCAGCAACACAGCAGCTCCCCCTCAACTCAATCGGAGGGCTGAGCCTGAACTGCTTGTGTCTAGGATGTGGGTCCACCTGACCCTGATGGGCCCAGATGTAGATTTGCGGTGATACCCTGCACTTGGTGGCTGCGGGCGCTGGAGCTTCTAAGCCAGTCAGCCATCTTAGTTGCTAGCATGGCCACACACCCATAAGGAGGGACTAGATGAGGTACTCTGCATTAGCTAAGAAGCTCCCTAGTCTCAGGTAGAGTAAGACTTACATATGAATGCATTGGACATTCTGACCCTTTCTGAGGAGAAAGCCATAGGTTTTGAGGCTGATATCATGGAAGAGGAAGTGCCAAAAGCTGTTGACAACATAACAACGGGAAGGATGGATATCCTATTCAATTCTATGAGATGACTAGAACTCTGACTCTTCCACTATTGTGTAAGGTTTTTCACAGAACCTTGGAATGTGGACGACACCCCACAGACTAATGGAGCTCGTATTGTCTCTATCCTCAAACCTGATAGGGATTTACTGGACTGAGCAAACTACAGGACGATGTCGCTCTTTAATGTGGATGTCAAAATCTTGGGTAAGATCTTGGCCACTCGCTTGCGGACCTGTATTTCCACCTTGACTCATCCCAACCAGGTGGGGTTTGTTCAGATAGCTCATCAGCCACTCACCTACCTCTCTTGTCTCACATTCTCTGGCATGTTAAAGATGAATTTGATGAAAAGGTGCTTCTCTCCCTCAGTGCTTTTGACCGAGTGGAGTGGGAGCGCCTTCTTTGTACCATGGTCTGGATGGCGTTTGGCCAAAGATTTTTTACATGGGTCCAGGGAATGTATAATGATCCATCAGCAATAGCGACCAGTTATACATATATCTGTCCCTAAGTGATTTAATGTTCCTACTGTATACATCTGTGGTCATCTTGAAGTCCACATGTTGTAGATGCGTGGCAAATGTATCTTTTAATCGTTGTTAGGATGGTAAAATAAGCACTAAATAATTTGCATAAAAATTATACATTTTCTGTACAATGCTAGTTAACTTCAACACTGTGGTAACAGGTGTCATGTGACAGATGTATGCACGTATGCACCCGTATCTGTATGTTTGTATGTGAGAATGTGTGCAGGAAAGCAGTGTCATACTTTCTTATATATACATGGGTGGTGCTTACATTCAAATTGTGCTTCAATGTGGCAAACCTACTGACAGTATCCCTGGACCCCCATCCCAGTATATGCCTGAGCTTAGCCTGAGCCCTTGCACAAGAATGAGGGGGTAGAGGAGGATTTTGCATTGTGGGAGGAGTAGACCAGTGCCCCCACCTTACCAAATTTTCTTCCTCCTAAATGTCTTCTTACTGATTTGATGTCAGTGGAAAGGAGTGAAGCAAAGAGAGAGGAGATGCACTCTTCTTGAATACAAAGTCCCTCATTATGAGATGCCCAGAGTGGTATCCACAAGGGAATACTGATCCAGACAACTATAGGTTTTCCAATGTCTCTGGGCTCAGAATACTCTGGCCCTCAAACTTTGGACCTTATAATTCTGGGCCTGGGGAAACCATACCTGAGAGTTGTGAGGAGCTGTGAGGGCTGCTAGCAACTGCTGTGTACAGCCCCCCACCCGCTCTCATACTTCGGAGGGGCATAAAAATCTCCCCCAACTGAAGTAAGCAAAACTCTGAAACCCTTCCAAAACCCCTATAATGCTCTAGCCAACACTTTGCCAAGAAATAATCCCCTTGCCACATTTACCACCTGCTCCACACAAACATTTTCCTTGCACTCACCAAGGTATTGTACTATCATTCCAGGTAAAGTCTGGCAACCCACAATTGCCCCCTTTTCTTTTTTTATCTTTTTTTTTTGCTGGAACTTGGCTGAAGCCGAGTTCCATGGTGGCTGCCAACAATTCCTGACTGAAGTGTCAGCAGCCAATCAGGGCTGTGTCTGAGCTTGTTATTGTTTGAGAATCTTTTGCGCCCCTAGATATCTATATTTCTTTTTTTCTTTTAATATCTTAAAAATTACTGAATGGATTTACACCAAATAACAAAAAGCACTCTTTCTGGACCAAAAGCTACTTTCCTTCCAAATTTGGTGGAATTCCATCCAGTGTCAGGCTGTAGTTGTGTCTAAAACCTTTATGGGAATTTTAATGGGAAACCCACTTTTTTTTTACCTCGCCCCCCTTTTCTCAGCCCAAACTTGGCAGATTGTCCCAAAACTTCCCATGTACAATAAGGTTCTGAGGAACACTTTTTATGGAAAATTTTGTGAATATTTGTCAAATGGCACCAAAGATATAGGAAGGTTAAAAAATGCTTTTTCAATGAAAACATGGTCCTAACTTTAACTACTTACTTATGACCATCAGTAGGTATTATATATATATATATATATATATATATATATATATATTCACACTTCAATGGCGTAAAAAGGACGCCTAACCACACGGGTTGGGGCTTCGTCAAACAGATGCCACTGCTGAATATGTCCACAAAACAAAACCCACCTTCCCCAGGTGGGAAAGACAAGCCACTCCGGTAGCAGTGCTAGTATTTCTTGTTTATTTTATCAGAGAAGAAAAACAGATAACACGTTTCAGCCTGTATGGCTTTGATCACATGACCAGTAGCCATCACAATGATGTTATAAATAATCATACATTGAAAAAACAAAACAAAAGTGAAGAAAGGCTTTACAATACATGTCTTGCCTAGTTCATAAATGGAAACCGATATATATAGTGCCAATAAGTCAAAATTCAATAAAATATGAAATATAAATATATATATATGTATATATATGTTATGTTATGTTAGCATACTATGTAACGTGCATGTTCACCTTCAGTTTCATGGCACTGAGGACAGAGTAGTATATATATGCAGAGACAGAATTTAGTTATATGCTTTCAGCAGCCCTAGGGAGTGCCACCTCCATGGGGCAATTCATTCATAGTAAGAGGGGGTCGTGAGTCCCCATGCAGTGCCCAGGAATGCCATCTGCAAAGGACTGAAATAAAATAAGAAAGGACCACCACCACCCTGGGGCTCATTTGAAACTTTAGAGAAGGCCATGCAGCCCCCATGGTAGAGCTAATAATGACACTAGGGACCACCACCCCCAGGGCCTGCTCCTGTTGCATCCTAGGGTACCCAACCACAGGACATAGCTGTTTGCTCTGGGAGCTTTAACAGATCCCGCCAAGTCAGATCACATACTTTGCTTCCAGAGGCGTGAGAACTGTCAAAGTGCTCCCACCCACTGGAAGCATAGGTTTCATCTCTTTCCCTGCCTGCAGAAATGCGTGCAGGGAGAGAGATGAAACTATAGCTTTGCACATAGAGAGCTGCATGTTTAGCAGCTTCCTGTGAGCAAGAGCAATGCTGACTCCCACAGGGTGCGTGGAGGTGGCTGGGACTGCAAGGACATTCAGGCTCCCCTGCGGTCCCCAATGCTACTGGGGGCACCCAGGAGACATGGCCAGGCCCTGGGAGATGGGGTCCTCGGGGCTGAAATCGTCTGTGGGGGGTTGTGTCACTCCCCTATTGAATTGTAGTGGTCCCTGGCAGATGGGGGCTCCTTCGGATCTATGTGACACCCCTCACATATAGAATTGTGGTGGGCCCCAGGGTATGGGGTTTCCGGGACCAAAATAAGATGGCATGGGGGGGGCACGCAACTCCCCATTAAATTGCCCCCACCTCGTCCACCTTAGTAGCATGCAAAGTGTTTCCCACCTTTTGCCAAGATGATGAACAGCTTACCAAAGGTCCCCCCAGTGCATTTCCTGCAGATTTTGGTGGTGTGTTCTTGATGCAGAGGAACATGAGGACATCCCAAATAAACAAAGAAGCACTTATGTCATACAGGTAGGAGTAGGGACTGTGGTTTGGTGGAGAGGTCACTAAAGACATTTCCTCGTGGTCCATTATGCAGCTGTAGTTTAAAAAAACACACTGGACATTTACCCAATGAGGTAGCATTTACTAACCAACCAGTAGAAAGTACTTCAGCTGGGTAGACATTGTGTGCAAAACTGTGACTCTTGTTGGATAAATGGCCAGGTGAAAATCCTTTGTGCCCAAGTCACTCACGCAGCTCCTGACACACTCAAACAGACACTCACACACCCACTCACAGACACACTCAGACACTCATGCACCCACTCACAGACCCACTCAGATACTCATTTACTCACTCACAGACCCACTCAGACACTCAAGCACCCCTTCATAGACCCACTTAGACATTCACGCACCCACTCACAGACCCTTTCAGACATTCATGCACCAACTCACAGACCCACTCAGGCTCACGCACCCACTCACAGACCCATTCAGAGACTCTTGCACTCACTCACAGACCTACTCAGACACTCAGGCACCTGCTCACAAACCCACTAACACACACACACGCCCACTAACAAACACACTCAGACACCCACTGAAAGACCCACTTAGACACTCTCACAGCCCCTCACAGACCTACTGAGACACTTAATCACTCAATCACACACTCACTGTAAACGTTTAGTATTTACAGTTAAAAAATGCAATAAAAAAGAATCCTAGAAATCCACTCAAAAAACAAAGGTTACAGGGACATTATAGTTAGGAAACAACATTAAAAAACTTAAAAAATATTTGAATAAAAGGAAGGTTCCAGGGACATTATAGTTAGGAACTAGAATGTTAAAAAAAAACTAGAAAGTTTCTGAAAAAACAAAGGTTACGGAGACGTCATAGTTAGGCTCACCTTTCACTCATACAAAACCACTGAAACTCAGCAGTTACAGTTACCTGAGCTAACTATAACTTATCCCCCCCACAATGCACTGCTTATGACCTCACATATTCCATCACTCATGACATGGTCAGTGACATCACTGTTGACATCACTGATGACTATGGTTTTGGATGACTACATTTTTTATTCTATTTCCTAACAATAATATCACTGTAACATTGTTTTTTCCAGTGATTTAAAAAAAAACAAAAAAATATATCTATATATATATATATATATCTATATATATATATATATCTATATATATATAGATATGTTTGTATCATAGCAAAACGTTCAAATGCCACATATCCAAGCTACCTCACAGGGAGTGGTGCATGTGATCACACCCGGCTCCCAAATACAAATATTGTAAAAAGACGCATGCAAACAGATGAACACTCGCACTCAAGGATCCTTCAGTGAAGTTTATTACGAAAAGTCCAGTCCCTGCTATGCGTTTCGGTATTAAGCCTTGTTCACACACGGGGAGAAGTGCTGTAAACACAATTATTCATCATGTGAACCCTCACACCCAAGCAACATAGTAGAGGGACTTGCAGTGTATTATATGCAGAGTAAACATAGCGGCTATATTGGACCAGTACAGCAGGCACAGCTCCTCCGCTAGGACGGAGGAGCGTCACCCCCCCACCAGCAGCTGCAAACATTTGACCAAAAATCAATAATAAACTATGTTTATTAATCTTTTTTGGTAAAAGGGGAGGGGCCACAGGCTGTGATGATTACTGAGGGGGGTGCTCAGCACTCCCCATCACTGCGCATGTATGTTTGGCGGGCAGTGTCGGACCAGCCAAACATATATGCGCAGTAGGCTCTCCAGCCCGGCACTGTGTTGCCGGGCTGGGGAGAGCAGGCACAGACTCCCAGTCTGACTTTGAGTGGCCTGGCTGGGCACTCACAGCAATCCTAAAGCTGCTCTGAGCAGCGTCAGGATTAGGCGCAGGGCAGGCTCAGTGCCTGTGCCTGCAACCTGTCTGCAGGAGAGAAGAGGTGTGGTGGTGGCAGCACATGTAAGGTTTTTTTTTATCCCCCATCTGTGTGCACGCCCCTATTTAGCACTGCGAGCCACTCCTGTTGTTTATAAGCGTATACCTCATAAGAACAGTATAAATAAAGCCCTAATGGGCTAAAAATGTTACTGTGCAAACAACATGGCAGCAACAATAGAGCCCAGATGGGCTAAGAATATTAATATGCAAACAACATGCCAGTGGACCTTCTGTACTAACCCCACTAATTCATAAATAGTCCCTCTACAAGACAAAAAAGAAAATAAAGAATAAATATCAGCCAAGTGCCTTCTGTGAGTGCCGGAAGAAAAGGGTAGGGTGCCCCAGCAGGGGCCTCCTCTCATACCCAGCATGCCAGGCGATAGTCCCTTTCTCTCCTCCTTGAAATAAAACAGAAGATAAAACCTGCTACATGCTTCGATAGAAAGAGCATCAAGTCTTGCATGTAATTAAACTATTACAATTGCATATACTTAAAGACTTGTTAAGGATTCCAAGTGATACACCTAATCAAAATGTATATGTAACTCCTCATCTGAGTTTAGACTTCCTGGTACCTTAGTATTAATATAATGAGCCTCAGTTCCAATTTTCCCAGTGCTAAAATCCTGTCCCCACCTCTGGGATCCACCACCACATGGTCAATACCAATGTATCTCATAAGATTCCTGTCACTGAAATTATGTTTTCTAAAATGCAGAGCATCCTCATTACCAATGGCTCTCACATGTTCCAGAATTAGTTTTCTTACAGGATGTATGGTACTGCCTATGTACCACAAGCCACTTGGGCATTCAAGAAAGACATCACAAAAGGTGTACTGCAAGTGATTAACTTAGTAATGGGTCTCATTGTCTTCTTACCAGGGATGCTGATCTCCTTAATATTGGATGAATGAGAGCATGCTTTAGATTTACCACAAATGTAAAAACTCGGCATCGATCTGTCTAAAGTGTTTACATTCATGGCCTGACTCCCTATGTTGTTTTTGACAAGAAGATCCCTGAGAGATCTTACCTTACAATACGCAATTTTGGGCCTACTCTCTACAATGTCACCAATCACTAGATCACACTGTTGAATGCCCTAATTACTATTTAAGATTTCACTTGTGCCCCTGGCCTTGGCATTGTAATGTCTCCCTTTATCACTGTGTTCTTACCTTTTAGTTTCTCTTTCTTTCTCTGTTTCCTTCCTTACTCTCTTTTGCTCCGGGTTAAAATCTGATGTTGAAAAACGTATTCATGCTCCCAAATTTGAGAGCGGGTGCACACCACCTGCAAAAAGCAGCACAAATTAACCACCGCTTGGCCTCCAATATTGCCTATACCAATGATAGCTGAAGACAAAATTATGTAAAGTGCCTTATGCCCTTGTTCGCTGGTGCTGATCAAAGGATATGGATTGGTATTTACCAGTTCCTATCAGTAAGTACAACAATCTTTTATACAACCATCAATAAGGGATGAAAGCATTTGTTTTAAACAGTCCCTACAAATTTGCAAGAAATAATTCTCTAGTACTGCCACATCCTGAAGAAAATAGCAAATATTAAGGAGGACAACTACAGCAATCCTGATGGTAAGAAACACTGTGAAGAATTAATACTGATATATCTTCTATACTTATATATACTTTCACTGAAAAAAACTAAGGTTACAGGGAAAAAACCCCAAAAGTTAACAGATACATTGTAGTTAGGCATTCATTTAAAAATATGTAGAAATTAACAGAAAAAAACAAAGATTACGTGTAAAATCTGAACCTGACTATAATGTCCCTGCAACCTTTGTTTTTCAAGGTTTTTTATAATTGTATTTCCTTCGTATAACGTACCTGTAAGATTTGTTTTTTCCAGTTAATTTCTAGGGTTTTTTAATTGTATTTTCTACCTATAATGTCCCTGTAACCTTTGTTTTTTTTCGGTGAATTTCTAAGGTCTTTTAAATGTTATTTCCTAATTATAACATCCCTGTAACCTTTGCTTTTTTCTGTGAATTTCTACATTTTTTGTAAATGAATGCCTAACTCCAATGTCTCTGTAACCTTTGAAATTTTGCTTGTAACCTTAGTTTTTTTTAGGAAATAAAATTATAAAAAACCTTGGAAGTACACTGAAAAAAACAAAGGGTACAGGGACGTTATAGATAGGTTCAGATTTTACACGGACAAAAACAGTTAAATTCAGCAGTTGTAGTTATACTTATCTCAAAAAAACTATAGCTCATGACCTTAGGTAACTTAAACTCATGCCCTCACCATGCACTGCTAATTACCCCACATATTACATCACTCATGGCTTCTTCTATGACATCATTGATAATATCACTGCAATATTTGCAATACAATTATTGATGAGAAAACTTAATGGAGGGGGTGTGAGTTACAGTTACCTTAGTGCATGAGTTATAATTAGCAGAGCTAATTATAACTGATACTTTTCAGTGGTTTTCTACATTAAAAGTTTTTTTTCTATATATAGATAGATAGATAGATAGATAGATAGATAGATAGATAGATAGATAGATAGATAGATAGATAGATAGATCATAGTTTCCATAGGAAAAATCCTTTTTATTTTGCTAATGACTTTGGCTGCATTTGACAAATCTTTGCAAAAATTTCCTCACATTTTTTTGCCCACCTCAGTTCCTCTCTGGAAAGTTTTGGGCTGATCTGGTAAGTGTTTTTTTAAATATTTGGTGAAAATAAGCTCAGTCGTTTGCAAAATTTGTGTTTAAAGAGGTGTTAGGCATTAACATGAATGGTTTAGAATTATAGTGATCTCCTGCTGGTTGGTCCCACTGGAGGCCCGCAGTACTGTAATTTCAAAAAGAGGGATGTGATTGGCCAAAAGGAATTTTGGTCGCTCAGGATCAGTGCTGGTCAAGGGGTGCGTACTTATCAGATTGCCTGGCGGCAATATGAAGAAAAAGGTATACGTAAGAAGACTTAATACCCCTCTGACAGGTTGAAAGCTATCATTACCTGTTAGATATCACAGAAGTGATTCCAAATGACATGCCCACCATCCCCTCTGTACAATGAAAAGGGTATAGGCAGTGTACACATTATCTGGTACAACACAGAGAGTTAACAGAATTGCATAATTGCATCTAGATGTGACATGTAGACAGGTAAGGGAACTGGGGCACAGAGAGGTAGCCACTGGCATAGTTGATTACATGCAACAGCTGAGATTGAACCCATGTGTCCTAACTCCAAAATGTATAACTCAGTCACTGGGCTACACCTACTACATATGGGTGTGAAATGGTAAAAAAGGATGAGATAGGTTAAACCGAAAGGCTTCACTGGGACTTGAGGCTCCTTAAAGCCACCACCTTAGATCTAAAATATGTTACATCTCAAATTGCTTTCTTTGAAGCATGATTGAAGTTCTACATGGCATTCTGAAGTAATGCCTGGACACATGACAATTGTGCCTGAGCAATTTTTTTAGTACATGGATATCCAAAACTATATCCAGACACATGATATTGTGGCTGGGAATTTGACGCCTGGGCTTTTTGGGTTTATGCTCGTGCATTTGAAGCTGCACCTCATCTTTGAAAGATATACCTCTAACCTGTTTCTCATCATATAATGGATGTGCCTGGACATTTGATGGTTGTGCCTGGGTCTACTGTGGTGTTGCACTGGTGTTTGGAATTGCTATTGGGGATGTTGTGATTGGATTAGGTTGCACTTATTAAAATGATAACTGCACCAAAGTATATGATGGATCTGCTCCTGGTTAATCATAACTCCGTAACTGACGTATAATTGCTGAATTCTATATATGTATGGTGTTTTGATATGTTATTATTATTGCACTTAACATAACATTGTTTTAATTCAATATCGCACTTTTGCATATGTTGGGTCAAAGATCATTTTACATCACTTCTTTTGATGTCATTGTAGTCAAAAGGCATGTGGACACCTCCTGCGATGTCAACTGGTGACAGAGCTGAGGCATAGAATTACACTTCTCTTTGATTGTTGTTGTTATAGCTAAGATTGTTTTATTGGAATGGTCCTGTAAATCTATTGGGCTGTGACAAATTAATAAAATGAGATAGTAGGCACAAGTTTATTTACATATTCACATTGTTTGGTACTTCCTGTCAATGTGTGGGTGGATGGGTATTTGATGCTGTGATGAGAAGGAAATACGTCTTTTTGAAGGTATAGGCTCTTACCAACACATTTCTTCCTTTGCAGGAATCAATGCTTGACGAGAGCAATTAATATTTGGGCCCAGCTTAAGGGTGTGGTGATAATCATTAAAATTTCAATAAAAACCAATTCCACTACACAGTGTGACCAATGTGGCCACACAATGAAAACTCCAGTCAGAAATAAAATTAAGAGCTTTTATTGCAAGCTCAAACTCAAAGTCATGTAGGAGATTCTCAAGACAAACTTATAAAGATACAGTATCACCAAAGGTTGCCCAAGGCTGTGAAATACGTTTAGGCGAACTAACAATAGTAAAACTAGACACTCAACAAATACAATACAGAACATCAGCAGAATTACCTGATGTACAGAAAATAAGTGCTGCTCAGCTCTAATAATATTAAGGAAATTAAAATTATATGAATACTGATAGTTTGGGTAGGGGAAACCCTACAGATGAGCAAATCCGGGGTTCACGTGGGGTTCACCATGCAGAGAAGAATGGGAAAAAAGGATTTCTGCTTCTTTGGATTCTGATTCTTCTGCCCAGAGTCCAGCTGGGGAATGGTATATTAAAGTTCATAGGGAAGATGATTTGTCCATCCAGTGTTCCAATTGATGTTGAAGGTGCAACATCGAATGGAAATCGATCATGCGACTCAAACTGAAACATTGGTGAAGATTCTCAGGTTTGTCATGAGAACGGAGTCCATCTGTACTTTTCCGTACAAGATTGCAACAATTATATATGTTACAAGTCCACAGTCCTTAATGTTCTGACCTCAAGGACAATTCCCCAAGCACACTATGTGTAAAACAATAGACATCTATTACCAAGCTAGGATTTTCATGAGAATGAAATCTGGAAGAAAGGCTCACGATAGCAAGATGACAAGACGTTTTCTGCACAATCACAAACACAGGGCCTAACAGGCCTCACTTAGGATAATGCTATTGAATTAAACGGCAAATCAAATTATGCAAAAAAACAAAAAAAAACATTTTAGTACACAAATTATAAATCCAACATTAATAAACTTCCATTAGCATTCATATTACAGTAACTTTAAATGAAATAACTCTGTTAATACATTTCCAGTAATGTGACACATAACAATATTTCTCTACTTTTCCATATGAACTTAAACCATTTCTCATGAGAAATCTAATATTGTTTTAAGACAGACTATTTGTTTATATTCTGAAATATAACATGATGACAAATTAATTCTTCAAACATTAAATTTAGTCTCCATACCACATGGGTTTCATTAGCTAGTCTTGAGTGAATGCACACACACATATGGCTTCTCAGTGCCTCACTTTACAATTAAATCATTAGTACTTTGGTTAACATAATGCATGAAATGTCATGCATAGATGATCATTGTGACATGGGATAATACTAAAATGTCTACGACATCACTCTGAAAAGCACCACAGGCTTTCTGTGCTTCTCCGTGCTCTCTCCTTTCTAGAACAATGTGGGAAGACATGGAATTACCCCACCAAGCCTGACTTCCAAGCACTTTGCTAGCTGGATTTATGACTAAGATGGTTGTAGTGACAAGTTCACAGAGTATGTTTGGTACAAACTCTTTCATAATATAGTTTCTCTTGCTGGTTTCTCTTGCTGGCTGGGCCAAACCCTCTAATGGTAACAACACCCCTCTTGGATTGATATAAAGCAGTCAAAATAATTTTCAAGAATTAAAAAATGCTGCAAGTTTATTATATTCACATCAGTTCCTTCACAGGCAACACTAAGTTTTCCACATGATAATTATTTTTTAGCTCATTTTACAAGTGAGTGCCGGTGCCAGAAGCTCTGCTCAGAAACCTGCAGGTGGTGCTGCTAAATTCCAGCGTTCTGAAAACTAAGGCTGAGCAACCTTCAGTCCCCGTCATGCCTCCTTAATCCACTACCAGACACTTCTTACCCCTTTATCTCACTCTTGCAGGGTCCTGCTTTCTCATTTTGTGACGGATTTTCTGTCCTTCTCTTTCTCCATCTTTCTCTTTAGTGTGTTTTTCCTTCCTTTGTCCTCTGGAAATGTCTGATGAGGGAAGATAAGTGCCGGTCCCCATAAATGAGTATTGGTGGCTCCCACTGGCAACCACTGGCTCAAATTAAGCACTGCCTACAGCACCCACACCCCTCACTGACGAGGACAGAGCTGTACGTCCGAGCAGGTAGGCGAAGTACAAGTGATTCAACACACCCTCCAAAGCAGGGTTCTTCAAACTGGGGTGCGGGCCCCCCTACAGGGGCCTCAAGTAAAACCAGGGGGGTGCCAGGCTTTGGCCAAAAGAAGCATTATACAGATAACAGTGCTTTGTTTTAAGCAGAAACATGTTTCTGCATTTTTAAATAGGTAACAGTACTTAACTGCAATGAGTCTAGACATATTTAAACATTACCATCTTTATAAAATAATTGTGAAACATTCTATGGGGGGTGCCAATGATTTTTATTTTCCAACTGGGGGGCGTTGCATTAAAATGTTTGAAGACCAATGCTCTAAAGTATGCTATAGATGTTTATATTCTTTGTGGTGAACTATTTTATCTATTTACATTTCACCGACTGTTTTAGGAATACTGCACCTTTTAAAAAGCAAAAATGGCTTAGCTAAATAAGTCCTAAAATCACTTTGAAAAAAATAAGCGAAGTTAAAATATGAAACATTTGCCAAATTAAAAATACATCTTTTTGTTTAGATTATATTTATAAAGCTGGACATTTTACAAATATGAGGCCTTTAGAAATATATTGCATTATTGTACATCTTTTTTGCAGGCCTGTCTGTGCTCACATCATATTAAGAAAAGACATCCAATGTATATATTTACATGCAAAGCATCTCTATGCTGTACTAGTAATATATTCCATGAGCAGTCTCTAGTATTGTCAAATGCACTGCATTAACTGTGGGTTATACACTTTTTTGTGATGAAATTGTACTAACATTTTAAATTCTTAAATAGCAGATTTTCATTTTAAGCCAGCACTGCTTGCTGTTGGAACAGCAGTGCTTAATTTGTAAAACAAAATAAGTGCCAGGGCCCTCTTCAGGAGGACACTGCAGCTTGCACCATCCATTGCCCCTGCCAGGGCTGTTGCCAATGGCAATACCCACACAACTATTAACCATCAGGTGCAGACTGCTTTACTGTCTTTATGCCTCTGTTGTGGGTGCTCTAACCTGGAGATGACCCTGCTTTGGGCTGCATCCCAGTCAATTGTTATTTTGAACCCAGCCATATGCAAACCTGTTGGAACCCTGGTCCTGGGTGCTTGTGTTCTGGTTCAAATCATACGATCCCAGGCCCCCAATCTATAAAAAAGGCAAGGGTGGCAGGTATTAGCCATTGCCAATGTATATTGAATTAATAAACAGCTGTTGTTGTGCTCATACCTACATTAGGCAGACAGCACCACTGTGTGGCAGACTGTCAAAGCTCTGTTACTGACAATTATGTGCCGGGCACCGAAAACCACTGGCTCAACTTAAGCACTGTGAAATAGGTAGGAGCATGCCTTAATTGGGAAAAGCAAAAGCACTATCCCAGAAAGCAAAGTGTTGCAGCAAAACAAGCCATGACTAGCAGCTATGAAATGTACCAGGGAATCACTTGGCAGAAATTATTTGACCGGAGGCCAATCCAGCAAGATTGATCTTGTGTTAGCTTTCTAAGGCCCTCATTATGACATTGGCGGTAAAACCGACTTACCGCCACACTGACTGCCACCAACATACCACCGTGCAGCGGATATCCGTTCACCATATTATGATACACACACACCAATCCATCACTATTCAGCTACAGACACAAGTCTGCCACACCAAAGGTCAGTGATAAACTGGCGGTATCAAAACCCACAACGTTACGCCAACAGAACTACGCCCACCACATTTTGACCCACGAACCACCACGGTGGACATTCAATGGTGGTTAACCATTGGCAGTACATACTGCAGCGCTCAAAATACACACACTCAAACAAAACAACACCACATTGGAAAATTCAAACAACACACACCTGACACACATACACACACCACACCCACACACCCACACCACTATAAAACACACACCCACATCACCCACAACCCTTTACGACTACAAATAATTGCCACCAGAGAGAGACAGGAAGACCACTGACACAACCAGAGCCACACACTACTCAAACCTATACACCACTCACGTACCCCACATCACACACCCCAACACATCACCCTACACACCCTCACCTACACAACTCACACAACACGCATGGCACCACAAAGACAACCCAGATTCTCAGAGGAGGAGCTAAAGGTCATGGTGGAGGAATTCATCACGGTAGAGCCTCAGCTATTTGGAGCACAGGTGCAGCAGATATCCATTGCTAGGAAGATGGAGCTATGGCGGAGGATCGTGGACAGGGTCAACGCCGTGGGACAGCACCCCAGAACAAGGGACGACATCAGGAAGAGGTGGAATGACCTACGGGGGAAGATACGTTCCATTGCAGCAAAACACCAACTCGCTGTACAGAGGACTGGCGGTGGACCCCCACCTCCTCCCCCACAATTAACAACATGGGAGGAGCAAGTCTTGGCAATCATGCATCCTGAGGGCCTGGCCGGAGTAGCAGGAGGACTGGACTCTGGTAAGTCAACTCTCTACTACTATCACCCCCTCTATCTGCATACCATCACATACCCCCACCCTCGCTCCCATCACTCCACCACCTCCCACACACCCCACCATTACATCTAACTCATCCCAATGCCAAGGCCTGAATGCCATACCAATGCATGGACACCACTCACTGACCTGCATGGATACCTATCACTAAAGCATGCACACTAGAGAGAACTAATCATCCAACCATATACCAACGTACACAAGTGAAAGCTGCCAGGGCAAATACAAACAAAGAGGGCAACCCACTGATGCACAATATGTCACACACAGAAACAATAACACTGCATTTACATTCCCACAGGTACCCCAGCCAATGTCAGCGGCGAAGAGGTGCCAGCACTATCCAGTCCTCCCACAGAAGAGGCCCACAGTGATGACAGCAACTCTGGTTGCCTGGATGTGGATGACCAACCTGGCTCATCAGGGACCTCTGGACAGCCGGTTACCCAGGCCCAGTCACACACCACCACAGAGCCTCCCCCATCAGGAAACACCACCACAGCACCCACCCAGTGTACCCATACCTCCCTCCCCAGGACACGTCAATCAGCAGTGTATCCACCACTACAGGGACCCCAGGGCACACCTCCTACCCAAGACAATCAGGGATCTGGGGTCAGTGGCAGTGGGCACAAGGTTCATGGGACAGAGGCACAGGACAACAGAGACACTGGGAGGACTGCTGTGTGCCAGAGGAAGGAGAGGCCCAGGGAACCGACTTTCCAGGAGGCACTAGCAGAGATCCTGGGAGCCTCCCAACATAACCAGGATACGCTGGGCCAGATCCTGGACAACGTGCAGAAGAACAGGTGGCAGCAGGAGGGACAGCACCAGGGGATCAGGGAGGACTTGAAGGCCATCAACACCACCCTGGTTTCCATTGCAGAGGTGCTGACAGACATGGGCAACATTATGAGGGAGGCAGTCTCACACCAGCGGGCCCCTGCCACTAGTCAGACATCTGAACTGCCTTCCACCTTCGCTGCTGCTAGTGGACTGGAGGCCCCACCACAGGACCAACAGGCCACCAGCACCCCTCCCCCTGCAGAAGGTGAACCACCCCGAAAACATTCCCTGCGATCCAGGCAGAAGCCAGATACTATTGCCAAGACCCCCACCAGGAAATGAGACTCTCCTGATTGTCACCCTTGTGTCCCACACTGTCACGCTGTCCACCTTGAACTGCTATTGCTCCCCTTCCTATGTCCCCTTGGACTATGCACCTGTGCTACAAATAGACTGGAACAATACCCTGGACTTTCCTCCATCATCACCCCATCCCCGTACCCCTCTTCTTCTAGGCACGTCAATAAACACACTTTGAAAAAATACAAGTATAGAGTATGTCAAATGTTTTAAGTATGTATTCGTTTAATGAGGTTCAAACATTGCAATTCAACTGCACAGTAAAGTTCACATAGCAAAGACCTGTAGTTGGCTGCAGTGATCACACCAGGAGCGATAGTGGGGCACCAACATCTGCAAAATGAGTTGCAAAAGTGTACAGTGAGTGGGCATGGAAGTGGGAAATAACAGTATGCCAGTGCCAAAGATAATCCAAACAATGACAATGAAATGTGAAGTACCACTGTCTTACCTGTGTGTCATTGGACGTATTGTCGAATCACTGCAAATCTGTTGTCCTCCTCCTTTGCCTCCTCATCCTCACTTTCCACAGGGTCCACTGCTGCCACACGGCCATCTCCAGCCTCCTCCTCCTGCAGAAAAGGCACACTGCGTCTCAAGGCAAGCTTGTGCAACATGCAGCATGCCACGATTATCTGGCAGACCTTCTTGGGTGAGCAGCACAGGGATCCACCAGTTAGATGGAGGCACAAAAACCTGGCCATCAGGAGGCTGAAGGTACGTTCGATTAGCCTTCTTGTTCACCCATGTGCCTCATTGTAACGTTCTTCTGCCCTTTTCCTGGCATTCCTCACAGGCGTCAGCAGCCAAGATAGGTTGGAGTAACAAGAGTCACCTGCAATATTGAGGGACACCATTTAGGCACACACTATCCTATATGGCCCACACCATACCCATACACCAACATCTACTGGGTGGGAACCAGGGCACACATATTAGCCACACCCGGAGCCTCTGTAGTTGGGCCATCACATTTAGGATGCTGCTATTCCTCAGGATAAAGGCATCATGCACAGACCCTGGATACTTAGCATTGACATGTGAGATGTACCGGTCCGCCATTCACATCGTCTGTACATTCATGGAGTGAAAACTCTGTTCATTTTGCCGGGGGGGGGGACAAATGCAATATGTGTTCCATCTATTGCCCTAATGGTGTTGGGGATATGTCTTATTGCATAGAAGTCAGCCTTCATTGTGGCCAAATCCTTCACCTGGGGGAAAACAATGTAGCTGCACATGTGTTTTATCAGGGCAAACAACGCTATTGTCAGCACTATTGAGAACATTGGGTGTGACATTCCTGCTGCCAATCCCACTGTCACTTGGAAAGAACCAGTTGCCAAGAAATGGAGCACAGATAGGACTTGCACAAGAGGGGGGATCCAGGTGGGGTGACGGATATCAGATATTAGGTTAGGTTCCAGTTGGGCACACAGCTCGGTGACTGTGGCCTTGTCAAGTCTATAGGTGAGGATAATGTGCCTGTCCTCCATTGTTGCCAAGTCCACCAGGGGTCTGTACACTGTGGTATGTCGCCATCTCCTATTCATCTGCAGTGGTGGCATTCTAAGGGACAAAAGAGTGAGGAGCCATTCACAAACTAAACATTGTAGCCACAACAGTACAATGCATGATGTTAATTTGTAATGTATAAGTGGTATTTGTCCAGTATGTCCTATTTTGAACTGTGAAGCAGTTATTATCCAGGGCCTGCCCCTCCTCCCCCTGAAATAGTGTCCGCCTGTCCTGTGTGGAGGGACAGGTGGAAGTTGTGCACCGTTGCGAGAGGTGGTCAGGAACCGCTGTGCAACTCCTCATTGGTTATTATTGGGCCCTATGGGTTACAGTGGCCAATGGCGATGTACGCCAGCAGTGATGGGATGCACCGCCGCGGACGTGACCACCATTTTCTATCTGATCCCTCACTTGCTACCTGACCTTCAACAGGAGAGGACCTACACTGCATGTGCTGCTGTGACCTATGTCTGGAACCAACCATAGCCCGTGTGACTGGAGAAAGGGCACCTGCCTTCACCTCGGCAGAGTTTGAGAGACTGGTGGATGGGGTCCTACCCCAGTATGGACTGCTGTATGGGCCTCCAGACCAACAGGTGAGTACAATGTGAGCACAATGCATGTGGCATGAATGGATGGAATGGTGTGTGTGATGGCCTTGTGTAGGGGGGTGGTGGATGTCCCCTGGGCAGCATGCAGCTTGTGTGCTGGGCCCTATGTGTGCAAATGGCGATGTGAAGGGTTATAGTGGGCCATCAGTGTAACGGATAGGATGGGTCTTACTGATACCATTTCCTGTGTGTATTTCGGACCCGGGGGGTCTACGGCAGGCGGAGCACCCACTGTCGGAAACGGTGGGAGGACCTGAGACACTGGGCACAGAAGACAGCGGAGGCCCAGCTGGGGATGGCCTCCCAACGAAGAAGGGGTGCCCGTCGAACAATGACACCCCTGATGGCCCGTATACTGGTGGAGACCTATCCGGAGCTGGATGGGCACTTGAGGGTATCACAGCAGCCACAAGGGGTGAGTACAGTGCCCATCATCACTACTTGCGCATGGTAGGGGGGTACCCAGGTGGGTGATGTGTGTCAGTGGATGCCCCTAGGCCAGGCCTGACATTGCAGAGTAGGTCCCATGTTGGGCAGGGTTATGAAGTGATGATCCTGCTACCTAGCTTCTAGGCATCCACAACTTGTCAGGGCTGTGTGGGTCGAAAGTGTGCTGCATTTGGCGGTATGTGCCCCTCTCCATGCCTTGGTGGCTAGCATTATAACTGGTAGTGCATTGCAAAGTGCCTAGGGCTGTTCCCTGTGTGTGACGGTGGTGTGTTCACCACCACCAGCCATTGACCAAGTGTATCCTTTGTCTCCCCCCCTTTTTACTTTGTCATCCTGTCTTTATGTGCATTAGCATCATCTGGCGGAGGAGCAGAGGCACCGGCGATAGAGGGAGCTACATCACACAGGACCCAGGGGGCAGAGTCCACCGATGCTGAGGGCACCAGTGGGACAGAGGGCAAGGGGAGCACCACGGCGGAGACTGGAGGGGACAGTTTGGACACACATACCTCCTCCGATTGGAGCTCCCTGGTGGTGGCGGACACTTCTGTGCCCACTCCAGCTACCCCCTGTACCAGCACCGCCCTCCCAGCAGCCCCTCATTGAGTTTCCCGTGCCCGCTCACCCAGGACGGTGGGCATCTCCTTCACCCCAGGCACCTCAGGTCCTGCCCCAGTGAAACCTGCTGCCCTGAGTGAGAAGGCTATTGACCTTCTGATATCCATCGCTGTAGGGCAGTCAACCATTGTGAATCCCATCCAGGGGCTGGCAGCCCAAATGCAACAGACAAATGCATTTCTGGAGGGCATTCACACTGGCTTGGCGACCCAACAGAGATCAATCCAGGCTCCAGTCTCCTCTCTGATGGCAGCCATTATCCCTGTTTCCACCCTCCCCCCTCAAACGTCCTCTTCCCAATCCCATTCTCCTCAACCCCTACCTATCCCAAGCACACAAGCAGACATGCATGCACACAGGACAACACACAAGAGTGGCACAGGCAAACACAAGCACCATACATCATCCCACAGGCACTCACACAAACACCATCCAGGTGCAGACATACCAACATCCACAATTTCCACTGTGTTCCCCTCCTCCTCCTCCACCTCCCTCCCAGTTCTGTCTACACCCACACCTGCATGCACTACATCCTCACCCACTACCAGCATCACCACCATACCTAGCAGAACACACACCTCACTGGCAGACACCTCTACAACAGCCATGCACACATTCCCTGTGTCCTCTCCCACTGTGTTTGTCACCCCCCCCAAGGTAAACAAATGCAAGCACTCAGACACCCAACAGCCATCCACCTCACAACAGCATCCAGCCCATTCACCTGCACCCAAACACAGCAGACAGACACCACCTACAACCACTCCCTATTCCTCCACTCCCAAACCTTCTCCCTCTTCCTGCCCCAATGTCCCTAAGAAGCTTTTCCTCTCCACCATTGACCTCTTCACCATCCACCCCCCATCCTTCAAGTCTGGCCAGGGTGGCAATAACCCAGGCAAGCACCTCAGCCACCCAGTCCACGGGCCTAGTAGTCTCCACACCCACTCGTGGTGGGAAAGGATCCAGGGCACCAGCCAGCCTCAATGAAAGTGTGCCTGCCCCAGCTGCTGCCAGGAAGGGCAAGGAGCCTGCCCCAAGTGCTGCCCGGAAGGGCAAGGAGCCTGCCCCAAGTGCTGCCCGGAAAAGAGCGAGTGGCCTGCCTCGAATGCTGCCAGGAAGGGCAAGGGGCCTGCACCAGCAGGCAGGAAGGACAAGGGGCTTGGTGCAGGGACTCAGTCAGAGCCCCCACCACCAACCATGGTTGTGCAGCTGTCCGAGGCAGCAGGGGATGGGCTGGAGCTTCCCCCCACCACCACCGGCAGCAGCACCACCACCAGCAGTGGGCAGCCATCCGAGGCTGCAGGCGAGGGGCTGGAGCTTCCCCCACCACCACCAGCAACAGCAGCACCACCAGCAGTGGGCAGCCGTCCGAGGCTGCAGGGGATGGGCTGGAGCCTCCCCCCACCACCACCAGCAGCAGCACCAGCAGTGGGCAGCCATCTAAGGCTGCAAGGGATGGGCTGGAGCATCCCCCCCACCACCACCAGCAGCAGCACAACCACTGAGTAACCATCACTACTGGCGGGCGGTATGTAGTCCTGCCTCTATGGGCTGCTGTGTGGCCTGCACCCTGCAAATCCTGTGGGAATGACACCCTCCTGAGAGACTATGACCCTGCACTCTCCAGGATCAGAAGCACAGGGCACGATGACCCCTCCAGAACCAGTGGGTAAGACACCCACCCACCCCAGCCTCCCCAGGACCAAGAGAACAGGGCACAATGCCCCCTTCCAGAACCAGTGGGTAAGACACCCACCCACCCCAGCCTCCCCAGGATCAAGAGAACAGGGCACAGTGCCCCCTCCAGAACCAGTGGGTAAGACACCCACCCACCCCAGCCTCCTCAGGACCAAGAGAACAGGGCCCGATGTCCCCTCCAGAACCAGTGGGCGTCACCCACTCGAGAGACTGTGGCCTTGCACTCCCCAGGACAGAGTAATGGGCATGAAGCCCCCTCCAGAACCAGTGGGCAAGTCACCCACTCGAGAGACTGTGGCCTTGCACTCCCCAGGACAGAGCAATGGGTATGTTGCCCCCTCCAGAACCAGGGGTCTTGTTCCATCTGCCGGCTAAGGTTCCCCCCCATTCCCCTTCCCCCTGAGGTGCCTGCCTATTTTCCAGCTGATGCCCCTGCAGTGTTCTCTCTGTGTTGGTACAGGTGACAAGTGGGGCCTTGGACTTTGGCCTGTGGCCCTGTGGTCCACGCACAATGAGGACTGGGCAGTGTCCTTTGAACTGTACATATATATATATACCATTAGAATGAATTTTCATATTTCTACTGTATTTATATTATTACACTCACTTTATCACATTCCTGTAGTCTTTGCATCATTCCTCAGGGGTACGGGGTAAATATGTTTTATTACTGCAGCTGATTGTGTGCATGGTGTTGGGGGTGGGGGTGTGTTGTGTGTGTGTGTCACTCTCTTTTTCCTCCCTCCCTCCCCTGTGTGCTAGGCGGCTGTACTCACTGTGGTCATCTTCGCCGTCGTTGGTGTTCGTGGTGGAGCAGGACGTAGAAAATCATTGGGAATATCTGAAGTTCGGGCTCCATGGCGGTGTGATTGTTCCCTGTGTCTCCAAAGGTGAGTCCATTCCCTTCTGAAGTCTGTTTCCGCCAGGCTTTTGATGTCGTTGGTACTGCCCTGAAAAAGGGGGCGGTTTTCTGTGTCTTAATACAGTGGGCTGAACATTGGCTTCCACCTGGCTGTAGGCAGCTACCGCCGTGGTGGCTGTTGTTTCCGCCCTGGCAGTCAGTGTGGTAAAGTGGCTGTCTATGGGAGTTCTCACCGCCATGGTCATATTTTGGCAGTAGTTACTGCCACCTGGTTGGCGGTATTACCGCCACTTTATCACCGACAGCCAGGGTTGTAATGAGGGCCTAAGTTTGTTCCATATGACAGATTGTTACATAACTTCTCTTTCTCAGGGGCTGCTACTTAATCTATTGGTGTCTATTTCAGGGGGATGATTGACATGATAACCATTTATGAAATGGCAGCTCAGGCATTTGAGGCCTTGATGCAAAACACCTACTTACAAGGTCTCAAGCTACAATTCAGGTAGGGCCTACTCTGGTATTCATCCATCTAAAATCAAGAAAATAATTCCTTTTAACAAAAAAAAAATCTTGTGGAGCGGAAGTGTGTGAAAAGAAAGCAATAACCCCATTACAGAGCTGCCAGCTTGCCCCAAGGCTAGTGTGACCAATACCTTTGCCAGTTCCACCTTTATAGTAGAGGTCATTCTGTGTCCTGCACTGTTTTTGGCTAATTGTAGATTATTACATATCCCAAATGTAGGTTCTTTCTAATATTTATCTAATTCCATGGCCACAACTGCTTTGTTCTATATGCAAATAGGTGTCACTTAAAGTGTAAAAAATGGCATCGAAATATCACACATAAGCACACCGAAAACGAAAATGGGTCACATGATCAAACTCAAAACTTGCCAGTTATGATTTCGGTTAGCCTGAACCACTTCCTCATCTTCTCCAAAAATGTCTGTGTTCTCACGTTCAGCGTAAAAATATGAATCCACACCAAAATACTTTTTAGTAACAGTGCAAAGTTTAAACCTAAATTAACTTAGTATATCAAGGCTCTCACTGTATCTTTGACAGCTTGTGATTTATGTCACCCCAATTGCCATGCTATTTACAGTGAATAATTCTCACCGGTGTCCTTCAGAATGGGTATTTGTGTCGCATGACCTTTGGAAAGGAGTGTTTATTTCCCTTGCAGAGCTGACTCACACCCCAGTTTGCAATCTCATTCTACGTCAGCAGTGGGCTCCCTGCATATAGTACTAACAGTGACAGTATTTAAGAGAGTGGGCTGTGTTCTGGTTGACGCTCGTGATTTATATGCGCTATTGTGCACGCTGTTTCGTTGCCTTTCACCTACTTTACCATTCCCTCTTGAGAGCAGACACCCCACATTTGTCGGCTGTTTCCTGCTGTCAACATAATCCAGCCCTCTCGAGCTTCAAGGCCAGGTCATTTCCTTCCGGAAGCAGCAGGACCTGCACTTTCCCAGCTTGATAAACACCTTAGAATGCAAAGAATGCCCGGGAGACAAATGCACCAGAAGTAGAACGCGTTTCAAGGTCATTGACGGTGACCGTCAAGAGGGCTAGAGTAACATGCCTCCTGAAATCAGCAATTGAGAGGGAGGTAGTTAAACATAAACAGGAGCATGTATAGAAAGGGAGGTAAAACAATGGCATTGAAGGAATACCTGCCAGTGCTTCTTTTACTAATTGAGGGAAGAGAGAGATGAGATGATTTGTTTGACTCAATGGCTCGGTATTGTAATACTCCTCTCAAGTCTTCTTAATTTCACTGATTGAAGTGCAGTTTAAAAAGCATGAAGTCTTGAATTTCAACCGAGTGCTAAGCGGAGGAAAGAAAGAAACTTCCTTGCAGCTATGTGGCTATCTCCACCTTTAGCTCTGTCTCTCTGATACACTGTTAAAATTAATAGGTCTGGCTTTTGTTTAGTAGCTGAACATAGACAGCTAGCATCCTTGCACACTTGGCCTGCAAACCACTAATTAATTGCTTATATCATGGGTGCTCACAAACATTTTTCCAGGGGCAAATAAGTATGGTCTGTGGTGTGACAGAGGGCTGCATTGATGCCAGCAGGGTTGGGCTTTAGAGTTCGTGAATTCAAGGCATGTGCATGGTGTCCAGTTGGGAGTAGAGTTATTTTGAGGGTATCATTCTATACTGTACTCCAAATTAAGCCCCTAGTCTCTAGAAGAATTATATCAATCCTGGCTTAGCCATTGACTAAATTGTGGGACCATAGGCAATTGTTTTATTTCTCTTTGTCTCCTTTTTGTTCTTTATCATATAGAAGAGCAACGTGAAATACATAAGTTCAGAACAAGCATTTTACAAATCCTCATATGTTTGATTTAATGAACTATTGTGTTGTTCCATGTGAAATAATAATTTAGGCCACATAGCAGACTGGTGGGTGCACATAACAACTAACTTGCCTCTTGGTTAACTAATGGCATTTGTGTCATGGCAGGGAAGGCATGACTGTTTCTAAGTTCAAGTTAAAGGGATATCACTTTTAATAAATACCTGCCAATGTAGTGATATAAACCGATGTACTAAGATGAATGCCTCTGCAGGTTAATGGAATACACTTTTTGAACTTTAAAGAGTATCATATTTTTGCATAATTGCTACAGTGTCTTTAAAAGTGAAGGTATTTCTAAGGTTAAGTGGTGAAGAACCCTTTTGCTTTTCCTTTATTTAATGTATAAATACTTGTCTGTTACATAGTGGCCGAATGTAAAGGTTAAGAGTGCCGCAAGTGGCTCCTGGACTATACTTTGAGTATCCCTGGCCTATTTTCACGCATGAGCTCAAAGCCCTTTTTCAACAATATTATAATTAGGCCGTCTTCTCCAGATCCAGCCATGATATGCGTATTCTAGGACTGTTTAAGCCTCGCACTTTGCACACCTTGTTAGGGACCGCTCTTGACAATGACCCCTTCTTTCTCTCCTTCCTCTCATGTTGGGTAAATGCCCTCCAACCTTACTTCATTAGACTACCAGAGGGGTATTGCTGACTATAAGGAGGCACTGAGTCATGTTTGTGTTGCTTATCCATCTTCTTTTATATTGTGCATACTTGTGTAACTTTTGTAGACTCATATTTGAATTGTAGATTTTTTGAAGACACCAGAGTATCAAGCTGAGGGAAACGTACAAGCTACCCCAGACCCTTGTGCTGACATTCGAAATGCACATTTTTATATATTGGAGTGAAGGATGCCTGTAAACCAGGTAGATATCAGGTTAATTTAAAAAACAGTCAAAGTGTATGGCTGACATTCCTAAGACTGGAGGAAGGGAACCTAGACTTTGAGGTGGAGGAAGAGGAGGTAGGTTCTACTCAGATAAGATCCTTTTGCTGCAGAATGCTGCTGATTAATCTCCAGTTCTGCACTTTTGTAGACAGTGGGGTGAAGGGTGGAACTTCAGTCGCTGTTGTTCAGAGTGTGAAAGACAGCCTTTGGCTCTGTTCTTGATTACTCTCAGGAGTGGATGTTGATAGTCAGGTGTAGACTGCTTTTCTGTCTTTGTGCCTCTGTTGTGGGTGCTCTCCTGGAGAGGACCCTGCTTGGGGATGCATCCCAGCCCATTGTTATTTTGAACCTGTCCTGTGGTAAGAGTCCATCCCAAACTGATACTTGGTTGCTTGTGTTCTGGTTCAGGGAAGACTTGGCCTATTCGTTCGGCTGGACTGTTCCCTTTGGAATAGGGTCATAAATGATTTTGTTAGACCTGGCATCCTTGGTGTGGATTTTCCCTGTCTTTTTACTTCTCCCTCCTGTATTTTTAACTGTGTGCTGGACTTCATTTTATGCTGGTTTTAGTACTCTGGGTGCTTTACCATTGCTGAACAGTGGTAAAGTGCAAGTGCTCCCTGTGTAAATTGTGATTATGATTGGTTATATATGATTAGCATAGTTGATTTACTAGTAAGTCCCTGTATAATGCACCATGTGTGCCCAGGATAGTAAATAAAATGCTACTAGTGGGCCTGTAGCACTGATTGTGCCACCCACATGAGTAGCCCTGTAGACATGTCTTAGACCTGCTGTTGCAGTGCCTGTGTGTGCAGTTTTAAACTGCCACGTCTACCTGGCAAATACACCCACTTGCCAGCCCCCAAACCTTCCCTTTTAATACATGTAAGGCACCCCTAAGCTAGGCCCAAGGTAGTCCCATGGGCGGGGTGCAGTGTATTTAAAAGTTAGGACATGTACTAGTGTGTTTACATGTCCTGATCGTGAAATACTGCTGAGCCGTTTTTCACTATTGCAAGGCCTATCTCTCCCATGGTCTGGGTTCTTGTGCTGAGGAACCTGACTCTGCATGTGGTGCCCACTCCTGTTCCTGGGCCCTTGGGAGTGAAAGGTGTCCTAAAATCAAGAAGAACCAGGCACATCTTCTCCAGACGACTTCAGAACTGGTGCCGCTACCCAACTCCATACCTCTGCCTGCACCCAAAGCCGTGGTCCCTGCTGAAGTACAATGACAGCGACCAATGCCACAGGCCTGACCCAGGCCTGAAACCACTGCAACGCCTCTGAAGTCCTGTGACATTGTGAGTGACGTGTCAATTACGCCTGTGACACCCTACTCTGCTAAGGCGCCTGCAGCCCCGTAGTGTGACTGTGACCCTGTGAAGTCACCTCATCGCATTGTGAGGTGACGGACACATCAACCCCGCTGGATCATCAGGAACTGACGCTTTGCTGCTGACGCTGCCTCACCTCCACTGCCTCCGTAAGGAACCACACCTCACCTCTATAAAAAACCAACACCTCACCTCCTGCGAAGCAGGCTGCAACCGATGCGGCACCAGCTTCAGCGATGCCTCACCTCCCCTACTCCATGCTATGTCTTTGACTCTGCCTCGTTTCAAAGGTACAGTACTTGGGGTCCGTGCGACTCCGTGATCGGCGCCGGACACCCTAGCGAGTGGCGTCAGACTGTTGGGAACGACTCAGTCACAACACCATGATAACACCAGTTGGAACAATTGTGTTTCTAAGTGCTTTATTGGGATTTAATCTTCCTAAAAATTCATATCTTTGCTTGTGCATGTTGGATGTTTGCTGTTTTGGTCTTGTTCAACTTAGATAAATATTGGCTTATTTTTTAAAGCATGTGGTGCAGTGCTTAATTTGTAAATAAAGAGGTGCCGGTGCTCAAAGCCCTTCTCTTAGACACGAGGCTGCTGTAATTAAATCTGCCAGCACTGAATACTGAGGCAGCGTAATCTTGAAGCCCCCTCGGACCTCTTCAATCCATTTACGGCCACCCCTGCCCTTTCAGCTCATCCTGCAACTTTTTACTTTCTCCCTTTATGATGCTTTTTAGTTTTTCCTTCTTCCGTCTTTCCCATATGTGTCTTTTGCTCGCAGCAAATGCTTGAGGCAGAAGTATAAGCCCCAGCCCTCGCAAATAAGTGACGGCGCTCAGCACCGGAAACAACAAGCACAAATTAAGCACTGGTGTGGTGTCCATTTGTAGTGTTTTTACTATGTTACTGTGTGGCGGTACAAATACTTAACACATTGCCTCTGAGATAAGCCTGACTGCTTGTGCCAAGCTCCCAAGTGTGTGAGCAGGGGCTATCTTAGGAGTGTGACACCCTTACCCTGACTAGAGTGAGGGTCCCTACTTGGGAAGGGTGTAATCTGACTGCCAACTAGAGACCCCATTTCTAACAGATTTGCATATGCCTGGTTCCAAATGAGTCCTTAGGTGCATGCCTTTTGTGGCACCTGGCAAAGGGAATCTGAAAGAATGGCGCTTCCAGGGACTAACCTTAAATGGCTCTATTTGTGGGGGACACATTGCTCTTCACTTGGTGCCCGCCTCTGTTGCTTGCTTGCTTGCATATTCACGCTTGCCTATCTAATCATCTTTACAATCACATACACTTACCAAACAGAATGGAGCAAGACTCCAGGAGCCAATGAGGCATCCCAGACAGGCACGAAATAAAGAAACTGGCTCATTTATGTCATATATTTATAACCATTGTAATGCACGTAATACGAATCGACCAGCCTCAGGTCACTGCAGACCTACTGTTACTACATTAAATGCATAGATATTTCTAATGAGATCATACAAGTGATCCTTAATTAGACATCTGTCCATTTAAAGCATTACTTAGCATATAACAGTAAATGAACAAAGGCGCCCCAGGACAGCAGCGGATGGAGTAAACGGTACTTGAAATATGGGGTCACTTCATTAAATGGTATACATGCTCCAGTGTACAGTGTACTGTTCTTTCATTTTGGTTTAAGCTGAGGGGAGGAGGGCAGAGTCTCTCAGGTGGTGTATGAGCCATCTTTGGGTCAGGTTCCTAACACGGGGACTGCAGTATGGGGCATGAGAGTTCATGCCTTGGACAAGGCAAATGTGAAGACCTTCACCAGCCTGATAGGGAGGGAATTTCAGCACCCGCCCATCGCCTACTGTATTTTAATAGGGGTGACATTTTGCACAATGGTGCTGCTCAGACTGGCATTGAAGTGTTCTCTTATAAATTTTAGCACCTGATTGAAATTGTGTGATTTTGGGCAAATTACTTTACTATTTCTTTGTGCATAAAATTACAAGCATTAAACGTAATTAAATGTAAGTGTAAATTTCTGAAAAATAAAGGTAATGGCAAAATACATCATACTGAATTGTCTCTAACTTTCCACCCACCTCCACACACCCCGGAGACAGATAGAATCAAAAAGAAAGTAAATACAGATTTTAAAGAAACAGCATGATTACGGGCAGCAGCCTCTGCTCAGTTTTTGGGAAGCACCAAGGGGCATATTTATACTCCGTTTCCGCCGAATTTGCGTCGTTTTTTTTGACGCAAATTCAACGCAAAACTAACTCCATATTTATACTTTGGCGTTAGACGCGTCTAGCGCCAAAGTTCATGGAGTTAGCGTAATTTATTTGCGTGAACACCTTCCTTGCGTTAATGATATGCAAGGTAGGCGTTCCCGTCTTAAAAAATGACTGCGATGCATATGCGTCGTATTTATACTCCCGGGCAAAAATGACGCCCGGGAGTGGGCGGGACTAAAAAACCCGCATTTGCGCCGGATTTTAGCGCCTGGGTCAGGGCAGGCGTTAAGGGACCTGTGGGCTCAGAATGAGCCCAGAGGTGCCCTCCCCTGCCCCCAGGGACACCCCTGCCACCCTTGCCCACCCCAGGAGGACACCCAAGGATGGAGGGACCCACCCCAGGGACATTAAGGTAAGTCCAGGGAAGTTTTTTTGTTTTGTTTTTTTTGTGGCATAGTGGGGCCTGATTTGTGCCCCCCTACATGCCACTATGCCCAATGACCATGCCCAGGGGACAGAAGTCCCCTGGGCATGGCCATTGGGCAAGGGGGCATGACTCCTGTCTTTGCTAAGACAGGAGTCATTTCAATGGGGGATGGGCGTCGTAAAAAAATGGCGCAAATCGGGTTGTGGCGATTTTTTTGCCTCAGCTTGACTTGCACCATTTCTGGACGCCCATACGCCATTTTCCCCCTACGCCGGCGCTGCCTGGTGTACGTCGTTTTTTTTAACGCACACCAGACAGCGCCGGCGGCTAACGCCGGCTAACGTCATTCAATAAATACGGCGCCTGCATGGTGCTTCGGAATGGCGTTAGCCGGCGCTAGTTTTTTTGACGCAAAACTGCGTTGGCGCAGTTTTGCGTCAAAAAGTATAAATATGGGCCCAAGTGGGTGGAGATGTTCCAAATGGATATTTGTGTCTGAGCCTGGGAGATTACATCTACACAGAGCAGATTACAGAAACCTGTTTCAAGTTACAGATGAAAGTTCGAAAATCAGTGTGCAGGTAATATGAATGTTTCCAAACATCAGACTTCACTTCTTATTCGTGCATGAAATATTACCTTCCAAATGGAGGTGGGAGTGGTACAGTCTCTAGTCCCCGACTCCCCGCCGTCCAAGTCTCATGCCGACCCCCCTCTCTGGAAGCCAGTCTCTCGTGTTTTCCCCTCCTCACCTGTGCAGTTGTCGAAGCTGAAGCTGCCCGCTACAGGGAGCTTACACACAGTCACAGCCACCATGTTTGCACAATGAGAGTGCAGACTTAGAAAGCAACACACTTCGTTAATGGTGACATCCAAATGCGAAATAGGTAGCTATTTTGGACTAGCCAAATGGAGCATCTATATTCAAAGGAAATAATGGTAAAACTCCAAATGAATTAGTGCTGATTGATTAATTCTGCCGGCGGAGTGTAGCAGCAGAATTTATTAGTAATTGTGGGATACAAGAGTTACGCTGAATTACTAAATTCCTTCAGTTCCACAGGTGAAATTAAAAATTCCACCCACCCCTAATTCTGTGCACACTGTATGACTGCAACCAAGCTGCACCCAGCTGATAAGCCCTACCTAGGATGAAACCGGTACTGGGTTGCTTGTGAGCAGCTTCAGGGAGGACCAGGCTTGGCAGTTCGGCAGGACTCCAACTGGACTCCAACTGGAGCATGGTCAAAACTGATTAGCAAAGGGCTAGTTTCAAACTGAGTTGGCATGGTGTGCAAAATAATGATGGAATTGGAAGCAGCCCAGAGTAATTACCAGTGGTGTATATCCATCACTTTTTTGTTTACCTTTGGGGTTGCAGAAGTGACATCACAACACCTTTGAACTCTGTGACATAATAATGTGTTGTCATGTGTGACCTCTGATCTTGAATCATCTTAGAAAGTGATGATACATGACCTTGTTCCAGATGATATCACCATAATTGACATTGCTAAAGTTCCATAGTAACTGTATGATTGATTTAACAACACAGAAACATGCCTATTTTAGAAATAACCAAACACTGAATTATGATGCTGACATGATATGCCAATGGACTATTACCTATTTCTTTTTGTCTTACATGAAAACTATGTTTTGATTTAAAGAGGAGGATGCAGTGCCACAATACACAGAACAACTATGGGAACCTAAATCACCCCCTGTCGTATTACGATGTATTACGATGAAGTTTCCAGCAGGCTGACCTGCGGAAAGTTCGTATTACGATGTTTCTGGCAGTCAGCCTACTGGACAAACTGCAGCGGCATTGGCCTCGGTTCACTTAGGGAGCCAAGGCCAATACCGTCGCACACCAGCACTCTCAGAATGTGCACTGCCTGCATTTTGAAGGCACTGGTAGGAGGGCCCCCACACTGCCCACGTTATGGTTGTGGGCAGTGCAGGGGAATCCCTGTGTCCCCCATCACTAGCTTTACATCAGCCTTTCCATGGCGCAGTCTCGATCAGCATGGTGGTGCCGTCATGGGCACCGCAGTGGCTGACCAAGTATCCGACCACTGACAACCCGTTGGGATTCCTGATCTCAGCAGATGCAGCGGTCTCCTGGCGGTCCGACTGCCAGCATCATTATCTGGCAGCCAGACCTCCAGGAGTGCGTTGGTCCAACCGCCACCACAAGTTTGGCAGTCCTTGGACTGCCAAACTTCCAATCGAGCCATTAGACCTGTTTAGTTTGGTTGTCTGTTAGAGTTTACACCCAGATCCAATTATGTGAACAGTTCTTTGTTGTACAGCCAGCACACTGTGCACCTTATGCTCTGCAGTGATGTCTGTGTTTTTCTTGAATACAATCAACATGTCAATTCTAAAGCACAATGGTTTCAATAGGCAAAGTGAAGGTGCTATATAAACAGAAGTGTATGTTTCGTTCTGTGGTATTTTGATGGCAGAAAGATATAGGACCTCATTACGAGTTTGGCGGTCTGACAGCCAGACTACCGTGGTGGCGGCTGCCAAAAGTCTGCCATGTTGGTGGTCTCACAGACCGTCGCATTACGAGTCACACAGGCAGGCCCACCAAAACCCAGGCAAAAACCGACACTGCCAGGATTCTGGAGGGTGGGAAAGAGGCAGTCCCACCACCAGGACCACCAGTCCATCAAAACACCACCAAACCTATTGCGACTCACAAATCACAATAGCGTTTCTTCCATGGCAGACAACCAAAGGTGGTGTGAACCGTGGCTGTCAGCGGTCACCACAGTGATACACAACACCACATTAGATTGTTTAAAATCCACACAGTTGACACACATCCACACACCTGACACACCTACAAACTGCACTATAAAACACACCCCTGCACACAATGCAATCCTTTGGATCCACAATGCCACATATAGAAGCCAGAGCCCAAAATCAGAGACACACAGTACCGTAGATTAGGTCCCCTCCACACTTCACATACCACTCATTCCACACCTGCACAGCACACCCACCACATATAATAGCACCTTTACACATCAGACACCAACCGTAACCCCCTCAAAACACAGCACACACACCTCATCATCCTTTTTTTTACTTTTCTGTGTCATTGACCATCACCATGTCACCACAAAAACATCCCTGTCATGGTGGATGAAATTATCAGAGTGGAGCCATACTTATTTAGAGCCTAATTCCAGCAAACTACTGTTGTTTGGAAAATAGAAATGTGGCAAAGAATAGTCAAGAGGGTGAATTCTGTAGGCAACTATCCACACACAAGGGAGGATATCTGGAAGAGGTGGAACGACCTTTTGGAGAAGGTGCATTCCATTGCCGCCAGGCACCAGATCGCGGTCACCAAGACTAGCGGTGCTCCCTTATCTTCACCCTCAACATTCAAGTCATGTAAGGAGAAGGTCTTGACCATCCTGCATCCTGAGTGCTTGTCAGGAACACCTGGAGGAGTGAAGTCAGGTAAGTCACAACAAAAAATATTGTCACCAAAATGTATTGCCATGCATGCTCACTGATCACCTTTTGCCACCTTCACTGTCACTGCACTCACCATCCCTGTGTGCAACTGTCTTGTATCTCACATGTGAACTTTATTCATCTGGGGGCACAGTATCTGTGTATGCCGTGGATAGTACAGGGACTGACAGCACTACAACTCCCAGCAGGCACTGTCCCCCATTGAGAAAACCAGAGCAGTGCACCACAATGACAATTGCCTTGCATGTAAACTAAACAATGGAGTAAGCCCATCTGAATGCTCCACAACTGTGCCTTCTGTGACAATGACAGCAATGCTATGGGCATCTGGCAGTACAGTACCACTACCACACAGCTAAACTGTGTTCTCTGCTATACGGTCCCTTCTAACTCCCATCACCTATTGAACTGTACTCACCTAGGGGGATCTCACATATATGCAAAGTGCTCTACTTGGTGTAACCTGATACGTATGGCCAGGTAGAATAGTTACTCCTAATCGTATGGCCAGGTCAGTGTTGACATGACATTGTGCAGCTGTCAGCTGTCTGTTGACTCAATAATGAAGTACTGCTAACTGTGAGATACAATGAACCAAATAAAGCTATACAGCTGCCAAAATATGATTCAGTGCCAAGATACTCTGACATCCTGTAGCAAGGTGACTTAAATAGGAATTGTCTGTACCCCATATATCAGGTCTCCAATATTGGAAGCAGGTGTCACTGTCATATAACGGGATCAAGCAAACCCAATCTGTACATGGCCTAAAGCAGAGCTACCTGTCAAATTTCGTACCACATGTTATATGACAATCTGTAAAATGTCTTCAATAGGTCTACTTGCCACTGGGACCCTGATGAGCACTTCTGAGACAGCCACTTCCCTCAGGATGAAGCCCTCAGTGAGGAGAGCACACGTCGATGTGTGGACATTGAGGACAGCTTTGGCCCAGCGAGGCTACCTGGTTCGGAACCCAACTGCCAGCTTCACGCTGCCCACATTGACTTCTCCCAGCCCTGTTGCACCTACATCCCAGGCAACTAGTCGCCCCAAATTGTGTCCCAAGGACAGTTACAGCCATCATGTGCACCCCAGTACAGGTATCGGAGTCACAACTCAAAAACCCCGACAATGAAGGACCTTGCACCAGTGGCAGTGGGCAAACTATGCCAAGGGCGCAGGCATGTGGGGGTAGGGTGAGTGAGAGAGATGGTGTGGGCCAGCGGCTTGAGGTTGCTAGGGATACATCTGGCCAGGGCACTGTCTTTCAAGTCTTGGGAGCCTACCAACAATCCCAAGGCGTGATGGGCCAGGTACTTGCCATGATGGGGTAGATCAAGCAGCTGCAGAGGGACAACCACCAGGAAGTCATGCAACAGTGATAGGTCCTATTTGTCAACATGGTCTACCTAACAGGGGTGCTGAGAGGCATCAAAAACACCCTGAGCAGGGGATGTCAACAACACCAGACCCCTTCCATTGGCCAAGTAACACTAGCCCTTCAACATCTGTGGCAGCCAGTGGAATGGAGGCTCTGCCAGGGGAAGGACATGCCTCAGACACCCCTACCTCTGTAGCTGAAGAATCCCCCGTAAGCATGGACTTCCACCCAACTAAGAGGATCAGATGCCAAGACAACACCCTCTGCCAGGAAATGATCCTCAAATGATTGGTTTCCTTTTTTGCCACAGATGCACCCTTTTGGCTCTTCCACAACCATTGTCCAATTTCCAAGGATAGTAGGACACTTGACTTGGGACTTCAAATGTTGTGGCAGCTACTCAAAAGATAACACCCACCATGACTGAAACCTTCACTGTTTGAGCATTATTTATTTGCTCACATTCATCCTATTGTCCTGTGCAAGTGTAAATAAACACAACTAAAACACAATCTATGTATGAGAGTAATTTGTCATCTATGTTGAACACTTAACTCTTAAATATCTTGCATATGCATGAATGTCTCATATGAAGGAAATGTGAGAAGGGACATGTCACAGGTACTGTCATGCTTGGGTTCATTACAAACACAGTGACACAAGTGGAGAATCATCAATCCTCATTTATTGCCTCTTGCTGCACATAGACTGACCAAATATCAGGGATCTCATAGTGAAGTAAGTCTTTACACCTTTTTGTTTCTGCATAGGTGTCAGTAACTAACATCCCACAGACCACAGAAGGAACATGTCAGACTATGCCCATCTGAATAGGTAAACAGATTGGGGGAAATTGTCATCAGCTAAACCCTTATCACATACCTATACCATGCCTACCAAATGAACATACCCCATAATACAGACAGAGGTCGGTACAACTGTCCCTAGTCAGGGAACCTTCTACTTACCATGGTCAAGCATCTGTAGGCATGCTACTCACCTATGTCATTGTTGACTCATGCACAGTGGCCTGCAATGAGGAAACACAGTGACAACTACAGAGAAGTCTAATAGTATAATTAGTATAACAATAAGAATGTTGAGTAAATGGATTGCACAGGAAGACATGTTCAAAGACATATGATCACACACATGGCACCATTGGACCCAGATAACATGGCAAACAGATCTATTGTGTAGAACACAACATTGTCATCCCACTGTCCTGACAGCCTGGGCAAGAGACTCATACACCGCCAAAATTATGTTGTACAGTACCTGGATCAATCCATGTCCACTTCACATGTCAGACCAGCTAAACCCACCTGCCAGTGACACAATTCAGAAATGTACACATGAAGATGGCATTGTGAAGAGACCTAGACATAAAAAAGGCAGACACGGAGTTTATGCATGTAAAGTCAAACACAAACTAGAAATACATGTTCCAAATACAGTGGTTTCTCAGATTGTGCATTTTGACTGCCCCAAACAAAGGAGATTATCAAAAGAGTCACAACCATGTACTTACTAATTTGCCTGAAAACCTGAACTGTATACTACCAAGCTACAAATAACCTGCCTGATGGTCACACAAAAGCCCTTCTCAAACATTCCTGACCCCCAAACTACCCCGCTGAGTCATTCAAATTACAGACCATTACATACTTACCCTTATGTGAAGTACTGATTGATGAGACCTTCCCAGATGTCTCAACCTTCATCCTCATCACTGTCATCCTCATTTGGCATTTCTGCATTCTCACCTGGTGGAACCGCTGGCTCCCCTAATCTGGGATGTATGGTATCTGACACCTCAGGGCGAGGTTGTGGAGCATGAAGCAGGCCACAATGATCTGACAAACAGGTGGGTGAGTAGAGGGGGCTTCACCAGACTTATCGATGCTACAGAAGCTTGCCTTTAGGAGCCCAAACGTCCACTCCAAGACACGCCATGTTCTTCCATGGGCCTCATTGAAGCGGACTTCCCCTGGGGTGGTTGGGTACCTCACTGGTGTCAATAACCAGGGATGGTTTGGGTAGCCAGAGTCCCCTGTAAGTAATCATTACATGTTTGCAAACATTAGTCTAGGGCATCATTACATTTGGCAGCAGACATAGCATACTAATACACATGACATATGTTACATACCAACCAGCCAGGCCTTGTCTGGGCACTGTTGTGTCATCAGCGGTGGAACAGAGGTGTTCCGCATGATGAGGGCATCATGGACTGAGCCTGGATACTGTACACATACTTGGGAAATGTAGAGGTCCGCCAAACAGACTACTTGGACATTTCTGGAGTAGAAGTTCTTCCTGTTCTGATAGACCTGTTCATTGCAATGTGGGGGAACCAAAGCTACATGGGTACCATCAATAGCTCCTACTACATGTAGGATGTGTGCCAAACCATAAAAATCAGCCTTCACATGGGCCAAATCCTCACGTTGTGAAAATCTGATGTAGCTGTCCAGGTATTTTAACAATGCAGACAGTATGGCTTTCAAGACCAGACTGAACATAGGCCAGGACATCCCTGCAGTTAGGGCCACTATATTTTGGAAGGAGCCTGTGGCCAGTAAGTGCAGCACTGACATGACTTGTACAATGGGTGGTATGCCATTAGGATGACGAATGGCAGGCGTTAGATCTGGTTCCAACTGAGGACAGAAATCCATGATCGTCTGCCTGTCCAGGCGGTAGATCTGAATCACGTCAATCCTCCATGGTTGACAGTACACTGGAGGTTGTCTGACCATTCTCATTCTAGAGTAACTCTGTGAGAGAAAATAAGGAGGTATGTCTATCACTCATTGTGTCCATTGTAAGTGTCAAAACATACGTCTCATATAATGATGTGACATGCTATTGGATACAGTTGAAACATGGTACACAGTACATACCAATGGTATTAGTTGCATATTAGTGAAATGTCATCCCCTTGCCTCAATTATGACATGTAAATGTAAACGGATGCCTCAGTGAGTCTGTGTGATACTGACATCTAACTATGCATTTCATTCGAAAGCCACAAAAACAATCTTGCCCATTGCCAGGAGGGTGCTGACTGTGCCATCAAAGATTCCTGAATTTTAGCTAGACAATATTGCAACATGTCCCTTCATTCTGGACAATCATACATGTTTGGTCAATGCCAGCACTGGATATTATGTGGTAGATATGTTTCCCACCTTGTGACGCATCACTTAACTTTTCTGACCATCCATAGGCTTTAAAATGACGACTGCCTGACCTACTCCATTGGACAATAGGAACCAGCCGCTGGCGGAAGTTGTCAGTAGGTGGATACTACCACTGTGGACATTGACATTGGACTGCATTGCTGCCTGTGGCAGTCTAGGGCTAATGGCAGTGTCTGCCGGCGGTGACGGTCACTTAAGTGGTGGATCTGACCGCCATCTCATACTTCCTCTCCCACTTCTCTCCTAACACCGCTGCCAGCGAGACCTCCACGACCTGAGCTGCTGTGTACTGCCTCTGGGAGCAATCATGCCACGTCCTACAGGTGATAGGGCCCCTGCCTTTTCATCAGAGGAGCTGGCGAAGCTGTTGGACAAGGTCCTACCCCTGTATGAAAAGCTCTGATGCACCAGAGGAGCAAGTAAGTGCACCATGTGCACATATATTTCTGTAGCTCGACTATTCTTTGATAAGGTGAGAAAGGCTTATGGACAATACTTCAGAATGTGACCTTGAAGTCAGTTAGGTGCTATCATTGTGCTGAAATGAGTGTGTTCCCAGGCATGTACCTATGTTAGGTGACAGGTTTGGAGTCCTGAGACATTGTGGATAGTGTTTCATGAATGTTCCCCGACCCACCTTGTGACTGTTGCACATGGTTAGTACAGGGGTTATGCCAGACTTAACCTGGAAAATCCTATCATCATATATGCTTGATGTGTGGTCATTTCTGCTAACATGAGAGCTGGTGCTGTAGATGCATGTTGTCTGCCTGTTTCTCACCTTACGTATGCCTTCACTGTATTTTCACATCTATCATTGGAGAGGATGGTCAAGACAATCTGTGTTTGACTTGCTGAACTGACTTGTAATGAACTCTGCCTGTTTTTGTGTGGTACTTGTGGACATGATTTTCTTTCTTGTCTGTGTCATCCATGCAGATCAAAGGCCATCGGAAGAAGGGCATTTGGTGTGCTATCGCCAAGAAGGTGTGGACACTAGGGATCCACAGCCAGTGGAGCACCCACTGTTGGAAGAGGTAGGAGGACCCGAGATTCTGGGCCTGGAAGTCTTCAGAGGCCCAGCTGGGGCTGTCCTCCCAACGAGGCCTGCATTTTGGCAGTGACCTATCCTGAGTTGGATGGGTGTTTTGAAAGCAGCACAGCAGCCACAAGGGGAGGTAAGTACAGACCTAGCTCATGTTTGCCCATTTACCTGGTGATTGGGTGAGGGAACAGGATGTTAGCTCTGACAATGTGGTAAGTGCAACGCGTCACAGATCTCCTGTGATCACATTAATGTACACTAGTCATCGATTTGAAACAGGTGTCCACAAACAAATTTATTTTGAGACATGGTACTCAGCTAGGGGGATCTTACGTACTATGGCACATAATGGAACATGTATGACTGTGTTATATGTGTTCCAGTAATCTGCTTTTACTACCCTGGTGGGTGTTATTTCCCACCGACAGGTAAATCCTCCAAATGTCAAAGTAGAAAGGTGGGTAGGTCCTTGTCCTCTGCTATTTATCCAGGATCATGTCTCTGTGTGATAATAAGTCAAGCAGGGGCAAGTCATCTCCAGTATTTTTTGGTTTCTGATGAGTGACAGCATCATGTGATGCTGTGATGTCCATCAGACATGTCACATGAAAACACAGTTAACATCTTCACACTGTTGCAAAGTAAATCCCCCTTGGTAAGTGAAGGATGAACATAGACATTTGTGATGTCCCTTCAGAGTTGACAATATGCAAGTTAAATAGCAGTGTGATATTGCAACATTTGTACAGGAACACATATATTGGTATCAGATGGTGGAATGTGACTACTATGCTGATGTTGTGAAAGTAGAAACAAGTCACATTGTTTTGTCCATAGGCATACTGTTGTAGGTATGATACATAGGCAAAGGTAGTCCACTCACAGCTATGGCCCAGACAGTATTGTGTCAACATAATGCGCAAATTTAGTAGTTAATTTGTGACTAAACATTGGAATTTGTCATGTGTACCTGCTGTAGCTATGAAGGATATGTCAAATGAGTCCTGGCTGTTTGGGAACCTCCTGTTTGTAATGACACTTATTTGGTGCAATTGTGGTAGTTCATTTGCACATTAGTGTAGGTTGGTAAGTGTAACCAGAATGTTGGCCTGCTTAATAGTTGGTGTACCAGTTATGTTAGCATCATTTATGCTTTGCCTCTAGGAATCCGCCACAGACAGATGCTGCTGGTCATTCAGTGGAATATTGATTTACTCATTTTATAGTTTGCAAGTTCTGTTCCCCTCCTTCCTGCACAGTACAGTAGTCTATTTGATGCATACACATTATTGTAAACTTCTAATTGTGTGTGGGACATTGTTGTGAGCTTACTTAGTCTTTACATGACTGATTTTCTTTGCCTTCTGGAGACAAACATCCTAGATGGCTTGGACCAGATTACATTGTCACTACTTGGTACATCACAATTGGTACATCACAATTGGTGCATGTATGTGTGACATGTGTTCTGAACCCTCGGTTAAGATTTGGCAGGTGTGACATGTTGATGTGTCACATGTTGGTATGTGTCCATAGTGATATGGTAGTATCTATGTAACATGATGAAGGTCTGGCTTGTTTTCACCAAGGTTGCCTGCCTTTACTTGCCAACACATGTTATTGCCTAGTACATGACACCAAGGTAATGTATGTGTGTGGTAAGTATTGGGTCTAGGCATTTGGTAAGCTATCTTACATTTGGAATCTATTGATTGACTACTGCTTGACAATATTGTTCTGATTAGGGCATCTCTGTCAAGTGGCATCGTTTTCTAGTCATGGTATGGTCAGTGTGATTGATCAACTTAATTCATGGTATTGTAGGTTTCTGTTAGATTACTTTGCTGGTGTGTTACAATTGTGAATTTTAGGGACATACATTGTATTGTGTTGTAACATGACGTTGGCAATTTACTGGCACTTCCTGAGGGGTCAGTAGACAGGATGGTATGTGATTTATGTCTGATGTATGATGGAAGTGTTATCTTGTGAATGTAATGACCCTACATCACTATCTATTTTCAGCATCAGCACCAGCAGGTGAAGGAGATGGGGCATAGTCAAGTGGGGAAGCTTCTGGCCACAGGACTGCTAATCATGACACCACAGACACTGTGGGACACAGTGGTTCCGAGGGCAAGGGGAGTGCCATGGGGGAGACAAGATCTGCAACATCTTCATCGGAATCCTCCTCGAGTGGCCACTCCCTAGTGGTGGTGGACACATCTGGGACCAGTCCAGTACCATCTCTGTCCGCCACCCCTGTTCTTTCACCACTCTCCCTGTAGCTCCCCACCCACTTAGCTGTGCCTGCCCATCCAAGAGGGTGGGTGCCTCCTTTGCCGCAGGCACCTCTCTCTGCCCCAGCCCCTGTTACCCCTGCTGCCCTCAGTGAGAAAGCTATTGACCTCCTGAGACGCATCTCTCTGTGGGTCAGTCCACCATCGTAAATGCCATCCAGGGACTGGCAACACAGGTATAACAGAGCAATACATTCTTGGGGGGATTCATGGTGCACTGGCTGGCCTACAGAGATTTTTTCAGGCTCTGGCCTCCACACTGACAGCAGCTAGTCACTCCTTGTCTGCCATCCACCCTCCGCCTTTCTCTTCCCAGTCCAAATCCCCTTTCCCCGACCCAGCCAGAGCACACAAACAGACTTGCATGCATCCACTTCAACAGACAAGGGAAGCGCACACACACACATAAGCACCACAATAGACACCACCGACACGCCCCCAAACAACATCCACGTGCAGACACAGCAACAGTCAATACTTGCCCTGACACCCCATAACCCCCTGTTTCATAGACGCAACACCTGAAACACCTGCAGACCACACCAACACTCACTGATCCAGCCACCACACCTATCCTACCCACATACACCGCCCCTACAGACCCTCAGACATTCACCCAAGTCACCACACCCGCAGACACCAAAACCACTGACACACCTACATGCAGCACATCCACCATACCTGCAGCCACCACCCAACAGACAGCCAACCCATCCACCACAGCATCCCCCAGCACCTGAACCCACCTCAGCCTAAGACACATAACGCCCTCACTCACCCACCCAACAGACACACACCACCCATAAGCACAACACCCACAAACACGCACCCAAGACATCCATACCTAAATGTCAGACAACCACTCCCTAACCCTCCACACCCAAACCCCCTTCTGATGACCATCCCTGTGTGTCCAAGAACATTTCCCTTTGTAACCTTGACCTTTTCCTGATTCTTCCCTCTTATGACACCTCCAAAAGATCTGGTTCCCTCCGCAAGGCCATCCCTTCCACCTCCAAGGCCTTCCCTACCCTCTGCCAGCACCATGGCCCTCCCCTGCCAAGAAGAAGCACACCCCTCCCAAACCAAAGCTAACCCCCCAAGCCCAAATCCCCCTCTGCTGCCACCCCCCAAGAATCCCTGAGGGTCCTGCCTGCCTTCCCCCTTGATGCTACTACCTGTGGAGGTTACATTGCAGTCAGGAGTCAAGTTGGGGCACCATTTCGTGACTTTGGTGAAAGATTTGTTACATATGGACTGGATAGTGACCATGCATCTGATATATTTGTACTTTAAATCTATTATAAACAACCAGTTGTTGGTTATTTGGTTAAATCTGTGTCCTGCATTTCCTTTCCTAGGTTTGAGTTGTTTCTGGCTGACATTGGTTGTGCACCAGTATTTGTCTGTGTCTGCTGCTTGCTGCTTCAAGTATTGTTTTAGCAGTATACAGGGGTGGTTTCTCTTTTAGGGCTACGCCCCTCCTAAATCCCTACACATACACATAAAAAATATTAAAGGGATTTGCTTAGAGATACCATGGTATCTCTAAACAAATCGATGCATTTAGGTCTGGGCTGTCTGTCCTGGGCTGCCTGCCCCACCTCGCTTTGAAGCATGGGACGGAAGCCAGGCAATAAATCAACTCTTTACATTGTGACGCACAACACAGGGCTGACTGCTCTAAAGCCCCTCATTTCCATTGTGGTCAATGGCAGTATCCACTATAGGCCCGTGACGCTTTTAGCGCCATAGTTTTGGGGGACAGAGTCCTCATCCACGAGTGAGGGAAGCTATCTGTCACTAACAGGCATAGATCCCACCCTTTTCCCATTCGTCACGCAGTAGGAGTTGATGTACGCACGTGTGATTTAGGGCTAGATGTATCAAAGATCCGTTTTGCATTTCTTAAATAGCGAATTTTAAGAAATCGCTATTTAAGAGGGATGTATGAAATTTTCGATTCGGTAATAGCGATTTCTTAAAATTCAAAATCGCACATACTGAATCGCAATTAGAGAATGAGACTCCATTCATCCCTATGGGCCTTTTGGCCAATAGGTGCGAATGGTTTTGCATTTCCCAATTTGCTAATTCCAGTTAGGAATTTTCAAATTAGGTAATGCAAACCCCAGGGTGCTGGGGGCCTAAGGCCCCCTCTGATGCACCCCAAAAAAATATTTGCGGACATGTGAAGCACACACATGCCCTAGGGTCACGTGTGTGATACATGTCATTTTTTAAAATGCATTTATAATGCATTGTTACAAATTGCACATGCTTACCACCAACTAGGATTTGGTGGTAATTGCATTTCCTAAATGCCCAATTCGCATTTAGGAAATGCTTGATACATGTGCTTTGGAAATCGCAAATAGGAATTCACTATTTGCGATTTCCTATTTAGAGAATCGTAATTAGGGATTCTCTAAATGAGGTCGCTATTTTAGCGATTCTTTAATATTGCACAGCGAATGCCTTTCATACATCTTGAAAGGCATTTTTGCATTCGCAAATGGCTGAATTTTGCGAGTCGCACCGTTTGCGAATTCAAAATTGCTTGATACATCTGGCCCTTAGTGCTTTGTCTTGGGTAAAGGTAAGTATTATAATGCTGATTTTGTGCTATTTTTATTGTACTGAGACCACTTGTCATGCAAATCTCCCCCGTGTGACACCCCAGGCCCTGGCTGCAGATCGCTGGCTCCTTTAGAAGTGAAGCTTCTGTATTCATTCCCTGTAAAAGTGTTCCAAAAGATGAGCAGATTTCTTGCTCCCTTGCAAAAAGGATCCAACTATCTAAGTCAAGAGTATGTTGTTAAAGCTGGCCCTATTTTCATTCCCTTACCATTAATGCCACAAACATGGATTGATATGCGAACAATGAATGTTAAATGTGTGTAATGTGTGTCAGCGATTTAATTCCTCTTATTTGACATGTTTTCCTTAATGTTGCATTCCTCAAGAGAGTTAGCTGTTGCATCATACTGTGTTTCTGTGCACTGTATTACTCTTGCATAGTGCATACTTTGACTCGTGACAGGTGTTTATGAGAAGCTTCGATTGAGAGCACTGGTGCTGAGACTGAAGACAAAGCTAAGTGCCTGGCAGTGGGTTGGTCTTTGCAGAGCACACAGAATAATGGTCATGTATTCCAGTTGCAAATTAAATTCAGTGCAAATGTGTGTGAAGGGGTGCGTAGAGGTCAAAATATTTAAAAGGCAAAAACAAAATGAAATAAACTGCTTAAGTGAATGAGAGGAGTGTATATTTGGGTTGGTAAAATGAGGGAGATGTGACGGAGTGCATTCACGGGAGAGGGAAAAGAGGGTGCTGAAGAAGAAAGAGAGGAAGTTGAAAATGTCCATCTGTGGTTGTGTACAACCATTCATCCACAAGACATCTGGGTTTGCAGGACCAAAATGGAGACAGTGATGTAGATTTCCATTGGGCAACATGTTTAGAGCCTTCTACAAGTACTTGCAAATCTCTGGGCCTCTCCGACATGAAAAGAAATAATGGCATCTACTGATGCAATCAGAGTATTTCATTGTAAAGGGTGCCAGATATTAGTGGTGATTTCCCTGGGGCTTGCTGATTCATTGTGTTGTGGATTCTAGAGACATGTCTCCCTGACAATTTGCATTTTGTGTCAACAGTGTACATTTCCATGCCAAATATGTAGTATATCTCAGCAACATTAGTACTACCTCCATGACTCCATTAGGACAAATTTCACATGGTGAAGTGTGCATTGTTGATATGTTTCCAGTGTTACATGAGTATTCCCATGCCACCTTCTCCAGGCTACTGTACTGTTGTCAGCAACATGGCAGGTTTTAGGAGCATAATTTCTTATTGTTGTGTTATTGTGTATATGACAATTAGATGTCTGCATTACCTTGTGCGGGATCTGTGGGAATGAAGTTGGCATTGGCCTACTATTGTATGACAACAGGTAACTGAGGTATGCTCCATGAGCACAGCATTGAATGTGATGTGGTCTCTTACTTGTTCAAGTGACTACACAACCTCATCCATGCAACTGTAGTTGTCTGAGATCCTGATGTTCCTGTGGGCAACTGTTGACAGCTCAGATGGCATGCATTCATAGTATGGTACATGTAGGAGGCACTTTGATGTAGTTTGCTGCTGTGGCCTAGTTGATGTAATGGTAATGTTTGCAAATCACAGCCGTTGTTCAAGTGTGATTAGGAAATTGTGGTGACCCTGTTCCTCTTTGTATCTACAGCATCAGCTCAGGCAAGCAAAGGAGGCAGGGTACAACCAAGTGGGGAAGCATCTGGCCTCCGTACCTCCAGTCATGACACCACCGACACTGTGGGACCCAGTGGCCCAGACGGTGAGGGTAGTGCCATGGAGGAGACAGGATCAACGTCGTCATCATCGGATTCTGCCTCCAGTGTCCACTCCCTAGTGGTGGTGGATCCATCAGCACCTACTCCTTTACCATCTTTGCCTGTCACCCCCAATTCTATCGCCACCCTCCCTGTTGCTCCCCACCCAGTTGACCATGCCCGTTCATCCAAGGGGGGGGGGGTGTCTCCTTTGCCACAGGGACCTCAGCCCCAGCCTGTTACTCCTGCTACCCTGAGTGAGGAGGCTACTGACCTCCTGGTGAGTATCTCTGTGGGGCAGACTGCCATTGTGAATGCCATCCAGGGGTTGGCCAGCCAACTTCAGCAGATCAGTGCTATCCTGGAAGGCATTCATAGTGCCATGAGTGGCCTACAGATATCTTTTCAGGCTCTGGCCTTCTCAATGACGGCAGCCAGTCACCCACTACATTCCTCCCCCTTCCACCTCCCTGTTCCTATTCCAAATCCCCTATTCCCTACCTGTCCCAAGCACACAGACACATCCGCACTCACCCATCTAAACATACACAAGCAGCACACATCGACACAAACACCACAAGACACACTGACACAGAGGCACTCAACATACACCCACAAACACAACATCAGCCACCACTTCACCAGACACCCCCACCACATCCAGCATTCCCTCGGACACCAACACAACAGGCAGTGACAAATCAGCCACACCTATCACACACCCAGACACCAGCACAATATATACAGACACATCCACCATATCCGCAGACATCACCACAGACACCTCCACCATATCCAGCATACCCTCAGACACCACCCCAACAGACACACAGACATCCACTACATCCAGCATACCCGCAGACACCACACCAATAGACACACAAATACACACACATCCACCAAGCCATCAGCCAGCACCTTCACCTCCCAGCCCTCCTAGACACCAAATGCCCACACTCACACATACAACAGACACTACCCAAACAGAAGCATACCTCACAAACACAAGGTATCTACATCCACACTCAAGACAACCACTCCCTGAACCTCCAAATCCCCAATCCCTTCTGCAGACCCTCCCCATTTTCCTTTTTGAGCTGCCTTTCCCCTGTTCCTCCACCCCCCTGACAAACCCAAGATGCCCCCACCCACATCCCAACCCATCCATTCCACATCCAAGTCTTTCTTTGTCAGACCTGCCCCCTCAAGCACCCATGCCCCTTACCCCTAGAAGAAGCCCTCCACTCCCAAGAAAATAAACCCCTCCCAAATCCAAACCCACCCATTCCAAATCTGACTCCATCCCAACCAAGGATGATTCTTGAGGTGCCTGTCTGTCCACTTGATGCCCCTTCCTGTGGAGGTTCCCTGGCAGTGATTGGAGTCAAGTGTGGGCACAGTATAATGCTGCCTGAGGTGAGTTGCTTTCTTTATGCTCTCCATTTCCACCAGCTTGGACGTGGTGGTTGGACTGCCACGGTCACATTGGAGGTGTGCAACATCATAATAACTCCGGCAGAGACACTGGCTCTGCCGGCCTGTTTGTCTTACCTGGTGGGACCACAGTGGTCTTTGCTCTATAAGCCAGCCAACATTGTAATATAGTGGTCCAACTGCCAAGTTGATGGCGGTCAGACAGCCACTGCCACCATAGCATGCACGGATCGCCAAACTCGTAATTAGGCCCAAAGTGATTTCTTTGAGCACTTTGGGAATTTGTACAGAAAAAGGACTTAAATTTGAAGTAGATAAACACACTGAACTCTTACAAGAATGACTGGTGATGATCTGAACACAGTGTCAGAAGCTGAGTAACATGCAATCACCTCACAAGGGTGTTTGGCCTATAAAATACTAATCCATTCAAAATGGATTGTCTGCTGTTGCTTTGGACTTGAAAGGGTTTACAGGCAACAAGAGGAACAACCCCTGTATGTTGTAGGGCAGGACTACCTAAGAGTAGGTGAAATTCTAGTGCTCTAGAGGGCTTCTGAAGAGATGGCACTTGTCACCCACTACAACTCTGCTTGGATTGATGGAGGTTGATTTTGTCCCAAGATCCCATGGTATGTAGAAGTATATTCCGTTGTGGGAAATGCATTCAACTGCCATTAACACATTAATAAAACCCAGCTCTCTGCCTCACTGGAGAAGACCTCCATGTTACTACAGTATCTGACCCCAGAGAGGATGGAAAGAAACTGATACTCAAAACTGATGTAAACATTGTTTTTGAAACGTGGCAGTTAATATTTTGTTCTCAATGAATGTTCAAATTCGTTAAGCAAAGCAGGTAAAGTGATTTGCTTGGATCACAATGGTTTATTAAGGAGAAATGCCAAGCATAGATCTTGGGTCACCCAATTGTTAAGCTTATGCTTTATTTATAGAGCTCACTTTCTTCCCTACCAACATGAATTACACTGAGCACTACTTTTCTCTGAAACCTAAAATGTATCATCTCATTGTTTCTCTTTCAGGTTCAAGGGTCAAGGACAGTCATGCACAGGACATTTCACCTGGTTTCCTATCTCCGATCATTCATAGTCAGTGGTAAGCAATCACTGCTTGTTTGATTTAGACCAAAGAATCTTTGAGCAACCCACCCCACCCTAAAAACAAAAATAATGCATGTGATATGTGTATAGTGCAAACCTAGCTAAAAAGCAGCAGCCAGCAGTACAGGATCAAATACAAAAGTAGTGTTCTATTAAGTGTGGCTTCATCTCTTTCCAAAATTGGAGAAGAGTTGAGGGGGATCCTAATGGATAAAGGATGAAGTTATCAAATTCTGGGTGAATGGATGGAGGCCTGTTGCCTCGTTTTTTCCTTGTTTACACTTTTTTTGCCACCAGTATGATGATGTCCTGTCTGAGGGTGTGCCGGGCACCACTGGAAATGGGGAGCATATCATCAACAAAAAAATTCCAAAGCATTTTATTTTGACTAATTTCCAAACCTTCTGGATTTAATTCGATCTAACCTCTAAAGGTGTCAGATGCCTGTTAAAAGCTGTTCAGTCTTCACTTGTCTTTTATTTGAAGTTTTTCCAAAGTGCTATTTACAAAATATGTCAATTTCAGGGTCGAGCATCTGGAAAAAGGATGACAACTTCTCTCTGTATTTAGAACTCAATAATCTATGCCAATACTCTCTCTACGAAATGTGAACAGATTGCGCATAGAAGGCATTCTGTTACATGGATTGGTTTATCATGCCAGTGCCAGTCACCAAAGCACATTAGCACAAACTCCTACAGAAACCCTTTGGAAGGCATGCACATGACAGTGACATGAAAGCTGAGGGAGTGCTTTTAGCCTCATGACAAAATAATGTTTTACAGGTTTTGTGCGTTTGCAACAATAGTCCTTCTTACAGCTTATGGTGGCAGTCTTGCACCCCTGCTTGACCTCTGCTGGTGGTTTTATACCTTGCATTCTGAAGGTGCCTGCCCTGCACACAGACACCCTACATTCTATGAAGCACATTTCTAAGTGCAACTAGAAATCCAGCCTGAGCCATATTTACCAACAAATGGTCACACCAACATATTCACTAGGGCTAGAGCATATGGTGTGTGGTAGGAGGCAGCAAGCATGAAGAAAAACAAAGAGTGTAGGGAGAAGAAAATGTGCCATGCACAAGAAGTCCTAAAAACTTGACAGAAAACTGTTATTCGACCACAAATGGTTGTATGACTCAATATCAACCTCAAAAATATCACAATAGAAAAATATAGCTGAATAAATACTGAGGGCCAAAATATCGACTTTACATACTGGAAATGTAAAGTAAAATAAAAATAAGATAAACAACAAAAATATCAAGGTACAAATTATTGACATTGCATAAGTAAGTGTATTTATGGAAAGATACATTGATGCGTTTCAATTTCTATTTCAAAATGGTGCTACCTTTGAGTAAGCTCTACTGAGGAGCATCTCTGTTCAAACCAATTACGATTAGAGTCATGTTCAACTACATGACTTGCTGGATGATTTCCAGTGGTGAAGCCCCATATCTACTATGAGACTAAAATTCCTAATGTAATCTAAAATGAAAAATTGGGGGCCTTTATGGCAGAAGGAGTTGCAGAGCTTGCTGCGTACTTTAAGCTGGATTGAGACAGAAGCAATTCTGTTAGAGATCATTACTCTCATCTTTGCGTGGTTGAGAATTGAACATTTCCTGGACAGTAGGCTCATGTCTTCCTCAGGAGGGTGCAGGTTGGGAACAGGGTACAAATATGGACTCCTGGTCTCTTGGCTCCTTTTGGGGTAACCAAGGTTAAACAAAGAGATGTTACTTCAAGAGTCCATAGAAACCCCATCATTGACAGGAGCTCAGAAGTACAGAGTCTTATCTGCCTTTCAGGCTGACGTGATGGCCTGGCCACAGGCAGGATGCAGCACGAGCTGCTGTTTTACATCAAAGAGGCTTCCTGAAAGTCTTTAAACCATCCTCATCAGCCACATCCTGCTGTTATTGGAACAGAGCAAACCCGGGTGCCCGGATACAATCTTTCTCGCACATGCTCTAATTTTCCTGCGTCATCCCACAGCAGTACAAATTAAGGCAAATGAGAGGCACAGTGGAGCATGACACCACTACATTTGGGTGCAGGGAAATAAGGAAGAGATTGTAGCAAGTTGGTGAAGCAGACTTCGTGTCTACATTGTAAATTAAGAAGCAGCAAATTATATTTTATGATTTTCTTCATATAGCACTAAATATGGATACAAATACAAATGCAAAGTGTTCATAGTATACTTCTCGAAATAGGCGCAATTACCTGGTCTCGTGCAAGGCTTTCCGCAATTGTTGGAGCATTTTAGTCATTTACAAAGAACAGGTCAGTGTTGCACGCTTTCTATTAAACAAATTGCTTCTAATAATGCAGTAGTTTGAGTAGCAGGATTTGGCTATCTTTGAAGGAAGACAGACTAGCAACAGGAGCGATTAAAACCCTTCGGCGGAAACAATAACGCGAGCAAAATATCATCCATGGAATAGTGGAAGAAAAGGACCAGAACCAATAGGTACATAATGCATAGGGTAAGAATTATTTTAGAAAAAAAGGAAAGGTAGAGGAAATAAAAATAAACTGTAGTTATGTGAGGTCTCCCCTAAAGAAGAAAAAAAACACCAAAAAATGGCATTCGTTTGAAAGGAACTGCTTAGTCCAATGTTAATGCACTAATTATAATAAAAATAGGAACCCAATAAGAATTGCCCCAAGAACAATTTCCCCAGATCAATCCCAAATAAATTAACGATTCTGATTAAAATAGATGAAATCCCTCAATGTCCTTGCTAGGGGTGACTGACCCACTGAGAGAAATGTAACATAACTCTGGTGGTAGGAAGGAACACTGATGACAATATGTGCATTAGTTCCCCACTCTGGTGTTGGACATGTGTGAGATAATGGGTTTCACCTCAGAACCCAGATCTTCTGTTAGACGAGGGGGTGGAAGAGGAGCCTAGCAATAGGAGCCATCCTGGCAAGGCACAATACAATAGCCATATATTTATGTAGCATATAAATACAAGAACCATGAAATATAAAGACTTCTTTATCAACTGTACTATGATAAGTATATAGAGGAAGTAAATAAATTGTAAGAATCTAGAGTGACACAGTGGTGCTCAATTAATTCCATTTTGAGTTCCCTTCAAAAAGGTGATGATTCACTAAGTGGCTGAGTAAAGTTGTTCTGAATGAGGCATCCTGGCATAGCAGATAAAATAGTTTCAAGGTTGCTTAGTGGCTGCCGGTGTAGCTGCAGCAGCTTGGGTTCAACTAGGATTGTCACCTTTCCGAAAACAAAAAACACTCACCATTTTTCATGCGTTGTGGTTCTGCAGTGACAAGGGACTGGAGATTAAATAAGGATTTGTGTAAATGTATCTTTATTTTTTAAATATGCCAGTTCTCTCTCCCATTCCTTTAGCTCATTTTTTCTTAACCTTTCGACTTCTGTGGATCCCCACTTAATCACTACTGGAAGCCATGGACACCTTCAGGAGTAATTTCAATCTATCTATTTTTATCAGTTCTGTAGCTTTTGAGAAATTAAAGTTCAAAATGTATGTATATATCACGCTGTGGAGGATTTGCAGACCCAATAATCTCATGATTAGATTTAAATGTCTGCCACCACATCAACAAAGATGTGGCAGCAGCTGTTTAAGGAGTATGGACTCAGTTTCCTGTCCTGAAAAAATAAGCAAAAAATCATAAAGGGGGGCAGGGTAGGTATACACTACCCCCCTGGGTCCGGTGGTGGTGAGGGGGTCCCAGTGCCTACTACCCCCCCCCATTTTCCTTGGCCAAAACATTTTTTTAATAGGTACAGCAGATCCATGGATCTGTGGCACTGAGAAAACAATGTCTGGCTTCTGCCCTTTTTAAAAGTTTACTCCCCCTACCTCCCCCCCTACCCACCCCCCAACCACTTCAGGGTGGACCAGGGCTTTGATTTGTTCTGTTTATATTAAAATCTTTTTGGATTATCACACTTCAGGGTTACAAAAAATATGCTTCCTTTGTACTTTCCTAAGAGGTGTTATATTTTGAAATATACGTTTAGTTAATTTATTGGTATTTATATTTTGTTGTGGTTTAGTAAATATAGGCATCCTACTGCCTTTTCGTTAACACTGAATGTATGCCAGGCAATATGAAGATACAGCTGACAGTTCATTTTACAAATGCCAACAAAATTGCAGCCAGAGATACAAAAGTAAACATCATCTCCATATGAAAATAGTAAGAAGCAATTTGTCACCAGACCCTGGGCCTCATTACGAGTTTGGCAGGCTGATCGTCGGCCCGCCAGACCAGTGGGGAGGAGACCACTGCGAAGCTGGAGCTCCCCCCCACAGGGGGGGACCCCACCATGAAAAGGCTGGCGGAAAGGGAAGTTGTGATCAGCATGGCGGTGCTGAACTCAGTGTCTCCATGGCTGACCATGACTTCGACCATCGCCAACCAATTGTGATATGTGATCCTGGCAGTGGCAGCGGTCCGCTAGCGGTCTGACCACCTGGGTCGTAATCTGGTGGTCGGACTGTCAGGAGTGCACTGGTTCAACCACCACCGCGAATTTGGCAGTCTCATGACCGCCAAACTCGTAATGAGTCCCACAGTCTGACATATGACCTCTGTCTTTGAACACACAGCAAAAGTGACAAGATAAAAACAAAATATAATGGCATCTTTATTACTCATTCACCGTCTGAGTGTGATCAGTGATCAATACTGCCTTGGCTGAAGCAATGATACAGGTTTTTAAGAAAACACTGGCCGCAGATAGGATCCTAATCATAATGTATTGACCCTACTATTGTTAATCTATTTTAAAATATTAATCACAGGAATAGAATGTTAAAATTATATTCAAATTATTATAAATGCACCTATTATAATGAATTCCCCCAAGCTAAACATTCTTTAGGAGTCCATCTACATTTATATTTATGCTCCCAATATATTTTTGTTGAGTTCTTTGTGTTTAAGAAAATGAAACTGTAAAAGGTAATGTTGAAAGAGGTTCAGTTCTGTTAATGCATCAATGCATTTCAGACCTCCATGATCCATCTTCAGGTTTATATAAGAGAATATAGAAGAGTAGAAAGAGAGATGGGGTGCGGAGAAAAGGACATAAAACAGGCAGTAGATGTAGGGAAAGAGAGGCAGAAAAGGAGAGAAAGGGTGAGCTAGGGAGAATGTTCTAAGGTAGCAAGGTAGAGAGAGAAAGATGTGAAGTACAGAGTGCGGTTAATTAGAGAATGTGGGGCAAAGAGATATAAGAGAGACGCAATCATAATGAAAAAGAGCAGAGGGAGAAAGCTAGTGAGAAAAGAGTAAATTAGTGAAAGCTGTGAGGTAAATAGGACAAAGGAAGAAAGAGAGAGAAGAAAGGTGAGGTGTTGATGGAATGGGGCGGTACATTGAAAGGTTATTTAGTGAGAGAGAGTAGGGATAAAAAGAGATGAGGTACTGAGGGTGCTTTGATATAGAAAGGTAAGAGAATGAGGTAGACAGGTGAGATAAATTGATCAAGAGACAGAGCGGTGAGGAAAAAAAAGGAGCCATGAGTTTGAGAGAGATGAAGTGGATGGAGAATAAGTACAGAGAAGTGTAATCCCACTCAAGAGGTGTGAAAATGAGCATTTCAAGTCGTGGTTAGCATTGGAAGTTTGTGAATGCCCACAAACATAAAAGTTTGTTGGCATTCACAATTTCCTTTTGTTCCTATTTCTACCACAGTAAGGGTTGGATTTTTACTCAAGTCAAGTGCTGGTGTGAATCCCTTTACATGATGGGAAGGGGAATGCATAATCGTCAAAGCTGGGGTGTAGGGGCAGGGATAGCTACATGGGAAAATATTTTTCTTGTGGAGAAAGACTTGTGAGGCCCACAGGGTATCCTGTTCTGGCAGTGTGCAGTTATCCACAATGGAGAACTCCGCATAGCGGGAACTGGAACCCATTTGGAATGTCACATGATCTTTCCTGGAATATGCATTGGCACCTGCACTAAGGGCAACATTCCATGTGGATTCGAGGGTATCTCTGTGATTCTGAGAAGGATGTCAGTCTGCACTCCCCCTTACAAATTGCAGGTTTACAGCTTTCTGTGAATTGAGCATTAGACGTGTAACAGTTTTTAGCAAGAGAGCAATGTAATTAAGAGGAGGGAGGAAGAATAGATGGGAAGAAGGAAAGCAAGATTCCCAGAAAAATTACCTTTAATGTGATTGTCACCAACTGCCTGCGAAGGCATGATTAAGCCTGGGTGTGCTGGGCATGCGCAGCTGTCTAATGGAAAAAAGCGACTTTTTATGCACACCATTGCCAATTTACCAGGGGGGCCACATTGAAAGTGGGGGTCCGTGGCAGTTGTCCACTTTGCCAATGCATTAAAACTGCTCTTAGAAGCTTCACTTAACAAGGGGTGAAATTTGGACAATTGTTTGCACATGACCCTCCCTGCTCTAGAGGCAAGAAAAGTAAAAGCAAGAGATATCAACCAAGTTACAATAATGAAGGGTCGTTAGATGTTGGTTATTCAATAATGACATTTGTACATGACAGGATTAAATTTGTTGTTCAAACAATAAATGTGTTGATGCAGCGATTTTCTTCAAATTTCTGACTAGAAGAGAGGCCTGCTTTCAAGGTTACAGCCACATCCCCAATAATGAAGTATTATTTGCTCAGATGTACCCATTGGAACACTAATAAACACATTCCACAGTGCTGGGCATAGCCCAGTTGGGAGGGCCTCAATTTAAGCAATTTTACAAAAAATATATGTTACCTTTCACAATATCAAGAGGAGAATAAGGAACCATAAAATACATAAGACAACTCTCTAATGAGTGCTTATATTACTTTAGAAATCATACTAAAGACTTCTATTTTCTCCAGTTCCTTCCAGAACCAATGAATGAGGCTCATGCACTCATCTCGTACTAATATTTGTACTTTCCCGGTGGCTGTCTCTATGAAGGGTAATTCAGAGTAGTCCGTCTATTCATGGGTTACGGTCTCCCATGTGCAGAGAAGCCACAGACAATCTTCACGCCTGACATCCATTAGTAGTTCTTTGATGTCAGTCAGTGCCTAGTGCTGTCTGAGGCACTGAAGGCTTGCAGGAGGTTGGTCACAACCTGTGTTTTGGATATCAACCTCTTAGACGGACTGAGAAAACAGACAACACTCAACATCCCCTATTCATATTATGCTGAAAGCTCCTCCTCCATGCCCAAAGAGCTTTGATTCAGAGGTTAATACATATATATCAGTTCAGCAGCTCCCAATTTCTCCAACTGTTTTTGTTAACTGACTGAACCCATAAATGTTCCAAGTTCTCACATCACAAGAGAGCTTCCCCGACATTCTAACCAATCAGGTAACACTAGTGTTTCTTATAAACATATCTACTGGCATTTTTAGCCTGTCATCCATACAAGAAACAGTGAATAAATAAAAATACGTGTACGGGGTTACCATCCCAGAGCACTGCAGTAGGTCTTATATAGAGATGACAGACACACCATGGGTGGTCATTACAACCCTGGCGGTTGGTGTTAAAGCGGCGGTAAGACAGCCAACAGGCCGGCGGTAAAAAAATTGCAATTACGACTGTGGCGGAAACCACCAACAAAGACAGCCACTTTAACACTCCGACCGCCACGGCGGTAGAAACAAACAGCACGGCGGTCACCGCCAACAGACAGGCGGGAGACAATGTACCGCCCACACTATTATGACAGGCCAATCCGCCACCTTTTCCGGGGCGGATTCACCGCGGATAAAAACATGGCAGAAACAGGAATCCCGAAGGGAAAACGCTCACCTCTACACACCCCACGAGGAACGAGGACGCCATGGATCCGGAACTCCAAATTCTCCCTGCAATAGTCTTCCTGCTCCTCTACCTGGAGCACGAACGCCGGCAGCGAAGATCACGGTGAGTACAGCACCTACGACACAGGGGAGGGGGGAGGGAAAAAACAGGGACATACACACGCAACACTCCCACCCTCACCCACTACAACACACACACTAATGCAAATCAATACATCACAGTTACACCCCTCAAGCCCCCCGGAAGAATGCAAAGACAATATAAAATGAGTGTAACCACTGTAATATATTAAAAGCAAGTAGGCAGAAATATATATATATATTAGAACAAGATGGCCACAGCACACAGAGTATAAAGTTCAATGGTGTGACAGGGAAAATCTTCCTGAAAGTGTATTTGTTGAAATGTAAAGTAGACTGGAGTCCAAGTTCTTGTTTTGCAGATGTAGCCTTTAATTGTAGATATCAAAGATCATTGTGTCATCAACGAGATACAGCCAACACGTGTTTCGTCACACATATCCTGCCAATTGGCCCTCAACAAGAAAGTAACATTTTCCTACAATACATAAAGATGGCCGCCTCCTCCAGATTTCATTTTGCATACGCGGTCGTCTTCTACTTCAGGCGACCTTGCGTTTTATTTTCATATCCATTATGGCCGCCGCGCTGACTAGTCTTTCATTATACTAGTCCATCTTCGATTTCTACTATTCTCCCTTCCGAGAGCTTTAAAATGAGACCGGTAGCTCTCTCAGCCCATTACTACGTTCCGCTTACTTCGTGCCACGTTCCTCGAACTTCAGGTATGCCGTCTATTACTCCCGCTTCCGTCCACTTCCTCTAAACCGTATCGTTTCTCTGACGTACTGTTCTAGTGTTAACTCTCATCCTGCACCTAGCCCACTCTCCGTTGACGACTTCCTTATGTGCGTTCTTGCGCCTGATTGACTTTAGTACTCTTACTCATCCGCGGTGCGGATCTGTCTCTCAGCCCTTCTTTTTTCTTTCACCTGATACACTTCACTTCATAGGCACATGGATTCCACTCCAGACCATGGGTGCTCTTGTCCAATTTTAAACTTTGAATTTTTTCCACGGTAATTCACTGTTTTGCTGTTTTATGCACTACGTCTAGGGTCCCTATCACGCACCAAGTTCTGATGTGTGTTTTCTACACTTACCTACTCACCACACTAGTTCCACTGAGTTCACATATAAATTACTGAGTGTTTTTGACATCCAACGACTTGGAGTCTGTTTCGTGTGCTCACTTATGAGCCCATGTTTAACCTCACACACTTATGTATGCCATAACATTAGAACTTTTCCTTTTTTGTATTTCATTACTGTTTTTCAGCCTTGAGGAAGTCACTTGTGTGACGAAACACGTGTTGGCTGTATCTCGTTGATGACACAATGATCTTTGATATCTACAATTAAAGGCTACATCTGCAAAACAAGAACTTGGACTCCAGTCTACTTTACATTTCAACAAATACACTTTCAGGAAGATTTTCCCTGTCACACCATTGAACTTTATACTCTGTGTGCTGTGGCCATCTTGTTCTAATTTGTCTATGGGTATTTTGTTACCCTTCTTTGTGCCTACCGGGTAGTAAGGCACTGGGCCAGGCTGCACCAGACCCTGCTTTCACTTTGATTACTTGTCTCAGTACAACTGTTCTATTGCTCAGATGTGCGGCGCCTTTCACCCTTACTACCCATCTGTGTATTCTCTACGAATATATATATATATATATATATATATATATATATATATATGTATATATATATATATATACATGATTTACAAAATATATACCAAGCATAGTAGTCCAGGTAGTGCTCTAAGAAAGTCAGTGGAACACTGGGACCACACGGTATGGGCGAGGCCCACACAAGATCCCCGACCATGACGGAGAGAACACTGCAGGGGCATCAGAGAGCAACTAAACAGGCACCTCAGGGGGAGGGAAAAGGGGGGCACCTCAGCCGCTTGAGTGCACGACGCCAAATCCACGAGGGGGCCACATGCCCACTGTTCAATCCTGGGGAGTGCAAAGCCACAGTCTCTCAAGTCTCTACAGTGGGTGGTGTGCCCCCTGCCAAATCCTTGGGAGTGCAAAGCCACAGTCTCTCAAGTCTCTACAGTGGGTGGGTTGCCCACTGTTCAATCCTGGGGAGTGCAAAGCCACAGTCTCTCAAGTCTCTACAGTGGGTGGGTTGCCCACTGCCATATCCTGGGGAGTGCAAAGCCACAGTCTCTCAAGTCTCTACAGTGGGTGGGTTGCCCACTGTTCAATCCTGGGGAGTGCAAAGCCACAGTCTCTCAAGTCTCTACAGTGGGTGGGTTGCCCCCTGTTCAATCCTGGGGAGTGCAAAGCCACAGTCTCTCAAGTCTCTACAGTGGGTGGGTTGCCCACTGTACCATCCTGGGGAGTGCAAACCCACAGTCTCTCAGGTGGATAACAGTCTCCACTGGTTCTGGAGGGGGCATGGTGCCCAGAGTGCTTCATCCTGCCAAGGACAGAGGTAGTGGATGACAGTCTCCACTGGTTCTGGAGGGGGCATGGTGCCCAGAGTGCATCATTCACCCCGTGACGGACTCAGTTGCGTCAGTGCCCTTGCCGCTCATGGGCCAGCGGTGCTTGAGACAGCGGTGCCCTGTTCAGCGGTGCTTGAGACGGCGGTGCCCTGTTCAGCGGTGCTTGAGACGGCGGTGCCCTGTTCAGCGGTGCTTGAGAAGGGGGTGCCCTGTTCAGTGGTGCTTGAGACGGCGGTGCCCTGTGAGATGGCGGTGCCCTGTTCAGCGGTGCTTGAGGTCTCCATTGCAGGGACTCAGTTGCTGGCGGTCCTTCATGGCCCAGCGGGGCTTTTGCTGGCGGGCCTTCATGGCCCAGCGGGGCTTGTGCTGGCGGGCCCCTCCTGGGCAGGTGGGCTGGTGCTGGCGGGCCACTCCTGGGCAGGTGGGCTGGTGCTGGCGGGCCCCTCCTGGGCAGGTGGGCTGGTGCTGGCGGGCCCCTCTTGGGCAGCTGGGCTAGTGCTAGCGGGCCCCTCCTGGGCAGCTGGGCTGGTGCTGGCAATCCTGTCCTGGGCAGCTGGGCTTGTGCTGGCGGTCCTGTCCTGGGCAGCTTGGCTTGTGCTGGCGGTCCTGTCCTGGGCAGCTGGGCTTGTGCTGGCGGTCCTGTCCTTGGCAGCTGGGCTTGTGCTGGTGGTCCTGTCATGGGCAGCTGGGCTTGTGCTGGAGGCGGCCTCCCGGGCAGCGGGGATGATGGTGGTCTTCTCCGCCGTGCTGCTCTTCCCAGACTTGCCGGGTTTCTTGTGGCCCTTCCCCACCTTGGAAGGTGTCACAGCTGACTCCACACTCCCACCGGGACCCCTGGGAGCGCCTTTGGTGGTTGGAGTCTTCCCCCTCTCCCGCCGGGCACTGGCCAACTTCTGATGCTTCACAAGTGGGGGACTGTCTGTGCTGTGGCTCCGTGCCACACTGGCTTCCCTGTCTGCCGGTGCACTCCAGATTCCGGGGACTACAGGCACCACTGGTCCCGGAGATGTTGTGGCTGAGGTGCTAGTTTGGGACCTATGAGACGGACGGGGTGGGGGAGGTGTGGGAAAGAGGTCAAGGTTGGACAGTAAAAGTTTTTTGGACACACTGGGATGGGTAGCTGGAGGGGGTTTGGGAGTGGAGGAAGAGGTGGTGGTTGTAGGAGGTGTACCTTTGGTGACTTTGGGTGAAGGGGCATGCGCTGGAGGCTGTCATGAGGTGGATGGCTGTTGGGTGGGTGCGTGCCTGCATTTGTGTATCTTGGGAGGGGGCGTCACAGACACACTGGGAGAGGACACAGGGGACGTGCGAATGGTAGTGGGGGTGGTGACTGCACGTGAGCGGGGTGTGGTGGTGGGTGTGCTGGAGAGGGACGTAGTGGCTGTAGAGGTAGTGCATGCAGGTGTGAGTGTAGACGAGACTGGGAGGGAGGAGGGAGACGACAAGGAGGGGGACACAGTGGAGGCAGTGGATGTTGGTGTGTCTGCATGTGTGTGATGCTTGCGTGAGTGCCTGTGGGATGTGTGGTGTTTATGTTTGCCTGAGCTTCCCTTGTGTGTTGACGTGTGTGCATGCTGGTCTGTAGGTGTGCTTGGAATAGGCTGAGGTACAGGGGATTGGGTAGAGGTGGAGGAAGTTGGAGGGGGGAGGCTAGACACAGGGACAATGGCTGCCATCAGTGCTGAGGCCAGAGTCTGAAAAGCTTGCTGAGGGGCCGCCTGACCAGAATGAATACTCTTCAGGAATGCATTTATTTGTTGCAACTGCCTTTCTACACCCTGGAAGGCATTCAAAATGGTAGACTGCCCAACAGTGAGGGACCTGAGGAGGTCAATGGCCTCCTCACTGAGGGTAGCAGGGGTGACTGGGGCAGGGTCTGAGGTGCCTGGGGCGAAGGTGATGCCCACCCTCCCGGGCGAGGGGGCACGGTGCGAAGGCTGAGGGGCTGCTGGGAGGGCGGTGCTGGAATGGCGGGTGGCGGCTGTACCTGTAGATGGCACAGATGTTGCCGCCACCACAAGGGAGCTCCCATCAGAAGACGAGTCCATGTCACTGGTCTCAGCTCCTGTCCCTGCTGTGGAGCTCCCCTCGCCCTCCGTCCCACTGGTGAAGTCCGAGTCCATAGTGTGGCCCTCCATGGCCATGTGGGATGCAGCCCCTTGGTGCTCCGGTGCCACTGCTCCTCCGCCTGATGATGCTAATGCACACAAGAACAGGGAGACCACAAAAAGGGGGGGGGGGGCGACAGAATAAAGACATGTTGAGTGCATGCATTACCGCTACAGTTGGCGGACATGACAGACACAGAAGCCCCCTGCACTACGCCGCGCTCTTGGGCTCCACTGTTCAATTCCTGGGAAATGCCCTACTAGGCTATGGATGACATGTGCACACATAGATGACACAGGGGCATGACTAGGTGTAGTTGTCACTCTACAGAGGTGTGGTGGCGTGCCACATGGCCTGCCTTACGGAGGGGCCTTGCCTACAGAACTCGCCCAGGCCTAGGGAAACCCCACCTCCCCCACCTCCCCCACCCAGACACCTCCACTGTGCGCAAAGTCAGCAGAATGAGAGTGTACTCACCCCCTTGTGTCTGCTGTGATGCCCTCAAGCGCCCATCCAACTCCGGGTAGGCCACCGCCAGGATTCTGAACATCAGGGGGGTCGTGGTGCGACGGGCACCCCTCCCACGTTGGGAGGCCACCCCCAGCTGAGCCTCTGCCGTCTTCTTGCTCCAGCGGCGAATGTCCTCCCATCTTTTCCGGCAGTGGGTGCTCCGTCTGTGGTAGACCCCCAGGGTCCGGACGTCCTTGGCGATGGCACGCCAAATATCTTTTTTCTGGTTGTCGCTGACATACATGAAATGTACAGGGGAAAAAGAGAAGTTATTACCAACTGCACTGTCAAACTGATTGGCCCCCATCCCTACCCTTGCCATGTGGCACATGCATTCACCGTCTTTCATGCATGCAGCACTCTCCCCCCTTCCTTCTTACATCCTGCCCTCTCCACACAGGCATAGCCCATACAACATGCTCCCTGTGTACTTACCTGTTTGTCTGGAGCACCGTAGAGTAGCGTGTACTGGGGCAGGACCCCATCTACGAGTTTCTCCAACTCCTCCGATGTGAAGGCAGGGGCCTTTTCCCCAGACACTCGAGCCATTGTCTCTTCCAGACTGAGGTCACACCAGCACTTGCAGTGTAGGTCCTCTCCTGTCAAAGATCAGGTATCGAGTGATTGAACAGATAGAAAATGGCGGTCACGTCCGCGGCGGTACGTACATCATCATTGGCTCCTGGGACCCATAGGGTCCAATGTTAACCAATGCAGCATTGCGCCTACAACACCAGTGCAGTTACCTCACATCCCATTGTCCCACTTTACAGGTCAGGCAGCCGCCATTTCAGGGGCCCACATGGCTTCATTTTCAACTGCGTCACACATACCTAGGCCTAGACTCAACACACATACAGGCCACCTTTTGTGTATGAATGGTGTTCTGTGTAAACTGTAGGTACGTACCTCTGAGTTTTTTGACTCTGTGCACGCTGTTGTCCTTCATAGGCACCGTCCGCTGGGACATGTGAGGAGATGGTGGCATCCTCCGGTGTACCGACCGTTGGTTGACCCGTCAACAATGGAGGAGCGACATGTGATTATCACATACAGGCTTGACCGTGCCACAATCCAGGAACTGTGTACCCAGTTGGAGCCAGACCTGATGTCAGCAATCCGCCATCCCACAAGAATACCCCCTCAAGTGCAGGTGCTGTCAGTGCTCCATTTCCTTGCAAGTGGATCTTTTCAAACAACAGTAGCCATAGCATCAGGGATGTCCCAGCCTATGTTTTCCAACGTATTGTCAAGAGTGTTGTCTGCCCTTCTGAAACACATGCAGAGCTACATCGTTTTTCCTCAGGTGGAGGATTTGCCTACAGTGAAAGGTGATTTCTATGCCCTGGGACACATCCCCAACATCATAGGTGCCTTTGATGGGACACATGTGGCTTTGGTCCCCCCCCTACAGGAGTGAACAGGTGTACAGAAACCGGAAGAGTTATCATTTGATGAATGTACAGATGGTATGTTTGGCAGACCAGTACATCTCCCATGTGAATGCCATGTTCCCTGGCTCAGTGCATGACGCCTACATCCTGCGGAATAGCAGCATCCCTTATGTGATGGGTCAACTCCAGAGGCACTGTGTGTGGCTATTAGGTGAGCACCTGGAAGCTAGTCAGTGGGAATGGTTGTCTGGGTCTGGGGATATCCCTCCAGGTTAGTGTGTGTCTAACAGTTGTCCCTCGCCATTTGCAGGTGACTCTGGTTACCCCAACCTGTCATGGCTACTGACCCCATTGAGGAATCCCAGGACAAGGGCAGAGGAACGCTACAATGAGGCCCATGGGCGAACTAGGAGGGTGATCGAGCGGACCTTCGGCCTCCTGTAGGCCAGGTTCCGGTGCCTCCATATGACAGGTGGATCACTATTCTACTCACCAAAGAAGGTGTGCCAGATCATCGTGGCCTGCTGTATGCTTCACAACTTGGCTTTGCGACGAGAGGTGCCTTTTCTGCAGGAGGATGGTCCAAATGGTGGTGTTGTGGCAACTGTGGAGCCTGTAGACAGTGAAGACGAGGAAGCAGAGGAAGAAGACAATGAACAACAGGGACTCAGTGATCCAGCAATATTTCCAGTGAGATACAGGTAAGAGTGCAGACCTGCCTACTACATGTACTTTAAAACTCCTACCTCTCTACTGTCTGTCGTTTTCACCCAGTGTATGGTCACTGAGTTGTCAATTTCCCTTACGAATTTTCAGATGTGGGACCCACTGTGTGACATCTGTTTAGATTCCTCATGGACTAGAGCTGTGTGACATAGGTATTTTGACATTACAAGTGAAAGAGCATTTTGTCACTGTAATTGTTAATACACTATTTTGAAATCACAGACAGACTCCAGATTTATTTGTGCTTTGTGTGTTTATTTAAGTGCTCAATATTGGAGGGGGTAGTGAAATGGTGAGGGGTGATGGCGGAGGAATGTCCATGGCAGAGTCCAGTCTATTAGTCTCACAGGTGCATTGCCCATATGGGCATAGGAAGTGGAGCTGGGGCAGTTTAAGTATGGACAGGGTGACAAAGTGGGACAGTAGGATGACAATCAGGGTGGTCTCATTTCTTGGCGGGGGTCTTGGCATCGTGCTCTGTCTTGTTCCTGGATCTCAGGGACCATTTGCAGTGTGGTTCTCCCTCTGCAGGGGGTGGGGTGCTGGTGTGGTGGTCCTGTGGCGCGGCGTCCTGTCCACTAGCACCGGCGGAGGTGGTGGGCAGTTCATCATCCATGCTAGTGTCAGGGGCCCCTTGTAGTGCCACAGTGTCCCTCCTGGTATTGAGTACTTCCTTCAGCACCCCTACGATGGTGCCCAGGGTGGAGCTGATGGTTCTGAGTTCCTCCCTGAAGCCCATATACTGTTCCTCCTGCAGGCGCTGGGTCTCCTGAAACTTGGCCAGTACCGTTGCATCATCTCCTGGGAGTGGTGGTAGGCTCCCATGATGGAGGAGAGGGCCTCGTGGAGAGTGGGTTCCCTTGGCCTGTCTGCCCCCTGTCGCACAGCAGCCCTCCCAGTTCCCCTGTGTTCCTGGGCCTCCGTCCCCTGGACCGTGTGCCCACTACCACTGCCCCCAGGTCCCTGTTGTTGTTGGGGTGGTGGGTTATCCTGGGTTCCCTGCAGTGGTGGACGCACAGCTGATTGACGTGTCCTGGGGAGGGAGGTATGGGCCCGCTGGGTGGGTGCTGTGCTGGTGTTTCCAGAGGGGGGGAGGTCTGTGGTGGCCTGTGACTGGGTGAGAGCAACCGACTGTCCAGAGGTCCCCGATGGACCGGGCTGGTCATCTAGATCCAGTTGGACAGAGCTGCTGCCTCTTCTGTTGGTGGTGTGGACATGTGTGGACCCTCCTGTCCGGTGATGTTGGGTAAGGGTCCTGCAGGGGTATAAAAGTATGGTTATTACATCTGTGTGTGTCATGATGTGCAATGGGTGGGTGACGGTGTACCCCAGTGCTTGCATCACTGTGTGGGACCTTGTGTGATGATGGTTTAGGGGGTTGTATGGGTATGTGCAGTGGGCATGCTTTAGTGATGGGTGTCCATGCTTTGTTGTTGCATGCACGGATTGGTGTTGGGATGTGTGGTTTGTGATGTTGGGACATATGTGAGGAGTTGGAGTGCTGGGGGTGAGGGTGGGGGTATGTGATGGCATGCAGGTAGGGTGGGGGATTTAGTAGTTAAGATTTGTCTTACCAGAGTCCATTCCTCCACCTACTCCTGCGAGGCCCTCAGGATGCAGAATCGCCAAGACCTGCTCCTCCTACGTTGTTAGTTGTCGGGGAGGAGGTGGGGGTCCACCGCCAGTCCGCTGAACCGCCAGGTGGTGTCTTGAGACCACGGAACGCACCGTCCCCCGTAGGTCGTTCCACCTCTTCCTCATGTCCTCCCAATTTCTTTGGGTGCTGTCCCACTGCGTTGACCCTATCCACTATTCTTCGCCATAGTTCCATCTTCCTTGCAATTGAGGTGTGCTGCACCTGTGCTCCGAATAGCGGTGCCTCTTCCCAGACGATTTCCTCCACCATGACCCTAAGCTCCTCCTCCGAGAACCTGGGGTGTCTTGGCCGTGTCATGGGGTGGTGTAGGTGATGTATGGGATGGAGTGTGTGGTGATAAGTGTGCTGATATGTAATGGTGTGTTGTGTGAGGTGCGTGGAAGTTCTGTGGGTGATGGTGTTGTGTGCCTGTGGATGCTGTTGTTCTTGCTGTTGCTGTCTCTCTCTGGCCTTCTTTCTGAATTTTTGGTAGTAGGGGTTTGTGGGTGATGTGGGTGTGTGTTTTATATTGTATTGAGTGTGTGAGAGTGGTGTGTGTATGTGTATCAGGTGTGTGTATTTGGAATTGTCCAATGTGGCTGTGTTTTGGAGATGTGTGTATTTTGAGCGCAGCGGTGTGTACCGCCAATGGAATACCGCGGTTGAAAGACTGCCGTGTGGATTCGTGGGTCGTGATAGTGTGGGCGTATTTCTGTTGGCGTGACGGTGGAGGTTTTGTTTTCACCAGTTTATCACTGACCTTTGGTGTGGCGGACTTGTGTGGGTGTCTGAATTTTGGCAGATTCCGTGCTGTGGGTCATAATAGCTGTGGCGGAATTCCGCGGCCGCGGCGGTGTGTTGGCGGTCTTCTGCACAGCGGTAAGCGGCTTTTACCGCCAATGTTGTAATGAGGGCCCATGTTTCCTGGAAGCAACTCAGAGTGGAGAATAATGACTTGCACCACAGTCAAATGTAAGTTAAGCTTAGTTCAACACATTTAAACTAAGGTGGGACACCCAGGGTTCATGGGTGTTTCAACGTTTTCTTGGGCACCCCTAGGCACAATTAAATGGGCTTCCATAACGATGCATTTATTCATCCTGCGAGCTCAAACACTTGGGCCAGATACTTCTTATGCGCACGGGGCTGCCTCACCGATATTGTGCACTGTCCCATTCTGCGCCACAGCGCACCATCAAGTGTTTGCATTAGGTGCATTCTGAGACAGTAAACTGTATGACAGCAAATGTGGTGATTCGCACAAACCATGCCTGTGTTATGAACACCACATTAATGGAGCGGTGCATTACCAAAAGGCAGACTGGATGTTTCAATCTGTTGTTTTGCCTTCCACTAGGAACAGTGACCCAACCTCAATTTCAAAGGGACAGAGAGATCCCACTGCTGGCAGGTGCAGGGAGAAACTGCATCCACCTTCTGGGGGGTGCCTTGTGGGTGCCTGGAACCCCATCTCACCCTTGCAATGGGTGGCCTCAGGTTCCACACTGACTGGGTGCCACCTTCTTGTGGTGCATAGTAATTTCGTCTCAAAGTCTTCTTTACCTCTGCAGCTTTATCTGTAATATTGTGCGGATTTTCTTTATTTGCATAGGGCCACCCCTGCATGCAAATGAGGACTCGTCTTCTTGAGACTGCTCCTGCGCACATTTAGTGCTGATGCAATCCATAGTAGAGATGGGACCTGTAGCGAAAAAAGCAGGTGCAAATACCCATTGTGCCCTTCGGTCACTGGGTATGATATGCAGTACTTTAAATTATCCCTTTTGGCTCAAAGTACCCCATAAATATGTCTTCTCCCACGAGGCCCAGTAAAGCAATTGTTGTGGTAAAGCTAAGCTTTCAATAAATCAGGTCAGAAATAATGTGGGGCAACTTAAACCAGAAGCCTTGAACTACAGTGCATCCCCAAACTGTGTGCAAAAGTCATCCAGCTTCTTCTGCCAGCACAGTTAATAAGGCGAGATGTCTCGCTGCATGTGTCATAACCTTACTGTTAAGCAAGACAGTCGATGAAAGCAGTTCAAATGAGTAAGTTGATAATAAGCTGAAATAGCTGTTTCTCTCTGCCACATTGAGGCATCCCAATTTCCCAATGTCAACCTCCCACACACTTCCGAGTTTCTCAAATGTGCCCGTGGTATTAGCAAGTGTTCTGTTGGCTTGGGAAACAATTTTGCATTCAAGCATATCCACTGTGAGTTTAGCTCCCAGTGGGTTGCTGTTTTATTTCCAATAAAGGCCAAGGGCATGCTACAGCTGCAAATGTTTAAAGAGCCGGCTGGCGTGTAGCTGAAATTCCTTTTGTAGGTCGAAAAAACAAGGAGAAGGTTTTTCTTTTTACTGTGTATAACCTGTATGATCTGTTGCTAGTGGTAAATCTGTTTCACCTCAAATACAGGGCAGGCTCTAGGGCTGTGCGACCGGTGCCACCGCACCGAGTGTTGATTTGGGAGGGGGCGCCTCTTTGCAAGTATATTATTTTTTTTAAAGCCCCAACTTGAGCCTTCCTTGCCTCTAGCAATTTTCAGGCAGCAATAAAAATGTCGAGATAACTGGTGAATAATGTTCTGCCTGGAGGGAGTTCGGAGTTTTCTCTAGTGGAAGTTTTAAGGTAGCACAGGGGATCAATCTGCCTCCTGCAAAGAACATGTACCATGCAGATCACATAGTGCAGATAGGTCAGTGGGTTGCTGCTTTGTCAGAGAGGTCCTTTTACTACTTATAGTTTATAAGTTAAAATCAAGTTAAAATCGTAATATAGAACAGTAAACTACTAACTGTCATCAAAGAACTGCATGCCTTCTGCAAGGTATAGATTAGAGAGTTATTATTTTTTCCCCACTCCTTCATTATCGTAATGCTGCAAAAAGGATTCAATTGGATATAAATCAATTATTATTATTGAAGAGAATCCCCAACCATGGTGTTGCATTTTAAATTCTGAGTTTGTTATTCTCCAGACCAAGCACTCAAACTATACAGCCTACCCCTATGGATGACATGTGACTCAAAGTCAAATATAAGTCAAATACAAGTTTATTCGGATTCATAAAATCCATAAAAACGATAAAATCGTGAAACATTTCCCTTAAATACACAGAATGAAAATCCATCTTATAAAAAGATAAAATATTGTAAACATAGCAGTTTAACATAAACACAAATAGCAGCACTTGAAAATCACATGCACAAACCATAAACTATTATTTATCTTGCAGCAGTTAATACAGCCATAAAAAAAATCGATAGATCAAGACAAACCTTTTCTGTGGCTAAAAATTGCAAATACAAAACTGCAGGCCCCACCTGAGTAAATTACTCAGTTAAAAGAGGGGTTTTAAATACGTAAGCCTAAGAGAAGTATAAAAAGGGCATAACAGTACTACATGCATAGTGTCTTTAATAGAGACCATATCACAACAACAAGCAGGGAGATCAGAACCCTTACACCATGTCCCTGCTGGGGCAATTAGCTGATGAAATAGATCCAGCCTAAAATAAGTAAGTAATCTGCTATGCCACTGGGTTTATCAATGGAAATATACGGTTCAAAGCCAGGAACAGTTTTTGTCATAGCAAATTTCCAAAAAGATACCTTTTGTAGGGCAGAAGCTTCGCTCTCTGCAGCCACATTCTGAAGAAATGCTCCCCTCAGCCAAGCAACATTCTGCTTAGTAATGTCCTTAGGATTTGAAAAAAGCTCAGGCTTTCCTAAGGCTTCAAATGCGTCCTTGACATAAATCAGCCATGGTATATTACAATGCCATTTAAGTGAATGTAATCCTCAATGACTGACCTATTAAGACTTAGTTCAACCTTCCCCCAGATGACACACCAAAACAAAAGTGAACGCACGCGGATATAATCAGCAATGTATCCCACTCATGAAGAATCTCTGTCACAGTGCCTTGCCTATTACCCAAAAGGCCCCTTAAAAAAAAAATCTGCAACCCCCAAGGCATCTATGTTCGCATATCCCCATATATCACAACCAAAAGTGGAGATGGGTAGACATTTGGGATTATAAACCTCCAATATAGGTCTCAATGGTCTGTGGCCTAATCATAAAGAGAATGCTCAAACAGCCGCACAGGCCCTTATCATTTTACCTATGTTTTTCTCGATCGGGGGCTGCCAGTTAAGTTTTGAGTCCAGTAAGACCCTCAAATAGGTAAACGTCTCAACCTTACTTACATTTGATTTGCCCTTGAATACAAAATGTTGTACTTTTGGTGTTTTTTAGACCCCAAAAACTATCACATATGCCTTTGTAAAATTAGTTATAAGATCCAGACCAGCCATAAAATTCACAAAAACATCTAAAAGCTGTTGCAGACTCTTAAAACAGCATCGTTTGCATATAAAAGTAATGGGATGGGCCTCTCCCCTAGTTTTTGCACATCCAACCCCGCCATCAAAAGTGCACTGTCCAAATGATTAACATACAAGATAAAAAGGAAGGGGGGCCAGGATACATCCCTGCCGAACTCCATGCCCAAGAGAAAAGTGCTTAGTGGATTCCCGATTAGTCCCATTGTGGACATAGGCCATCAGGCCCTGATGGAATGCCCTCAAAAAAGTTATCAGAGTCGTTTCCACCCCCATGGAACCCAGCTCTGCTCAGAGTTTCTCTCTATTCACTTTATCAAATGCAGAGCTCAGGTCCATGAAGGCAATATGCAGTGAACCTCTCTTTGCCCTGACATACTTATTAACAATAAGGTGAAGGTTCAAATTCTGTTCGACTGTTTGCCGGCCTGGACGAAACCCATATTGAATGTCGGATAAAATATTATTCTCTTCTGTCTATTGTATTAATCTATTCAAAACATCATTTCCTCAACATCTATTAAGGAAATAGACGTTAAGGAAATGAGCCTATAGCACAATGGGTCACTTCTATTGCTCTTCTTAAAAACTGATACAATAATAGAATGTCGCCATGAGGGGGAAATACCACAACTAATAGCAGCATTAAAATGAAGGGTCAATAAGGGGCCCCATAATTCAATAAGGGCCTTGAACACATCCCCAGAGACACCATTTGCACCAGGTGCCTTACCCAATAGAATAACTTCTTTCCATGGCAAAGTTATATGAGATTCCTGAAACAAAAGTTGTAAATCAGAAATAGTCAGACCCATTATATAGATGGTAGACGTGGGCCTCCCATGCCTGGGCAGGCACTACAGCAGTTTGCTCGTTTCCCTTATGATCCTTAAAAAAGGAATTATTAACCACTTTCCAAAATAGTGTGCTCAAATTCTGACTACTAGCCTCAAGCATATCCTCCCATAATTCTTTTTTTAGCCCCAACCTCCTATTTTTTAGCACCTCCCTGTATACATCCCTAAGATGTGTTATCTCCCCCTTATCCCTCGGTTGCTTTTTGATGCAGAAAGAAGGGCTTTTTTAGCCCGCTTACCGTCATTATTGAACCGCTAAAATAATCCGATAGGGTCCTCATCATCTAAACAAATCTGAAATTCTTTTGAACAGGATGCACCTAGTCTGGTAAAAAATGCTCAGGGACTATACTACTCCGCTTGAGTGTGCACCTCTGATCCATAGATCTGACTTGGAGAACATAGCAGCTAGGTTCACCTGGCTCAAAATCCCAATTAAAACTAGCAACAAGTGGGTTATGATCACTGAAAGAATTTCAGTTTACAGAAAAAATCCAGAGGGGAGACAATACTGCAGCAACAGTAATATAATATATATTAGATCCTTTCCCCTGACCCTTAAACGTGGGGGCAAAATGGCCTTCTTGCAGGCACCATCGATTCAGGAGGTTGACCAAGTTAGGCTCAGCTGACATTCCATTCATTATTTCCCCCAGTCGCATATGGCTTAGGTGGACTTGATCCTGAAAATCCCCAGTCTCACAATCATCCTCTTCACAAAAATAACACCCCTTACAAGGGGGAAGATTAAAATCACTAAGCATCATAAGTACTTTATTGGAATTGAGGTACGTTGAATAAAACCCATGTACATAAGAACTTAACATAGTCATAACATTCTCCTTTTGTTTCCCATCACCTGCATTATACATTTGACACATACAATACCAGTGTAATTAAAAAAAATTAACACTACCCCCAAAATATGGGGAGAAACTCCTGCAAACTCTTCCATACTACAGGATCGGTTTACTTTAACCAAAGTCAATAGACCCCTACTTGGCCTGCCACTTGACGACGGCAGGGCATTAGTTGAAAATGAAATATACCCATCTACATAAAACCCCCAGGTTAAAGCCCAAGTTCCCTGCAGAGAAATAATATTGAACTAGGTAAGCAATTTCAGCCATTCATGGTCATCAGACTTCGCTCTTAAACCTGCTATGTTCCAGGACATAATCCTAAGAGTTCTGGTGGGAAGGGCTTCCCTCAACCCAATTCTAGAACTAATATTCCTCCTCAGCCAGTCTTGCTCATTCAAGTACGAAAGAGGTTCAAACCGATTTGTCAGAACTAGACTTGGAACTGCTGACAACCGTTTCACAGGCATTGGCAGTTTTCCTATAAATTTAGATGAATGAACCATCGGAACTGGCCTCACAGAATTGGGTTTGTAGAAAAACCTAGGGGTAGAATTTTCATGCCACCATTGCCTAGGAATCTAGACTCAAACCTCCTGATTAACTCGCCTGCCCTCCAGCAATTTGAAAAATTAATAACAATACAATCCTGCCAATAGATTTGACAGAAGGGCCAATCCATCTCATTCTTCGCACCATAATGATTTCATCACAAAGCTAAGGATAACCAGTTGGTGACATATTTCCCTGCAGCCAATGGGTGACCTTCTTTTTGAGGTTATAAAAATCCTCTTTTGCCCCAGATAGCATAGGAAGAACACTGGACAAAATTAATACAAACGGTGCAGAGGCAGGAGGAAGGTTAAGGTCACGGTGGAACCCCGAGGGAGCACCAGAGGTCTCTGCGCTGGAGGGACAGATATGTATTTAAAGGCACCCAACCTTGGACTACCCCTTGAGTTTGACTTAGCAGCCCCAGCCATGCACGAAGCCTGCACAACAGAGTTCGTGCTCCCCTGCTCAGAACCTTCATTTGGAACAGGTGAATGCAAACTAGAAGGTAATTGTGTAACAGATTTGTAGTTTTGACTGCAACATGAATAGCATCTCTAGATCTCAGGTACTCAAGCTGGCTCTCAAGCTTCCTTAGTCGATTCAGTAAGGGTTCCATAGCGTCTTTAATGAATTCCCAATTTTCAAGAACAACTTCTACTGCATGGGCAGCAAGCTTCCACCAGCCTGCTCAAAATGCCCCACACTCATCTCCTTGCTGGCAGAAAATGAGTTGTTACAGGTAACCTGCTTTTGCTTCTTAAATCTCATTGTAACCTCAGCTCTTTTCCTTTTCCCAGTAATGACTTTTGATATAACTTTAGATAGAACACCCTCTCCTGTGGGCACTGGAGGGGAACAGACAAGGTTTTAGTGCCTGTGGCAGAATCTTCACAAATCGCGATGGGGGAAAGTGGAACTAAGGGTGGAGATATCTGTTCATCCTGGTGTACATCCCCTTCGGAGACCTCAGACCCCTCTGAATCCTGTATCAAACCTGAGGCTTGGGCTAAATCATGAGGTGGAGTTGAGGACAGGGACAATCTTCTTTCAGCCAGTTCAATCTCTTTAGTTAAGACACCCACTGCTCTTTGTAAAAAATCCATCCAACATAGAGTTTGTGGGATTGGCAGCTGGGGTTGTCTTTTGTTTGCCCATGTTAAAATTTTTGGAGCAAAGGGTCAACAACCATCCAATACCCCATAATAAATCCCAAAATCACAGTGTGCCTTAACAAACATCGGCTTTTGAACCTCAACAGAATAAAATTCATATCAATAAGTCAAGAGATGTGGTTTGGCCCGACCTCGGTCAGCCGAGAACAGGCGCAGGAGGGCCCACTCTTGGCACGGTCTTCGCCCGGCATGCGTCGGAGCGTGTCCCGCGCAGCAGTGATAACAATAAATAGTGTCTCCTGCCATGTGCAGCTGTGTGGTTGGGTGGCCGAGTATGCTGGGGCTTGTAGGCTCCCCTGCTTAGTCCTCTATTCCCTGCTGCAGTCTCTGTCTCTCCCGTGCAGTGGAAGCAGTGATGGCATTAAATAGCGCCTCCTGGTATGTGCAGATGTGTGGTTGGGTCGCTGGGTATTCTGCAGCTAGTAGGCTCCCCTGCTTAGTTCTCTATTCCTGCTGCGCTCTCTGTCTCTCCCATGCAGCGGGAGCAGTGATGGCATTAAATAGCACCTCCTAGCATGTGCAGATGTGTGGTCGGGCTGCCAGTTATTGTGGGGCTTGTCGGGTCCCCCGCTTGGTCCTCTATGCCCCGCTGCGCCCTCTGTCTCTCCTGCGCAGCAGGAGCAGTGATGGCATTAAATAGCGCCTCCTGGCATGTGCAGCTGTGGGGTGCGCTTCCAGGGATTGTGGGGCTTGTAGGCTCCCCTGCTTGGTCCTCTCTGCCCTGCTGCGCTCTCTGTCTTTCCTGCGCAGCTGGAGCAGAGATAGCATTAAATAGCGCCTCCTGGCATGTGCAGCTGTGTAGCTGGGCCGCTGGTTATCCTGTGGCTAGTAGGCTCTCCCGTTTGGTCCTCTATGCCCACCGCACTCTCTGTCTCTCCCCAGACACTCACACCAGTGTTCTTTCCTACTGAAGGTCACAGAGCATCTGTGAGTTCCCCCTTATATCCCAGGTGACTTCTAAATCTTGTAGTGCTCTGCCTTCGTAACATTTCTTATACACTGATTGACATACTTATGATTGATTGTCTCTGTGTAGTATGTGTGTGATGTAAAGTGCTCTGCTACCCTACATGGCACTACAAAACTAATGAAATGCATCCGACAAAGAGTGGTTATGGAGAGATGAGGGGCACTGTCAAAGGGTAGTGAAGGAATCCATGGTTGAGGTGGTCACTTGGGGGCGCCAACAGACATTGTCGCAAAGGGGCCGCCAGCGCTAAGGCTGGCCCTGCTCAAATAGCAGTGTTTTTTTAGGTATTAGCAGGAGGAATGAAAGTGCTGATTTCATTTCAAGTTTGTACATTCATCAGCTTGAAGCAGAGCTTAGGAGTGATTTGAACCTGGCCAAGGTAGTCCACAGTTGCTTCTCCCTTACGCACCACCTGCAAGCACAGTATTCACATTGGTTTAGGGTCTTATGTTTTCTTTTGGTCCAGGGTTTAGGGTTTCTATTGTTGTAGGGTTTAGGGTTCCATTGGCCCACAAATTAGGGTTTCCATTGCTCTATGGCAGGGATTCAAATTGAACTGCCCAGAGGCCGATTGCAGCTCTCCCGATTTTTACGAGGTCTGTGGTGAACGTCAACACTTGACTGAGCACTAGCATGCAGTAAGATATTATTATGGCAAGCATTTATTTATATGTTAACTGTAATTAAGGAAAAGGAGACGGTTACATCACTGCATGGAACATCATTTATTAGAAGTGATAGTTTTTAACCATTGACTTAGAAACGTTCATACTCTTCCTCTGTCTTTGACAACAATGCCTGTAAAGAACCAAGAGGCAAATCAGTTGTGGTGTGAACCCTCTGTGTGGTGTTTGTTGTTTTCATACATGGAACAACATTACAATCTATTAAATCAAACAAAAGCTAAGTTTTTGGCTTGCACACATCCTAAATTTGTGCACCAATCAATCACCAACAATCACAATGCCAAAGCGTCATTTTCAAGTGATTGGTTATGTGCAGGAAGGGACACCTTCCCCAACATAAACAATCATTTCTGGCATGTTGCTTTTTCTTTGCGTGCAGCAGAATGCAGCACGCATAGAAAAAGCAAAAAATGAGGAGGAATAAAATTATTCCTCCTTGTTGCGTCCTGCTAACACCACCGCTGGGAGTAGCGTTAGATTTTGGCACTGCCTCAGGTTTACGGAATTTCATAAATCTGAGACAGCGTCAAAATGCAATGGGTGTTGGTGTGGCATGCAACCCAACTCCCTCCCCAGCTTCACAAAGGAACTGAAGATATGGCTTTTTTAATCCACCTCCGGTACACGCTACACTGCCCCACCCCGACCCTTGAGACCCTAACGGGTGAGTAGCTGCGCTTTAGAAACACTGATTGATTGATTGGGTTACAGAGGCATACTGCTCATACACAGGTCACCGCTCACTGGAAGAAGCAAAGAGTGGACTGATGAGGACATGGGAGTCACTAGCTGAGTATCTGGTGCATCGCTCCACTAGTACAATTCAAATCTCTAGAAGTAAGCTACACTAAAGCCTGACTGTCCACTGAGGTTATCTAATCTTCCATCAGCCACAATTGGATGAGCACTGCAAATCTATGTGAGTCTCATCGTTTTGAATTTTTATGACATAAAAAAGGCCCACTTGCCTTTGAAAAGACAAGATAGTGGTTTTCTTTGTAGTGCAAGCATATACCAAATCAAATAAAGAAAGAAAGGATGAAAAACAATAAAAAAATAAAGCTTCACACTTGTCTGTGACATTGGAACAGTAAATAATGATAGAGTATGCTGAATACTGTTTCAAGATGGTGGCATGGTTGTGAGGTTTTTTCAGCAGTGATGCCTGGTGCTTTGTACAAGGAAGTTGTAACCAAGCAGCAATGCAGCAGAGCTGCTTGTATGTACCCAATTTTCACTAGTTTGCACTTGCATGTGAGTTGCACGGCAATGAACTAAATGAACTAACCCCTGAGGTCAGACTATTCTGGGTACAGTGTAACACAGAGAGTAAATAGGCAGAATATTGTCACTCAGACTACTTGACATTCTATAGACCAGCTGTTGTCTACAAGGCAGAGCCAAACACTGGTTTAACAGCCAGTGGCTGAAGAGGGCTGTTCCTCTGCCCAATTGTATGTACACTGTTCTGAAGGGCTTCCATAATATGTGGATAATACTTTGACTGATGAATAACTGAATAAGCTTACCTATAGCCCATTTTTTCTAAGCAAGACTGTGCAGCATTTTTAAAAAAACATGACGCTGGTGAGACAGCTAAAACAGTGTAATGGTCTACATGTTTTTGGTTGGACCTAAAACATACAGAAATAGATAGAGCACAGGGAGTGATAGAGCGTTCCGTACTAGTAATTTACCTGTACTTGGACGCTCTTTCGGCCGATGAATCTTTTGGCTAAGTGGGACTCTCTTCACCCGAGATCAGTCAATTTAATCAACTCAATAATCAATAACGAACGTAAGCAATGCCCTGATCAACATAACACTTAACAATTAATCCAGAATACATTTCGGCGAACCATGACCTTTCGGTCATGAATAACCACACCAGTTTATTCAAAGTTAATGAATTTATTTCCCTATATTAACAAAGCTAGCACAATATAGATGTGTCTCAACACCAAATGATAAACGTAAATGAACATTAATAGCTGTCCATAACGACGAAACAGGTGCAATCTATGCAGCATTTGAATAACAAGGCATTCGATAATAGCAATGCAAATCACTAAAACTATAATCTGTAATGAGCTAATTGCATACATTTAGTCAGCATAACAAGGTCTCAAATTGCATCGTGCAACAAAAGGAATCCTCATCTAACCTCAAATTAGCATCGGCATGTGGGACTTCATGCAAAAACAATTTAGCAACATTAATTTAGAAAAACTCCTAACTAGGGCTCTTATCAAAAATCAGCAGTTGGTTACCTAAAAGAAACACAATGCAATTGTACAATTTCCTTTCATATTTACCAATTACAATCAGCATTCAAGGAAGTCTTCGTCTCACAGGTACCGTTTCTCGATCAGCATGGGACGGGGCAAAGGGGCAGGGGTGGACGGGGCAGTTGCCTCACGGCGGCAAGATAAACTACTACTTCATGCAAAGGGACAAATCAAAGTTAAAGTCTCTAGGGTAAGAATCATTTAAGTCTCTTTCTCTCGATTAGAGAAAGCATCAAAGTCTCTTTCAAAATGGCGTCGCAGCAAGGTGGGCCATATTAGCTGCAAAATGGCGGGTAACGGCAATAATGGCTGTAATGGCTGCAATGGCTCCTTTCTTCTCGTGCACCTGGTTTAAATAGACAACAGTTCAAATCCAGTAGGGTCTTCCATTGGAGGGTTCATAGGTTGGCTTCAAATTATCCAATCAAAAACAACAGTTCTCAAGCTTTTACTTAAGCATACATTATCCTTGGAGACGGGTACGGAAGTTGCAACATTTTATACCAATTAACTCATTTTCAGAGCTTCCATTGTCCGCACCTGCAGATTGACCTTGGAGCAAAGAGAAAAATGCTAGGCTGGCACGAAACCTTAAGATAAGCATGTGAACGATCTTAGTGGAAAAGTACAGCTTCAAGCAGAAATACACGTTTATTAGCACATTGGAAAAATACGCGCATCTAAACCGTGAGACCAGGCAACTAGGCCGAAGCCTCCATTAAAGTAATGCTAAGCTAAAACATTTCAAACAAGCAAATCATAGCACACGTTTATGATTATGTCGGATTAGTGCAATTCTAATACATCACGTTATATAAAGCACGCTTATAAATGTCGGCAACTACTCTGAGGGCACATTTTGTCCCCGTACAATCTTTATTAGTTCGGTTAAAGTCACTCTTGATTATTGCAGCACTACGTTTAAGCGTCAATAAATGAAAAACCTTTATTTCTGCGTCATCAATCCCTCCTCTGATGACTACTTGTCATCACACAAACTATTCCCACAAATTTTATTCCATTAAAATTCTGTCAGTTCTCTTTTCCTTTTAGTTCCCCTAGTTTTCGCTTTGTATTCTTCTGCCATTATTTTCATCATTTTCTCTTCCTTCCTTCTCTTAATTCTTTCCATAATCATTATTATTCCCCTTTTTATTCCCCAAATTCCAAATATGCAAATCAGTACTATTAAAATTCCCTGTATTATTTTTAGTAATATTCCATTCCAAATTCCACCAATCCAATTTCCCACTGAAGCAAGCCCTTTTCCAACCTTCTCCCACACTCCTGGTTCTTTCAATTCCTTCAAGTCTGCACTCTCTTTTGTTAGATTAGCAAGCATAGTTTTGATTTTCACACTGTTGTCCGGAATATACGTGCAACAGTGGCGCGCACCAAGCATTTTGCAAACGCCGCCATCCTTTGCTAAAAGAATGTCTAAGGCAAGCCTGTTTTGAAGAGTCATAGCTCTTTCCGCTGCAAGCTCAGCATCTATCACGATTATAGCTCCTGAAAACTTTGTCAACATGTTATCCACTATAGTAGACAACTTTCTTATTTTGATGGAATTCAGCACAACTCCCAACGAAGGAATCACGGCTCCAAATATATCTCCTACCACAGCAGCTGCGGTCTCTCTTTTCTGGATACGATGGGATCCAGATGTCTTTGAAATCATCGATAGGTCATCCAGTTGATAAACCTTTGGGAACACTATACCCAAATAACATCTTCCCCACCATCCCTTCGGAAGACGATAATAGGCATTATACCCACAAATGTAATATACACCTCGTATGACAGGGTCAAGTCCGTTCATCATGAATGTCCATTTGGCCTTAAAGATAAACGTATGTTTACACTCACTCGCTCCTACGAAAATGTTATCATAATAAGATTCACCTCGATATATACAAAATTTCCCTACATGCCAAGCATCTAAAGCTATTCTCCCTTGTGTCTTTATTGCGGCGAAATCATAGTGATCTACTGAAGTCCTCTTACTTAGCTCTTTTTCTAATTTCGCATTCATTTGTGCCCTTCTATCATCTGTGCGATCTAAAAAGCTTATTTCTACTGCAGAGCGCGAGCAGGTAAGGTTTTCCCTATGAGCGTGAGCCGTTTCAAAAGGTTGCATTGGCTCGAAAAATTCCCTCATTATTTTAGCATCCCAATCTTTAGCAATCTGGCTTAGCTGCGCTATTATAGGAACATATGCAAAGGTAACATCATAATTTGAATAAAAATACTGTATGTTAGTTTGACCATAAAATCTAGACATTACTATACTACACGTAATCCCGTATGTAAGAGGCATGTGGTGATAAGTCACCCCTTCCTTTACTGATGTCGGTATCTGTGTACACACATAACAATCTTTCGCATCCATAGTCTCAACATATTCTGTTAGCAAGCGATAGAAAACATTATACGAAAGTTCTTTCTTATCATGCAAGTGTCTCTCATCTAATTCTAGTCTTTTCAATGCGGTTAGTTCAGTGACAGTAACAGGAGCAAAAGTAGAAGCATCAATTTTCTCATTCTCACCCTTACCATGCATTCCAAGCACTATTGACATTATTATTAGTACACATGCAATTACCAAGCCTATACACGCATATTTACAATATTTCTTTCTACTGTTTTGCGTAGCCATGATCTGTATAGAATCAGAGAGCTAGAAGCACCTATAAAGAAACTATTTAGCAATTCAGTTACAAAGCTGAACGAGCGCAATGTTCACACAGTTTTCCTCAAGAGGCCAGTCACTTATCGGTTAGCAGCATTTGTCTCAATTCGGCAATAACTCAGTCTTTTATCAGTTCAGCAAGTGTCTTATCCGGTTTAGCAATGTCTCAGCTGGTTGTATCGCGTTAGATTGTAGCAAGCAATATCATTTATTACCCTTTCAATCGACAGAGTCCATAAAACTTTTCTTTTCTATTGGTATCTCTTCTTCTTCGTTCTCGAGGCTAAGAGATACAAATTCGTCAGTCCAATCATCATTGACTACATATGCCCATTCTGGACCGGAATATCTCCTGTTTGGTATCCTTTTCCTTTTCAATTTTGCTTCTCTTTTCGATTCTGCCTCACTGGTACTTTCCTCTTTGGCCAAGTCTTTTCCTTCACTTGAGGATGGTACCACGACAGTCACTTCCTTTCTTTTCTCTTTCACTTTTGGCCTTTCTCCGTCGTTCAAATTTTCTTTAGTCCTTTGTTTTATTGGTGATATACTTAGTCTCCTCTTTGCACCGTGTCCATTTGATGGACCTGCGATCTTTTCTGTGGAAGCTTGAACTGCTTCGTTCTGTTCTGCCTTGTCCCCTCCTTCTGGGGAATCAATCACGTTCTCCTTTTCTTTTTCTGTATCGTCTGCTTCTGGGAAAGCCCTCCTCTGATCAGGCTCTCCTGCTTTTTCACCTCTTTCGAGCCCTTCGTCACCGTTACTTTCTTCAGACTCTTTATCACTTTCAGCTGCTTCAGGCTCTTTGTCACCTTCAGCTGCTTCAGGCTCTTTGCTACCCTCAGCTGCTTCGTCGCTGTCTGAGGTTTCTCCTTGGTCTTCCCCAAGTGAGTCGGTTGCTTCGTCCTCAGAGAATATTTCTCTCTCTTCTGTTCCTGCCTGTTCACTTTCAGTTCGGTTTTGCTCTGTCTCAGCGCTCAGCACTGTTTTATCAGGCACTGGCAGTTTCAGCGCTTCAACTTCCTCATCTGTGGGACACAACACTTTCTTTGTGTGACTGGCGTGAATCCAGTTGGGAACTCCCGCACACTTCACAGCGGTAGTGGTCGTCAAGATCACTTGGAAAGGGCCTTTCCAACGGGGTTCCAGACACGACTTTCTCACGTGCTTCTTTACCACGACCCAGTCACTTGCTTTCAGTGTGTGTCCTGGACCTTGGATCGGTGGCAAGGTGGTCGCTTCCACCTGGTGAGAGAAAGAGCGAACCACGTCAGCCAGACCTTTGCAGTAGTCTAACACCATATCATCTGTAATATTCAAAAGCGCGTTTGCGGGAACTGCAGGAAGTCTCATAGCCCTGCCCATGAGAATTTCGTGCGGAGACAATCCAGTCTTTCTATCAGGGGTGTTTCTCATTGACATTAGCACCAAGGGCAATGCGTCAGGCCATTTCAAATTTGTCGATGCACATATTTTCGCCATTCTTGATTTCAATGTACCATTCATTTGTTCCACCAGTCCTGAGGCTTCAGGGCGATAGCTACAATGCAGTTTTTGCTCAATGTTCAGCGCTGCGCAAAGTAACTTTATCACCTCGTTATTGAAGTGACTTCCCCTATCTGATTCTAAAGAGATCGGGAATCCGAAACGTGGTATTAACTCCCTCAACATTAGTTTTGCAACTGTAAGGCTGTCATTTCTACGTGTGGGGTATGCTTCAATCCAGTGACTAAAAATGCACACAATCACCAACACATACTTCAGACCTCCATGCACAGGCATCTCAATGAAGTCCATCTGCATTCTACTAAACGGGCCACTGGCCCTGCCAATGTGTCTCGCGTTCACAACTGTTCCCTTTCCTGGGTTCATCTGCTGGCAAATGACACATGGATGGCAAACTGCTTCTGCAGCTTGACGAAATCTGGGGTTAAACCAATCAGTTTTGAACAATCTTATCATGGCATCTCTCCCTAGGTGAGCCTGCCCATGATAGAACCGCGCTAGCTGCGATAAGAGACTATTTGGCAAAACAAATTTTCCCTCATTTGAAACCCATAACTCATCTGGTCTCTTTATACATTGTGACTTAATCCAGGAATCTCTTTCATCCTCCCTCACGTTATTCTGTAATGCTTTTAGTTCATCTATTGTATCTACGACCTTCAAGGCAAATGCTTCAGTTGGTTCGAGTTCTGGTTCACTTATCGAATTCCATTCATCTCTGAGTAATATACAGTTCAAGGCACAAAATCTTGCGACTTGATCCGCATATGCATTTCCCAGAGAAACATAGTCCTGTCCTTTTGTATGAGCACTACACTTTACCACTGCAACTTCGGCTGGCATTTGAATGGCGTGTAACAATTCCCTTATTCTCTCCCCGTTTTTCACTGGGGACCCTGAAGAAGTCAGGAAACCTCTCTGTGACCATAGTTGTCCAAAGTCGTGCACAATTCCAAACCCGTACTGACTATCAGTGTAAATGGTGACTTTCATCAATGCAGACAGTTGACATGCTCTTGTAAGGGCTACAAGTTCTGCTACTTGTGCAGAATAGACTCCTTGAAGCCAGGACGCTTCCAAGACACCTGTTACAGTACATACAGCATATCCTGCTTTCAAAATTCCCATCCCATCTCTTAGACATGAACCATCAACGAAAACAATTTGGTCATTTTCATCAAGCTTAGTATCCTTAATGTCAGGTCGAGGTTTTGTGCAAAATTCAGTCACCTGAAGGCAGTCATGCTCGACGTCTTCAGCGTTCTCAACTTCAGCATTTTCACCGGGAAGCAAGGTTGCTGGATTCAAAGTAGTGCAACTTTTCAGCTGCACATTTGGTGAGCCCAGAATTATCGTTTCATACCTTGTGAGTTTTGCTCCAGTCATGTGTTGCGTTCGGGAGCGGGTCAAAAGTATCTCAACTGAGTGAGGGACCATGACTGTTACTGGGTGTCCCATCACTATTCCTTCACTCTGAGTGAGGCTGATACCAACTGCTGCTACGGCGCGCAAACACCCTGGAAGTGCTGCTGCGACCGGATCCAAAGTAGCTGAAAAATACGCTACTGGTCTGTTTATGCCACCATGGGCTTGAGTCAAGACAGACAAAGAACATGCATCACGTTCATGACAAAACAATGTGAAAGGCTTTGTGTAATCAGGCATACCTAAAGCTGGAGCCCTGCACATGCATTCTTTCAATTCGATAAAAGCATCCATCTCATCTCCTTTCAGCTCAATTTGATCCAAGGCATCCTTCTGGGTCAGCTTCAGTAAAGGCTTTGCTAGAGTTGAGAAGTTGGGAATCCACTGACGACAGTAGCTTACCATTCCCAAAAACTTCCTCACCTCCCTCCTTGTCTTTGGTGGACTCATTTGAAGTACACTTGTTATTCTTTCCTTCATTATTCTCCGTGACCCTTTCTCTATCTGGTGACCCAAGTATTTCACTTTCTTCTGACAAAACTGCAATTTGGAAGGAGACACCTTGTGTCCATTCCTTCCCAAATGGTTCAACAGAGCAATGGTATCGGCTGTGAAGCCACTTTCTGTCTTAGATGCGATCAGTAAGTCATCGATGTACTGTACTAGGGTTGACTCGAACGGCAATTCTAATGCTTCCAAGTCTTTCTTTAGAATCTGATTGAATATTGACGGTGACTCAGAAAACCCTTGAGGGATTCGACACCAACTGTACACTCTGTCTAAGAATTTGAAACAAAAGAGAAATTGACTGTCCTCATGAAGAGGCACCGAAAAGAATGCTTGTGACAAGTCGATGACAGAGAACCACTCGGCATCGCAAGGGACTTGAAACATTATCACAGCTGGATTTGGTACGACAGGGCAACATTTGATTATGATGTCATTTATTTTCCTCAAGTCCTGTACAATTCGGACCTTTCCACTCGGCTTTATTACTCCCATGATTGGTGAATTACATGGACTGCTTAACACTTCTTTCAGTACTCCCTGCTTTACAAATTCGTCAATGAGTTGGGCAACTTTCATGAGGGTGTCTTGTGCCATGTGGTATTGTGGGGTCTGGGGAAAGGTTGCATTGGGCTTTACAGTCACTTTCACTGGTTCCACTCCTTTCATCAATCCCACCTCTTTCCCTGTCATATCCCACACTTCCTTTCCGACTGTTTCCCGTAATTCAGCTGGAATATCTTCTTCAGTTATCATCGGGAAAAGACAAATCAGAGGATACTCTTAATCGACAGTTTCCATCTCATCCCCCTCTACACTGTCCTCTTCTTCCCCATCACTGCTCGTCTGAATTTTGATTCCATCGTTCGAACACATAATCGAACAACCCAATTTGCACAATAGGTCTCTCCCTAACAGTGCTATCGGGCTTGAGTCACATACCACAAATTTATGTAACCCTTGATAGTTACCAATGCTGACTGGTACCGGATCTGTAATTGGGTTTGTCAGGTGCCTGTTTGCTACTCCCACCACTTGAACTGTTCTCCCTGAGAGTGGCAAATTTGGTACTTCAATGCTCTTAACAGTTGAACGTGTGGCTCCTGTGTCAACCAAGAATGAGACACGATGACCCATTACTCTTCCCTCCACGTACGGACCCTTTTGATCAACTTCCAAGGATGCTGCAAGCACACAATCTCCTTCCTCTCCTGAACTTTCACTCTCCCATACATTGTTTATTCCACTCTCACTGTGTAATGGGAACTGTTGTACGGTGGCATTTGTATTCATTACCTGACCCGAGACCTGTGGAGGAACCATCACTTGCTGCTGACTCATTGGTGCCAAAGGTATTTGCATTTGCTGATTAGGTACCATGGGAAACTGCTGTTGCATTGGCTGCATTTGCATCATCTGCATACGGGGCATCTGCATCTGCTGCGGCTGCATGGGCTGTAATCCCTGCAGCTGATTTATGGTCTGAAAATTTGGGTTTGGACCTCTCATTTTCGGTCCCCTCATTGTCTGAAATGCATTGACATCATTGTTTTGCTGACCAACACCTGCACCTTCCTGCACCACCATCGGGCACTCGCGTTTCCAATGACCGACAATTCCGCCCACGTGACACGGCATCACCTTTTTCAATGCCTGCACACCGTTCGGAGTCACAACAGTGTTCAAATCCGGACCATTATTCACAAAACCTCCTCTGCCTCTGCCTCTCGCCTGTGGCTGAAACGTCATATTTCCCTGCAACTGCAGCTGCTGTTGCGGTACCTGTTGTTGGAACCCTTGCAACCCTTGCAACCCTTGCAACCCTTGCAGACCTGTCTGAGCTGCTTTAAGCTGCATCATCATCACTTTCTCTTTCAACCTTTTCTGTTTCACTTCAATTTCGTCGCTACAGTATTTCGCATAATTCAACACCTCATCAATAGGTTTCGACTGCCAACAAATCAAATGCGACTTTATCATCTGACTTATCTCTGGTCTCAGCCCTTCCACAAATCTAAACACAAAATGAAGCATGTCCTTCGCCTCTATTGTTTCCGTGCCACTGTAGTTCTTGAACGCCTTCAACAACCTCTCATAGTAACTATGAATCGACTCTTTAACCTCTTGGGCAGTTCGATCGATCTTCTGCCAATCCACATTTTTCGCGGCAACCTTCGTCTTCAAATGCTCAATCACCTTATAGTACAGGCTCATCACCTTAGGTGATGGTGCACCCGTATCCCTGTCTCTCTCTGGTTCACTTGTCGGCCAACCTACAGCTCTTTTGCAATCCTCCCACAAATCTGCCGGAACCACAATCTCAAAGAGAGTGTTCAGGTCTTCCCAGAGACATTTTGCAAGCTTCACAAACCTATCAGTCTGTTGATACCATTCAATCGGTTTCTCTCTCAGTTTAGGAAAATCATCCGTAAAAGACTGAATGTCGCTTCTGTGCCATGGTACATGTATTAATTTTCCCCCTGCTGTCTCCCTCATTGGTAACATGGTTACTGCATCACTACTCTGTGGTCTTTTCTCGTTGGGCTCTGGGACACTGTCTTTCCTCTTTTCCTTTCTCTTTACCCATCTGCTTTCCCATTTGTCTAAGCACCTCCACACTTGTGCACTCTGCAATAATTCCCTAAGGTGCGCCTTCATGCCTGCTGACCTCATGTGTTCAAAATCTGTGGTCCCGAAATCCAACCTGTAGCTCCTGCTCAAGTGTTTCGTCTTGTCTATATCAACCCCGTTTTTGTCAGCTATTTCTTGCAAGCTTCTGTGTACCTTGTTTACTTCTCTCGTAATCCTGGGACATAGATACCTCAGCTCTTCTTCCGAGTAGGACTCTAACCTATTCACACCCATAGTCCCTTCCACCAATTCTTGTGCTTCCATGTTCAACCTGACCCTATTCAGATAATCTTCTCCCTTCCCACTGGCTGAGCTTTGTGTGGAATTCAGATTGTTGAACCACAGTGTCAGCTGTTGCGCATTCAACCCCATCAGTGTAGCGTTCACATCGACTGCCATTGATGGTTGCGGCAACTTTTCAGTGTTCGATGATAACGGTATCATCAGTGGGGGACTCAACCTCACCAGTGCTGACTGAGCACATATGGGACTAAACTCCATCAAGGACCCAGATCCAGTTGGCTGAGCCGCTATCGGAGTTATCCCTGGAGTGTTTTCTATGCACCTCCTTTCTGTCCCATTCTGCAGCATTGATCCCTGACCGCTCATACCTAAGTTAGGCTAACTGTACAAAGGTACCGGAGGACCTACAGTAATGGGTAGTGATATCGCATCTGGGTTCTGTCCATTTCCCATGTTCTGAGACATGTTCATTCCCACACTATGGGTCATCATTGCCGGCATGCCCATCTGACTCCCCGTCATCTGAGCATGTGCGTTTCCCCCCTGCATCTGCTTTTGAGGCATCAAAAACTGGGTTGATTCAGCTTGTGCCAGTGTTGGGTTGTGACCATTCTGTCCTCCCATTGCGGTTGGATCTAGAATCATTCCCGTACTGTTGTCACTGCTGTAGTACCTTGGGACCTGCGGCTGATAATTTTCTGCTGGTTTCAGTATGGGCACATCTGGATATATTCTCGTAACCTGCGGTATCTGCGGGGTGAACAGTAAACTCGGGTCCTTAGATCCCGACGATGCTCCTGAACTCTGGGTTTCACTGTTCTGTACCGGTGCCGGAGGGGCAGAACTGGTACTTGGACCTTGTCCACTCTCTGCATAAGGTGGTGGACGGTCGTTCAGCAATTGCATTATTAACTCCTCATCCTCTAACTCCTCTTCTCTTCTCAACTTTTCCTCGTCCTCTCTATCCTTGGAACACCTCCTGTTTGTCTTACAGGTGGCTTTCTTACCTGTCTCCTCTTCTTCCTTAGTAATTGCGGGAAACAATTTTATCCCCTGTAATACATCTGACCTCCACACCTTCTGTGCATTATCCCACCTAGCGTCCGCTAGTGTCTTTTCTACCTTCCTTATCCTAGTCTCGAACTTATTTTGCTGCTGCTGTCTAGCCATTAGTTCCCAAATTGCTAGAGCCTCAAACTGTGCTGGCCTTGGAGGTACCTTCATGTCGTACATCGCGAATCTCAAATTCTCTAGGATCCTTATATTGAATGTCCCATGGATCGGGAACGCTACGCTCCCATGTTTCTCTGTCAATTTGTGCCATTGCTTTAGCCAAAGGCACGGAGCTACCCCATTTTCCTCCATTACAATGTAGGCTGGTGTACCTTCGGGTGGCGTCTCCTCTCCTACGCTCGCTTTAATGTAAGACTCTCCCTTCATCGCACTCTTTAACGCTTTAAAAAATTTCATTTTCTCGTCTTTTATTTCACAAAATTTGTAATCAATAGGTGACTTTAATTCCCGGAATACTCTTCGCCTGCCTTTCCCCTTCCAATCGAGCCCCACGGACTGCGTCCAATCCGTGCGCGACCCTTCTCTGCAACCAACCTATCCCAGCGCGGCTCCTAGTGACGTCACACTCACACACTGCGGCTGACAAAGCCTCGCGGCTAGTCCTCCTTCACTCAGCTCCTCTCGTAACAACTTCTGGCATGTATCGCGAGCTACCAAGAATATAAAACAGATCTGTCGGTTTACTACAGGAGGGGTAACACAATCGCTTCAGGACCTTAGGGATTTTTCACTAGCCTCGGCAGTTATTCCATCTTTCTCGGTTCCCACGTTCGCAAGCAAATCTGACCCGCAGACTGCTCTCAACTTGTCAGTGATCTATTCTAGTGCACTTAGAATTTTGTCAAAGCCCGAAGTCGAAGTTTCTTTCACTCCCTTAACACACGTACCGACTCGTTGACCACGCCCGATCAACCTACTAAACCGACCAGACCACAACATAAAACAAGTGTCTCATACACTTTTCAACATCCTCCGGAGTCTCTTGACCTCGCAGGGCCCGTCTCAACAACAACAACCACGTGGACCTTTTTATGCTCGAAGCGCCACATGCACATGAAGTTCGACGACTTCCCTACTCTCACACTCGGAGTCGCACCTCCGCTATTTCTATGAAGTTCGACGACTTCCCTACTTCTACACTCGGAGTCGCACCTCCGCTATTCTCTAAAATCCTCGCAACCTTTTCACACTAACTGCGGCAATAAGCTGTGCAAGCGCAAAATCCTAACTTCACTCATACCATCACTAGTACCGCCAACGCTGATCTCACACCTCCATTCTCTTCATTCGCAAGCTCCGAGATCCCGGGAAAGTCGCGGTGGACTTAGCCCATCATCATTTTCTCAATCTGTTTTACCCAAGAAAATCTAATTCAACTTCTCGAGTGGGATCTCAAAAGTCGAAACCGTTAATTCAACACCATGTATGTTTCGAGTGGGGTCCCAAAAGTCTAAACCGTCCTCTGCTACCATCTACTGATAGAGCGTTCCGTACTAGTAATTTACCTGTACTTGGACGCTCTTTCGGCCGATGAATCTTTTGGCTAAGTGGGACTCTCTTCACCCGAGATCAGTCAATTTAATCAACTCAATAATCAATAACGAACGTAAGCAATGCCCTGATCAACATAACACTTAACAATTAATCCAGAATACATTTCGGCGAACCATGACCTTTCGGTCATGAATAACCACACCATTTTATTCAAAGTTAATGAATTTATTTCCCTATATTAACAAAGCTAGCACAATATAGATGTGTCTCAACACCAAATGATAAACGTAAATGAACATTAATAGCTGTCCATAACGACGAAACAGGTGCAATCTATGCAGCATTTGAATAACAAGGCATTCGATAATAGCAATGCAAATCACTAAAACTATAATCTGTAATGAGCTAATTGCATACATTTAGTCAGCATAACAAGGTCTCAAATTGCATCGTGCAACATAAGGAATCCTCATCTAACCTCAAATTAGCATCGGCATGTGGGACTTCATGCAAAAACAATTTAGCAACATTAATTTAGAAAAACTCCTAACTAGGGCTCTTATAAAAAACCAGCAGTTGGTTACCTAAAAGAAACACAATGCAATTGTACAATTTCCTTTCATATTTACCAATTACAATCAGCATTCAAGGAAGTCTTCGTCTCACAGGTACCGTTTCTCGATCAGCATGGGACGGGGCAAAGGGGCAGGGGTGGACGGGGCAGTTGCCTCACGGCGGCAAGATAAACTACTACTTCATGCAAAGGGACAAATCAAAGTTAAAGTCTCTAGGGTAAGAATCATTTAAGTCTCTTTCTCTCGATTAGAGAAAGCATCAAAGTCTCTTTCAAAATGGCGTCGCAGCAAGGTGGGCCATATTAGCTGCAAAATGGCGGGTAACGGCAATAATGGCTGTAATGGCTGCAATGGCTCCTTTCTTCTCGTGCACCTGGTTTAAATAGACAACAGTTCAAATCCAGTAGGGTCTTCCATTGGAGGGTTCATAGGTTGGCTTCAAATTATCCAATCAAAAACAACAGTTCTCAAGCTTTTACTTAAGCATACATTATCCTTGGAGACGGGTACGCAAGTTGCAACATTTTATACCAATTAACTCATTTTCAGAGCTTCCATTGTCCGCACCTGCAGATTGACCTTGGAGCAAAGAGAAAAATGCCAGGCTGGCACGAAACCTTAAGATAAGCATGTGAACGATCTTAGTGGAAAAGTACAGCTTCAAGCAGAAATACACGTTTATTAGCACATTGGAAAAATACGCGCATCTAAACCGTGAGACCAGGCAACTAGGCCGAAGCCTCCATTAAAGTAATGCTAAGCTAAAACATTTCAAACAAGCAAATCATAGCACACGTTTATGATTATGTCGGATTAGTGCAATTCTAATACATCACGTTATATAAAGCACGCTTATAAATGTCGGCAACTACTCTGAGGGCACATTTTGTCCCTGTACAATCTTTATTAGTTCGGTTAAAGTCATTCTTGATTATTGCAGCACTACGTTTAAGCGTCAATAAATGAAAAACCTTTATTTCTGCGTCATCAGGAGCAGGAGTGGGAGTTCCTTGGCTGACATTCATAAGCCATACATAACTGGTCAAGAGCATCACAGGCTTCCCTGAAAGACATGAAACAATTGTGGTACAGAAGGACCAGTGCAAGTTTCCTTCAAATATATGGAACAAGTGTGGTACTCCAGTGTCTGTCAATGCAACCTTCCTTCAAAGACATGAAACAAGTATGATACTGCACAACCAGTGCAACCTTCCCTCAAAGACATGGAACAAGTATGATACTGCAGAGCCAGTGCAAGCTTCCTTCAAAGACATGGAACAAGTATGCTATCGCAGGTGCAGGCAGTGCAAGCTTCCTTCAAAGACATGGAACAAGTATGCTATTGCAGGTGCAGGCAGTGCAAGCTTCCTTCAAAGACATGGAACAAGTATGATACTGCACAGCCAGTGCAAGCTTCATTTAAAGACATGGAGCAAGTGCCACACAGCAGGACCAGTGTCAGGTGCAATCAAGTGAAATATGGAGCATCTGCTTCAAATTTGCTTTATGTTTCATTGTGACGACGGCAACCACCTGAACATTATGGAGGGATCCATGATCCCTTTGCAGGCAAGTAAGTGACTGGCCTGCCTGCAAGGGCATGTTTGGGGGATCCATGGAACCCCATTTCTCCCTCCAGAGGACTGAAATCAGGGGGCACACGACCTTTTCATGGTGCACTTTCAGTGCGCTTCCTGACAACTTAACTGCCTTTACGCCTGCCTCCATAATATGGTACAGGCGTAAAGAGATTACCTCATTTGCATGGGGCTACACCCCTTGCAAATGAGAGAATGCCCTCTTGAGATAGCACTGGTGCTACATGTGGATCTGTGCTATCAATATTACAGAGGAGGCTGCACAAGCAAGTACACCACCTTCTGTAATACTGAAGTGCCCTTTCTGTAGTACAGCCCCTGTAATCAATCCTGGCTTGGGCGTTTGACCAAACTGCAGGCAATTTTTTTGTATCATGCCTCCATTATTTTTAATTCCTGCATATGAGAAAACCTTGAAATACATGAGGATGTGTGCTGTACACAAATCTCTGTTGAGTTTGACTTAATGGACTATAATGTTGCTCTGTGTAAAATAAGAATATAGCACACATACAGGGTGAACAAGACAATTGACTTTACTATGGGTTCATGAGTTATTCTAAGTTTATTGCAGATCTCCTGACCACCTCTCCCTCCAACCTATGCCTGCTCAGGACCATGAACATAATCAAAAATCTCAGAATGGACAATCTTGTGGTAATTGCGATCATAAGAAATACCATAAAAAGAGAGCTGACCATAGAGGTTAACGTAAAGAAACTTCAAAGTGCATGCCTATCTCTCACACTTCTTCATCCATTACACTGCTGAGCCCTCAATCTTCCAGCCTCAGTGGTCATCACATAGGACAACATGGAAACAATTCCCACGTAGGATCAAAATAAAGACAACACCCTTTCAGCTGTACACTGTACACAGTGTAGAGTGCTATGAATATAGTCAAAAGCTTCAGCACCTCACATATGGGAAAGGTAGTAAGTGGTATATAATCAGTCCAATACTATACAATACATCCCACGTTTAGAAATACCTATTTGAGCACAACTGGCCAAAACCTCCAAAGCTGTAAATTGTCAAAGTCTAGTTCTCACCTAATGGATTGTCTTTTTTCAGTATTTAGCCTGAGCGCTCAATTTTCTTTAATCCCGCATGCCAGACATGGAACATTTTTTGCATGGCCTGGAGAGACTGTAAGTGAGCCCTGCTCCATACAATGCATGTCCTGGGATTGTACCTCACAAGTCTACAGTCCAGCCTGAATTGCTGGATGATTTCTGGGGCAAAAGGACAGACAATATAAAAAATGTTGTGACACAGTTGTTCTTCGGCCGTTCTCTGCCCACCCTCAAAAGCTGATTCGTAAAATGTGTCCATTGATCCACCCCAGAGAAAGAAGCAAACGTGAGAGGTAATTCTTTGGAAGAATTCTTTAGCAATAATATATTGGTTCTTTTGGTTTAATTAAAGCAGTTTGGGAAAGGACACCATGTTAAAGAGTGCAACCCTGCACATACCCAAGATATGGAGAGACCAATAAGTTAATTCACATCTCAAAGAGTTGATCCAGCCTTTCAGTCCCTAAAATCCTCCCCTACAAGAATCTGCCCCGCCGGGCAATATCCACATACAGTCGATGTATTTCGAGTACCATAAGGGACACTACCCTATTATTTGGAGTGGTGGGGCTATATACTTGTCTTTTCCATCAGAGAAACCTAGCTCATCTCCATGTCTAGGTTCTTTCATTTCCTTTTGCGATAGCCTAGCATGCTTCCTGTGCTAAAATAAATCTACCATGCATTTTGGGATTTTGTGGAAAGTTACAATTTCAATTCTAATCAAGAGCACAGGGCGTACACATAGAAATCTCAGCACTATTATTAGTTTAGTGGTTGATATACAGTGAAGGTAAGAGACATTTATCTGCCCCTATCTATTTAGGTCATTCTTAATAAACTGTATCACAGGGTGTACATTTGCTTCATTTGTTTAGTAGAGCTCTTGTATTCAGGGTGTTACATGGATCCCTGGTTCCTTCATTTTTTTCTCCACTAGCTTTATAGGTGTGAAAGCTGCTAATATGTCACTGTACCCTCTCCGCAGCCTTACTGGCAAATATACTGCTTAGTCTTCAGTTTGTTGTATAGCCCAGTACATCACCAAACATCTGTATCTCTGAGCGTGTTCATGAAGTATATTAAGACATTGTCAGTGAAAAGCGATCTCTCATGCTCCTACACTCTGAAAGACATTCTGCTACATCTTCTAATTGCCTTGATCCATCACAAGACGTTCTATAACTAAGATAAAGACGAGGGGGATCATCCGTCACTCCTCTCTAACGCTTCTCTGTCTGTGGAAATCATCTGTAAACACTCCTTTTATTGCTATCTTGGTCACGGGTCTTCCATATGAGACTATCACCCAGTGGCATAACAATAGCCCCCACAGCCCCTGCAGTGCAAGGGGGGCCCTGAGCTCCAGCGGGCCCCATCTGGCACTCTGCACAGGTGTCAGACCCCTGGCCTCAGAGCTCCTGACTGGGTCAGGAGCGTGAGGGAACTTCTCCATGTATTTTGCAGCCCCCCCTCGGGTTTCGTTGCGCCACTGCTACCGCCGTTCTCATCATACAAAAATGAGACATCATTTCCTTGAGAAATGTCTTGCTTATCCTATCAAAGTTTTTACTGGGTCCATCACCAATATTGCCATGCGGATCTTTTTCATGTTCATCCTTTCGACCAGGTAAGCTGTCTTCCACATGTTGTCAAATACCTATTTCTAACAAAGACTGACTCTTCTGCATCTATTAGGTCTGATAGAATATCCATCAACTTTCATATATCTTTTTTGTCCATGTTTAAACGTGCAGTTGATCAAAATGGGAACATTTTTGGGGGTCCCGAACCTATTTGGCAATCACCATCCCTTCTGCCTGAATCATTGAGGCTATAGCAGTTCTTTTGTCAGCCATGGATTGAAAAAGTTTGATACATATTGGGGTTAGCATGAAAGAAATGTCTTAGAGAAGTTACATGACAGGCTTTCCAGGCCTGGTATTTTGTATGACTTCAAACTGCATATGGCAACTAGTCTTCTTTCTCTGAATGGCAACAACAGTGCCCCTTCTTACATGATCAACCATGACTTTCTGAAATATCAGACCTCTTAAAAACTAGTCGTGTTTGTCTGTCTTTGACCCCTGACCCCAGGTATTCAGCTTGTCATAGAAAACCTACAAAATATGCTTTATTCCTATCTGTAATCCTGAGTGTTTCATCCTCTTTCTTCTGAATGTGTATTGATAGCGCGTCAGAGCCTTGATAAGTAAACTTACAAGTAGACACGCCTAGGTCGATGAACCTTTGGACCACGTTCGGGGACTTCCCAGTACCAGATGTCTTTTGGCATCACAAATCAATTGATCAATATCTCAACAACAATCATAATAACTAATCATCAAGCTAATCAATGACCTTTAATGAGAGTCAATAAAGTGAACACACCATGACCTTTCGGTCATGAATAACTACACCAATTTAGTTATGTGTTAGGATATTTATTTCCCTATTAGTTACAATCTAAAGTCATTTCTGTTAATCTCATTAGCGATTCCTCTGATTAGTAACTCTTCAGATTTGCAATTAGAAACGCAATTAATCAATGCATAGAGAATATTCATTCAGTATTAACATGTCATTAATAAGAAGCAACTTAGCAACGTCTCAGTAGTACATGGTTCAACAAAGTAAGAACTCAGTCATTTGTCTATTTGCATCAGATATTGGTGAACACCTTAACTAACCTCGAATTAGCATCAGCATGTTGGGCTTCATGCAAAACAATTTGGCAAACACAAATTTGAAAAACATCTAACTATGGCCTCTATCAAAAGAGCAGTTGGTACCTAGAAAGAAAAGGCAAACAGACAATTACAATTTTTCATCAGATAGTTACCCATCCAACGGATCAGCAAACAGCATCAGTCTTCGTCCTCAGGACATCAGTCGTTTTCATCATCAGCAAAGATAGGACAGGGCAAAGTCTCAGTATGGCATAGCTAAGGAACAAGAACGTCCCTCATATGGAGGAGAGGTAAGTATTGGGTAAGGAATAAGTAAAGGATGATTTACAGTATCAGGACGAACAAACAGCAAATTCTCAAAGGAAATGGCCTAAACGGCTCAGTAGAACGGCAAAGAATGGCTTGGAGTGGAATGTCCGATTTCTCCTCAGATCATGCGGTTAAATCAATACTGCCTAATTTACTCCTATTCCTCATTGGATAATAATTGGTGCATCGTTATCCCTGTCCAATAATTCTTCACGCACTTCACTAGAACCACAGTTCTCATGTCGTTGATTGGCTCATGTTATTGATGTCTTCATCGGTTGGAATGTCAGGTAACAAAATTTACATTTTATGCTCCAGTCAGAAGCTCTATTGTTTTCTCCTACTCCAGGCAGCCTTGCACCTGTTACGAATTACACTGTTGCATTCAGCAAGAATGTCTCCTTGAGCAAGTCGGATCCCATGAGAAAGTATTTACTACAGCTACATACACATCTAGCTACTGGAAAAGTACAGTTTCATGTCCTTCAAGAAAACAGCACATTGCACGTTAGAAAACACAGTTTAATATGAGACCAGGCAGCAAGGCCCAGACCCTCGCTAAACTGAGGCCTAATGATTAATGAGCAAACTCCTAGTACATAACTCTAATTATGATATGCTAATATAAATTCAAAACATTAGTACATAATTAATTCAGCATTAATAACTTTCAGTTAGTCTTCGTATACATTGGTAGCCACTCCCTGTGGGCACATTTCAAATGCGTGCATTATTTTCTACGTTAACACATTTTCTATGCAGCTTCATTACACAATATATTGCAAGCTTTTCATATTAATATTGCTTTCAAAAGACACATTCCAACAATCCCTCCTCTGATGACTCTTGTCAACCCACAAACCTTCCCCACAAATTTTACATACTAAAATTCCCTCATCTCAATCTCTTCCCTTATTGGCTTCCCCTTTGATCTTGCCCTGGATAATTTTCCCATTTGTCTTTCTTCCCTCCTCTTATTATTTTTCGCCATCTTCAATTTTATTATTTTACAAATTTTACATGCCACCCACAATCCAAATAAGCAAGCTATAACAACCAATATCCCTTGTATTATTTTAGACAATATCCCATGCCAAATGTTACTAAGCCAGTTTCCCACTGAAGCAAATCCTTTCCCAACCTTTTCCCAAACACCTGATTCTTTCAAATCCTTCAAGTCCGTACTATCCCTAGTCAAGTTAGTAAGCATACTTCTAACCTCATTACTATTATCTGGTATGTAAGCGCAACAATGACGCTCATTGAGCATCCTACAAACTCTGCTATTTTTCGCTAAGGAATGTCTCAAGCAAGCCTGTTTTGAAGAGTCATAGCTCTCTCCGCAGCAAGTTCAGTATCCATCAGGAGTACAGCCCCTGAAAAGTTTGTCAGCATGTTATCCACAATAGTAGACAATTTTTGAATCTTTATGGAGTTTAAGATAACTCCCATTGAAGGAATTATCGCCCCAAATATGCCTCCTACTGCACCAGCAGCAGTCTCTCTCTTTTGTCTAGTACGATGTAATTCAGACAATTTTGGAAACCTTTTCAAATCTTCAAGTTGATACATCTTTGGGAAAACTATTCCCAAATAGCATGTCCCATACCATCCCTTTGGAAGACGGTAATAAGCATTAAGTCCGCATATATAATAGATCCTGGGGATTGCTGGATCCTGTCCATTTAACATGAACGTCCATTTACTCTGAAACAAAAACACATGCTTACATTCACTCATTCCCACAAACACATTGTCATAGTATGATTTTGGCCTAGATATGCAAAGCTTCCCTACATGTAGTGTGTCTAAAGCTAACTTCCCTTGTTCTCTAATTGCACTATAACCTTCACTACTAGCAAAGGCCCGTTGCTGTAATCCTTTCTCTAGTTTACCCTTCAGTGCCCTTCTTCTATCTTCTGTGTGATCTAAAAAGCTTTTCTATACAGGTGTAAGCAAACATGTCAAATTATTGCGGTGTGCATAGGATGTACTAATTGTTAATGTTGCCTCAAAGAATCCTTTAACTAACTTTCATCTATAGTACTTAGCTACCCCACTCAAATCCTCTATGATAGGCACAGAAGAAAACACAAGATCATGATTTGAGTAAAAATATTGAATCTCTTCCTGGTTGTAGAATCTGGTTAGTAACAGACTACAACTTATCCCATAGGTTAATGGTAGGCTATGATAGGTGACCTCCTCTTGTACTGAAACAGGAATCTGTGTGCACACAAAACAATCTTTCGCATCCATTGTGTCAACATACCCACTCAGCAAGCGATAGAAAACGTTAGTAGATAGCTCCCCTTTTGCGTTAGTTCCCTCATGCAAATATCTTGTATCCAGCTCAAACCTCTCCCAAACTGTTAGCGCAGTGGTAGTCTCAGGAACTGTAGCATTGTTAGCCTCCCTTTCATCCATTAGTGTCATACCCACAACCATAATGAATATCACACACACAACACCTAAACCAACACCCAAATATTTACAACGCCTACCCCCTCTATAATCCTCTCTAATGTTAGCCATGATCTGTAAAGAATCAGAAAGTGAAGGATGGTTAATTCAAACAACAACAGAGGATGGTTAGAATTAATTTTTTTCTCCTCCCTTTTTTTTTTCTTGCAGCAAAGTCAAAACAAGCAATTATTTACAGCTCTCAGTTTCATTCCCAGGATCCTTGTCAATTCAGGTTAGCAGCTTGTCAAAATCGTTTTTCAAAAGTCAATTCAGATTTTCAAAGTCTCATCCGGTAAATTCTCAGTCTCTTTTTTTTCAATTTTCTTTTCCTATTAATTCAACTCTTATGCCAATTCAGTCTCTTCGGCCAGACTCAGGTACCAAAGTACTGACCTGGAATTTCTCGATCAAAGCAAAACGCCAAGAAGTCTTGTTGCCAATTAGCTGTTGTTGCATACGCCCATTCAGGACCTGAGTACCGTCTGTTTGCTACTCTCTTTCTCTTCAACTTGCGATCAACTTGCAACTTTCCCTTACTTAGTTCTTCTCTCCTTGTTGTATCAACTTCTTCCTCTATTGCATCTTCAACAACCACTTCTCCCCTTTTCACTTGCAATTCTGGCCACTTGTCTCCTTTCAGTGTCTCTCTGGTCTTTGATCTTTCTTGTGGCAACCCTTCACCCTCCTCTGGCTCTATGGGATTCTCTCTTGATGGACCTGCAATCTGCTCAGGAGGAGTTTGGACACTATGACTCTCTTCCACCTCAACTCCTTTGCCTTCTGGGTCTGACAATTGCTCTAGTTCATTTCCATAATCGTCTGCTTCTGGGAGAACCTCCCTCTGATTAGGATCTCCTGTTGCCTCAGTTGAGATAGGCTCACCGTCACCCCTCTGGATCTCTTCTCCTTCGTCTCTGACTGGAGTGACCAAGCCGTCCTCAACGGGCTCTCCTTCTGTCTCAGTTCCCCTTCGATCACTCTCCGGCCCTGAGACTTCCTTCTCTGTTGTTGGTACTTTCAACAACTCAACTTCTTCATCAGTTGGACACATCACCTTTTTCGTGTGACTGGTGTGGATCCCGTTCGGAATTCCCACACACTTCACAGCAGTAGTAGTCGTTAATATCACTTGATATGGCCCCTTCCAACGTGGCTCCAAACACGATTTCCTTACATGTTTCTTGATGACAACCCAGTCACCAGCTTTTAGGTTGTGTCTTGGATCATTTCTTGGTGGCAGGGTGGCAGCTTCCACCTGGTGAGAAAAAGAGCAGACCAAATCAGCCAGACCCTTGCAGTAGTCCAACACCTTATCATCCGTGATATTCACAAGAGCATTTGCAGGCATTGTGGGCAGTCTCATAGCTCGGCCTATGAGAATCTCATGAGGGGACAGTCCTGTTTTCTTGTTAGGTGTATTCCTCAGTGACATTAGCACCAAAGGCAACGCATCGGGCCATTTCAAATTTGTGGCTGCACACATTTTTGCCATTCTCGACCAGGGTACCGTTCATCTGCTCCACTAGTCCTGATGCTTCAGGGCGGCAACTCCAATGCAACTTCTGCTCAATATTCAATGCTGCACACAATAGCTTAACCACCTCGGGTTGAAGTGACTTCCCCTATCTGATTCTAAAGAGATCGGAAACCCGAAACGTGGTATCAATTCTCTAAGCAGAAGCTTCGCTACTGTGAGGCTTTCATTCCTGCATGAAGGGTATGCTTCAATCAAGTGACTAAAGATACACACAATCACCAACACATATTTCAAACCTCCACACACGGGCATCTCAATAAAATCCAATTGTATTCTGCTAAATGGACCTCCAGATCTTCCAATGTGGCTCAAATTCACCACAGTCCCTTTCCCCACATTCATCTGTTGACAGATGATACACCTATGACAAATCACTTCTCCAGCTTGTCTGAACTTCGGGTTAAACCAGTCAATCTTGAACAACCTGATCATGGCATCCCTCCCAATATGTGCTTGACCATGGTAAAACCTTGCAAATTGTGACAGAAGACTGTTCGGCAAGACCATTTTCCCTTCGTCTGAGACCCATAAGTCGTCTGGCCTTTGTACGCATTGCATCCTAACCCAAGAACGCTTCTCATCTTTGCTGGCCCACCCTGCAACAATCTCAACTCTTCCATCATGTCAATTACCCTTAATGCCTAACCTGTGCATGTTTCATTTTCTGTTTCAGGTAACAATTCCCACTGATCCTTAAACAATATACAGTTCAATGCGCAAAACCTTGCTACTTGATCCGCATATCCATTTCCCATTGAAAGAAAGTCTTGTGATTTCAGGTGTGCACTGCATTTCACCATGGCAGTTTCATGAGGTAACTGAATCGCGTGCAACAACTCCTTAATTCTCTCACCATTTTTCACTGGAGAACCAGAAGAGGTCAAGAAACCCCTCTGTGACCATAATTGGCCAAAATCATGGACAATTCCGAATCCGTATCGGCTATCAGTATAGATAGTCACTCTCTGCTGGGCAGCGGCATGGCAAGCTCTAGTAAGAGCAACCAATTCAGCTACTTAAGCAGAATATACTCTTTCAAGCCAAGACGCTTCCAGCATACCAGAAATCGTACATACAGCATATCCGGCTCTCAGCATTCCTACTGAGTCTCTCAAACATGAGCCATCGACAAAGATAATTTGGTCATTTTCTTCCAATTAGGTATCTTTAATATCATGCCTCGGTTTGGTGCACATTTCTGATACCTTAAGACAATCATGTTCGACATCTTCAACATTTTCAACCTCTGTGTTTTCATTTGGAAGCAAAGTTGCCGGGTTCAACACTGTGCATCTTTTCAACGTTACATTTGGTGACCCCAATATAATCGTTTCGTATTTGGTCAGTCTTGCATTTGTCATGTGCTGCATTTTAGTACAGGTCATCAGGATTTCAACTGAGTGAGGGACCATGACTGTTAAAGGATGTCCCATCAACATGCCTTCACACTGTGTGAGGCTTTGTCCAACTGCTGCTACTGCACGTAGACAACCCGGTAAGGCTGCTGCAACTGGGTCCAAAGTAGCTGAAAAATATGCTACTGGTCGGTTTACACCTCCATGGACCTGTGTCAGGACAGACAAAGAACATGCATCACGTTCATGACAAAACAGAACAAAAGGCTTCGTGCAATCAGGCATACCTAAAGCTGGAGCCCTGCACATGCTCTCTCTTAATTCAGTAAACACTTTCCTTTCCTTCTTTTTCAACACTATGACATCTGGCCCTTCCTTGACTGTCAGACTCACCAATGGCTTGGAGATGACTGAGAAATTCGGAATCCACTGACGACAGTAACCCACCATTCCTAGAAACATCCTAACATCTCTCTGTGTTGTTGGGGGATTCATCTGTAATAGTGCAGTTACTCTTTCTCTGGATAACTTCCTCGACCCTTTCTCAATTAGATGACCTAAGTACTTCACCTCTTTCTGGCAATATTGCAGTTTCTTTGGGGACACCTTGTGTCCGTTCTTTCCCAGGTGATTCAGTAAGGCAATCGAATCATACTTGTACTCATCCCTCGTTTTGGAAGCAATCAACAAATCATCGATGTACTGCGCTAGAGTCGATTGAAAAGGCAATTCCAATGACTCCAAATCCTTCTTCAGTATTTGGTTGAATAAGGAAGGTGATTCCGAAAACCCTTTAGGAATTCAACACCAACTGTAAACCTTGTCCAGGAATTTAACACTAAAGAGAAATTGGTTGTCCTCATGAAGAGGCACAGAAAAGAACGCTTGGGACAGATCAATTACTGTGAACCACTCTGCATCACATGGAACCTGGAACATAATCACAGCTGGATTTGGCACCACTGGGCAGCATTTCACCACTATGTCATTGATCTTTCTCAAATCTTGGACAATTCGAACCTTCCCACAAGGCTTTCTCAGTCCCATTATTGGTGAATTACATGGACTGCTCATCACTTCTCTCAAGACTCCTTGTCTCACAAAGTCGGCAATTAATTGCGCCACCTTTATAAGGATATCTTGCTCCATATGGTATTGCGGTACCTGGGGGAACACAGCATTTGGCTTTACATTGACTTTAACTGGTTCTACTCCTTTTATCAGTCCTACTTCTTTCCCTGTCAAGTCCCACACCTTCTCTTGGACTGTTCCTTGCAAGTCTGCCGGGAGATCAGCCACTGTGAACATCGGGAAGAAGTTAATCAGAGGATATTCCTCATCTGTGGTCTCCGATTCAGGCTCTGAAACATGCTCCTCTTCCCCTTCATCATCACTGTTTGTCTGGACCTCAATTCCCTCACTGGAACAGGTGATTGAACAACTTGTCTTTCACAATAAGTCTCTTCCCAGTAGGGACAGAGGACTTGAATCGCAAACCACAAAGCGGTGCAACCCCTGAAAAGTGCCAAGCTCAACCTGAACCGGATCTGTGATCGGGTTTGTCAGGAGCTGGTTTGCCACTCCTACTACCTTGACTGTACGTCCCGAAAGGGGCAGTTTCAGAACCTCTGCACTTCTGACTGTAGAGTGTGTAGCTCCTGTGTCAACCAAGAATGAAACCTTGTGCCCCATTACCTTCCCCTGAACATAGGGCCCTTTCTGATCTACCTCTAAGGACGCTGCAAGCCTACACTCCTCGCTATCTGAACTCTCATCCGACCATTCATTGTTTATTCCATTCTCACCACGCAATGGGAACTGTTGCACTGTGTTATTTTGACTCATTCTTTGACCTGCGACCTGTTGAGGAAGCATCACCTGTTGCTGTTCCATTGGCGCTAAAGGCACTTGCATTTGCTGTCTAGGTACCATGGGAACCTGCTGTTCATTTGTTGCATCAGCATTGGCTGTATACGCTGCATCTGCACCTGCTGCATGGGTTGAAAACCCTGCATCTGATTCATGTTGTTCTGAAAGTTCAGATTAGGACTTCTCAGTCTCTGTCCTTTCACATTTTGAAATGCACTGACATCGTTGCCTTGTTGAACAACACCCTCCTGCACCATCATCGGGCACTCCCGTTTCCAATGTCCAATGACCCCGCAAGCATGACAAGGTAACATCTTCTTCATTCCCTGTACATCGTTTTGAACTACTACAGTGTTCAAATCGGGACTTCGATTCACAAAACCTCCTCGACCTCTGCCTCTTACTTGTGCCTGAAACATCCCGTTTCCTTGCAGCTGTTGCACCATCTGCTGTAGACAACCTTCCTGCATTCCTGACTGTGCTGCCTTAATTTTCATCACCATCGCTTTCTCCTTCAACTTCCTCTGCTTTAACTCAATCTCGTCACTACAGTACTTCGCATACTGCAACACCTCGTCGATCGACTTTGCTTGCCAACAAATCAAGTGATTCTTAATCATCTGGCTAATCTAAGGCCTCAACCCTTCAACAAACCTAAACACAAAGTGATTCATGTCCTTTGCCTCAACAACCTCTGTACCGCTGTAGTGCTTAAACGCCTTTAACAACCTCTCATAATAGGCGTGTATCGACTCCTTGGCTTCTTGCGCCATCCAATCAATCTTTTGCCAGTCAATATTCTTTGGCTAAACCCTCAGCTGTTGGGCTGTCAAACCCTTTAGTGAGATATTCCCCGCCTGCGCTAAAGGTGTCTGCGGTATATTCGCACTCGAGATCTGCAGAGTTAACAGTCTCGAACCTGTCTGTCTCATTGCTTCTGGAGGAGCCCCAAGACCTAGATCCTTCGAATGTCGGTTCCACTGGAGTCATCCCTTGAGAGCTCCCTAAGAACCCTCCTCTTGTCATCTCTTGAGTCATTATCTCTTGGTCGCATACACTAGGTTTCGCCTGCGCATAAAATGGTACTGGTGGACCAACTGTAATGGGCAAAGATATGGCGGCTGGCGGCTGCCTGCTTCCCAAAACCTGTGGTGTATTAACTCCCACATTCTGGTTCATTACTGGTGCCATAGTTAACTGCGGTCCTGTGACCGAAGTATAATTCGGAATCATTTGTTGCTGTACCTGGGGCAGTAAAGGTGGAGTGGGATTAGTCTCAATCAACTTTGGTCTCGAGTATACCGGCTCTGTCGGCACCATCAGATTTGTTGTAGTCTCTAAGATTGGGACATCAGGGTAAAGTCTCTGAACCTGTATTGGTTGCAGCTGAGATTGCATACCTGGAGAAGTGGACACGCTAAAACTACTCTGCACCGGAACTGGTGTTGTGACAGGACTAACCTGTATCGGATTCGTTGTCACCGTCTCTTGGGTCGAACCTGCAGGACATGTACTAGTACTCGGTCTATTGTCATCTATTGCATATGGCGGCGGTTGGTCATTCGGTAACTGATTAAGGAACTCATCATCATCTGAGTCATCTACCTCTGGCCAGGGCTTCCTAGCCTCTTTGTCTTTGGAAGGACTTTTGTCAGTCTTACAAGTGGCTTTCCCCCCCCTTGTCTTCACCTTCTTGAGCTATGGCTGGAAACAGCAAGACCCCCTCTATTGTTTCTCTCCTCCAAACTCTCTGTGCACTATCCCACCTAGCCTCCACTAGTGTCTTTTCTGCCTTTCTCATCCTCCTCTCAAATTTCTGTTGCTGTTGTCGTATTGCCATCAGTTCCCAAATTGCTAACGCCTCAAACTGTGCTGGCCTCGGAGGTGGTTTTACTCATTTAGCACCCTCCGCAAATTTTCCAAAATCCTTATATTGAACGTTCCGTGCTCCAGAAATGCCAAACACCCTTCTTTCTCTGTCGCTTTGCACCATTGCATTCGCCATAAACATGGCACGACCCCTTTTCCTCCATTACAGCATAAGCCGCTGTATCCTCCGGCGGTGTAACTTCCACTACACTCGCAGTAATATATACATCTCCCCTCAAAGTGCTCTTTAAAGCCTTGAAAATGTCATTTTTGCGTCTTTTATTTTGTTCACAATCGAATCAGGAAGTGACTTTAATTCCCAGAACTCCCTTCGCCTACCTTCTCAAACAATTGCCTCTCACGGATGGCTGCCAATCCGTGTGCGACCCTCCTCACTAACCGACCTATACCAGCGCTGCTCCAATGACGTCACACTCACACGCACTGCGGCTGACAAAGTCTTGCGGCTTGTCTTCCCACTCTCAATTCGCACAAAACGAATGCAATATATTGCGAGCACCAACAAAACTCAAATTTGCCGGTTTACTACAGGAAAGGGTAACACAATCGCTTCAGAACTTGACAGAGATTTTGCTTAGCCTCGGCCGCTATTCTCTCCTTCTCAGATCCCGCACTAGCAAGCAAAATTTGACCCGCAAATTTTACTCTCGACTTGTCAATGGGTTGTTCTAGTGCACTTTAGAACTCACCAAATCTCCATCGAAGTTTTCATTCACTCACTTTGACTCATACTCGACTCGTCGATTTTACCATTGACCTATTAAACCGCACAAATTACAACATAAACCAAGTGTCTCATACACTTAGCAATATACTCCGGAGTCTTAGACCACGCAGGGTCCGTACATCATCAACAACCATGTGGACAATTTTTGAGCACAAAGCGCCACACTCACATGAAGTTCGCCGACTTCCCTACTCTCATACTGCGGAGTACGTAAACTCCTACTAAAACATCATCATCTGGCCTAAAATTCTCACAAACCTCAGTTCACCTGCGGTATGCATAAGCTGTGCAAGCGCAAAACCTACTTCATCCACACTATCACTAGAACGCCGAGAACATACTCAAACTCCCTTCAGCAAGCTCAGAGATTGCGGGAAAGTCATTCGGGACTTAGGGGGCCATCATTTCTCCAATTTCATAATTGAAAAAAGAACAACTTTCCCAAAAAAAAAAAAATATTCTGATACACCTTGCTTATTTTCAAACTACGCCCATCAATTTCTACCAGACCTTTTGAACCATTAACCCTATCAAACAGTTGTCCCCCGTCCTGGGGCCCCCAGGGGCCAAACCGCCCACGCTGCTAACAAGACTGTTATCAACCGTAATCTTCCGTACTGGGGCCACAAAGAGCCAAACCGTCCTCTGCTACCAGAAACTGGTAGCGCGTCAGAGCCTTGATAAGTAAACTTACAAGGAGACACGCCTCGGTCGATGAACCTTTGGACCACATTCGGGGACTTCCCAGTACGAGATGTCTTTTGGCATCACAAATCAATTGATCAATATCTCAACAACAATCGCAATAACTAATCATCAAGCTAATCAATAACCTTTAATGAGAGTCAATAAAGTGGACACACCATGACCTTTCGGTCATGAATAACTACACCAATTTAGTTAAGTGTTAGGATATTTATTTCCTTATTAGTTACAATCTAAAGTCATTTCTGTTAATCTCATTAGCGATTCATCTCATTAGTAACTCTTCAGATTTGCAATTAGAAACGCATTTAATCAATGCATAGAGAATATTCATTCAGTATTAACACGTCATTAATAAGAAGCAACTTAGCAGTGCATAATTCAACGAAGCAAGAACTCAGTCATTTGTCTATTTGTGCCAGATATTAGTGAACACCTTAACTAACCTCGAATTAGCATCAGCATGTTGGGCTTCATGCAAAACAATTTGGCAAACACAAATTTGGAAAACTTCTAACTATGGCCTCTGTCAAAAGAGCAGTTGGTACCTAGAAAGAAAAGACAAACAGACAATTACAATTTTTCATCAGATAGTTACCCATCCAATGGATCAGCAAACAGCGTCAGTCTTCGTCCTCAGGACATCAGTCGTTTTCATCATCAGCAAAGATAGGACAGGGCAAAGTCTCAGTATGGCATAGCTAAGGAACAAGAACTTCCCTCATATGGAGGAGAAGTAAGTATCGGGTAAGGAATAAGTAAAGGATGATTTAGAGTATCAGGACGAACAAACGGCAAAGTCTCAAAGGAAATGGCCTAAATGGCTCAGTAGAACGGCAAAGAATGGCTTGGAGTGGAATGTTCAATTTCTCCTCAGATCATGCAGTTAAATCAATACTGCCTAATTTACTCCTAATTCCTCATTGGATAATAACTGGTGCATCGTTATCTCTGTCCAATAATTCTTCATGCACTTCACTAGAATTTTCCACAAACCACAGTTCTCATGTCGTTGATTGGCCCATGTTATTGACGTCTTCATCCGTTGGAATGTCAGGTAAGAAAAGTTACACTTTACGCTCCAGTCAGTAGCTCTATTGTTTTCTCCTACTCCAGGCAGCCTTGCACCTGTTTCGAATTACACTGTTGCATTCAGCAAGAATGTCTCCTTGAGCAAGTCGGGTCCCATGAGAAAACATTTACTACGGCTACACACACATCTAGCTTCTGGAAAAGTACAGTTTCGTGTCCTTCATGAAAACAGCACATTGCACGTTAGAAAAACACAGTTTAATATGAGACCAGGCAGCTAGGCCCAGACCCTCGCTAAAATGAGGCCTAATACTTAATGAGCAAACTCCTAATTCATGACTCTAATTATGATATGCTAATATAAATTCAAAACATTAGTACATAATTAATTCAGCATTAATAACTTTCATTTAGTCTTCGTATACATTGGTAGCCACTCCCCGTGGGCACATTTCAAATGCGTGCATTATTTTCTACGTTAACCAATTTTCTATGTAGCTTCATTACACAATATATTGCAAGCTTTTCATATTAATATTGCTTTAAAAAAACACACTCCAACAGTATCCTCCACATTACATTTAGCTTTTAGTGCAGTAGTAAGCAGCGAGTGTGCCTTGATTCCAACTTTGTAGAACCTCTATTTTAATGCAAGTAATGCATTCCCCGACCTGCTAATCAACAGCATATGTATTTGCCTCCAAATAACTCGGACCCTTCTGAAACCTGCCTTTTGCCCAGATTATCTGTGTATTCCCTTCTCTTCCTTTAGTTTTTTCTATAGGGTCTCCTACACTAGTTCCATATTTCTCCTTGTTGCAGCTGATAGTGTTATAAGGTTGCCCGTAATGCTACCTTTAGTGCCTCCCATTGGGTCATCCATTCCATAGCTGAACGAATCATGTAGTCCCTAATCTTCTTTGCTATTTCTGCTCTATTAACTGAGTCGTGCAGTAGGGGATATCTCCAGAGTAGCCACTTTTGGTCACTTGGGGCTGTGCTTAGTCCTCTAAAGGTAAGCCTACTCAGAGCACAGTCAGCTATTGTAACATACTCTTTTCTTCCAAACGTTACTAGACCTGCTAATTCACTAAACAGGAGAATCATGACTATGTGTGAGTATGTTTCCTGAACATGAGAAAAACACGTATAGTCTCTGACTGTTGGGCGCAACACCTTCCATGCATCCCTTAGTCCTAAGTCTACAAGGTGTTTCATGCTTCATTTGGCATTTGTCTACCCCTGAAAGGCTTGTAGGTTTTTCAGAATTGTGGCCATGAGTCTGTCCTTCCCCTGGTTTGGTGCTTAGGATGGACCTATCATAAAGGAATCATTCCCCACCTGACTTTCAATACAGATGCTTTTTCTATGGTTGTCCGTCAGGGTTTCAGACATTGTCTCTGTTGAATTCCTTATCGAGACTGCTAAAACACATATCCTGTTTGCAGCAGGGGCAGAAAGTGCTTTTCAGTGGTTCTTAAACTGTGATCGGGGGACCCCAGATGGTAAGTAATATTAACAGAATAATAAGGTAAAGTAAATAAAGAAGCAGAAAGTTAAACTGTAAATTTTAAAACGTTCTGTAAATTTGAAGGCTAAAAATGAGAAAATAGAGGCATAGAAATAACTTGATACTCTCAAATTCATTACTGTAAATTGTCAAACCTAATATAGTATGGACAGTAGGGACGATGAGTCGCCTCAATTGAATTTGGAAAACCTCTGATCTTCTGATTAGAATTAAGATTTTGATTTTTCTATATTTAACTATTAATTGAATCAAAGATTTCACCATTTGTTTATTTGTTTTGTGAATGCTTGTTTCCATATTTTTCGGTATTGTTGTGGAGTTCCAATCATCTGAATTACTTAGACCTGTGTCCCTGGATACCAGTAATGCCTCGGTGGTAGTCCCTGAATTCCAATAATGATTCTGAGGGTTTCCCGGATTCCGATGATGTTTGTGTGGGAGTTCACAGTAGTCAAAAGGTTAAGAACCGCTGGTGTAGTGTTTTGATATGAATGTTCCCAAATCACCTCTTTTCAGTTCTGTTTCCTGTGTAGGACCACTTCTGCTTTCACCTCATCCAGCCTGATAAATGTTCTTGCTCTTTATGCAGAGGAGTTTAGGGCCAGATGTAGCAAAGGTTTTTCCCCATTTTGGGGGTCATTACAACCCTGGCGGATGGCGGAGAACCGGCGTTAAGACCGCCAACAGGCTGGCGGTCCTACCTTGGTGAATTATGACCATGGAGGTTACCGCCATGGTCATCCGCTGGTTCTCTGTCCCGCCCGCCGGGCTGGAGACCTGGGTCTCCAGCCCTGCGGCCGTCAGTATACCGCTGGCGGTATTTAGACCCGGCTTACCGCCGTGGATTTCCAGCGGTTTGAACCGCCATGAAATCCATGGCGGTAAGCACTATCAGTGCCAGGGAATTCCTTCCCTGGCACTGATAGGGGTCTCCCTCACCCCCCACCGTATCCTCCACATTACATTTAGCTTTTAGTGCAGTAGTAAGCAGCGAGTGTGCCTTGATTCCAACTTTGTAGAACCTCTATTTTAATGCAAGTAATGCCTTCCCCGACCTGCTAATCAACAGCATATGTATTTGCCTCCAAATAACTCGGACCCTTCTGAAACCTGCCTTGTGCCCAGATTATCTGTGTATTCCCTTCTCTTCCTTTAGTTTTTTCTATAGGGTCTCCTACACTAGTTCCATATTTCTCCTTGTTGCAGCTGATAGTGTTATAAGGTTGCCCGTAATGCTACCTTTAGTGCCTCTCATTGGGTCATCCATTCCATAGCTGAAGGAATCATGTAGTCCCTAATCTTCTTTGCTATTTCTGCTCTATTAACTGAGTCGTACAGTAGGGGATATCTCCAGAGTAGCCACTTTTGGTCACTTGGGGCTGTGCTTAGTCCTCTAAAGGTAAGCCTACTCAGAGCAGTCAGCTATTGTAACATACTCTTTTCTTCCAAACGTTACTAGACCTGCTAATTCACTAAACAGGAGAATCATGACTATGTGTGAGTATGTTTCCTGAACATGAGAAAAACACGTATAGTCTCTGACTGTTGGGCGCAACACCTTCCATGCATCCCTTAGTCCTAAGTCTACAAGGTGTTTGATGCTTCATTTGGCATTTGTCTACCCCTGAAAGGCTTGTAGGTTTTTCAGAATTGTGGCCATGAGTCTGTCCTTCCCCTGGTTTGGTGCTTAGGATGGACCTATCATAAAGGAATCATTCCCCACCTGACTTTCAATACAGATGCTTTTTCTATGGTTGTCCGTCAGGGTTTCAGACATTGTCTCTGTTGAATTCCTTATCGAGACTGCTAAAACACATATCCTGTTTGCAGCAGGGGCAGAAAGTGCTTTTCAGTGGTTCTTAAACTGTGATCGGGGGACCCCAGATGGTAAGTAATATTAACAGAATATTAAGGTAAAGTAAATAAAGAAGCAGAAAGTTAAACTGTAAATTTTAAAACGTTCTGTAAATTTGAAGGCTAAAAATGAGAAAATAGAGGCATAGAAATAACTTGATACTCTCAAATTCATTACTGTAAATTGTCAAACCTAATATAGTATGGACAGTAGGGACGATGAGTCGCCTCAATTGAATTTGGAAAACCTCTGATCTTCTGATTAGAATTAAGATTTTGATTTTTCTATATTTAACTATTAATTGAATCAAAGATTTCACCATTTGTTTATTTGTTTTGTGAATGCTTGTTTCCATATTTTTCGGTATTGTTGTGGAGTTCCAATCATCTGAATTACTTAGACCTGTGTCCCTGGATACCAGTAATGCCTCGGTGGTGGTCCCTGAATTCCAATAATGATTCTGAGGGTTTCCCGGATTCCTTTGATGTTTGTGTGGGAGTTCACAGTAGTCAAAAGGTTAAGAACCGCTGGTGTAGTGTTTTGATATGAATGTTCCCAAATCACTTCTTTTCAGTTCTGTTTCCGGTGTAGGACCACTTCTGCTTTCACCTCATCCAGCCTGATAAATGTTCTTGCTCTTTATGCAGAGGAGTTTAGGGCCAGATGTAGCAAAGGTTTTTCCCCATTTTGGGGGTCATTACAACCCTGGCGGATGGCGGAGAACCGGCGTTAAGACCGCCAACAGGCTGGCGGTCCTACCTTGGTTAATTATGACCATGGCGATTACTGCCATGGTCATCCGCCTGTTCTCCGTCCCGCCCGCCGGGCTGGAGACCTGGGTCTCCAGCCCTGCGGCCGTCAGTATACCGCTGGCGGTATTTGGACCCAGCTTACCGCCGTGGATTTCCAGCGGTTTGAACCGCCATGAAATCCATGGCTGTAAGCACTATCAGTGCCAGGGAATTCCTTCCCTGGCACTGATAGGGGTCTCCCTCACCCCCCACCCCCACCCCGACTCCTTCCCCTACACCCCCCACCACCCCTGCCACCCCCCAAAGGTGGCAGGGCCCCCCTCCCCACCCGACCCCCAACATAACAATACTCACACACACCCGACACGCATGCAGGCACCACCAACACACATACGCACACACCCTGACATACATGCCCACAGCCACACACACAGTCAGGCACGCACACCCATATTCAAACATACACGCACACATCCATACAGACATACCCACAGCCATACATGCACTCATTCCCCTACACACAACACCCCGCAAGCATACATGCACTCACACACCCCCTCTACATACTCACACGCACACACCCATGCACGCACACAACACCCCCCTCCCCTAACGGACGATCGACTTACCTGTTCCGTCGATCCTCCGGGAGGGGACGGGAGCTGTGGGGGCAGCTCCGCCGACACCGCCACGCCAACAGAACACCGCCACGGCAAATCACAGGACGTGATTCGCTGGGCGGTGTTCTGTTGGCGTGGCGGTAGAGGTGGAGCAACCTCCACTTCCCCGCCGCCCGCAAGTATGGCTGTTGGCGGCTCTCCGTCGGAATAACGACGGAGAGCAGCCAACAGTCATAATACGCCGAGTGGCAAACCGCCTGCACAGGTGGTCTTCCACACGGCGGTCCCTCGCCGAGGTCGTAATGACCCCCTCTGTGTCTATGGGAAAAAGTGTTTGTACATATGGCCCTTGGTCCCCTCACATTATATGAGGGTACTGTGAATTCTAACACATCCGCTGGGCTCCATGCCAATCTCTTGACCCATAGTCATTTTGGGTCATTTTCCACAAGTTCCCTCAATCTGTGCTACCAGATTCCCTTAATCTGTGCTATGAAATAACTATGCTGCAGTCTTCAATATCTTCATGATCCAAACTGTGTTCTAAGTGAAAGGCACAGAATCCTATTCTATTCTGTTAGACTTGGAAAGCGCATGGCTACCTGGAGGCTTCCCAGCGCTAAATCCAAAACTGCAATGGGACTGGTAAGAGGCTAGTTCACAAACAGCCAAGTTTTCAAAGCCTTTCTAAAAGGTAGTTCTCGGTCCAGTTGACGTAGTACAATTAGTAAAGAGTTCCACAGATTGGAAGCCAGGAGAGAAAACAAACGACCTCCCCATCTTGACTTAAGGATCTTAGGTACTATCAGAAGGTGAGCAGTGGACGATCTGAGTGGCCTACCTGAAATGCAAGGTGTGGCCAGAGATTGTAACAGCAGTGGGCCTTTACTCTAGCCTTTATGATAGAGGGTTCTGTACATACTCACAGTGCCTTGAACTGCACCTGCTGCTCCACCGGAAACCAGTGAAGTTCGACCAAAGGATTTCTAGCAGACTGATGCCTCTGGATCTTCAAGAAGAGGCAAACAGCAGCAATTTTAATAACCTGCATCCCTTTTAACACATATCAGGTAGAGCAGAAATACAGAGAAGTCCTATAGCTTTCTAAACATTCAGAGAATGCCGTGGCAGCTTGCTGCAAGCTTTTTAGTTAGACAGTCCATCGCAAGGTTGTTATCAAGCCAGTCACCCAAGCTCTTTATCAGGCTTTTTGGGCTCGGAAGGCCCCTGAGACATTTAGGCCAACATGTCTGTGAATAAATTCTGATACTGTTGCCCAGCAACATAATTTCTTTTTCATCCCCATTAAGTTTAAGGGAACAATTTGACATCCAGCTGGCCACTTTCTGTATGCAAGATAGTTGCAGGCAATTCAAGCCAAGTTCTAGAAAGACTGACATGACTAATTGGATGTCGGCCAAATAGGAGACTATTGACAACCCAAAAGATTGTACAATTCCTGCTAAGGAGTGCATATATATGTTGAAGAGGCTGGTGCCTAAGACTGAGCCCTAGAGTACCCCGCAGCTCAATGGGAGACTGTCCGAGTAACAGGACTAGTCCGACACTTGAAAGGTCCTATCCTCGAGGAAGGAAGTGATCCATTTTAGTTTCCTGTATTCAATACCTGCATCTGAGATTCTCTGAGTGAGTGCAGCATGATCAACAGTGTCAAAAGCCGCACTGAGGTCTAGGAGGATAATTGCTGTGGAACCTCCTTGATTCAGGAGCCATCTCAGTTCCTCCACCACAGCTAACAGTGCCATACTGTGTTGTGGTCTAAACCCCATTTGAGTGGGGTGGAGGACTTTGTTTGACTCAAGGAAGATGGAAAGAATTTAGATACTCCTGGCAGCAAGGAGATGGGCCTATAATTGCCCACACATAAAGAGTCCAGGCCGGGCTTTTTAATAGCAGTTTTAGCACGGTATGCTTCCATTGGGGAGGGACCAGCAACTGGTTAAGGACATGTTCAACATATCCAAAAGGACATGGAAAATACTATCTGATCCTTGTCCAAGAATATTGAGGTGGCTGGGTCTAAAGGAGACCTGACTTCACCTTGCTGAAAAAGTCTGTAAGGAGGCTCAGTGTAATGTCAGGGAAAGCAGGGAGGCCTAGTTTAGGGTGCTCTAGGGCATCCCTCTTAGACAGAAGATCAGACAAATTTGGCCTGTCAGGGAAAGAGGATTAGATGTCCATTATCTTCTTTTGGAAAGTTATTACTGTGCTTCCCTGAGAGCTGGCTAGGTTAGATTCAATAGGCTCAGTGGTAGATTTTAGGATCTGAAAAATGTATTTTGATGAGTTGGAGGAATTGTCTATCTTTGCAGTAAAATAGGAGGATTGGGATATTCTACTTTCAGAGTGGTAATTTCTAATAGCTTTCATATATTCTGATTTGCTTGACTCGCTGTTAGAAATGGGGTCTTTGGTTGGCAGTCAGTTTACCCCCTGTCCAAGCAAGGACCCTCACTCTAGTCAGGGTAAAAGAAAATCACCCTCAGCTAACCCTTGCTTACCCCATTGGTAGCCTGGCATGAGCAGTAGGCTTAAACTCAGAGTGCTAGGTGTAAAGTATTTGTACTAACACACACAATAAATTAATGAAAACACTACAAAATGACACAACACAGGTTTAGAAAAATAGAGAATATTTATCTAAACAAAACAAGACCAGAATGACAACAATCCACAATACACAAGTCAAGTTATCACAAAAAATGCAAAAAGAGTGTTCATGTGATTTTAAAAACACACTAACACTGTTAGCGTGAAAATGTACCTTGGGTGCGTCAAAAATAACCCTGCACGGGTGAGTGTGCATCAAAAAGGGCTTGCGATGCATCGATTTCACTCACGAGCAAGACATTGCGTTGTTTCTCCTTTCGTCGGATCAGGGCGCGTTGTTTCTTCTCTCTGCAGGAGGGTGATGCGTCGATCTGGTCAGCACTCTCGAGTCCGGGCAGGCCTTGCGTTGTTTTTACATGCCCAGCAGTATTTGCGTCTGAAATTCAGCCGCATGATGATCCTAAAAACATGCAGCGCGTGTTGCAATCTCACCATCCTCAGTTAGCGATGCTGCGCGTCGTTTCTCCAACTCCGTGTGTCGATCCTTTGGTCACGTTGCAGACGAGCGTCGATTTTCAGCTGCGAAGCCGGACGCACTCTGATTTTTCAGCCGCAGAAAGGGGTTGCCTCCCTGCAGGGCGTTCTGTGCATGGATTTCTTCCTCTTAGGCTGCCAGCTTCTCTTTTCATGGTCCCAGGAATTGGATGGGCACCACATGGCAGAGTAGGAATCTCTCCAGAGACTCCAGGTGATGGCAGAGAGAAGTCTTTGCTGTCCCTGAGACTTCAAACAACAAGAGGCAAGCTCTAAATCAAGCCCTTGGAGATCTTCACAAGATGGAAGGCACTCAAAGTCCAGTATTTGCCCTCTTACTCTGGCAGAAGCAGCAACTGCAGGATAGCTCCACAAAGCACAGTCACAGGCAGGGCAGCTCTTCTTCCTCAGCTCTTCAGCTCTTCTCCAGGCAGCGGTTCCTCTTGGTTTCCAGAAGTGTTCTAAAATCTGTGGTTTTGGGTGCCCTTCTTATACCCAATTTCTCCTTTGAAGTAGGCCTACTTCAAAGCAAAGTCTCTCTTGAATGTGAAATCCTGCCTTGCCCAGACCAGGCCCCAGACACTCACCAGGGGGTTGGAGACTGCATTGTGTGAGGGTAGGCACAGCCCTTTCAGGTGTGGGTGACCACTCCTCCCCAGCACAGATGGCTCATCAGGAAATGCAGACTACACCCCAGCTCCCTTTGTGTCACTGTCTAGTGTGAGGTGCAACCAGCCCAACTGTCAAACTGACCCAGACAGGGAATCCACAAACAGGCAGAGTCACTGAAATAGTATAAGCAGGAAAATGCTCACTTTCTAAAAGTGGCATTTTCAAACACACAATCTTAAAATCAACTTTACTAAAAGATGCATTTTTAAATTGTGAGCTCAGAGACCCCAAACTCCACATGTCCATCCACTGCCAAAGGAAAACCACACTTTAATCATATTTAAAGGTAGCCCTCATGTTAACCTATGAGAGGGACAGGCCTTGAAACACTGAAAAACACATTTAGCAATATTTCACTGCCAGGACATATAAAACACATTACTATATATCCTACCTTAACCATACACTGCACCCTGCCCTTGGGGCTACCTAGGGCCTACCATAGGAGTGTCTTACATGTAAGAAAGGGGAAGGTTTAGGTCTGGTCGAATTTACAGTTAAAAACGGCATACACAGACACTGCAGTGGCAGGTCTGAGACATGATTACAGAGCTACTTAGGTGCGTGGCGCAACCAGTGCTGCAGGCCCACTAGTAGCATTTGGTTTACAGGCCCTGGGCACCTCTAGTGCACTCTACTGGGGACTTACTGGTAAATCAAATATGCCAATCATGGATGAACCAATTACATACACATTTTGTAAAGGAGCACTTGCACTTTAGCACTGGTTAGCAGTGGTAAAGTGCCCAAAGTGACAAAAACAGCAAAATCAGAGTCCAGCACACATCAACAACCTGGGAAACAGAGGCAAAAGGTTAAGGGAGACCATGCCAAGGATGAAAAGTCTAACACTCGCCATATTACTTTCTGCATTTCCTCTCTAGGTGCTGACATTCTTTTATTTAAAGAGAGTAAATGAGAGTTATATCAAGGAGATTTATTGCCATGCTGGGCACATTTGTGCCATGTCACCAGAATAACCAGATTTAGAGAGTTATTGATCCACTTGTTAAACGTAGAGGTAGCCACAATAATGTGGTCACATAGGTCAAGCTTTGTTTTACTCAAAGTGGCTGAACAATCCTTAGGGTTTAGGTTTGACCAGCGTTGATCCTTCCACCTGGCTAGAGGAGTGGATTGGGGGAGGAGGAGAACACAAAGTGATGGGTAGTAGAAAATTATCTTACCAACTTAATGGCAAAAGGCAGCACACTTGTAGGTTAGGAATATTGCTAAATACTAAATCAATATTATCATGGATAGGGCCCTCGGGCAATTGTGTGAATTGGAGAGAGGCAAGATCTTGGACAAAGTTCCTTGAAGCACCTATATTGGTGTCATCAACATGTACATTAAAATCACCCAGCACAGTGAAGTTGGCTTTATTCATGGCCAAGCTTGCAACCAAGTCGGGAATAGCTGTAAGAGGTGAGCATAAGGACCAGGAGGTCTATAAAGCAAGATTCCTGTGAGGGCAAAGGTGGAGGTAAGCAAAAAAGAGAAGACTTTCACAGTTCAAAAGACTAAGAGGTGTCAAAGTACATCTGAACGAATCTCTATAAATGATGACTCCCCTACCTCCTCCCTTATCATTCTATATCTACCCAAATTAAAAGGTAGCCAGGGGTAAGCCTTGAACTACATCAGGCAGGGAGCCCTCATAGAGCCGGGTTTTGGGTTAAAATAACACACTTGGCAAATTGTCAAGAATCAGAGAGAATATATCTAGTTTACGGGCTGGCAAGGAGCAACAGTTGGCCAAGTGCATACACCATTCTGCTGCTCAGTGTCAAAACTAATCTGGCTGGGTCAGAGCTGGGGGTATATTGCACCGGTTTTGCAAGAGAGTGCCTCGATTGAATAGAGGCAGGAGTTTTTAGATTTAACGTGTAGTGCTCGCAATTGGTTGGAAGTTACCTTCGTTTGATTGCGAGGAGATGGGTCCCTGGCTCACAGTCCCGGTGGGAGGCGGGCAGGCACAGACAGGCTTCCTGGGTGTGGCCACGCTGCGACCTGAATTTATGGAGGACCACCCCAGAAAAAAACAACTAGAGCGCCTCACAAGATGGCGTCTCTAACGTTCAAACAGTCAAATGTGAAACCATACAATTTCCTTGGCAGTAATGTGAAACCATGCAAAATTTAGTAGTCACACACCAGTAATTCAATTGACCAAAACTTGCACTGCGCAAAAGCTGAAGAACAGTTCCTCTTGACAGTAAATTCTGCTACAAAATGGACATTTGTGATTAAAAAATTTAAAAAATCATTTCCACAGCATTCCAGTTTATTACATTGCACAATTCTCTATAACTAGCTCCACCCAACATAGCATGTTCAGGGAGAAACCATTGCCCTTCCGCAGGGTTTCACAGGTGCAAAACGGACAAACTGAGCAAAGGGCACTTGTAAATACTTATACTCACAGATCAGTTAACACTGATTCCTTTGGTATCCTTTTTATTCACCAGCTCCCAACATCTATCCCCTCCCTGGACTTTCCCTCATGTTGGTATCAAATGTAAAAAAAACAAATCTTCGTCTTTACCCCACATAAACCATGCAAAAAAGCGCATTTCACTGAGTATAAAACCCACAGGTCGGCCCCATGGCTCTCTCTCTATCTGGGTCTCTTGAGCTAGGCAATTGTGCTAGCGCAGGTGTATTATTAAAAGATTTTTAATGCGTGTTTATGTATTCTGAATAAGTGATTTGTGTAGAAAATATAATAACATAGAAAAATAATGCATGCATTTGAAAATATGATTGCGAAGAATGATCGCCAATGTTCACAAAGTGTACTTACTAATGAATTAATATTGTGATATGTTAAATATATGTTTGACTAATATAGTAGTATGTCATATTAAGGGTTATGCATTATGCTCTAGTTTATTAATTGTAGGCCTTAACTTAGCGAATGTCTTAGCCTCAGGCCTCATGTCAAAGCTGTATTTCTTAATGTTTAATAAATGTCTGTCCTAGAGAGTTAAATTGTGATTTTCCATTTTACATTTTGTGCTCGCAGCTGAGAATTGCTTCTCATGAGAACCAACTGCTAGAAGATGCTGTTCTCGTTAATGTTACATTTTGTGTGTAATGTGTGTGAGAATGACTTTCTCAGGAGAAGAACAATGGAGATACTGACTAGAGTAGAAGCTGCAACAATATTGTTACCTGAAAAGCCAGATGATGAGGACATTGCAGGACAACCAATCAACGACATGTGAACGGAGTAATAGAATTCATAGATTTGGAGTTTTAGTTTTATTGGATAAAGTGTGAAAATGCGATTAACTGACCAATAGGGATTTGGGAAGTAGTTTTAGTAGTTTTGACTTAACAAGACTGCACTGAGAGAAGACACCGTTACTGCCCAATTTCTTGCTGGCTGAAAGGTCAATATTTCCTTACACGCCTTGACAAGAGAGGTGTCTAACTTTAATGCTTAGAGACTTTTCGTTTCATGCTCTTTGATACTGAATCCTGATGCCTTGCTGATAGACTGATGCCCTGAGGACGAAGACTGACTCTTCTTGCTGATCCACACTGAGGATCAGTATTATAAATGAGACTGTTGATTATTATGCACATTTGTTTTTTTCTATCTAGGTACCAACTGCATTGCTTTGATAAGAGCCATAGTTAGATGTTTTTCAGAATTTGTGTTACTAAATTGTTTTGCTTGAAGCCCAACATGCTGATGCTAATCTGGTGTTAGTTAAGGATCCTCACTAATGAAATGATGCTAATAGAAGAATAATGTTTGATGAATTTCTCTGCTAAACTTAATGTATGTGATTACTTTGACGCAGTTAATCTTGCTGATTTGCACCATAACCTTAGAATGTGTTGTAGTTCAAGCTTTGATTAGATTACGTTTCTTCCGCCGCTTTGGACATCCTGTATTGTTTATGTATGTGTTTATTTTGATTTTGAGATTAATCTACATGACCTTAGCATTGTTAATATAAGGAAATAAATAGTCTAACCTTTACTAAAAGGTGTGGTTATTCATGACTGAAAGATCATGGTGCATGACAATTACTGACTCCATTTATTATTACCGTTATTGCTGGTTGTTGATTATGGATATTGTGTATTGATTATTGACTATGTACTGGAGCTATGGTAAGAACATCTTAATTGCGAGTCAAACGGTTCATCGACCTATTCGCCTCCCCTTGTAAGTTTATTTATTAAGGTTAGTCACGCTAACAGAATTGTTCAGTTATAGTCATTTATTGCTTCTCTTCAAGCAACAGCATACCCTTCACATTGTTTTCTCTTAAAAGACGTATTTCCCATTGGAGCATCCTTTCCAACATTGTCTGGTGTATCCATGAGCCTCTTGACACTCTCTCCTTTTTTGGGCGACCTTTGCAATCTTGTCAGACACCTTCTCTGTGCTTTCCACTTATTTCCTCCATGTTGGACTAGATCTTGTCTCCTATGGGGGCCTTGGTGAGCCTTTAGTTTTGTTTTGGATCCCTAAAGAAGCCAACTTCTACTTTTCCTATGCAATGTGATGTTCTCTTCCTTGTACTAAAATTGTATTCTGCATGGAAATGCCCATCAAAAATATATGGATTTGTTCACTAATGGTTAAAAGATTTTTCATTTAGTTAGGGTGGATTCTGTAATGTCGTGCAGCAAGAGGACTATGGCCATCATTACAACCCTGGCAGTCGGTGATAAAGCAGCGGTAATACCGCCAACAGGCTGACAGTAACAAAAATGGAATCATGAGCCCGGCGGAAACCGCTCAGACAGACAGCCACTTTAACACACCGACTGCCAGGGCAGAATCAACAAGCACCATGGCGGTAACCGCCAACAGCCAGGTGGAAGACAATGTACCGCCCACTCTATTATGACCGGCCTATCCGCCACCTTTTCCGGGGCGGTACCAATGACATCAAAAGCTCAACAGAAACAGAACTCAGAAGTCAAAGGACTCACCTGTGGAGACTCAGGGAACAACACAATGCCATGGAGCCCGAGTTGTAAATTTTTCCCATGCTCGTCTACCTTCTGCTACATTATGAACATCAACGCCGGCGAAGACGACCACGGTGAGTACTTCTGCCTAGCACACAAGGGAGGGGGGAGGAAAAAGAAGGTGACACACACAGGCAGCACCCCCACCCCCAACACCATACACACAACCAGAAGCAATAACATATCTACCCCTTACCCGTTAGGAATAATGCAAAGACAAAATGATTTGAAGAAAGTGAGTGTAATACGAGAAAATACTTTGAATAAGTGCATCAAAACCCAAACGTTTATACATATGTACAATTGTAGGGGCACTGCCCAGTCCTCAATGTCCGTAGGCCACAGGACCACAACACATAGGCCAAGGCCCCACCTCACTCCTGCGACAACACGGAGAGAACACTGAAGGGGCATCAGGTGGAAAATACACAGGCACGGGGAATGGGAGGGGCACCTCAGCCGGAAGATGGTACAACACCACTGCTCCTGGAGGGGGCAACATGCCCTGTGCGCTGTCCTGGGGAGTGCAAGGCCACAGTCTCTCAAGTGGGTGGTTTGCACACTGCTTGGTCCTGGGGAGTGCAAGGCCACAGTCTCTCAAGTGGGTGGTTTGCCCACTGCTTGGTCCTGGGGAGTGCAAGGCCACAGTCTCTCTAGTGGATGGCTACTTCCACTGGTTCTGGAGGGGGCATTGTGGCCAGTGTGCATCTTCCTGTGGAGGATGGGGTGAGTGGATGGCTTCTTCTACTGGTTCTGGAGGGGGCATTGTGCCCAGTGTGCTTCTTCCTGTGGAGGATGGGGTGAGTGGATGGCTTCTTCCACTGGTTCTGGAGGGGGCATTGTGCCCTGTGATGCAGATCTTGGGGAGTGCAAGGTCACAGTCTCTCACCTGGGTGTCAGACCCACAAGATTTGGAGGGACCAGGCCGCCCAACAGCCCATGGAGTCAGGACTACACACTGTCTGCCGGCAGTGATGGCTTCTCAGTGGTGGCATTGGTGCTGGTGGCGGTGCTGGCAGTGGTGGGGGGAGGCTCCAGCCCTTCCCCTGCAGCCTTGGACGGCTGCCCACTGGGGCTGCTGCTGCTGGCAGTGGTGCTGGTGGCAGTGCTGCCAGTGGTGGGGGGAGGCTCCAACCCTTCCTCAGCAGCCTCAGATGGCTGAACCACCATGGTTGGTGGTAGGGGCTCCGAATGAGTTCCAGCACCAGGCCTCCTGTCCTTCTTGCCTGCTGGTGCAGGCTCCTTGCCCTTCCTGTCAGCAGCTGGGGATTACTCCTTGACCTTCCCTGTAGCAGCTGTTGGTGCTTCCTTGCCCTTCCCTGTAGCATCTGGGGGTGCCTTCTTGCCCTTCCCTGTAACAGCTGGGGGTGCCTCCTTGCCCTTCCTTGAAGCATCTGGGGGTGCCTCCTTGCCCTTCCTTGAAGCAATTGGGGGTGCCTCCTTAGCCTTCCTTGCAGCACCTGGTGCAGGCCCCCTTTCAGTGTGGCTGCCTGGTGCCTGGTATTATCTCCCACCTGGAGTAGCCGTCGACACTACTGTGGCCGTGGACTGGGTGGCTGAGGTTCCTCGCATAGTTTCTGACCTCCCTGGCCCGACGTGAAGGATGGTGGGGGTCAGTGGTAGGGAAGAGGTCAACAGTGGAGAGGAAAAGCTTCTTAGGGACATTGGGGCGAGAAGAGGGTGAAGGTTTGGGAGTGGAGGAAGAGGAAGTGGTTGTAGTGCTGTGTTTGGTTGTAGGTACATGGGCTGGATGCTGTTGTGAGGTGGATGGCTGTTGGGTGTCTGAGTGCTTGCGTTTGTGTACTTTGGGAGAAGGGGGCACAGACACAGTGGGGGAGGACACAGGGGACATGTACATGGATGTGGGGGTGGTGACTGCCAGTGAGGGGCATGTACCGATAGGCGTGATGGTGATGGTGGGAGCGGGTGAGGATTTAGTGCATGCAGGTGTGAGTGGAGACGCAACTGGGAGGGAGGTGGACGAGGAGGAGGAGGGGGACCCAGTGGAGGCAGTGGATGTTGGTATATTTGCATCTGGATGGTGTTTGTGTGAGTGCCTGTGGGATGATGTCTGGTGCTTGTGTTTGCCTGAACCACTCCTCTGTGTTGTCTTGTGTGCATGCTGGTCTGCCTGTGTGCTTGGGATAGGATGGGGTTGAGGGGAATGGGATTGGTTAGAGGAAGTTGGAGGGGGAGGCTAGAAACAGGGACAATGGCTGCCATCAGAGAGGAGGCTAGAGCCTGGATTGATCTCTGTTGGGCCGCCATGCCAGTGTGAATGCCCTCCAGGAATGCATTGGTCTGTTGCATTTGGACTGCCAGCCCCTGGATGGCATTCACAATGGTTGACTGCCCAACAGAGATGGATGGCAGGAGGTCAATAGCCTCCTCACTCAGGGCAGCAGGGCTAACTGGGGTAGGGCCTGAGGTGCCTGGAGTGAAGGAGATGCCCACCTTCCTGGGTAAGCGGGCACGGGAAACTCGCTGAGGGGCTGTTGGGAGGATGGTGCTGGTACAGGGGGTGGTGGCTGTACCTGTAGTTGGGGTGGGCACAGAGGTGTCTGCCACCACCAGGGAGCTTCCATCGGAGGAGATATCACTGTATGAACTGTCCACTCCAGTCTCCTCCGTGGTGCTCCCCTCACCCTCAGTCAACACTGGTGCCCTCACCATTGGTGGATTCGGCCTCCTGGGCTCTGTGGGATGCAGCTCCCTCCATCGCCAGTGCCTCAGCTCCTCCGCCAGATGATGCTAATGCACATAAGGACAGGGTGACAAAACAAAAAGAGGGGGGAAGAGACAACGGGTACACTTGGTCAATGGCACCAACAACATCACCGTTGGCGTACACGACACACACACACACAGGTAACAGTCCTACGCACTAGGCAGTGCACTAAAAGTCACAATGCTAATCAAAAGCCCACGGACATGGACACCTAACACCAATTGCAGCATACCTGAGACCCACAGACCCCTGCCCAGTAGTGGATGCCTACTAGGTTGGTTGGAGGAAGTTTACATCAGACCCTGCCCAACATGGGACATACCCTGCAATGTCCGGCCTGGCCTAGGGGCACCCACAGGCCACAGCCCCCACCCGGATACCACCACGCACAAGTAGTGTATTGGGGCCCTGTACTCACCCCCTTGTGGCTGCTGTGATGCCCCCAAGTGCCCATCCAGTTCCAGATAGGCCACTGCCAGTATGCAGGCCATCGGGGGGTCAGGGTTCAACAGGCACCCCTTCCTCGTTGGGAGGCCATCCCCAGCTGGGCCTCCGCCGTCTTCCATGCCCAGCGTCTCAGATCCTCCCACTGTTTCCGACAGTGGGTGCTCTGCCTGCTAGACCCCCAGGGTCCTGACGTCCTTGGCGATGGCAAACCATATACCCTTTTTCTGATCGGCACTGATCTGCAGGGAAATGTACACAGGGAAAGATATTAGTCCGGCCGTCCTGCCTGTTACACTCATGGCCCACCATAGGCCTTCACATCGCCTTACGTACAGACATGGCCACACATACATGCAGCATGCTGCACAGGGCCCTTCCACCAGCCCCCCCTTACACAAGGCCTTCACATACAGGACTTCATGCATTCATGCCCCTTGCATCCTGCTCACAGTGTACTCACCTGTTGGTCTGGAGTCCCATACAGCATTTGGTACTGGGGTAGGACCCCATCCACCAGTCTCTCCAACTCCCCTGCGGTGAAGGCAGGGGCCCTTTCCCCAGTGACACGAGCCATGGTCGATTCCAGACACAGGTCACAGCAGCACATGATACAGATAGAAAATGGTGGTCACGTCCGCAGCGGTGCGTACCGTCACCACCGGCGTACATCACCATTGGCCACTGTAATCCATAGGGCCCAATGATAACCAATGAGGAGTTGCACGGCAGTTCCTGACTGCCTCCCGCAACGGCACACAACGTCAGCAGAATTACCTCATTTCCACATGTCCCTCCATACAGGACAGGCGGATGCCATTTCAGGGGTGGGGCAGGCCATGACACCTAACTGTGTCACAGAACACACAAGCACCATTTGGACATAACCAACAATATACTGTTACAATCAGAACATGCAATGAAATGCAGTGTTTGGAAATATGAGATACTCACCAGATGCTCACCGTTTTGCCCCATAGATTGCAATCTGTGCGGATGAATAGGAGATGGAGAGATCCCCCCGTGTACAGACCCCTGGTGGACTTGGCAACAATGGAGGACAGGCACATTATCCTCACCTATAGACTGGACAGGGACACAATTACAGAGCTGTGTGTCCAATTGGAGCCTGACCTGATATCTGCTATCCGTCACCCCACCGGGATCACCCCACTTGTGCAAGTGCTATCTGTGCTCCATTTCCTGGCAACTGGCTCCTTTCAAGTGACAGTGGGCTTGGCAGCAGGAATGGCACAGCCAATGTTCTCAATAGTGCTGACCAGAGTGTTGTCTGCCCTGATTAAACACATGCACAGCTATATCATTTTCCCCCAGGTGAAAGGATTTGGCCACAGGGAAAGAGGATTTCTATGCAATGGGACAGATCCCCAACATTATTGGTGCAATTGATGGTACACATATTGCATTTGTCCCCACCCCCCAGAGAAATGAACAGGTGTTCAGAAATCGAAAGAGCTTTAAGTGCCTGGTGGACCAGTACATCTCCTATGTCAAAACAAAGTATCCTGGGTCTGTGCATGATGCCTTTATCCTGAGGAATAGCAGCATCCCTATTCAACTCCAGAGGCACCGGGTGTGGCTAATAGGTGAGCCCTGGTTCCCAGCCAGTGGATGCTGCTGTATGGGTATGGTGTGGGCCCTAAGGGCTAGTGTGGGCCTAACAGGTGTCCCTCGATATTTGCAGGTGATTCTGGTTACCCCAACCTGTCATGGCTAATGACCCCTGTGAGGAATGCCAGGACAAGTGCAGAGGAACGTTACAATGAGGCACATGGGCGAACAAGAAGAATTATAGAGAGGACATTTGGCCTCCTGAAGGCTAGGTTGCCTCCATCTAGCAGGTGGTTCCCTGTGCTACTCACCCAAGAAGGTCTGCCAGATCATCGTGGCATGCTGTATGTTGCACAACCTTGCCTCACGTCGCCAGGTGCCTTTTCAGCAGGAGGATGAGGCCGGAGATGGATGTGTAGCAGCAGTGGACCCTCTGGACAGTGAAGATGAGGAGGCAGAGGATGAGGATGAGGACAACAGAAGTGCAATAATTTGTCAATACTTCCAATGACACACAGGTAAGACAGTGTAACTTCACTTTTAGTTGACAGTTTTGTGTTTGACATTGTCACTGGCAGGCTGATTTTCCCACTTCTATGGCCACCCACTGTACCCTTTGGCATCTCTATTTGCTGATATTTGTGCCCCACTATCGCTCCTGGTGTGTTGACTGCAGCCAACTAAAGGTCATTCCTATGTATACATTACTCTAGAGTTGCATTGCAGTGTTTATACCTTGTTAAACAAATACATAGTTAAATCATTTGACATACTCCATACTTTTTTTCAAAAGGTGTTTATTTAAGTGCTAATGAGTAGAGGGGGATGTGCAATGGGCTGGGGTGATGGTGGCGGAAAGTCCAAGATAGAGTCCAGTCTATGTGGATCACAGGTGCATTGTCCAAGGGGACATAGGAAGGGGAGCAATTGCAGTTCAAGGTGGACAGGGTGACAGGGTGGGACACAAGGGTGACATTCAGGAGAGTCTTATTTCCTGGTGGGGGTCTTGGCAATTGTCTCTGGCTTCTGCCTGGATCGCAGGGACCATTTGCGGGGTGGTTCTCCTTCTTCAGGGGTAGTGGTGCTGGTGGCCTGTTGGTCCTGTGGCGGGGCCTCCTGTCCACTAGCGGCAGCGGAGGTGGAGGGCTGTTCATCGGTTTGGCTAGTAGTAGGGTCCCGGTGGTGTGCTACTGCCTCCCTCATTGTGTTGGCCATGTCTGTTAGCACTTCTGCAGTTTTGACCAGGGTGGAGTTTATGTCCTTCAAGTCCTCCCTGATCCCCAGGTACTGTCCCTCCTGCAGCCACTGGTTCTTCTGCATTTTGTCCAACATCTGGCCCATCGTCTCCTGGGAATGGTGGTATGCTCCCAGGATCTTGGTGAGTGCCTCCTGGAGAGTTGGTTCCCTGGGCCTGTCCTCCCCCTGTCGCACAGCAGTCCTCCCAGCTTCCCTGTTGTCCTGTGCCTCTATCCCCTGAACCGTGTGCCCACTGCCACTGAGCCCAGGTCCCTGATTGTCCTGTGTTTGTGGGGTGGCCAGGGGTCCCTGTAGTGGTGGACACACTGCTGATTGACGTGTCCTGGGGACAGAGGTATGGGCCCGCTGGGTGGGTGCTGTGCTGGTGTTTCCTGTGGAGGAAGCTCTGTGGTGGTATGGGACTGTGCCTGGGTAACCAACTGTCCGGAGATCTGTGATGGGCCAGGTTGGTCATTCAGGTCCAGAGCTGCTGTCATCACTGTGGGCCTCTTCTGGGGGGAGGGGCTGGATGTTGCTGGCACCTCCTCTGCGGTGACGTTGGGTGGGGGACCTGTGGGGATGTAAATGCAGTGTTATTGTTTCTGCGTGTGACATCTTGTGCATGGGTGTGTTGTCCTCTAAGGTTGTTTTTTTCCTGGCAACTTTGCCTTGTTTGAGTTGTTATTTGGTGGGCTAGTTGTTTCCCTCTAGTGTGCATACTTTAGTGATAGGTGTCCATGCAGGTCTGTTATTGGTGTCCATGCATTGGTGTTACATGCAGGGCTTGGTATTGGAATGGGTAGATTATGATGGTGGGGTATGTGGGAGGTGGTGAAGTGATGGGAGTGAGGGTAAGGGTGGGGGTTTGTGATGGCAAGCAGGTAGGGGGGGATTTTATTAGAGTTTTGACTTACCAAAGTCCAGTCCTCCTCCTACTCCTGCCAGGCCCTCAGGATGCATGATTGCCAAGACTTGCTCCTCCCATGTTGTTAGTTGTGGGGGAGGAGGTGGGGGTCCACCGCCAGTCCTCTGTACAGCTAGTTGGTGTCTTGCTGCCGCGGAACGCACCTTCCCTCCTAGGTCGTTCCACCTCTTCCCGATGTCATCCCTTGTTCTGGGGTGCTGTCCCACAGCGTTGACCCTGTCCTCGATTCTCCGCCATAGCTCCATCTTCCTTGACGTGGATGTCTGCTATTCCTGTGATCCGAATTGCTGTGGCTCTACCTGGATGATTTCCTCCACCATGACTCTCAGCTCCTCCTCTCAAAACCTAGGGTGTCGTTGTGGTGCCATAGGTGTAGAGTGAGTGGTGTGTGTGAGGGTGAATAGGGTGATGTGTTGGGGTGTGTGATGTAAGGTGCGTGGATGGTGTATAGATGATGGTGGTGTGTGGCTGTGGTCTTGTCTGTGGTCTTGCTATCTCTCTTGTGGCACTTGTTCGTAGTCGTAAAGTGTTGTGGGTAATGTGGGTGTGTGTTTTATAGTGGTGTGGGTGTGGTGTATGAATGGGTGTCAGGTGTGTGTAGTGTGAATTGTCCAATGTAGTGTTGTTTTGTATGTGTGTGTGTGCATTTTGAGCGCAACAATATGTACCGCCTATGGTTTACCGCCAATGAATGTCCGCCATGGTGATTCGTGGGTCATAATGTTGTGGGCGTAGTTCTGTTGGATTAACGGTGTGGGTTCTGCTACCACCAGTTTATCATCGACCTTTCGGCTGGGGGACTTGTGTTTGTGGCTGTATAGTGACGGACTAGTATGTGTGTGTCATAATATGGGTAGGGGTGAGCCGCGGCAGCAGTGGTATGTTGGCGGCAGTCAGCATGGCTGGTAAGCGGTACTTACCGCCAATGTCATAATTAGCGCCTATATCTCCTTGGAAGTCCAGAGAGATTTTACATGTAGCTTTCTGTCCAGGATATTCCTTGTGTTGATAGAATGTTAATTTTGCCACTGTATCCCTCAGGTGTGTAAAATGTGAGCCTTTATGTCATCCCATCATATGAACCCTTTCTATGCATATTCCCCTCATTGAGGCAAAATACTTGGGCAAAGAGAGTTATAACGTACTCCAAAATGTCAGTTCCTTCTGTCTCTTCCCTCACATGTTGCCTCTTCTAGCTTGTTTTTCCAAGTCCTCACATTGCTCTTGGTGTTGCTCTTCATGCTAGTTAATGCATCCATGCTTTTTTCTAACTCTATAACCATCTAACCCACTTGGTCTACATACTCTCCTAGTGCTGACATAGCATTTGTGAAGCTTTTGATGATGTTATTAGTTAGTTCCATTTTCAGGTCTTCTTTCGACTCGCCTCTTATTTCTATAAAAGAGGAGAGATATCCTCTTTGATCAGACCCAGCTGTACCTTTTGTGCTGTTATCTCTTTGTGCTCCACACTACACATCCATGAGTGCATCATTGGGCATCCTTTAATGACCATGTCCTTTGGAGCTAAATTCCCATTGGACCTTGTTCTTTGACTCGTCCTAGTTTGATGAGACGTGGGTGTTGAATACATTATTATGCTGCAATCCATGTCATAGACTTCCTCTCTCTCTCCCATGTTTGGCATTTGTGATGTTTTATATGGGGACTCATATCTTGCCCTCCAAATGTTGACTTCAAAGCCTCATAGAATTTGCCTTTAATGGATGCTCATTGTCCCAATTCTTGAGCTCCTTACTCGATTGGAGGTCACAGCTTCTGCCCTGTACAGCCTGAACAGTGATCAGACCCTTGAAAGCTCCAATAAACTTGCTTTTTCATGTTTGCATTAATTGGTAGATCATTATACACTCACCCCGGATAGCCTTGTGTCACTCAGGAGCCCCGTTGTCTCAGGCAAGGCCTTCGTTCCTTCTGCATCCACCTATGCTCACTCTTGTTACACTGTACACTTCTGCTGTACTTGCCTTCCATCTGGCACTGCTTCACAAAATCTCCATTCATTAATGCTAGACAGTCACTTCAGATTCTGGTATTTCTAAAGATGTCATGGAATGCAGTGCAGTACTGCATTGCATGGCAGAGAACAGGAATGCACCATATCTGCAGAGATGTGGCACTATCCTGCTCTCTCCCTGGCCCTGGCACACAATTAGGCTGCCGAGCACCATGCACACACCTCTGCACTATAGTGAGAGGGTCTGTGTGTGTCTAGCATAGATTTTGTACTAGAAGGGTAAAGATTATCCCTAGATAAACTTTAAAACTTTTCCCACTTTAGATATGTGCTGCATAGTGCAGCACCTGCACAAAGAGGGAAACGTTAGTAGTAATGCAAGCATTTCTCCTCTATCACATGCTTCAAAGTGGTGTTATTTTTTTTCGTGCAAAAGCCTGTCTACTATTTTTAGTATATAGGGTTTTGTGCCAAAAACCATGGGTAGTTGCAATGGAACACCTGTGTACCACCTGTGGAACGCCCCCTGGATATAGAGCTTTGAGCTGCTTACTTTCAGGCAACTTTCCAGCACAAAAAGATTTTGCACTGGAAAGTAAATAAAATATTTTGCACTGCTTTGCGTCACTTTTGTGACATGAGCCAGCGCAAAATGTTTGTAAATCTGGCCCGCTATGTCACTGTCCCAGCATTGTCTCCACTTGGTGCACCTTTGTCTTCCAACATCACCTTGAAGAGGCCGCAAATGCACCACTGCTCTTGCTGCCTGTCTGCAGGGGTGTAGCTTGGCCAATATGATTGGTTGGGGGGTGAGCTTCAGATTTCCCAACAGTCAAGCTCGGACATCTTGTAAAAACCCATTATATGAGAAGCAGGATATGAGGGGGTCTTAAGGGGCAGTGGAAAGAGGGGAGGGCGGATTATTAGAGGTACTTCAAACAAACGAATCAACATTTTTAAGGTCTTCAAAAGATAGACGAGAAAAAGAGAGTGTGTTTTTGTCAGTGAGGGCATGTAAAAATCGCAAGTGAAATCCCACAGACACTTCACATTACCCGACTGAAAGCACGTATATCTATTTACTAAAGAATACCATTTTAGGGGGTTGTAACACCTCAAACACCCCCCTGGAGCTACGCCCCTGCCTCTCTGCCACTCTTTGTGGCATTGTCGAGCCTGTGCGTGCTCCACATGGTACTCGTAGTGGTAAGTGTACAGATACACTTGCAGTCAGCTTTTCACAGGTTAGACGTCGCGTCGGATCGGAGATTCAGTGGATTCCAGCTGCCATATTGGTCGCCAAGGCTCGTCCCCCTTAATAAATTACTGTCCACAACAATGCAGTACTTTCAAAATGTATTCAAATATTGCTGCCATTTCAAAGAAACATATAAACCTAGTAAAGGTTTAGCAAAATCTTTCCTTTAGCAGTAAGCCAATCTTCCTTAAATGACATTCTTTTAGTTGCTTACTCCAACAGTTGAGGGCTCACAGACTCAAAAAATAACATCCCTGGCCAACCGGTGGTGGACATGAATTTCTAAATGTGAATAAGCATTCTTTCAGCTACCATTTTGTGAGACAGAGGTGTTTTATTTTGGAACAGACTCCTTTGGATTGTTTAACTGACATGGCTTTCCTAAGCAATAAACATTGGCTGCTAAATGCCATTTTCCGGACAGCTGAGACCAAGGTGATATGTAGAATGTGGGGTGAAAGTGGAAAGCGAAAAGGGACTAATGCATCCACTCTGCTACCCTCTTCCAATCCTCATTAATCTTTGTTTATTCAAGGTCTAAAATGGATTCCGGAGGCGGTATCAAAATCTGAGTGTACTGGCACCCTGGCAGTGACTTTGCAGCAAAGCATGTGGTTGGTGGTTACAGTCATTCCATGAATGTGACCACTGTGCTTTTTTAAGCAGGATGCAAACTGAGTATTGATCATTCCACCACAAGAGGAAAAGGAAGAATGGCTTGTTACAATAAAGGCACTGAGAGGCAAATGAATCATTCTTGCCTGTTCTCTTTCCTGTGGGCCCATGCATTAGCCTCACAGACACAATATCACAGGGCTGCGATTAACCCTTAGTACATGATTGTATCTGTCCATTACTGACTTTTATCACAGTTCATTAATAGGTCTCGCTCCTTTTTGGTACTCATAATTGCAGCCTCTTATCAACAAAAGTGCCCCAGGTCTACAAAAAGACGTTTCTATTGCAGAGCCACCAGGGGTGTAGCAAGGTTGCTATGAGACCTGGCGCAAGCAAGGAAAATGGTGCCTTTGACTGTTGTTGGGTGTAGTAAATACAGCAATAATCAGGGTTTAATGGGCCCCTCAGAGCTCTGGGCCCGGGCGCCACTGCACCTGCTGCACCAATGGTAGCTATGCCCCTGCAAGTCACTGGTAGGCTAAGTTGCTGGATTTGCAAATGCAAATTCCCATTCGGATGTACATAAACTGAACAGAATAGCCACATTGTGAGCCCTTGAGATTCACAAGCCTAAAGGAGTAACTAGTGTCCACAGCCCACTTCTTGGGATTTGCAAATCACAATGATACATACCAGTGAGTGGCCGCAAATCAAGGAATGATAGCCACCTGCTCGGAGAAAAAATAATACTTCTCAAAGTGGAAGAGGTCCAAGATGGACCAGACGACTGTGCTGACTGCAGCTGCTGGAGTCAAGGAAGACAGGAAACGGTAACCTGAGGCCACTACCCGTGTCACTTCCTGTGGCACTGAAACTGGGTTACATTGGCGTTGAACAGGAAAAAATGACAGAAGATACACAACCTGCAGTTTTCATCTTTTTCTTCACAAATGCATTGAATGAGCCGAAACCGAAACCTGTTTCATTAATATGAATAAGGCGATCCAGGCGTGTATCACTGTATTCATATCATTTACTTTTTTAGGTTTGACCTGTTGTAAGTATTGTGGGCTTTTAACTACGCCGATCTCACTCCCATTACTTTCATTCATTCCTGGGCTTGCCTTTCAAAACTCACTTGATGGCATTGGTAAATGCTTTACGTTTGTTCTGCCTTCTGGCTGTTTTTGTCACACCTTGCAGACTGCCCCTGTTACATGGATTATTTCACGATTGCGGATATACTTCAGCGTGGACAAACTATTTTTTGGCTCTCCCCTTCGTGCTGCATGGCGATCCTGGTGCTTACAGCGCAAACTTGTTCGCCGGTATTGGAGCGCTGGTAACATTGCTCACAATTACCCAATCAGAGTCATTTCTAGTGGCTCTTCCCTTAAAACACTTGAAATTGGTAAATGCTTTATGTAAAACAGAAATCCTCAAAGCAAAAGCGGATCTCCTGGCACAGTGGGAGAGCCGATGCAACAATATTCACTGCACTCAGGAGAACTCGACCAATAATGCTTTGCAAGCATTCTTTTCCTCAACATTTGTGCCCATAACTCAGCACGCGGTTATCCTAGGGCAATAGAACCACCACCAGAACGTTCAGCATGACACACTCTTTCTGCATAGGTCACACCTGGGTCCCCACACTAGGTTAGTGGGGACCCCCCCAAAAATAACCCCTCCTACCAGTCATTTGGACCCTTTGTTTAATTGTTGGGAATAGTTTGTGTTTTAAAGGGCTTAGTATTGTAGTAGGCCTGCTAGTCTTGAAAATATGTAATGTCCCATGTTTTCTAGGGGCTAAATATATGATTGCATTACATTATTTTCTGCTGTTTTGTTTTCATGTGGTTAGGTTCTCTAGAGACTAACTATATAGTTACATGGCCATGCGTTAGAAATGGGGTCTTTGGTTGGCAGTCTGGTTACCCCCGTCCAAGCAAGGACCCACAGTCTAGTCAGGGTAAGTCACACACAATCCGAATTATCCTGTACCCACCCTCTGGTAGCTTGGCACTGAGCAGTAGCTTAACTTAGAAGGCAATGTGTAAAGTATTTGTGCAATAAATCATGCAATAACACAGTATAGCACCACAAAAATACACCACACAGTGTTTAGAAAAATATATAATATTTATCTCGATAAATGTAGGTCAAAACGATTAAGATACAATAAGTATATGTTGAAAATATCACTGTAGAAATGATATAAAGTGTCTTTAGTCTCTTAAAAACAATATATGTCTCTTGCAAGCACAAAGTACCTGGTTTGCGTACAAAATCTCCACAAAGGAACCGCAGAGGAGGAGATGCACGGGAAAAAAAGGAGGGGTGTGCGTCGAATTCTCGGGCCGTGCACAGCGATGCAGAGTTTATTTTTCACGCAGGGAAGGCTTTGTGTCGATTTCCGGCGCTCGGACTTGGAACTTCCTCGGGTTGCGGGGTTTTCAGACGCCCGGGGATGATGCGTTGAATTCTGGCACTGACAGGACAAAGTCACAGGGGCTGCGTCGATTCGGTGGGCATCGCGTGGAAATTTCTTCCACATGGCAGGCACTGCGTCAATTCTTCTCTGGAAGTCAGGCTGCATAGTTCTGGCTTGGCTGTGCGTCAATCCAGTGGGCCGTGCGTTTAACTTCCAGACGCTACGCTGGCGCTGCATCGATCTTCTCGTTGCGAAGTTGGGCTGCGTCGTTCCAGTTCGGCGTGCAGTGAATTTTTCACCACAATGCAGGCTGTGCATCGTTTCTGGCAGGCTGCGTGCCGATTTGCGTCGTACAGGGAGTTCTTCTTGCAGGAGTGAAGTCTTTTTGGTCCTGAGACTTCAGGGAACAGGAGGCAAGGTCTATCCAAGCCCTTGGAGAGCCCTTCTCACCACAGCCAGAGAACAGCAAGGCAGCAGGGCAACAGCAAGGCAGCAGTTCTTCACAGAAAGCAGTCAGGTGAGTCCTTTGGGCAGCCAGGCAATTCTTCTTGGCAGGTTGCAGGTTGCAGGTCTGTTCTAGTTCAGGTTCTCTTCTCCAGGAAGTGTCTGAGTTGGTGGGGGCAGAATAACCAAATAATCAAATGTGCCTTTGGAGTGGGGGAGACTTCAAAGAGCGGGTTAGAAGTGCACAAGGTCCCCTTTCAGTTCAATCCTGTCTGCCAGGGTCCCAGTAGGGGGTGTGGCAGTCCTTTGTGTGAGGGCAGGCTACTGTCCTTTGACATGCAAGTGTCAGGCCCTCCACCCTCCCAGCCCAGGAAGACCCATTCAAAATGCAGATGTATGCAAGTGAGGCTGAGCATCCTGTGTTTGGGGTTTGTCTGAGTGTATGCACAAGGGAGCTGTCAACTGAACCTAGCCAGACATGGATTGCAAGGCACAGAAGGATTCAAGTGAAGAGAAATGCTCACTTTCTAAAAGTGGCATTTCTAAAATAGTAATATTAAATCCAACTTCACCAGTCAGCAGGATTTGTATTACTAGTCTGGCTATACTGAATATGACCTTCCTACTCCTTTCAGATCAGCAGCTACCACTCAAACAGTATATGATGGTAACCCTAATGTTCGCCTATGAAAGGAGCAGGCTTTACAGCTGTGCAAAAATGAATTTAGGAGTTTTACACTACCAGGACATGTAAGCTACACAGGTACACGTCCTGCATTTTGTCTACAAAGCACCCTGCCGTACGGGTTACCTAGGGCCTACCTTAGGGGTGACATATATAGAAAAAGGTGAGTTTTATGCTTGGCAAGTACTTTTTAAGGCCAGGTCGAATTGGCAGTGAAACTGCACACACAGGCCTTGCAATGGCAAGCCTGAGACATGGTTAAGGGACTACTTAAGTGGGTGGCACAATCAGTGCTGCAGGCCCACTAGTAGCATTTAATCTACAGGCCCAGGGCCCATATAGTGCACATTACTAGGGACTTAAAGTAAATTAACTAATCCAATTGGGTGTGATCCAATGTCATCATGTTTAAAGGGAGATAGCATATGTACTTTAGCAGTGGTTAGCAGTGGTAAAGTGTGCAGAGTCCTAAAACCAGCAAAAACAGTATCCAAAAAGTGGAGGGAGGCCGGCAAAAAGTTAGGGGTGACCACCCTCAGGCTGTCAGGTCTAACACCATATTTCTTACAAATTGTATTTTTATTGCAGTGATTTCTAAGGGCTGTTCTGAGCATTATAGTCAATGTACTACAATATTCGCTGCGCTCAGTTGTCCATAATACTTTGCAGGGCTTTCTTTAAAAAAATGTTTGCTCATAACTCAGCCAGTGGTGGTCCTAGGACAATAGGATCACCTTCAAAACATTCACCACAACCTGCTCTTTCTGTCTATGTCATCCCTGGGTCCCAACACTAGGTTAGTAGGGGTCCCAAAATAATAACCCCTCCCACCATATAGTTCCTTGTTAATGTCTCTCATGGCTGTAACATTTGTTTTTACAATTGAGAGTCATTTGTGTTTTTTAGAGTCTTGTTTATAATTTCAACGTAGTAGGCCGTTACTGAAAATGTGTAATGCATTATATTCTCTAAGGGATACATATATGGTTATAATGCATTAAGTTTGGTCATTCTTTTTCATGTGGTTATGTTATCTAGGGGCTGTTACAGTCTACTGCCAAAAATCTATTTCTGATAAAGGTTTTTATTGAGTTTATATGATAATTGTTTATGTTTTTATTAATCTCTCTTTATTGCAATTATGACCATGATTCTGGCCAACTTAACATCCTTATTACCCTATGACTGTTTGAACACTCTTGATGTATTTGAGAGACCCTTCTAGTTTATTTCTCTCTTTACTCTATGGCTGTCTTGCGTCTTTTTTCAGAATTGTATTAGCCAGCCAGCAACTCTGATGGTGGGGTGGTGAAAGTGGTGTTCAAATGGAATCGGCATGGCAGACTTAAATTAGGATTCTAAATGGCAAAATTTTCATTTTTGGCTCAAGATAGAGGAAGAAGGTAAATGGAAGTGCTTTAGTTATAAGTAGGGCCACTGGAATTAATTGGCAGGAAAAGACCAAACTATGAGGCAGGGTTGACCAATTTATGTGGCAATAAAAGTCCAGTTATGAATTTACAACTCCAGTAGCTCCAACTTAAGCAAATGCGAGACCTATTGAATTCCAAATGCTTGTTTTTTTACTGATTAGTAGACTGTCAGGGCAATGGATCTGCATCTCTGCACTGTCCAATGAGTGGTATGCGGTGAAGCAAGGCATATTTTGTACACATTTCCAAATATGTGTCTAGTCCACAGAGTTCTGGTAAAGAACTATAGTGCTAAACCTCTCTCTTGTTTGGAGAACAAATGTAAGGTGGCTATCTTGGCCATACTGCTGGAATAGTAGTTGTGACTTTCAGAGGCTGTACGAAATTAGAAAATGAAAGGGTGCAATTTTACTGCTTTTTTTAATGTACCTGTTTGTCAAATGAGATGTGACAGGGGAAGTGTGTTTTAGTCCTTTAGTTTTACTTATAAATTTATTTTAGCAAAAACAATCTAAACATCAATATTGATGCAACTCCAAAAAGCATATTTTGTAATCTGTTATGGCTTCATATAGCATAAAGTAACAAGAACGTATCTGATTAGGAAATCTTCTATAATATCCATACAGTGTATCTCAAGATACAACATCTGTATAATAGACAGTTTCTCACTTAAATGCATAGGCACATTCTCCAAAGGAATTTATGTTCTTTCTCTCTTTTGGTTATTTTGTTTCGAAGAAAGTGTACTGATACCAAATCCTTCCTTATTTTGACTAGTGAATTATATCACTGGTCACTTTTGGGACAAGGAACTGCTTGGGATATGTCTAAGAAATTTTCATATTTCCTTGCTGAGTAAGGATAGATGTGCTTCACTGTCCAGTGCTGAGTATGGGTAGAACAGCATATATTTAAACAATGACTAATCCAGTAGGTGCTTTCTTTCTTCAGCTGTCTGTTATCGAAAACCTATTATCAGGGGCATAGCATTCTTGGCTTGCTAGTGTTAACGCAAATATATTAATTAGAATATATTAATGAATGTTTATGTATTTTGAATAACTAAAAATGTAGAAAATAACTAATGTAGAAAAATAATGTGCACGTTTGAAATTGTGACCTTGGAGAGCGACTACCAAGATTCATGAATTATATTAAAAGAACGACTAGCATATGTGAAATATTGAAAATGTGTTAGAATAACGTAGTAGTATGTCATATTGAGAGATTTAATGGCATAAATTGAGAGATTTAATTTATGCCATTGCAGAGCTTAATTTAGCCAAAGTCGTGGCCTAGTTTTGCCAAGCCTCGTGCAGAAGCTGAATATTAACGTTCAATGAAAGATGCTGACAAATCAGACTAACCGTGAACTGCTTATTGTTTAATAAAAATTGTTTATCTGGAACCTTTGCATGAACCGACGGACAGGAGATGATGGAAACTAGAATGTATCAACTACTGTGTAAAGCACTCAGAGTGTACTTTGTCAGGACTCGAACAATAGAGACACTGCCTAGAGAAGAATATGCAACATTTTCGATCCCTGACGAGCTGGATGATGAGGACATCGCAAAGTGAACCAATCAACAATCTGAGAACTATGCAATATTAAAATTCATAGATTTGGAGTAAATATACTATTGGATAGAGTCATAACTGGTAATTAATTGACCAATTAGGAATTGGGGGATAGTCTGTGTGACTTTGATATATTGCTGTGACAAAGAGGGAAAACTTCAGAGATGTTAGATGTAGAGAAGACCATATTCTGAAATTGATGCGAGATCGAAGAAGATTTGAGATTCTGTCATTGGGCTCATGCTCTTGAGAGCCTGATGTGATGCTGATCGATTGATGACCTGAGGACGAAGACTGACTTGTTGCTAATCCATAATGAGGATAGGTAGATATGACAATGTGATTGAATTAACTTTTGTGCCTTTTCTTTCTAGGTACCAACAGCGCTGTTTTAAATAGTTTTCTCTTAGCTAGATGTTTCCAAAATTCATGTTCTAAACCGTTTTCGCATGACGTCCCACATGCTGATGCTAATCTGGGTTAGATGAGGTTCCTACCTTATGACATTGACAAACCCAGAGACAAATGATTGACAAACTGATTTGCTGAACTCTGCTACTCATGTTGACTTATTCATTCCTGATTTGGTTATTGACTTATGCTACTGCATTAGAATGTACTCTGATGCAAGTTTTGATTAGGCTATGTTTTTGCCACCTTCTAATGAATTAATACAGATTTGTTGACTTGAATAAAGTTAAATTAATTTTCATGAATTAGTATTGTAACTAATAGGGAATAAAACTACTAAACCGTATAGTGAGTTGTGGTTATTCATGACTTGAGGGTCATGAGGTGTTATGTTTCTGATTCATTGATGATGATGATGACTAATGTTTATTAAATTACGTATTAATCATTAGTGTGACTGCCATTAGCCTAGCTAGGATACTCCATGCAAATCAAAAGGTTCATCGACCTATACGCGTCCCCTTGTAAGTTACTTACTAAGGACCAGGCGCGCTAACACTAGTTAGGTCTGGGTCCCCGAGTTGGGTCTACTATGTATGTGTTGTTTTTTCTCATTGTTCTTATTTCTGTAAGAGGTAATAATTAGCTCATTTTTTGACCAGGAACTTAAATATAAAGTGACCTGTTTTCTAAGCAAAGCAGAAAATCTCAACCCATAGAAGTATTCAGTGAATGAGAGCAAATCTATAACGTTTTAGAATTCACAGACATTGGTAGTAGTAAGCTTGGAATTCTGTGCCATTCTGAAGTTTCCAGTGATGCTACTGGCAATCAAACACCCAAAAAGGTGATGGGACTAATATTTGTAAATAGTCTAACAACTGGCAATTGATTGGGGGTAGCATTCCAAACTGTCATTTTTTGTCTACCGTGTCAATGTGGACAAAATGCAAATAAATATTGGCGATGCTCTTCATGTGAAAAGTCCATACTGAACCTTTGTCATCTCACACCTCCATCCTGCTGCCAACCCCTTTTTTTGTTGGGAAATTTGAGACGCACACCATCTGAATCTCACTGACTAAGCTACAACCTCTAGCTATTGTGGCCAACAGCAACAATTAAATTGGGCTTTGTACCAGCCCTTTGCTTACCATTGTTTGGAGTTCTTGTTAATCTTCATTTTCAATGACTTTTTTTCTTCTTCTTGTGTTTGCCCCTCCCGTGGAGCATATCTTCTTTATCATTCTTTGGACTGGATGACTTGTTTCTTCCACTGCTTACATTCAGGGAACCATTTTTTTTACTTTTGCTTTTAACACTTCATGGACGGCATGTGTTTTTGCTTTCTCTATTCACCCTCACTTATGTGTTGCTTCCCCCTTCACATCGTTGCCATGTGTGCTCTGCATTGATTTCTCACACCCGTGCTTGCCAGTTGCTTGCCCTACCCCTCCTTCAACTGCTTGGCTTTTTTATTTTGCAACCTCCCATTGCTCCACTACCCACCCCTGCTTACTTACTGTCACCCCCACACCTGTAGTAGCTCATGTGGGGGGAAGGAAGTGAGGGTATATGCAACACATGCATCACGATGCCTCTAATGCCAGGCATGCAGATCAGAGAAAGTCCATAAAAACAGTCTGCATGCATGGACGTATGCCAAGACAACCAACACAAGAATCTGTGTGTCCTCGTTATTTGGTGTTGCCCCACCTAGGTGTTGTATATGGTAAACTATGTGCCACTACAATACCCTTGCTCCTCCCTTCCCCCCCCCCACACCTCCTTGTCATGCTCTGCTTTTAAGGGAATGTGGTGTCCATCTTGAGAGTACAGAAAGTACTGAAGACAATGTTTTAACTAGTTATTAGACAACTGGTGCGTTACGTAGTCATATTGTGTGATGCAAAGTGGCAGTCACCCTACATTATAGAAAATAATGGGGGTCATTATGACCCCGCCGGTTCTCCGTTCCGCCCGCTGGGCTGGAGATCTGGGTCTCCAGCCCGGCGGCCGTCAACATACCGCCAGCGGTATTTGGACCCGGCTTACCGCCGTGGATTTCCAGCGGTTTGAACCACCATGAAATCCATGGCGGTAAGCACTATCAGTGCCAGGGAATACCTTCCCTGGCACTGATAGGGGTCTCCCCTACCCACCCACAACCCCTGCCACCCCCCAAAGGTGGCAGGGACCCCCTCCCCACCCGACCCCCAACATCACTTCACCCATACCCACACGACACGCACGCAGGCACCACCTACATACTTACACGCACACACGCCGACATACATGCCTACATCCACACACACAGTCATACACGCACACCCACATTCAAACATACACGCACACATCCATACAGACATACCCACAGACATGCACGCACTCATTCCCATACACACAACACCCCCGCAGGCATACCCCCACTCACACACCCCCTCTACATACACACACGCACACCCCCATGCACCCACACAACACCCCCCGCCCTCCTCCCCTCACGAACGATCGACTTACCTGGTCTGACGATCCTCCGGGAGGGGACGGGAGCCATGGGGGCAGCTCTGCCGACACCACACCGTCAACAGAACACCGCCACGGCGAATCACAGGACGTGATTCACTGGGCGGTGTTCTGTTGGCGTGGCAGTGGAGGTGGAGCAACCTCCACTTCCCCGCCTCCCGCCAGTATGGCTGCTGGCGGCTCTCCGTCCGTAAAAGGGCAGAGAGCTGCCAACAGTCATAATAGGCTGAGCGGCAAACCGCCACCACTGGCGGTCTTCCGCACGGCGGTCCCTCGGTGGTCTTTAAAAAAGACCGCCAAGGTCAAAATGACCCCCAATGTGTCCTATACTTTTAGCATGATGGACTATGGCTATTGGCTTTGACAATGCTGGTGCATTAGAGAAGCATCCAGCACTGGCGAAGCAAATAGCGGGGGCTACAAAGCATTTCTCAAAGCTTGTTTTTTTTACATTACTGCTGAGATTAGTGACAATACTGAAATACATAATATTGTTCCTTTAATTTGATATACAATCTGAAGAGGTATGTTGCAGTGATTTGAAAACAAAGCGAAAATGAGTACAGATTCTACAGTTTGAAAACCTTCAAAATGTTTATGACTAACCTATGTTACAACTGGTACCACACCAAGAACAATTATCACCCACAACTACAATCTGTCACGTAGAAAACTGCATTTTTATAAAGCTGTTTTGTTCAGCAACACAGCCCCCATTGCTAGCACATCCTTTGTGGTAAGTTAGTATTACAGCTATTAGCATTAAAACTATTTAATAGAATTATATTCCACAAGTACAGAAATCTAGGATTGTATTCATTGAAGTTGTATTAGAATTGGTCCAAAATTCTCCTTCCTAGGATCTGTGTATTGACAATTGTTTGCAGCTAACCAGGAGCATGCAAACAACATATAATGACCTTCTATTGTCACCCCATTGTACATAGCTTGTCCTGGGGTGACTAGTCGTTGTAAGCATGCATACATGTGCCCTGGGTGACAACCTCTGAGAGTCTCATTTAGAGAGCATGTAATAGGTAAACTATAACGCAGATGGCTCACATTGAAGTGAGTGATGTTTTAGGCGAAAGATAGTAAACTTTTTGAGAAATAGTGACATGTTTTATCTGAAAATGAGCCACTTTCCTTTCTGAACATGGAAAGTAGCTATCGAGAAGTGCAGCCCCAATGAAACATTAATGTTAAGATGTGGGTGCTGTGATGTACAAAGCACGCTCCTTGGTGTGTAACTTACCAATGTGGAAGAAAGTCAGGAGAGTCATCATTTTAGACTCAGTTCACTTTCATGTGTGGCCTCATTCTAAGAGGAGGATCTCCGCACCACACTAGCTTTGCCACGTATATGAAGCTGTCAAAGGTAATTGATTGGACTTAATTATGGCATTCATATATTGTATAAATGGCTGTGTGAGGCCGGATCCAAGGTTTCACAGTCATGGGCGACTACTGGTGCTTATTTGCAATATGTAAATTTATGGATGTGTGTGATTAGTGTGTGCATGTCTTTGTGGAGCATGCCCTGTAGTTTGGTATTGTTAGTAAATTCTGTACCTTAGATATCTGCTGGATTAGTGTGAATGTTTCAGGTTTGCCTTTACACCGCTGTGATCACCCATGCCATTTTATTCACTGATGCTTCAGTTTCATAACTAGCATTTGAAAGCGAGAATTTCAGGAAGGTTGCTGAGCTCCAATATTTTTTATGATCTTCAAGGTCCAATGTATTCTGTCCCACAGCCCAGGCTGCACCTGCAATGTTCTCATTGTTTCGGGGTATGCCACATGATTCGCACTGACTCCTATTTGTGAAAAACCTATCAATAATTTGGTCTGTGTATGTGTGTGATTTAGCATGTATTCTTACTGGGTGTAGAGGCAACCTCTTGTCCCCAAATACTCTGACTCATAAATCATTGATTTTAGTTCTAATGAATGCATTCAGTCTTCGAATAAGCATGACAGTATATTTCTTGTACATTAGTGAAGAAATGTTTTGTGTATTTTAGTCCTTGTTCTCCTACCCACTAGTCCTTTTTACCGGATATAAATGTGTCAGATATAAAGGTGGCAAAATTGTGATCAGCAACTATTGTTATCATGTGTGTGGGTGCAAATAACCACTGAAACTTTACACCCCAAAATAATACATAAAGGACACACCCATGGTGAATGAATGGAAGAAGGTGTTAAACCTCAAATTCATGATTAAGGGTGGGTGGAGCTCACAGAGTTCTACTCTGCAGAATTCTGTGGAGCTAGGTAAAAACTCTGTGAAATTTTGCAGAGTTCTGCATGTGGCGGAATGCCACCTGCCCTAACGGACTCTGCTTAGCGCTTCCGAGATCGGGCTCATTCAGGCGTGTGTGGTATGCCATAGGCAGGGAAAGCTGCTGTTTCAGTCCTCTTGTGCTGACACAGCTCACCGGCCTGCTGCTCTGAACCACACCTACACACGTTCCTTCCCCAACTGTCCTCATTCACAAACTTTCTACCGAGGGCCAAGCACACCCCTGCCTACATACAGCCTCAGAGAACGCCCTTCCTTTAGGGCCCAGCACTAGCAGCAGCAAACCTTGCTTGCCACTGGGTTCTAAGGCACTGTCTCAGGCCACACACATCTCTATCTGGCGGGGGCTGCTAGACTACCTACCACTCAGCAGCTAATGCTCCCCCAGTCTCCAGCTCTCCCTGTTGGCCTCAGAACCATACCCCATAACACCTCTTCCTTTCCCAGGGACTCTGGGGAGACAGGTTCTTTTCGACTGGAGCTCTGACTGCAGTTAATTTTTTTCCAAGCATAGACCCTCTTGTATGCAAATCCTGTCAATGCGTAGTGCCGAGCCCCTGTACACAAAGAAGAGAAAGTGAAATAAGAGCCTGACCTGAATGCTGTTTCTGGGTCCAGGGTCCCCTTTGCTAGCAACCTGGCTCTCTGTCTCCATCTGCCCCCTGCTCCTGGGCTGCTGAGGACAGTGAAAAAAGGGAGGCCTAGATCTGGAGCTTGTGCAGACCCTCAGCAGAAGCTTGCAGCAGCTCCAAGCCGACCAGAAGAAAGCAAAGCCTTAGCTAGGGGTCTCCTTGCCTGTCATAGAGCAAAAGTTGTCTTTATTTTGGGCCGAGTGTAGAGTGCAGCCCAGTTATGGGCCACACAGCGCAAGCGCAGTGCACACACTGGTGAGCTCCACTCCGCTGCAGGGTTAGCAGAGTTTTTGGCTGAACTCTGGCTTCAAGCAGAGCACGGAGTGCCAAAAACTCTTTAAACTCTACCAGTGGAGCTCACAGCCCACCCCTATTCATGAGACAATGTATCTCTGAGATAATGAGCCTTACAGCACATAAAAAATACAGTCAATTAAGTAAGGGCAGGCTCAATAATTGAGTTTAAGGGCAGAAATACATTTTAAAGATTTATCACAAAAATTGAAGAGGTGCAGTGCCATGAAGGCTCTCAGTAAATAGGAGATACTGTTGGAGCGAAAAAAATTGTAATGCGTTAGTGGCGCAGAAGCCAGCATCAGGCGACTTCATATATTGGCATTTAAAAGCCTAAACGTAGAAGCTGCATTAACATGTATTTTATGGATCAAATCTTTTTTATTGAGTTTAACATATAAAAGCACAAAGCACATTGTGTAAATCGCAAGCGAGTCAACCACCCCGCTACAGTATTTCAGTCTGATATCCAAGAGGGCATGCACATGAACTCCCTTTTCGCCCACTTCTAAACTTTTAGAAGAGCAGGGTAGGTAAAGACAGTGGCCTAATGACTTCAGTGCTTCGTGCATAAATAAACAAAACATAACAAGAATTAAACAGCAGAAAAACTGTGCCTCCCCCGACGAACATATAATTCTTCCCCCCAGGAATCCCCCCATCTTTACAGGCCAACATCGTGCCAGGTCACCCCCAGCCACCAGCCAAACCCGTTCTAAGAAGAAGCATCTGTCACCCCCAGGTAAGTAAGCCGGGCATGTCAGTTCCGTGAACTCTGTTGACAGTATCTCAAGAAACGGCTTCCATAACGTTGAGACACCAGAGTAAGCTTCTCCATTGCAAGAATAAACCACAGCTTCTGAAGCCAGGTCGCATACATCGGTACCCTGTCCGTCCCCCATAAGGCTAGGATCGATTGCACAGCCGCGTTGTATGCCAGCGCCATCTGTCGCCCTCTCAGGGAACGTAGCGGGAAGGAGAGGGGGTTGGGCAAACCTAGAAGTATATACGATGGAAACCTAGGGAGCTCGGTCTGGAACACTTTATCAATATCGTCTAAAATGCTCGTCCAATATCTCTGAAGTTTGGGGCAGTGCCAGAGCAGATGTACCAGCGAGCCTGTGTTACCACACCCCCTCCAGCAAAGGCTGGGCTTGGTAGGGTCCCATGAGTGTATCCTGGCTGGAGTGTAATACCAATAGGAAGCCACTTTATATGCCGTCTCTGCCCCTGCTGCATTGAAAGCTGTGTGATGTACTCTATAGTATATATTTTCTCATTCTTCATCAGAGAACTCCCTCTCCAGCTCTCTCTCCCATCTAAGTTGCCCCTTAGTCTTAGGCAAGCGTTCTTTTCCTTGTAAGAGTCTATACAGCTCTGAGAGGACACGCCTGTCATCCTTCTTTGTCAACAGCCATTTTTTGAACGGCGTAAGTGGCCTATCCATCAGATCTCTATTCGCCGGCAGAAGAGCCCAATGCCTCACCTGGTACTACATTAACCTATCTGCCTCTGTCAGGCCATATGTTTCTCTCATCTGATCAAAGGAGGCAACTCCCTGTGCATCAAACAGGCTCCCCACCCTTTCACAGCCTCCATCATACCAGCGGCGTAGAGCCTCCAGACATAGCCCAGGCTCCAAATAAGGATTCGCCCCTATCTGAGTCATGGGGGACGGAAACAACGTAAGCCCTGCCCGACACGCCACAGCATCCCAGACACGGAGCGTCGCTCCCGTAATCGGGGAGGAGTATAGGCCCGGCGCCCTATGTTGACGTGGTAGCCAAGGTTCCTTCCAAATGTGCGATCCCGCTACCGCCTGATTCATGAAGCACCACTGCTTTTCAGTAAGTGGACGACTCCACTCCAAGAGAAAGCGTAACTGTGCTGCTTGATAATATCGTATGAGGCAGGGGACCGCCAGCCCCCCCTCCGCTCTAGGGCGATATAAAAGTCTTCTAGGGAGCTGTGCAGGGCGCCCATCCCAAATAAACTATTGCCGACTGAAGAGTCGCTAACGCACGAGGAGGGGGAGCCAGAGGCAGCGTCTGGAAAACGTACAATATACGCAGTAATGTGGTCATCTTCACCGCCGCCACCCTGCAGAGCCAGGAAAGTTTATGTTTCGCCCAGCTCTCCAAATCGCGCTGCACCTCCCGGATGTTGCATAATTCAAGCTCACGGTCTTCGTAACTGAAGATGCCAGATCAATACCCAAGTAAGGGAGCTGCGAAGAGGACCAAAGAAACGGGAATCGAGTCTTCAACTCTTGCTCACGCTCTGGGCTCACAGACAAGCTAAGGACTTGTGATTTCTGCATATTTACCCGGAATCCCGAGATCTGGCCAAACTCCTCCATTATCGCCATTAGTTCAGGCAGTGAGGTCGCGGGCTCAGAGAGGGTAAGAATCACATCATCCGCATACAGCGTGATAAGGTGGTGATCCCCTCCAAACTTCACCCCAGAGACCAAGGGGCTGTCGCGTTGACACTGAGCAAAGGGCTCCATGTAAGGCGCAAACAAAAGGGGGGAAAGAAGGCACCTCTGTCGGGTCCCCCGTCCAATCGGGAACGGCAAAGAGACTATACCATTAACCCGGACAGCAACCCTAGGTAAGCGATAAATGCACTGAACCCATTTCCTGAAGGCCGGGCCCAAACCGTAACACTCCAAGACCCAAAATAAGTAAGGCCAGTGGACCCTATCAAACGCCTTCTCTGCGTCAATAGAGAGGAGCAGCGTCTCCCTACGTGATTTATTAGTTTTATCAATCAAATGTAACAGTCGCTTCGTGTTATCACTGCACTGCCGATGGGGTATAAAGCCCGTCTGGTCTGGGTCTATAAGACCCGGCATATAGGGGTTAAGGCGATGGGCCAGTATTCCAGTAAAGAGCTTAGCGTCTATGTTCAAAAGTGAGATTGGCCTGTACGAAGCACACTCCTCAGGATTTTTCCCTTGCTTGTGAATCACCGCAATGGTAGCTTCGGACATGCTGGGTACAAGCGTCCCTGACTTCTGAAAGGAGTTAAAAAGACGCGCCAGAAGCGGAGCAAGTTCCGCGCAGAAAGTTTTATAAAAGAGCGCCGTAAAGCCATCAGGGCCAGGGGACTTCCCAACCTTAAGCTGTGATATTGCCGAAATAACCTCCTCCACTGTAATAGCCTGATCTAAGGAAGACGCTTCCCTCTCCGCAAGCGGAGTAAATGCTATCCCCGCCAGAAATGCGGCTGGATTCGCATCCCTCTGGGCATCAGCCGTATACAGCAGCTGGTAATAGTCGGCAAACACTTCTGCAATGTGATCGTCTGTGTGAGCCTCCCTCCCCGAAGGTGAGCGGACCATTTTTATCGCTGCTGCCGCACGCTGTGCTCTCAACCAATGCGCCAGGAGCCTGCCACACCTATTACTCCCAATGTAGTATTTATGCTTAGGCTGCGCTATCACATACTCTGCCCTGTCCCAGTCCAACCGCTTCAGCTGCTGCCTCATTTTCTCCAGTTCCCGCCAAATTCTTGGAGCACACGTGGATTTATGGGATCTCTCCAATGCTGCCACCCTTTGTTCTAGCGCCGACCTCTTCTCCCTCCTTGCCCTATTATCTCTTGCTGATAACGACATTACCTCCCCCTGCACCACTGCCTTCAGAGCCTTCCACAGGGACTCCAAGCTAGCTATCCCATCATCATTGTGGTTAAGGTAATCCAAAATCAAGCGGCGAAGCGACTCCTCCGTTTCCCTATTCTGCAAGATCGTGTCCCTGAAACGCCAGCTCGAGATGCCCACCCGACCCACATCCACTCCAATCTCCACCGTGATACGCCCATGATCTGTAAGGGCCCTGGGCTCTACTGTATTGTGGTCTCTCGGACTCGAGAAGCGAGCTCCCGTGAAGCCAGAAAGAGGTCAATCCATGCGTACGTCTTGGAAGCTGCCAAATAAAAGGAGTAGTCCCTAAGCGAAGGATGTGATCTCCGCCAAATATCCTCTAGTCCACACTCAGCCAACCACTGTCGCCCTGCCTTCGTCAACGCCCCCGTCTGCCCAAAGCGGTGCCCCGATCTGTCCAGCTCATTGTCCATTACCAAATTAAAATCACCTCCCACTAACACCGCACTATCGCGTGTCGCAAGCGCCGGGGCAATCGCCTGTTTCAGGAAGGATCCTTGCTGCGCATTGGGGGCATACAGAGAGGCAATGGTAAAGCAGTAGGCCCCCACCCGTAGTCTAAGGGCCAGGAATCTCCCCTGCACCTCATGAATCTGTGCTACCACTTCCCCAGAGAAGGTCTTCGAGAATAGTATTGCCACACCGGCATGTTTCGTGGGGGACGAGGACCAGAACTGTCTAGGAAACCACTTTGAGGGCATACGAAATGTGTCCCTAGCCAGCAGATGCGTTTCCTGTAAAAGGCAAATGTGGCTACCAGAGCGCTCAAGCGTCGACAGGATCGCTAATCTCTTGGCCGGACTGTTAAGACCTCGGACATTCAAGCTTAGGCACTTAAGAGACATATGATCCAATATCAAAAGCCCTCATGGGGAGGATCCAGCGGGGGAGCCCGCGCTCAGACCCGTCCCCAGGCCGCTCCGAACCAAAGGGCCCGGCAGCCAAGGTAATCTGTATACAAGATCCAGGGGAAGCACACCAACTTACAACCATAACGCACAACAGGTGCACATAACTATAAAGTCCTCTATCACTCATCTCCTAAGAGGCAAAAACTCAACAGGGGCAGCACAATCACTTAAGTCCTTCGTGTAGCGTCCACCGACTCCGCCACCCAGGTCCCATCGCAGCAGTCACGTAACCTGAATCACTGCGGCCCACTCCCAAACCGTCGTTCCGGCCCTCCAGCCGCTAAGCATATGTTCCAGCGGCCACGCTACTGAGTACTGATTGCCGCTCCTGGGCCTGCTCTGAAGTCATTGGTCGCTGCTGTTTTCTCTTCCTCTCCTTGCGCCGCCATCGCGGTCAATCCCCTTCAGCTAAGACCGTGGATGCATCCTCTTCCTGAGTGTCTCCCTCCAGACGAAGGATCTTTCTCGCTTCTGTGACTGATTTCACCTGGCAGAGCTGTTCTTCCCAATGGAAAATAAGGCGGAAAGGATGTCCCCAAAAAGTATGATACCGAGTGCGCCCGCAGGTGCTCCATGATGGGCTTAAATTCGCTCTGCCTCTGCAGAGTCCGCAGCAAGAGGTCTTGAAATAATTGGAGCGTGTGCCCTCGAAACTGGATCCGAGGGAGATTACGGGCCCTCTGCAAGATGCTTTCTTTAAGGCCATAATTATGAACACATGCCAAGATATCAAGCGGACGCTCTCCGAGTCCGCCGATGCGGCCCGCACGATGGACCCTGTCTAGTGAAATCTCCCGGGCACCCTCCAGGCCAAGCACAGAGTCAAACAGCGCCACCACAAATTCGCTGATATCGTCCTTCTCTGCTCCGAGTGGCACACCTCGGATACAAATGTTATGCCGTTGTGACCTATTTTCCAAGTCTTCAACCGCAGACTGGAGGAGCTCCTGCTGGTCACTAAGGCGTATGACCTCTTGTTGCATGCCCGCCAACTCCTCGCCTCGAGAGGTCTCGCCATCCTCAACCTGGGCCGCACGCTCGCCCAGAGACGTGACCTCCCCTCGTAGCTCTTTCACCTCTTGAAAAATGTCTCTACGAAGTTCCTGCAGGTCGCTCCGCAGCGAGTCAAACAATGAGGTAAGGAAACCTTTTGTGACCGGGGCCTCCCCGTCCTCCTCCGTCTCTCCACGTGCTTCCGGAGACCGACCCGCCGCTGAGCCCTCAGCCGATTTGCCCTGGACCGGGTGGGATCTGGTTAGCATTTCTCTCAACGACTGATCTCGTTTTGGCTTGGAAGACATCTTAGCCCCGAGTGCCTCTTTCGTCGCGTCTAGAGCCTCTTCGCACAGCTCGTTATGGGACAAGTTGCCTGATCCTTCACTGTATAACCTTGAAAGTTCGTAGGCTTGTAACATGCCCAAGCTCCTTCTGCACTCGGGCTGGGCCACCGCGGGCCGACCGCACCGCCGATATGTGGCCCAACCCTGTAGCGCCCATCCAAGCTCCAGCAACTCGGAGCAGGGGCGCTAATATGTAGTGTAGCGCCCTGTCGTGTCCGAGACCTCTAGTCCGCAGCAGCGCTGCAAAGAAATGGCCGCCGCGGGCCACGGAGAGCCGCCTCACCTCCGCTCCGCGTCAGGACCACCGTCACTAGGGCCAGCACCCTCCGCTGCACCGTTGCGGGCCCAAGTACCCCCTGCGTCACTCCGGGGTGCCACACGGCGCGGCCGGCGACCGCAATCACGGTCCAGGCCGCAGGGCCCAACACTGCCAGTGCTCTCCTTGGAGGGCCACTCGACCCTCCCTCGAAGTGTCCGCTGCCCCTCGGCCCCTCTCAACAATCCAGCAGGGCCCGGAGGTCCCAAAAATGTGGCCGCAATGCTTTAATTGGGACCCGGGCGACGGAGCTCAGACGGATGCATCTGCTCACACCGCTATCTTGGCCACGCCCCTCTTAACATGTATTTTAAAAGTGTTCATGTTTTAATTTGTGGCAGACATTGTGCATACCATGGCAAACATGCCCACTGGAACTGATAATGTGCTAACAAAGAGTTCTATTCCATTATGTGTACGTTTTTCCACCACTGACCTTGAATATGGTACATTAAGAGTTGGAGATTGGGAACCAAGACAGACACCATTGTTTAATTACAGAGTTGCTAGTTGGTGTCGGTGTCACACTGAAGGAGAGATGACTTCAGCCAGACATGGAAATGTATACTCATAGAACTGACCAATCAAATTACTTTGAGTTTTTCTAATCAGAGATGAACTTGTAAGTTCAAGAGCAGAGCCCATTTGAATCTTGATCTGTTAACGTGTCCCCAGGACCGTTCCTGATTTTCCTTGCGCAACTCGAGTTCACTTTCCCCCTGATGGTGGTTGTAATGGACTTTGCCGATGATCCACTGATTTGCTGACGAATCTGAATTGTATGCTGAGCCCAGGAGACTGTAATGCTAATGTTCCCCTTGTCTTGTTTTTTCTAATCAGAGTCAGCATGTTGACACCTGCCTATTTTATTTTTATAGTTAGACTAACCTAGCCAACATATATGATTTTTCTAAATTATTTTTGTCTTTATTTATTTTTTGCTTTTGTCCGCATGTGTTAGCCCGTCCGCACACATTCTTGTCCTAAATTTGTGATAGTAGTGGGTTGTTCCTAAATTTGCCCACCTAATTTGATATATTGATTTGTGAATTTAACTTGACTAATGTCATCATGAAATGATTTGAAATCTATTTCTGTTGCACAAATTGTTTCTTGCTAGTTCTTGTAATTCTTTTGGAATGCTTAATGGTGTTGATATTGAGTAGATTAAACTTGTTTCATAGATCTGGTCAGCCTTAAGTTTTCCTTTATTTGTACAACTTGATCCTGTGCACAATTTACGTTACTTTTCCTCGGTGGTTATAATAGAGCTTTGAAATCTTTTACAGATTGAAGTTTTGTTTCTGGGGCCACATTGGTCATGGTGTTTAAATTTGACTTTATATGGCTAACCACACTCCTCACTGGGTCCAAAGATCCCATCATCCTCGAGGAAAACATTTTCAAAACCTGTCTGGGAGGAGAAAATGCATTAGCAAAATCCGGTAGTAGAGTGACGTTTATGTCCCTTGGGAGAGGTAGCCACATTGTTGTTCAGTATTAAGACTGACAAATTTGTTATTGGATTGTTGATTGGTTATGTTTCAAAATGTTGCCCATACTATGAGTTGTCCTGTGGTTAGTTGAGAGGTTGATGAAATTCCAGCATTGGGTTACAAGTGTTAAGACATATGTATAACTAGAGTTTGGCGCATGCAGTGCTTTTGCTAAAATTGTGGTGCAGTGTGATGTTGAGAGGTGGTTTTGGACTTGTCGCACTTGAAGTGATTGTAGCTCTTTGTGCTAAAAAATGTCCACGGTTGTTGTTGTTGGGTCCGTTGCGGCCTAATACCCCAGGGTGACACACAAGCGTAAAGAGACACTTGGTTAACTTATTGTCTGCAGTGAGGTGTTGGTCATGAGGTGCCATTGATAATATCAGTAGTTCTCCTTGAGTGAGTGTGAGTTGTTGGTTGGTATTAGGTGAATCCTGAGTGCACATGGATGATCCATATCAACTAGGGTCACACTTGTTTGTTAAGTTTCACTTGTGTAAGTGTGATAGCCACAATCGGATGTATAAGCCTTACAGCTTTTAAAGCGCTTGATTCCTACCTGTAGTGAGCAGACAGGTTTTTGGTTTTTCCTTGCAATATTTAGCATTACTGAACGTGTGAATGGCGTCAGAGACAGTTGCAAAGCGACTTGCAGCTGCTGAGTGAAGTAAGTGTGATATCATTTGGCCCGCTCTGTGATTGGTCGATTAGTGAGAAAGCTGCACATTTATTGGTAGACAGTACTGCATTGTTATTGCTTGAAAACAGTTTGCGAAAAGGATTGTGGGATTTAAATGACTTCCTGGTTTCTTTAGAACTTCTATTTGTGGGTTTCAATTGTGTAAAAATTTCATTTTTCAAAGCTTTAAGAAGTGCGCTGAAAGGAGATGTGTTCATCCCAGTTAAGGAGGATGAACCAACACAGCCAGAGGGAACACCAGCATTTGAGGTGATAGAAACAAGGGGAGTTTTGGCATGCATTTGGATTAAATAATGTTGTAAAATTACAGAGAAAGAGGGTTCATTAGCTTTCATTTGAGGGAATTAGAACATATGAGAATAGAACATTTGAAAAGAGTATTGTGAGAACTAAAGCCTGCACTTGCTATTTGGAAATTAGTTGTAAGACAAAAGGAAACACTGAGATTTGAGAATAGAATAAGGAGGGCAGAAAAGACTCTAGCAAAAGCTAGTGGGGATGAGGAATGGAACAGATGGAGATCAGATGTGCTGGAGGGAGTTAAAATGTTTCTAGTTATAACAGAAGCAGGGATGGTAGTATAAAAACAAAAAAAAAGGAAGCAGACAGACAAGAAAAAATACAAAGCAGATGAGAGTAAAAAGATAGCTGCACATGACAGTGACTCAGAAGACGAGTTTATAAATCAGCTTTTAATGAATCATCCCCCGCCATATCATACAGTTGAAAGCGTGGTTCAGAATGTAGTCCTGAGTGTGCCCACAGCTTCAGTTACACAGAGTCTAATTCAGATAGTCCCAAGTACATCTGTCAGTTCAGTGATGCAGGTACCCACAATTTCTCCTACAAATTCTGTTGTTAGTACAGCACAGCAAATTATAAGTCCAGTTGTGAATCAGGTAATGCCAAGTACAAAATTAGTTCATATGAAATCAACGTCTAATGTAACAGTACCTGTGCAAAATTGTAATCAGAGACAGACAATGCCCATGTATTCTCCAGTATCGACAACCCCAAATATTGCCCTGAATCAATCAGGACAAACTTATAGTACAGTATTGACAGGTCAAAGTGCAAGTAAGATGATTCCGCAGAATCTGATAAGTCTGACAGGACCCGAAGCAATGACAGTGCCTGTAACATTAGGTCGACTTGTCTCACTGTATGCTCAAGGAGATACTGGGAGTAGCCTCAAGTCCCCAAATCCAGTATCTGCTGGAGTTTCACCATATTCAACTAATTTGGAAATGGAAAGATTAGCTACATACGTTCCAGCTATGACACCCATGCAAATTGCAGATCCCAACCAGATGTTAGATTGAACAGGTACATTAATAGATGTGAGATGTCCTCCAGGAACTGTCCTCACACCAGAGCAGGTTATAAGGGTCCCATGTAATACCCTGCAGAGCATGACACAGTGAAACATTAGCAGTGTGCAGAAACTTTCAGCACAGCAATTAACTGAGAGGTTAGACAGTCTGAGTCAAAGTCATTGAGACAGAGTTCACAGATTAGAATTTAGTTCCAAAGGCATTGCAAACATGAGGTCACCCGGCGTGACAATGCATATTAAAGAACTAATTCTGAACATTCAAACATGGGTAGCATTAGATAAATAGGAAGCCAGATGGGCAAAGAAAAGAGATCAAAGGAACACAAAGCAGAATTTACCTCTGGCTGGAGCAAATCAAGCTGATGAAAGTATAAATATGCTGCCCATGAGAGAGATACCAGGTGGAGGTTATGCCCATGTCCCTTGGAGCAGAAGAGACATATTGTTATTCACAAATGATTACCAGAGATTGAGAGAGAAACCAGTAGAATGGTACAAGCAAACAGAGAGTTTAGTGAAACTTTCCAAATGCCTGTAGGTAGATTTGAACACCTTATTTGACATTGTGGTTCCAGTCAATTTGTGGGTTGAGTGTAAAAGGAGTGTTGATTGGCCAACTCATGAACCGCCAAGAGATTCAGGAACAGGTGCGCCATCTGAAATGTTGATTGGCAAAAGATTGACAGGACAGCACAGGAAACAAAGGAGTCAATGCATACCTACTATGAGAGATTGCTGCAAGCATTCAAACAGCATAGTGGGTCAAAGGTTATTTGGCTGAAAGACAGGAGTCATTTTGTGTTTAGACTTGGGCATGGATTGAAACCTGAAATCAGCAACATGATTCAGAATCATTTGATTTGCTGGCAGAATGAAGTCAAGTTCAAATCCAGAGAGTTCAAAGACCCTGAGTCCAAAATTTGACTTTTCCTACTGGATTGCAAAAGACGCAGGACCCCCAACAAGTTTAAGTCATTCAGCAAATACATGCTCCTCAAGCCCTGATGCAACAGCAACAATTGATGGTTCCTCAGCAAAACATGAATCTGCAGGCAAATGTAGATCAGTTAATCACACAATACCCATTCATTGATGAGGTCCCCAAAACATACAACAGTGACAGTTCAGATGAGGAAAAATGTGTACTGGTTGCATCCTTAGAGGTGGATCAGAGTGGTCCTTATGTAAATGCAAATGTTATGGGACATGATGTTTCATTCTTTGTTGACATTGGAGCAAAACTGTCAAAACCACAGAAATGCTAAATGTGCCCTTGTCAGGACGGAAAGTATAGGTGGTGGTAGTAGCAAATCAGCATTTAACAAACCCGATTGCAGAACATATCCGAGTTAAAATAGGGTCATTTGAGGATTTGCATCAATTTGTGGTTTGGAATTTAAGTCCTGTGAGTTTATTAGGATGTGACCTATTGTGCAAATTAAATTGTTCAGTTAGTTGAAGTCACAATGGAATAGCAATTCAGACATATTGTGATGATGAGACATCCAGCAAAATTAATTTAAAAGCATCCTCTCATTTCATTATTCCCAATGATGACAGTTAATGATTTGCCCAAAGAGCTGCAAGGACATTGATAGTGAAGGTTTGGGAATTTTCAGGGAAAGATATATGATTAATAAGAGGTGTTGAGCCATTCAAAATAACAATAATGTCAAATACAGTGTTTCCCAAGCTCCCTAAGTATAATATGGCCCCAGACTTGATTGCAGGAATTACTCCTGCAATTGAAAATTTTGATGAGGAGCCCTGAAGGAGGTAATTAAGCCCATCTAACTCTCCTATTAGGGGACTGGGGAAGCCCAATGGAAAATACTGCGTTATACAAGATTTGAGAAAGGTGAATAAAATTGTCATTCCCTGTAGTCCTGTGCTACTGAATCCTGCTGTGGTTTTGTTTCAGATTCTCTGTGAAGCAGAAAGGTTCTCTTTCATTGACTTATGTCAGGCATTCTTTTCCATTCCATTCCATGAAGAAAGTCAGTTCTTTTTTTCATTTATATTTGGAAGGCGTGTATACTCCTGGTATACTACTGGTGCCAGGGTATACAGAGTACCATCCATTTTCAGTCAGATACTGAAAAAAGAAGTTAGAGCCCCTGAACATGGCATTTCATTCATCCCCAGCTCAGTGCATTGATGATTTAATGGTCACATCAAACACACATGAAGCCTGTATGAGAGATACCATTGCCTTGTTGAACCATTGAACCATATGGGTGAAAGTGGCCATAAAGTTTCCTGTGCAAACTTACAGTACTGTCAGAGAGAGGTGAAATATTTGGGACATCACTAGAGAATGGAGCAAGGAAGGTGTCCCAAGAGTGAACCGCAGCATTTATGCAAACTAATCCACCCCAGACACAGAGAGATGTCAGAATGTTCCTGGAAAAGGTAAGCTACTGCCGCAAGTGGATCCCAAACTTTGTAATGAATTCCAAACCATTACAAAAATTAACACACAAGGAAGTGTGATGACACATGCCTGAAAGCCTTCTCCGAGCTGAGAGAAAGCCTGTGCCTAGCCCCAGCTATGGGACTGTCTGATTACAATAAATTCCTTTCATTGTTTTGCCATGAACGTGATGGTTGTGTACTTTCTGTTTTGACGCAGTTACATGGAGGGATCAACAGACCAGTGGCTTATTTTTCTGCCATACTGGACCCTGTAGCTGCTGCTTTGCCCAGCTGTTTAAAGTCAGTTGCAGTGGCTGGTTATAGCACTGGACAGTGCAAAGAATTGTCATGGGTCATCCCCTGAACGAACGTCTATGTACAGTACTCTGTCGAGGCCCTTTTGCCCCAAACTAAAACCCAATATTTGACCAACCCATGTTTAACCCATTATGAGTTAGCAATCCTTAGCTCACTGAATGTTAATATCAAAAGATGTACTACGTTAAACCCTGCAAAGCTCTTGCCTGTGAATGTTGAAAATGTTAATGATGAAGATGAAGTGGAACATGAATGTCTTGATGTGACTGAACTATGCACCAAACCTAGACCTGATATTCAAGATACTCCATTAGATCAAAATGACTATGTCATGTTTGTTGATGGCTCCTGTTTGAGAGATAATGGGGTAACTCTGAGAGCTGGCTTTGCGGATTGCACAGTCTCAGGAGTAATTGAAGCTTCGTAGCTTTAAGGAATCATTTGAGTCCAAGTAGCCAAATTGGTGGCTCTTATTAGAGAATGCTATGGTTCTGAACAGCTCAAAGTGACCATATTCACTGATAGTCAGTATGGTTTGGTGTGGTTCACGACTTCGGACAGCTGTGGTCCCAGAGAGGCTTTATGACCTCTTCAGGGTCACCAATCCGAAATGGTGAAATTGCAGTAGTGAAATGTGCAGTACATCAAAAATCAAGTGATTATGTCTTGTTGGGCAGTGCCTATGCTGATCAAGTGGCCTGATACTGTGCACTCCATTGCACGTTCTTTAATGAGGAATGGAGTGATGGAAGTAGCACTAATGAGATAAACCAAAGTTTCTTGATGACAGCCATTGACACTTGGGAAGGGGTGAAGAGATTACAGGAAGAACCTACTGAGGAGGAACGCAGAGGCTGGAGTAGAGCAGGTTGTGTTCAGAGAGATGAGGATGATGTTTGGGTTTCAAATGAAAGTAAAGCAGTGTTGCCAAACAGTTTGTTGCCTTTAATAGCGAGGTATCACCATGGTCAGGTACACCTTGGCAGGGACACTATGATCAGAACATTCCAACAGACATGGTACAACCCCAGATTCAGATTTATTGCAGAAGCAGTGTATCACAGATGTGTAACGTGTCAACAGATGAATGTTTGGAAACACACTGTTGTTAAACTTAGCCACATAGGTAGATCAAAAGATCCTTTCAACCGAATGCAACTTGATTTAATTGTGATGCCTGCATGCAATGGACTGAAGTATGTGTTGGTGATAGAAGCTTATCCGACTTGTAGAAACAACAGTCTCACTGTTTCAAAGCTGCTTTTAAGGGAGCTAATCCCAAGGTTCAGATTTCTGACCTCTTTGGAGTCAGACCGAGTATCACATTTTAATAATGAGATCATAGAATTGTTGTGTGCGACATTACAAACAGAGCAAATACTGCACTGCAATTGTAGACCTGAGGTATCTGGATTGGTCGAGCAGATGAATGGAATTTTAAAGTCTTGTTTGGCAAACGTGTGTGCTTCTACAACATTAAAATGGCCTGATGCATTGCCAGGAAGACAGGACTGTCCCCACACAAGATTCTCATGGGACTTGCTGTGAGACTACCAGCAGTGCCTGCAAATGCACTTGTGAACATTACAGATTACTTAGTACTTCATTATTGCAAAGGACTAGCTGATGTGGTTCGCTCTTTGTCTCATCAAGTTGAAGAAGCAACAGTTCAACTGTCACAGGAACAGTGTAATGACCTGAGTCCTGGTGAATGGGTTCTGGTGAAGAAACATGTTAGAAAGACATGTTTAGAGCCGCTTTGAAAAAAGGCCATATCAGATTGTTCCAGTGGCTACAGCAGCTGTGAAGTGTGTTGGTCTGCCAAACTGGGTTCATGCAAGCCAGACACGCAAAGTTCCAAATCCTCTTGAAGATCCAGTGCATGTTCCTCCAGGGTTGGAATCGGTGCCTTTGACTTATGGTATTAGTTGCAGCCTTTTGTTAACACAACTATATGATCAGGAGTATATACAATATTTTTATTCAAATTTTGACCTTGTCTTTTCCTTTGTGCCTATTAACCAGCATTTGAGTAGTATTGCTAAAGCTAACAATATTGACATAGTGGGAGGTTTCTTCGAGCCAACACTAACCTTTGGCACTGCTTATGCGCATAAGAAAGATCTAACCTACATTCGCACACATGTAGAGAAGGATTTCATTAATCAAGTGGATTACAGAAGAAAAGCATTGAAAACCAATTAGAAAAGGGAATAGTTTCAGGATTGGCAGAAAGATGCTACCCATCTTGCAGGTCGTGATACACAAGGACGCTCTGCTTTAGACTGTCAACATGTAGGGAAGCTATGTGTATATATGCCGCAATCAAGTTTGTAGGAACTAGTGAATGTAGGCATGTGTATTTGTTTAAGAGTGTTTGGAAGTTTATGTTAAATGGACAAGACCCTGCCATACCAGACATTTATTCCATATGTTGGAAAAATGCCTATTACAAGCTGCTTAAAGGCTGGTATGGCAACTCCTACTTAGGGGTAGTTTTTCCAAAAATTTACCATGTGGAAAATTTTTACAATCCAGTTTGGAAAGGGAAATCTAAATCCAGGATGAAAAGAGGAGATAGTGCAGCAAAGATTACAGGTGATATTTTTGTGGCCTTGATTTCGTCAGTTGGTGTGATCTAGAATTATATAAATATTAGAAATTTGTCAACTATTGTAGATAAGATGTCACCTGATTATGCAGGTACCATGCTTTTATTGGACACAGAAATGGTTGTTATGAGATTAATGGTTTTGCAAAATCGTCTTGCATTAGACATCTTATTGGCAAAGGAATGCGGAGTTTGTAAAATTTTAAAGGTGCAACATTGTTGCACGTTCACTCCTGACAATAGTAAGGAGATAAGGGGATTTATATCGAACATGACAAATCTGGAAACTTATCTGAAAGACCTGAAAGAGCCAAATATCTGAGAAACAATAGTTAAAGGATTTTAAAATGTTGGATCAGAGTATGGAGCTAGGACAAAGAATAGTGAGAATGATCTTGAGACCTTTGTTGATTGTGACTGTGTGTATTATAGTCACACTTGGATTTTACAAGTTATGCAATTGGTGGAAGATACAAAGAGCTAAGACTAAATGAGGAGGGAAGAGATTGAAATGGATAAAATGAGGAGCAGTTATATTAAGGTGCCTATTGCATTTTAAACAATGTCCTGTAATAAAATGGTTAAGTTTGGCTTGAGGATTCAGTCATATCAAGGTAAGGGGTGCTCCAGGAACCGGAGGTCAAAATCCTCATGACACACATATCTAGGGCATGTAGGAGGTGGGCATAAAAGATGCCAAAGTCCACGATTCTCCTCCAATTGTGAAACGCTAATGTTGGCACCCCCTAGCTCTAGCCCCGTATGAAACTATTAGCACACACTGAGCAGATTTAAGAGCTCCTTGTGCCATATATCGCCACATTAACATCATTTGTTTACGGTAATGTGGCAATATTATGGCAAAAACACCACACCATATTTTCAAGATGGCGCAGGGCATGCATTGAGACACTTTGTAACCTATTGTGACACATTATGCCTGGGCCAAACATAATGTATGCAAGGTGGGCTTTCCTCCAATTAGGGGGGCTGAAGAAATGGCGCAAAGAAATCTAAAAGGTTTCTTTGTGCCATTTTTTTTCATAATTTTTAATGCCTGCCCAGAGCAAGCGTTAAAAGGGGGCACACCATTGCTTACAATGAGCCCCTCTGTACTGTTCAGGGTTAGGGCCAAAATTTTGGTGCTAACCCTGAACAGTACATCAGTAGCGTCAAACATTCTGATGATATTCCCCATATTTTAAATATGGCACACACATGGTGGCGGTAGGGGGGCACTAAGGGGCACAAGGAAAGTGCGGCTGCACTGGGTGCAACTCTACTTTTAATAAATCTGCCCATTTGTCTTTTGTACCTTATAGCAGCGGGATTAATGGTCTGCTTCCGATTACCAAGGAAATGTTAAACAGAGCACCCACTGACTGCCTCATTTTTTTACTTTGAATTTATAACTGTCTACTCAAAGAAAACAATCCCATTATAGGCAAAATAATGAACCTTAAGCTAAAAGTTCTTAAGGGGAAGCTGTGCACCCTGGCTGCCATGATTTACGATTTTGAAATCGTAGGCCCAGATTTATGTAAAAGTGGCACAGCACAGTGCTGACCCAAAAATAGCCATGCTGCGCCACTTAAGTAATGCAGAGGTGCATCATATTTAGAGGAACACAGCGCACCCCTGCATTTTCCCCCTCTGCTGTCACTGAATTAAGTGGCCTAGCGCCAATGCAGGGATCCTTGCACCATAGTGCAAGTGTGTCTGCGTTGAGGGAATAGATTGTTTATGTGCAGGAAGGTGTCCCATAAACAATCTATAATGGCGAGTTGGCACTTTTATGTGTGCTGCAAATGCAGCACACATAACAGTGACAAAGTGTCATTTTGAATGATTGTTTACGAGCAGGAAGGTGTACCATGGCATTTTGCTTCTTCTATGTATGCTGCAGAATGTAGCACACATAGAAAAAGCAAAAAATGGGGAGGAATAAAAGCATTCCTCCTCGCTTTGCCATGCTAATGCCAGCCCTGGGGGGCATTAGTGTTTGGCGCTTCTTCAGGTTTACGACAACTTGCAAATCTGAGGCAGCATCAAAAGCAATGGGTGTTGTGGTGAAACACCCACCGTAACATCCATTTCATGCCCCTCTGATGCAGAAAACTGCTTAAGAGGGGCCCATATTTACAAGGAGGAGTAACGCCAAAAAAGAGAGGCTTTACAATTCCTTGTAAATATGGACCAGTGCTTAGTGCTACGTGAGCGTCACGAAAAGTGACGCTCCGGTGGTGCTAAGGGCTCTTAAATATGCCCCTTAGTTCCCAAATCTAACTCAGTCATTGAGTCTTTAAAGCCAGCCACTAGTCGGTCCAAGCTCCTCAGAGAACATGCCAAGAAGACGTTATCCGCATATACTAGGGCTGGGATCGACATTGAGTTAATTCTAGACACGCCTAAATCACATTGAGACAGATGTTTGTTGAAATCAATAATGTAAAGGGTTCCTACCAACTGCAACCAGGGCACCCAAAGCCATTATCAATAGGGGTCGCAGGATGGTTCCCACAAATCCTCTCCCTAGATTTCCAAACCTCTTTCCAGTAGCTGATACACCACTACTTCACCTCCTGTTCACCTGCTGTTCGGTTATTTTAGCATTTACCCAGGCATGTTATTTAGTTCTTGGCCTGAGACCTGGGCCCTCTAACATAGTTGCATTTTGCTTTTTATTCCTTTTATTATTTTAACAAAGCTTTATTTAAGTGGATAGCTCTTTCATTCTTTTATCAGTTGCCCTTCCACGCAGGATTTGTTATTCATTTCTTTGCCCAATATTCTCGTCCTGTGCTCAACCCACGGCTGTACACGATATTTACTGGGTATTGATGGTCCAAAGAGTACCTTGTCTACCCACACAGAAAAATATGTGTTGTTAGGTCAGGGCAGTTCTTAGAACAGATATGTTATTATAAAACATCACACTACCCCCACTAGGGTAGTAGCCAGCTTGTCATCTCATGCTGCACGTCGTCACAGTTTCTATAGAAACCTTTTGTTTTCTGTAGGTGGGATGACTCCCAGCAGACTAACAGGCCTCTTCTTCACCTCTGAACGCAGTTATGGGGGTTGGGCTTCCGTCATGGGACCAGAATGGCACATTAGGGCTACCTCTGATATTTGCTCTCATGTAGAAACTTAGTGGTGTAGATAGGGATATTAGGGACACTATTGTGACAATATGGTGGGGCTCTTGTGTTTCACTTTCCTGGTCATTGCTGTGATAACGCTGCATTTCATTATCCTAATGGTTGCAATTTATGCTTTCTTACATAAAACATTGTTGCTTCAATAAAATGTATATTAAACCAAGATCCTTTGTCTGTTTGTTCTTGCATGTTTGAGACTAGTATAAGTGAAAGAAAGGGGTATGATCTGTTCCACTAACACTTCCCTGAGGAGTCTGAGTGTCATGTGATAGGCTGCCACAAATCACTGTTATCTTTGGTATTGATGAGGTGCTTATAGCTAGCCGAAAGTGTTAGGCCGACAGCTGTCACACGGTGTGGGGTCAGACTCAGTCCCTCATACTCAGTGGTGTTACCGCCCAAAATCCAGCAGTCTTGTTACTACAATGGAAATATATGATACACCTGTTGTGCTTAACTCTTTCAGGTCCTGTTTCAAGTCAGTCATGTGTGTTCTTATCTTTTTCAGTTCTGTATGTGCAACATTGTTTAGAGTGCAACATCTTGCAAACTCTGCCTTCCTTTGCAAGAAGAATGTCTAACGCAAGGCGATTTTGCAAAACCATTGATCTTATGGCAACCATTTCTGTTTCAATTAACAATATGGCACCTGCACTGTCTGTAGATAATTTATCTACTATTGTTGACAACTTTCTAATCTTGAGATCATTCAAGATAACACTTACTGATGGAATTATGGTGCCAAAAATATCTCCTGCAATCTCTGAAGCACTAGCTCCTCCTTTAACTCTGGAATTTCATTTCTCATCCCAGACTGGACATGATACATTTTTGGAAAAACTACTCCCAGATAACATGTACCACACCAGACTTTCAGCAGCCTGTAGTAGGTATTCCTTCCACATATTAAATAAACACCTGGTGTGGAGGGATCTTGTGCATTCAACATGAATGTCCAGACACTCTTAAACAAATAAACATGCCTACCTTCACTAGGTCCAACAAAATGTATGTCGGTCTTTGATCTAGGTTTATATACACATAATTTCCTTACATGTTGCCAATCTAAAGCCAGGAATCCTTGATTTCGAGCCACTGTGTGAGCTTCATCTTTTTCCCAATTTTGTAAAACGACTCCCTTTTCTATATTTGGCCTTCATAGCTGTTCTCCTCTCCTCAACTTGTCCAATGAATTCCTTCTCTACTGGGCTAAGAATGTAGGTCAAATTGTTCCTGTGGGCATACAAAGTACCAAATATCAATGTAGGCTCAAAGAAACCCCCCAATGTGCCAATGTTCTTCATCTTTGCAAAGTTACTCAAATGTTTCATTATGAGGACAATCAAAACACTAGGTCATAATTTGAGTAGATGTATTGATAATACTCCTGCTGACATAACAGTGTTAATAACAGACTACAGGAAATTCCGTAGGCTAGGGGTAAACTATGATGTGAGTCCCTCACTTACTGATGAAGGCAACTCTGTGCAAACATAGCAATCTCTAGCTTCCATTGTGTCTATGTACTCACATAATTTGTAATACACATTGACAGACAAATCACCCCTGGAACCATCAGTGTGTAAATAGTTCTCATCATTTTAGATGGCATTCTGATCTACAATGGCATTTGCTAAATCTGGAATGTAACTTTCTCTGAATCACTTGCTATGGGCAGACTCAATCCAATGAGTAATAATATAATCATGATAACTGCCACTACTACTAAACCTATATAAAGTCATCTATATTTGCTACTTCTATTTTGATTCAACTCCATGAGTTCTCTAATTTTAGACCAAAGTTTGAAATAAAAAATGCAAAGCTGCTTCGAAATATCACTGTCTCTTTTCAGTCCTTTTTGTTTGTGAACAAGTCAATATTCAAAAATAGTCTCTTCAAATTCACAAATTATTCACAAAAACTTCCTTGATCTTTTAGAAAGTTAGTTGAGAGTTTTCTCTTCTGCAAATGTTCAGAAAGCTCCTACTAAAAAATAAAATGTCTCTAATAAAAGTACAGCTCATAATCGCTGATAATCACTTTCAAAATGGAATGTCTTTGTTCATCAAACAGGAAGTTCAGCTCCACCTCAACTTCCAACTCAAGAATATTGAACTGGATTTGAAATGTTAAAGCAAAAGGTTGCAAACTCCTTCTCATAGTAATTTGCAGCAAAATATGTCCATTCAGGTGCTCAGAACGTTCGGCTTGGTGCTGCCTTTCTCTTTGACCTTCTGTTTATTCATCCTTTAGTATCACTGTCACTTTGACTCAGCTCTTTAGTTTCAATAGTCAGAGGCACTTGTACAGCTGGCATAATTTGCTCTTTAGGGCAATTGTCTTCGGATACAGCTCATTTATCTACAATAACTGGTCCGTCGTCAGCATCCAAGCTTGCATGAGTCAACTGATTCTGTCTCGACTCCTCTGTACCATCCACTGTTGTTGACTTACTCAGACTCCAATCAGACTGCACTTGTGCTGTAGTAGCCACTTGTCCAGTCCCAACAGCTTGACTAAGCTGATCCCTCTCACTCACTGTAACTAAACTTTCTGGAACAGGTGCTGTATCATCTAGGGGACCTGGAACTTTGCAAATATGGCTCATCTGTAGCCAGTTAAGGAGATCAGCACACTTCACAGCTATAATGGTTACCAAAACCACCTGGTGAGGGCGTCTCCAACATGGTTCCAAGCAGGTTTTCCTCACATATTTCTTGATCATGACCCAATAGCCTGGACATAGGTCATGACAAAGCTCATGCTGTGGCTGTACTGTAGCTTGTCCAACCTGATGAGACAAAGAATGAACCAAGTCAGCCAGTCCTTTGCAATAATCCAGCACCAACTCATCTGTAATGGTCACCAGCGCAGTTGCAGGAACTGCTGGCAATCTCATTGCCTTCCCTGTGAAAATCTCATGAGGAGACAACCCAGTCTTTTTGTCTGGTGTTCTGTGCATACTCAGGTAGAACGCAGGGTCCCTAAATCAAAATAAAGAGAGATCTAGGGTCATACATCAAAAGTACAAAAACATCTCTCTCCTACACCTATCGTATACAGAAAACTTAATCAAAGCAAAAATATAATATTTCAAACATCAAAATGTATTCCTAATAAATACAAAAATATAGTAATCATACTAGAATACAAACCCCCCTAAATACATAAAGCAAACATGCAAAAGACTAAGACAGACAAAGACTACACGAACCACAGATAATAATCACATAAAATTACGGATAAACAAACATGTAAACACTCAAGGAACAAAAATCATGCATCTCACATCACAATCAAGTAACCATTGAAACCATACAACGTATTTCAAAACTGACAGAAAAATCAAGAATAGCAAATGTACATGAGTTAGTAGATAACTTTCAAATATTTGATTGCAAAATTTTCCAGTAGTAGTCATTCATTAGTTCGTAGACTGAGTTCAATCGCATATAGTCTGCATGTGAGAGACCTATCCAACTCTCTCTCTTACTTGCACAAAGTTCATATCCAAAAAGATTCCGAGGTATTGTTCTTTATATTAGATCTCATATAGGAGTTGGTAATCAAACACTCAAATCGCCATAAAGTGTCTCATCCAATTTTATGATAACCCATCCAGTTCGCCGACGCGCATTTCGGTGGACATACACAAACAATATATCCAAGTTCATAAACTCCACCTTCCTCAGGGCATTCTGTTTTCATAGTAACAAAAGGTCTTCTTAGTCGCTTGATATCTATTCCAAATAAATATTGGTGTATTAATTACACCATCTCAATAATACCAAACATTTCATTCAATTAATTCTATTCACACTCACAACCACCAACCAGAAGGGGTGAAAATAGAAAGACTCAGTGCACCAAATAAAGGACCAAATAATAAACACCCCGCTATGTGACAAAGCCAGAAAAACTAAAAAGGCAGATAAAGCACACCTACATAATAACCAAATACCTCATGTAACTAATACTTGTGTACAACTGTCGCACATGGACATAGATAATTGCTCAATCCTTTGTAAGACTTTTGATGGGTGCTGAAACAAAAAAACAAACACGAACTTGCTCAAATTTTGCAGTGAGTCTTAAAACACACCGTAACTGCCGATATTAACACTCAACTGCCCCATGTATCTCACTTACCTGATCCAGTGAACAAACGGGGGAGGAACCGCCGGCACGATTTCGAACGGCTCAGCATCAAACGAGCCCTACGCGGTAATAGGAAATTTAAAGCTGCCATCAAGGAGCAGTCAGCTGAGGATGCAGTAAAAAGAGAAAACGGACTAGAATCGGCCCAAGTCCTCTCGGCTCAGCGCAGCGGCCATCTTGGAAGGACGAAAAAGGATCCGGACTGTACCCAAAGCTAATATCTACATAAACAAAAAAGGACTCACTGAAAACAATACCAACAAATCCTTATGTAAAATCATAATACAACTAAAGATCAAAATACATCCAGAAGCTAAGCCTAAAAAACAGACACAAAATGAAAAAGTCATCTTCATATTATAGAGAAACATCTTGGATAAATGCTTCTCTTACATAGCATTGTGCCACGGTAGTTCCTCATTGAGTCCCCTCTTGAATGTGTCAAGTAAAAAAATCCAGAAAACTTCTTTCTTCTTTCTTAATTTTTCATAATCGCATTCATTCTTTGCAATAACTTTCTCCAAAATCACCCATCTCATTTCGTCCTCCCTATGATTCTCGGTAGTCCAATGCGCCACAAGTGGGGCGTTCGGTTTTCGCGTTCTGATCGATGATTTGTGCTCTGAAAGACGGGTTCTGAATTCTCTCGAAGTCTCTCCAACATAGCCCAAATTACACCGGCATATAATAAGATAAATCAAATTCTTAGATCTACAATTCGTCATTTCAGTAAGCTGAATATTCTTCCCATTGTGTGAGATCTCTTGGGTAACACAAGCAGTTTTGCAGGCGTGACAACTGCCACATTTAAAGTTGCCCTTTATCTTCTGCATCTTAGGCCTAAAACCAGACCTAACCAACATGTTTCATAGGTTTCTATTCCTTTTAAAGGCAAAAAGGGGCCTTTGTAGACATGTAGCATCAGCACCAGCATTCAAAATGTGCCACTCACTGTTGATAATTCTTCTTACCCTATCATTGAGAGAGGAGTGAAAAACCACAAATGCAAGCCTATCGCCACAACTGCGTTACTTGGCTTGAAAGAGCGAGTCGCGATTATAATACCTAGCTCTCTTCAACGCATCCTTGATAACTCTTTGAGGATACCCTCTCTGTTTTAGATTCTCTGAGAGAACCCCTGCATGCTTCAAAAATTCTCTCATTTCCATGCAGTTTCTTCTTAATCGCAAAAATTGCAAAAAAAGAATCGCCTTCTTTTGGCTACAGGGATGAAAGCTATCAAAGTGAAGAAGAGTATTTCTAGCAGTAGGTTTTGTAAACAAAGTCATAGTCAGATGCCGGTCAAGATGTTTACTATAGACATCTAGAAATTCCACCACTTCATGATTATACTTAATAGTGAACTTCAGATTGCTGTCACAAAGATTAAGCCATGACAGAAACTCATTTAGTTCTTGATCGTTACCTTTCCAAATGAAAAAAACATCATCGATATACCGACACCAACGGTGTACGTTCTCGAAAAATGGCGCAATTTCATTATAGATATGTACCTCTTCAGAGGCTTCCGACATACAAATTTGCTACACTGGGAGCGCATGCCGCTCCCATGCTGACGCCTTTAATCTGGTGATAAACTTCACCATCAAACTCAAAAAAGTTGTTAAACATAATTATCTCTAAGCATTTGAGGATAAAAGTGTGGAGTGGGTCCTCGCTGATCTTATACAGACATGCCGCAACACAACTCAAAGCCTGGTCCTGTGGTATGTTCTTATAGAGCGCCTCAATATCCATTGTTACCAGTATTTCCTGTTCAGAATTGAACTGTAGACCTTCTAGTTTCGATATAAAATCGGATATATGAGGGAAGTTGAGAAACTAAAGGTTTTAGGAAGATGTCAACATATTTGGACAGTGGCTCTAAGGCAGAACCACACATAGATACAATTGGTCGAAGCGGAGGATCACTAACATCTTTATGGACCTTCGGTAGCCCATACATGATGGGAAACCTCGTATGCTCTGGCCTCAGATACTCATATTCTCCCTGACAGATCAAGCCTGTTTCGAAGGCAGTTGCACTAATCGCTTTGATCTCTCTCTTAAGCTTTCCTTCAGGATTCCCTACAATAGGTCTATAGAATTCCAAACACTTAAGCATAGTTACCATTTTTTCTTTATATCCTACAGTATCCAATATCACAATCCCCCCACCTTGTCACATGGTTTTATTGTGACCATCTTGTTATTCCTCAATTTCTGTAAAGCTGACATCTCCTCTACGTCCAAATTATATTTAGATTTTGGAATATGTTTGAACATTCTATCAATTTTTTGGGATACCGTTCTTTCAAAGATAGCCACTTCCGGTCCCACAACTTCAAGGCTGGGGGTAAAGAATGAAGGAGGTTTTAAACCTGATCTATTCTGAGATATCTCCGGCATGTCAGTAGAGGAAAAATATTTTTTAAGTCTAATGCGCCTAAAAAAAGCTTGCAAATCTCTCATAAGTTCAAATGTATTGATGTTAGGGTATGGAACAAAAGACAGGCCCCTTGCTAGCACACGCTCAGTATTACTATCAAAAGAGGTAGTACTTAGATTAAAAATGGGGACACTATTTAATCCCTCCAATACTGATTGCGTCTTGTTTGGAGCAAGAACGGAGATTGATCTACATTCGACGATCTGTTGCCCCTGCCTTGTTGAAATCTGGTCCTGAAGTTCTGTCTGCAGTTGCCTAAAAAACGAGTGCCCGACTGAAAATGGTCACCTTGGCCCTGTCTATTGCCAAATATATCAAAACTGTGGGAACTGCCTTCGCCCTCGGATTCAGATGTATCTGAGAAAGTAACCACTTTCTTAGAGGTCCAATTTTGTTTCTCTGCCACAAAGCCCGATGATTGTTGGTAATATTGATCGGCTAAGTATGGATATGTCTTTTCCAAAGTGAAATATCGAATGTCTTTTTTTAATTTCTCGGTTTTTCTCTTGACCAGATATTGATTAAATGACTCAAAGTCCGAATTGATATCCTCAAGTTTCTTTTTTGCTTCTTCCACCGCTAATGATTGCTTTAATTTGCTCTCAAGTTCCTCTATTTCTTAAAAAGTGTGGCCACAATTTCTCTAGCTGTCTCTATAATTAAAAGCATATAGTCGCGTGAGCACCGATTGGAGATTAGCGACCATTTTTCCAGAAACTTCTTAATTTCAACAAAAAGACCTGGGATTTTTCTTACTCTGAGACCATTGGGGATGGTACCTGCTCTTCGATACTCAAGAAGGAACTCAGCATGTGCCTCAGTTCTGCAAGCTTTTTTCTTTAAGTTTAGAAGTTTTAACCAATCATTATTGAGGCTATTAGAGAACAACGAGTCAGATACACTATTCGCATTAGTCCCTACAATTCTGGAGAAATCCTCGTCCGAGAACCCAAAGGTTTTAATGCTCTCCATTGAACAATACAAAATAAACTAATTAACACCCAAACCGGGAAAGAAACACACAAAAAAATAAATGTGTAATAGAAAATAAACAAAAGCATAAACCAAACAATATGCCAACACCAGATCAGTGAGCTGTGAGTGGGAACAGAAAAAGGGGAAAGAAAACAGACAACGAGAAAGCTGTCTGAAACTACAAAACGCAAAACCCTGACAGCAAAGGCTGTATAAATGCAAACCAAGTAGAACGCAGGGTCCCTAAATCAAAATAGAGAGAGATCTAGGGTCATACATCAAAAGTACAAAAACATCTCTCTCCTACTCCTATCATATACAGAAAACTTCTTCAAAGCAAAAATATAATATTTCAAACATCAAAATGTATTCATAATAAATACAAAAATATAGTAATCATACTAGAATACAAACCCCCCCTAAATACATAAAGCAAACATGCAAAAGACTAAGACAGACAAAGACTACACGAACCACAGATAATAATCACATAAAATTACGAATAAACAAACATGAAAACACTCAAGGAACAAAAATCATGCATCTCACATCACAATCAAGTAATCATTGAAACTATACAACGTATTTCAAAACTGACAGAAAAATCAAGAATAGCAAATGTACATGAGTTAGTAGATAACTTTCAAATATTTGATTGCAAAATTTTCCAGTAGTAATCATTCATTAGTTCGTAGACTGAATTCAATCGCATATAGTCTGCATGTGAGAGACCTATCCAACTCTCTCTCTTACTTGTACATAGTTCATATCTAAAAAGGTTCAGAGGTATTGTTCCTTATATTAGATCTCATGTAGGAGTTGGTAATCAAACACTCAAATCGCCATAAAGTGTCTCATCCAATTTTATGATAACCCATGCAGTTCGCCAACGCGCGTTTCGGTGGACATACACAAACAATATATCCAAGTACATAAGTTCCACCTTCCTCAGGGCATTCTGTTTTCATAGTAACAAAAGGTCTTCTTAGTCGCTTGATATCTATTCCAAATAAATATAGGTGTATTAATTACACCATCTCAATAATACCAAACATTTCATTCAATTAATTCTATTCACACTCACAACCACCAACAAGAAGGGGTGAAAATAGAAAGACTCAGTGCACCAAATAAAGGACCAAATAATAAACACACCGCTATGTGACAAAGCCAGAAAAACTAAAAAGGCAGATAAAGCACACCTACATAATAACCATTAAAGTGGCGATAGGCTTGTATTTGTGGTTTTTCACTTCTCTCTCAATGATAGGGTAAGAAGAATTATCAACAGAGAGTGGCACATTTTGAATGCCGGTGCTGATGCTACATGTCTACAAAGTCCCCTTTTTGCCTTTAAAAGGAATAGAAACCTACGAAACATGTTAGTTAGGTCTGCTCTTAGGCCTCCCTCTGCCCAGGCCCAAGGCTCTATTTTTGGAGCACAGAAGATAAAGGGCAATAACATTAGTTTTCTGTATATGATAGGAGTAGGAGAGAGATGTTTTTGTACTTTTGGTTCTGTGCATACTCACCAAGACAAAGGGCAACACGTCTGGCCATTTCAAAGTGGGGCATGCACTTTCTTCAATCTGGACCTCAAGTTTCCATTAATCTGTTCTACTAGTCCTGAAGCCTCAGGTCTATAGCTGCAATGTAATCTTTATCCAACTTGTAGTGCCCCACACAACATTTTAGGGACCTCACTGTTGCACTGTTCTTTGCTGATGCTCAGACCAGTGACTGCCTTTAAAAAACAGGCAGCATTGAAGCCACAGGTTCAAGAGTGGCAGAAATATAAGCCACAGGCTTGTTTACATTACAGTGGAGCTATTTCAAAACTGAGACAGCACATCCATCCATCTCATAGCAAAACCAAAAAAAACATTTGTTATAATCAGGCGTTCCCAGAGCTACGACTTGGAAGAAGCTTTCTCTCAGCTCTGTGAAGGCACACATGTAGCTGTCCTCCAATGGCCCTGGATCAGACACATCTTAATGTGTCAGCCTCTGTAAAGGCTTGGCCAAAAAGGGAAAGTTTGGAATCCCTTGACGACACAAGCCAACCATTCCCAAAAGCATTTTGACTTCTTTCTGTGTGACACGGGCATTCATTTTCATGATTTTTGAGATTCTCTCTTGTGACACTTTCCACCCACTTTTCTCAATGTGATGACCTAAGTACAGGACTTCTTTCTTGCAATACTCTAATTTTACTTGGGAAACCTGATGTCCATTCTCTCTTAATGATTCAAGAGAGCAATTATGTCTCTACTGAATGCTTCTCGAGTGTTTGATGCAACAATGAGATTATTTATCACTGTAACCATTCTGCTTCATATGGAATTTGAAGTGAAATCACTGTAGGACTCGGTACCAATGGACAACATGGAACAGCAATTTTGTTCCCTGTGCCTTTTAAATCTTTGGGCAAATGGTTACATGTGAATATTGGTGCAATGTGAAACTGCTTCACAATGTTACATGCCACATCTTCCTCACTTGGATTGCAATTCCTAAGGGAGTGGAGCTAGCAGAACAGTTTAGCTTACACAGTAGGTCACGTCCATGTATACTTACAGGACTTGAATTGCAGACCACAAATTGGTGCCTCACTGCAGATAATAAATTATTCAATTGTCTTTTACACTTGTGCATTATTCTGAGATCTTAGACCATGGTGGACCCGCTGTAGGAGGCTGGACTGGCTTGTAGTGAGTACCAAGGGGTACTTACACCTTGCACCAGGCCCAGGTATCCCTTATTAGTGTAGAGAGGTGTCTAGCAGCTTAGGCTGATAGAAAAGGTAGCTTAGCAGAGCAGCTTAGGCTGAACTAGGAGACGAGTGAAGCTCCTACAGTACCACTAGTGTCATATGCACAATATCATAAGAAAACACAATACACAGATATACTAAAAATAAAGGTACTTTATTTTTATGACAATATGCCAAAAGTATCTCAGTGAGTACCCTCAGTATGAGGATAGCAAATATACACAAGATATATGTACACAATACCAAAATATGCAGTAATAGCAATAGAAAACAGTGCAAACAATGTATAGTCACAATAGAATGCAATGGGGGCACATAGGGATAGGGGCAACACAAACCATATACTCTAGAAGTGGAATGCGAACCACGAATGGACCCCAAACCTATGTGACCTTGTAGAGGATCGCTGGGACTGTAAGAAAACAGTGAGGGTTAGAAAAATAGCCCACCCTAAGACCCTGAAAAGTGGGTGCAAAGTGCACCTAAGTTCCCCAAAGAGCACAGAAGTCGTGATAGGGGAATTCTGCAGGAAAGACCAACACCAGCAATGCAACAACGATGGATTTCCAGACGAGAGTACCTGTGGAACAAGGGGACCAAGTCCAAAAGTCACGATCAAGTCGGGAGTGGGCAGATGCCCAGGAAATGCCAGCTGTGGGTGCAAAGAAGCTGCCACCGGATGGTAGAAGCTGAGGATTCTGCATGAACGACAAGGGCTAGAAACTTCCCCTTTGGAGGATGGATGTCACACGTCGTGAAGAGTCGTGCAAAAGTGTTTTCCCCGCAGAAAGACTGCAAACAAGCCTTGCTAGCTGCAAGGGCCGCGGTTAGGGTTTTTGGATGCTGCTGTGGCCCAGGAGGAACCAGGATGTCACCAATTGCGTGAGGGGACAGAGGGGGCGTCCAGCAAGACAAAGAGTCCACTCAGAAGCAAGCAGCACCCGCAGAAGTGCAGGAACAGGCACTACGAAGTGGAGTGAATCGGTGCTCACCCGAAGTTGCACAAGAGAGTCCCACGCCGCCGGAGGACAACTCAGGAGGTCGTGCAATGCAGGTTAGAGTGCCGGGGACCCAGGCTTGGCTGTGCACGAAGGAAATCCTCGGTGAGTGCACAGGAGCCGGAGTAGCTGCAAAACACGCGGTTCCCAGCAATGCAGTCTAGCATGGGGAGGCAAGGACTTACCTCCACCAAACTTGGACTGAAGAGTCACTGGACTGTGGGAGTCACTTGGACAGAGTTGCTGAGTTCAAGGGACTTCGCTCGTCGTGCTGAGAGGAGACCCAGAGGACCGGTGATGCAGTTCTTTGGTGCCTGCGGTTGCAGGGGGAAGATTCCATCGACCCACGGGAGATTTCTTCGGAGCTTCTAGTGCAGAGAGGAGGCAGACTACCCCCACAGCATGCACCACCAGGAAAACAGTCGAGAAGGCGGCAGGATCAGCGTTACAAGGTCGCAGTAGTCGTCTTTGCTACTTTGTTGCAGTTTTGCAGGCTTCCAGCGCGGTCAGCAGTCGATTCCTTGGCAGAAGGTGAAGAGAGAGATGCAGAGGAACTCTGATGAGCTCTTGCATTCGTTATCTAAGGAATTCCCCAAAGCAGAGACCCTACATAGCCAGAAAAGGAGGTTTGGCTACCTAGGAGAGAGGATAGGTTAGCAACACCTGAAGGAGCCTATCAGAAGGAGTCTCTGACGTCACCTGCTGGCCCTGGCCACTCAGAGAAGTCCAGTGTGCCAGCAGCACCTCTGTTTCCAAGATGGCAGAGGTCTGGAGCACACTGGAGGAGCTCTGGGCACCTCCCAGGGGAGGTGCAGGTCAGGGGAGTGATCACTCCCCTTTCCTTTGTCCAGTTTCGCGCCAGAGCAGGGCTGAGGGATCTCTGAACCGGTGTAGACTGGCTTATGCAGAGATGGGCACCATCTGTGCCCATCAAAGCATTTCCAGAGGCTGGGGGAGGCTACTCCTCCCCAGCCCGGACACCTTATTCCAAAGGGAGAGGGTGTAACACCCTCTCTCTGAGGAAGTCCTTTGTTCTGCCTTCCTGGGCCAAGCCTGGCTGGACCCCAGGAGGGCAGAAACCTGTCTGAGGGGTTGGCAACAGCAGCAGCTGCAGTGAAACCCCGGGAAAGGCAGTTTGGCAGTACCCGGGTCTGTGCTAGAGACCCGGGGAATCATGGGATTGTCTCCCCAATACCAGGATGGCATTGGTGGGGCAATTCCATGATCTTAGACATGTTACATGGCCATATTCGGAGTTACCATTGTGAAGCTATACATAGGTAGTGACCTATGTATAGTGCACGCATGTAATGGTGTCCCCGCACTCACAAAGTCCGGGGAATTGGCCCTGAACAATGTGGGGGCACCTTGGCTAGTGCCAGGGTGCCCACACACTAAGTAACTTAGCACCCAACCTTTACCAGGTAAAGGTTAGACATATAGGTGACTTATAAGTTACTTAAGTGAAGTGTAAAATGGCTGTGAAATAACGTGGACGTTATTTCACTCAGGCTGCAGTGGCAGGCCTGTGTAAGAATTGTCAGAGCTCCCTATGGGTGGCAAAAGAAATGCTGCAGCCCATAGGGATCTCCTGGAACCCCAATACCCTGGGTACCTTAGTACCATATACTAGGGAATTATAAGGGTGTTCCAGTATGCCAATGTAAATTGGTGCAAATGGTCACTAGCCTGTTAGTGACAATTTGTACAGAGAGAGCATAACCACTGAGGTTCTGGTTAGCAGAGCCTCAGTGAGACAGTTAGGCATCACACAGGGAACACATACATATAGGCCACAAACTTATGAGCACTGGGGTCCTGGCTAGCAGGGTCCCAGTGACACATAACAAACATACTGAAAACATAGGGTTTTCACTATGAGCACTGGGCCCTGGCTAGCAGGATCCCAGTGAGACAGTGAAAACACCCTGACATACACTCACAAACAGGTCAAAGGTGGGGGTAACAAGGCTAGAAAGAGGCTACTTTCTCACACAACCCCCCCCCCCAAACGAAGGACAATAAGGCTAACCTTGGCCAGTTGAGACTTTATTGTCTAAGTGGTGATAAGTAGAGAGTAGCTCTGCAATAGACTGGTTACTCCCTTTATCATCCACTATATGGTTACTTCCCTGTGGGGATGTAAACCATCCTGTTTGAAGTTTTTTTAAGCTAAGCAACAATGTGAAGATGTATTTTCAGAGTTTCTATCAGTAAGTTTTAGTTTAGAGCAGTGGAAATTGTCCACTGAACCTATTTGTAGTGATGAAAATGCCAGACAGGGATTGGGTGAGATAGGGTAAGAAGAATTATCAACAGAGAGTGGCACATTTTGAATGCCGGTGCTGATGCTACATGTCTACAAAGTCCCCTTTTTGCCTTTAAAAGGAATAGAAACCTACGAAACATGTTGGTTAGGTCTGCTCTTAGGCCTCCCTCTGCCCAGGCCCAAGGCTCTATTTTTGGAGCACAGAATATAAAGGGCAATAACATTAGTTTTCTGTATATGATAGGAGTAGGAGAGAGATGTTTTTCTACTTTTGGTTCTGTGCATACTCACCAAGACAAAGGGCAACACGTCTGGCCATTTCAAAGTGGGGCATGCACTTTCTTCAATCTGGACCTCAAGTTTCCATTAATCTGTTCTACTAGTCCTGAAGCCTCAGGTCTATAGCTGCAATGTAATCTTTATCCAACTTGTAGTGCCCCACACAACATTTTAGGGACCTCACTGTTGCACTGTTCTTTGCTGATGCTCAGACCAGTGACTGCCTTTAAAAAACAGGCAGCATTGAAGCCACAGGTTCAAGAGTGGCAGAAATATAAGCCACAGGCTTGTTTACATTACAGTGGAGCTATTTCAAAACTGAGACAGCACATCCATCCATCTCATAGCAAAACCAAAAAAAACATTTGTTATAATCAGGCGTTCCCAGAGCTACGACTTGGAAGAAGCTTTCTCTCAGCTCTGTGAAGGCACACATGTAGCTGTCCTCCAATGGTCCTGGATCAGACACATCTTAATGTGTCAGCCTCTGTAAAGGCTTGGCCAAAAAGGGAAAGTTTGGAATCCCTTGACGACACAAGCCAACCATTCCCAAAAGCATTTTGACTTCTTTCTGTGTGACACAGGCATTCATTTTCATGATTTTTGAGATTCTCTCTTGTGACACTTTCCACCCACTTTTCTCAATGTGATGACCTAAGTACAGGACTTCTTTCTTGCAATACTCTAATTTTACTTGGGAAACCTGATGTCCATTCTCTCTTAATGATTCAAGAGAGCAATTATGTCTCTACTGAATGCTTCTCGAGTGTTTGATGCAACAATGAGATTATTTATCACTGTAACCATTCTGCTTCATATGGAATTTGAAGTGAAATCACTGTAGGACTCGGTACCAATGGACAACATGGAACAGCAATTTTGTTCCCTGTGCCTTTTAAATCTTTGGGCAAATGGTTACATGTGAATATTGGTGCAATGTGAAACTGCTTCACAATGTTACATGCCACATCTTCCTCACTTGGATTGCAATTCCTAAGGGAGTGGAGCTAGCAGAACAGTTTAGCTTACACAGTAGGTCACGTCCATGTATACTTACAGGACTTGAATTGCAGACCACAAATTGGTGCCTCACTGCAGATAATAAATTATTCAATTGTCTTTTACACTTGTGCATTATTCTGAGATCTTAGACCATGGTGGACCCGCTGTAGGAGGCTGGACTGGCTTGTAGTGAGTACCAAGGGGTACTTACACCTTGCACCAGGCCCAGGTATCCCTTATTAGTGTAGAGAGGTGTCTAGCAGCTTAGGCTGATAGAAAAGGTAGCTTAGCAGAGCAGCTTAGGCTGAACTAGGAGACGAGTGAAGCTCCTACAGTACCACTAGTGTCATATGCACAATATCATAAGAAAACACAATACACAGATATACTAAAAATAAAGGTACTTTATTTTTATGACAATATGCCAAAAGTATCTCAGTGAGTACCCTCAGTATGAGGATAGCAAATATACACAAGATATATGTACACAATACCAAAATATGCAGTAATAGCAATAGAAAACAGTGCAAACAATGTATAGTCACAATAGAATGCAATGGGGGCACATAGGGATAGGGGCAACACAAACCATATACTCTAGAAGTGGAATGCGAACCACGAATGGACCCCAAACCTATGTGACCTTGTAGAGGATCGCTGGGACTGTAAGAAAACAGTGAGGGTTAGAAAAATAGCCCACCCTAAGACCCTGAAAAGTGGGTGCAAAGTGCACCTAAGTTCCCCAAAGAGCACAGAAGTCGTGATAGGGGAATTCTGCAGGAAAGACCAACACCAGCAATGCAACAACTATGGATTTCCAGACGAGAGTACCTGTGGAACAAGGGGACCAAGTCCAAAAGTCACGATCAAGTCGGGAGTGGGCAGATGCCCAGGAAATGCCAGCTGTGGGTGCAAAGAAGCTGCCACCGGATGGTAGAAGCTGAGGATTCTGCATGAACGACAAGGGCTAGAAACTTCCCCTTTGGAGGATGGATGTCACACGTCGTGAAGAGTCGTGCAAAAGTGTTTTCCCCGCAGAAAGACTGCAAACAAGCCTTGCTAGCTGCAAGGGCCGCGGTTAGGGTTTTTGGATGCTGCTGTGGCCCAGGAGGAACCAGGATGTCACCAATTGCGTGAGGGGACAGAGGGGGCGTCCAGCAAGACAAAGAGTCCACTCAGAAGCAAGCAGCACCCGCAGAAGTGCAGGAACAGGCACTACGAAGTGGAGTGAATCGGTGCTCACCCGAAGTTGCACAAGAGAGTCCTACGCCGCCGGAGGACAACTCAGGAGGTCGTGCAATGCAGGTTAGAGTGCCGGGGACCCAGGCTTGGCTGTGCACGAAGGAAATCCTCGGTGAGTGCACAGGAGCCGGAGTAGCTGCAAAACACGCGGTTCCCAGCAATGCAGTCTAGCATGGGGAGGCAAGGACTTACCTCCACCAAACTTGGACTGAAGAGTCACTGGACTGTGGGAGTCACTTGGACAGAGTTGCTGAGTTCAAGGGACTTCGCTCGTCGTGCTGAGAGGAGACCCAGAGGACCGGTGATGCAGTTCTTTGGTGCCTGCGGTTGCAGGGGGAAGATTCCATCGACCCACGGGAGATTTCTTCGGAGCTTCTAGTGCAGAGAGGAGGCAGACTACCCCCACAGCATGCACCACCAGGAAAACAGTCGAGAAGGCGGCAGGATCAGCGTTACAAGGTCGCAGTAGTCGTCTTTGCTACTTTGTTGCAGTTTTGCAGGCTTCCAGCGCGGTCAGCAGTCGATTCCTTGGCAGAAGGTGAAGAGAGAGATGCAGAGGAACTCTGATGAGCTCTTGCATTCGTTATCTAAGGAATTCCCCAAAGCAGAGACCCTACATAGCCAGAAAAGGAGGTTTGGCTACCTAGGAGAGAGGATAGGTTAGCAACACCTGAAGGAGCCTATCAGAAGGAGTCTCTGACGTCACCTGCTGGCCCTGGCCACTCAGAGAAGTCCAGTGTGCCAGCAGCACCTCTGTTTCCAAGATGGCAGAGGTCTGGAGCACACTGGAGGAGCTCTGGGCACCTCCCTGGGGAGGTGCAGGTCAGGGGAGTGATCACTCCCCTTTCCTTTGTCCAGTTTCGCGCCAGAGCAGGGCTGAGGGATCTCTGAACCGGTGTAGACTGGCTTATGCAGAGATGGGCACCATCTGTGCCCATCAAAGCATTTCCAGAGGCTGGGGGAGGCTACTCCTCCCCAGCCCGGACACCTTATTCCAAAGGGAGAGGGTGTAACACCCTCTCTCTGAGGAAGTCCTTTGTTCTGCCTTCCTGGGCCAAGCCTGGCTGGACCCCAGGAGGGCAGAAACCTGTCTGAGGGGTTGGCAACAGCAGCAGCTGCAGTGAAACCCCGGGAAAGGCAGTTTGGCAGTACCCGGGTCTGTGCTAGAGACCCGGGGAATCATGGGATTGTCTCCCCAATACCAGGATGGCATTGGTGGGGCAATTCCATGATCTTAGACATGTTACATGGCCATATTCGGAGTTACCATTGTGAAGCTATACATAGGTAGTGACCTATGTATAGTGCACGCATGTAATGGTGTCCCCGCACTCACAAAGTCCGGGGAATTGGCCCTGAACAATGTGGGGGCACCTTGGCTAGTGCCAGGGTGCCCACACACTAAGTAACTTAGCACCCAACCTTTACCAGGTAAAGGTTAGACATATAGGTGACTTATAAGTTACTTAAGTGCAGTGTAAAATGGCTGTGAAATAACGTGGACGTTATTTCACTCAGGCTGCAGTGGCAGGCCTGTGTAAGAATTGTCAGAGCTCCCTATGGGTGGCAAAAGAAATGCTGCAGCCCATAGGGATCTCCTGGAACCCCAATACCCTGGGTACCTTAGTACCATATACTAGGGAATTATAAGGGTGTTCCAGTATGCCAATGTAAATTGGTGCAAATGGTCACTAGCCTGTTAGTGACAATTTGTACAGAGAGAGCATAACCACTGAGGTTCTGGTTAGCAGAGCCTCAGTGAGACAGTTAGGCATCACACAGGGAACACATACATATAGGCCACAAACTTATGAGCACTGGGGTCCTGGCTAGCAGGGTCCCAGTGACACATAACAAACATACTGAAAACATAGGGTTTTCACTATGAGCACTGGGCCCTGGCTAGCAGGATCCCAGTGAGACAGTGAAAACACCCTGACATACACTCACAAACAGGTCAAAGGTGGGGGTAACAAGGCTAGAAAGAGGCTACTTTCTCACACAACCCCCCCCCCCAAACGAAGGACAATAAGGCTAACCTTGGCCAGTTGAGACTTTATTGTCTAAGTGGTGATAAGTAGAGAGTAGCTCTGCAATAGACTGGTTACTCCCTTTATCATCCACTATATGGTTACTTCCCTGTGGGGATGTAAACCATCCTGTTTGAAGTTTTTTTAAGCTAAGCAACAATGTGAAGATGTATTTTCAGAGTTTCTATCAGTAAGTTTTAGTTTAGAGCAGTGGAAATTGTCCACTGAACCTATTTGTAGTGATGAAAATGCCAGACAGGGATTGGGTGAGATAGGGTAAGAAGAATTATCAACAGAGAGTGGCACATTTTGAATGCCGGTGCTGATGCTACATGTCTACAAAGTCCCCTTTTTGCCTTTAAAAGGAATAGAAACCTACGAAACATGTTGGTTAGGTCTGCTCTTAGGCCTCCCTCTGCCCAGGCCCAAGGCTCTATTTTTGGAGCACAGAATATAAAGGGCAATAACATTAGTTTTCTGTATATGATAGGAGTAGGAGAGAGATGTTTTTCTACTTTTGGTTCTGTGCATACTCACCAAGACAAAGGGCAACACGTCTGGCCATTTCAAAGTGGGGCATGCACTTTCTTCAATCTGGACCTCAAGTTTCCATTAATCTGTTCTACTAGTCCTGAAGCCTCAGGTCTATAGCTGCAATGTAATCTTTATCCAACTTGTAGTGCCCCACACAACATTTTAGGGACCTCACTGTTGCACTGTTCTTTGCTGATGCTCAGACCAGTGACTGCCTTTAAAAAACAGGCAGCATTGAAGCCACAGGTTCAAGAGTGGCAGAAATATAAGCCACAGGCTTGTTTACATTACAGTGGAGCTATTTCAAAACTGAGACAGCACATCCATCCATCTCATAGCAAAACCAAAAAAAACATTTGTTATAATCAGGCGTTCCCAGAGCTACGACTTGGAAGAAGCTTTCTCTCAGCTCTGTGAAGGCACACATGTAGCTGTCCTCCAATGGTCCTGGATCAGACACATCTTAATGTGTCAGCCTCTGTAAAGGCTTGGCCAAAAAGGGAAAGTTTGGAATCCCTTGACGACACAAGCCAACCATTCCCAAAAGCATTTTGACTTCTTTCTGTGTGACACAGGCATTCATTTTCATGATTTTTGAGATTCTCTCTTGTGACACTTTCCACCCACTTTTCTCAATGTGATGACCTAAGTACAGGACTTCTTTCTTGCAATACTCTAATTTTACTTGGGAAACCTGATGTCCATTCTCTCTTAATGATTCAAGAGAGCAATTATGTCTCTACTGAATGCTTCTCGAGTGTTTGATGCAACAATGAGATTATTTATCACTGTAACCATTCTGCTTCATATGGAATTTGAAGTGAAATCACTGTAGGACTCGGTACCAATGGACAACATGGAACAGCAATTTTGTTCCCTGTGCCTTTTAAATCTTTGGGCAAATGGTTACATGTGAATATTGGTGCAATGTGAAACTGCTTCACAATGTTACATGCCACATCTTCCTCACTTGGATTGCAATTCCTAAGGGAGTGGAGCTAGCAGAACAGTTTAGCTTACACAGTAGGTCACGTCCATGTATACTTACAGGACTTGAATTGCAGACCACAAATTGGTGCCTCACTGCAGATAATAAATTATTCAATTGTCTTTTACACTTGTGCATTATTCTGAGATCTTAGACCATGGTGGACCCGCTGTAGGAGGCTGGACTGGCTTGTAGTGAGTACCAAGGGGTACTTACACCTTGCACCAGGCCCAGGTATCCCTTATTAGTGTAGAGAGGTGTCTAGCAGCTTAGGCTGATTGAAAAGGTAGCTTAGCAGAGCAGCTTAGGCTGAACTAGGAGACGAGTGAAGCTCCTACAGTACCACTAGTGTCATATGCACAATATCATAAGAAAACACAATACACAGATATACTAAAAATAAAGGTACTTTATTTTTATGACAATATGCCAAAAGTATCTCAGTGAGTACCCTCAGTATGAGGATAGCAAATATACACAAGATATATGTACACAATACCAAAATATGCAGTAATAGCAATAGAAAACAGTGCAAACAATGTATAGTCACAATAGAATGCAATGGGGGCACATAGGGATAGGGGCAACACAAACCATATACTCTAGAAGTGGAATGCGAACCACGAATGGACCCCAAACCTATGTGACCTTGTAGAGGATCGCTGGGACTGTAAGAAAACAGTGAGGGTTAGAAAAATAGCCCACCCTAAGACCCTGAAAAGTGGGTGCAAAGTGCACCTAAGTTCCCCAAAGAGCACAGAAGTCGTGATAGGGGAATTCTGCAGGAAAGACCAACACCAGCAATGCAACAACTATGGATTTCCAGACGAGAGTACCTGTGGAACAAGGGGACCAAGTCCAAAAGTCACGATCAAGTCGGGAGTGGGCAGATGCCCAGGAAATGCCAGCTGTGGGTGCAAAGAAGCTGCCACCGGATGGTAGAAGCTGAGGATTCTGCATGAACGACAAGGGCTAGAAACTTCCCCTTTGGAGGATGGATGTCACACGTCGTGAAGAGTCGTGCAAAAGTGTTTTCCCCGCAGAAAGACTGCAAACAAGCCTTGCTAGCTGCAAGGGCCGCGGTTAGGGTTTTTGGATGCTGCTGTGGCCCAGGAGGAACCAGGATATCACCAATTGCGTGAGGGGACAGAGGGGGCGTCCAGCAAGACAAAGAGTCCACTCAGAAGCAAGCAGCACCCGCAGAAGTGCAGGAACAGGCACTACGAAGTGGAGTGAATCGGTGCTCACCCGAAGTTGCACAAGAGAGTCCTACGCCGCCGGAGGACAACTCAGGAGGTCGTGCAATGCAGGTTAGAGTGCCGGGGACCCAGGCTTGGCTGTGCACGAAGGAAATCCTCGGTGAGTGCACAGGAGCCGGAGTAGCTGCAAAACACGCGGTTCCCAGCAATGCAGTCTAGCATGGGGAGGCAAGGACTTACCTCCACCAAACTTGGACTGAAGAGTCACTGGACTGTGGGAGTCACTTGGACAGAGTTGCTGAGTTCAAGGGACTTCGCTCGTCGTGCTGAGAGGAGACCCAGAGGACCGGTGATGCAGTTCTTTGGTGCCTGCGGTTGCAGGGGGAAGATTCCATCGACCCACGGGAGATTTCTTCGGAGCTTCTAGTGCAGAGAGGAGGCAGACTACCCCCACAGCATGCACCACCAGGAAAACAGTCGAGAAGGCGGCAGGATCAGCGTTACAAGGTCGCAGTAGTCGTCTTTGCTACTTTGTTGCAGTTTTGCAGGCTTCCAGCGCGGTCAGCAGTCGATTCCTTGGCAGAAGGTGAAGAGAGAGATGCAGAGGAACTCTGATGAGCTCTTGCATTCGTTATCTAAGGAATTCCCCAAAGCAGAGACCCTACATAGCCAGAAAAGGAGGTTTGGCTACCTAGGAGAGAGGATAGGTTAGCAACACCTGAAGGAGCCTATCAGAAGGAGTCTCTGACGTCACCTGCTGGCCCTGGCCACTCAGAGAAGTCCAGTGTGCCAGCAGCACCTCTGTTTCCAAGATGGCAGAGGTCTGGAGCACACTGGAGGAGCTCTGGGCACCTCCCAGGGGAGGTGCAGGTCAGGGGAGTGATCACTCCCCTTTCCTTTGTCCAGTTTCGCGCCAGAGCAGGGCTGAGGGATCTCTGAACCGGTGTAGACTGGCTTATGCAGAGATGGGCACCATCTGTGCCCATCAAAGCATTTCCAGAGGCTGGGGGAGGCTACTCCTCCCCAGCCCGGACACCTTATTCCAAAGGGAGAGGGTGTAACACCCTCTCTCTGAGGAAGTCCTTTGTTCTGCCTTCCTGGGCCAAGCCTGGCTGGACCCCAGGAGGGCAGAAACCTGTCTGAGGGGTTGGCAACAGCAGCAGCTGCAGTGAAACCCCGGGAAAGGCAGTTTGGCAGTACCCGGGTCTGTGCTAGAGACCCGGGGAATCATGGGATTGTCTCCCCAATACCAGGATGGCATTGGTGGGGCAATTCCATGATCTTAGACATGTTACATGGCCATATTCGGAGTTACCATTGTGAAGCTATACATAGGTAGTGACCTATGTATAGTGCACGCATGTAATGGTGTCCCCGCACTCACAAAGTCCGGGGAATTGGCCCTGAACAATGTGGGGGCACCTTGGCTAGTGCCAGGGTGCCCACACACTAAGTAACTTAGCACCCAACCTTTACCAGGTAAAGGTTAGACATATAGGTGACTTATAAGTTACTTAAGTGCAGTGTAAAATGGCTGTGAAATAACGTGGACGTTATTTCACTCAGGCTGCAGTGGCAGGCCTGTGTAAGAATTGTCAGAGCTCCCTATGGGTGGCAAAAGAAATGCTGCAGCCCATAGGGATCTCCTGGAACCCCAATACCCTGGGTACCTTAGTACCATATACTAGGGAATTATAAGGGTGTTCCAGTATGCCAATGTAAATTGGTGCAAATGGTCACTAGCCTGTTAGTGACAATTTGTACAGAGAGAGCATAACCACTGAGGTTCTGGTTAGCAGAGCCTCAGTGAGACAGTTAGGCATCACACAGGGAACACATACATATAGGCCACAAACTTATGAGCACTGGGGTCCTGGCTAGCAGGGTCCCAGTGACATATAACAAACATACTGAAAACATAGGGTTTTCACTATGAGCACTGGGCCCTGGCTAGCAGGATCCCAGTGAGACAGTGAAAACACCCTGACATACACTCACAAACAGGTCAAAGGTGGGGGTAACAAGGCTAGAAAGAGGCTACTTTCTCACACAACCCCCCCCCCCCCCAAACGAAGGACAATAAGGCTAACCTTGGCCAGTTGAGACTTTATTGTCTAAGTGGTGATAAGTAGAGAGTAGCTCTGCAATAGACTGGTTACTCCCTTTATCATCCACTATATGGTTACTTCCCTGTGGGGATGTAAACCATCCTGTTTGAAGTTTTTTTAAGCTAAGCAACAATGTGAAGATGTATTTTCAGAGTTTCTATCAGTAAGTTTTAGTTTAGAGCAGTGGGAATTGTCCACTGAACCTATTTGTAGTGATGAAAATGCCAGACAGGGATGCTGTCTCAGTAAAGCCATAGCTGGGCAAAAACTTTGTCCATATGGCTGGAAGAGAGAACAGGGATGTTGTTTCTCTTTAGTTGGAGCAGGGCAGGGATGCTGTCCTATGAGCTCCACACTGGGGCAGGCATGCTGTCCTAAATGTTGTGAGGCAGTGCAGGGTTTCTGCACTAAAGTTTATCTGGGAGGGTTGGAGGGATGCTCCATGTTGACTAAAATGGTGCTCTTTTCCTCACCAATGTTAGTTATCCCACAGAGAGGTACTTCCACCTCAGGGAGTACAGCTATGCTAGCTGATGTTTCCCTTGGAACAGGTGCCACCCTAGGAGAGGTTTCTCCCACCACAGGAATGGTATCCTGAATGGCAGGGTGGTTAGGGGATACTGTGATACCCTTTTTACCTGTTGATGAAGAGGGATCCTGAGTTTTCAGGCCTTCTCTCCTTTGCTTTTTCATTTCAGTAGAAATGAGAGGGAACAATTCCTCAAGGATACCCAGCATGGCTGCATGGGTATAAAACTCTACATCAGCCCAACCTGAGGCCTCTAGGTCATTACCTAAGAGACAGTCTACAGGTAAGCTAGGTGATACTACCACCTGCTTAGGGCCAGTAACTCCACCCCAACTAAACTGAATTACAGCTAAGGGAAGAAACTTATGGCCGTATTTATACTTTTTGGCGCACAACTGCGCCAACGCAGTTGTGCGTCAAAAAATTTAACGCCGGCTAACGCCATTCCAAAGCGCCATGCGGGCGCCTTATTTATGGAATCACGTTAGCCGGCGGAGCTGCCTGGTGTGCGTAAAAAAAATGACTTACACCAGGCAGCGCCGGCGTAGGGGAAAATGGAGCTTGGGCGTCAAAAAATGGGGCAAGTCAGGCTGAGGCAAAATTTTCGCCTCAACCTGATTTGCGCCATTTTTTTTAACTCCCAACCCCCATTTAAATGACTCCTGTCTTAGCAAAGACAGGAGTCATGGCCCCTTGCCCAATGGCCATGCCCAGGGGACTTGTGTCCCCTGGGCATGGTCATTGGGCATAGTGGCATGTAGGGGGGCACAAATCAGGCCCCCCTATGCCACCCAAAAAAAATAAAAAAAATACTTACCTGAACTTACCTTAAGTTCCCTGTGATGGGTCCCTCCATCCTTGGGTGTCCTCCTGGGGTGTGCAAGGGTGGCAGGGGGTGTCCCTGGGGGCATGGGAGGGCACCTCTGGGCTCCCTCCGAGCCCACAGGTCCCTTAACGCCTGCCCTGACCAGGCGTTAAAAAATTACGCTAAAACGGCTGGACGTCATTTTTTTTGACCCGCCCACTCCCGGGCATCATTTTTGCCCGGGAGTGTAAACACGGCGCACATGCCTCGGAGTCATTTTTTAGACGGGAACGCCTACCTTGCATATCATTAACGCAAGGTAAGTGTCCACGCTAAAAAATGACGCAAACTCCAAGATCTTTGGCGCTAGACGGGTCTAACGCCAAAGTATAAATATGGAGTTAGTTTTGCGTCGGATTTGCGTTAAAAAAAAACGACGCAATTCCAGCGCAAACAGAGTATAAATATGCCCCTTAGTGGAGTTATGGACATCAATAATCTTATACTGTTGTCCAATGATGTGTTGTTCAGGATGCACTAGGTTTTCAGTCACCAAAGTGATACTGGCACCTGTGTCCCTGTAGGTCAAGGCCTCAACACCATTTATTGAAACTGTCTGCCTGTACTTATCCATTGTAAGGGGACAAGTAGTCAGTGTGGCAAGGCCAATGCCACTAGGTGTGACAGAAACTGTCTTGGGACTGACTACCCCAGTTTCTATTATGGACCCATAAGTGAACCCAACTACACCCTTAACTTGACTGTTGCCAGCAGTCCCACCACTAGTACCACTACTGCTATGGGTACTAAAGCTTGATGTATTAGTGGTGGTAGGCTCAGGGGGTTTACCTGGACAGGACTTATCCCCTGGCCTATGGCCTCTGTTTTTACACACAAAGCACCAAGGCTTTTTAAATTGTGTAGGTTGAGAAGAAGAGGAAGAATTTGTTTTATCCCCACCCCCTGAAGAGTGTTTAAGATTTGAAGTGGGATCTTTGGTTTTACCCTTATCCCCATGCTTATCTTGAGATTTTTCACCATCTTTCTTCTTGCCATCCTTGTCACCACCTGTATGAACTTTTCTGTTCACTCTTGTTCTGACCCATTTGTCTGCCTTCTTTCCCAATTCTTGGGGAGAGGTCAGATCTGAGTCCACTAGATACTGGTGCAACAAATCAGACACACAATTATTAAGTATATGCTCTCTCAGGATTAAGTTATACAGGCTTTCATAGTCAGAAACTTTACTGCCATGTAGCCACCCCTCCAAGGCCTTCACTGAATGGTCAACAAAGTCTACCCAGTCTTGTGAAGACTCCTTTTTGGTTTCTCTGAACTTCATCCTGTACTGTTCAGTGGTTAAGCCATAGCCATCTAGGAGTGCATTCTTAAGAACTGTAAAATTATTGGCATCACTTTCTTTAACAGTAAGGAGCCTATCCCTACCCTTTCCACTGAAAGATAGCCATAGGATAGCAGCCCACTGCCTTTGAGGGACCTCCTGTACAACACAGGCCCTCTCAAGTGCAGCAAACCACTTGTTAATGTCATCCCCCTCCTTATAAGGGGGAACTATCTTGTGCAGATTCCTAGAATCATGCTCTTTTGCAGGATGACTATTTGGAATACTGCTGCTGCCACCATGGGTTTCAAAACCCAATTTCTGTCTTTCTCTTTCTATCTCCAAGGACTGCCTATCTAAATCAAGCTGTTGCTTCTTGAGCTTCAGCCTGGATTGTTCCACTCTCAATCTATTAAGCTCCCTTTCTAACACTCTGTCATCAGGGTGGGTGGGTGAGGCATGTCTTGAAACAGAAGTATGGTCAGAATGAACAGAGGGAGACCTGACCCTAACAGACGGCACTCTAACAACCTGGCTAACAGAAGTAACACTCCTTCTATGATGGGAAGGAACACTCTTACTGTGATGTGAGGTAACACTATTACTATGGTGTGAAATCACATCAGTACCAGTTATGCTAGGTGGTCTGCTCATGGGCAGGTTGGGAAGGTTCCCTTCTAAATCCTTTGCTAGGGGTGCCCCAGGGCCAGATTGGGAACCATCAGCTAATTTCTCAACAGAAGTGCCAACTCTGGTCTTATCTTGTTCAATGAGCATATTAACCAACAGTTCTCTACAGGGATTCTTCCCTACCTGTAAACCTCTTTCAATGCAGAGACTCCTTGCTCCTTTCCAGCTAAGGTGATCATAAGCAGGTTTGGACAGATCAACAGTTTGGCCTGTGCCAGACATTTTAGAAAGTGTTTAAGGGATAGAAAAAGAAAGAAAAAGTTTTTAGAACTTTTTAAAGAACAGAAAAAAAACTTTTAAAACTTTTAAAGAAATTTTTGAGAGTTTTTAGAGGTACTTTTCATCACTTAGTAAAGAAGTGAGAGGAGAAAAGCAAAACTTTTTGGTTAGGTGTATATACACTGAACTTGTTTTGTATATTTTTCTCTTATGAAAAGTACAATGACAAAAGTGGTAAGTAGTTGCAAAGTACTTATCCCACCGCTGCACAACCAATGTAGGAGGCTGGACTGGCTTGTAGTGAGTACCAAGGGGTACTTACACCTTGCACCAGGCCCAGGTATCCCTTATTAGTGTAGAGGGGTGTCTAGCAGCTTAGGCTGATAGAAAAGGTAGCTTAGCAGAGCAGCTTAGGCTGAACTAGGAGACGAGTGAAGCTCCTACAGTACCACTAGTGTCATATGCACAATATCATAAGAAAACACAATACACAGATATACTAAAAATAAAGGTACTTTATTTTTATGACAATATGCCAAAAGTATTTCAGTGAGTACCCTTAGTATGAAGATAGCAAATATACACAAGATATATGTACACAATACCAAAATATGCAGTAATAGCAATAGAAAACAGTGCAAACAATGTATAGTCACAATAGAATGCAATGGGGGCACATAGGGTTAGGGGCAACACAAACCATATACTCTAGAAGTGGAATGCGAACCACGAATGGACCCCAAACCTATGTGACCTTGTAGAAGGTCGCTGGGACTGTAAGAAAACAGTGAGGGTTAGAAAAATAGCCCACCCTAAGACCCTGAAAAGTGGGTGCAAAGTGCACCTAAGTTCCCCAAAGAGCACAGAAGTCGTGATAGGGGAATTCTGCAGGAAAGACCAACACCAGCAATGCAACAACGATGGATTTCCAGACGAGAGTACCTGTGGAACAAGGGGACCAAGTCCAAAAGTCACGATCAAGTCGGGAGTGGGCAGATGCCCAGGAAATGCCAGCTGTGGGTGCAAAGAAGCTGCCACCGGATGGTAGAAGCTGAGGATTCTGCACAAACGACAAGGGCTAGAAACTTCCCCTTTGGAGGATGGATGTCCCACATCGTGAAGAGTCATGCAGAAGTGTTTTCTCGCAGAAAGACCGCAAACAAGCCTTGCTAGCTGCAAGGGTTGCAATTAGGGTTTTTGTATGCTGCTGTGGCCCAGGAGGGACCAGGATGTCACCAATTGCGTGAGGGGACAGAGGGGGCGTCCAGCAAGACAAAGAGCCCACTCAGAAGCAAGCAGCACCCGCAGAAGTGCCGGAACAGGCACTACGAAGTGGTGTGAATCAGTGCTCACCCGAAGTTGCACAAGAGAGTCCCACGCCGCCGGAGGACAACTCAGGAGGTCGTGCAATGCAGGTTAGAGTGCCGGGGACACAGGCTTGGCTGTGCACGAAGGAAATCCTCGGTGAGTGCACAGGAGCCGGAGTAGCTGCAAAACACGCGGTTCCCAGCAATGCAGTCTAGCGTGGGGATGCAAGGACTTACCTCCACCAAACTTGGACTGAAGAGTCACTGGACTGTGGGAGTGACTTGGACAGAGTTGCTGAGTTCAAGGGACCTCGCTCGTCGTGCTGAGAGGAGACCCAGAGGACCGGTGATGCAGTTCTTTGGTGCCTGCGGTTGCAGGGGGAAGATTCCGTCGACCCACGGGAGATTTCTTCGGAGCTTCTAGTGCAGAGAGGAGGCAGACTACCCCCACAGCATGCACCACCAGGAAAACAGTCGAGAAGGCGGCAGGATCAGCGTTACAAGGTCGCAGTAGTCGTCTTTGCTACTTTGTTGCAGTTTTGCAGGCTTCCAGCGCGGTCAGCAGTCGATTCCTTGGCAGAAGGTGAAGCGAGAGATGCAGAGGAACTCTGATGAGCTCTTGCACTCGTTATCTAAGGAATTCCCCAAAGTAGAGACCCTAAATAGCCAGAAAAGGAGGTTTGGCTACCTAGGAGAGAGGATAGGCTAGCAACACCTGAAGGAGCCTATCAGAAGGAGTCTCTGACGTCACCTGCTGGCCCTGGCCACTCAGAGCAGTCCAGTGTGCCAGCAGCACCTCTGTTTCCAAGATGGCAGAGGTCTGGAGCACACTGGAGGAGCTCTGGGCACCTCCCAGGGGAGGTGCAGGTCAGGGGAGTGGTCACTCCCCTTTCCTTTGTCCAGTTTCGCGCCAGAGCAGGGCTGAGGGATCCCTGAACCGGTGTAGACTGGCTTATGCAGAGATGGGCACCATCTGTGCCCATCAAAGCATTTCCAGAGGCTGGGGGAGGCTACTCCTCCCCAGCCCGGACACCTTATTCCAAAGGGAGAGGGTGTAACACCCTCTCTCTGAGGAAGTCCTTTGTTTTGCCTTCCTGGGCCAAGCCTGGCTGGACCCCAGGTGGGCAGAAACCTGTCTGAGGGGTTGGCAGCAGCAGCAGCTGCAGTGAAACCCCGGGAAAGGCAGTTTGGCAGTACCCGGGTCTGTGCTAGTGACCCGGGGAATCATGGGATTGTCTCCCCAATACCAGGATGGCATTGGTGGGGCAATTCCATGATGTTAGACATGTTACATGGCCATATTCGGTGTTACCATTGTGAAGCTATACATAGGTAGTGACCTATGTATAGTGCACGCGTGTAATGGTGTCCCCGCACTCACAAAGTCCGGGGAATTGGCCCTGAACAATGTGGGGGCACATTGGCTAGTGCCATGGTGCCCACACACTAAGTAACTTAGCACCCAACCTTTACCAGGTAAAGGTTAGACATATAGGTGACTTATAAGTTACTTAAGTGCAGTGTAAAATGGTTGTGAAATAACGTGGACGTTATTTCACTCAGGCTGCAGTGGCAGGCCTGTGTAAGCATTGTCAGAGCTCCCTATGGGTGGCAAAAGAAATGCTGCAGCCCATAGGGATCTCCTGGAACCCCAATACCCTGGGTACCTTAGTACCATATACTAGGGAATTATAAGGGTGTTCCAGTATGCCAATGTAAATTGGTGAAAATGGTCACTAGCCTGTTAGTGACAATTTGTACAGAGAGAGCATAACCACTGAGGTTCTGGTTAGCAGAGCCTCAGTGAGACAGTTAGGCATCACACAGGGAACACATACATATAGGCCACAAACCTATGAGCACTGGGGTCCTGGCTAGCAGGGTCCCAGTGACACATAACAAACACTGAAAACATAGGGTTTTCACTATGAGCACTGGGCCCTGGCTAGCAGGATCCCAGTGAGACAGTGAAAACACCCTGACATACACTCACAAACAGGCCAAAAGTGGGGGTAACAAGGCTAGAAAGAGGCTACTTTCTCACACCCGCCAACTACAATAACTGCGGACATTATATTTTTAGCAACAAGTGCCACAATCAAATTAGTAAGATGACTACGCAAAACACTTCACAGCATCACACTATCCTCCAATCTTCAGGCAAAAGCAATGCAAGCGCAAAACCCTATTAATACTCACACATCTGTCTTCTGTGGGCATGATGCTGAACTTCATCAGTCTTCCGTCTGGAGCATGGCACAGAATTCTGGGTGGGCAATTTTGGACTGGGTAATCTCATGGGCCAATCCTATCTCCTTAACACTATACGTGAATGGTTCTCCCTCCTTGAGGGACAAATCATCCTCTGCCTCAAGATTTGGTACAGCATCTTCATCCTTCACAGGAATCAATGCTCAGTGAGGTCAACTGAACTTTAGACTCTGCATAGGATGTAGTAGAAGCGTTAACAAATTTCAATACACACCAATTAAGTTACACAGTATGACCAATGTGGATATACAAGGAAAACTCCAGTCACAAATAAAGTTAAGGGGAGTATTACAAACTTAAGTTCAATGTCATGTGAACAACTCGCAAGGCAAAGTTATAAAGATACAAAATCACCAAGGGTTGCCCAAGGCAATGAAATAAGTAAAAATTACCTAACATTAGTAAAACTAAGATTCAACAAGGACAATGCAAACATCAACATGATTAGCTGAGAAACAGAAAAAAAACACTGCTCAGTTTTGATAAACATCAGCACAATTCAAATCATCAAATGTTCAATTTAGCTGGACACAGAGAAACCGTACTATTGACTCAATTAAGAAAAGACATGTGGGGGATGGAACACATGTGGACAAAGGAAATAAGAAAAAAAAAGGACAAAATTAATTTAAAAAAATTAATATCGGGCCACAGGCTACTAACTAAGATGGGCAAAAGACCAGCAAAAAGGGAGAGCATCAGCATTTCAGAAACTCAATCAAGAGTCTTCTGTAAAGGATAGGAAGTAAATCTCTAACTCTCAGCAGGGCATTTCAAAGGGGCAAAGGCAGAGAGGGAGATACCTCTCCTAAGGGTTCAGCACACACTGTGTTTGATCTGCAAGAGTTCTGATCAAAAGAAAATCTGACTCTCATTTGACCAAAGTCCAACTGGTCAACAACATATCCAAGTTCATTCAGCAATCTGATTCGTTCAGGACAACAGTCAATTTTGCATTGAAGGGGCATCATCCTATAAAAATCAATCGCATGACTCCAAATTTAAACAATTCCATTTGTTCCCTAGTCTATCATGAGAATGGCATCCATCCATGTAGCTTCATATGAGACTGAAATAATTGTTTAAATTACTAGTCCACAGTCCAGGATTTTCCACACTCAAGGTCAAATTTGCTAGCTCTCTATGTGTAAAACAATAGGGATCTATCAACAAAAAACTAGTCTTCTCATGGGAACAAAGTTTGAAAGCAAATTCACATTTATGGAAATGGCTTTATATTTTCTACACAATTATGAAAAACAGGGTCTAACAGGTCACACTTAGGCTAATGCAAGTGAATTAAAACAGCACAATAATACATCAAATAAAACACATTTTAATATGCAAACTTAAAAAATCAACATTAATATTTCTCCATTATTATCCATGTTACAATATTTTTAAATACATTAACTCTGTTAATACGTTTTCAATCAGTATAATGTGGAACTGCATTTCTCTATTCTTGCACATGTACTTAAATCATTAATCATTAGAAATCATTAGAAATTCAATATTGTTTTAATACTATCAGTCTACAGTCTAAATTACATAATACTATCAGTTTAATTCTTCGAGCATTTAATTAACCCTTAATACCACCAGGGTTTATATTATTAGTCTAAACAGATGCACATTTTAAATGTCTTCTCTGTGCATCATTCTTCAGTCAAACCATTACTACTATGATTAACATAAAGTATAAACTGTCATGTATAGATGATCTCTGTGATATGAGGGACACCACTAAATATTCTGCCACATCAGAGAACGTTTCTAGTTCAATAAACAGATGTTGACCTAGATTGCCTTGAAGAAAAGTAATATTGCTATTGTAATCATGAGGGCTCTGCTGGTAAATATTAGAAAAGTGGGTGACCCATTGTTCAAGTGTAATTGTCAGGAAATCCTCAGTTTCTCTGGCTCCCCCTCTCCAGGTTTTGGGGGTTCTTCGAAGTTGGTGATACCCTGCACAATCTGCAGACTTCGTTGTGGAGAGTTTCCTGGAAATGGAGGGCTCTCAAAATGGCGGCTGCTGAACGTCAAGGTTGCCGCTTTAGTGTTGTGGCTGGAGGAGCTCTTGTAGACAGCTGAGTGATGTGAAGTACGCACACACCCTCTGAAGCGGCGCACTTCACTGAGGAGATTTTGAACGACAGAAGCCTTTCTGGAAAAGTCGTGCATTTGTTTTCCTGAGTCAATTGTTGAGAGAGATAATTAATTCTTAAGAGTTCCCTTTTCAAGCCATAGAAACCTTTACTTGATAGGACATTTGTTTTAGTCAGAAGATAATAGTAAAGAGCAGGAAGAACAGTATTTTCAAGAACATTATTTTTCTGTCATATTAAAAATAGTGAAGAACAGTTATTCCTAGAGCACTCGTTTAGTCCTGAGAAAACACTACAGTGCAGGAAGAACTGTTATTTCAAGAACACTTTTTTTGTCACATGCAAAAGGTGAAGAGCAGTAATTACTAAAGCATTTGTTTTAGTCATGAGAAAAAACTGTGAAGAGCAGGAAGAGCAGTATTTTCAAGAACATTCGTTTTCTGTCATGTGAAAATTGTGAAGAACATGTTTTGTTCTACAATACTTGTTTTCATCAAATCCAGTGTGCTGAATAAGAAAAAACAATATGAAAACAGAAGTTGTAGAATCTCAGACCAAAGAACTCCACAAATAAAATATCATTGTCATTTTTACCATTAATTGAAAACACAGAAGAGAAGCCTTTCTACACTGGGGTAGGTCATACTAAAAGTTACCTTTTATAAAAAAAAGATTAATCCTAGTTAAAAGGAATAGAGAAGGTAGGACCTAGTGAGAGAGAGTATTAATGTTTTGTTTTATCTTACAGCTCGAGTAACATAACCACTGAGTCCTCAAAAACAATGGGCGAAGTGAAAAACTAGTGTAGAGTAGAGGAGGAGGCAGTCTATTCTTTCATCCCCAACCCCTTTCCCCCTCTAAAAGTTTTTCAGTTTCCAGATAGGAATATAGTTGGGGACTGAGAACTTTAGAGAGGCATTGGGTTCAATGCATCATTCTGCTCCTGTGAAGATTTGCAATAGATACCGCTTGTGTCAGTGATGTAGGCACTTAAACTTGCTAATCTGGTATCATTGGATCTTAGGGCTCTAACAGTGCTCCAAAATACTCTGGTATTTCATTAGCACAATTCACTGTCATCTGATTCCATCATAGTTTTTTTTATTTAATTCTTCCTGACTTTGCATGTTGCCTTGTAGGACATATGGCTAGCATCATCCAAACCATAATCTCTTAGAGTGAATTTCAGGGCTACTCATAGATGTCTTCTTGCTAACAAGCAAGGCATCAACCAGTTAGTGGAACTATTTGGAACTGGCTTTAATAGGGGTACATTGATTCCCTGATTGATCATAGTAAAATAGGCAACCACCTGATCCTCACTGGCCCTATTTAAAAGACAGAGTTCACTATAACTCAAGATGCTGGCAATCAGATGCATTTGAGAACCCTCATTATCTTTTAGTCTTCAAACCAGTCTGAGCGCATCACATGTTGTCACCAAGTCAATAGTATCTTCCACTAGACAGTGCAAATTTTGTGTTGGAAAAATAATCTAGGTGACAATGGGATTATGGTTTCTATAGTGATTCTCAACAACATTACAGAAAGGTAGACAATGTAAGAAGTCCTGAGAAAGAATATGTAATCAATCAATGACTGCCAATCTCAACCAGTATAGGTGGGCACAGAACCACATCCATTTTGTATCAAATTGTAAACTAAGCCTCATGCGCAAATATAATTGTAAAGTCTATGGACCCTGAGGTCTCGTACATCCAAGACCAAGCATTCAACAACATGTGGGCTGGACTGATTAAAAATTGAAATCCCTAACCAGAACTTGGCATTTAAAATCACCAAGGATAGGTAGATACACCCTACTGTGAAACAAATGCTTCAAATTGATCAATTTATCGACAAAATTAAACAGCATTATCAACATTAGAATAGGAGAAGTCATAACTGTAACAATTAATTAAAAAGAAGACATGTTCTCAATAGCATGTGGCCCGAAAACACTGGATGAAGTGGCAGTTAGTGTTCAGGAATAAAATCGTAATTTTAGGGAAAGCTTAAATCATGAAGCAAGACCTCCCTAGGACTTACCACAACATGAAGGGAGGGATGCAATGGAGTGGCAGTCATAGCTGCCATAGAATAGATTGTTCACATCCCAAGTTTCTTGAAATAAAACAATATCATACAAATCTACTTATGGTATCCACTTCTCAGAATTCAACTAAGTTTTTAAATCAGCAATATAGAGTAGAGGTTAGATGTCCCAGAAGGCAGAGCTGTAAGGTTCTCCCCAGTTGCCTCAGAGCTGGTAGCTAATGTCAATGTTGTCAAAACTTGCCTGGGGAAGAAATCTGTTTTGTGTAGCAATGGTGCTCTCCACTGAACTAGTTGTCCTGCCACAAGAAAAAAAAAAACTAGCTTTCTACAACACTTATAACACTTTATACAACAAATAAAAGTAACCAAGTTTCAGAACTTTAATACAATTATTATGTTTAAGGTGGTATCTACTCTGTGCTAATAAAGTATGCAGGAAAAAAGGCCTGCTGAAGTTAATAGTAACACAGTTACCACCCTTAGACTTTCATGAATGACCCACCCAAGATACTCTTATGGCAAACAGGATTTCATTACAATTGTTCACACAAAAATTAAGGTTCTGAAAAAGCCAATGCGCAGCTTTATGCTTCACCTGTTTCCAACTTTCCAGGAGCCCATTAGACAATGCATTAGACAGTATAATAATGTAGGTGCAAACTTCAGGTTGAAGATTTAAAAATAGATAGCTTGCTAGGAAAGGAGTCTAGACCTAACGATGGAGCAGTCTTGTGATTAGCAGCTTCAACAGATCTTCTGCTTTCGGCAGCCAAATGGGAAGATGAGCACACAGAATAATGGCATTAACATATACAGCAAACCAATCCACCTCAATCAAATCTGTACAAATCCAACCCACCCGAACCCAATCCACCCCAATCTAATCTGCCCCGTCCCAATCCACCCAAATCTTCTGCACCTCAATCTACCCCAATCCATTCCACCCTACTCCTATCCAGTCCATCATACTCCAGTCTAATCCACCCCACTCAGGCCAATACTCGTCACTGAATCCAAACCACCCTACACCTATCCAATTCTCCCCACACCAATGCCACTCCAATCCACCCCATCCAAACCACCCCATCCAATCCATTCCACCCCAATCCATCCCACACCAATCCAGCCCAAGTCAACCTACCCCATTCCAACCAAATCTACCTCACCCAACTCCAATCTACCCCATGCCAATCCATCACAATCCACCTCAATCTAATCCACCCCTTCCAATCCACACCACACCACTCCAGTCCAATGCACCCCACTCCAATCCACACCTCTCCAATCAATCCACCCCACTCCAGTCCAATCTACCCCTCCAATTGAATCCACCCAACCCCATTATAATCTACTCCAATTCACCCCACTTCAATCCAATCCATCCCACTCCACCCAGTTTAATCCACTCCAATCTATAACTCTCAAATTCAGTCCACCCCACTCCAGTCCAATCCAATCCAATCCACCCCATCCCATTCCAATCTATCTCATTCCAAATTCACCCCATTCCAACTCAGTCCACCCCACTCCAATCCACTCCATCCAATTCACTCCACTCCAAACCTCCCCACTGCATACCACCCCACTCTAATCTATCCCACTCCAATTCAATCCACCCCACGCAACCCAAACCTTCCCACTTAATGAAATGAAATCCACCCCTTACTAATCCAGTTCTCCTACAAACCACTCCACCCCAATCCACGATACTCCAGTTCAGCTCAATCCAATCTACCCCATTCCAGTCCAATCCAATCTGTCCCATCCCACCCCATTCCACTCCACCACACTCCAGTCCAATCCACCCCACTCCAATTCATCCAATCCCCCTCACTCCAATCCAATCCACCTACATTGGTTGACAGAAGATTCACATTCAGGCTGGTTTGTAGCACTCACAAAGCTATACATGGAACAGGACCACTTTTTATCAGAAGATCAAGATTGGCTCCTCAACTCAAAACCCCAACATTCAAGAAAAAATACATAGTGTTACATTTTTCTCTGTTCAAGCAGCCAAACTATGAAATGCATTACCCCAAACATAACAGCCACACATAACTCTTTTATCTTAAGAAGACTATACAAGAATCAAGAGTTGGCTCTTTCCTACATAGCCAACACACTCAAACAAAAATGTACAGCATTTATCTGTGCATGTAAATATGTATAATTTGATTATATGTATATTTAAATATGTTCATTTCTTTGTACAAATATACATACTACTTATGGTTTAAAAATATAGAGATATTATTTAGGTCTGCTTAACAAATGTATGTATTACTTATAAGTATTACTTATAGGTTAAAAAATGATATATATATGTACATATTATTTATTATTTTATGCTTAATATGTATATAGGTCACTGAATAGAATTCATATAAGTTATTTGATTAGATGCTTATGGGTCTCTGTTTATTTTATTTATCTATCACAATATGTAAATATGATCATAACAATTGTATCTATAAGTGCTCCACTATTGAAATATTGAGGAAAACAAAAATAATATAAATATATTAAAAAAGAAAATAAGCTTTTAAATACAGAACCCCCTGAAAGTCTGAATTTCAAACTATCTATCCAAACTTGAACATACAGATCTTTATGCAAAACAATTTTACGTTCCTTTATTATTTCCTTATAACAGTATACTCTTTCTATACAGTTATGTATCTATATATGTATTACTCTACTCCTACTGTAAAAAATGTCAACCTCCAATGCACTGCTCTATGTCTCATCCTATACCTCTCTCAATATATCCTCTGCCTCCACTTTCTGACTCATCCCAAACCTCATTCTATTACTATGATCTCCCATATAACCATTTCTAGATCTTCCCTCCTCTGTCCCTCCTTGACGCACCCCAAACCTCATTCTACTACTGTGATCTCCATTAGATAACCCTTTCTAGTTCTTCATTCCTCCGTCCCTCCTTGACTCACCCCAAACTTAATTTTACTACAATGATCTCCTTAGTAAGCCTTTCCAGACTCTTCCCACCTGTATCCCTCCTCTGACTCATGCCAAACCTCATCTAACTAATATGAACTCCCAAATAACACTATCTAGACTCTTCCCTCCTCTATCCCTACTTTATCCTATTCAATCAACGAATAGACTCACATGTCCACCACTCAAATTAAAAACATATCTCCACATTCTAATACATCACTAATACTTTGGGTTCTGGAGTAGAGTGCTACTCGCCGAAAGTGCTTCAACACCTTTCCAGAGGTAGTAAGCGCTATATAACTACAATTACAATTACAACATGCTTACTTGTAGAATCAGTTCTGAATTCCATTTGAGACATAATCAGATTGGCAGTGTAAGCGGGCAAAAGAGGACCCTGCTGGCAGCTCGAAGCAACAACGTTGATGTCAGTCACTCACGCTCCTAAATTAGGATGATCTGCTACATCCTCACTTTTGTTACCTTCCCCCTGCAACAATAATTAAATTTTATCTAATCTGGTGGTAAACGCTCTGTGAGAGCAGAGTAAACCCAGGAACAACGTTTAACAACATCTCCAAGATAGAAAGTTGATTGCTCTGCACATGTGTTTGCTCTCTTATCAAGGATTTTGAAAGGATGAACGCCCTTCTTTTTAAGTTTAGCTGCATGTTCAGTTGTGAGAGATCCAGAGGGACCACAGGTGCTCGCAATCTACAAATGGGGGTGGAAAAGATTGTAAGGGAGGTGTGTAATCATTCACAGATATTGTCCTTTCCTCCAGCTCAGCCTCTTTTTGTGGCATTATGATTTGCCGTGCTAAGAAATTGGTAATTGCGGTACCCTCATGTTCATTGACCGATGTGGTTGAATTGCATGGGATTTTGCATTTACCCACAACCAGGATATGAGAAAACGTAGCAGGAGAAACAAAAGAGCACAAAAGAAAATGTTCCAGCCCAGCCTCATCTGACTACGGACAGGCACAGATGGGTTCACTATTGGCCCAGTTTTCTCACTGGCATGTGCTTGGGAGCTTCCCACACTGCAGCCAGCAAGCCTGCCTAAATTTATCCTTTTTCATGCCTATAAGGCCCGAAAAGTTCTGGATGTAGTCCAGTCCCCAATGAAACAATGGCAGTGAAAAGCAGGCCAATTTATTTCTTATGCTTCATCTAAAGTCTTTCAAGTTTTCTGAGGGTGTCACACACCTCCCGCACCTCTAGTTCCAGTGCCACTGGAACTGTATCTCTTCAGTCACTTGGAAACCAAGAATACACAAAAAAATGCTAAAAACTCAATTATGGCATGATCCTAACATGTAAGACCTGCTGTACCAAAAGGTCTGTGGTTACAAAGCATTCAAATCACAGGCTTTTTCACAGTAAAAGTAGCAATTTACCAAAGGTACATTAAAACTTGGAGATATTGTTCCACCTCAGTCCGGGGATTTTGAGTCACACTGTGATTTGGAAGAGGGTGTGTGTGAAAGGAGCATCTACCCTTTTTGGGAACTGTAATGCCATGCATCAGTGCTTTCCAACCACATTTCTGGTTGCAGTCAATTGCTTCCATACCATCTCCTCCATGCTCCCCGAATGTTATTCACATAAAGCCTATTTTATTTTTTCATTGCGGACCCTGTCCCTTCAAGGTTGCAACGCAACACCAAACTTGAGCTATAACCAGCCTGTTTTGTGCATCAGGGTTTTAAATTGTTCGCTATTCACTTTACAATCACCTTGTTGCCTGTATTATAAATCTAGCCTGTTGTCCCAGACACGCAGTTTGTTGACACTTGCTTAACCATCCTGTCTCCACATACTGGAATCCTGAGCACAAATTACATTTTAGATTTTGAGCCTCTAGGTGCTCTCTCAGAATTCCATGTAAGGATTTCTTCAGACTTCACTTTCCTAAGTATACAGTATGTAATATAATATAAATAGTATAACAGTACACATGCATAATAGGTTTCAGTAAAAATGTTCCTTGTTGATTCATAAAGAGGTAAATGAATTACTAGACAACAACATTCAAACTGGGATTTAGCTTATATGTCCCAGTCATTAGGAGTGACTGGAGCTAGCCTGAGTCATGCAGTTAATTCCTCTTCCTAAATCTGATCTTCCACACCACTCTCATCCACTATTTGGAAAGACTGAGAAGCCATGGAAAGAAACTCCAGGGCCTTGCTAGTATTTCCTCCCTCCTGACTGCATGCTGAACTGTCAGGTACTGTGAATTCTTCCATTTCTCTGGGGGACATTCCAACTGAAGAGTTACAAATTGTGACCTAGGAGTTTTTGGATGTTGAAATATATGTTTTCAGAGGGGGGCAATGGAAATTCTACTAGTTAAAAAGAAAAAAAATTATCAATAGCCATTTCAAGATGCAATTGAATGAATCAGAATTTTCTCCAGAGCAGTGTAATCATTGTTCCTAAACCCACATGCCATGAAATGGGGCCAGTAAAAACACTATCATATGGATTTCTCACAACTTTGTATAAAAATAGTGCTGATTGAATAAATCACAAGAAAATTGTATTTCTGATCAGGGGGAAGGTGGGGGTTTGGGTGGAAAAGTGGCAAGGTGGGAGGGTGACATTATTCAGGGCAGGAGAGGGTGACCACACCATGGAGAGAGGGAGGACGGTGGGTATACCGGAGATGAACTGCATGCCAAAAAGTGAACAAGCAGAGGTGCAGGCATGCTTGCTCACAAATAAGATAAGCAAGAAGTTCTGAGCTCAGAAAGAAGTTTGACCAACGCTGATGAAGAGGAGTACTTGGGCATTGGGATGCTGATAAGAACACTGGAAGAACAAGCATTGGTAAATGCAAGGAATAGTGCTACAGACAATAGAAACTGAGGAAAACGAAGTGGCAAGCATAGGACCCATTTAAAGCAAGGAAAGCAAGAGAAGGAGGGGCGTGTGCCCCTTTTAAGATGTATTTAATACAAAAGATTTCACAAGCACAGCGCTGTGCAGGTGAAATGTAAAAAGCAACTTTTCACAGCTGCTACGAGGATTCTTATTTTCAAAAAGAAACAGTGGTTCCTTTTGAAACAATCAAAAAAATGAAAATAACACATGGAGATACAGTAAAATCCATGTGGAGCCTTAATGGGAAAATATTGTGCATTTATTAATTTAAAATCTTAACATACACACAATCAGTTAGGTTTTTTGGTATTCAGGCATCTTTTTGTGTGACAACAGTACATTTGACAATTAAAGTCACATCAAGTAAGTACTTATACTCAAAATAACAATCATATGCAATCAACAGAGGTCAGAGTACTTCTGGTCGGCGACGTTTCGATCCCTCCTTAAATACCGGGATCATCATCAGGACATGTAATAAATGCCCAAGGACAATAAAAAGGGTTACAATCATAACCGGATGCCTTATCAATCAACAAACAGAACCGCTCAGATAGCCAACCATCTACGGGTATAGCTGAGCGCTATAAATTGCTGGGTAGCACCACCATGTGCACAGTGTAGCCAAAATATTGCTGTGTCCACAAATGAATAGTTATTATGGGCTGGCCATATTGAGTAAAATCACGATGGTAAGGAAATCCACCTGAAGAGGACCTGTTATGTGGTAAAAAATTGATGAGAACTGGTCCTCAAGCCAGAAGAGTGTCAATGGCCTCCATCCTATTTCCCGCAAATCAACAATCACCATCTGCCGCGGCTACTCAGGAACCTCTCTCAGCCTTGGCAGATGGTGATTGTTGATTTGCAGGAAATAGGACACAGGCCATTGACACTCTCCTGGTTTGCGGACCAGTTCCTGAAGTCCATGGAGCCACTGGTCTAAAGTTTCCGCAAGCAGAAACATGACAGTTCACCTGACTCTAAACAGAGAGGATTAACTGTGGGTTTGGTGGACAGGATACACTTCCACTTTTGACTGCCAATCTAATTGTATCTAACTCCATAAGTTCTCCTGGTATTTGTCTGTTCTCTAGAGTCCCCAGGTGGCCTCAAGTTGGCAAGTGGCCCCAAGTCATGTTTGAAACCTTCAGAAACTTCTGATTTTTGTCGAGTAGCACTTTGCAAGCTGAGATTTGCATGCCCACACTGATAAAAGACAAGCAATGAGAGAGCTATTGGCTTTGTCAATGTCAATGTCTTTTAGCCATGTCAAGTAGCAGCATGGCTGCTGTTCAATATGACTGAAAGTCAGTGAAAAAAGTGCTATGACAGCTAAAAGACATTGACATTGACAAAGTCAATAGCTCTCGCATTGCTGAGACCCTTTAACTTTGCCAATGTTTTTTTTTCAAATTGCTGGTGGAAGGGAGGGCAGACTGGAGGCAGCATGGAGTGAGGGTGTATTGGTGAGGATAAGATTGACAATAGAGTGTTTAACTGCCCTGAGAAGCAGTGTTTTTGCTATTGTACACCTAGCCCTTCAAGCTTGATATGCCACGGGCAGGCAGGCTTTGCACAGGTGCACTACACAATTTAATTTGATCATTTGCTTTAGAGACATATTTATTCATGTATTTTTCAAGAACATATTTCATACATACTGTGAAAACGTCTTCGTCCATTGAAGCAGTAATCCATGAATGTATTTATTTGTCCATTTGAACATTCACGCACATGTGAGTCAATTCATCTATTAATTTATGAAGTCAATATGTCATTGGTTTTACAAAGCATGCATTTGTTTAGAATGTGTTTGTTTATGTGCTCAATTATTCATTCAATCACACACACATTTGTTTATCCATTCAATCAATAATTATTTTTTCTGTCATGCATCCAACCATTCATTCATACATTTAATCATTACTCCAAGCTTTTGTTTATTTGTGTGTTTAATCGTTCATTCTAATATTGATGTGTGCTCTCAATTATGCATTTAATCATTTGTCTATTCTTGAATTCAATCATTTATCCATGCAATCACTTTTCAATGCATTTGTTTAATCATGCATTAAATCCTTCATTCTGTTATTTGTGTATTGATGCACACTTTCATTTACCCTGGCATTTGTAGGTTGATGCATTCCTAGGTAGATGAATTGTGCTGTCTTCTGATAGCGGTGTCGTGCGGCAAGAATGTGTCCCACTATTGCTGGAATGCTCTTGACCTTCTCTTCCGCAGCCATCTTCAGATACTGCAACTTACATCTGGATAATGCTATTCTGTTTATAGAACAACCTGATGCCCAACAGTGACACTATAACACACCTCAACCAGCTGCCAATAGGTAAGCACAGTCAACTCAGGGTACCCGGAGCAAGGATCTGCTAGGTGGTAACAACCGGCTGTGACACAGACCAACATCAACACATTCTTCAGCATGCTTGCAATGCAGCTGAACTTGCAAGTCACATACATACTCCCTGACAGCTCATGAGATTAATGCTTTGACAGCCAATCTATGCAAACTGAAGATCAAAGGTTCTACTCTTAATAAGACAGTTTATGTGGCTACACCTGCCATCTGAAAGATTCTGCTCTAAGTATTTTGACATGTGAGGCATGTGCCTAGTTGTAAATGCATAGTTTTCCATGTAACTCAGCTTTTGTATGAGTGCTAAGAAATCCGACTTTTGGAAGATATGAGGCCTGAGGCACATGAAGCAATGTAGCTTGCTGAGGATCACACATTTAATAAGAGGTGTGAATTCTGCACCATTCGCAACGAGTCAGATCAATGTCCAAAGTCAGGGAAAACGGTATGTTTACATCTAAACGTGTCTGCTTGCTGGGGCCCGGGGTACAGAAGTGATGATGTCGTGTTGGCTCTCATCGTACCAATGAAACTGCTAGACTCGGACGGCAGCACCACCGGATTGTGGGGAACTGAGTCCAATCCCACACTGTGTGACAAATGTTGGCGTAACCCTTCCGGCTGGCTAGCAGTACCTCACCAGCACCCAAAAGTGGTGGTAAATTGTGGCAGCTGTGCACATGACAGTCTCATTTCTCAGGGAAATTGTGGTGGAACAGATTTAATCTTTTTCTCTCAGTTCCATTCGTCTCACAGATGCAAAGACAAACAGAAGCAGGAATTGGTTCAATGTATCGTATTGAATCAACTGAATTCTAAACTAAATGGTATGTACTGCAATGATTAGGATAATTAAACATAATAATAGCAGAGTGGTGACCAAGAAAGTGAAACATAAGAAAAGTCCAAACATAATGTCACAATGCTAAGTATTTGAATTCCTACCTATGCCACTAAAGTACTATATTAGAGCACAGCAGTGGTAGTCCTAATCCACACTTCAGGACCCCTAGGAAGATACCATTCCCCATACCTAAATATGGTAGTAGCAAAGAAGGCTGTGGGTCCACCAAGAGTCCTCTCCCATGCGGGTAGAAAAAGATGCGAAGTCTCAGCAGACAGCTGCAATGAAACAACAGCATGCTGATGGCAAATTCTGGCTGGAACTTCCATGTAACGTATAAGGGCAGAGAGATGTTTTATAAAAAATAGCTGGTGTTCTAAGAAAACTGCCCTAATGTAAGAACACATATCTTTCCGTGAAGTGGCAGAAATTGTGGTGTTCCACTTTGTACTGACAACAATATCATTTACAGCCTTGAGCAAAGCACAAAATGAAAATGTCAAACTAAAAAGAATGAAAACAGGGTCTGGGCTAAAAGCGTATTAGATAAAAGAAATTAAACATCACCGCAGACTGAAGAATCTACTCAGAAAATAAAATGAATTAAAATGAATCACTATTAGGCTAAAGGGCACAGGCTGCAGGCCTACGGCTAAAATAATGTGTCCATAAAAAAGATGCTAAAATGACCTCAAAGGAAGAGTTAACCAAGGGTAGGGTGAGGGCAGGACTACTGGAGGCAAACAAATAAGGAATGTATGCAGATGCATGCAAACCAGGAATTGGGGTGGGGGTGGGCACATCTGAATTATGTGGAATGAGAGACAGAGCTGACAACCACAGAACAGCAGTATGCTGGCATTTGAGGGGCAGGGGTGTGCATACGGTCAAGGGAGAGATGTGCGAGTGGCACCATGAACAAAGGAAAGGAAGGAGGGTGGGTGCGTAGGAGGGTGCTAAACCACTGAAAATGGAAGAGAACAAGGGTGGTTGGTTGATTGAGGACAACAATACAGACAACTGAAGGAAAAGAGGGTGGGTGCGTGGTAGGTGGCAATACCACAGACAACATGAGCACAGTGGTGAGAGCAACAGGGAGGTGGAGCAGTACATGAGAGAACCTGCTGAAAAGACACACTCTGGCAGATGCTGAGACAGTAAGAACAAAAGTAGAGCCTAAAAACATGAGTAGTAGAGGGACACAAGTAGTAACCAGTAACATTTTTGCCTGACCTTTTTTTACTTAAATAAAAGTTAGAAAAGTAGTAACTTCCACTTTTCATGAGTTTGTTTTACAAGCTACCTAAAGTAGCCCACAGTGGATGATGCATGAAAGGTGAGGTGTAATACATCTGCAAAAAACTCAGAGGAGTCAGGTGTCATCTGATGTTCATGCTAAGGGACACTCTTTGGGGAAAATTCTCTTGGCCACATCATAGCACTATTTTAACATTATTAAAGTCTCTTACTGCGTATTGTGAAAGAATTCTCTCAGAAATCAGTGGCTTCCTCGTATTTTTCAATGATTGATGTCAGAATAATTTCTTTCAGATGGTTTGCTTGTAAAATGAATGAATGCTAGATTACATAGTGGGACATTTGTCCAAACGTAGTGGGAGAGAGGGAGGGGAAGAGAATGGTAAGGTTGTGAGGTACTATATTGAGGTCAATAATATCAACCTACAATTTTATTTCTTACAGTATATTTCCTAATACTATGTTGTCATGGTAAGTATATTATTATATTTACCTTAACATTTTTATCTAACTATATTAACTATGTTGTTCACCTATTTTTACTTTGCAATGTACTAGTCTGACGATGTCGTTGATGTGATATAATTGTCATGCGATATAATGCAATATGGTGAAGGTGTATCTGTGTATGGAACAGGAAAGTTCAAATTACAGATGACATTTGTGCCATTGGAGAGATGACTGAAAGATTGGGAGGTAATCTGAGTCTTGCCCAAAGACCACATTAGGTAGTGGGTGCATGACTAATAGGTTCATGGCTTTGACCAAGTAAAGAATAAGATAGCATTTGACCATAAACAAATCGAGTTGGATGACAGGGATGAAGTTAGGAGGATCAAGAAGACTTGGATCTTGTCACCGAAACAGATGTGGGAAATGCGGATTGAGCATTCTGTGTCCAACCACTTGTAGCACACCTTGACAAAATAGCCCAGTCACAACTTGATTTACTCATGGACGTAGCTTCAGGAGGTTTGTATAGGGTGGCACATACCTCTAATAATTTCCTAGTTGGGTCTTGGGCTGGTAATGATGGCTGGATCATCCTAGAAAAATAGGTGGCTTGTAAATCATGCAATAAACATAATTCAAAAATATGATAAAATAGCTTCAAAATGTTTTTAAAATGTATTTCTTTAGAATGCAAAATAGTTTCACCTTACACAAACTTCAAACTTAGAAATATTTAAGTCTTCCGTCGCTATAACAACAATGCCAATACTGAACTCAGTGGGAAATCAGTTGTCAAGTGTACTCTGTATGTGGCCTAAATTCCAATTATAGATGGAGCAAAAACATAGACATTTAAATCAAACATAAGGTGAGTCCTGAGATCTCACATTTGAAGGTACTCTCATATGTGATGAAGAAGAAGAAGGAGCCTCAGTGAGAAAAAGTATTTGCCTAGAATCACACAACTTGGTCAAGCAGGGAAGCTGGAATTGAGCCTAGATTTTATTATTCCCCTTTGTGCAATCCAGCTACAAGATAAGTACCTCTTTTTCTTGCCTGTTTTACATCAAAGGTTCCTTCTTGGCGTATAAGGTTGGAACGTCGGGGCTGGCATATGCCACATGAAAGCTCTGCTTGTTTTGGGCTTGAGGGTCCCAGAGGACCTTGAGATGAGCCACAGCCATTCATCTGGTGCCTCACCAACCTCTAGGTCTGGGCCTGGGATGGGAGAGTGGCCTATGAAGATGTGTGTGATGTTCAGGCAGGACTGGGCACACAGATCTGATTGGGCCCCTACCAGTTACTCACTCTACATCAGTGGGCCAGATCCAGGGTTGTATTTGAATCAGGTCCTGCCAAATCTCACATGCAGCAGAAATTAAAAACTGTTGTTAAACTGGCTCCTGATAGAGTCCGAAAGTCATGTCTTTTATAGGCAAAAACAATGCTAGAATTCCTAATGACTATAAAAAGTCTTGATGTAATCAATAACAGAAATGTAGTCCTTGTTTACATTTCAGTCAAATATTCTTTATTCTAATGACAATTTGAATCATAAATTATGCTAAAAACAGGTAAAATTATTAATTGCAGTTTAAGAATTAAATATTTTACAAATGATAAAATAAATACATCAGATGCTCCACACTCTCAGAATTGAGTGTTGTGTCATTCTGAAGTTCTTCATGTTGTGTCATTCTGAAGAGCTGGAAATAATGAATATTCTGATAAATTGGGGCACATAGTTAACACAATGCTAGGAGTCACAGTTGCATATGTGACCTTAGAACTGGAACCTACATATCAATAACATACTGTAGATCATTCTGCGATGGCTCTGTTATAAGCTATGTTTACAGCCAGCACTGGTCAAGTCACAGTGGCATATCAAAGGCATCATGTTTGTCATTATAGAATCTTGAATTATTTTGGTATGACTCTTAAATGGGCGTAGGCCAACTCCCAGTAACTGTGCAAAATCGTGATTTTTGGTGAGATTTGGTAATAATGCTTCCCCATCACAGAGGTGTCTTGTGACTCATTGTTAAGCAGGTAGATGTACATGCCCGTCAAAGTTACTAGTCCCGTTTTACAGCTCATCATGTGGACAAGGGAACTGTAAACATTTGTAAATTATTGTCTTGAGAAAACTCAATAGCTGACCTGCCTGTGTGAAACTCTTGTTAGCGATAGTCCACGAATAAGCAAGTTTTGATTTATTTGAGTTGGTTTTGTATGTGAGGCTATGAATTAAGTTTTGCAACACTGAAAGTGGAAGAGCATCAGGATACCCTTCATTACATACATTTGTTATTAGACCTGGGTCTGGCATCTTATTCCACATTTTGTGCCCAAAAACTCAGAATGGCCAGTAATTGAAGACGAGAGGCTGATTACAATTGATATCCCTGGTCCTAGTATCTCCACCTCTATTTACAGCCCACTCAAATTGAAGCCCTTTATGAGTGATACAAGTTGTTACCATTTAGGGCTGACCCAAAGATGGTCACAGGTCTGTCTCAAACCAAGCACAACCATTACAGTTTTGGGGATTAGGATTGTCTAGTCATTGATGTTTACCACAGTCCACTAGAGGGTAGGTGTCTTACTCTGCCTCATTTGGCCCTATTGTTTGTCCCACATGAAGGTCTGCTTTGGAGGGTAGCTGTCTCCTTTCCAAAATCTGGTCAAAGGTATCAACAAGGTATAATAGTGTGTGAGTGTGTGCGAAAGTGCTAACTGCTAAAGCTGAGTGAAAGCAGGAGTGACTACAAAAGTCACTAAAATATGCTTAACAGTTATTAAATACAGTAACATTGTAACATTTACACTTTCTTATGAAGTTGTTCACTGTTGCTAGTGAGACAGTGCTTGTAGCTCAGCTATTTCATGGGCACCAGTTTTGTCGCAGTAAAGACCCCAGCACAGCACAAAGTGACCTGAGCATGGTTCTGAGACCATGAAAAAACAGGTGTAGGAAAATGCATAAACAATGAGCTCTTGATATTACTTGGTTGGAGTTGCTGTTGGTGCTCTTTACAAATATATCCTACATCCACACAACAGACTCAGGAACCCATGTGTCCTCCCCTGTTCAGGTTTATTGATTGTCCTCATGTTTTGAGGTGCCCTTGAAGAGTAACGTGGGTGCGCTGATACAGAAGTCCTCCGCATTACATGAAGGACCTGCTGCCCTGCCTTGAATGTACAGCTTTTGTAGGCACAAGGTCAGTGCTTTGATGTGAAGTAGACATTGAAAATGGACCTTCTTTCTGAGGGAGGGTGGTTACTTCCCTCTCAACCCAGGCTATGCAGTAACAGATGGTGGTGGCGGGTGTTTTATAGTACAGGCCCACTGACGTTTGTCACATTTACCATTGTGTGGAAACTGTCTAGCTGATCTCCTCAGTAAAAAATCATCCAATCCCCATTAAGGTGGTTCCTTGCTTTTGTCATGTACAAAGTAGGCATAAAAGATGTTTATGTGTGTGAGATACATTGTTCAGACGTGATTTGGTGAATGGTGGGGTCCAATTGGACCTTCTATGTCTGCTGCACAAAATATTGGTCTCCATTGTGTTTAGCTGGTGATGTCCAGCTCTGACATCCCATCCTGTAAATACATCTTTCTGTTGTCCTCCATGAAACAAGTGCCTGCATGTGTAACTTCTTGTGCAGCTACAGCTCAAGGATTTTCAAGGCTGCAGGCAAAATGAATTTTGACATTTAGATGCACACTTTCCCCTAGCAAGTATTCTTTATAAGGCCATTTGTTGAACTCTGATGGCCTCACGTGACCATTTTTTGTAGTGCCATAGTTCAGCTACTTTTAGCACCTTCCATCTATCACTAGCCCTGTCTCCTTGCGTCTCTGTGGAGAAGCTGATCTTCTTCCTTGGCTGGAATTTCACAACTGTGTGAAACCACACTAAACTCCTGTTCGTTATTTTTTATTTGTAATGTAGCCCTGGGTCCCTTTCAGAGCCTATATGCCCCTTAAATAACCAACAACACACCTGAACCAGCCAGGTTTCTCAGCCCAAGCAAGCTCCTACTACAAGTTGCTAGAGAGGCACAAATACATGCTGTATTGTGCTGACAAAATATAGTTTAGAAAAGGTTCAATTTCAAATATGTTTTTACAGGCTAAATATGACAAGATCATGACCTCTTGTGTATCTTGTATCTAATGCTTAAAATGGATAGTAAAGAGACCTACAACCTACTTCAAATGACAAAAATAAGATGTCTTTCAACAAATTATTCACAGACTTTTTGTTTGTTGCCACTATTTAGATCCAGCCCAATGAGGGTGGAACAACTATTTGAGACAGAAAAAAAGGAACCCCGTCACAATGGACTAATTCAGTGACTCCATACTGCAGAGGCTCACAGGACACCTTAATTTACCTCTGTGTACCTTTATCAATAAATCATGTCTCCAAGTTGTTTTATTTTGACTTATACTGGGCACCCTCCTTGTGTCTGGAAAAGCATGCTTCTCTGAAAAGCTTTAATGAGAGTGATACATTTGTCCGTAGGTGGTTGTACTTATTCCAGGTAAGCTTAAATTATACTATTCTAATGCAAAGCTGTAATACTGTGCCTAGAATGTTGAAGTACCTTTGCTGTTTTCAGTTCAACATGGATAGCATTCTTGAATAATGGTGCTTAAAGAATTTTCAGGTACAAGGCAAAAGCTTTTGTCAATAGTCTAGCTTGCTGTGGTGGCAGAAGTGCAACTACTACTCCTAATTATATTGTGAGAAAATTAGCCATTTGAGGTCGATAGATCATGAGTATCATTAGTGTTATAAATACATTCAGTGGGAAAGAGGTGCTCTCTTCCTACAGGTAGCGATTTAACGAACAGCTTCCAAGACTTTATATTTACAAACCACATCGAGTATTTTTTACCATTGAATCTAAAAGCTTTATTATGTGGGCAATATAATCTAAAAATAGTTGTCTTCAATTTGTTTTCTCTAGGGAATGCAAAATGTGCTTTTAGGAGGCATTCCATATTCTTCTAATTAAAGAAGTGTCACCTACAATAGTAGGAAAATCATATTATTAACAGCTTTTATATAATACTCTTCATTTCTGTCTTTGGCCCCAATTAAGAGTTTGGCGTGCGGCCACCCGCCAAACTATTTGGGTTGGAAAACCGCCACTCTGGTATTCCGCCTGCTGGCCCTATTATGAGTTGTCTGCTGGGCCAGCGGGCGGAAACAGCATTTCTGCCCGCTGATACAGCAGGAAACAGGCCACAACATTTACGCGTGCTCATAATTGTGCCGGCTGCAATGTTGCGGTGCATCGGGTGCAACAGCACCCATCGATCTTTTCACTGCTAGTAATTTGGGCAGTGAAAAGTGCGACGGGGCTGTCCATGGGGCCCCAAACACCCCATTTCTGCCAGCCTTTGCATGGCGGTCAGAGTGCCATGCAAAGGTTGGTGGAAACACAGGTTGTAATCCTGAGGGCAGCGATTAAGACCGTTGGCACTGCCAGGTCATCAGCTGGCAGCAACCTGGCTGTGCCAGTGGTCAGACCATGGCGGCTCCGTCACATTCATAATGTGGTGGTCGGACTGTCCCTGTTGTCGGCGGTCTGATCGTCTCCGCGAGTCTGGTGGTCGATTGACTGCCAGATTTGTAATGAGGCTCTTTGTTCCAGAATTGATCACTTCACCTTTATCAACAGCATCAACTGAGCTGTGAGGTCCAAAAACGACAAAATGAGGCTTCCAGTTCAAGAGTTTATATTTCTAATACTTAAGTGGAAGTTCAAACACTGATCAGTAGTAGTTTAGTTAGTTTAGTTAGTTTAGTTTTTAGAATTTGTAAAGCGCATGGCGACCCGAAGGCATCCCAGCGCTAAAAGTAGTACCCATTGCCTTGCTCAATTCTTAATGGGGCTCGACATATTCCAATCATATTACCTACCTCCCTAAGAGCAACCTTCTGTCTGGTAACTCAGAAGTGTTGGGAGTCTAATGATAAGTCACTTGTTTAGAATGTCATTAAATATATCATTTACATAATGTTGAAATGTAGTGGGTGCATTGCAGAAACCAAATGGGATAGAAAGATACTCCTATTAGCCATAACAACTGGTAAATGTTATCTTCCAACCATCTCCTGGTTTTATCTTTAAAATTCATAGTATCACAATGTTCGATTGCTGGGTCGAAAGTTAAAGATTCTGTTTCGTGGCATCCCTTTCCTGATGTGAGTGGTGTACCGCCACTTACTTTGATATGCTCTACCCTTTCCATGTGTCATACAGGAATGGAATGGTTTTCAGCAAATATTCAGTCCAGAAAACATTTGGATGTACCTGTATCTATTAAAACCAGTGCTGACATGAGATCCCCTAACATAGTGAAGGTAATACTAAAAAAAACAAGTGAGATGCTCATTGCAGGCACATGAAATTTAGAAACAATTGACCTACGTCTGCATTTTCGGATTGTAAGAGCAAGTGAAGGAGTTTACTTCCAATGGAGGGCATTGCCTAGTAAAGTGTCGGGCCTCACTACAGAACAGGCACAAATGGCTGTTTGTACGTCTTTCTTGTTCTTCTAAACCCCCCTATTTATCTTGCTTCCTTTCCTGAAGAAGATGATATGGCTTCCCTAGTAATTAGGAAAATCACACGCCTGGGAGTCCATTTGCTCTTTACCCCCTCCGTTTTTGCAGATGATTCATTTGGAATGTTAAGGTGTTCATAGTTATTGGTCGAGTCACCAGAAGAGAAAGCACATCTTTTAATTCCACCCTGTGACCATTTTGAGAATGCCGCTTCAGCATTTCAGGCTGCCTCAGACTTAAGCTGTCCAAAACTACTAGCATATTCAATAATATCTGTAGAACATTGACACAAGGTCAACACCGTTGTATGGGCTACCTGAATAGTCGCACATCTGCCAAATTGAAATGTCTTCATTTATGAATCATCCTCCTGTTGGCTCCTTATCAAGGGGGTGGCCCACGACAAGGTATTCTTTGATAATTAGGGTACTATGAATACCACCTATAGAAATCAATATTTAGGTGATCTGGTCATGAAAAGAAGAGTGGAATGGCTGTACAGAAAAACACAAAAACACAGCTGGTCCTTTTTCTAGACCAACATTACCAACACAAAAGAATGATGGACGGAGTGCTGACAATGCAAACACTCACCCCCAGTCACAGATCTGGGTTTAATCCATCGGTTTTTTGCTGCCCATGCCATTCCAGTTTGGACCCAGCCATATGCAAATCAGTCTTGACCCTGTTCCCATGGGAACAGTCCAGCCCGAACTGCCAGGCCAGGTCTTCCCTGGACTGGAAACAAGCATCCTGGGACCGGTTTCGGGGTTTCACCCCTCATCAGCCAGGCTAGCTTGAATCCAGTGGCATGGGAAGCACGGGACCCACGTCTGGGCATACCCTTCCCACTTAGGGCAACATTACCAACACAAAAGAATGATGGACGGAGTGCTGACAATGCAAACACTCACCCCCAGTCACAGATCTGGGTTTAATCCATCGTTTTTTTGCTGCCCATGCCATTCCAGTTTGGACCCAGCCATATGCAAATCAGTCTTGACCCTGTTCCCATGGGAACAGTCCAGCCCGAACTGCCAGGCCAGGTCTTCCCTGGACTGGAAACAAGCATCCTGGGACCGGTTTCGGGGTTTCACCCCTCATCAGCCAGGCTAGCTTGAATCCAGTGGCATGGGAAGCACGGGACCCACGTCTGGGCATACCCTTCCCACTTAGGGCAACATTACCAACACAAAAGAATGATGGACGGAGTGCTGACAATGCAAACACTCACCCCCAGTCACAGATCTGGGTTTAATCCATCGGTTTTTTGCTGCCCATGCCATTCCAGTTTGGACCCAGCCATATGCAAATCAGTCTTGACCCTGTTCCCATGGGAACAGTCCAGCCCGAACTGCCAGGCCAGGTCTTCCCTGGACTGGAAACAAGCATCCTGGGACCGGTTTCGGGGTTTCACCCCTCATCAGCCAGGCTAGCTTGAATCCAGTGGCATGGGAAGCACGGGACCCACGTCTGGGCATACCCTTCCCACTTAGGGCAACATTACCAACACAAAAGAATGATGGACGGAGTGCTGACAATGCAAACACTCACCCCCAGTCACAGATCTGGGTTTAATCCATCGGTTTTTTGCTGCCCATGCCATTCCAGTTTGGACCCAGCCATATGCAAATCAGTCTTGACCCTGTTCCCATGGGGACAGTCCAGCCCGAACTGCCAGGCCAGGTCTTCCCTGGACTGGAAACAAGCATCCTGGGACCGGTTTCGGGGTTTCACCCCTCATCAGCCAGGCTAGCTTGAATCCAGTGGCATGGGAAGCACGGGACCCACGTCTGGGCATACCCTTCCCACTTAGGGCAACATTACCAACACAAAAGAATGATGGACGGAGTGCTGACAATGCAAACACTCACCCCCAGTCACAGATCTGGGTTTAATCCATCGGTTTTTTGCTGCCCATGCCATTCCAGTTTGGACCCAGCCATATGCAAATCAGTCTTGACCCTGTTCCCATGGGAACAGTCCAGCCCGAACTGCCAGGCCAGGTCTTCCCTGGACTGGAAACAAGCATCCTGGGACCGGTTTCGGGGTTTCACCCCTCATCAGCCAGGCTAGCTTGAATCCAGTGGCATGGGAAGCACGGGACCCACGTCTGGGCATACCCTTCCCACTTAGGGCAACATTACCAACACAAAAGAATGATGGACGGAGTGCTGACAATGCAAACACTCACCCCCAGTCACAGATCTGGGTTTAATCCATCGGTTTTTTGCTGCCCATGCCATTCCAGTTTGGACCCAGCCATATGCAAATCAGTCTTGACCCTGTTCCCATGGGAACAGTCCAGCCCGAACTGCCAGGCCAGGTCTTCCCTGGACTGGAAACAAGCATCCTGGGACCGGTTTCGGGGTTTCACCCCTCATCAGCCAGGCTAGCTTGAATCCAGTGGCATGGGAAGCACGGGACCCACGTCTGGGCATACCCTTCCCACTTAGGGCAACATTACCAACACAAAAGAATAGACCACCAGATTCATTGAAGGCATAATGATTAGGACAGGGCCTAGCTACACATGGAATTAAATATGAGAACACTCAAGAGAAACACACTAACCAGTTTCCTTAGGACTGGATGTTGTGAACCTAATGTACCTTATCCAAAGGAGAGAAAGAAAGGAGAGGGAGACCAACTATTAGGTCTTGCAGTAGTCTAAGTTTCTAAGACTTGGGGCCAGATGTGGAAAGCATTTTGCATGGTGCAAACTGTGAAAATCGTAGTTTGCGCCATGCAAAATGCCGAATGCGATGCTCATTCACAGTTTGCGAGTCACTTTGTGATCGCGAATGCGGTCGCAAAGCAATTCGCAGTTACCACCAGTGTCACACTGGTGGTAACCCATTCGCAATAGGGAAGGGGTCCCCACGGGACCCCTTCCCCTTTGTGAATGTTGCCAAAAAGGGGTTTTCTGAGCAGGCAGTGGTCCAATGGACCACTGCCTACTCTGAAAAACCGAAACCAAATGGTTTTGTTATTTTTTTTATTTTGCAACTCGTTTTCCTTTAAGGAAAACGGGCTGCAAATTTTTTTAAAAACTGCTTTATTTAAAAAGAAGTCACAGACATGGAGGTCTGCTGTCCTCAGCAGGCCACCATCCCTGTGAGTGCAGGGACTCGCTATGGGGTCGCAAAATGCGACCCACCTCATTAATATTAATGAGGTGGGTCTTTGGGACCCCATAGCGACTCGCAGACGATTTCTGAGACACTGTTCTGCATCCAAATTTGCGATTCAGAAGTTGCGAGTCGCGAATCGCAAATTCGGATAATGCTACATCTGGCCCCTAGTGCTGAGATTAGTGTATATGCTTTATGCATGGGATGGTGTGGGTAGAGTTTGCAAATATTTAGGGGCATATTTACAAGGAAGTGGAGAATCAGCTCTGATGCACCACTTTTCTTGCATTGCCCTGTGCCCCCTAACGTCACCATGGTAGCGCTGTATTAACTATATAGCGCACCATGGTGCACAATAGAACAATAGCTTCATAATTTATGACCCTATTGTGGCGCTTTGCTGTTCCAGCAAAGCACAGGGAGGTTCAAAGGGTTATTGTGGGAGCATCACTTTAACACTTGCCCTGAGCAGCCGTTAAAAAGTGCTTCTGGCTGTCCAGCTTGAGTTTGTTCCTCGCTTTGCCCAAAACTTGTTTACTGTATTCTTTCACAAACTCGCTTTCTGTAAAGGGGGCTTTATATCTTGTTCTTATCTTGTCACATTTGCTGTGCATTCAAAAACAGAGGTCAAATGTCATGCTCTCTCTTCCAGGGAGTTTGGTGTTTATTTTTCTTTCTCTGACTTCAAAGTGAGAGAATTTATGTGACAATCCTGCTGAGTACCCATGTAAGAGGAGTGGAGTGTTTATTTTATTCGCACACATCAAAAAATTAATTGTGCTGATGTATGAGAAGCATTAGAATTAGTACAAATGAAGCAATTGTTTTTGTAATTCTGAAATGTGGTGCAAAAAATATTTGAATACAATTGGAAAACATCACTACACTTGGTGATGACATTTGCACACATTATTGATGTGTGTAGTAAAACTATTTTGGTGGAATGTAAGGGCCATTTCAATTGACAATATGTTGTCTTTAATTGCAGTGTGTTACCACACCATGAATCTCCACACTACACCACTCCACTCTATGTCCTTCCACTCTATGCCAATCTACTCCATTCTATGACACTGCATGCTACAACATGCCACTCCACTCTGCACCCCTCCAATCTAAGCCACTCACTCCATGACACAACACACCACTCCACTCCATGCCATGCCACACCACCTCATCCACTCTACCTTAATCCAATCAACCCCACTCCAATCTATACAACTCCACACCAATGTACCCCAATTTACCCCACTCCACTTCACTACAATCTACCCCAATTTACTCCACTCCAATCTACCCCACTCAAATCTACCACACCCCATTTTACCCACCCCAGTCTACTCCACACCATTCCACTCTACTCCTCTTCAGTCTTTCTCCTCTCCATTCTACCCCAATCTACTCCACTATGATCCAGTCTACCCTACACAAATACAATCTACCCCACTCTACTCCAATCTACCCCACTCAAATCTACCTCATTCCACTCTATCCCAATCTACCCCACTCCACTCCAATCTACCCATCTCCAATATACCGCATGCCACTCCAATCTACTCCACTCCATTCAATTTTACCCCACTCCACTCCAACCTCCACTGCTATCTATCCAACTCCTTTCCACTCTAATCTACCGCTCTCCAATCCTATCTACCTCACTCCAACACAATTTACCCCACTGAAATCTATCACGATCTACCCCACTCCAATCTACCACAATCTACCCCACTCCATTCCTATCTACCCCACTCCTCTCTCCCACCCTCCACTCTAACTTCATTTACCTCATTCTACTTCACTCCAATCTACCACACTCCCACTCAAATCTACCCCACTCCACTCCAGTATAAGCCACTCCACTCCACCCCAACCCATCCTATTTCAATCTACCAAATCTACCCCACTCCGGTATGCCCCACCTCACTCCACCCTATTGTACTCCACCCCAATCTACCACACTCTGCTCCACCCTAATCTACCCCACTACACTTTACTCCAATCTACCCCACTATACTCTTCCCCAATCTACCTCACTCCACTCCACTTTTGAAACCACTCCAATCTATCCACCTCCACTCCACCCCACTCCACTCCACTCCAATCTACCCCAAACCACTCTACTCCAATCTGCCACACTCCATTCTACTGTAACCCATCTACCAATCTACCCCACTCCACTCTACCCCAATCTACCCCACTCCAATCTACCAACTCTAATCCACTCAATCCCCACTCTACTCGTGCCCAACCTACCACACTCCATTCTACTCTACTCAATCTGCCCTCTCCATTTCACTCCATACTACCACATGCCACTCAAATATAATCCACCCCAGTCCAATCTAAACCACTTCACCCCAAATATGTGAAGTACTGAACAACTACTGTCTAAACAACTATTTTGTTGGACTAACAATTGCCTGAACAATGAATTTTAAGGTCAGGTTTTTTTTATGGTTTATTAGTTGAGTTCAGAATTTATATATATATATATATATATATATATATATATATATATATATATATATATATATATATATGTATATATATATTGTTTAGAATTTATATAATATATATATAAATATCAAATCTAAACAACTAATATATATATCAATTCTAAACAACATATACATAAAAAAAAAGAAAATCTTACCTTAAAATTTGTTGGTAAGGCAATCGTTATTCAGGCAAAATTGTTGTTTAGACAGTAGTTCAGTATTTCGTTGTAGAGACTTTTTAGTTGTTTAGCAGTAGTGGTTTAGGCAAGTAGTTGTTTAGGACCTAGTTGTTCAGGATGTTTCCCCTCCAGCCCACTCCAATCTACCCTACCCCACTCCACACCCAACTACTCTAGTCTATCCCATCCAATCTGCTGCATACCAATCTACCCCACTCCAATCTACCACTCCAGTCTATTCCAATATATCCGCTCCACTCCACTTTACCCCACTCCACTCCAGTCTACCCCACCCGCCCCATTCTATGTCACCCCCATCTACCACAGTTCAATCTACCCCACTCCAATCTACCCAATGCTAATTTCCCCTAATCTAATCCACTTCAATCTACACCACTCTACCCCAATCCACCCACTCCAATATACCCGCCCCATCCCAATCTACTCCACAACCTCCAATCTACCCCACTCCCCCAATCTACCCCACACCATGCAACTCCACTCTATTCCAATATATCCCACTCCCCTCCACCCTGATCTACCTTACTCCTATCTGCCTCACTCAAATAAACCCCACTTTGATCTACCCCAATCTACTCAACTCTAATCTAACCCCACTTTACTGCAATCTACCCCAATGCAATCAACTCTACCCCAATGTACCACACTAATCTATACAACTTCCCCACCCAATCTACCCTACTCCACCCCTCTACAATCTACCATAATCCACCCAACTACATTCTATCAACCCTACTCCACTCTCCCCCAATCTCATCCTCTCCAATCTACCCCAGAGCGACTCAGCAAGGCAACACTGCCTTCCAGCTGCTGGTGACACTACCAGATTAAATCTTATTTAGTATACATTTCTGACACACATGCTTAGTACATTTTAGTGTTTTGATAAACATTGTGTAACAGGACTTGACATCCAGAACCCATTGTGCAATGTGTGGAGGCCCGTGGGGTTACTGAGCACTTAACAAACGTATTCAATCTGTCAGCGAATAACCGACTGAACATCAAAGTCTGCTACTTTTAGTATCTATTAAGTTATTTTGATATGGTTTCACATAAAAAAAGTGTCAGAGTACAGTGATGATTTAACGTTATGTTTTGCAAGACTTGTTTCTGGAGCACCAGTCAACAGTCAATATGTCCAGTGGGAAAGATAAGTTAAAAAGACAGTAAATGCTTGAGCGCAGCTTAGTCAATAATGTTAGCTGTCACCTGGAGATTTCCCAGCAAGCAAAGATATGTACTCAACTAAAATCATGTGGCAGGCTGAGGCCACAGGCTTGTGGTTATGGACAGAGATAGGGGCATTAGTTTGCATCTATTTGAAAAAGTAGGACCAGTCAGCACATGACCTCAGTGAGATAGTCTGGACTATGTTGGCCACTGTATTCCAGTTCCTCCTCACAGCAACGTAGGACTGAGAGGATCAGGAGAGCAGGTTAGTGTATACCCATACCTAACATCAGCAGACCAGTCTTAGGTTTGAGCAGACCTTTTAGTAGCCCAGGACCAGCAGCAGATCATGCTTGGAAGAAGGGAAGAATCAGGAGGCGCTGGGTAGATGAAAACTGCAAAACAGTAGAAAATGCTGCAAAGTACCAAGCAGTGTGTAATGAAATAAGGCACTTAAAACTCCAAGAAGGAAAGGTTTGAAGCTACCTGGACAATGAAACGTTTGTACACTGTGGTATGCTGCACATCAAGGAACCAGTTGTCCCTATTTCCTACTCCCTTTTAATAGAAAATGTTGTCATGGTATCACAACTTCAAAGATATGAAACTTATACGTGTTGTTTCCTGTGCTGAAGACTTTCAATTGGATTTGTTCTACTGAGGTATACAGTTGCCCATTGGAGGGCTGCAAGTGGTTGTTACAATTTGAGCTACCTTCCCGCATTATGTGGCTTTGATGCAATTCTAAGTGTTTGTGGATGTGATAGGTTTAATCTCATTTTTTCACAATAGACTTGTTACTTAATGAAAGGATATCATTTGCCACCATAACTTACGGAGACTCAAAAAGCAGGGATCAAGCAGGGATCAAGTGGGGGCAAAGGTTATAAAAGGATAACTAAAACAAAAACATTTACCTAGCAACCTTTCTTAAATTAAACTACAAATATGAGATCTAACATTGCATGCAATGCTCTGGTGCAGGCATACTAATCATCCAAGATACTGTAAGAGGACTGATACTGTGTCTGTTGCTTTGGCCGTATTTCCATGCCAAGTTAGATAAAAAAAAAGTCTCACGAATATCACCACAATACAGTACTTTTCCCCTCTGAAATACAAACTTGAAGCAGCGCTATAAGATGAAAAGACATCAAAAGTATTTTAGAGCTATCTAGACAATTCCTAAATACTCTGAATGCCAAAACAGGCAGAATTGCTCTGTTAAAGAAAAATAATATGGGGAGCTGCACGCAAGCTGCTATTTAAGTGCCCTCTCCTTGCCCTTTCATAACTGTAGCATACAGAGCTAGCATTTTCTCTGAAAAAGCAGGCACCCATTCCAGAAGGTCTTCAAAGAGAATGTGGCAAATTGATTAGAACCCACAGTCAGGTGCAACCCTATACTGCCAACATGCAGGTACACAACAGTGGGTGTGGTTAGTGGTTTTGAATCACGAGAGTACAAGGTTCCCTCGTTCAGAGAGCAGGTACAGCACACCATCAGGCAGTGCGAGTGTCACTCACAGAACAGGCACAGACAGGCATTATCAGTGCAAGTTTGCGTATCCCAAGAACAGATACACCATCTGCATCAGTTGAAAAGCTTCCCATCTTCATCGAAAAAGTATAACACAACATCCCGAACACAAACGGTTCAGCTGGGCATCAGCACTACAGACTTCTATTTGTGGTGAAAACAAGCACAGAATGGGCAGATGTACAATCTTACCTCCTTCCCTCCTTCAAGGAACAGGTACATCATGATAACAGCAGTCGAAGTTTCTCTCCTGTACTCTACAGCAGCAAGAAAAGTGTCCTTCTGTCCCTGAACAGGTAAAACCCGGGACGTTTCAGTGAAGTATCGGCTCTTAAATAACATGTATTACAGCAGCACTAACAGCACCCATGCCTATTTGATGCTTGGTTGTGTGGATTGATACGTGCATGGATGGTTGAGTGAGTACAGCTGTTAGGTATTATGTCTGCACCAAAATGTCCAATGGGTGAACATTAGCCTACAAATACACGTGTCATGTCATGTCATTTCATGGCATGTCATATTATGTTATATTATGTCATGCCATGTTATGCTATGTTAGAAAGGGTGAATGACTATATTGCTACATGAGTAAATAGATGGAGAAAGTGGATGGTGGTGTCAGTTGGTGCACAGTTGAATGAGCTGGAGGCTGAATGTATGTTTTGATGAATGCTGAATTCGTGAGATCATATAGATGAGTAGATGACTGGAGAATGTCGACAGAGAAAATGTGGGAAATTAAAAATGTCTGTGAATTGATAGGTATTTGTGCATGGAGGTTAGATGGTTAGTTTGTGTGAATGGGTGGAGTAAAGTCACTTTGTGCATGTGGTAAAAGGGTATGTCTGTGTTGTGTGTATGGATGCGTCCATGTATGGATGGGTCTGGAGTGTCAATGTGCATGTGCCCACATGGATGTATATGTGATTGTATGTGTGTAAATGACCGTGCTGCTATTGCATTTGGAACTGGTTCCGTTGCCCACTTACTGAGATGTAAAAAGGGGCCCGTGACTTTAAAGGGCATATACATATAGCTGCTAGGCAACAAGACGCAAGAAATCTCTGTGATGGGGAAGCACTGTTACAAAATCTCATCAAGAATCGAGATACTACACAATTTGTGGGTGTTATCTTATGTGTGCTTAGGAATCATACCCCAGTAATTTAAGATTTTACAATGACAAATATAATGTATTTGACATGCCATTCTGAATCGGCCACTGCTGTCTGTAAGAGAAGCTTATAGCAGAATAGCAGTGAACCATCTCAACATTTTGGAAACATGTTGTGGACATGTTGGTTCCAGTTCTAAGGGCACTCATGCGACTGTGCCTCCACACATTATGTTAACCATGTGCCCCAACTTTTCAGAACATTCATTACTTACAGCCCTTCAGAATGACACAATATGAAGTGCTATAGGAACTAATCTTAGGGATTCTAATGACATGTTAGCTAAGTGTATCTGTTTGCATTACTATACTCTAAGTAGATGTAAAGCCACCACAAACACTGGCACCATGACCTACTCTTCCCCTGCAGACACAGGCAGGTGACTGAAAGTAGGTGGAGCAGTGAAGGTTGCTTTAAAGAAATTACCTGAACCTGGTAAAAGTGAACAAAGTTTGACCTTATTAGGACCCCACAGTGCCAGTTACAATTACTGAAATGTGTAGGAACTTACCATCTTTCTTGGCATGTTACCCCCAATTTCTGCCTGTTTGTTAGTGTGTTTTTACTGTCTCACTGGGATCCTGCTAGTCAGGACTCTAGTGCTCATAGTTTGTGGCCTATATGTCAGTGTGTTTTATTTTGTCACTTGAGTTCTGCTAAAACGAACCCCAGTGCTTATGCTCTCTTTGCTCTCCACATTTTTCACTATAGTCTAGTGACTCCATATTCCAATCCAGATTAGCACACTGGACCCCCCTTATAAGTCCCTAATATATGGTGCATAGGTACCCAGGGCATTGAGGTTCCAGGAGATCCTTATGGGCTGCAGCATTTCTTTTGCCACCCATAAGGAGCTCATACAAACACTCCTTCGGGACTGCCACTGCAGCCTGAGTGAAATAGTGCACACACTATTTCACAGCCATTTTTGACTGCACCAGGTAACTTATAAGTCACATATATGTCTAACATTCAGTTACTGAAGGCTAGGTGCAAAGTTACTGTGTGTGAGGGCACCCTTGCACTAACAAAGGTGCGCCGACGTTGTCCAGGACCAATTTCCCATACTTCGTGAGTGCGGGGACACCCTTTTGCACGTGCCCTACATATATGTCAATACATATACGTAGCTTCACAAAGGTAACCCCGAATATGTCCATGTGAGGTGTTTAAAATTGAGAAATTATACCCCCAATCCAATTCTGGTATTGGGGGGAAATTCCATGCACCCTGGGGGCTCCACCATGGACCCTCCGTACTGCCAAACCAGCTCTCCGAGGTTTCCAGTGCAGCCCCAGCTGCTGCCACCTCACAGACAGATTTCTGCCCTGCTGGGTATGTGCCCTCCTTGCATAATCCAGTCTGCAACGGTTCAGGGACCCCGAGTACCTGCTCTGGTGCAAAACTGGACAAAGGAAAGGGGAGTGACCACTCCCCTGTCCATCACCACCCTAGGGGTGGTGCCCAGAGCTCCTACAGAGTGTCTCTGGGGTAAGCCATGTTGGTATCCAAGGTGAGGGGACCTTCTAGGAGCATCTGAGTGGCCAGTGTCAGGAATTTCTGAGGAGCCACTTCCCTGCTTTAGCAGGCACCTCTATGCAACAACAACCGGTACTCTGGGACTCCTCTCCTGTTGACAAGCATGATCCCTGCAACACAGGTGGTAGACCGAAGTGATCCTGGCTGTTCAAAGGTCCAGCTGTACAAATTTGGTGGAGGTAAGATATTGCCTCCCCATGCCAGACAGTACCCCTCTGCACCGTGTGTTCTGCAGCTCCGTGGGCTTCTGTGCACTTCTTCCAGAAATCCTTTATGCACAGTGTAGCCCAGGTCCCCAGCCCTCCATCCTGTGACTCTCAGCTCCCTGAGTTGTTCTCCGGCGGCGTGGGATCCTTTTGTGTAGTGCTGCAATGAACGCATTCTGCAATTCCTTTGTCCCCGTGTTCTATGACTCCTGTGGGCGCTGTCTGGTCTTCTGAGGGCTGTTTAAAGTGCTAAGTGCCCCCTCTGTCTCCTCAGTCTGAGATGAGACACCCAGGTCCCTCCTGGGCCCAGGTAGCGCCTTTTCCCACCAACTGTGACATTTGCGTCTCTTGCACTAAGCAGGAACCCACAGCGGTCTTCTTTGGTGCATTTCTGACTTAATCATCCAACCAGAGAATCCACGTTTGCACCTTCATCCGGGTTAGCAGGAGCTCCTGTTCTTCCTGGACACATCATCAACTTCTGGACTTGGTCTCCTCTCTCCACAGGTCTTCAGGTCCAGGAATCCATTGTTGGTTTCTTACAGTCTTGCTTGGTTTTTGCAGAATCCTTTACCATGACTTCTAGTGTGTTCTGAGGAAGCTTGCTGTACATTACTCCTGCTTTTCTGGGCTCTAGGGTGGGGTAATTCACTTATGTTTGGTGTTTTCCTACACTCCCAGCACCCCTCTACACACTACACTTGCCTATGGGTGGAACCGACATTCACATTCCACTATTTTAGTATAGGGTTTGTGTTGCCCCTAGACCCATTGCAACCTATTGTGTTTTTCACTGTTTGCACTATTCTATGACTGTTTACTTACCTGATTTTGGTTACTAGTGTATATATTGTTTATAATACTTACCTACTGAATGAGTATTGCCTCTAAGATATTTTTGACCTTGTGTCACTAAAAGAAAGTACCTTTATGTTTGGTAACACTGAGTATTGTCTTTCTTGTGTACAAATACTGTGTGACTATGGTGGTATTGCAAGAGCTTTGTCTCATAGTTCAGCTGCTACAGCTACCCCTAGACAGCCTAAGCTGCTAGACACTGCGTACATTTCACTAAGGTGGATCACTGGACCTGGTATAAGGTGTAAGTACTTCTGGTACCCACTACAAACCAGGCCAGCTTCTCACAAAATGCAGTCCATATGTCTGATACTTATATACACCAGCAGATTGAGAAAGAGGAAAACCGATGCTGTGTCCCAATGTTCCAAACACACACAAAAGGCCTGATTGGGGCGTGATGCTACATCACAGTGCGTTGATTGGATGACTATGGTTGTCATCCCAAGTTACCATTGCTTTAAGTGGGATGAAAAAAGGGGGGAGTCTTTAAAAGTGACTTTGATAAAGAAGTGTAGCTAGAAATCCTTTGCAGGAGGATTTGCCTGCAAAATTAAGGATGTGGCTTACAAAATGAAAACTAAAGTCACATGTGGAGAAGTGTACTTTTGGGGTTTACTACTGCACATTACAGAAGCAATGCAAAGATATAATCAACAGCATTTACACTGTGTGACTCAATATTGCTAATGTAAAGTAAAGCATCAATTGAATTATTGAAGGTGCATCACTATAGGAATTAGAGTTTCAAATATACGAGTGTGCTCTAATGTTTGACTTTAACATGATGATTTGTTGTTATGCACATTTATACATATATTCTGATGCATTGCATTTAATGAATATGCATTTCACATATAATTATGGATTTACTTATTCATGTTTAAACTTATTTTAACATGTTTGAAGCTATAGTTTGGTATTAAAAAGTGCACATTAACAATGATTTGCTAAGTTAGTGTGTGTAGGCCGTTCATTTTAATGAGAAATGTATTTTTCATTGCTGTGCATTCTTTTGTTTTGCAGGTGCACATTCGTTGTTCATTAGATAGAGAAGGAGTATTATTTATTAGTGATAGCAAGGCCTGAGAAGGAACTTCTTGGCATGGGCCGAAAGATTTAATGGACAGAAGAAACCCATCTATTCTTTCCATGTCTGGTGTAAAGATGCCCAAGGTTAACCTGGTTGTTAGAAATTTGTGGGACAGAAGAATTGTTCCATGTTGCAAGATGCTCTTTGAGAACACGAATGGAGCTTTTGGTTGATGTGACTATAGATATGGTTGTGCCTGGAACATTCCATTGTAAGATAGTATTAACCTTGTTAGAGTCACAGCAGATTCCCTTAGACATGGAGGGGTGCAAACCTCTCAGACCCCTTTTCCTTTGCAGTGGGTAACTTTATGCTGACACTATCCCCTTTATGTCTGAGGACATCTACTGAAGTCTTTGTGATGCTGACACCTATCTTCCTCTATTTCTGAGACTTTCAAGACCCTATCCTAAACAGTTTGGAACTTAGCTAGATGCACCTAATTCTATTTTGATTGAGAAGAAGCACTCTGAATTCCTTTAAAGAATGTAAATTCATGTTTCTTAGTTTTTGCATTGCTGTTACTGTAATCTTTATATGCCTTATGCTAATGAAATTGAACTTATTCCAGTATTTCAACTTGCTGGTTCTGATTTTGTATCTGTACAATTTGATTCTGCTATGTAGCTATATTGAATTGATTACTAATTTGTGATAAACTCCCAAGATTCCTGGCCCTTCTAGTGGTGCCAAATAAGCTTCATGAGCTTGTAAACTGAAGATTCAGTGCTAACTCCTTTGCTTCCAGTACAACCAAAGATTCAGGAGAAGATTGACCACTGCTTCCATGCATCCAGTTGCACGTGCATACCTGGCCAGTTTTTGGCTGCCTCTCTCTAATGTGTATGCTATTGCATCTAGACATATAACCCAACAGACAAATACCTAAAAAACAAGCCCAAGCTTTTGGCTTTGCAAATGCTTCTTAGCAGTATCACATTAATGAGAAACTACAGGGATGTTGTTGTATATAATTAGAATCGAAAATGTTTCATTTCTGACAATTTGGTACTTAAACATGGCTAAGATGTGTGAAATTGGACTTCAGAGTGTCTCAATTACTTCTGTTCCTGTTCACACCACTCCTTCCTGTTGTCTCTCCCTGTGCTATATGCTTACTCCCTTTTAATTCCCACATCCCTCTGAAATTACCTGTATATCTCACACATCATCATCTTCTTCTTCACACCATCTTGTCACTCCTGTCCAATGCACATACTTCTGTTAATCTCCCCAATTCATAACCCTGATACACACAAACAATCCACCAACTCAGCTTTAGGCACTCAATTTTATGTTTTTTGGTGCTGTCAATGTTTTAACAGTGGTGTATCTCTTTCCAACACTTTGCCATAAAATCAACATTACAATTGGCATATCTGTGACCATCATCGTGTGTGCTCTGCAGAGAGGCCAAGGATTGCGTATGACAGAAATCCACACTGATGTGGAGGGAGTGATAGTTAGAGGTTCAATAATATCTGTGTCCTCTACCTGACCATTACACACACCTCCATATGTCACTCTGTATTCCCAGGCATTCTCAGGCCCAGACTCATCAGTGGTTGAGCCAATGAAAGCTCAAGCCAGCTGACTGGCTGTATCTTATCTCGAGGTCTTCTTAGACCCTTGAGTCCAAAGCGAGCTGAATTTTTATGTGGTATCTGCCTGACCCCATGTTCTAACTTCATGTGCCAAGCAGTGAACTTTGATGTAAAACAGGCAAGAAAAAGTGATGCCTATATAGTAGCTAAATTGCACAGTGAGAAACAAGAAAATCAAGACCAGTTTCGAGTTCCCCACTTCAACAAATTGTTTGATCCAAGACAAATGTTTTATTTCACTGAGCCTTCTTTTTCCTCATTATCACATATTAGAATATCTTCAAATTTGTGAGTTTAAGAAGTGTCTTGTCTAAAAACCTTATGTTTGATTTAAATGACTAGAATGTTCCTCCATTTATAATAAGGATATAGACCATAGACAGAGTGCACAGCAACTAATTTGCCTCTGATTTCACTAGCAGCATAGTCGTCAGAGTGAAAGAGGCATAGATAATTCTAAGTTCATTAAAAAAAAAGTTTATCACTTTTAATAAATGCCAGTCAATGCAGTGATATGATGTGAAGTACTAAGGTGAAACGTTTCCGTATGGTAATGAAATGCATTGTTTTTATAATCAGAAGTTACTCTATCATATTTTTGTATGTTTGTTGCATAGTTTACATGCCAATTATTTTCTTGGCTGATCTGATTGTCATTGTCCGATCAAGACCAGACTAGAAAATTATTAGGGTGGTGTTCTGTAAAGTCCCCTCTGAAGCTATCTCCTAGATATTGCTCAGACGCCTCCAAATGAGGCTTTGTGTCTCTTAGGAGATGGGTGACTCAAGGGTTCATTGGCTACTTCTTAATTCCAGCATAGTCCTGAACTGAATAGTGGGCAATCTCCCTGTCTGTGTCTCAGCACCAGTATTGTGCTGACATGTCGAGCCCTTAGGTCTCCAAGTGTTCACACCATCACTATTACAAGAGTTCTTCCATGGCAAAGACCTACCAGCAGGCCCTACGGTCCAGGCCTGTGCACTCTTTTGATGGACCTAACTTATTCTGGATCGTGACCATAAAGCCCTCACATATTTTAATTTAAAGCCACTTGCAGACACAACTCCATAGACGCTCCTAGTATCAGGCAGAGACACAAATTGCATCTCATGCCAGTCCAAGACAGTCCACACGGACTTCAGCAGCCACACTGCAACACAGCACAATGCACACTGACAGACTCACTGCAAAAGGACTGACCTAAGCTTACCATTACAATTATTTTTTAATTTGAAAGAGAAAGTTTATTGATAAGTAATACAATATTCAAAAGATATAAATACATTTGATGACATGAGTAAATAATACAGTAACAGTTCAATTTCATGAAACGTACTTATTGCAAAACAGAAAAGATATATTAATGCTTTGAAACGTAAGTATATATGCATAAATTAAGTATATAGATGTAGGAAGTTATGAACAATACAAGTAAATACAAGAAAATGTAAAGGAAAACAGTTAATGGAGGTTTAGAAACCTCCTCCTTTGTAGGAAAATGATTACATGAAGAGTAAGCCAAAGAGTTTAGGTAATTTGTAACAGGTATCCACAACATATGTCTTCCAATAGCAAGGGATAAAGGGGAAACATAAGCTCTATCCAGTCTATGATTATAACGTATACCATACCATCAAGCTTGAAAGGATAATTTAGAATAGTCCTTCCAAGTTTTCATAATTTGTTGAAAAGAAACAGCCAATAATAAATCTAAGATTAAGATACTACTTTTTGGATAACGGGACCATTCGTCTGCAAGGCTACCTAAAAATATATTTGGAACGCTTAAGGTAACTTGAGTGTTAAAAATAGTATTAATTTGATTCCATACATTAACCCAAAATTGAAATGAATATGGACAATCAAAAAGCATAATTTTAAGATCTGAGACTGGCATATTACAAGACCAACAAGAGGATGGAAGATTAGAATTCATTATATGTAAATATGATGGTGTAATTAATGGACCTATTATATATAAAAAATAAAGTTTGAATTGCATTAGCTGCTCTTGAGGATTTCCGTATTTTCATCCACACCTTATTCCATAAAGAAGGTGAAAATGTATCTAAATCTTTCTCCCACTGTATTTCTATTGCGGATTTAGGTCTGTCCTCAGGAAGGGCTGGAATTGTTTGATAAATATGAGAAGCCGATGAAGACTGAAATAGCAGATTCTGAATTGGAGAAAGTCGACAAAAAAGGTGCTTGCTGAACTGGAAATGGATTGATGTGAAATATTCACGACGTATTAAAACATCATACTTTCTAGCAAAAGAGGACGGAAACGAAAAAAGAAGTTGTGCTTATACAAAAGAAAGAGGGGAGTCATTTTCAAACAGTTTGTGCACCCATCTTAACCCCTTTAAATGCTATGTTTTCCAGTAGATAGTTCTATTATTCAACTTGATGTACTTTTTATACCAAATTGATACATTCAGAAACTGTACTCTGTCTCCATTGTATGGAGCAAAAATAGGCTGCAGAATTCTGCATGAATTTTTCAAACTAGGAAAGGAAATAGATGTTGGTTTATTTGACAAGGTTAATACCTCTGGAGTTGTAAAAGGAACAACAAATGACTTTTCAACTTCAACCCATAATTGTAAAATCGTAGCATCATCTTAATTTATTAAATAAGAAGCTTGTTGAAGGGAAAAGGCCATATGATAAGAGCGAAGATTCGGAAAGTTAATCCCTCAACAAATTTTAGGCCTCATTAATTTTTGGAGAGACATTCTGGGTCTCTTATTATTCCATAAGAATTTGGCCAAACTAGAGTTCAACTTCTTAAAATAAGAACATGGGATATTAATTGGAATATTTGATAAGTAAAAGAGGATTACAGGAAGCAACATCATTTTAAGAGAGTCTAATCTACCCCACCAAGATAAAAATAAAGGGTTCCATTTCGATATAAGAGAATCAAGAGTAGAAAATAGTTCCAAAAAATTACAGAAAATTGTTTCTTTAAAAGAAGGTTTAAACCAAATACCTAAGTATTCAATTTTATCATTGTTTCAGTGAAAATTGGAAGATTTAAAATCTTCAGGACAACAGAATATATTTAAGGGAAGTACTTCACACTTATTTTTCTTTAACTTGTACCCTGAAATAGAAGCAAAATTGTCTACTTCAAATAGAAAGGTAGGAAGCGAAGATTTGGGGTTTGACATAAAAAGCAAGATGTCATCAGCATAAGCTGAAAAATGTATCTTCCTTTCCCCATATTGGAAACCATGCAAACTTGGATTAGCTATAAATTTCAATAAAAAGGGTTCCAAAGCAAGAACAAATAAGAGCGGTGACAACGGACACCCCTGACAAACTCCTCTATATTGTGAGAACGAGGAAGAAATGAGACCATTTAGAAAAATAGCAGCTTTAGGAGAAGAATATAATAATAAGATGAGATTTATAAATTTAGTTCCAAAGCCAAACCATGAAATCTTTGAAAAAATAAAGAGCCAATTAACACAATCAAAAGCTTTTTCAGCATCTACAGCAATTGCAGATAGAGAGTCTTTATATGTAACAGACTTACATAATATATTAAAAAATAATCTTGTGTTGTCAGACAATAGACAGCCTTTAATAAAACTAGATTGCTCTTTACCAATTAATTTAGGAAGAATAAATTCCAAGCGCATAGCAATAATTTTAGCGAACATTTAATAATCTAAATTAACTAAAGAAATAGGTCTATAATTCTTACAAAACTTTGGATCTTTGTTATCTTTTGGTATAAGAACTATTAGAACATTGGAATGTTGGCAGCTCCATTGAAAACAATGGAGTGCTCCGGGCTTTTACTGGCCAGTAAAAGCCCGGAGCGCCAACATTCCAATCTTCTTTGTTCACAGCAACAGCTGTGAACAAAGCCTCACTGAGCCTGAGGGGATTTTAATCCCCTCCGGTTCCGTGAAGCCTTTGTTGTATTTATGAGAACATTCTGCCCTCTAATGGCAGAATGTTCTAATAGCTTTAGAACCCGCCAAAGCGGGCTCTACCGGCTATTAAAGGCCCTCTATCTTGTTAAAGGCCCTCGCCTTGGGCTCGGGCCTTTAACACGGGAGCGGGCCTTTAATAGCCGGTACAGCCCGCTACGGCGGGTTCTAAGACTATGTTAAAGCCTCTTGAAAAGAGCCTCCAGAGGATTTTGTGTTAACAAAATAGGTAAAAAGTTGAAATAATCTTGGCACCAATAGTTTAGGAAAATCTAAATAAAATTCACTAGTAAAGCAATCTGGGCCGGGAGGTTTACCCTTCTTGACAAGATTTAGTGCATTTAGAATGTCTTTAATGGAAATATCATTCTCAAGAGCAGAAAATTCATAGGGGGGATGTACAGGTCGATTAATGATAGACAAATATTGATCAATAAGATCCTGCGTAGGGTAAGATTCAGGAGTATATAATTGTGTGTAGAAATGAACAAATTCATCCACAATATCATAATTTTTGTGTAATAAACAATTGGAAGAATTATAAATAGAATCTATCTTTGTTCTATCTTTCTTAATTTTAAGAAAATTTGCTAGACGTTTTCCTGATTTGTTTTGGCCTCATAGTACTTAGCGCTAGACTTAAGAAGATAAGAATTAGCAATATCAGTCGAGTTTTTATTGAAAGTAAATTTAGCTTGAAGTAAATCATTAGGACAACTTGCAGACTTGGAAGAGTAATATAGATTTTCTAGATGTTTGATACGATTAATCAAATGAAGTAAGATGCCGCTTTGAAAGCATCCCAAATGATTTGAACAGATAACTAAGGGGTGTCATTTTCTACAAAGAACTATGTTGCAAACTTCTCAAATCAAGAAGTAAGGAATTATTAAATCTCTATCTATTACTTGACTGATTATGTGCAATAAGATCAAGATCCATACTGTGTTAAGTATGATCTGAGATTAATGTAGAGCCAATTTCCGAACCCAAAACATGTTGTACGAGATATTGTGAGACAAATAAATAATCAATCCTCGACTGGGAAGAATGTACAGGGGAGAAAAGGGAATATTCCTGTAATGTGGGGTTACACAATCTCCAAACATCTGTTAAAGCTCTTTGTCTAATCATAGAGGTAAATTGTGAAAATATGGTGGATGGTGTAAATCTAGAATTGGATTTACAATCAATAAAAGGGTCCATAACCATATTACAATCTCCTCCAACAATTAAATATTTAGCTGAAAAAGTAATCAACTCAACTAATATTTCATTTCAGAAAGAGTTATCAGGTTGGGTAGGAGCATAAACATTAACGATAGTTAAAGGTACGTTATAAATATACATTGAAACTATAACCCATCTTCCCATCATATCAAATTCTTGAGAAATATCAGAAATATTAAAAGCTTTATGACACGGTATAATGACTTAATTTCTCTTACCCGTGCCCGGAGATGAAAAAACATGACCTACCCATTGCCTTTAATTTTGGCTACCTCAATATCCAATATATGAGTCTCTTGCAACAGGGCAATATCAGCTCTCAATTTTAAGATATGTGTTAAAACTCTTTGAAGCTTTATTGGGGATCCTAAACCTTTAACATTCCATTAAATAAATCTAATTGTCATTTAATATAAAGAGTATATAATATAGCCATGAATTAATGCAAGTAAACCAACTATTGTTGAGGACAAATTGAACCAAAATAAATATTTTGATGTATAGAAAAAGAAGAATATAACTATGAACAGGAGAAAATAGAAATAGAAAAAGGAGGGGAAAATAGTAAAAGAAGAGGAAAAGGAGAAAGAAAGAACAAACATAATACAATATAGAAAGAAACACCAAAAATACAGAAAAAACAAAACAGAACAAGTAATAAAAACATACCTTTAGGACACAAACAACGTGAGGGTGATGAAACCGCAAAGGGAAGATGACGCAACCTTCACTCCATGACTGCAGACACGGGAAGGAAGAGACACCAGGCCACACAGGTTGCTACCACAAAAGACAGGTACTTTAATGAAGTAAAATCTGAAAAGAGAAGAAAATAGGCACATTTAAAACCCTTAGAAAATATGTCACTCTTAAGATTACATTAACCAGTAATGGGCATAGCCATTAAATAAAAAAAAACACAACATAATAGTAATGTCTCTAGAAGTATCAATTTTTTCACCTATACACGAGTCAATACATTGCTGAAGTAATACTGGATCTTCATATGCTGTGGTCTTATTATTGTAAGACATCTTGAGCAAACATGGATGGAAGAGACCATATCGAGCATTAAGCGATTTTAATGCCAGACGCATATCGAGAAACCTCCTTTGTTTGTCCGCCGACGGTTTAGCATAATCCTGAGCAAAGAAGAGATTGGAACCTGACCACATGATCTGACCTTTAGCTCTTGCTGCTCTGAGAACCTTTAGCAGGTCTACATACTCCAAAAAATAAAGTATGATTTCTCTTGGTTTCTTTGACGTCTAAGCCATATGAGAAGGATGACCAAGTCTATGTGCTTTTTGTATATTTAAGGCAGGAGAAGTAGGCAGATCCAGAATTTTGAAAGAAAGATAATGAGTCTGAACCTTCAGGTCTTTCAGGTAGACCATAAATACGTAGATTATTTCTTCGGTTCTGATTTTCTATATCCTCTGCATGTTTCTTCAACATAACAACCTCAGCTTGTAGAGACTTAATGGATGCAACTGAGTCCTCAAGCACTTCCACTCTTCATTCTGAGAGACTCTATTCTCGACAAGAGACCATCTGTCATCCAACACGTGTAGTTGTTTATTTGTATCTTCATATAAGGTTTAAGAGCTCTTATTTCCTCAAAAAGTAACTTCATAGAAATGGTATCGACAGCTTTAATAGGAGATGGAGGATCCTTTTTAGCACTCTAATTCGTGGATTTCGATACCGTACTTTGGAAGATAGTTTATTAATAACAGTAGGGGGAGAAACAGGCGTTGAAGATGTAATGTCAAGAGTAGTAGCCCCTGTACTGTTCATATTTGACAAAAGGGCAAATGAATTCAATAAAGGAATATTATCTGAACCTTTATTACTTTGAATTTTACTATTAGTCAATTGAAGGTTCCTAGATCTGCCCATAAGCAAGATATATAGTTTTGCCCAATATGTAGAAAATCATATATTGTATGAAGTAAGGTTCCACCTCAGAAAGAAGTAGACCAAAAAATGAAATAACCTGGACACATTCCAGCAAAAAGCAAGGTACGATAAGCAAAGTGCATAAAGAATATCTCAAACAACGATGTAGCAATTAAAAAATAAATTGTGAGGTGAAAACAAAAAACAAAATGGCTGTCACAATCGATTCCTCAAACGATCGCCATTTAACTCAGCTTTCATGGCATTTTAAAGGGAAGAATGCACTCCAGGCATATTCCCCTAACATTTCCTCTCTGCAACAGTAATTAAAAATACCCTTGAAAACGGGGCAGCTCTCTTGTCTCCCGTCGCCGTCACGGAGCTTGGAAAAAGCCTGCCATTTTCGTTCGGCACCAAGCCACACCCCTACCATCGCAATTATGCCAGAAGAGAAAGGGCCACAACACATTTAGGCCCACATTACAACATTGGCGGTATATACTGCCTACCGCCACGGCAACGGATGCCAAAAGACTGTCGCTGCGGCTACCAGCCGTCTGCCAAATTATGACCGCAGCCGGAATCCTGCCAGAAGGATGGCGGAAATCCAGCTGCGGCCATGGTGGTGGATGGCGGTAAGGTGTCGCTGCTGCCAGCAGCAGCACCACGCCAGTAGACCACCGCAGACCGCTTCATGACACATGATACGGTCTGGCGGTGTTCTGCTGGCGGACGCTGCTGCTGGCAGCAGCACCTGTCCCGTCTCCTGCCGGAGGACCCCCTGCAAACAGGTAAGTCAGGTGCTCTGACAGGGGGTGGGGGGTGTTGTGTGTGTGTGGGGGTGTTTGTGTGTATGTCTGAACATGCGTGTATGCAGGTGTGAGATGCGTGTTGTCAGTGTGTGTGCATGTATGGATGTGTGAGTGCATGTATGTTGTGTTTTGTGCATTCATGTGTGCATGTATGTATTTCAGTGTGTGTATGTGTGTGTGAATGGATGTATACATGCATGGATGAATGTGGGTATGAGTGTGTATATGCATGTGTTAGATGGTGTGTGAAGATGTATGTATGTAGTGGGAGGGAATGGAGTGGGAGGGGGTGGGGGGACAACCAGGGGAGGTGAGGGGGCAGGAAAGACCCCTATCAGTGACAGGCTAGGAATTCCCTGGCACTGATAGTGCCTACTGCCATGGTTTTCGTGGCAGTAAGGAAGCCACGAAAACCATGGCGGTAGGCGGGGTCATAATCCCGCGGGCGGGCTAGTGACGACCGCTTGGCTGGAGACTGCAGTCTCCAGCCCGGCGGTTGTTACAGCCGTGGCAGACGGTGTGGTACATTGGCGGTTTGGCTTGAGCTAAACCACCAATGTCATATTATGGGGAAAAGTACCGCCAGCCTGTTGGCAGTGCTTTCATCCATTTTACCGCCGTCCACCAGGGTTGTAATGAGGGCCTTAGTGTTTACCTCAACACACAACACCATTTGCCCCCACTTCCCCTTCATCAGTTGACAGCTTTGCAGTTCTAGCACTACATACCCATATTCCTTTGCTGTTTTTCTCTAAGGAGAACTGGCAGGTTAATTATTTTGCAAAAAACAACATTGGTGGCAGAAAAATCGTCCAATGCTATTTCAGCAGTTTATGCTGACAACGTTACTGTCTTGAGGATGCGGGCCATACCCTTGAGATATATGTGATCCTGAGGCCAAGGAAGAGTTAGGGCATGACTCACAAAAAGCCATAAGGATAAAAGTGTTGATACACTTCAAAATTAGTGCAACATCATACCTGCCAGTTTATTAAAAATATTTATGGTGTGAGGAGGTACAGGATCTTGGAGGGTGCCAGGCTTTGTGTTGAGCACCTCCTACGAAGCACTGTTCCCACGACAATTTCAACAAAAAAAAAAAAAGCGCCTGAGGGTGATGCCCTGGGAGGTTTAAACACCCATGATGGACATTAGCAGTGAATAAACATTTACAAAGAGGTGGGTATTCACCTCTCCTTATACTCCCAGTATGATATTGGCTCTTCACTGGGTGCCCGTATGAAGAGATCCAATATGGTGTGACACACAATGGAACCATGTGAGTTAGCAGGTCTGCAGCTTTAAAAGCTAGGTTGTCTTCAGGAAACAAAGGAGACCTATGTGTTTTGCCTAGGTTTTTTTTTCACCATGATACATTTGAACATGGTTTCTCATGAATGGGTGTACCATGTTTTACACCTTCTTCCCAACAGAATCAGTGTGCCATGCAAGGAAACTTTTAGATTTAGATCAAGGTTTTCTACACACTTTCTAATGCCAAGACATAGATCATAGACTGTGAAAAATAATGAGGTGACTATTCGAGAAATATTGAGGAAACAATTTGTTCCGAAATAGAAAAATAAATTATTGTCTTAACAGGTGGGAGAGGCACGCTAAAGCACAGTTGAGCTGATAAATAGCAGTCAGACAAAAACAAACAACAATAAAAAAATACTCAGCTCCAGTCTGTTCCGAAAAGCTGGCATGCAGGTTTTTTACCACTATAATGAGGTTGAAATATCAACGTCCAAAAATACTGCATTTTCTATAGCGACATTATAACTACATCGCAATGTAGGCCTAGGTAAGTGAGTGTTGCATAAATAACAGTAATTGCATACCTACTATTTTGACATAGAGGCAAGCGATGTAGGAGACCCTATATTTTTGAAGTTTGCTAATCTGGCACAAACCCTCACACGCCAAGATTAAACCTTTAATGGATATTTTATTTGAGTGTATAGATGCCCAAAGCATTATTGGTTCAAATGTCTGCTGCATTAATATACCTTAGGGTGGCAAATCCTTACTAAACAAAATCCTGAAGCTAGCATTAAATTGTCAAATGGTGGACGGGAAAGTTGTGCTGAAAAATGACTTCAGTTTACAGATTGAATGCCTAGAGACATAATATGTAAAGGAAGATCGACAGAGGAATAGCAGGCTGGTCTGACCAATCTAAGCTGAAACTCATAGAGTCTGACATACAGGACTGAGTTGTCTCCCATTACACTGATTTCACAAATCTACTAGCTCTCATCCAACTACTATCGATGACATTTTTAAACCAGTATCAGCACAAATCTGTATGGTGCTAGCCAACAATATTAGACCTATACTCATGCTCTCGTAATTCCCACTACATCTCTGTCATTCAGAGTTCTTCAAAACCATGAGCATGGGCGATATGTGAATGAAGCAAACAAGCTCAATTCATCTAATTTGCATACCAAACATTGGTCAGCTTCATGCACAATGGAATGCTTCATATCACACATTCCCAAAATCTACTAATTCACTACCACATCACTTTTGAGGAGAACTGCCACAACAGTTAATTTTTCCCCACCCTTACATTCACAGGAACCACCAAGTGATCTCAAAAGAGAGAGCACCTGGTGCTCCTTACTAACAGGTACACAAATAATGGGGTCTGTGCCAGAGAGGTAGCCTCTTAAAGACACTTAATTCTCCCGGCAGACAGGGCGAAAATCAAGAAGAAATCCATTTTCAAATCAAAATACAAAAAATTGTAATGCGATTTAATACAGGGAGATAACTAGTGCCCTTCGATACAAGCATAATGCCCCATTTAGACTGACTAGGGGCTAGATGTATCAACAAACCATTTTGCGATTCTCTAATAGCGATTTTTAAGAAATTGCTATTTCTGAATCGCAAAATGGTATGTATCATATTTGCGATTCGGTAATAGCGATTTCTTAAAAATCGCAAATGCTATTACTGAATCGCAAATTGCGATACCGGCCCCATTCGCACCTATGGGCCTGCAGGCCCATATTTGCACATTTATGGCATTTTCCAAATTGCGAATTCCTAACTGGAATTCGCAAATTTGGGAAATGCAAAACCCAGGGTGCTGGGGGACTGAGTCCCCCTCTGCTGCACCCCAATAATTATTTTAAGGACATGTAAGGCACACACATGCCAAAGGGGCATGTGTGCGTTAAATGTCGATTTTAAAAATGCATTTTTCATGCATTTTTTTAATTTGCACATGCTTACCACCAAGTTCAACTTGGTGGTGATAGCGATTCCTTAATGCCCAATTCGCAATAAGGAAAAGCTTGATACATGTGGTTTAGAAATCGCAAATAAGGATTCCTTATTTGTGATTTCTTATTTAGAGAATCGCAATTTGCGATTCTCTAAACTGACTCGCAATTTTAAGGAATCGCTATTTTAGCGATTCCTTAAAATTGCATAGCGAATGCCTTTCATACATACTGAAAGGCATTTTTGCATTCGCAAACTGCCATTTGCACCGTTTGCGAATGCAAAAACGCTTGATACTTCTAGCCCTAGATGACTATGAGTACTATAGCACTCCTAATAACGCAAACACAACAGCAACACAATGCATTTCACGGCAAAAACATAAGATAAATGTGTGCAAACAAGTGACACAGCTGATTACTACCCGATCACAAACACGTAACTGTAAAATGGAGGATCACAATACCGCTTCCTAAATCTTATTAACTTGAATCATAGTTGCAAACCTTTAATGTTCACAACACCATGGATCATCATTACATCCTAAAAGCGAAGTAGGAACCTGTAGAAAAATATGAAGTGTTTTGGAGTTTGGAAAATGGTATAAAGTGATCAAGAAGATATGTTTATCTTCTAGTTTATGTTTAGGCATTTCTGGGTGGTTAGAACTTGGATGTATCTAGAACTGGGCAGGGCCAGCCCTGATGATGAAGGTGTGAGGACCATAGTTAAACCCACAGATATAATGTGCATCTAGCAACACAAGGTGAACCATTACAACTGTTTAGGTCGTTCTCAAATAGAATACTGCAAAATCCAAGCAGGTGTGTGATCTGTACACACAACAGACAACAAAAAAAACATTGAAATGGGGTGCCAGGAAGGAGCATGCTCACCAGTGCAGAAGCATATTCCATAAATTAATAATTGTGATGCAAATGTCATGTTTTATTGTGTTTAATAATGGAGGTAACTAAGTTGACATGAGCTTGGCCTAGTTGTGTTTTCAAACTGCACTTTTAAAATGCGTATGAGGCGCAGTGCCTGACTCAAACTTGTTTCTCCCTCCCTGTCTGTGCATTGAGTAGCATCAAAGGTGACCTAAAATACTTGATTAATTGTATGACATTTCAGTTCACCCTATGGTCTTGCTTGAATTGTAATATTTTAAATTGCATAGTTCTCTGTTCATGATGTTCATAGAGAAGACAAATTTACAACTGTATACAATTGAAGGTCACTTCCCTTGGCTGAATGGAGGTGCTGTTTATATTTTGAAACGTGATATTGTTTTCTCTGTAAGACCTGATACAGTGTTGCTCATTAGATGTAGAGTAAAAGTAATTTTTTACTATGTTTTCTGTTTTCCTATTGGGTTTAGTAATATATCTTTCTTCACGGAACCACAGTGACTTGAAGGTTTTTCTGTCTAAAATTGTATAAAAACTCACTGTTTGGGAACCAAACAAGGCTCCTATCTATCCCACCCTAGAGAGCAAACTCCATGTTAGTCTGTTTACCAATTTGCACTTAGAATATTTTCCAAACTTCTCTCCTACCTTACTGAGCAGCCCTTGTGACAATTTGTTCTTATTGCCTTGAGCTGGACTGTAACCAGTTCTGGCTATTGATTATAAAAGGTCTTAGTTTCTGCTGCCAATAATATTTAGCACTTATTTGCATTATGAATATATTAAATTGATTGACTAACTATATACCTTTTTGCCTTCTGAATGATTCTTGAATTTTAAGTAAATCTTCATGTTTTGTACTTTGAATCTTGTCTCATATGTATTTACCTTTGTGGATTTTACTGTGTGGATTTTTCTGGGTTTCCATTTTTGTTTAGGGCTCCTGTCTTAAAAGACTCACACGTAGTCACAATACATCAACCAGCCTTTTTGATGTAAAAAGTGCCTACAGTTTTTTGGCAGCAGAGGATGGCTACAAAAGTTGGAGCAAACTGTAGTGCAAATCACAATTAAATATTTGCATTCCTTCTTAGAGGTAGAGAATCTGAACTCTCCCCAGTCCTTATTGATGGAAATACATGGATGTGCCAATACTGTGTAAAGTGATTGTGGAGATCTTTGCATAAGTATAACGCTTGTCCTGCATGTGATGTGCCCCTGTGGTGTGTAGTTTGCAACACAAATTGTGTGACTGAGTTAATAATTGTTTTGCGGTCTGAAAATTTCTGTTTTGTGAAATGGTTTGCATATTTTATTGCAAGCCCCACATGTTTGTGCATGACTTGTTATTTGCATTATATTGTAAACATTTTACATGAATTTCGAATTGTCTTTGTTGGAATATTGCGTTTTTTAAATTGAATTTAGTAACCATCCTGAGATGCCATCAAGTAAGCTGGTTGTCTGCTGGTTGTCTGTTGTCTGCTGAAGGCGTGCATTGACACTTCAAAGGTGTCTTTTTTCTATGACACCTTAGTGGTTTGATTGGGTTTCAACTAATTAGGGTTGTGCCACTCATTTCTTTGTGCACGAGAAATAGATGCATAGACTCAAAGATAGAATTGCTGCTGGTCACAGATTTACCTTAGTGTGACTTATGTTTTAGAATGTTCCCTAGTTTGTAGTGAGTTTGATTCTTCTGCCATATTCCAGTATGTAGGCAAAGTTTCTTTGTTATTGAATTGTAGGGTTGAGTATCAAGTCTCATTTTGTAACTGAATTGTAATTAGTTAGCTATTTTTGTTGTGTGAACTCACCTGACTGAAATTAGGTGCTGCAATAATAAAGTTCACAGCTGCAACTTGTGAAGGAGATTCAGTTCCACTAGAAGAATCAACAGTCCAAGAAATGTTGATAAATGTGGGCCTTCGTACTTGTATGTGGCTCCATGAACGGCATAAGATTACTGCTGATGATAAACATATGCAATTTCTTTTGAATTATACTTTTAATGTAAGAAACATTGAATATCTGAGATGTGGTATTTAACAGGTGAACCTACAACCTAGATCTGCACAGATCAAGGCATTGAAGGAAATGAAATTAGTGGTGAATGAGAATGAGTGTAAGAAAATGTTCAACCATCAGATTAGAAAAGTAGAGAGTCATTGGATAGATGCTAGAAGGTGAATGCAAAAGAAAGCATAGAGAGGGGACATGGCAAAAGGACTAGGAGTCTTTCCTATGATTGTTAAAGAGATAAACAAAAAAGAAAATACCACATAATGACAAGAATGAAATAAGAAATGAGAAAGAAAAAAAATCGCTTTTGAATGATTCTGATGAGAAGGATGGGTTGTTAAATGATTTGATAAATTCAAGACCACCTCCGTATAATGAAGATCAAAGTCCTCAAGTACAGGAAAGAGGAGCTGGAGAGCCAAGTTAGGTTTCAATAGTACTAGTTCCTGGTGGTGGTGTACTACTTAGTACCAGCCAATTGTGGTACCAGCACCAAGAGAGCCATCAAAATTATATTCTTAGACTCAAAACCGAATTAGGAGCAATTATTACTGGTACTATTGATGAAGACAAAATAATGTAATTTAATAAAGAATAATTGAGATATATGAGTAAGGAAGCAGCAGGACCTAGGTGCAATCCATATGAAAAGTTTTAAAAATTAGCAGATGGATTTGGTATGGATTTGTATAAAAAGAGATTGCACAAAAACTATACAGTGGAAATGAGTGGCAGTGAATTATGAGAAATGGAAAATGTTAGGTTATAGATAAATGTGAGAGAATTCATAAAGCTATAAGCAATTGGGAGAACGTAAAAGGATACAGACAAAAATGGTTCAAGAAAGGTGGAAAGCAGAAACAAAAGGAATAAGAAAAAGAAAAAAGAATTAGTGTGAGTAATTCTGTGTGTGCAGTGGTTGCAGGATATCAACAGAGAGATGTACATGGAGGCACATATGTTCATGTGGCGTGGGCAAGATCTGATCTTCTGAAATTTGTGAAGATTTACCCAGAGCTTCTCCAAAGAGGCAGGGTAGTTGTATACAGAAATAGGAAAAAAAGCAATGATTTCAAAGGTTCTTTGGATTGATCTAAATACGTTGTATGAAATTATTACTCACAAATATTTATGGTTGGAGTGCAAGGCAATTGCAAGTTGGACAGAAGAAGAAATGCTACGTGTTCAGCCCATAATGGTCCATCTCCTATTTTGATAGATAAATACAAATTGAATTTAAAAATTTGAAAACTATAGTGCCACAAAAGGAAATATGTTTGTCAAAAATTATAAGAGCAACACAAAAACCTAAAGACTCGGTGCACACATACCATGAGAAAGCAACGCAGATTTATATACAGTTCAGCAGAGTTGATGAACTCGTAAAAGAAAGTGTTAGTGGATTTGTTTCAGCATTCATGTTGGATTTGCACCTAGTTACCATATTCAGCAGAGTGTGATGTGTTGGCAAGCAAAATCTCTTGATGACATTTTGAAACATGCCAATTATTATAGTGATTGTTTTGATGTGAATCACAGGAAAACTGAGAAAAAGATTATGGTGGGTCTGACAAAATACTTTCAGAAAGGTGGGAAGAAAATTTCACAGTTTTCAGATGCTTGGTTTGATTCTGGTTTTGTTTCAAGAGTGGATTTGAGAATGCAGAGAGTTGGTGTGCAGTGTAATGAAGTTTAATTTGTGCAAACTGGAACTAACGTTTCGCAGGATATAGGGAGAGGTTTTGTCAATGATTTTAATGTGCCTAATGCAAATAATAATATGATGAAAAAGACTACACCTTGTCATTTTTGTGGGAAATTGGTCATTTGAAACAGTGAGTGTAGATCTAATCTAGATAGAGTGTAGAATCAGTCATAAATGGTTCCAAAAATGTGATAGAACAAGAATCAAATAGCACAGAATGGGATGTCTCAGTCAGCTTCCCCAGCCCAACTGGCCCCTGTGCAGAACATGCAAAATCAAAGGTAATTGAAGGGAAACATGCCTTCAGCCTCAATGATGAGTTTTAATATATAGAATAAAATGCATAATTTGCAAAACAATGCTTCTTTTCATTGAAATTCTTCAGTGATGAGCAACAATTTTCAGCAGATCACATCCTCACTCTGTGTTCCTATTTATGATACATTCTGAGAGGCCCTTTCATTTTCCCTTACTGAATATGTGCAGCTCTGAGACTTTACTGAGATTCTTGTACCTCTCTGAATGGGAAGTCCTGCTTTAATTAATAATTGAGATTTGATGCTAAAATCTTCTTGCTTTCACCTCTCAATTTTAGAGCTGTTTATATGAATACTAACTGTCACTTTTTCTCTTATTTTCCCATCTTAGAATAGGGTCTTTTCCTTTATGGAATGCACTTAAATGCTATTGTTCTATTATTGTTCATTTATGTTTGCTTTAATTGATCTAATTGAATTGATGAGATGGAAGGCCTAATTACGAGTTTGACGTGCAGAAAGCCCAACCGCCAGACCTGTGCTGAGGACACCACAGTGGAGCTGGAAGTCTCCCCACCGGCCCCAATATGAGTTTTCTACTGGGCTGACTGTCGGAAACTAAGGTTTCCACTGGTCAGCCCAGTGGGAAATGTGCGGCGGCATTGGACTCGGCTCCACGTGGAGCCGGGTCCAATGCCGTTGCACATGGGGCCCCCCTGGCACGCTTTGAATGTGCACTGTCTGCAATGTTGTGGGCAGTGCAGAGGCCCCTGTGTGACTGCCTGCACTTTTTCTCCACCAGTTTTTTCATGGCAGTTGAACTGCCATGAAAAGGCTGACGGAGAACATGGTTGTAATCAGCTTGGTGGTGCTGACTTCAGCGCTGCCGTGGCTGATTATAACTGTGACCAAAGTCATCCCATTGGGATCAGAGATCCTGGCAGAGGCCGCTGTCTTTTGGCGACACTGACTACCAATCTTGTAATATGGTGGTCGGACCACCACAACCGCGGCGGTTCAACCTCCACCGCAAGTCTGGCAGTCTTCGAACTGCCAGACTTGTAATCGGGCCCTTAATATTGATTTTTCTAATAATATTAAAGTTTAACAGAAATTCTGACACTTTAATGAAGCTTTGAAACTCAAACCAACTCTCATCATTGATGTAAACCATATATGTAACTAAGGTCCCCGCTCCACCACCTTAAATAATGTGACGATGAGAAAGTTGTCAACTTTGGTTGATCGACTTGCATCTAATACTGCTGGTGCACTAACCAAGATTAATGAGGAGGTGATTGCATTGCGTGCTATGGTTTTGTAAAATCAATATATATTTTATACTACTAATGCTTTGCATGATGCAAATGCCCTTGGATGTATTTGGAGAGACTGGTGTATAGCAAATAGTTACCTCATGGATTAGTGGGATGGAAGATGGAATGTCAAAGGTTGGGAAATGGGTGGGTGATGTGGGTGAGGGAACACCACTAATTATATTCATATTGTGAGTTACAACTATTCTTAAATTCTTTGGAGTGATACTTTGTAAGGAAGGGTTTAATTGTTGGCCTAAGAAACAAGAAATGACAACTGGTAAGAAAAGGAAAAAAGATCGCATATGAAAAGGAGGACATCAATGCCAAGGGGTTTGACAAATTGCCCTAATTTGAGAATTCAAGATGGAGAAAGCAACATGGAATTATGAAATGGTTTTGTAGTGTGGTTTTTTGATGATGATTATCATCACAGGGAGTGTTTGTGGGAGTGGATTCTGCAAATTAACAATTCTGTGGTTTAAATGACAATCATGAGTCACAATTGTAATCTTTTTATTATTTTTAATAATGGAGCTTTTTAAGCTGATATGAGGTTGGCCTAGTCATGGGTGTGAGCTGCAGTGCCTGACTCGAACTTGTTTCTCCCTCCCTGTCTGTTCATCGATAAGCATCAAATGTGACCTTCATTACTTGATGAACTGAATGAATATCAGTTAACTCTTTGGTCTTGCTTGCATTGTAAGATTTTTTATTGTTTTATTATTTGTTCATGATGTTCCTGGACAGGACAGATTTACAACTCTATACAACTGAAGGTGACTTCCTTAGGTCAAATAAAGTTGCTATTTATATTTTTGAAGGTGGTATTGTTTTCTCTGTAATAGATAATACAGCATTGTTCTTAACATGAGAGTAAAAAGTAATCTTTACCATGTGTTTTCTGTTTTGCTATTGGGTTATGTAATGTAACTTTCTTCATCCAACCACAGTGACTTCCCAGTTTATCAGTCCAAAATTGTATACAAATTCTTCATCTGGGAAACAAGTCAAGTTCTTTTCTGGCCCTCCCGAGAGAGCAGACTCCATGTTGATTTGTTTATCAATCTGCAATTAGAATAGTTTCCAAAAGTCTTCTCTCCTACCTTACTGAGTGGTCCTTGTGACAATTTGTTCTCATTTACCTTGTGCTACACCACAACCGGTACTGGCTATTGATTAGATTAGGTCTTAGTTTCTGCTGCCACAGATATATTTACATTTATTTCCATTATGAATATATTGATTTGATTGACTAACCATTGACTAACCTAACCATCTATCTTTTTACTTTCTGTAAGTCTGCTTACATTTTAGACAAACCTTCATGGATTGTACTTTTAATCTTGCCTTGTGTGGATTTATCTGTGTGGATATTCAGGGGGGCCTGGGCAAGATGACTGCAATAGCAGACTTGTAAAACGCTGCTCCGCTGTGGCCTGTTCGTGGTCCTCACACATCCTGCAACAGGCAGCAGTGAAACACATTGCATCGACCCGGACGTCAAGCAAGTGACTGGCAGCCCCGCTTTGAGAACGATCCAGTGACAGGCTCAGGAGTGCGAGGGATGTGGGGGAACTGGGGGGAAGAGACAGGCCGGAATCCCCTACCAGGTGGTGAAACATTGGGCTCAGAGAGCCAGAACAGCCTGACAGACTGGCTCTCTGCCACTGGGGCCTGTGGCGGGCAGAGAGGGTCTGGGCCCTGGGACCGGGACCAAATTTAATGGACCAGACTGCAAGCAGAGGTGAGGGCCCCGAGTGGAATCTCCTGTGCAAAGGCTCCAGGCGCTGCCCAACCAGAAGAACAGGAGGAAGGGAGATATTGGGAGGACAGGGTGCTACAATTCAGATGCCTCCTTATTAGAAGTTGCTTCCTCATTTGCCAGACATCCCCCTTCTGACCCCAAGAGATGATCTGCAAACTAAAGTAAAGCTCTGGGGGAACCGCACAACAAACAGGCCCAGACGTGGCGTGTGGGCCCCTCTGGGCGGGGGCCAACCGGTGGGGGTCCTACCAACATACAGATACAGAGGGCCTCTAGGCAGGGGGGAGGTTGGTGTTCTGGGCACCACATGCATGTCGATCCTTCATGACCTGGGAGTGAAGACTGGAGAGAGCGGGAGGTGAAACCCTGTGTGGCCTGATGGGCCCTGCAGAGACAGGAAGAATGTTCCACAAATATAATACAGGGGAGCCAACTGGGGATGACCACCATAAAGTACTTGAAGTGACTTGAGCTGAGACCTGAAAAAGCGATGGCAAGTAAACATAACTTAACTTAACATGGGGAAGGCCAGCAAAAAAGAGAAGCAGGAATGGATCCGTATGCGTCACTGGTCAGACCTGGCACCCTAGACCATCGAGACATTTTCCCAATACCAATAGGAAGCCCTACCTTAGGTGACATACTTCAGGCAATAATGGCTTCACGTGAGGCCCTGGAAATGAAGATTGACACACTGGGGCCCACTTTGGGTTACTAAAGGATGATCACTGTCTTTTGGCTGAGAGAGTAACCACGGGGAGAGAGAATATCCCAGCCACCATGACTGGAGCGCAAGGTCAGAGTCTTGGAACAGAAAGCAGATGATGCGCTGAACAGGTCCAGTCAAAACAATATACAGATACTGGGGATACTCGAAAAAACAGAGTTCCAGGACATGATCACCTCCACCTAGAGCAATAATTGCACGCCTCCTGCATTATAAGGACAGGGACACAATCCTGGCACAAGCTCTGAAAAAAGGTGACATAATGATGAACAATAGTAGAGTAATGGTATTCCCAGACTACTCAAGAGAAATTCAAACCTGTCGGAACCCTTTCCTGGTAGTGAAGCAGAAACTGAGACAAATGGAAGTAACCTATGCAATGATCTACCCAGCCCGGTTGAGGGTTCAATCCCAGGGACTTGCCCTCTTTTCAAACACAACTCAGGAAGTGTGGTCATGGATCGAAATGCAGCCACAGCAGGACTCACAGAACACTCAGACCTGGCAAACGCCACACTTGAAACGCTCCAAAGGAAAGAATGGAATGGCGCGGGGTACCCCCCCACGGCTGAAGAAGCGCAACAGGCCCGACACCGGGCGTTGGCAGACGTGGTGGCTTTTGGCAGGCATGCACAATCCTACCCTACCAATAGTGGAGATAACTCAATGGACAGGGAAGAGAACACTGATGTTGCCCTAAGTACCGGAACAAATCAGTCTGACACATCTGACCTATCAGACTCTAAGCAGGATCTCCCCATAGTCACACCCAGAACAGCAGATGATCTCCTCTGAAACCAGCAGCCAAATGACCCTCAGGATGACCACCAGTGGTACAATGACTGTGAATAAACTCTTGCAACTTTGATTCGATACTGGGGCAAGCGGCAAATGACCTGGCTGAGCTACAACTCGGACAAAATGCTGCGGACTACGTCCTAAGGACCAGGATCACCATCACAGACGCTATGCTGTGCCTGGGATACCCATTATCGCATTTTGATGGCTGACGTAACGGGCTGCACCAGCACATGACCCTCAACCATCCCTCATCCGGAGAGATGGTAGATAATGCGATGTTGGAGTCTACGAATACAGTTTGGACAGGAAAGGTTTTGCCAGTCCAGGGAACGGGAGTTGAGGAGTTAAGATGTTGCTTGTTAAATTGAGGAAAAGTGCAGCATGCCATGAAATAGGGGAAATATATACATGACATTGGAGTAACTGGCCCGGTGCTCCCTAGAATGACCTGTTTTGGTAGAACAGAGAACCACTAACCGAAATTGTCACACAGTATGCAAGGTCCCAAGTGTTATAACATAATCTCCTGGAATGTGAGGGGTATCCATACATTATCCTATCTGTCCCATTGGGAAACACACCTTGCATTACTACAGGAAACGCATTTACAGCAGAAGGAGCGGCAAGCTCTACAGAGAAGGTGGAGTGGTCAGCTGTACTATACGGCATATTCAGCATTCGCTAGAGGGGTCATAATCTGGGTCAAACCCGGAGTCCCGTTTCAGTGTACGGATTATAGGGTGGACCCACAGGGGCGCTTTATGGCACTCCTGGGTCACCTAGACGGGAAAGACATCACTATCATCAACATTTACACCCCGAATGTCAATCAGACAGGTTTCTTTAATGAATTATCCCGGTAGTTATCGTCCTATATCACAGGGGAAGTACTGATAGGAGGCGACTTCAACTGCATAAGTGACCCCGACAAGGACAGGTCTCAGCCGCCACTAGATGGAACAGTGATCCATACACTGGCCCACACATTTAAGGACTGGGAGAACAATTGGACCTTAATTGATACCCAGCGAGTGTTAAAACCCCAAGGGCGGGAATATTCATATTTCTTCCCCGTAGACAATTTTCATGTAACGTTCGATAAATTTCTTAGCCACCATCATTACATCAGAAAATACACGATGAAGAATATCTTGTCAGAACTATATCAGATCACAACCCAGTACTACTGTACTTACACTGGGGCACTGACCCACATGGAATGTAAGGCCAGAGGCACTACTGGAATCTCCCTTAAGGGGGCAGATAGGTACACATATCACACAATATTACCAAGAGAACAAAGAATCTACTGACTCCAGAGGCTTAGAATTGGCAGCCTTTAAAACGGTCCTCAGGGGCCGCTGCATAGCAAAGTCCATGGGGTACGCCGAACTCTGCTGTGGGAAACTCAAGCCACAGAAGCTAAGCTGAAGCAAGTGGAGGTTGAGCTTATGAAGGGGTTGGTAGATAAAGAAGCAGTACTACAAGCCAGGGAGCAGGTGGCGAGCCTAGTCATGTCTACCCAAATTATATGATAAAAACACATGCAACATGGGATAAGGCAGAGAAACTGCTGGCTTGGTTGGCGGCGCCAAGTGTCCGAGAGTCCCTGATAGTAGAGATCCAGGCAGAACCGGGGCACACTGTCACTACGCAATCTGAGATCAATGAGGCCTTCCATAACCACTATGCAGGACTCTATACAAGTAAATCACAAGTCACTCCCACTGAATTTAAAGCATTCCTACAACCCCTAATCTTCCCTAAAATACAGCTGGAAGAAGCAGAATCACTAGGGGTGAAATAACACTCCCAGAGGTACGGGCAGCCATACAACATTTGTTGAGAGGGAAAACACCAGGAATAGATGGGCTCCCGGTAGAGTTCTACGCAATATTCATAGAGCAAGTAGCGCCTAAATTGGTGGCCGTATACAATGAGGTCAGACAAACACAAACCCTCCGACAACAACCAGAGAGACACTAATGGTCCCCTTGTTAAAACCGGGGGAAATACTGCATGACATGAAGGCCTACCACCCACTGTCCATTCTTAACATGGACTATAAAATTCTCAGTAGAATGTTAGCCTCCCGGCTGCTAAGCCATATGCCACAGTTGATCCACAGGGCCAAACGGGCTTTATCACGAATCGCAACACAGCCCAAAACATCCGTCGGCTACTGCTGATACTAGAGAAAGCCCCGACCACAGCACCACATGCAGCAGTATTAAATATTGACATTGAAAAAGCGTTTGACAGCTTAGAATGGAACTTCCTGGAGGAGGTGCTAGTTAGGTGCGGTCTGGGCAATGGGTTCTTACGCTGGGTCAAACTATTATATGCAGAGGCGCTAGCAAGAGTTAAAACGGGCGTATATATTTTGCTGAGTTTTGAAATAGAGAGTGCCACCCGACAGGGTGCCCATTGTCACTGCAATTGTTTGCCCTGGCAGTAGAGCCCTTGGCAATCCGAGCTCGTCTGGGGACTGATTATAGGGGCCCGAAGATAGTGGCGGAGCAGCAACAAATTGCATTATATGCGGATGACATTCTAAATTTCTTACAGGATAGGGAGAGGGACCTGGCGGGAGTGCAATTATTACTACGATCCTTTGGAGAGATGTCAGGCCTTCGGGTCAACTGGGAAAAGACGTGCTTCTTCCTGTTACACCCGGATGCCCCCCCCTCCCCAGCGGTCCAGGACAATATCCCCTGGGAACCGCATCAGATTACATATTTTGGAGTAAGAGTGTACCATGACCACTCAGAAATGCTACAAGGTAATATTGGCAGAGCACTGGGTTCCTTAAAACAGGCTATGGACTTTTGTAAAAAAGCTGCCATTATCTGTCATGGGACGAGTGGCCCTTCTGAAGATGGTAGCATTACTGCAACTACTCTATTACTTTAGAACCCTACCTGTTAAAATACCACGTGCAGTGTTTAAGGAAATGGACAGCATGACCTTTTCCTTTATATGCAGCACAGGGTGTAAGAGAGTGGCATTGGCCACCTTGCAACATTCAACTTCCGCTAGGGTACTGGCTGCGCCTAACTTTGAGGACCACTATGTGGCGGCACAGCTGCAATATTTCACACAATGGCTGTGGAGCCAGCAGTACCCTCAGAATGAGAGGTGATTGGGTACACCTACAATGTCCAAACTTACCCGACTCTTCCTGGGGCTTAACAACCAAGGACAGTGGGAGTCGAGGGAGCAAGTGGCGGTGGCATACTGTTGGAATAGATGCCTCCAAAGGACAGGGACTAAACGCCCTTACTCAGCGGAACTTGATTCTTTAGCTCCACTGGTCCAGAGTGCTCACGAGATGGGACTACACCAGCTCAAGGAAGCAGGGGTGCACCAGTTGGGAGACCTATATAGAGATGGGACACTGCTTAGCTTCCATGAATTGCAGGTGGAATTTGATCTTAGGCCGCAGTATTTCTTGGTAAATGGGTCCATTTTAACCACAATTAGGCAACACTGGGGACCAGGGGGAGCTGAACCTCCTTCACACCCAGGCTGCACATATATAGCGACAGCAGCGGTCACACAGAAAGCAGTCACTTGGCTCTATCGTACGATACACTGTAACCAGCCCCCACCCCTAACGTGCTTACGACAGAAATGGGAAGCAGATATTAACAGACCCTTTACAGATGCAGGGTGAGAAGTCTTAATGGAAAGGGTACCCAAATCTCACGGAATGCCAGGTTTAAATTAATACACTTCTACGTCTTTCATAGAGCGTACCTCACTCCACACAGGCTGAATACTATGTTCATAACTTCAGAGGTCAAATGTCCTAGATGCGGGGAGGAAGGGGCTAAGGGGGACCCCTTCCCGTTTGCGAATGGGTTACCATCCACTTCAAGTGGATGGTAACTGCGACTCCATTTGCGACCGCATAAGCAGTCACAAATGGAATTGCATACCATTGCGAATCGCAAATAGGAAGGGAACACCCCTTCCTATTTGCGATTCGGAAATGCATTTTGCGAGTCGGTAACGACTCGCAAAATGCATTTCTGCATAGGAAACACGCATTTGCGAGTCGCAAACGGCAAATTTTGCCATTTGCGACTCGCAAAGTGCTTCCTACAGCTGGCCCCAAAATTTGCCGTTTGCGACTCGCAAATAGGAAGGGGTGTTCCCTTCCTATTTGCGATTCGTAATGGTATGCAATTCCATTTGTGACCGCTTATGCGGTCGCAAATGGAGTCGCAGTTACCATCCACTTGAAGTGGATGGTAACCCATTCGCAAACGGGAAGGGGTCCCCATGGGACCCCTTCCCCTTTGTGAATGGACCCCAAAATATTTTTTCAGGGCAGGGAGTGGTCCAAGGGACCACTCCCTGCCCTGAAAAAACCGAAACAAAAGGTTTCGGATTTTTTGAAATGCAGCTCGTTTTCCCTTAGGGAAAACGGGCTACATTTAAAAAAAAAAAAAAAACTGCTTTATTGAAAAGCAGGTTGCTAACATGGAGGCCTGCTGACTACAGCAGGCCTCCATGTTAGCGAGTGCCTATACTCGCTATGGGGCCGCAATTTGCGACCCACCTCATGAATATTCATGAGGTGGGTCATTGCAACCCCATAGCGAGTTGCAGTCGGTGTCTGAGACACCGTACTGCATAGCAATTTGCGAGTTGCAAATTGCGAGTCGGAAGGACTCGCAATTTGCAACTCGCAAATTGCTTCCTTCCTACATCTGGCCCTAGATTCCTACATATGTTCTGAAGTTGTCCGCTACTGTCTAGATATTGGCAAGATGTAATAAACACACACTCCAAATTAGTAGAAAAGGAGATCCCCAGGGATCCCACTTACTTCCTGTTGAGTGACTTCCCACATACGACCAAGACTATGGTTACAAGCAGTTTTCTCAACTTTGTTTTCATATTAGCTAAAAGGGAAATAACCCGCAATTAGAAAGTCACACAGAGCCCACGAGCATAAGCATGGTGCAAAGATCTGTTAAAGTGGGCAGATTATGAAGGAGCAGTACTGGCACTCATGACACAGAATTGAGGTTGCCCAATTGCGAGGGTCAGGGGGTGGTCGATCTTAGTGGAAGAACTCAGACACTTGGCGGCACCATCAACTAACTCGCCATCAGGTATCCCCTGAAAGAATGTATTGAGGAGGGGAGAAGGAGGAAAAAAACTTGGGGCAAAGCAGAATAAGAATGAGAAGCAAGTATGGGGCAAGGCTTGAGGCTAAATGCGTGGATGTGTAATGGCAAAGGTAATGCTGCACAGTTGGGAAGGGGGGAATAAGACATGGGAGGGGGGATAAGGAACGAGGGGGGAACAGGAAATTTGGGACAGGATATGCCAGCAATACAATGAGTTGTACACTATGAATCTAACAAATGATGCTACCCATGTTGTCAAATGAGATTATCCCGATGTTGTTTAAGAAAATAAATAATATATGTTTTAAAAAAAATACCTGTGTGGACTTTCCTATATGTATTGGTCTGGAATTTCATGATTTATTTTTAGAGTGCTCATCTTTAAAGACTCCCACATAGCCCTTATCCATCTGTTAGCCCTTTTAATGTAGAGAGCGCTGACACTCTGCTCACCTGCACCTGTAGCAGTTAGTTCGGATGGCACCCTCAAAACACTGGTGAGTGGTAAAGAGAGCTTATATGTCCAAGTTGCTAAAGTCACAAAAATGGGAACAGCTTTCATGTGGGCAGTTCATTAGGCTTGTTTACAGCCACCAGGAAATATGCTACACACCGTGATCGAAGTGGGCAGAATCAAAGGGGCACAACGTGCCTCTACTTTTCTGATTTATGAAAAACAGTTCCCCTACTTTTTGTAAAAAGACAACCGTCCCGGGATGGTTAATTCTGATATTTAAAATGCTTCAGCTGAAGCGTCATGCAATGAGTGTGCTTTGAAACTGAAGCCAGGCAGACAGCTAAACAAGCCCTTCTGCGAGGGTGCTTCTTCCCTGAAAGAAATGCAAATGTGTGCAGCAAGTTAATCTGCAAATGTATAGGGTAATATGCAAATGTAATGGATACTTGGGAGCTGGTCTAGGCTTCAATTGATCAATTAAAGCTTTGTGACGACTAAGATTTCTTTTTGAGTGGTAGTGCAAAGAGTTTACAACTGAGCTGTGAAATGCGTGTTTTAAATTGAAACTATTTTGGAGGCACAGTTATGCAAAAAAATGCTTTATTTACAGTCTGGGAATTACTAAAATCTATATTATGAAAGCATCATTTTATCTTAAACCTTTTTGTGAATTTTGTAGCAGTCTATCTATATTATACTGTGTGTAATGCAAGTTTAAACTAATGACTTACACATTCACACAGGTTCTGACCTCCTAACACTAAAAATACACAAGTAACTATTCTTCACTGTGCTAACCAAGACTTAATTCTGTGACACACAGACCTCTGCATGCATTAAGTAATAGAGGTTTCATATTGTACCATAGCTCATTTCCCACTGAGTAACATGTTTTTGTAATATATTTTTCATTAAAGCTACGTGTTATTTATATGTAGCTTCCTGACAGTGAAAGACCAAAAAAAGTAAAGAATATTTTGTTTTATAGCTACACTTATGACCCCGCCCCCAGGCATACTGCAGTGCTTCATTTGTGCTTGTTGTTTCCGGTCTGGAGCACAAGCACTTATTTTAGAAGGCCGGCACTTATTTTTCTGCCTCAAGCATTTAGTGCCAGCAAAAGACACATATGGAAAGAGGGAGGACGAGAAAAACGAAAAAGGGTCACAATGGAAGAAGGCAGAAAGCTACAGGAGTGAGCTGAAGGCACAGGGTGTGGCTGTAAATTGATTAAAGAGGCCCGAGATGGTTTCAGGTTTACGCTGCCTCAGTATGCTGTGTTCGCACATTTAATTGCAGAAGCCGCGTGTTTAAGAGGAGCGCTTTGGGCACCGGCACGTTTTTAATCACAAATTAAGCACTGGCTTACTGACCCATTGCACGCAACATCACAGTCCCTATACTTTTTTTGATGCACTTTGACCACTGGCAACACCGAGCTCCAAGTTTTTAACCTCCAATTGAGGATCCACATAAGTGTGTCAAAAAAGGTGTTTCCAAAGCTGGAGTGGGGCTCCTGCTTATATATATGCAAGTCTGAGCAGTAGCCCAGGCCCAACAGGTGCAGTGCCTCCTTTGCAGTCCAAATATACAACAAATCGGGTAAGAGTGGAGTTTCTTCAGAGAGGCCTTTGTGGGACCCACCTTTAACCTCTTCCTCAAGGACACTGCAGATCCACTTCTCATATCATCTGGCCAAACAGCAGCTGCAGGCCATGGCTCTGGCACTTGTGCAGTCCCCTCAGCAGGATCCTTGAGACAAAGGAAATAGGAGAGTAAGTCGTGGGGATGGAATGCCATTATTACTCTGTGGTATCATGCCTCCTACTAGCAAACACCGTTCTTACAAACATAAAGGGACTATCGACCAGCTAAGGGTAACCACTGCAAAAAAGAAGAAATGCCTTCAACAGGATCTGCGTCCAGCTTCAGTGCCTCAAAGACTTACTGTCCATGACAGTTGGCCTGGCATATACTGACCAGGATACAAGGCCTGGCCTCCAGTTACACTCTGCACCCAGTTACTGACCCGGGCTTGAACTCCATTCAGTCGGGCGCAGCAAGAACTAGGAACAGAACAAGGCTTCTGGCCAAAACAACCCCCAGGGCTTGCTCCGCATAGCCCCTGACCTCTGATATCGTGCACTCCTCCTGTTTTATATGAACTCTCATGACAGTGGTTGGCTGTGAAACTAGGAGGCCTCCCTCGCATCTAGATGTAGATACCACAGACTCTGTGATCCTGAGCACTTTACCTTCCTGTGCCTCAGTTTCCTTATCTGCAACACAAGCAGCAAATCCACAGGTCTTCCAGCATATAAAAAATACAACATTATGACATGTGCAGCTAACGATACAATGGGAAGCCTCGTTCATATCTTGTTATTATATTGTTTAAATTGGCTGTCTAATTTGACACTTTCAATGTGTTCGCAGGAGCTGTGAATTGAAAAGTTGCTCTGTGTCGTATTTTCAGCATGGGGTGAATGGATTTCATCAGGGAATCGAAGTTTCGATCTCTGACAACACGTGCTCCACACAATGTTCAACAGGGAAGTTTTAGGCCGATAGGGATCGCGCCGCAAGCGGTCAATTTGCAGAATTAGCTTCCAGCATTGAAAGTCTCAGCATGCACTTTTTCATCTCAATTAAAAACATGTTGTGAAGTGTCAGTTTTACCGCTTCCGGCAGTGCCTATGCAAATGAAAAACCGCTCAATCACATTCTAAAGCAGGCAGCTGCCAGCAGCAGTCCCCCTAGCCACACAGCAGCAGGTAGCCGTTCCCCGAGCAATAGTCGCCATGCGCTGCACGTCAATGACTCTCTCCTTCTTCGCACACACTCAAAGCCCGGTATTCAAAGGGATTTATTACATTCTGCTCATATCAGATGAAAGGCTACCGAACATATGGTACTAAGGCCCATATTTATACTTTTTGACGCTAAACTGCGCTAACGCAGTTTAGCGTCAAAAAGTTTTGCGCCGTCTAACGCCATTCTGAAGCGCCAAGCGGGCGCCGTATTTATGGAATGGCGTTAGACGGCGCAATCAGACCGGCGCTGCCTGGTTTGCGTGGGAAAAAACCACGTAGACCAGACAGCGCCGGCGTAGGGGGAAAATGGCGCATGGGCGTCTTAAAATGGGGCAAGTCAGGTTACGTCGAAAAAATCGTCTTAACCCGACTTGCGCCATTTTTTAACGACGCCCATCCCCCATCAACATGACTCCTATCATTGTAAAGATAGGAGTCATGCCCCCTTGCCCAATGGCCATGCCCAGGGGACTTCTGTCCCCTGGGCATGGTCATTGGGCATAGTGGCATGTAGGGGGGCACAAATAAGGCCCCCCTATGCCACCAAAAAAAAATATAAAAAATAAAAAATTATACTTACCTGAACTTACCTGAATGTCCCTGGGGTGGGTCCCTCCATCCTTGGGGGTCCTCCTGGGGTGGGCAAGGGTGGCAGGGGGGGTCCCTGGGGGCATGGGAGGGCACCTGTGGGCTCATTTTGAGCCCACAGGCCCCTTAACGCCTGCCCTGAGCAGGCGTTAAAAAGTGGCGCAAATGCGCCGTTTTTAGCCACGCCAACTCCCGGGCGTCTCTTTTGCCCGGGAGTATAAATACCACGTAAAGGCCTGGGAGTCATTTTTTAGACGGGAACGCCTCCCTTGCATATCATTAACGCAAGGAAGGGGTTCACGCTAAAAAATGACGCACATTCCGGGAACTTTGGCGCTATTCGCCTCTAACGCCATAGTATAAATATGGCGTTAGTTGGCGTTAGTTTTGCGTCGAAATTGCGTCAAAAAAAACGACGCAATTTCGGCGCAAACGGAGTATAAATATGGCCCTAAACCTGTTGTATGCGACCCTGCTCACGGCAGTCACTCGCTGACAAAAAAACACCTTCCCATTCTGAGACTCTTCTATCTAGGCAAGAATGTAAATATTACTTTTCTTTTGCTCAATATAGTGCTTGTCTTTCCCTATTTTTTAGGTCTCGTCCAGCAGACTGTTTTAACTGTCTAATTGAGAAAGACTTCTCGTGGACTAATACAAAAACTTGTTTGGGCTTAAAGCCCACACATTGGTTCTATGGGTGGGCTTTAACGTCACTCTTGGGGCCAGAAAAGATTTTGCGAATCGGAAATTGCGAGTCGGTGCGACTCGCAATTTCCGATTCGCAAAATCGTATGCAGAATGGTGTCTCAGACACCTTCGCAAATCACAAGGGTGTCGCAAAGACCCACCTCATTCATCTTAATGAGGTGGGTCGCAATTTGCAACCCCCTTGCGATTACCTGCACTCACAGGGATGGTGGCCTGCTGGAGACAGCAGACCACCATGTCTGTGACTGCTTTTTCAATAAAGCAGTTTTTTTTTTTTTTTTGGTATAGCAGCCTGTTTTCCTTAAAGGAAAACGAGTTGCAATACAAAAAAAAAACGAAACCATTTGGTTTTGGTTTTTCAGAGTAGGCAGTGGTCCATTGGACCACTGCCTGCTCTGAAATTTTTTTTTTAGCGACATTCACAAAGGGGACCCCTTCCTTTTTGCGAATGAGTTAGCACCCACTTCAAGTGAGTGGTAACTGCGAATTGCTTTGCGACCGCTTTTGCGGTCACAAAGCAATTCTGCATTGCGGTGCGAGTCGCAGATAGGAAGGGAACACCCCTTCCTATTTGCGAGTCGCATTCCCATTTTGCGAGTCGGTGGGAATGTGCATCGCGATGGCCGTTTTGCATGGTGCAAACTGCGATTTTCGGTTACTACATCTGGCCCTCGGTTCCTTGCACTTATTTGATGGATTTCCTTCCTCTTCTTCTGGTGTCCCTCCCCGGAGTACAGCCTCTTTAACATGCTTTTAATTGGCTGACTTGTATCCTTCCTCTGCCCACTTTGGAGAACTACTTGTGTTTCTTTTTCATTAAACACTCCATGAAAGTGCATGTGTTTTCCAGCTTGCTGGCTTGTATGCTCAAATAGCAGTGGGACGCAACTACTTGATCTTTAATAGGAATTTCTATGCCCAGATTAAGGGATTTGAAATGGGGGCAATTTTTGCTCCTGATATTCCTGATTTGTATGTTGCCACATTTGAAGCATGAACCATCTACAATGATTTCAATCCATTTGTAAAGAGTATAAAAAAATGGCTCTGACATATTGATGAAGTACTGCTTGTCTGGCAGGGATCCACGGTTGAATTACTCCCATTCCGTGAATGGCTTCATAACCAAAATGTCAATTTGAAGTTACTCTTGAGCACAGTAACCACTTAATCATTTTTGTGAATTTGAGAATTATGGATGATAACATGGTCCCTACTTGTAGGCCAGCATACCAAACTTAGAAATACTTTAAGGAAATACAGAAGTCATGGTCCTAGAGATCTGCAAGATAACCTTCCTTTTGCACAATTTTTAAGAATTATGCGTAACTGTACCGAAAGGGAGGATTACTTTGCAGAAGCTAAAACTCTGATGTCCAAACTGGTGACCAGGGGCTACCCCTTCAAAAAAGATTGCTTAAAAGGGCCTGGTATTATGATCGTGAGGCATTATTACAGGTGAAAAATAAACCCACCCCCACTAGACTGACATGTGTCACCACTTTTGGAACAGAATTGAACAGAATTGAAAAAGATAATTCTTAAAAATTGGCACCCGTTAGATACATTACAGAGACAAGGAGAGAAACACAGATTTTCTGTTAAAACAAGTGGAAATTTGAGAGACCATTTGGTCTGTGCTTTCGTTGAACCTGAACCAATGACTTTAAGAAAGGTTTGGGGTTCATTTTCCATGTATGGTAATTTTCCTTACAGAGATCGTACAGCTTGCTCCACTAAAAAAATGGTGAAATCATGTTTTATCAAACAGCGTAACATTTGAAACGTTTTCAAATTGTGGAACCAAAAATGTGATATACTGTATTGAATGTTCCTGTGAATTGTATTACATCGGTAAATCTACTCAAGAAGTAAGAAACCGTATCATACAACATCAATCTCCAATATGTTGTAATGTTCTTTATGCTTCCCTTGTGGATCACTATAAAAATCAGGGCCACGTATGAAATGCTATGAAAAGGTTTGTCTTGAAAGTAGTTAAAAGCTGTAGAAGGAGACATAATGTGGACTGCTTGCTAACAATAAAAGAAAATTTATGGATATGGAAGGCAAGTTCTTGCAGTCGTGTATTCACAGTGTTGGGATTTCTGTATCGTCTGTCTTGCTGTGACTATTTTTCTAAATACATACATGCATTTTTGTTATACAGTTTTATACTCCTTTCATGATATGGTTTTGGCTATGTGTTTCTTGCATTTTTTAGGATCTATCAGGATACTGGGCAAAATTCTTTTTGAGTACAGCATATTCAAAATGTCCCTGATTTTTGGTTTTGATAGCAGTTCATAATTCTATATATATATATCTATATATATACCTAGTGGCAATTGCTACTAGGTAGTTATTGTTAGGACCATGTTTCCATAGAAAAACCGTTTTTTGACTTGCCTACATCTTTGGCACCGTTTGACAAATTTTCACAAAATGTTTCAAAAAAGTGCCCCGGCGATTCTTGTTGGGCACAAAAAGTTTTGGGCTTATCCGTCAAGCGGGGGCCAAGCAAAAGGGGGGTCAAAAAAGTTGTGTTTCCAATGTTAATTCCCATAGGACCTTTGGACAAGGCTACAGCCCTAACCACTGGACGGAATTACACCAAATCTGGCAAAAAGCAAACTTTCGGGATTCATATTGTGCTTTTACTGGTGTAAATCCATTCAGTAGGTTTGGAGATATTAAAGGGAAAATACATTTTTATATCTCTGGCCGCGACGACTTCGTGAGAAAAGATGAGCTTGTGCAGGGGTAAGCACAGCTCTAATTGTCTGGCAACAATTCAAACCAGGAAGTGTTGGAAGCCAACTTGCGACTCGACTTCAGCCGAGTCCCACTAAAAAAGTAAAAAAAGAAAAACAGGGAGCCACGGTAGAGTCACCCTGACCCCTTAGCTCTGGTGCTGGGCTTCCAGAGAGAGCCCCAGAGCTAAAAAGCGATAAAAAAAAAACTTCACATGGATGCGACGAAAAAAAAAAAAAAATGAAGTGCGGCCTCCCGTGCTTCTTTATTCTGAAGCACCCGAGTCAGCCAAGTCCCCTCCCCGGGGCTTTGCAGAAATAAGGTACGGAAGTTACATAGCCCCCCTGGGGCTATAATTAAAAGAATAAAGGGGGTCTGTTTCGGACACCCAAGCCCTGGGGACCACCACTTCCCGGAGGTTGTGTAATGTTGGAGGGGGGCCACCGGCCTCCCTCGTGGAGCCAATGATGGCCCTGGGGACCACCACCCCCCACGGCCGCCTCCTGCTATGTCCCAGGCTGCCCATCCATGGGACATAGCTGTTTGCCTCTGCCTGGTGGGAGCTGACAGTCCCCAACAAGCAAAAGAAAACAAAGTCTGCTTTCTGACAGCAGGAGCTGTCAAACATCTCTCGCTGTCAGAAAGCAGAGCTTTCATCTGCCTTCGCTGCACGCAAATATGCGTATAGTGAAGACAGTTGAAAACATTGCTCCCACAAGCAGGGAGCTGCTATTAAAAGCTGTTCTCTGCTTCTGGGTGCAATACTGGCTCTTGCAAGACGTGGTAAGCCGGCTAGGACCACAGAAGCCTTGAGGTTATCCCCGCAGACCTGTCACTCTCTCTCTCTTTCATCCCATAATGGGATACAAGAGAGAGAGAGAGATTGTCATTGCATGGTCTCTCCATGCGATGACTTTAAAGAGTTAGACTAGCAAGATGTGTGGTTCAAATGTTATGGTTACGTTTTGATGCAGAGCAGAACAGGGTCTCTTCTGACCTACTGGTAAAGCTCTTGAACTGTCACGCAGTAGGTTGATGGTTCAAAGCTTAGTATCTCAAGGCATGGGTCATTTTATTTACTAGCGTATAAACTGTTAAACCTTCCTCGTAATGGAACATCTATGTCTCTTTCCTCTCAAAATGTGTGGGCTGAATGTCATAGTTTTGTCTGGACAAAACACAATAAGGAGTCACCTATGGCCCAATGGTTGCATTCTCACACTGACAGTTGAAGGTTCTACTCCCGGCGTGTCCATGCGCATTTCCCTTTTTTCATTGCTTTTAAACTACAAAAGTTTAAGGTTCATACTGAAATATGATCTCACTCTGTTTTAATTGACAAATACATTATTCTTTTTAATTTGTCCAGAAATATCTCATTCTAAGTATATCATCCATCAAAGCCTAAAAAACTCTCTATCTCTCTCCCTCTCCCTCTCTTTCTCTCTCTCTCTTTCAATCTCTTTCTCCCACTTACCCAACCATTCAGACCCTTAAGCACCTACTCACAGCCCCACTCAGACCCTCACACACCCACTCACAGACCCACTGACACCCTCATGCACCCGCTTATAGACCTGCGCACACAGTGACGCACCCAGTAAGACGCTGATGCATGCACTGTCACATCCAGACAGAGACTCGGAAAGCCACTCTCATCTCCAGATACATCCTCTCACACCTATTCTCACACTCAGAGAGACAGGCTGCAGCCAACTCCCAATGGGCACGGCCAACAGGCTGTGCGCAGTGTAGAGGTGGGTGGTTAGGAGGGTTGGCCGCGGGGTTTGGCTGCAGGCCAGGCCTTGTGGGCAACCCCTGCTGCTCACAGGCAAAGGCTGTGTATGGTGCAAGGTTGGGTGCTCAGAGGGGGTTGGATTAACGAATAATTATGAACATTACTATACATTAAAAAGCATAGAAATTCACTGAAGAAAACAAAGGTTACAGGGACATTATAATTACGAAATAGAATTTTAAAAATCATAGAAATTCACTGAAAAAAACAAAGGTTAAAGGGACGTTATAGTTAGGGTCACATTTTAATAGTACACAACCATAGAAATTTACCTGTTCCAGTTATAGTTACCTCAAGTGACTATGGGCCAGATGTAGCAAGGCTTTTGCGCCTTGCAAACGGCTAAAAACGCTGTTTGCGAGGCGCAAAAGCCCTCACGCTATGCAGAAACGCATTTTGCGAGTCGGAAGTGACTTGCAAAGTGCGTTTCCGACTCGCAAATAGGAAGGGGTGTTCCCTTCCTATTTGCGACTCGCAACGCTATGTAAGTTGATTTGTGACCGCAAAAGCGGTCGCAAATCAACTCACATTTACCATCCACTTGAAGTGGGACCCCTTCCCCTTTGTGAATGAACACAAAAAAAAAATTTCAGAGCAGCCAGTGGTCCTATGGACCACTGCCTGCTCTGAAAAAACCCGAAACAAAAGGTTTCGGTATTTTTTTCCAAGTGCAGCTCGTTTTCCTTTAAGGAAAACGGGCTGCAGATGGAAAAAAAAAACAGCTTTATTGAAAAGCAGTCACGGACATGGTGGTCTGCTGTCTCCAGCAGGCCACCATCCCCGTGAGTGCCCAGACTCGCAATGGTGTCGCAAACTGCGACCCACCTCATTAATATCAATGAGGTGGGTCTTGTTGACCCCATTGCGAGTTGCAGAAGGTGTCTGAGACACCCTTCTGCATAGCAATTTTATTGCGAGTTGCAATTTGAGAGTCGCTCAGACTCGCAAATTGCAAGTCGCAATTTGCAACGTACCTACATCTGGCCCTATAACCCATGCTCTAATGTAACTATAACTTGCACACTCACCATGCACTGCTAATTACCTCACAAATTACAGCACTCATGTCATCTTTGATAACATCACTGATAACAATGTAATACTTGCAGTAAAACATTTTACGAAAAAACTGTGCATGGCAGGTGCGGCAGTTAGAGTTACCTTAGGGTACGAGTTATAGTTACTTGAGGTAACTCTATAGCAGGTGAGTTTCTCATATATATATATATATATATATATATATATATATATATATGGAGGTCTTACCGTCAAACTTTAAATTTGTCGGTCTGTTGACCATCAGACTCGTAATGAGGCCCTAAGTTCCTGGGCACAGCCCAGATGGTCAGCCTGCCAGGTGGACAAAACACTTCCACACACCCAAGCCCTTTGTTTTAGTTCTGGGAGCAAGTTAGTTCACACTTCATCAAGGTGATAGTAGGTAGCGCAGGCAAATAGGCATCTAGAGGCTTTAGGCAGTCAACAGGTAACTTTTCTAAAAGTACCTGTTCTAAAAAATGTATTTGATATCCGATTTTACCAATGCACTGGGCTAGAAATAAATACTTTAAAAAGTCCAAATATGAGCTCTGGAGCTGTTTCGTAAGCAAAGGTATTAAATATCAAAATTAATATTGTACCATAGTGCTTTCCTGTGGAGCAGCTACCCCTCTTATAAATTAGACCTGGATTTGAACGCTAAAGTTATTTCCTTGAATTCCCCATTTCTTCTTAGCACCCTGCTGTCCTTTGAGTATAATTTTAGTATTCTCTATATCAATATCTATAACACTATTCATGGGAAAGAAACTTAAGATGTCCTGGCTGAACTTGGAAATTTCTTAAATGCCTTCTTTATTTTTCGTCCCTCACAACACACAGTACTAATGTTATCAGGGGATATAAACCTTCATCCATACAGGGACTGTTATTTGTATGATTCCAAGGATTCAGAGGGTTCAGCCACTGATCAGGCTCATATAAGGCAAACTGCACAAGGGTATTTTCTAAATGACCTGGTTGCTGATTTTAGCTTGGTTAACTTGCTCTTCAAAAAGTCAATTGAGCGGATTGATGGTGTACCAATCTTCAAAGTCCCAGGTTTGTGATCTATGATTGACTATATCTTTGTACTGAAGGTTTTTTCTCTACTTTACTATGTTTCTCAGCAGAATGGAATGCTTGTAGTGATCACAACACCTTGGTCGCCATTTGTTTCTGAGGAAAAAAGCAGCTGGACATATGTGCCTTCTACAAAGCTTTAGTTTCCACCAAAGACAAGGGATGCAGATTCAAATGGGATAAGGTCATCCCTGAATCCTTTAATGCTGAAATGGTTCAGGCATGTCAGGAGGACCTCCTGACTTGCCTAGATACTGAGGCCATGGATGACCATATTCTTAAGAATTGTGATTCTATCTGTGAGTCATCAACTCAACCCTTACTGAGCCAGGGGTGGCAGGCCCCCCAAGTCCTGTAGATAGTTTGATAAAAAACTGCTGTAGGACTAGGAAGGAGAATTTAGCGACACTAAAAAGTATACTACAAGACAGGGAGGAGGTCAAAAGGTGTAGGATGAACTGTGGAAGGACCTAGTGTTAGCTAGTAATTTGAAGGGCCGTACCATGTTCTTTCCTTTTTCGTTCCTTTTTTAAAGAAGGTAAGCTTTCTGATCAGGCTGGTACTATGCCTGCTCATGCCTGGGTTGATTATTTTTCAGCCCTCTATGACTGTAAGTGTTCTGAGTTCTCAACCTATTCCACCCCTATGGCTGATAGACTTACAATCCATTGGGATGAAGTGAAAGAAGCAATTATATCCCTACCACTGGGGGAAGGCACCCGAAAGCTAACAGGGTGCTGGGAGTATTGTTGAAGTCCCTAGTGAATCTATGGGCATCCATTATTACTCTCTATGTAAATGGGGCCATCAGAGTGCCCCTTTCAGAAGCCAGGCGGCGATCTGTGACTGTCCCAGTATATAAAAAAGAAGACAGAGCAATCCCTGCCTGTTACAGACCAATCTCTCTCGAGGATGTAGAAGTTAAGATAATAGGCAGAGTCATCCTGGAGAGACTTACCAGCTGGGTTAATGAGGACAACCTTTTTGTCTGACCTACAATATGGATTTAGGCCCAGAATGGGCACGGTCGAGCAAAATCGCAGTTTATATCTCTTGCTCTTCAAGTACACTAAGGCTGGAGGAGGTCCAGTACATTTGGCCTTTATGGACCACAGCTCAGCCTTTGATAAAGTTGATAGAGAAAAACTTGGGCAGAACTGGGGTCCTTGGTGGTTGATCAGGCTCTCATCACCTTCATGAGAGACCTCCATAACGGTCTGACGGAGGTGGTTGGATATGGAACTCATGGTGAATGTACTCAGCCTCTTAACTTAAAAAGAGGCAATTCCCAGGGCTGCATCCTCTCCCCATTTTTCTTTATTATGTATATTAATCAGCTTTGGAGTCTGCTATCCAATTGTGGCTTGATGTCCCAATAGTAGACAGGAGAGTGATTCCAGTGCTTTTATACGCCAATGATGCAGTCTTAATTGCCAGTACAGCCATGAGCCTTCCGCAACATTTAAATCTATGAATTGCTTTTATAGACAGCTCGGATCTGTCCCCTAATTAAAAAAAAAAACATATTTTATGGTGCCTTGTCCTACAAATACAAAAGCATTCAGTTCTTAGCCCAGGGACAGTCCCTAAGTAGGGTGGAAATATTTTGCTATCTGGGACTGCTACTAAACTCTGGTCTTAGTTGGAAACCTTTAATTAACAAAAACGTATGAAGCTTAGAAAGGGCCATTTCTAGCCTAAATTGCTTTGCCAGCCACCTTGGGCGCAGGCCTCCAAAACTACTGTTAGATATATACAAAGCCAAATGTATCCCTAGGGCTACTTTTACTTCTGAGATTTTGGGGTATGCACCTATTGATCCTGTTCAGGTGACTAAAAATAAGTTGTTTGGGCTCTACTGGCTGTGGGACAGACAACCTCAGCTAGAATTATACACGTGAAACTGGGAATTCATTTTACTGCGGATTTTATTTGTCTTTGACCGCTCTTACTTTGGTGTTCAGTATGGTACAAGGGGGAACTAAAATTAAACAGGTTAAACCTCCAAGACTGTTTGTCCCTCAATGATGCTTCTCATATCCCTTGACTTCAATATATAAAGACCTTGTTTGTGTCAAGAAGGCTTTCTTCGTAGGGTAGCAGTTGAACGGGAGGGCTCTGCCTTATTCAAGCAGTTGATGCATAAAAATAAAATGGTAAAATCTGTCAGCAAGATTGAGGCTTGTCTTCTTTTGAATATGTCCAATCATCACCAATGTCTTTTGACATATTTCAGACTGGATATGTTTCATCAGGTATTGTTCCCTAAAGAGATCCTGAATAAACCTTGTAGTTGCAATAATACTAACAGCTTGTGACACCATGCACATTGTACTCATTTGTCTGAAATTCTCTACCCTTCACCACAAATATTTTAGACCCCTCTTGTTATCTATGGATTTTAGACAGATCAGACCTGCATATGTATACGTGCAACTTTTAGACAAACCTAAGCTGTGTTTTTTTGTTTAATGGTATTTGGCTAGTGTTCTTAGTACAAGCCCTTTGAATTGTGAATGCAGGTTTTAATCTCATTCACTGCTCGGTTTGATATTCTGCTAACAGCTGCTTAGGTGTTTTGTCTCCACGATATTTTAAATTATTCTCCAATGTATTTTTAGTTTATGTATGTTTTATATATCTTTGTATTATTGCTGGTAGTATGGTATTGACAAATATACTGGTAAGATGTTTATAATAAAAATCGAATAAAGTTTATACCAATAACCCTGTTACAGCTAAAGTAGCTTCAAGGGCTTTTTCCTTGTAAGGATATGTCCAACATAAAAAATTGCATGTCCTTCTTTCAGAAACCAAGTTATGAACAATAAGCCCCTTGAACCACCATTGTGTCACTTTTTGTGATGCAGCGGTGGTGCATACCTTTAAGTCATATTTATGAGGCCACGCAAAGCTACTTTGCATGGCTTTGAAAGGCCTCATAGATATGGAATAAGGTAAGGCAGCGTAAATTGTACAGAAACAATCCTGCCTGCAAAGCAGGCATCCTTGCACCATGGTCCAAGGGTGCCTGTATTTTGGCTATGCTGCTGAAATGATACCATTGCAGGGGGAAGTGACAGGAATGAGTCTTTTACCATAGATACAGCACATTTCTTCCCTTCTACTTTGGCGCAGGGCAATGCAGCAAGGTGACTTGCTGCGCTGCCCTGTGCCAAATCTGCATAAATATACCCTAAATTGTGTACCCTGGTCACTGCTAACTTGTCTTATTAATCCGAACCTAAGGATAAAATCTTTTAATTATCTTTTAGAAACAGTGATGGCATTAGCTCTGGCACAGGGGTAAATGTCCACCCATCCTGGCAACATACATACCAGCACAAGCACATTTATGTAGATGTATAACATTAACCTGGATGTGGACAAAGGAGCCCTGATTGTGAGGATATGCAGCAGGTTTGACATTAACCCCCTCGCCCTTTCCAACACCCTTTCCAATACTGAATGACAGGTAGTTTTAGAGCAAAATATTGAGTGTTAAATATCAAGTTACAGAAATAATAGAAAAAAAATATTGTGTTAAAGAAATATTGTGATGCGCAAATATTGTTGTCAAGAATATCATTTTTTCAGGTAAGGAATATTTCTTTTACAAATATTGTTGTTAATAATGTTTCAGTAATACAGTTGTAAAGAACCTTGTTTTTAATTATATTTGTGTTTCAGTTTACATATTAATTTTAAGCGTTACTAATGTTTCTATATTTGTAAATAATATTTTAAGCTATAGTGTGTAATTTTAATTGATTTAGCATTTTTTATTTAACTGCTAATAGTAATTTATAGTGTCATAGCAGGTTGCTAGGTTTGCAGGGGTATACGGTGGGAATGTATCATTAATTGTTAAATTTATCAATAAACATGTAAATAGTGTATTAATTATAGTTTTAAGTTATATATTACATGCAGGCTGCTCGGTTTGTAGGCGTATAGGTTGGGAAATTAATTAAGTAATCATTATTTTACAATTATTAATGCATTATTAATCATTTTATTGATTCATAATTATGTAAATTGTGTATTAATTATATATTGCAAGTTATATATTAGGTGTGGGCTACTGGGTTTGTAGGGGTATAGGATGGGAAGTTAACTAAGTAAGTAATTTATTGTTAAAAATGTATTTATTAATTATCTAAATCATGTAATAGTTTACATTTGTATGTTAAGTGCTGGTTATTGGGTCTTAGGGGTAAGGGTAGGAAGTAAATTAAGTAAAAGTTAAATAGCTATTCCTTTTTAATTTATTATACATTATTTCATTGATGATTAATTATGAGAATTGTGTAGTAATTATATTTTTCAAGTTATGTATTAGGTGGGGATATTTGGTTTAAAGGGACTTGTGGTTGGAAGTTATTTAAGTAATAATTAATTAACAATTAATTCCTAATTTCTTTAAACATATTTAATTAATAATTATGTAAATTCTGCTATACTTATTTATTTTAGTTATATTTTAAGTGTGGGCTTCTAGGTTTGTAGAGATATAGTTTGGGAAGTTAATTTAATAGTAATTATATAACATTTTCTTTTAGATTGATAATTAGTTATTATATTGTTTAATAATTCATGTAAATAAGTTCATAGTTTTTTTAAATATGTATGTATATTTTTGGTTTGGTTAGTTGTCAATGTTCATATTGAGTTTTCTATTTGTTATAAGTTCATAGGGTTAATCAAATATGTTATGCATTTGAAGTGAAATACTTTCCCTGCTGTTGCAAAGACGGGAGTGGGAATAGTTAAATTAACCCACATGGACTAAAGTGGCAATAGTAAATTTAACCCCACTGAAGTTTGACGCTTTCCCAACTGCTGCACGGACTGGAGTGGTAATAGTAAATGTAATCCCTCTGAAGTCCAACACTTTCCCAACTGTTGCACAGAGGTGAGTGGGAATGGGAAATGTAATCCTTCCGAAGTCCAACGGTTTTCCTACTGTTGAACAGACTGGAGTAGAGTTAGTAAATTTTACTCTGCCAGAGTCCAATGATTCCCCTGCTGCTGCACAGACTAATGAGGAAATAGTAAATGTAATCCTTCTGAAGTCTAACACTTTCCCTACTGTTTTTCAGACAGGAGTGGGAATAGTAAATTGTACCCCTTTGAAATCCAACGCTTTCCCTGCTGTTGCAAAGACTGGAGAAGGAATAGCAAATATTACCCCTCTGACAGCCAACACTTTCCCTACTGTTGTTCAGACGGGAGTGTGAATAGTAAATTTAACTCCTCTGAAGCCCAACGCTTTCCGCACTGTTGCAAAGACTGCAGTGGGAATAGTAAATCTAACCCATCCGAGGTCCAACAATTTTGCTAATGTTGCACAGACTGGAATGTAAATAGTACATTTTACCTCTCCAAAGTCTGATGTTTTCTTTACTGTTGCACAAACTGGAGTGGTAATAGTACATTTATTATTCCCAGACTTCAATACTTTTTTTAATGTTGTTTACATACATTTATATTATAATATTATTATTATTTCTTTGAGTAATTCTATATTATTTGTTTATATATGTAGATTTTCTTTAATTTTGATAATATCTTTAATAAATGTCTTTTTTGGAATTTATAGTTTGTTATATTTAATACATTTGGTAATTTATCTAATGTTTTGCAGTTAATTTGTTAATATGTTTTATGTTTAATATATATATATATATACACATATATGTGTGTGTATTTATATCTATTATAGATGTTTTTCACAGTAGTAGTAAATTAAAAAATAATCCAAAGAAATGATATAAAGTAAAAGATATATTTTTTAATTATAGTGTTACATTACATATATGTATATATAAACAAACATTTATGAGTGTGTGATTATATAAGCATATATTTATATATAGTATTAAATGTTATTTAAAAATATTGAATTTACATTATATTATTAATGCTATATGTTAAACTATTTAATATTTACTATTTTAAACTATATGTGTATTAAAAAGCAATATTGTTTATGTTTTGTCATAGATATCAGTGCAAAACAATATTTTTTTCGATATTTTTGTACTTACCATTCTAAGCACTTGCACACAATACTTTTGACACAATATTTCTGTACCTCAGTATTGTTGGTTCTGATATTCTGTCTGAGATCCTGACAGGCATGTGGCACAGGACAGGTGATATGTTAGGGCTATAGAAGAAAAGAAGAGCATATACCAGTGGGTTGCAGCGGCATGCATCATGCCATCCCAACCACCGTGGGCTTCTACATGGTACAACATAGCGTGGCTGGGGAGTAGACATTTCGGACAAAGTACATCTCCTACCGTGACAACAATTGTATGCACTGTTGCGACAATACATTGGCCACAAAAAAAATGTAAGTCATGCAAGCAACCATAGATAAACAGTAAATTCTGTTAGACTTTTACCTAACTTTTTTGTTGAATCTGTGCTCATTTTTCAGCCAGTTATGATGTTCAGGACTGGGCCATTCTGCACTCCTATTCCCCTTGAGAAACTTCTCCTTTACATCAGGCGCCTGGGGTCCTTGTGTGAATTCCAGTCAAGAGCTTCTGTGATTCTTTTCATAGACTCAGTTCCTGCCACAACAATGCACCATTAGAAATAAAAATACAATACATCATGTAGCCTAAAGTCCAACTAACATGTTCAGAGAAATGGCACACAGCAGAGCAAAGAGATCAAAAGACAATTGCAATTTTATTGCCATGGCTCTCGTAGAAAACAATCAGTTGGAGATATGCTCAAAAACACATGCTAAATCACCCTAGTAAATGTACATTTTCTCTCAGTACCTGTCAATGAAATATGATAATATAACAGAAACATGTTACTCTCAGGAGAAATGTATCTAGTGCGTAGATGTCAGGATCTTCCTCTCATGGAAGCATAGGACGGTCTAGAATTAAAGATATCATGTGTATCCACAATACTAACTCCATTCTTCCCACAAAATCCTGCTTATCTTGCCGGGTTTAAAAACAAGGTTACCATTCAAACAGACAGAGACATCAATAAATACATTTGTGATTACATATATGGTTACTAGCATTTTTTTTCAGGATGGTTATGATGTATGACTATATTCCACCGTCTTTTGGCATCTTTATCTGACTGATAGACTGAGCTTTACGTATGAAGATGTTGCTATCTTGGGTGATAGAGATTACGCATGATGTATTTGTAGAAAGATGTTGGCCATTCTCCTTGGGCTCCTAGAAATATAAATCCTCTAAAATAGCAGCCTTAATGGATGTCAAAGCAAGATAGTACGTTAGAAGGTGATACCATTCCTTAAGAAAGGTACAAATGATATTGGAGAGCAATTAAAAAACAGATATTGCCTGATCATTTCTTACAATTCATGCTTTGTTTTTTTATATTTTATTTGTCATTTTAGTTGTTCATGTAGTACAACAAATCTTCCATTAGAACAGAAGATATTAGCATTATTTATTTGGAAAATATGAATGGATATAACATTTATTGATTTTGTAAGGGTTTGGTGCTTGGGTCATTTTTCCATTTCACATGAATCATGAATTGAGTATTTATGTATTACCAAAATACATATGTGACCATATCAATATGCTACCTACTATCATTATGAGAAATACAAAGGGTATTATAACATGCAATGAACAAATTGGGTAGTCTCTTTATTGTATATAAGATAAAGTGAATTTTGTAATACGTAAAACACATTTGGTTTCTTTCTTTACTGCTGCTTATTTTTCATGAATCACAATCATTGCTAATGATTGTAATTGTAATTGTAAGTACATGTATACAGGTCTTACTACCCCTGGCAAGGCAATTAAAGCATTTTATGCCGAGCGTTACAGTGTTCCAAAACCTAACATTAGTAGTTAGGAAACTCTTATTGGTTATAGTTGCTTATTGAGATTAGTGTTATGCGGTCAAGCAGACCATTATATACCAGTTAGGTGTGATTATTAGTGGAAAAAGGGGATATGTGAGTTTATGAAGATGTCTGGGGGCGTTGATAAATGAGCTAATGGAGATTGGCTTCTGTGAGGTTGCAGAGGTATCACTCACCAGAAAAAGAGAGGTTTTGACTTTTGAATGTGGTTCAGGACAATTTGCAGAAATACATTAATTGAGATGAAGGCAAACATTCATGTGACTTAGAGATGTTTGTTCACTGAAGGAAAGTGGTATTAAAGGAAGGACAAAGCCATTTAAAAAGGAAAAGAAGAGGTGACCATCAGAAGTTATGAGTAAAGATCAGTTTTCATTTTTTTATGTTGGATTTTAGGAATATTGAGGATATTTGTGAGCACTCCATATGAGAATGCAAGATTGCAGAAAGAAACAACACTGTTTACATATGAGGAGAGTGCAATTTTGGGTACTTTGAAAGATGTTAAGGGGAGACAAACAGTCTGTCCACTGTTAATCTTCCACTAATCTACCAATTCCTTCCCTTTTGCAATTGGGTTACCACCGCCTTTAGGATGTCAGTAAAAATCAAAGGTTTGCAACCGGATTTTGATTGCAAAACATTGATACATAGTATACTTATTCAGTAATTGAAAAGAATGCCTACAACACACCCGTTCCAAATACAGAATCAGTATAATTTCTAAACATATAGATCGATTTAAAAGTACTTTTCCTAATTGCTAACTTCTTTTAGTACATAAGAAACATGTTAGGCATTCACAAACCCTCAGATTTATCAAATCAAAGGGTTTGCAAATGCTCTGTCTCTTTATCCTAACCACTAATCTCGGGCTGTAAGGACGAGAAGTAGGTAAGGGAACACATCAGCCCAGGTTCTGAAAGGTGTCACACAGTGCAGTGCAGCAGCTAAAAAAGCTGTGTCGTGCTGCGTGACAGGAGATGTATCTATCTGCGTTCACATAGATATGGCTCTCTCCTACCCTCTCCCTGGTGATGGCGCTGATTTCAGCTGCCGTGTGTCATGCACACACCTTAGCGCCATAGTGCTAGGGTGTGTGCGTGAGTCTAGCATAGGTTTTGTACAGGAAAGGTACCCTTCCTGTACAAAATCCTATGCCTAGACAAGTGGCAATGCTTTTCATACTCTGTATGTGTGCTGTACAGCACAGCCCACATGCAAAGTCGAAACAGCAGGTAGAAATTAAAACATTTCTCTGTTTAGCACTTACTTCAAAGGCATTCATTTTTGGTGCTAAACCCTTTCTTCTGATGTTTCAGAATAGGGTTTAGTGTCAAAAAGCATGGTGTACCACCCATGTAACGCCCCCTTGACGCAAAGTAATGCAAAGCAGCCTTTCACGCTGCTTTGTTTTTATTTTGCCACACAAGCCAGCACAAATACCTATTTGTGTTGGTTTGTGAATGCTAAAAAAAGTTTCGCGCCGGTTTAGCATTACAATAGCAATGCTAAACTGATGCTAAACCTTTGAGACTCTGGGCCATCATCTCTTTTGGCCAACTACCAAGCACAAAGCTGGGTTCAGGTTGATCTCAGTCTTGTGGCGAGTGACTTGTTCAAGTACCTATCTGCTCACTTCTCTGCTAACCTGGCCAAACACAAAGCTTACCTTCAAGTAAATCAAGAAGACAATAAGAAATGTAATAAAGTTCAATAAAGTGAAAAATAAAATTGTGCATTAATTAAAAAAAGATCTAAGAAGCTGTATATACATGAACACATTAATAAATTATGCCAGGCTTCATTGAACCAAGCAGTGATGAGAGGTACATGGACAAGAATACAGACATGATCGAGGTGCATGTTAAATTGACAAAAATAGTTCTAGTTGTTGAAGGAAAACATTTGTCTTTAAAATGAAGAATATTGTCAGATCTTGTTTTGCAGATAGTGGGTTAAAGCACACATGTACTTTACAGCCTTCCAGGTATTGTATTTGACTGAAAATCCAGATTAATCTTGAACTATGACATAAGCATATTCTTCCGAAATCCCCTCAACAAATTTCTTAGGGTGTCATTGAGAGGTGGATAAATGTCACAGCTGCCCTCCTCTTGCCCTTCCTGCATTATTTAGAGTTGTGCAGAAAGTAGTTTTTCTGATGGCAGAGATGCCTGTTGATCCAGTATCAGGAATACTCTTGCAGCAGACCCAGCTCCTGGCAAAACTGTCCAAAGTTCTAAATATTAACCTGCAAATATCTGCAACCCTCTATTTGAAATTCAGAAACTTGAAACGAAATCTGGGTCACTCAAGGTCTCTAGGAGATTTGGGCATGAATCGGTAAAGTTCATGAATTAAAAGGTACATGAGAACTTTCTGTGAGTTGTATATTAAAGGGCCTGCTACTCCCGAAGAGGAAAAATGTAATTCGGACGTTGATGGCCCAAGGGCGAATGGACCTTCAAAGGTTTCTGCCAGTGAGGCGAGTGAGGTCACCGGCAGCTCCGCTGGTAAAAACCTGTTCCTTGATCTGACTCAAGCAATGAGGAGATCATACTTCAAGAGGGGCCACAATCTGTGCACAGACCACTCGCTAAGCAAATCTGAGCACTCATGATAATTAAAATCATGTTAAAATCATGCTCGCTGATAAAAACACCATCTACAGTAAATGGTGAAAAACTAGCAGATAACCTATAGCAGATGTGTTTTCCAGGACTGTTTTATAAATGTAGTAAGTGTGATGTGCTGGCATTACAGACACAGGTACATAAAGCAACAAAGACAAGTCAATTTATGTACTTTATTTATACCATTATGTTTAGCGGTAAGAAAACACAACATCCATCTAAGCATCTGAAACCACAGCAACAGCATTCTCCATGAGATGGTTACATGGTTCGAGATACTTCTGACCTCAGTCTAAAGTGTACTTCGCTTAATATGTAGCAGGTAACTTGTCAATTTTTCCATTGATCAATGCCGTGATCAAAGTCTTGATGATTTCCACTGGGAGGATTACAGTGTGTGCTGTGTGTGCCATTGCAGGATGTTCTCCAGCACTCTCCATTTTTTCAATATCTGAAGAAGGATCATTCACAAAACATCACATCTCCTACATTTCTAAAACAATCTTGAAACGCGCATCTGCTCTGCATTATCAGATGGTACTCAATCACTGACTGCAGATAGTTTGTTCATCAGAGAAAGGAGATTCTATATCATTTGAACTGACACATATGTTCAGATCTAGTTAGTGGGTGGCTTGTACACAGATCATGGTGCCTCTTGAAGTATGGTTCACTTCGCCTGAGGGAATCTCCTACACCATCAATCTCTTGACATGCGTGACCTCCAGCAGTGTCTCGACTAAAGTGGTATACTTCCTAGCGTTATTACTGTTGCACCAGAACCATGTCTATGTATGTTATCCTTTTAATAGGATCTTTCCCAGGTCCATTTATTGGTTGTGTCTATCCTTGTTGTAGAGTACTAGCACTGGAGTACTGAGAAAGGGATCACAATTTAAAGAGTTGATTGTAATTCTTGAAGTTTCTAAGTACTGGCTATTCTTTCTCTGAAAATCCTAGTGACACAACCGGCCCAACAATAAGATGATATATTGAGAAGAGCACAGAAAGTCAAGGAAAGTTTGTCCAGTGGATCACCCTCACAAGGACATGAGACAGCATCAAGAAGCTTTGTTTTCTCAGTAAATTAGCCATCAGTTATATCTGTCAAAAGGGTGACAGAACTACACACATTCTCAAGTATCTGCTAGACATTATTGACACCATCAAGCTTCATATTGAGGAAGCAGGTGACATAGCATACTTTTAACACACACTGCAGGCTAGGCTTACTGAGAATGCTAGGTCTAAAGGCCTTTTCTGCTCATTGTAAACACGATATTGCCGTGCCTCAGCACATTGCTACATTTGACAGCCTGAACCAAGCTCAACCAAGAAGCCCGACTATCAGACTGAAAGGGAGACTATGACTGTATTCTGGACTTCAGAATATTTTAATCGGTTCACATGTGGAAAGATTTGTAAGGTTCATGATCCTCAAGCACTGATAAACATTTTTGGGGAATATCTAGCCTCTTTTAAGAGTGGTGTGGTGTGAATCGTAAGCTAGAAACCAAGAGCAGTCAAGTGGAGTCCCACAGTGAATATACTACATGGGATCTATCCACAGTGGCAGAGCAAGGTTGTCATGGGCCCAAGTGCAAGCAATGAAAATAGTCCACAAGCTATTATTTACTTAATAAAATGCAACAATAATCATGTGTTCATCAGTCCCTCAGGCCCCTGGGCCTCTGTGCCGTTGCACCTGCTGCACTGCTGGTAGCTCTGCTGCTGACCTCCCGGGAGGGACTGAAGCCCATTGACCCAGGAAGCTTTGTTGAGGAATTAGAGTGTATACCATTTGAACTCCACCCAACTGCAAGGATCAGTCTTTGAAGGTGCAATTAAGACTGCTAGGGTAAAAATTAGTTCCATACTTAGGACTGCAGTCCTCGTGAAACCTACAATCCCATTGGCCACAAGGAAACATTTAACATTTATAAAGAATTGCATAGTCCAGATGGTGTCACTAAGTACTCTGACTAGCATCAGGATCAAGGGAGTAGCCAGAAAGGGAAAATACCCCCACTTTGATTCGCACCTTGAATACCACCGGGTGAGTGAAGTGTAAAAGCCCTATCCACTCTGAATGAGATTCCTTCATCTCACCCTCTATCCATTTATCTCTCCATCCTTTAAACCATATATGGATCTATTCATCCATCCTTCTATCGTTCCACTTACAATTTCAGCCATTCATCAATCCTTTTCCCATTCATACATCCTTTTTTCATTCCTACATAATTTCACTCTCCTTTCATCAATTCATCCATTTATCTAAACATCCATCCAACCACACATTAATCCAGCCTTTTATCAGCCGAGCCATTCTTTCTTCCATGCAACCTTTGCAATCCAATGCAATCCATCAGTCTTTTCACCCTTGCATTAATCGTTTCATGCTTTTGGCCCTTCCTTATTGTCACTGTTTCTTTCTTATTTTCATATGTGCTTCATTTCACTCCTCCTTCAAATTCTCTCTCTCACACTCTCAGTAGCCAGGATATTGTGGGCCCAAGTTCTAAGAAGGACGTGGGCCCCCAACTATGATTTGAATGATAAAATACAGCAGTAAACATGTTTAAATGGGCCCCTCGAACTCTTGGCCCAGGTGCCACTGCACCTTCTGCACCAATTGAAACAATGCTCCTGCAAACCATTTCTTTCTCTCATCTTGTGGGCATCTTTTACTGTGACTGGCTTCGCATCTGCTATGATTTTCCTTTTCTTCATTTTTTAAAAACATTCTCTACAGAGCTACAGTCAAAACAGGCTCATAAATAATTATGTGTCAACATCATCCCTGCTTAAGCTTTGAATGCTGGGAGTTGACAACAACACTGATCAGGTTCCTGGTGTATTTGGAGTGCCTCATTCATAAAGCGATGGATGTAGTTTGGGACAGTAGGGTGATTCGGAGTGATATTGGAGGTGCAGACATGCTAGAAAGGCTGCTTTCACCCAGACAGACAGCCAAGGAACTAAGTAGACTTGAGCGAGTGGCAAAACTCGTTTGGCTCCGCTGTATGCAATCAAGCCATGCACCGCCTCTATACATGCACCAGCTTCCCCTCCATTGCATGCCTGCTCTAAAGAGTGCTTGGGGAACCCATGAATCCTTACCCTGACGAGAGGCCTGGCTTGTCAGACTGAGGGACCTGTACAGCAACAGTGCTCAGCTCTCTTTTCAAGGGCTGTAGGAACTCTACAAACTGGGAGCTGGCCTGTTTCTGGCACACAATGAGATTGTGGCAGCAATCGGTAACACCTGGGCAACAGGTCAGACTGAGCCACCATTACACTTGGGCTTGCACTGCCTCTTGACACATGGTTTGAGCCAATGGGCAATCTGGGAGACATGTGCGGCCCTCCAGGGGGGATGCATGGACCTCCTTACTCAGAGCAAGCCTAAATGGATGATTGCCTTGGCGCAGAATTGACCACTAAGCAATGGACCATGGCCCTGGAGCGGGTGAAGTGAGTTTTGTGTAATGCTTGTCTAAAAGTCACACAATATCATTATTTGCACCAAACCTTTTTCACACCATACCACCTACACAAAATGTTTCCGGCAACAGCTCTGGAATGCCCAAGGTGTGGTCATGTGGGACTGCCCACTGCTGAAGTGGAAGTGGATTGAGGTAATGGTACATATATTGACAGTGGTTGATGTCCACTTGATACTAGATCCACTCCTCTGTCTATTAGGGATCACAAAATGCCCCAAACATACCAAACACTCCCTAAAAGCTGTTGATTTAGCACTGATCCTTCTTAAGTGCTCAATTTGCATGGCCTGGAAAGCTTCTCACCCACCCAAGATAAAGTGCTGACTTCAGGTTACTCACAAAAGGGCCATGGCAGAGGCAGACGCCATGATCCACAATCGCAAGTTGTGGGGTGGGGAATGGGTCACTATGACATGGGATACCTATAGTCTCAGGTTGTTTTATAGCTTAAACCCTCCCTCACGCTTATGGACCTGCTCTTCGAGCACACCATCCACTCACATACACTTACTACTCATGCCTTACTGGGTGATCATGTACCCTTCGGAATGGCCTCTGCAGAGGTCGGCTCCTTCACCCTTCCCACCCCGACAGGCTTGCCCACCAATGTACACGATGGCTAGTCATACAACAGGCTCCTGCCACTGATGTCCTCGAATTCCCATGGCAGCACCAGCCAAGGGTATTAAAAGTTCATTTTATGTTAAGTTGTGCATGTTGATCACTCCTCTACAGAAAGGTGCACCCCCTGGAACTATTGTCAGTGCAAAGATGCAGAGAGGCACTTGCCCCTCCAATCTGTGATTTGCATTTATCACTGTATCCTGTGTATTCTGTAGACTCTGTTGACCTACTGCCAATCGGCATTGGCAATATAAATGTTTGTGCCCTTTCTGTTTTTATTGCATGTGCAAAGATGCAAACTGAATATTTTAGATTTTTATGATATACAGTAGCAAGTGACTACGTCCCGCTTAATATTCATGTCTTGCCTACATGCATGTATATTCCTTTGAAAAAGTTTAATAAATAGTATTTTTTTTTAATGGATGTAGTTTGGCCAGTGTGGGAAATGTTGGATGTGCCACAAAAGGTTCCTGCTTCAAACATTAGGTTAATTAGGTGTTAGGCACAGTGTGCGGTGGAGTCATGGTACATACCACTTGATCCGTGGCCAGTATTCTGTGTTTGAAACTGGCATCCCTAAATGCACTCAGTCAGGTTACATGCCTTGTAATGTTTGCCCAAACCCCATATAAACTATAAAACAACTAGGTCATAGGTTGTGTAGTGTCCACCCAATATCAACAGAAGCACTACCCTTGGAGACATTGCTCAGTGACCAGGATATATAACTAGTGGCATCCACCCAGAAAGTATATAGACACAAATCGGGCAGCATGCAGCGGCATGGGGGACATCCAGTATTTTCTCCTTTCCGGGAGTCAGAAGAAAGTGCAAGTTGGGATAGAGACCAAAGGGAGATGTTAAGAGCCGAGGGAAGGTCTAGTCAGGTAGCAAGCAAAGTGCACCCCACTTGGCCTGTAAGGCCAGAAAGTTTGGCTACAGAGCCTGTGGAAGGGAAGGAACTCTTACATTGCAAGCAATTACTGAATCATGGTGTGTGCAGATATTTGTTTTTAAACTAAACACACTGGGAGCAATCTTCTCAATTGAGTACTGCCTACAAACACAAACCATCAGTGAACCTTCTGGCCATAAGCCAGTGGCATTGAAGAATGCCCACTTGGCTCTCTTGAAAAGATCACCCAGACACCACAGTTTTACTGAAAACCCATATCTCCTGTACTTTGTCAGAACTTAAGAGACTATAGAGGCACCTTACACAGCTCCATGGATCAGCTTCTTGCAGAGCTGAACTTCGGAAGGAAATTAAGAACTCATCTTCCATGAGCGAAAGGATGTCTACTGCCAGCCGGCCCTGAAGTGTAGAGGTATGACCATTATCAGGAGGACAAGATAAAATTATGTGCCAATAGGGGGAGAAAAGAGTGAGTTTAGTTTTCATAGGCCAGGAAGAACTGACTTCAGTGAGAAAAAAAAACAAAGTTCAATATCAACTCCTTATTTAACCTCCAGCCTCATCTATTCACTGGGATTGATGACTTCATGATCACTGCTTTGGGATATGTACAGTTTCTTTCATGACAGTCCACATTTTCTGTATATTTAAAGGAGCCCTTTTTAAGGTGCCTCCTGCCAATGAGAGTAATAGTAATACCTGGGAGGTGCTGATCACTGTTGATCATTTCTCACCAAAAGCAATTAGCTCCAAACTGTCATCCTCAGTCACCCACTCTGAGGAGCGCAGGCCTTACAACCTGGCAACAGCATGAAGCTTCTTGAGCAGGCCTTCATGCCCCCGTAGACCCAATCCCCCAGGCATTATTTTTATAATGGGAGGGTTTTTAAATACAAATTAAAGTAAGATATAATTACAAATCCTTCCTAACTATAACGTCACTTTAACCTTTTATTTTTTCAGTGAATATATACATATATATTTTGTTTTTACCTTCATGGTAGCCTGGGGTCTGGTATAATATTTCACCTCCCACTGGCGCTGTTTTGAATGTCAGTCGTTATGGTCTGCCTTACACTTTAGTATTTTTTAGTACTAGACGTTGTTAGTAGTATATATGATGCGTCTTTTTGCGTATGTTGTGGATTTTTCTCGGAGCAGCTGGACGAGGAGTACGTGCCAAGAATACAGATAAAACATTATTTTGTACCTCAAGCATGGCTCATCTGTCTGGGCGGATGCTCTCCTCTCTTCTTAGGTATAATACCGAGGAGTATCTCATGGCTTGGATCAAAAGGAAGAATGGAGCACACTATCGTTGATTTACTTACAGTAATGATTAACACCCTGAGTCCTTTGATTCTATTTAAATTTCAATAGACAACCATGGTACAATTTGAATACATAATAAATTCTAAATTATAGGCTACACTATTTGAAATTCACATTTAATACAAACAGAAACACACCTATACAAATAAGACTAATAATCAAAATAACAACAGAAAATTGAAGAGATAAATAACACCAATTTGACACAACTCGTCTGTAAAGTCCATAACATTGAACTCCAGAGATTTAAGAATCAAAGAACACCCAAGTCCAAATAGTCCGTGACAAGGGTGTATGTTGTCCCATATGTTGACTTGAAGCAATGCAGTTTCTTAATGTCCAATGCAAAATAATTCGCTGCAGAATCCGAACCAAGTTCAGCCGACACGTGTTTCGTCCCTGAAAGGGACTTTCTCAAGGCTCGTCCCTTCGCATTTGATATGAACTTTTCAAAATCTGTTTATCCAGTAGGGTACTGTGGTGCTACACATCTTGTCGCTCCTGATTTTTGGCTCTCTTTCTCTGCAGTGGAATTTCTTTGGGATTCTTTATTCTGGAAACCTTTCACAGAGCAGCTGCTCAAACCTGATTTCAGGGTGGTTTCAGTGCCTTGCATCTCAACAAGAGCTCTCTCTGGTTTCGGGTCCCCAGAGACTGTCCTCACCGCTCAGGCATCTTACTCTCTCAGCTGTCGCCACTTCGCGGAAGTGGCGACAGCTGAGAGAGTAAGATGGTTTCCAGAATAAAGAATCCCAAAGAAATTCCACTGCAGAGAAAGAGAGCCAAAAATCAGGAGCGACAAGATGTGTAGCACCACAGTACCCTACTGGATAAACAGATTTTGAAAAGTTCATATCAAATGCGAAGGGACGTGCCTTGAGAAAGTCCCTTTCAGGGACGAAACACGTGTCGGCTGAACTTGGTTCGGATTCTGCAGCGAATTATTTTGCATTGGACATTAAGAAACTGCATTGCTTCAAGTCAACATATGGGACAACATACACCCTTGTCACGGACTATTTGGACTTGGGTGTTCTTTGATTCTTAAATCTCTGGAGTTCAATGTTATGGACTTTACAGACGAGTTGTGTCAAATTGGTGTTATTTATCTCTTCAATTTTCTGTTGTTATTTTGATTATTAGTCTTATTTGTATAGGTGTGTTTCTGTTTGTATTAAATGTGAATTTCAAATAGTGTAGCCTATAATTTAGAATTTATTATGTATTCAAATTGTACCATAGTTGTCTATTGAAATTTAAATAGAATCAAAGGACTCAGGGTGTTAATCATTACTGTAAGTAAATCAACGATAGTGTGCTCCATTCTTCCTTTTGATTATAGCTTGATGGTGCAAGTTTCTTGCCCCGTAATACATGTTGGACAACGGACATGTTTAGGATGTACTGAGCACCTGTGTTTACACTCTATATCAAAGGAAAGTGCGGCCTTTCTGTGGGGTTTTCTGTTGTCAATGGTTTTGGTCTAATGAAATATATCTCATGGCTTGGACCGGGAGATAATTCGGTTTCTGTCTGAACTGGGAACATAATCGAGTATAAATAATATGAAAAATTATTCCGAAAAGCATTTTTAAAAGATTTTTTATTTTAGAAGTGATGAAGAAATGGGTGTTGTAAGGGGCTTGCAGAGATGGATGGAATATATATATTTTTTAATGTTTTATTTCTTTCCAGGGCAATCTTTCTGTCCCATTATGAAAAACGGAGGCATGTGTTTGTGTCTTAAAAGATCAGCCCTTTTAATCTTTGTATATGATGTCTGGATTCTGGCTTGGACATCTTGATGAAGCACGTGCCATGATAATGCTGTAGGTCGGAAACGTCAAATTATTTCTTCATTTAATTGCCATCAAGTAGGGATGAAGGTCCTGACTTAACTTGAAAATAATATATTTATTGTGAGGTGGGTGGAGATGCTTTCAATATCACACAATTCAAGAAACTGTTCTTTGCATGTTGCTTTCCACACACATTTAGAATCTGCACATTCTCTCTGAGACCTTACTCCAAAATAGGCCAAAAGCTTCCCATGTTTGTTTCCAACTTTAGAGGCCACAGAAAACATAAAATCGGTCTTAAGGAGATTGTGCGATGGAATGGAGAAACAGTCATTTTCAACTTTGACACAACATACAGATACTTCGTACTTTAATCTTTAAAACACTTCTTTTCTGAAAATAGTACACTTAAAATGCTTTCCTTAAAACTCCCAACTTGATCCAGGCTGATTTGTGGAGTAAACTATTGGAGCCAACAGAAATTACAGCGTTTACCTAATGCGAAAATATGAAAAATATAGGGGCATAGTTACAAGAAAGTGGCACATCAGCTACGATGTGCCACTTTTCTTGTGCCTCCCCCTGCATCCACTTAACATCACCATGGTAGCGCCATATTTACAATACGGCATACATTAGTCCAGAATCACAGGATGGTGAGTCGGCATTCTGACTCGAACCTAGCGCCGGATTTACAAGGTCCTATCGCCACCAGAGCGTCACTTTTTGTGACGCTCCAGGGATGTAATGCCCTGTGCCATATTTACAAATTGGATTTAAGCCAGTTTTTGTGGCTTAACGCCACCTTGTAAATACAGCCCCTTCAAACGCAGCCCTTTGTGTGGAAGGGGTGTTGCAATGGGTGTTGCTGTGGGTGTGCCACACCAACACCCACTGCATTTTGATGCTGCCTCAGATTTACGATATTTCGTAAACCTGAGGCAGTGCCAAAATCTAACGCCACCCCAGGGGTGACATTAGAGTGGTGCAACAAGGGGAAATGCTTTCATTTCTCCTCGTTTTTTGCTCTTTCTACGTGTGCTGCGTTCTGCAGCACACATAGAAAGGGCAAATCACCAATCAATCTCCCCACAACCATGCCATGGGGCAAGGATGGCTGCATTGGCGCTCTGCAGCAAGTTTAGCGCTGGCGCAAGGGGATAGACAGGGGTGCGCCGTATAATATTAAATATGGCAGATTCCTGCGTTTTGAAAATGACAGAGTGCAGCACTTCCAAATTTGGTTCAGCACTGCACTCTGTCATTTTCTAGTAAATCTGGGCCCTAGTTCCACACTTCCAAAGCCAGCAGCTCTGGCTGTTAGACAGCCTTCTCGTTATATTTTCAAAGATACCCGGTCTGCTTACTCACCTTTTTTCAGATTACCCTATAAAGTGCAGATTGTCATTTTCCCCTAGGACAACAACATGTACCGGGGATTAACTTTTACTTCAGTTTTTGAGGCCATCCTTTCTTTGTATTTGTACATCATTTTGTCCCACGATGGCAGACATAAGGATTTCATGTTATGAATTGGGTGGTTTTCATATGAATGATTTTTGCTTGATAATTTAGTTTGCCATTTTCCCAGGTCACTCAGGGATTGTTTGGCCACAACTGTGGTCGTTGAGGTCATTTCCCTATGGTGTCCTGGGGTTTATCCTACTATGGCTCTGCAAATTGAACCAAGTATAACCTTTCTGCACTTGAATCTCAGGGTAGTGAGAGTGAGCAGTTACGTGATTCTCAGAGAGGTTGTGTACAGGACAAGTGTTCTCAACTCAGTAGTCAGTGAGAGACACAATAACGTATTGTCCAGCCTAGTGCTTATGTTGTAGTTAAAGAAAGTACTTTCTCACAGCAAAAACAAAATACTACACATATGAGTAGGGTTATTATTATAGGGGTGCAAACTCACTTACAAGTTTTAATAAAGTGCTACACCACTAACATAATCTCTCTACGCTTTATGATGTTTCCCCAGCCCAAACAGTAACTTATAGAAATGTTACTGGGATAGGCACTGATTAGTCACAGATGCAGATCACTAACAGTTATCTCCGTGAATTGGTTGCATGTCTGCTCAATAGTTCGTTATGCCAAAAGAGTTTGCACTAGCAAAGTTTAGCATTTTAATTGCAGGTTCACCTTTCAACAGTCATTCAGTCTTTGAGAGTTCATTGGCAGTGTTACCTGCTCAACAGAGATGTGGGTTGGGCAGCACTGAGTGGTGTGGTTGGCAATCTCACAACTTTGGCATGCTCTCTGGTGATGTAAAACCATGGGTAGTGGTTTTGTTTATCACTTGACCGCCAGGAATTCTTAGTGGATGCTCATCTTTGCCAGTTGTGGCTTTCAGCTGAGAGCAGACAGGGGCTTGTTTTCTGCTGTTCCACCTCCAGTCTGGAGACTTGAGCTTCGGTAGCAATGATGGCTCCTTACTGTTTTAAACGAAGTTAGGCAGCAGTAGCACCAGCTCTTCAGGCGTGGTGCAGGAGTGCTGAACAGCATGGTATTGTTCTGCCTTTTTTATACAGTTTGCTACTGTAACTGCACTGGGAGAACAGGAGATCCCTGACAATTCGAGTTGACACTGACTTTGCTGCCCCTGGCCATCATATAAACACCAAGAACATGCTGGGCTTCTCCTGGACAGGCACTCTCCTTCCTTCCTTGAGCAGGCAATCAGGCTCTTAAGTGGTAGACAGACCCTCAGGTTGTCCAGCAAGTGGCACGGATGTCATGTGATGTGACCTCATCTCATCTCTGACTGTCCTTCATACTGAAACTAAACCGGTCACACAGAAGCCCTTTGAGCACACTGTGGAAGACTCCCTTCCTTGGTCAATAAGAACTTGAAAGTTAAAGAAAGTGTGGTGGTTTGGGTCCCAATTTACACTCATTTTCTAGAGTCCATCTAAGGTCCTGGAACTGGTTTGGGATTGTTCCTTTTGAAATGTTACAACTCTGCACTTGGCTGTAATCAGCCTAAATGAAGTAACAATCAGGGTCTGAAAAAAGAAACTTCCCTGCCTGTAACAACAGAATTTGCTGACTGCTAACTCACCAGCCTCTCTCATGCCGGCCTCCAAATGGTAGAGGTCATTAAAATCTATTGAGCAACCTCTTTATAAAGATCCTCATATAATTTCTATGGGTAGATTCCCTCACTTCAGTGTCTGGGTCTCAACCCTCCTCCTACAGGAGTGCAAGCAACGCACTTCATCTGTCAGAGGGACCTGTATTCATCGTCCATCTTGTGCCATGCTAAACCATGGGCAATCCAGAATGCATCCCACTAATCTCAGCAAATTTACAACACTGCAAACAGTCTCACTGTTCTGTGTATGCCACACAGATACAACGTACACACATACTGAATATGCAAACAGTATGTCTATCTGAGTGTCTGTTTGCCACAATAAATTGGGAACTCTACCCAAGTGGGGCTGGCAGCCAATTCTCATTTCTGACACAGAAAGAGTGTCTCTCCAGGGTTATTAATTTAAAACAATCAGTATGCTGCCACTATCACTTAAAGACAACAACCCAGGGCATGGACAGCAGCCCCATGTTGACTAAGAGAGTATGCATGGATTGCCACTCCAGGTCACATAACTAGTTCTGACTCTAACATGGGCCGGCCAGAATCATCTCAGAGCCTACACTAACACAAAACATTAATTTCAATGATATTTCTGGTCTGTTCCTTACAAAGCAGTCTGCTATTCTTGAATGTCACTGGACACTCTCTACACTTGTCATTGAGTTGAGGCAGTGCCACTCCAGCTCCTTTGTCAGATGTGCTAGTTTACATGATGAAGGACTGATTGACACTCTGTAGTCCAAACCACACTTCTTTCTTAGGCTGTTTCTTGGAGGCCAGGGCTGTTAAGGGCACAATTATGGACTCATAGCTGACCACAAAATTCCTGTAATATCCAGTAACTCCTGGAAAGGCTCCCGCTGGGGCTGGTGTAGTGAGCACTTCTCACTCTAACACATATTGCATCTTCACGTCCAATAGGCAGACCTTCACTTTGCCTGCCTGATGCCCAAGGTAGACTACAGAGGACTACCCCAGCTGGCACTAGGTTCCTTTGATGGTCAGTTTTTCCCCCTGTGCCATAATCAGCTCAGGTGGTCCTACCATCTTAAGCTAAATATAGATTGCTTAATATGACAATGTCATCAATGTTGGTGAAACAGAAACTCTTCAAGCCCTAATCCCTGAAATGGTACAAGCCCTCTAGTGACAAGAATCTAGTCATCTCCTTGGCATCAAGCACAAATGAGGTCTGTCAATAGCCATTGGTCAGATGAAAGGTGCTGAAGATAATGGCACGACTCAAACAATCCACCTGCTCATCAGCTCGGGGAATTGGGTGTGCATCAGTCATGTTCACTTCATTCAGGGCCCTGTAGTCCACACAAAATGACAGGTCATTGGATTGGTGCTTGAATACCACCACTACTGGTCTGGCCAAGGACTATAGGAATGCTCACTCACTCAGAAGTCCAACATTTTAGCATCCATCTGCTTTGCTCAATCTTTAAACCATTTTGTCATGCTATAGGCCTTGCTTTACACTGGCACGCTAACACCTGCATCTATGTCATTCATGTACACAGACAAGTATCAACCCTGGAGTTAGAGAAAAGAGATAGGAAAGTTATACCAGTACCCCTCTACATTTTTTCTTGCTGTTTAGGAGTCAGTTTAGCGGCAAGTTAAGTCCCATCTAGAAAATCATCCTTCTCATCACTGTAGAATAGGTCAGGGAGTGGTACCTCACAATAAAATCTCTCTGGAGATATGGCTATAGCCAGTTCACATAGAACTCCCTTCTTTGTTCGTATGTGGTTCCTGTCTCTACTAAGTAGTTCACCTTAAAAACTGTCTATGCTACTGTGTATTCCCACAACACTTATATTGTCTGAAGCTCTAGATCAAATAGGCTTCAGCACCAACACCCGTGACCCTCCTAGTACACACCCACTACTTAGAAAGTCTCAAGAGGCTTTCTGGCTATACTACTCTTTTATCAGTTACTGGCTTAGCTGATTGTTTTTCTTCACCTCACAGATGTACTGTGCCACCAACTTCCCAAAGTCATTCCCATAGTCGATCAATCACATTCATATGGGATGACTCAGAAGTTCCTTACAAATCATTTCTGGCATACCATCCACAGACCAATTGATTGGTGGAGCAATGTAACAAGTCTCATGAAAGCATGATGGGAACTCTAGAACACATCTTCATGAGAAAGTGGGATCTTCTCCTGTCATGCCTTTTATTGATCAACAGGGATATTCCAGAGGAAGGAATAGGTTTCTGGCCTTTTGAACTTCTGTTAGGGTACCCAGTGTGTCACCTATCCACCTTAAAAACCTTAATTAGAGAACACACCCAAAGTAATGAGTCATTAACTACCCTTAAAATTGAGTTGAAGAAATATCTTGGGGAAACTATGGAAAGCCAATTTGGGCACACAATAAGGGTGTGTCTGGAGAACACTTCTGATGCTAAGTGGGTAAAGATCCTGAGGGTACACCACTCTGTACCTTGGTTCCTATCATGGTGCCATCCCCAGAGTCTATCTCAGCTTCTATACTACAACCCAGTTGCTCTAACTGGTCTTGAGCAACTCTCTCAAGGATCTCGCTATGCTTTTTCCTGTGAGCATTCTAACCTCTCTCCAAACACAGATCTCTTAACTGATGTAAGGACAAGGCATCAAGGTCTACTCCCACCAAACGTGTACCTGTCATTTCAATGTGCTGGTAGTGCTGTGCTTATGTTAAATTTAAGTTAAATGTATTGTTCTGCCCAAGACAGTTAAAATTGGAATTTGCAGACCTCAACGTCAATACGGGCAATTGAGGTACTCCATGTCATGCCCAGTGGATACCAAGCCTGTGTCACTACAATCAAGGAGCATCTTCTCAAGTTTGAAATACTTCACCTTAACATAAATAATTCTGTAAGTACTTGCAAAGGTAGCCATGGTTAATGTCGAAAGAGAGGAATGTGTGTCTGGGGCAGGTTTGCCCATAACAAGAGATACTCTTCGCTTAAAGAGTAAAGTGTCACAGTATGGAGGACAATGCTGAGGGTTCCTGAACCTTATACCCCTGTTCGTTCAAATTGTTACATTGTGGAAATAATATTCCTAATTACTCTAAAGTTTCAGTTGTCAATAATATGTCCAAATTCATGGTATCGCTGGCTGAGAGACTCTACTAGCTATTGTAATTTCCGCTTGGCCTCGGACATCATTGAGAACAGATATAGCTCGGATCAGCCAAGATAGGTACGTTTTCCTATGCACTATTTCCTGTTATCTATGTGGTGCTCTGCCTAGTTGGGACTAGTGGGTTAGTGCAGTTTCGTGAGCACCTGCTGCTGAGTCAGCCTGAGACCTGTTAGTTGTAGGAATGGCTCCCCAGTAGATCCTGTCTAGCTTTCATACTTGCACAAGTCCTGTTGACTTGGTTTGATGTTATTGATGCTTCTATTGACAGAACGTTTGAGCTGCAAAGAGCTGGTATAAGGACTTACAAATGCTGTATTCCCAACCATATATGGTCTTGTTCTTTTTCCAGATAATTCTTAGTTTTGTATAATGATGAGATGTATTTTTAGCTGTGATGTTGAGGACCTATAAAAGGTCCTTTTATCCTGTGCTTGTGTAATTGGATAGCAAAATACACTGGCCCTGAATTTATAAACACTAGTGCCACATTAGTGTCATTTTCTTACGCTAATGTGGTGTTAGGCTTCGAAAATCGCTGCGCCATATTTACAAAGTGACACAATGCATGCATTGTGCCACTTTTTAACCCTTTGCGCCACATTATGCATGCACCATGTGTTATGCATGCAAAAGGGGCGTTCCCCCATTAGGGGGATCGCAAAAATGGCGCAGTTAGATTCCACTGTGTCATTTTGTGCTGCTATTTTTAACGCCTGCTCAGAGCAGGCATTAAAAGGGAGCACACCATTGGTTACAATGGGCCCCTATGTAATGTTCAGGGTTAGCGTCCAAAATATTGGCGCTGACCCTGAATAGTACATCAACAGCGTCAACAAGTTTGACGGTATTGCCCTCTACCCTATGTTATGGTGCACAGTATTTTAAATACGACGCACACATGGTTGGGGTAAGGGGGCGCAAGAAATGTGGCGCTGCCCCACTATCCCTTATCTATGGGAAAGAGTCTTTCCTTGGTTCCTGAGGATAGTGGTTCACCTATGAGACTTTTTAGTGCCAGCACCTTAGGAATTGTTGCTCTAGGAATTGTTGCTTCAGGAACCATATGTGTTCTGATATGCCCTTTTGTCTCTGCAGGTGTTGGTTTTGGGCTTATGGGTCTTACAGGCATTTGTGTCTATTGGTACTACCGCCACCTGTGGGTTCACAGTTTCATGATATCAAAATGTGGTCTCTCAGTGGCCATTAATATGATAGTTAATTGAACAGTTGTTTTCTTCTCTAGTGTCTAGCAGTCTGTGCTCCACTGTTTAATTTGTAAATAAAAATGTGCCGGTGCCCAAACCCCTCCCCATAAACAGTCGGCTGCTGCATTTAAATGTCTGAGCACGGAATACAGAAGCAGCGTAATCCTGAAGCCATCTCGGGCCTCTTCAATCCATTTAAAGCCACTCCCTGCCCCTTCAGCTCACTCTTGCAGCTTTCCGCTTTCTACCTTTGTGACGCTCTTTTGTTTTTCTCTGCCTCAGTCTCTCCCATATGCGTCTTTTGCTTGCAGTAAATGCGTGAGGCAGAAGAATATGCGTTGGCCCTCAAAAATAAGTGCCGGTGCTCAGCACCGGAACCAAACAAGCACAAATTAAGCACTGCTGTGCTCCCATGTGTCAAGGGTTTTACAAGCCTTGTGGACAACTGCCAACCGTCTGACACAGAGTACTGCTTGGTGTGTCCTTAAAATCGATAGACTGGAATAAGGAAGACAAACTGAAAATGATCCAATTGCATACAGGCAATGGTCGGTTGTCTATGGTTTATCCCATTCCTCCCTCCGGTTATTCTGCCCTAGACCACTGAGTTACTGCTTGGTTATCACAAACATGATTTCCAGGTGAAACGCCAGGTATTTATGTCCCGTGTTCTGTTTAGTTGACTGGGCTCAGTTTAATATTTTATGTCCCGTGTTCAGTTTAATAGACTGGGCTCAGTTTAATATCTTCAGTCAGTCGCTTGCTTTGCTTCCGCCTGCTGAACAATGTTCTCCTGAGATCACAATGTACCTGTTCTGTGGAAAAATGGATGATTCAGTTTCTAAATAAATGAATGAGTAACCGGCCCCTGGAGCTCGTGGCACATAATCAGCAGCGGCAGTATGTGCAGAAATATTAAAGCTAACAGTGGGTATCGTTGCCTGAATTAATTTTCTATACCAGCCTGGAATTTCCTGTTTACAGCACCTGGTGCGAGTTTACTGTTCATATGTACGTGCACGTGCCCGCCTCGCACAAAGGGGCAGCTATCGAATGGGTCAATTATACAATCTTTTGGACCTATAACATAACCACGATAGAAAGAAAGCTCGACGTTTTAAAGTAATTTTCGTATTCTGCCGAACTGCGCGTGTGACTTTTGAGGCAGACAAGGGGTTTTAATTAGAGCTTGAATGCTGCCTGTTTAGGAGCCTAGAGAGCTTGACAACATCCAATATCCAGGAAGAGTTTAGAAAAAAATAGAAAAACAGTTAAGGGGTATGGGGGGGAAATGTTTCCTCGCAGGGACAAAATGAAATATGCGTTTTCATGAGAGTTTTCTTTCCACCTTAGGGCAGGGACATCTTAGGGATGTTTTGGGGGCCCTGAACCAAACGTATTTTGGGGGCCCCTGTTTAGAACAGGTCTGAATTTATGATACAATTTCAGATCTTTCATGCCCTCTTTGGCCAGGTCACGAGCGGGCGGGGCCCTGACACACACATCCAAATTCTGAATGTGTTTACATCTAAAATTCAGGGATAGTTAAGAGTATTTATAATATTGTACCACAGCAGCAGCTCACTAATATTACTGCAAAACATCTCTGTGACACCCCCCCACCCCCCTTTCTCATTTGTGAGGTCCTGTTTTGCTCTAAAAGAAACTTTAATTTATGGATGTTGAATGAAACAAACACACTAGTCTGCAAAATATCTGTAACAGACTCTCACACATTCAACCACATTAAAATAACTTAAAGGAAACGATATTTAAAACAGTCTGTCTAAGAATGAATCAAGGTCATCAGGGCAAGGCTCTGGTTCTATCATCCCCCTCCCCAAAAGGGGCCCTGGGCGGAAGCCCACTTTACCCATGCCTTATGCGTCTCGGCCTTATGGAGACTTCTGTGTATGTAGAGTTAACAGGGGCCCATGGGGCATTTTATGCATAGTCCCTGTCAGTACACCTGGACCCCTGCACCTTGCTTAGCTTGCCAGGAATACTACTGTATATGTTGCTAAATAATTAAAAATGTAAAAGTACGTTAGGGGAAAGATGTAAAACTCCACTCGTAATGTCATATTTTTTTGGTTATAAAACTTCGCTTGTAATGTTATATTTTTTCTTGACTACACTCCTATATGTATAATGCTTCCGTTATATGCACCTAAAGTAAGTCGTAGTTTAGGAACTAGAGAACAGATCCATCGAATGATTCATGCATTCAGAAGACCTGCAGGCGTGGTTTTGTCTTTTCTGCCTAGACTTTTTATAACATCATCATGACTCCATCAAACACACAGACCGTGAGCCTTGCACTATTTGTTGAATGTGCTTAATGCGGATCAGCTTGTGTGCTTCGTTATTTCTTCTTAGTGGCAAACAGCACCAGCAAGGCCCCCACACCAGGCCTTTACTCTTCCAAATACTATCTAGAACCCATCATAGATAGAATGTTCTGTATGTTCTAGAACAACAGTTCCATACCCAAGTCAGACCGGTGGACACAATCAGGACCATAGGTTGAAGGGGCACTCAGGTAATTAGGCTATGTCTCAGGTAACCCATACCCACACTGTTTAAACATTTGAACAAAGCTATTTTTAACTTTCTTCTGGACTCCTTGACTGTTTCTTGTGATCTTGCCCCAATCCAATAGTGCCTAGGGATAATCTTGGACCATAGCAATGTTGTGGCCCCAAGTAATCTGCTTAAACCATCTAGGCTGTGTCTCATCTTCTGCAGCAGTGAACCCCTGCCTTCAGCAGTGAGATCATTGCTGCTTAGGTGTATTATTAGAATGTCAGGTGCTGTGGTCTAACCTAATTGTAACTTGATAAATCTCTCCAATGTGTTTCACTGCATGCCTGGTTAACTCATCCATGCTATTTCTGTGTAGACAAAATTATGAGGCATATTCAAGAGCCCCTAGCTCCATTCGAACGCCACATTAGCGTCTGTTTTTGATGCTAATGTGGCATTAAAAGGCCAAAAACGGCACGCCATCTTTTGAAAGTGGAGCAATTCATCATTGCGCCACTTTGTAACCCTTTGTGCTACATTATGCCTGCGCCAGGCATAATGTATGCAAATGGGTGTTCCCCCATTAGGGGGGCCAAATAAATGGCGCAAGGAAATCTAAGAGATTTCCTTGCAACATCTTTTTCGACACGTTTAACGCCTGCTCAGAGCAAGCATCAAAAGGAGGCTTCCATTGCTTAAAATGGGCCATTGTGTGCTTTTCAGGATTAGCGTCAGAATTTTTTACACTAATCCTGCAAAGTGCCAGACTAGCGTCAAAAATTCTGATGCTAGTCCCCTAACTACCGCCATGGTGCACCGTATTTTAAATGTGGCTCACACATGGTGGTGTTAGGGGGGCGCTAAGGGGCACAAGAAAAGTGGCGCAGCACTGTGTGCAGAGCCACTTTTCTTAAATATGCTCCTATGTATTCCACAGCTATTTATCCTGTGGGTGTGCTGAGATGCTGTGGATACAAGTGAGTGCTCTATCACCTATACCTTCTTTGTGACTGCACTCTGTGCCTCTCTACTCTACAGTCATCTACGCTACACCACTGCTCTTTACTGTGCACCACTCCACTCAACACCACTGCACCTTACGCCAATCTACTCTGCACCACTCTGCTCTACTGCACTCTACGCCACTCTATTTTACTCTGCTCCTTTCTACTCACTGCCCCCACACTCTACACCACTTTACTCTGCACTACTCTTTTCTTGATGGAGTTCTCATTCACAAATGCAGCCAATTCAAATTCCTCACACACACATACAGAGCCTTACACAACACTGATCCTCCATATCTCAACAACTGCATACACTTACACCAGCCTGACTGACACCTATGCTTAGCCTTACTCTCACTTGCAAATATCCCTCACATTCACAAGACCATTGCTGAAGCAGATGTTTTAATAAAAATATTAATGGGTATTCATGTATTATGAGTAATGGATTTGTGTAGAAAATGTAATAATATAGAGAAAAATAATGCACACATTTGAAAATGTGATCACAATGAGTGTCCACTAATGTTCACGAAGTATACTTTTTAATGGCTTATTAATATGAAATATAGAGTTTTTGTTTGATTAATGTAGTAGTACATCATATTGAGGGTTATGCATTATGTATTAGCTTTATTAACTGTAGGCCTTAACCTAGCGTAGGTCTTGGCCTAGCTGCATGGCCTCATGTCACGCTGTATTTTCTTGGACGTTTATTAAAATGGCTGTTCAGAGAATCAAACTGTAATATTTCACTGTGCTGTTCAAATGTGCTCATAGCCAAAAGTCTTTCTCATGAGAACAGATTCCTGGAAGATACTATTCTTGCTAAATGTAAAATTATAAATGTAATGTGTGTAAGACTGACTTTCTCAAGAGAAGAACAATGGAGACACTGACTGGAGTACACGCTGCAACAATATTGTTACCTGACAAGCCGAATGATGAGGACATTACAATTGAAGCCAATCAGGGGCATGTGACCCAAATATTAGTAGACATTATAGATTTGGGGCCACATGTACGAAGCTAAAAATTTGCGAGTTGGAAATAGCGACTCCATGCGAATCTCAATTTCTGACTCGCAAAACTGAGGGTACGAAAAAATTGCAAATCAATTTTGCGATGCGGTGCCGAGCCACATCGCAATTTGCAAAATCGCAAATTGCGATTTTCTAAATTGCACATGGGGGTTTAACCGAATCTGAATTTGTGACCCAGAATCACAAATTGCGACTGAGTTGCAATTAGCGAACGGGTGCAAAAGAAAAGCAAAATTACACTTTCAAGTGCTGGAAGATGGCCTCAGAACCAGGAAGTACCTCCCATGGAAGTGGGAGGGGTCTAGCCAGGACAGACAGCAGAGGCACGCCCAGCTAAGAGGAGCAACTGCAGCCATGGCAAGCCAAACTAAGGAGGCAAACACTGCAGGGAGGAAGAGAAAGTTGAAATTCTCTGACAAAGAGTTGGAGGTCCTCATTGAGGAGTGCTGCCTACATGTGGTCCTGTTTGGGAAGGGAGCAATGAGTGTTATACAAAGTAAGATAAGTGCCATTGGAGTCACTCACTGCTCCATCGAGGAGGTGTGCAAAAGATGGTATGACCTAAGGTTAAGAACCAATAAAAGGGTTGCAGAGCGGATGAAGGAGGTGCATGGAACAGGTGGGGGACCATCCACAGTACCATCACCCACAGCAATAAAGAACATGGTGGAGACCACACTGGAGCCAGAGGCTGTTGCTGGAATTGGGGACCTGGACAGTTTAGCACCTGGAACCTCCAAAGGTAAGTAGCAAATCTCACTTATTTACACTATTCAAGGCACCATGCACACAACCACAGTTCACAAAAGCATGCATCATCCAAATAGTTCCATGCCTGATGCACACCTCAAGTTCAGTGCATTATGGGTAATGTAGTACAATAGTCAATGTTTGAGGAATATTTATTTTGATAAGCCACACATCTGAGAAGCACTGACAGTGTATCCCCTGTGTCCCACAGGTCTCCCTCAGGTATACACTGATGACCCCAGTGTGGAGGGAGATGACGATGCCACCATGACAGCAGACGAGGCAGTCAGCATTTCCGCAGGGGAGTGCAGCACCACACCAATTGTTCACCATGCACATGAGACAACAGAGGAGACAGATGTGGCCAATGAGGCATTAACCTGACTCCCGGGCCACAGATGGGTGAGATTCGGCCACTGAGAACAGCAGGTTCTAGGAGTAGAAGGCATCGTCTGACACATGATGCAGGTGAGGAGGATGCCACTATACAACAATTCCTTGAACTGGAGGCATCCCTACTCAGCCGTCACTGCCTGCAAAGCAAACACATGCGGATGATGAACCGCAATGTGCACCGAATGCAACAGACCCTCACACATGGATTTGGGAATGTTGAAACTCAATTATCCACCATGAACACCAACATGGTCAACCTCACCACTGCCATCACTGACCTATGTAGGGAAATGGTGGCAGATCGGGCCCATGTCAGACGCAAAGAGCGCAACACAGTTGCACGGTTGGATCGGCTCAGTCAGTTCATTGGCTGCCTAGCAACCACAACTACATGCCCGTTAAGACGCACTGTCACTCTCCAGGTTGAACTAGGGCATTTTGCTGGAAATGTGGCAAGGGGACTAGGGTGCATTACTGCTGCTGTTGACCTCATTCATACCTCCCAGGCAGCAATAGGTACTGGTGACACCCCTCAGGACAGTGAGGACTTATCAAGTGTAAGCAGCTTTCTGCCCCAGATTCCCGCATCCTGCGTAGTAGCAGTGCCTGCCAGACATCTGTGGACCAACCAGCTACAGGCCATGGTGGTCATAGCCATAGGAGGGTGTGATGTTGTCTCCCTAGGTTTAGCCTAAGGCTCATGAGTGGAATGTGTTAAGTTTTGTTACATAATACTTGTTTACTGCTGGCTATATGCCACCATTTACAGTATGCACTCCTGACATTAAAGGATATTTTAGTTTTGCACAATCTGGCTATGCGTGTCTTACATTTGTGAGTGCTGTTACAGTTGGCACTTACCGGCCAAAGTAATGAGTTGCTATGTGATCCCGTCTCCATCTGCACTCCTTTGCTATGCTACCATCCCCAGGCTGTCGTTGTGGTGGCTCCTACTCCTCATCCTCTGAATCTGTGTCATCTAGGGTGAGATGTAGCCCACGTCTGGATGGTATGTTGTGTAGGATGGCACATGTAGCCACAATCTTGCATGCAGTCTCTGGGGCATACTGGAGTGCACCTCCACTTTTGTGCAGGCATCTAAAACGTGACTTCAACATGCCAAAGGTCCTCTCAATGAGGATTCTGGTGCGCCGATGTCCAGTGTTGTAGCACCTCTCATTCTGATTGGCAGGTGTTAGGTATAGGGTGAGTATCCATGGCCTCAGAGCATATGCACTGTCACCTGTGTAACAAAACAGTAGTTATGAGCATGGCTTCACATGGTTATGCAGTGACACATATTCCTGACATTGGTGTATACTACACAGCACCTAATAAATAACCATCATCAAACTCCCCACGCTCTAGGCGTTGGTGTATCCCACTGTGCCTGAATATGTTTGCTCCCCTGAAATTTTGCCACTATATCAGTTATGATATTATGAGCATCACATACCACCTGTATGTTGAGTGAGTGAGTACATTTCCTATTGCGGAACACAGATTCCAGATTTGCAGGAGGACATATGGGTATATGTGTCCCGTTCACACACCCTATTACATGGGGAAAGTTTGCAAATCTGTAGAAGTCCAATTTGGTGTTGTGTATTTCCTCTGCATTCCTGGGAAGGTAAATGTATCTGGACATGTGTGCGAGTATGGCATCTAAGAACTGTCTAAAGAATCATGGCAGGGCACTTTGGGACACCCCACCAGCAACAGCAATAACCCCCTGGTAGCTACCCGAGGCCAAGAGGTGCAGTGAGCACAGCACTTACACATGTGTGGCGATGGAGCAGCTGTGCAGGTTTTGGCTTTCTAGCTGATGTTTCAGCAGTTCAATGATCTCTAAGATGACTGTGTTGCTCAGTCTATATTTGGAAATATGGTCTGCCTGGTTCAGCATGTCCTCTCCTGTCTCCACCTCCTCTTCCTCTGCTGGGCAGCCTGGACTTGCCTCCTCCATGCAATCACGTAGAGTGCAACCATTTTGAAAAACCCAGTTGTCTTCTGGGTCTGCTTATAAACTTTTGTTCTGATAACCACCTGTTTGGAATCAGTGCTAACCTAGGTGTGCAAAATGGCCTATTTGCAACTAATCGCCATTTGTGACTGCCTTGTACATTCGGTTTGCTAGTCGCAAATTGCAATTTCTTATTTGCGAGTCCCAAAATCCAGTTGCAAAAATCCAGTCGCAAATTTTTGCGATTCGGTAATTGGTTGCATCGCTATTTGGGACTCCGAAATGGCATTTGTACATACCATTTAGTGTTTTGCACGGTCGCAAATAGCGCTGCAACCGTTTTGCGAGTCACAAAACGTACGTACATGTGGTCCTTGAAGTTTTAGTTTTATTGGACAAAGTGTGAACATGCGATCCCTTGACCAATAGGGACTTGGGAATTAGTTTTAGGGAATCTAACTTAACCGGACTGCACCAAGAGGCGCTGCGGGATTCTCCCCATTCTTCTTGAGGGTTCACCTCTATTCTTTCGAATTGCTTAAAGACTTTGTATTTTCTGAACTTTTATGTTAAATCCTGATGCCTTGCTGACCGAACTGATGTCCTGATGATGAAGGCTATCTTAGCTTGCCAATCCATTTGAGGAGAGGTATATTATTCCTGATGTGTTTCTTAAGTCTGTTTGCTTTTTATTTCTAGGTATGAAACCACACTATTTTGATTGAGCCTTAGTGAGATGTTTTCCAAATTTGTGTTTAATAAATTGTTTTGCATGAAGCCCAACATGCTGATGCTAATCTGATGTTAGTTAAGGGTTCCTTACAAATGAAAGTCTGCTATAGGGAAAAACGTTGATGTCTTTCTTTGCTGAATCTAAACCTACGTGATATTGTTTGCGCAATTGTTCTTGTTATTATTTTGCACTGTAACTTTAGAATGTGTAGTGGATCAAGCTTTGATTAGATTACGCTTCTTTCGTCACTTTGGACAGCCTGTGTTATTTATGTATTTGTATCATTTGATTTTGAGGTTATCTTATGTGACATTAGCATTGTTAATATAGGGAAATAAATATTCTATCTTTTACTAAAAGGTGTGGTTATTCATTACTGAGAGGTCATGGTGTGTGACAATTATTGACTCCAGTTGTTTATTAATGTCATTGATCATCATTGATTATTGATGTTACTGATTAATTATTGATTAATGATCTGCATGTACTAGAGTTATGGTGGGAACTTCTTAATTGCGAGTCAAAAGGTTAATCAACCTATTTGCATCTCCTTATAAGTTTACTTATTACGGTCAGACGCACTAGCATAGATGGTAGCAGAGACAGATGGTTCATCTCCTTAAGAGCCCATTATAGATGTCCGGTATTAACTGAGATAGTAGTAAGATTGATGGTCTGTCTCCTTGATAAATTATCATAAGTGTTCACCGAGACGGTAGCAAAAAGACATAAAGATCAACTGAGATGGTAGTAGGTTGATGATTTGGTCTTCTGAGAGTTCATTATTACTGAGATTTGGATTTATTTTTCAATGATTTTAACTGGAGAGAAAATGTTCCCCGAAGTCCTGAAATGAATATCCTGGAATCTTGGAGCCTGCCGATGGTAGTTTGAGGATGTTCTCTGAATTCTAGTGACAGTGTGAATGAAGTAGGTTTTGCGCTTGCACAGCTTATGCAAATCGCAGGTGAATTGTGATGTTTGTGAGGGTTTACGGAGTTTGGTACTCCAAATGAAGTTGTAGAAGGAGTTTGAATACTCGGCAGTTTGAGAGTAGGGAAGTCATTGAACTTCACATGTGTGTGGTGCTTTGTGATAAGAAATTGTCCACGTGGATATTGAAGTACGGACCCTGTGTGGTCTAAGACTCCGGAGTATATTGAAAAGTGTATGAGACACTTGGCCCGTATTTATAGTTTTTTAGCACCGCATTTGCGTCATTTTTTTATGCAAAAGCGTCGCAAACTTACAAAATACAATTGTATTTTGTAAGTTTGCGCCGCTTTTGCGTAAAAAAATGACACAAATGCGGAGCTAAAAAACTATAAATATGGGCCTTGGTTTTCTGTTGTAATTTGTCTTGTTTAATATGTTGATCGGGTGTGGTCGACAAGCCAGAGTGTGACTCAAAGTGAGTGAGAGAGAATTTCAACTGAGATCTGAGAGTCCTATGTGCACCAGGACAGACCCACTCATCAGTTGAGAGTAAAATTTGCAGGTCGAATTTTGCTTGTGAGTCTGGGAAACTGAGAAAGAAGAAGTAGCTGCAAGAGGAAAACGCCGTCAGTGAAAAATCCGTAAATTTTCAGGAGCGTTTGTGTTACCTTTCCTGTAGTAAACCGGCAACTTTGTTTTTGATTTTGGGGTTAGCGCTCGCAAATTTTTGCATTAGTTTTGTGTGAATCAGAGTTTGGGAGGACAAGCCACAAGACTTTGTCAGCCACAGCACGTGTGAGTGTGACATCATTAGAGCCGCGCTGGGATAGGTCGGTTAGTGAGAAGGGTTGCGTACAGGTTGGCAGCCGTCCGTGAGGCGCAATTGGTTGAGAAAGTGGGGGAAGAGAATTATGGGATTAAAAGTCACTTCCTGATTTGATTTTGAATAACATAAGGGTCGAAAGATTTTTTATTTTTCAAGGCTTTAAAGAGTGCTTTAAGGGGAGATATGTACATTACAACGAGTATAGGTGAGGCTACACCAGCTTACATTGTAATGGAAGAGAAGGTTGTCACGCCATGTCTTTGGCTAAAGCAATGGTGTTAAGCGACAGAGAATGATGGGAACTTAGCATTTCCTACAAATGGGATGTTCAACCTGACGGTTTTAGAGCATTTAAAGATGGTGCTATATGAATCGAAGCCCCTCCCGAGACCAGCACAATTTGAGGCATTAGCAATTTGGGAGCTAGTAGCAAGACAGCAACAGAAATTCGAGAGGAGAATGAGAAAAGCAGAAAAGACTTTAACAGAGGCTAGGTGGGACAGTGCTCAGAGGGTTTGGAGAACTGAGACTTTGCAGGGAATTAAGTTGTTTCCAGCGATTATGCAGGACAATGAGAAGGAAGGAAGGAAAGCTACTAGAAAGACTTACAGAAGCCCATCCGAAAGTAAGGAGGCTAGAAAGTCTTAAGCAGTGGAGCAAGAATCAGATGATGATGAGTTTATTTTACAGTTATTGAGAAATCGCCCACCACCATATGCAGCACATGAGAGTGATGCAAGCACCAGTGCTGATCCTCCAGTTCTGACATAGGTTAATGGCACAGTGAGTCCAGTACAGGTTGATACTAGCCTGACACAGAATACAATGCAGGATAGTCTTAACACGCCTACTACTCCAGTGGTACAAAATCAGGTGCAACTGCCACAGGTCCAGAGAATGTACCCTGATGTACCCACTATGAAAACGGCCACAAACTTAATGGTGCCTTTGGAACAGGTTCTCCGAGACCGATGTTGGTTCAGACAGAACCAACTCCACTTTTACTGCCCCAAGTGCAGCCCCAAGTCATTCCCAGATTCCCTCCAGTAACAGGGACACAGTCGGATATGTCTTCGATGATGAATCAGAACATGGGAGTTACTCTCCCACAGATCTTAAGTACCAGACGAACCCCAGATGCTATATCTTTACCTATTACTGTTGCTACCCTTATTTACACAGAAGAAACCCAGTGGATGTGAACAGGGTGTCAGGACACAGAATGTAATAGTGGGAGGACATAACAAAAATACTCAAGTAGTTTCCCCTATGGGACAGACCTTTGATGGATCAAGGTCCTTGTTAGACCTCAGTCCACTCGGAGCACTTCGAAGGTCCTTGTTAAACCTCAATCCACTAGGAGCACTACTATGGTAGGGTCAAGAATTAGAGCTTGAAATTGCTGAGCAGAACCCGAATACAGCTGCACAGCAGGTGACACCTGTCCAAGCCACCAACATCTCAGGTGCAAGGTTTGACTGCTCAGCAGTTGACTGAATGGTTAGACAAGCTGAGTACCCCGCAGAGTGCCCCTAAGGGGGAGGAATATTTGTATTACGGTAGGCTAAGTGAACTTTGGGTGTGAACTGGTTAGAATCCTACACAGAAGCAGAGTTGAGATATCTGTGCCCGAAGATTACAAGGAAAGTGAGCATTGTGCATCGGAAGCTAGCAGACTTGGCAGAGAAGTATAGCATAGAAATAGAGAAAACAAAGCATTTGAAAAGGAGTTACAGATCAGATTTCAAGACTAAAGATTTTGAACACATGAGATCTGCCGGAATGAAGGGAACCTTAGGGAATTGCTTCAAAGTGCCGAGACTTGGGGAGCATTAGACAAATGGGAAGACAGATGGGTAAAGAAAAGAGACAAAAGGAAAAGGGATTCTGTGGAACTGACTGCAAATGCGCAGCAAGGTCAAGAGCCAGTGAAGGTTTTACCAATGAGAGAGGCTCCAGGAGGGAATTTTGTTCATGTCCATTGGAGAAGAAATGACATTCTATTATTTACACATGATTATCCAACATTGAGGGAGAAGCCAGTAGAGTGGTACCAGCAGACTGATAGGTTTGTAAAACTTGCAAAGTTCTTGTGGGAGGGCCTGAACACTTCATTACAGATAGTGGTCCTGTAGTGTGGTTAGTTTTACGTATTCATTGCGCTTTAGCTTCAGGCTTTAGGCCTTTGTGCACTTTGCCCTGAATATATTTTATTCATTTGCTGACAGCGTAGAGCCTCTGTGCACTTTGCTCTACATGCTTTTTATTAGGCTTCGTACTGTTATTTTTCAAATAGCCAGTTCTACGGTGTTGTTTTTTTATTCATATCACACTGTTTTGCCTACTTCAGCACTGGAGTTCTCCATAACATATTTACTCTGTGCTTCAGTCAAGGATACAGTCTGGTACATTGCCGATAGACGTGGTAAGAGTTTAGACTTGGCATTCCTGCGTAGGGACATTTTGTGATCACGATGACATGTTAGTTATAAAATCACTTCCTTGTCCCAATACACGGAAGAGGGAGATTCCGACCAGGGAACCACAACTAGACTGTGACTGCCTCGTTGCAGATGCTGAACCAGATCACAGGTCTTTGCTCAGGTATGAGGGCTGATGTCTCCACAGTGATTCTAATAGGCAAGCTAGAAGCTTAACATGCTGTGCTCTAAATAGAACAATCTGAGGGAGAGTAGAAACTGTTAGACAATATGATAGCTTTGTTCTTATGTTTTACTCTCTTGGTGACTATTTCAATCCTACTGTGTTGTATCGTTCTGGTTATTGCGGCTCACGCCTTAATATCTAAAATACAGTTGTTTTATTAAAACATTATATAAAACTTATACTGTCTTTGTCATTTGTATATGAGATCATATTGGAAATAAGAGAGTTGGTTTGGATCTGAGTAACCACGACTTCCCTGAGAAGTTCCAAAGATGTCATGCGCTCGGCTGACAAATCATTCCTTCCACATGGGAGAAATGAGGCACTGCTAGTTAGCCGGAGCAAAAACCGGATTTAGGGTGACAGAGTTCTTTACACGTGGGTCAGACTCAGTCCCCCACACCGTTATAGATCCTGCTACCTAGAAATCCAGTAGTCTCATTTAGAATAATGAGAGCCCACGCAACATGGCGCCGCCAACGTTTGGTCTGGCTCTAATGTTTGGGTCCGACTGACTCTCTTGGTCTCATATATATTTTGACTCCTCGGTTCCGTATCCGGAGACGTCTGTGGGGCTGAGGGTTTCCGCCGCCACGGGATAGGTGCTTCCTATTGCTTAGTGGTTGGTAGTTCAAGCTTGAACTTTGAAAGGAAAAACCCCGATATTGGTGTGCCTTCTCTGACCTGAAGCTATTTTTTATAAAATGGCGAATCCTAATGTAGTGAATATAGCAATTAATATGCGTCATCCGCTCACGGGACATCTGTTGACACATGGACTGACAGTCCAGGGGGGTCCAGTCACTTTTGTGGTGGACGCCCATGCAGCCTATAGAACGGAACTTTTTTATTCTTGGGTCGGATTTCCAGCAGTGGATGGGGGAACAAATACTTTTCACGAATACACAGTTGCGAATGTCCCTGGACAATACAGGGCTTACGCTTATTTAGAAATACCTCTATCTTATCAAGAACACCATAATTGGCTTGATGGCGCCCTCCCACACTCAGTAGCACAAGTTAGGTTAGGTCCACTGAGTAATGATGGTCCTACCTGGCCTTTATTGGCTACATATACACCACATCCTGCGGTTGCTCAATTGGCAGTGGTTGAAGTTCGTCGTTTATATACAGAATTAACTGCTACATATAGACGATTAGTTCAGTTTGCCATGCAGACACTAAATACGAATGCAGGGCGTGCTGCTCCAGCGCACCCACAGGCTGTGGTTCCGGGTATTAATCCGGCCACTGTGCACTCAGTTATGGGTAAAGTACCGGCTAAACGAGAGGAGACTCCGTTTTGGCTGGCGCAAAAAATTAATACGCTGGAAGCAGTATTTCCCCATACGGGACCTCAGGATAAACATAGAATTTTGACGATGTGTTTGCCGTACGGGATGGTTCCTCCGGTGGACCTTGGTAATACCTGGGGCACGGTGTTTGCCGCGCTGTACACTACGGCACACGGTACACCGACATTAGCTAATTTACCGGACATACTTAAACAGATTCAGGATGAATATGGGGCTGTCCCCGGCCTTGGATTTGGGCATGCAGTTGCTGGGCAATTTTGCCACAGTTTCTTCTATTATTTTGAGTAATCTCAAAGGAGAGGCAGTAGCACTAGCAGTGCGAATGCGTCTTCGGGATGTTCCGCTGCTTAATCAGGAGCGGGAGCTTCCGAGAATAATAGCGGAAACATATTCTAGTATTGGTCGTGATAGCCTGGGGGCTAGACCACAAAAACCCCAGTTACAGGGTAAAAATAATAAAGACAATGCTAAACAGCAACAACCTGAGGGTTCGAAAAAGTGCTGGGAAAAGAAACAGCAAACACCTAAGAAAGATAGTGGGCAGTCTCCGCAACCGGAGACCCAACAGAATAAGTATAATCTCAGGAATAGGGATACTTTGAAGACGCCTGATAGATATCAATATACTGATACACGCCAATCTCGTTCCTTTCAGGACTCCTCGGAAAAGAGAAGTGAGAGAGGTGGGCGGTCAGAGCGGAGGACGGAGTACGTGAAACCGAGACAGGATTCACAACGCTCAGCGGAGGTTTCTATTAAAAAAGAATAGAAACCGCTGCAACAAAAACAGCAATTTAAGAAGAAGAAAGTGGCGGCTGTCTCAGTCAGACATGCCGCTCAAGAAGAGAGTTCTCTTGACGAACAAGACATGGGCGTTAGCACTGTTAGACAGCGTGGCAGAGGTCACAATAGTTCGCCGGAGTCTTCTAGAGCATCTGGAGGTGAAAACAACTGATGACTTCATACAAGTCGAGACGGCGGATATGCGTGTCTCTGATCCTGATAGAGTATATGAAGTGACTCTGCGATTGGAAGGGGACATTGACCGTATTATAAACGCCATTTTTTGGGACTATGTGGTAAAATCATATGATGTTCTGTTGGCAGAACAAGATTGGCCACCTGACTTTGTTCGCGACTGTCCAGTTGGGGAGGATGTTATTACACCTTCCTTCTCACCACTTGTTCTGAGAGAACTCGCGGAGTCCTATAGTAAATCATGGGCTCTAGCACAAGCTCCCGCCTTGTATAGAAATAACGTGGGGTGGGACAGACAATCACCTTATCATGTAATTCCGATAAAGGGCGAACCTCAGCCATAACCGCAGTATCCTATCAAATTTGAAGCAAGGGCATCGGTTAGAAAAATTCTTACACAATTGGAGTATCAGGGTGTAATTGAGCCCTGTGTCTCGCCGATGAATAACCCCTTGTTTCCGGTAGCTAAACCGGACCATTCATATAGGATAGTGGTGGATTACCGACATTTGAATAGTCATACACGCACATATGCAATACAGAATTCGCACAGCGCAGCACTTATGAATAATATTGTGCGTAAAAAATACAAGACAACATTAGATATCTCGAATTGATTTTTCTGCCAGAATATAGCGCCCGAGAGTCGGGACTATACCTGTTTCAGTGCGTTTGGCTCTCAGAATTTTTGTTGTTGTTTGCCTCAGGGGTATAAGAATAGCCCAAGACTGTTTTCGGCTCGTGTAACTGAAATGCTGCATGAGTTCGACCCTGAGGCATTATCATATGTTGATGACATATATCTGACAGATGATGAGATTCTGCAACATCTAAGGCGTGTATCGCGCATTGTTGTGGGGTTTGCTGATATATGCTATAAGTTTAATTTTAAGAAATCAAAGATTGCCTTCCTCAGTGTCATTTTCCTGGGATATGAGTTGTCGAGTGAGGGCAAGAGCCTAGCGCCACATTTTTTGGAGAAATGTGCTTTATTGCAGCCTCCTAATACGGTTCGGAAGCTCCAGTCATTGTTGGGGTTTCTGAATTTTGGCAGAACTTACATTCCTGATTATGCGACGCGTATAAAACCCTTATACGAGTTGATTCGCCCGAATTTTTCGAGTACATTTTGGACGATTGAACATACACACATACTACGAGAATTACAGAGTGATCTCTTAGCAGTTAAACACTTACACACACGGGACAATAAGACACATTTAGTCATCAGGGTGATACCTGGGGCTGTTGGGTTTACTTATGTCACCTTTAATGAGGGGGAGACAGTCCCGATTGCATACAAGTCTCACTTGTATTCAGCTGCAGAGCAACGTTTTGCACAAACTGAGAAAATTCTCACTGCAGTACAGATGGCTGTCATTAAAGAAAGACCGCTGGCCCAGGGTCAACGCATTGTTGTCGTTTCCCCAATTCCGGCCTTAGAGGCAGTTACAAAAGCGAGTGTTCCAAATTCGAAGGCTTTACACCCGCGATGGATACAATGGGCTACGTCTTTGACAGCCACTGATGTAGATTATGTATTTGACCCTAAACTGCAGACTCAAGAATTTCTTCAATATGAAATGGAATACCCTGTTCCTGCTGGTAAGTTGCCTATTGGCCAATATCAAGTGGTCATGTATACCGATGGCTCTGCGCAACCAGCGGTTGGGACTAAACAACAGTATTCTGCTGCATGTGCGGTGGTGAGCGGCACTATGGAGGGGGAAGTGTTCTGCCCCCGACATACTTATACTAAAACATTGGGAGATTGCACGGCACAGCTGGCTGAGCTCAAAGCTCTATTGTTAGCGTTGGAACACACGGATCCGGCACTTTTAACGTTGCTGGTCTGTGACTCCTACTACTGTGTGCAGTCTTTCAACGAATATTTACACTATTGGAAGATGAATGGGTTCAGAGATTCTAAAGGCAACACCATTAAACATAAAATCTTGTGGGGTAAGGTTGCGGATCTGAAGGAAACGCTTCCTAATGTCCATGTTGTACATACACTTGGACACCAGCGCTTTGGAATACATGTTGCTGGGAATTCTTTGGCTGATGAAGCCGCGAAATCGGCAGTGGCTGTCGCCACTGTGGCCGCAGTGACTCGTTCGAGTTCCAAACCAGACACCGAAATTTCGGCTGCCATAAAGGCTACGGCTGCTGGCACGCCCTTTCCTAAAGGATTCCCTTCAAAATATAGTTACTGCTTGAATGGTGCGCTGAATGCTACTGTTACAATTCCGGGCATTGGTGTACGTGAAATTCCCAATAAAATTGAGAGACCTCGATTGATTTCTGCAGCAAAGGAGGGGGTGGCTTCTGCACATGCTGGGGTGGCTGCCACGATTTCACTTTTACAGGCTCGTTACTGGTGGCCTGGTCTCTATAAAGAGACGAAGCAATATGTCCTTTGTTGTGACGTTTGTCAACAAATTAAAGCATCGTCGGCTAGACGCCCGCAGCAGACGCCCCTTCTGATTTCAAATAAACCATTACAGTGTGTGTACTTGGATCATTTTGGTCCGCTGACACCGGATAGTGCATACAAATATATATTGGTTGCTGTAGATTCGTGCTCCAGATTTGTGTGGGTCTGGCCACAACGCTTGGCTGACGCTCAAACTGTTATTAAAGATTTGCGCATCTTTGTCGATATATTTGCAGTTGCGGCTTTTCATTCAGACCAGGGCCCTGCTTTTGTCTCTAAGGCATTCAGGGACACCATGGCTTCGTTGGGGGTCCAACTCCAATTCTCGTCTCCATTTCATCCCGAGGGAAATTCTGTCGTGGAGCGTTTAAATCGTGATTTAAAGCAGTCCTTAGCGGCCAGGGTTATAGGTACGGGTCGTGGTTGGCTAGCCCACCTATATGGAGTACAGAGAGCACTTAATAACTTGCATAGAAGGTCACTGGGGGGTCGTACTTCATATGAGTGCCTGTTTGGAACACAAATGTATGTTCCTGATCTAGATGGTCCTGGTGTGGAGGCGGCAGATACGCCCTTTGACATAAATGATTGTGTCACTGTTTTGCAGGATTTACAACAATTCCGTGAAGATAACTCTTCTGCCAGTGCTGCCTCCTCAGGAATTAAGGATGAGCCAGTAACACCTACTGGTTGGATACCCAGGATTGGGGATCTGGTGCGTGAAAAGGTCGCAGTTAAAAAAGAATTTGGTCCTTCTTATCGAGAACCTGTCCCTGTGTTGGGGGTAAGCGGCACGAGAACTGTGATTTTACCGCCGCTGCGAGGGGCCAAAGGAAATCGCTTTGTTTCCATTGATAATGTCAAGTTACAACATGTGGCCGATTCTGCACAGCAGACCAAGAGGGACACCCAGTAGTTCCGGAATCCCTCTCACTACTGGGGAAGAAGTCCCGCTGCAGGTGATTTTCACCGACACTGTTTCCTCTCCGAGCTTGGGGAGGGTGGATGATGATCTTGCGATTGTTCCACCGACGGCGATTAATATGGAATCTTGTGATCAAATTGCTGTACGTTCTACTGACGTTTCTGAACATGTGGTTTATAGCGTGCCACGGCGAGAGCCTCCATCTGCTTCTTCGTTCACAGTTGCACCTTTTGCTAGAACTGCTTCTGGCTGCTTCAACGACGCTGATAATGATGTGTCCGGCTCCTCGTCCTCGATGTCTTCTGTCCACGGTCCACGACGGCTGCTGGGTTGGCTTAAACGCACATATTTTGTTTTTCCTTGGAACTATTTTTGGCTGTTTTTGGCCGTGATGACTATTTTCTTATGGTTGGGATTTGTGGTTATTTTTTTTCTGATAATACATGGTCATTTTCTTCCTGATCGAGCTGACATTGAGCACGTGGAGACTGTGTTAAAGCCGCATTTTTCATCTCATATGGTTCGAAGAGACTTGTCCACAGTAAACATTTCTGCTATACCAGTTCCGGATGGAATTGTGTGGGATAAAGTAATGTTTGATATATATGGTCCCTCTGAATTGATTCAAATACCGAATGTCCTCAAATTATCAATGAATGATATTGTTATACCTGGCATTGTTTCTGATGATTGGGATGTGAAGACAGTAGATTCTATGCTAACGGATTTGCAATATTATACTGTCTATGACGATGAAGATGCTTACCAGTTTAGAGATAATCATGGTGACATGTTTTGTTACAACTATTATGGACACCACTTTATTCATAAAGCTAGTAGCCCTAAGCCCATGTTTAATTATGTGCAATGGGAACATTGCTCGACTCCTCCACAAGGGAGTTCGAAAACGTATTATGATAAATTTGCATATTTTTCTGGGCATGATCAACGAAATGCTAAGTCCTACTATTTTAAAGTTGCACCGTATTCTAATAAGCAAATGTTATTGACCGATACTAAATTACTGTATTCAAATTTGTTTGTATCTAAACTTTTGGTCGAGGGGTATGAATACTGGTTTAAAACTGTTGACTTGAAAAGTGTTTGGGGTTCGAAAAATTGGCACATGCAAGGCAGGGACACGTTATTTAGAGCATGCATTATCCCTGTGCAGATGATTTTCCTCAATGACACAGTACAACAGACTAGCTGTTTGGGCTTAGCGACAATTAGGGAGTTGACTTTGCCTAGTATACCTGTCCCTTCTAAATTAAGAAATTGGCAGCACTATGTGAATGCTACTTTTAGTGACTTTACATATTGGGTCCAGAATGGTACGCTTAACACTTCATCGTTACATCCAGGCGGGTGGTTATTATGGCCTGTGGACACTAATATGTGTCATCAACGTTTTGTCACCTCTTCAGGGGGGTTCAGGACTAGTAGGGCAGACCCTCGTTACGTTTCACCAGAACATGCTGATATTATAACTACATACAGTGTGGGGAAGCTTTGTCAGCAATGGTTGAAGTCATCCACGCTGGATGCAGTTAAGTCACATCTCACGTTACTGTCTAATGATACTGATTTACAAGATTTTTTGTCAGGTCCCAAAGCACCACGAAAGAAAAGGTTCTTATACGAGGTTTATAATGAGATTTGGAAGCTTTCACAACAAGAGGCTGCAGCCCGGTTGAGGCAGATTGATCAAGAAAATCTGATGCAGACTTTGTCTGTTGTTGATAATGGCATGCATACCCTTTCTGACCGTGTTTATACGATTGACAGCATTGTTTCCTCTGCCATTGACATTATTAAATCGGACATGTCTTCTTTATATCATGGGCAGAGTCAGACGCGGTCCATCATGCAGCTGGGTTGGACTCTTCAGACCTTGAAGGCGGGTCGCGTTCCATGGCAGCACGTTCGTGCCAGAGAGATCTTTATCTCTTTTAATTTGACTCGTCAACAACAACTGATGGCTAAAAAGGAAGCAACATATGTTATGTTAAATATTGAGAAATTAGAGAAACTGCCTTTCACGGTGGCTGAGATTCCGTCAGCAGAATGGTTGATTCATGGGGTTATTAATTTGCCTATCTCTACTTTGCAATTTACTTCGTGTTTGAAGCACATTCCGGTGGGTAGATATGAACTATTGGGAGACAGTTACATACACGAGGTGTGGGACCTTCCCTTTCAGTACAGATGCGTTAATGGTTTGAAGGAGGTTTTTCTTAGCGGCAGCGAATGCGAAGCTTCTGTCAGCCATTCAATGGTTTGTAAACAGCTGTCCTTGCACGGGGCGTGTAACGCTTCGATTGCTAACTTAGCTTGTTATCTGAACGGAGTTCCAGTCCCGGTTATTAAAAACACTTTCCAGGTGCTTTCTAACAGCAGTTACATTGTTCTTAACAGCGAACGCTGCTGTGGCATGCGTGCCGGAATAGTTTACATCGTCGTTGTCAACAAGGCCGTTACGTGCTGCGGGAATGTGTTGTTTCCCCCCACTCAAATTAGGGAGGTAGCGGACATCTGGCCTCATATTGCTACTTCCAAGGTTGATTTCGACAAGTTGAGTCGGCTAAAAGCTTTATTGTTTCAAAAGCATGTGGCCCTTACATCTGCTAGCGAGACCTACGCACTTCAGGTGGCAAGGTCATCGGCGGAGATACAGTCCCTTTTGAATACTAACTTTCCGAATCACTTCGGTGAACTTGTGGGACGTATATTTAATGCATCCAGCACTGCTGGTATTGCACATTTTTTCAAAGTCGTTGGTGTTGGTTTTGCTCACACCTTCTCTTCCATATTCGGTTTGATACCTTCGGCTATACATTCTATTTTCGGAAGCATTTTTGGGGGTTTCCCGATTACTTTGGCTTTATTGGCTGGAGTCTTGCTGTTGTTGCTATTTTTTCGCAATGGCTGTCCCGTCACAACGAGATCCTGTATTGCTGCTCCCGTCAGCGCAGCTGTGTCGTGAACGCATGATGCAGCATTTTGGAGCGACACTCCTGGGACATTTGGAGTGCGACTAGTCTCTGTCATTCAGACCGGTTTTGGATTGTGTGCAACCCGTGTTTCGATGCCTTTGGTGCTCGTTTGAACATGCACTGGCTCTCTGTCTCTCATTGCAGCGCCCTCCAATGGTCGATACTAATCTGTTGATGTTCCCGATTAGGGCTCATTCCCAGACTTGTGCACTACGGATGCGCTTGCTTCGTGAGGCAGTTTATGAGATTCCCTTCCTGGAGGAAGATGGTATTGTCTCTTTCATAGGCCCTGCACGGGGTGCCGCCCTGAATGGTTTTGGGGCTTTGGATCACACCTGCTCCATGGTACTTTGTGGCGTGGATCTTCCGATATTGACATATATCGAAGTGGAGGAACTCCTGCGTTCTATTGCTTCTATCTAACGATTGGATTTTTACGAAATTGACACTATATTGAATTTGGTTTTGTGGTCACATGTTACCTAAATTTATGACTTTGTTGTCTACTCACTTTGTCGAAATAATTGTTTTAGGTATTGTTTATATTTGGGGCAACCTTTTATATTATTGGAACCACTTGCTACCGACAAGGGGAGGGTGTAGTGTGGTTAGTTTTACGTATTCATTGCGCTTTAGCTTCAGGCTTTAGGCCTTTGTGCACTTTGCCCTGAATATATTTTATTTATTTGCTGACAGCTTAGAGCCTCTGTGCACTTTGCTCTACATGCTTTTTATTAGGCTTCGTACTGTTATTTTTCAAATAGCCAGTTCTACGGTGTTGTTTTTTTATTCATATCACACTGTTTTGCCTACTTCAGCACTGGAGTTCTCCATAACATATTTACTCTGTGCTTCAGTCAAGGATACAGTCTGGTACATTGCCGATAGACGTGGTAAGAGTTTAGACTTGGCATTCCTGCGTAGGGACATTTTGTGATCACGATGACATGTTAGTTATAAAATCACTTCCTTGTCCCAATACACGGAAGAGGGAGATTCCGACCAGGGAACCACAACTAGACGCTGACTGCCTCGTTGCAGATGCTGAACCAAGATCACAGGTCTTTGCTCAGGTATGAGGGCTGATGTCTCCACAGTGATTCTAATAGGCAAGCTAGAAGCTTAACATGCTGTGCTCTAAATAGAACAAGCAGAGGGAGAGTAGAAACTGTTAGACAATATGATAGCTTTGTTCTTATGTTTTACTCTCCTGGTGACTATTTCAATCCTACTGTGTTGTATCGTTCTGGTTATTGCGGCTCACGCCTTAATATCTAAAATACAGTTGTTTTATTAAAACATTATATAAAACTTATACTGTCTTTGTCATTTGTATATGAGATCATATTGGAAATAAGAGAGTTGGTTTGGATCTGAGTAACCACGACTTCCCTGAGAAGTTCCAAAGATGTCATGCGCTCGGCTGACAAATCATTCCTTCCACATGGGAGAAATGAGGCACTGCTAGTTAGCCGGAGCAAAAACCGGATTTAGGGTGACAGAGTTCTTTACACGTGGGTCAGACTCAGTCCCCCACACCGTTATAGATCCTGCTACCTAGAAATCCAGTAGTCTCATTTAGAATAATGAGAGCCCACGCGACAGTCCCAGCCGATCTGTGGATAGAGTGTAAAAGGAGTATAGACTGGCCAACAAGAGAACCAGAGAGAGATCAAATTACAGGTGCACAGTCTCTCGCGGTAATGAAATATTACCATAAGGTGATTGAATTTTTGAAAATGAGAATTTCGCACAAGAATATTGAGAGGTTGCTAAAGGCATTCAAGCATTACAGTGGTACAGAGACAATTGAGGTGAAGGACATGATTCATTTTGAGTTCAGATTTGTGGAAGGATTGAGACCTGAAATTAGCCAGATGATTAAGAGTCAATTGATTTGCTGGCTAGCAAAGCAGATTGATGAGATGTTGCAGTATGGAAAGTACTGTAGTGATGAAATTGAGGTAAAGCACAGAAAGCTGAAAGAAAAGGCGATGATGATGCAGATCAAAGCTGCTCAGACAGGCATGCAAGGGAATTTTCCACAACAGCTTCCACAACAGCAGTAGGGAAACATGGTGCTTCAGCCCCAGATGAGAGGTAGGGGTTGCGGGGATAATATGAATCACAGTCCAGACTTTGGTACTGTAGGATTTCAGAATGTTGCGCAGGGAATGAAGAAATTGTTGCCTTGTCACGTTTGCTGAGCCGTCGGACATTGGAAATGGGAGTGTCAGATGTTGGTGCAGGAAGGTGTTGTTCAGCAGACTAATGACACCAATTTGTTCCAGAACATGAGAGGACTGAGAATGAGAGGTCCTAATCCAAATTTTCAAAATAATGTGAATCATGTGCAGAACTTCCAACCCATGCTGCAGGTGCAAATGCCACGTGTAAAAATGACACAGGTGCAGCCAGTGGAGCATCAGGTTCCCATGGTACCTAGACAGCACATTCAAATACCTCAAGCCCCAATGGAACAGCAGCAAGTGATGCTTTCTCAACAGGTCACAGGTCAGAAGCTTAACCAAAGTAATAACACAGTACACCAATTCCTGTTACACAGTGAGAATAGAATAAACAATGATTGGGTGATCAAAAGTTCAGATGAGGAACCCTGTGTGCTTGCAACCTCCTTATAAGTAGATCAGAGAGGTCCCTATGTGAAATGAAAAGTCATGGGTCATAGAGATTCATTCTTGGTTGACACGGGAGCTACACGATTTATAGTAAGATCAGTTGAAGTGCCGAACTTGCCCCTTTCAGGTAAAACAGTCCAGATTGTAGGGGTAGCGAATCAGTACTTGACCAACCTGATTACAGGACCAGTTCAGGTTAAAATTGGCACCTTCCAGGGATTGCACAAATTTGTAGTATGTGATTCAAGTCCAGTATCCCTACTGGGAAGAGACTTGCTGTGTAAAACGAAATGATTGATTACTTGTTCAAATGATGGGATTGAGAGTCAGCGACGATGAAGATGACTAAGCCCCAGAGAGAGAATGCGAGACAACAACTGAGGAATACCTTCTGATTAAATTCTTTCCAGTGTTCACGGTGAAGGAGCTTCATCCTGATTTACACGGAACAGTCTGTAGAGCCGAATGCTGTTTTTCCTCAAATTCCCCAGTACCACATGCCACAAGATGTCCTTATGAAGGTCGCCCAAATAATTGCAGACTGTGTAGAACAAGGGGTTTTGAAGGAAGTATTGAGCAGCCCATGTAATTCACCTATAATGTGTTTGAAAAAGCCCTGTGGGAAAGTTTAAATTGTCAAGATTTGAGAAAAATAAATGACATTGTGGTCAAATGTTGTCCCATGGTGCAAAATCCAGCTGTGATAATGTTTCAGATTCCATGTGATGCTGAGTGGTTCACTGTCATTGACTTGTCCCTAGCCTTCTTTTCTGTCCCTCTTCATGAGGACAGACAATTTCTCTTCTGTTTCAAAGTTTTGGACAGAGTTTAATGTTGATGTTGAATTATTCAAGGGTTTTCAGAGTTACCTTCCACAGTCAATCAGATCTTGAAAAATATTTTTGAGTCATTGGAATTGCATTTCCAACTGACCTTGGTACAGTACATTGATGACTTGTTGATTGAGTCTACAACAAGGGACGAGTGCAAGTATGACTCAATTGCTTTGCTAAACCATTTGGGAAAGAATGGTCATAAAGTATCCCAGCTTAAATTGCAATACTGTCAGGAAGAAGCGAAATACTTTTGCAGATGAATCCTCCAACCACCCAGTGAGATGTCAGAATGTTTCCAGGAATGGTAGGCTACTGCCACCAATGGATTCCCCATTTTTCAGTCATTTCAAGACTACTGCAGAAGCTGACACATAAAGAAGTCAGTGATCCCTTGGTGTTAGACCAGGCTTGAATGAAAGCATTCACTGAATTAAGAGAGAGTCTGTGCAAGGCTCCGGCTTTGGGTATGCCTGACTACATGAAACCTTTCACATTGTTTTGTCATGAACGTGATGCATGTTCTTTGTCTGTCTTGACGCAGGTCGATGGAGGTGTAAACCGGCCAGTAGCATATTTTTCAGCTACTTTGGACCCAGTTGCAGCTGCATTACCAGGTTGTTTGCGTGCAGTTGCAACAGTTGGACAGAGCCTTACACAGTGTAAGGGCATTGTGATGGGATACCCTTTGACTATAATGGTCCCTCACTCTATTGAGATCCTATTTACAAAGACAAAAACCCAATATTTGACCGGTGTGAGATTGACCAGATATGAAATGAGTATTCTAGTGTGACCAAATGTGTCATTGAAAAGATGTACAGTGCTGAACCTGGCAACATTACTTCCAAATGAAAATGCTGAAATTGAAAAATTGGAAGATGAGCATGATTGTCTTGAAGTAACTGACTTGTGCACAAAACCGAAACCTGACATTAGAGATACTCGATTGGAAGACAATGACCAAATTATCTTTGTTGATGGTTCTTGAGTAAGAGACAATACACGGACACTGAGAGCAGGATATGCTGTGTGCACAATTACTGGCATCCTGGAAGCTTCTTGGCTTCGAGGAGTGTATTCTGCCCAAGCAGCGGAACTGGTAGCCCTTACTACAGCATGCCATATTTCTGCTCAACTGAAAGTTACAATCTACATGGATAACCAGTATGGATTTGGAATAGCCCATGATTTTGCTGGTTGTGGTCACAGAGAGGTTTCATGATCTCTTCTGGTTCACCAGTGAGAAATTATGAGAGAATTAGAGAACTGTTGCATGCTATTCAAATGCCTGAAAAGATTGCCGTGATGAAATGCAGTGCACCTTCAAAGTCTCAGGAGTTCGTGAGATTGGGAAACGGATACGCTGATCAAGTCGCAAGGTTTTGAGCATTGAACTCTATATCATTCAAAGATCAGAGGGAACTGTTACCTGAAGAAGATGAAACATGTCCAAGTTTTGCATTGAAAGTAATTGACATCTTGGAGGAATTGAAAACGTTGCAGAATAATGTTGACAGGGAGGAGAAACGTTCATGGAGCAAAACGAAATGTGTGCAAAGACAAGATGAATTGTGGGTTTCAGAAGAGGGTCAATTGGTTTTGCCAAATAGTCTGTTTTGTCAAATGGCTAGGCATTATCATGGTCAAGCACGTGTTGGGAGGGATGCCATGGTTCGTTTGTTCAAGCATGATTGGTTCAACCCAAGGTTTAGACAGGTTGCTGAAGCAGTTTGCCATTGTTGCATCATTTGCCAGCAAATGAACGGGGCGAAAGGGACAGTGGATAATTTGAGCCACATTGGAAGAGCAGGAGGTCCATTCCGAAGAATGCAGATGGATTTAATTGAGATACCTGTGTTTGGAGGTTTGAGATATGTGTTGGTGATTGTTTGAATTGTTAGTCACTGGATTGAAGCTTACCCTACACGAAGAAATGACAGCTTCACAGTAGCGAAACTACTGCTTAGGGAACTGATACCACGTTTCGGGTTTCCTATCTCTTTAGAATCCAATAGGGGAAGTCACTTCAACAATGAAGTAATTAAATCACTGTGTGCAGCATTGAACATTGAGCAGAAGTTGCATTGCAGTCACCACCCTGAAGCATCAGAACTAGTGAAACAAATGAATGGTACATTGAAGTCAAGAGTTGCAAAGATGTGTGCGTCCATGAATCTGAAATGGCCGGATGTACTGCCTTTAGCTCTGATGACAATGAGAAACACACCAACAGGAAGACAGGATTGTCGCTGCAAGAGATCCTTATGCGTCAAGCCATGAGGTTGCCAGCGATGCCTACAATGCACTTGTCAACACTACAGATGATATGGTGTTGGACTACTGCAAAGGTCTGGCTGATGTGGTTCGCTCTTTCTCTCAGGAGTTGGAAGCCTGCTACAATGCACCGATCCATGATCCAGAGCACAACCCCAGAGCCGGTGACTCGGTTGCCAACCGGAAACACGTAAGGGAGACGTGTTTGGAGCCTTGTTGGAACGGATCTTTCTAGGTAGTTCTGACAACTACCACAGCTTTAAAGTGCGCTGGAGTTCCAAACTGGATCCATGCCACTCACACAAAGAAAGTGATATGCCCGACTGATGAGGAAGCCGAGTTGTTGAAAGTATCAACACCAAAAGTGAAACAACTCCCAGGGCCGGAAGGAGAACAAAGGGGAACTGAGACCAGATCTGAGGCCATTTAGGACTGTTCAGTCACTCCTGTGAGAGATGAAGGAGAAGACCTCCAGGAGGGTGACAGAGAGCCTATCTCAATAGAGGCAGCAGGAGAGCCTAGTTAGAGGAGGGCTTACCCAGAGCAGACAATTTTGAGAGACAAGCAGAGCAATTGCCAGACCCCGAGGGGGAGGGAGTTGAGGCAGATCAAAGTCACCGTGATCGGACTCCTCCTGAACCAGTTGCAGGTTCATCAAGAGAAAACACCATAGAACAAGGAGATGTTTCAAGTTCAACACTGAAAAGAACATTGACCAAGGGTCCACTGAAACGAGATAAGTGTCCGGAGTCACAAGCAGAATGTCAGTAGTTGTTGAAACAACAATTGAAGAAGAATTGGATACAACAAGGAAAGAAGATCTAAGTGAAGGAGAATTGAATGGTGATCGAAAGTTGAAAAGAAAGAGAATAGCAAGTCGAAGATACACAGGTCCTGAATGGGCATAGGCAACTACAAGTGAATGGTAGAAAGAATTTTTGTCTTTTTGTTTTGATCGAGACATTCCAGGTCAGTATTTTGGCACTTGAAGGAAGCTGATGAACCGAATCGTTGAAACAATCTGGGAAAAATATTTGAGGGAGAGACTGTTGAAAGTAACTGGAAAATACTTTGATAACCTGATTTGACCTTCTGAAACCTGATTCTGACAAGCTGCTTACCAATTTTTTGACAAGAGATCCTGGGAGTGACACTGAAAACTGTAAATAACTGATGAAAAAGAATTTGTTTTGTTTTGATTTTGCTGCACTTTTTTTCTGAATTTCTCTTCTGCTTTCTGATTCTTTACAGATCATGAGTAACATTAGCCAGCAGGGTAGGAAAGATAGGTGCTGTAAATATATGAGTTTTGATGTGGCGATTGTATGTGGGATATTGTTTGTGATATTAACTGTGGGAAAGTCTGTTCTTGATAAGAGTGAAGCCAACCATACTTCTTTTTTTGAGACGACTACTATACTAACAGCAATAGAGAAGTTTAGATCAGATGAGAAGTATTTGCATGAGGGTACTAATGCACAAGGAGAACGTTCTTCTAATGTCCTCTATTGCTTGCTGAGTGAGTATGTTGAGACAATGGATGCGAGGAATTGTTATGTGTGTACGCAGATTCCTTCATCAGTCGAAGAAGGAGATAGCTATCATAGTTTTCCACTAACATATGGGATAAGTTGTAGTCTGTTACTAACAACATTCTATAACCAGGAGTACATTCAGTATTTTTAATCAAATTATGATGCTGTGTTTTCATTTGTCCCTATAATTAGTTATTTGAGTAGAGTAGTTAAGGATAATGACATAGTATTAGTTAGAGGTTTCTTTGAACCTACACTAACATTTAGCACAGCTTATGCCCACAGGAACAATCTGACATGTTTGCTTACACCTTTAGAGAAGAGATTCTTAGATCACACAGATGACAGGAGAAAGGCATTGAAGGAGGAGATAGAAAAAGGCTTAGAGAAAAGGACTTACAAGAATTATTATGCTTATAGTGCAATTAAAACAAAAGGGAAATTAGCTCTAGATGCACAACATGTATGGACAATTTGTATAGATGGGCCTAAATCACGCACTGACACTTTATTTGTGGGAACAAGTGAATGTAGACATGTGTCTTTGTTTCAGAGTAAATGGACAGTTATGTTGAATGGACAGGATCCAGAGATTCCTGGGACATATTACATCTGTGGTCCTAATGCCTATACCATCTTCCAAGAGGATGGTATGGGACATGTTATTTGGGAATACTTTTCCCAAAGATTTTTCAAATGGATGACCTAAAGAAATTTCCAACAGTGACTGAATTACATCATATGAGACAGAGGAGAGAGTCTCCTTCTGGTATAGTGGGAGATATATTTGGAGCAATGATTCCTTCAATGGGAGTTGTTCTGAATTCGATAAAGATTCAAAAGTTGTCTACTTTTGTGGATAACATGCTGACAAATTTTTCAGGAGACATATTTCTGATAGATACAGAGGTGGAGTTTGTAGGATGCTTAATTCTAGGCATTGTTGTTCGTTTATTCCTGATAATAGTAAAGAAATTAGAAGCTTACTTACTAACCTGACTAATGAAAGTGCTGATTTAAAAGAATTGAAAGAGCCAGGTGTTTGGGAAAAGGTTGCCAAAGGTTTTGCTTCAATGGGAAATTGGCTCAGCAACGTTGGGGAGGGAATCTTATTGAACATTATACAGGGGATATTGATTGTCATGGTTTGCCTAACTGGAATATCGGGGGTATGTAAATTGTGTAAAATAATCCAATTGAAAAGATCAAAGAATAATCAGAGGAGGGAAGAAAAGGGAAAGATTGTTTAGGGAAAATTCAAAAAGGGAACACAAATATGAAGGGATTGAAATGGCAGAGTTTTAGCTGATGCAAACATTTGTGAGTGATAGTTTGGTGTGATGACATATTTAGTCATCAGAGGAGGGACTGCTGAAGCAGATGTTTTAATAAAAATCTTAATGAGTATTCATGTGTATTGATTAATGGATTTGTGTAGAAAATGTAATAATATAGAGAAAAATAATGCACGCATTTGCAAATGTGATCCACATGAGTGGCCGTCATTGTTCACGAAGTAAACTTATTAATGGCTTATTAATATGAAATATAGAGTTTTTGTTTGATTAATGTAGTAGTACATCATATTGAGAGTTACACACTATGTATTAGCTTTATTAACTGTAGGCCTTAACTTAGCGGGGGTCTTGCCCTAGTTGCACGCCCTCATATCTGTATTTCTTGGACGTTTAATAAAATGACTGTTCAGAGAATCAAACTGTAATATTCCCCTGTGCTGTTCAAATGTGCTTGTAGCTAAAAGTCTTTCTCATGAGAACCGATTGGTAGAAGATGCTGTTCTTGCTAAATGTAACATTATGAATGTAATGTGTATAAGACTGACTTTCTCAGGAGAAGAACAATGGAGACACTGACTGGAGTACAAGCTGCAACAATATTGTTACCTGACTAGCTGAATGATGAGGACATACAAGAGAAGCCAATCAGTGAAATGTGAACCGAGTATTAGTAGACATTATAGATTTGAAGTTTTAGTTTTATTGGACAAACTGTGAACATGGGATCCCTTGACCAATAGGGACTTGGGAATTAGTTTTAGGAAATCTAACTTAGCCGGACTGCACCAAGGGGAGCTGCGCCATTCTCCCAATCCTTCTTGAGGGTTTAGCTCTATTCCTTCAAATTGCTTAAAGACTTTGCATTTTCTGAACTTTGATACTAAATCCTGATGCCTTGCTGACCAAACTGATGTCCTCATGACGAAGATTATTTTAGCTTGCCGATCGATTTGAGGAGAGGTATATTATTCCTGATGTGTTTCCTAAGACTGTTTGCTTTTTCTTTCTAGGTACCAACAGCACTATTTTGATAGAGCCATAGTGAGATGTTTTCCAAATTTGTGTTTACTAAATTGTTTTGCATGAAGCCCAACATGCTGATGCTAATCTGATGTTAGTTAAGGGTTCCTTACTAATGAAAGTCTGCTATAGAGAATAACGTTGATGTCTTTCTTTGCTGAATCTAAATGTATATGATATAGTTTGCGCAATTGTTCTTGTTATTAATTTGCACTCTAACTTTAGAATGTGTAGTGTTTTAAGCGTTGATTAGATTACGTTTTTTCATCGCTTTGGACAGCCAGTGTTATTTCTGTATGTGTATCATTTGATTTTGATGTTATCTTACGTGACATTAGCATTGTTAATATAGGGAAATAAATATTCTAACTTTTACTAAAAGGTGTGGTTACTCATGACTGAGAGGTCATGGTGTGTGACAATTATTGACTCCTATTGTTTATTAATGTCTTTGATTATCATTGATTATTGATGTTACTGATTAATTATTGATCTGCATGTACTGGAGTTATGGTGGGAACATCTTAATTGCGAGTCAAAAGGTTCATCAAACTATTTGCGTCCCCTTGTAAGTTTACTACTTAAGGTCAGACGCGCTAGCACCAGTACAGGAAGTTGTTAGTTCTCATACATTGCACCAAAAACATGGAATGGCCTTCCACACCACATCAGAGCCTCCTCCTCAAATCTTAAGTTCCACAAGAAAACCTGGCGCTTCGAATCACTCTGAGAGGACACTCAAATTTGCACAGACCTGGATACCATCATGGGTGATCAGTGTGCTATACAGATAGACTTAGCAATTTGTTGAAAATAAGCGTAAGGGCCCAAAGGGTTTCTTAGGAGCCTACTGCCAGTGCTGCAGAATGCTGGGTTCCCAGCTATCAAGGCCGTCTGGTCTCGCTTCCAAATCGCACCCCTCTCTTCCTCCACCTGCACTTCCTCTTTAACTCACTCATTCAAGTTATTTTTCCTTTCCTGCATTCTTTGTCATTGTTTTTCATCTTTTCTCCCTCCAATTCACTTTTCCTGTCTGTCTTTCTGTTGCCCTGGATTAGTCCCAGCATCGCTACAACTAAGCACTGGTAGACATCATAGCTAAAATTCCAAAATCAGAATGAAGGTTATATTAGTTCTGTCCCACAAACAGTTCAGTAGGTGGAGTGGGATGATGAAGGCCTTGATAGAAATGTTAAAACAATATTTAACTTTACAACACATTGGGCAGTCAAATTATGACAATTGTTTAGTTCTTACCACTTTGCAGGGTCATCAGGGGCTCCTCTGCAAGCATTTTATGTGACATTCAACTAAATGTTGTATTTTACTCCACATAGGGCTAGTAACATTGATTTAGAACTTGATAGCCTTTAATAAGCATTTTAAATGGGAATTGTGGAATGTTTTCTAGGCATTTTGGAAATATTTTGTTGTGCCAGTGGATTTTTTTCAAGTATATTGGACAAGGGGCATACGCCAAAACTGGATAAGATTCAAAAACAGTTTTAACAGTGGGGTTGATGGGGGGTTCTCCCTCAGGATATGTGAGTGATAGACTGTTTTAAATTGGGTGAGAAACATTGCTCAGAAATCAATTTAGTTAGGACTTCTTTAGTCTGGACAGGAGAATTCACTCTGAAGTTAATTTAAGATAAATGTTGCATTTCAAGCACTATTAGGGTTTTTGTTTTTTTGCCCCTGGCATGTACGTTTAAGAAGACAATGTCTCACCCCTGTGGAAAAACGGTGGAATTAGAAACAACACTTTGTGTATCTATTAACTTCTAGAGACTTTGGGTGTCCTTTTCAAGTGCACATACTGTTTGTACATTCGAGTAAGTCATGCCTTGGTAATAATAAATTACTATATTCAAAGATTTTACAATATCTAAATATTACTTTCAGTGTTTGGGTAGCAAAGATGTTTTAAAAGTTGGGGTACTCTACACACTCCCATTGCAATGCACAGTCATTCTAATTAGGGAATGAGGATTTGTTATATGGATTATAGAGCAGAGAATGGGGATGGCAACATGGGAAGCAAGCCCTGTTTAAAATGTATCATCTGATATAAATGAAGAAAGAGGATAATAGGTATTAAGATATTAGAGAATAATAGGTACAAGTGGGAAATGCTTAGGCCCTGGAGAGAATAAGGTTTGTAGACTACCACAAAGCAGCAGGTGTATGCTAGATAAACAACTATGCATAAGTCACTGTAATGAGAATACTAATGATTTTATTGTCAGTTTTAACTGTGGATAGAATTGACCTTATTGATTGTTTTTGTGACCGTATGTGACTTGGTGGATCATTATTTGAATAAAGTCTGAACTTGATTTGTAACATGTAACATTAGTCAGTCATGCACCCAATGTAAAGATCACTTTGTAAGGTGTGCCTCAGAAATATTGTGTAGGTAATATCGTTGGACCTTAATATTGTAGGCAGAATATCTAGGGCCAAAATATCAAAAGTTAAGTGTGAATACATTTTCTGTACCTAACGCCACATATGTGTTCTTTGATGGTACATACACATTTTCAAGGTACATGGACGTAGAGTTAAGAATGGTAAATCTACTCTTCCTCTATATACGCTTACCTTTCGATATTTTGTCCCTCAATATTTTTTCTATGATATTATGATACCACAATATTCAATGCTTGATATTCCATGATACATTTCTTTTCAAGAGGCCTCAGAATCTGCTGTACGCAATGTCCATCTGAAAGTCAGACTCAGCATTTTCAGGGGAACTATGAGTAGATATCATCCTTTATATTCAGTCAGATGTTCTTGAGAAAGAATCTGAGGCAAGATCTATCTTTTTTACCAGTCTAGGCCCTCATATTGAATAGCCTCTTAAATGGGGCTGATTTTTCCCACCCCAAACGTTACTGTTGATGGGGTTGCTGGTAACTCATAATTCTGACAGGGCCGGTAACTACTGCTACTAGTACCTTCAGAGTTAAGAGGATTTGATGAGGTCAAAGGACTCTCTGATGAAAACTTTAATAGTAGAGTTTTATATTTGTTTTCAGAAATTTGTGTTGGATAAAACTATATCTAAAAACAATGAAGAAGATTTAGAAATGAGCTACTACAAAATTAAAAGAAGCAGAAGTGAAAATTAAAAAAATACCTATTTCATGAGAGTGTTAAAATGGCCATTGATCAATTAGGAAAAAGTCGTGTCTTTGTGCTCTCCCATCCACAAATAATGTGTTTTAGCAGTCCATGCAATTTAATCTTTTTTTGGAAAAGGCTGCCTTTCCACGTTCAGTGGTTGTTACTGCATTTTGGTACAGGATCCTCATATTGCACCCCAACACAGTTTGAGAAGTAGATGGACTTTCTTCCAGCCACTTATGTTTTTATTCTTTGCAGAGTGCATTGTCTTCTAGGAATGTTGCATACCTGACCTGCCAAATGAAAAACAACCAGATTTCCATTGGCTCAGAGTTTTGTTACAACGAGTTGATGTCACTTTAAGGACATTGACTTTCCTTTCTTTTGTAAGGTTAGTAAACAGTTGTCACATGATGCATTCAGCTGGTTGATTTGAGTAGGTTGAGGGCACACCTACTTAGTCATGAGGGACCTCATTAATTGCTTGCTGTGTGCCCTGTACCCCGTAGGATTGGCTCGGGCTTAAGCTGCCCCCCCAAAGGACCTCTAGAGATATTTAGAGACCCCTGGAATTGCATCAGAACACGGATTTATAGCCCAAATCCACACATACTGTACAAATTAAATGATTTTTTTGACAAAATAGTAGATGTCTTAAAACCCAATGTAGCTCAGCAACCAACTATGCTGTTGCATGAGAGGAATAGAGCAGGTCAAAGCCCTAGATAATAAGGTATGGCTCTTTCTTGCTCTGTCCTTAGTGCTTGCGTACAATCAGGATGCCTAGCAGAAGGTGCAAAGTTGTCTGCATCATGTCTAGGGTATGTTTTGTACTGGAAGAATACTTTTCCAGGACAAAATACAGTGCCTAGAAAACCTTAACACTTTTCCCACTTTGGAGTTGTGCTATATAATGCAGCACTCTTACAAAGGAAAGAGATTCAGTCTAATGGCCATTGCTACCGACTTTGAAACTGGGGGGCCAGCTTCGATTCCTGGCATTGATCCACCACACTGTGATTCTTGGCAAATTACTTAATTTAATCTTCCTGTACCATACAAAAACAGAATCTGACCTTGTTTAAAGTAATATGGTACTCATGTAAAGCACTCCAGTGCCCATGGCTTGAGTTTGCGCTGTATAAAACTGTGAAAAAAACCCACATCAGAAACTTTTGAAGAAATAAAAGCATTTCTCCTTTTAAACACCCATCTCAAATAAGCGTTATTTTTGGTTCAAACCCCTGTCTCCGCCAGTGAAAATTGTCTGGAAGTTCTGCATCATATTACAGTGGTGGCAGAACAATTTTCAGAGTGTTGGTGCACCAACAAAGTTACATTACTGTAGTAATAGCGACTGTGAAAAATCCAGGCTTCACATAATGAACAAGTGTAGCAAAGGTATTCGGCAAGAGAGTTTTAAGGGCGTAGTATGTAGTTGGTGGTGCATTTTGGCATGCCTTGTCATAAACATATTACCGAAGCATGGTGTGTTAGCACACCATCATTTACGGGCAGCCCACTTTCCATTGACATAGCTACTACATTTTAACAAAGTTTTACTAATAAAATGGTATAGCGCTCAAACAATAATGTGTGGAAACTGAATTTCAGCTAACTTTTATCATTTTTGCATCACAAAGTGAAATATCTTGATTTGTTTTGATCCAATTAAATGTTTTGTCTCCATCACAGTTGAAAGAGCATAGCTTGGTTGTGCCACTTTGTCTCTGGGAAAAAGAACATGAAAGGGTGGTCATTTTCTGGTGGTCACAAGATGGTGGCCAAATTTTTTGTAACATTTAATATGATTCATGTAATTCCTGCACTCTAAAGAATGTGAGAAGATTGCATCTTTGTTTATGGTATATAATCAACATTCTATGAATATCTTTTCAAGACTAATGTTTTAAAAATATTATTTTGCATACTTATCTTGTATATTCGTATATGTAGTGTTTAAAATTCATGTAATTTGAAAGTATATTTGTGTTTTATTTACTTGGCTGGAGTGGAGGCCTACACATATAATTTTCTTTTTCCACTTAACATTCATTGTGACGGTGTTTTCTAAATGTTTCTTTCGAGATGCAGGTATTAGGAGCGGAGACAGAGTCAACAAGAAGCTCATTATGCGTAAAAGATAAGAATGCCTAGGAAGAACTATGCAAAGATGAAGAGAGGAGTATTCTGGAAGCTTGGCAGTTGTAACTCTTTTGAATTTGCTGAGTACCGAAGAGTATCAAGATGAGCTAAATCAGGGGTTGGAAATTGTAACTTCCAATTAATTTTAATTAGGATTTCATTCAAAAAGTTTCCACTGTGATGTCATTGTTCTGGGAAATTGTGATTCAAGGAGGGTTTAGTTAGCAAAGATTTAGACTCTTTCCTACCTTTAGAGCTGAATGGACCCTTCTGAAGTATATACTTCATACTTGGTGTGGATTCATGCAATCACACCTCTCTTAACAGAATATTGTCCTGAATTTCTGTTTGCAGACCTTTCTCAAATATTTTTAGTATTAAGATGGTTACGGTTTAGTTTAAATGGTTAGCAGGAGACTTTGGTTCTTGTGACCAAGAATCATATGCTTTTCCTGATCTTTTGTAATGTTGAAATAGACATTTTAGTCTTTTATATTCTAATTGGGTTTAGCATTGGGCAATGTTTTTATTCTCCTTTAGTAATATTATGTGTTTATACTATGGTTTTGAGAATCATTTATGTAACGTTGACTTTGAGTCTGTAATAAACCTATTTAACCTTATGAATTGACTCTGAATGTTATTATATGATATTTGGGTTAAAAAGAAACTGTTTGATGCAACTGAAATTTGTTACTCTTCACCCCTTGGAACTGAGAAGAAAAGATTAATCGGACCCCAGAATTAGTGAAAGAGCCCCAGACTCTATCACATTTCAGAATTACAGTAAATGTGCTTTATGCTTGCTTTCCTAACAGCTGATATATTCTGAATTATTTGTGCAGTTCATTGACAGCTACTTAAATGTAGTTGTGTGTTAAGAAAATGACATCCCGCAGCTTTTCCTTTTACATTCCTTGTAACCCAGTGTGTGTGTCACATAGTTCACTTTACAAAATCTTCTGACTTGGCAGTCAGAGAAAGTAAACATTGGTTTCCATGGTAAAAGAATAAGCAGCAATTTGTCACAAGACACAGACAGACATTTGACTTTTGTCTTTAAAGCACAGCAAGTCTGACAATATAATACCAAAATCTAAAGGCATCTTTATTGCTTGATTACCTTCTGAACTCAAGTATAGTTATTTTGCCACCCCGACAGGGCCAGCCAAAGAAAGCCTAAAACTGGCCAGGTGAGCAGCAAAGGCAGTGTTTACAAAAACAATTTATACTGTAGCAAGTTGGGCTTGCATTTAATTGCTACTTTGAGTAAGTGGAGACATCTAATACAAAGGCCACTACCTAGGGCCAGTGCCTGTAGCTCATGGTTCTGGACTGAGAACATCCTGGATTTCGGCCAAGGGCCAAGTGGCTGCTCACAAGCAATGTGTAAAGGCTACAGTCCGTACCCAGAATCTATTGCACATGGCGTAAGACCCTGTCCTTCACTGTGGTCATAAAGATAAAGGTGGGGGGTAGTAGCCAGAGGCCATGATGTCCTAGATTGTACTCTGCATAGCCTAAAACTATGCTCAGTGTGTACTAACTTTGACCAAATGTGACAATATATGTTAAAAGTGGTAGCCTTGCTTTCTCATAGGATAACTACCTCCCATCCTCAGGAATCAGGACATTTTCTTTAGGTATGGTTTACGCTATCTGGCAGAGAAGTGGGCTGCATTGATACCACATACTGCCTGGTGATTAAATTAACACAGCTTCATCACATCACAGTCTAGATTTCTAGGTGGGTACAGCAACTTGAAACCTACTGTGCAGCTGGAGCAAATGAACTGTCTGTGCATAAAAGGCTGTCTGTCAGACACTGTTCAGCGCCACAGGGCAAGCAGGGGTTACTGGACCTCAGCAGTGGGGGCTGGAGTCATTTGCCTCTGATGTATTGGGGTCTCTACAAACTGTGTCATGTACAACACATCAACACTTAGTGGTAGTGATAATAAATAACCACAGGCTTCTCAGGAAGGTTAGTGTAATCAGTGTATTAACTGATTCCCCAGCTCAGTGCCAGTCTTTCTAGAAAACAAAGGGGGTCATTCTGACCCTGGCGGTCATTGACCGCCAGGGTCAATGACCACGAGAGCACCGCCAACAGGCTGGCGGTGCTCTCAAGGGCATTCTGACCGCGGCGGTTTGGCCGCGGTCAGAAAGGGAAAACCGGCGGTCTCCCGCCGGTTTTCCGCTGCCCTCAGGAATCCTCCATGGCGGCGCAGCTTGCTGCGCCGCCATGGGGATTCCGACACCCCATACCGCCATCCTGTTCCTGGCGGTTCGCCCGCCAGGAACAGGATGGCGGTATGGGGTGTCGTGAGGCCCCTGGGGGCCCCTGCAGTGCCCATGCCAATGGCATGGGCACTGCAGGGGCCCCCGTAAGAGGGCCCCACAAAGAATTTCAGTGTCTGCTTAGCAGACACTGAAATTCGCGACGGGTGCAACTGCACCCGTCGCACCTTCCCACTCCGCCGGCTCCATTCGGAGCCGGCTTCCTCGTGGGAAGGGGTTTCCCGCTGGGCTGGCGGGCGGCCTTCTGGCGGTCGCCCGCCAGCCCAGCGGAAAAGCCAGAATGGCCTCCGCGGTCTTTCGACAGCGGAGCGGCCATATGGCGGTTCCCGCCAGGCGGGTGGCGACTGCCGCCCGCCGGCCTCAGAATGAGGCCCAAAATACCTTAATACTCTTTAAAACACATACAACGCACAAAAATAACAAGTAGTATCAGTCTCTGGCCCAGGGCCCCTGTACTTCGGGGCAAGGAAACCCCTAGTGCTGAGCCTCCACCCACCTATGCTTAAAGCAAATCTGTGGCAAGTCTCAGACACAGGCGCAGTCATCCTTCTCTCTTAGGTTGAGTTGTGCACTCAGCCTCTGTGTTCTCACCAAGTGCCAGTCCTAGTGATAGGCCTTCAACCAGGCGTCATGAAGCATCAGTTCTCATCCTCTTCTGCTTGTGGAAGACATGTCTGCTGCAGGTGCGCCGGCCCTTCACTTCCATCCGAGAAGAACATGCTGGGGTTGTGGTCTAGATTGCAGGCTGTCTTTGGAACGCCAACTCTCTTATGGACACACAGTGACTTGGCTGTAAATAGGAAGTTGCTCAACTGCATTGACGGTGGTGCAGCACAGACGCAATGCAAAATGGATGGTGTTTTGGCGGCTAAGCTGTGATGCAGTCCTATTGGCAGTGGAGTAACTTCAAGGGGGTGTTTGGGGTGTGACTACCCCCTCCCCCCAAATAAATGCATTGTTGGCTTTTTAGTTGGGCCTGGGGCCACTGAGTTGGATCTGCTATATATGTGTTTGTTTTTCTTGTTGTCCTGATTTCACTAAGAGGTTTTACCTTATTCATTTGTCACATCACAAACTTAAATATATATAGTGACCAGTTTATACAAAAAGAACAAATCAGTATCCACAAATATTTGGCAGTAGTAGGTTTGAAAAGCTGCACCAGTCTCAGATTTCCAGGAATACTGCTGGCAATCAAATACCTAAAAGGTGATGGCTTGAATGCTTGCAAATAGTCGAACTGCTGGCAATTCCTCAGGGTAGCATTCCAAACCATTGTTTTTCATCCACTGTGCCACTCTAGATAGTGAGTCTGATTTGGGAATGACAGACAGAGTAAAGGCAGACAGGGTGGCAGAGGACTTTACATCCGTCACCCTCTCTTTTCTCTGTCCACTAAATTAAGAGAAGGCTGCCGGCCCCATGGACATCTCTAAACATTGGCGGAAACTACTGTCATGGTGGTTCCTGTCAATGGAAGAAAAGTGTGATGGGTGACTCCATCCAACATGATAGCTGGCCATCAAACTTTTCCAAAGTTTTTAGTTTTTCAAAAATAAGCTCCCAAAGCAGGAGTTTGTTTTTTAAATGAAAACACTAATGACACCACCACCATGGGATTTTTAATCCATAATGCTGTGGTCATTTTTCTTTCTTCATTGTGACTACCTGCAAGAATTTACCTGGTGATGAATGACAGTAAATTCCAACGTCTCCTCTAAATAGGATGGATGGTCAAATGGCTTACCTTAGACAGCATATTCTCTGCCAGGCCATTGGAGGAAGTTTTACACTGGTAATAAAATTTACTCCATCTGCATAAACTTGAGGTCGTCCAACTTCTCAAGGAGGTGGATCTTGAGTTGGCAGACAGAGTGCTTATTCACTGCAAAGGAGTGTCAGTCTGCCAAAATCTCAATCAGCACCAGAGGCCCACATAATGCATATCAGTTGTGACCCTGTTCCTTATGCAACCAGTACATTCCAAACATTGGTCATCTCACCCATTCACCCTGTGGCCTACTGCTTTTTTAGCTCAGAAATTTGGGATTCACTCTCCCATTTTCTCTGACCAACATACACCTGTTTTGATCAGGTGCGTTCCACGTCTGTGTTTCAAGCAGACAAATTCAGGGTCTCAAATACGGACTCACTATAACTCACTTCAGACAAGTGCTGTTGGCTAGCAGCTTCTGTTTCTGCGCCACAGTCTGCTCCTGCACACTGTGGGCAGGTGCAGCTGCCTAACTGCCTGAGAGTCTGTTTTGGCACACTTAAGACAAGTGCCGTATGCTTGTGACTTTGTAGTCTAATGGCGCACACTTTGGGCAAGTGCCACAGACTATCAGCAGGCAAATTTCAGCATGGTGCTCTACTCAAGCGCACTTCAGACAAGGAATGCAGATCTCTTCTTCAGCAAGGTTGAAATGCTCTGATACGAGGGCACGGGCGTCAAGCTCTCAGGAGTCTCTGGTGTATGGACCCTCAGCTCTAGGTTCAATTGCTTCATGTTCATGCTGGCAGTCAGTTCTTCCAGCAGGATTGCCTCACTCCTTCCTTTTTCTCTGATGATTGGTACTGCCAGGTGCTTCAGGACCAGGAAGCAGCTGTACCTTCAGATTAGATTCTAGGTGATGTCCCCTCACCTCTGGGAAGCTGGCTGTCAGACAGACACCAGGTCTGGATGCTCAGCGATCCTCTGGGTAGTCTGCAGAGCACCACCTCCTCAGTTAGAGAGAACTTGGAACTGGAATAATAAGTGGATCTCTAGCATCCAGCTTTATATAGTGGGTGCTAGAGATCCACTTATTATTCCAAGTCAAACCTCACTGCAGAGTGGGGATTGGAATACACTGTTAGAGTTGAAAAGGAATCAAGTGCATGGAGCAGTTTTAACCGAGTATCTCAGGGTGAATGCAGAACTGGTAGTCTCATTGTGACCAATATACCTAGAATTTTCCTGGAAGATAAGGAATTTTGCGAGGACTGTTCACTAATCAAGTGGAAATGTACATGGAATTGGTTTGTCCTGATCATAAAAACAGCTAAAATACTGTTGAACCACCCCCTCATCCAAATTAAGATGAGTGTGAGTAATTTAAGACACAGGTTTCAATGACAGCCTTCAAAAAGAAATTGGAAGAAACCAACAGAACCGTAAATGAATACAAAGAGTATCTCACCTACTCTAAAATGCAAAAATTTGAAAAAGTCCTAAAGAATTTCTCCATGGAAAAGTGTTACCCTTACTCAAAGGAAGACTGCGTTTGGACGGAAGGACGACAATCCGAAACGTCATCAGGGAATAATTCCTGCTCCAATGGAAATGGTCTAGCCCAAACTGCCAGGCCAGGTCCACCCTGAACCAGAATGCAAGCAACTCAGGATCAGTTTTGCCCTCATTATGGGCTCACCAGCCAGGTATAGCTTGATTCCAGTGGCGCAGTGAGCACAGGACCCACGTCTAGGCATACCCATCATGCTTAGGGCATCAAAAAACAAAGTGATGGATGGAATGCTCGAATTAATCTCAGCCACTGTGATCGTGCAGGCCACATCCCAATCCATCGTTTGTCACCTATCCTGCCCCCAGGTGATTACGAGTGGGAGTTCCAACCATCACTTTTTTGTATAGTACCATGTGTCATCCTAAGTAGGATGGGTATGCCCAGATGTGGGTCTCATGCATGCTGTGCCACTGGCACCAAGCTATACCTGACTGATGATCCTAACTTGGGCAAAACCGGTCATGGGTTGCTGATGTTCCAGTTCTGGAAGGACTTGGCCTGGCAGTTCATGTTGGACTGTTCCCACTGTATCAGGGTCAAGACTGATTTGCATTTGGCTGGGTCTAAACTGAGATGGCATGGTGTGTAAAATAATGATGGATTGGGATGCGGCTCCAAGTGATTACTAGTGGCTGAGACTAATTCAAGTATTTCATCCATCCCTTTTTTGTACACTACAGTGTTGCATCCTAAGTGGAACGTTCATACCCAGACATGGGTCTCATGCACAGTGTGCTACTGGAACAAAGCTATACCTGGCTGATGAGCCCTAACTAGGGCAAAACTGGTACTGGGTTTCTTGTGATCTGGTTCAGGGAGGAGCTGGCCTGGCAGTTCAGGCTGGACTGTTCCACTGGCACAGGGTGAGGACTGATTTGTATATGTATGAGTCCAAACTGAGGTGGCATGGTAAACAAAATAACAAAGGATTGGGATGCGGCCCGAGTGATTACCAGTGGCTGAGCTCAAGTCAAGCATTCCATCCATCACTTTTTTATATACTTTTACAATTAAAGCTGCAGCAATGAGAGCAATGAAGGAGAAGTGATCCCATCAGCCCTTGTATACTACAGTGTGTAACCCCAAAAAGGGTTGGGCACAGCTTCTGACTCACTAAAACATGGTGTGCTTTCACTACCACCCTACATGGTAACTCAGGCCAGGAATGGCAGTCTGCTGTTGCAGTGAATAGTTTGCTAGGTGTGCCTCTCCTGGTATATGAAAAAGTCCAAGATCTCACTCATGCCAAGGGACACACAACATGTGATTCAAGAAAAAATTCCAAACAACAGGATACCAGATACTTGCAGTTGGGAATTTAGGGCAGGGGACACAGTGTATACTATGCAGCAGACATTCACGTCCTAACGCTTTCTTTGAAAAATATAACTTTGTTTAAACAATTAATCTTTGGTCACAGCATCAAGGGTTTCTCCTTTCTTTTACTGAAGTGATGTTTTTGTCAGCCTAGCTCGTTGGTCCTGATTTGCCTAATATGATGTGTTATCTTGTGATTTAAACACACACAGTTCAGACAATGAGCCTCACTCTAGGTACTTGGTGTCAACATAAGGTACTACTGGATTAAGAATACTTTTGAAGCAATAGGAACTTTGTGACTAGTTCTGTTTCCTAGAGCCCATGCCGCAGCAGGTAGATATGTGATAGGCAGTCTTGTGTACACTTCTAGTCCAGAGACTAAGGGCCAGATTTAAAGAAAAGTGGCGCAGCACGGTGCTGTGCCAAAATTGGCAGTATCACGCTGCATCACTTTAGAAACACAAGGATGCGCTGTATTAAAGGGAATACGAGGCACCCCTGCGTTTCCACCTGCGCTGGCGCTAAAGTTATCTGCCAGCGCCAACGCAGGCCTCTTTGCACCATTGTGCAAGGATGTCTGTGTTGAGGAGTGTGATTGTTTATGTGCGGGAAGGTGCACCTTAACTCTTTGATGTTTCCTCCACTTCAAAGGCAGTGTTGGGTATATAAACTGGGTCTGTGACTCCACCAAATCAGACACTTCTGGACCTGCAACTGGTCCCTGTCAGAAGGACTGCCTGGCTGCCAAAGGACTCATCTGGACTGCTTTGCTGAAAGGACTGCTCTCATGCCCTGCTGCCTGCTGGCCCCAGGCCCTGCTGGGAGGACTTTGCCTTCCTCCACAAGTGTTCTCTAAGGGCTTGGCTTGAGCTTGCCTCCTGTTTTGAAGTCTCAGGGCCAACAAAGACGTCACCAAAGAGAAGAAAATTCCAGTGCATCAAAATATTGATGCAACGCCTGCAGAAATTGATGCAGCACCTGCTTCGTGGGTAGAAAATCACTGCATCACCTACTGGATCAATGCAACGGCTGCAGAAATCGATGCAGAGCCTCCTCGTGGCTAGGAAATTGGTGCATCGCCTACTGGATAGATGTACTGCCTGCTCCTTACTACCAGGGTGTCCTGGATTTTCAATGCATTATCCCCGGGTGCCAAAATATCCCCACATCACAGTGAGGAACCAAGGATGCGCTCCTGGAAATCTAGGCATTCCCTTGCAGCATGGAAAGAAATGACGCATAGGGGGTTATTCTAACTTTGGAGGAGTGTTAATCCGTCCCAAAAGTGACGGTAAAGTGACGGATATACCACCAGCCGTATTACGAGTTCCATAGGATATAATGGAGTCGTAATACGGCTGGTGGTAAATCCGTCACTTTTCCGTCACTTTTGGGACGGATTAACACCTCCTCCAAAGTTAGAATAACCCCCATAATCTTTGCCACACCAGAAAATCCAATGCATTGCCTTACTTTTCAATGCATCTCTTCTCCTGTGGCCCCTTGGCGTCGTTATTTTTGACGCATTCCATGTACTGAGTCTTAAAAGGATACAACCACTGGTTCTTAAGGATTGAGACTCGATTAAACCCTTAAAAAGTGATATCTTGACTTGTGCATATTGGATTTTTGTTGTTTTGGTCTTATGTTATTCAGTTAAATATTATCTAAACTGGTGTGGAATACTTTTTGTGGTGTTTTCACTTTGGAACTGTATAAGTTATTGCACAAATACTTTACTCATTGCCTTCTAAGTTAAGTTTACCAGCTCTGTGCCAAGCTACCAGAGGGTAAGCACAGGATAATTTAGGTTGTGTAATGACTTACCATGACTAGGATGGTGGTCCCTACTTGGACAATAGTTAATACCTCTGCCAACTAAAGACCCAATTTCTAACAGGTTCAAATTCAAAAAGTTCAAAGCCCCCAAATTCAGAATGTATGTGCCCCCAGGACAACAGACGCAGGTACCCCAAGCCCAGAAGACACAGCAACAGGTGATTGTTTCTCAGCAAAACATGAATCAAATGGTAAATGCAAATGTGAATCAGATAGCATTACAATTTCCCTTAATTTGTTTGAGTAATGAGAAATTCATGGAAACGTTTCACAGTGATGATGAGGATTACATGTTAGGTGCATCCTTAAAGGTAGATAAACATGGTCCTTATGTAAACAAAGACATTATAGGCTATGATATGCCATTCTTAATTGACACTGGAGCTACACATTCCAATGTCAGAACAAGTGAAGTACCAGATTTGCCCCTTTCAGGAAAGAAAATCCAGGTTGTGGGAGTTGGCAATAAGCAATTGACAAATCCTGTAACAGAGTATGTCCCTATTAAAATAGGTTCATTTGAAGATAAGCACCAATTTGTGGTCTGTGATTCAAGTCCTGTATGTTTGTTGGGACGTGATCTGTTGTGTAAGCTGAATTGCTTCATTAGTTGCAACCAAAAGGAATGATGATTCAGACAAGTGAGGAAGATATGCCCTGTAAAATTGTATAGCAGTACCCGAGTTTCACATTGTACCCAATAATGACATGTAATGATTTACCTGAATATTTGAAAGAAACTGTGACACCAGATGTTTGGAATTTTTCAGGAAAGATAATAGGACTTATTAAAGGTGTTGAGCCCACTAAAAATAAAATAGCAGTAAAACCAAATGCAGTGTATCCAAAAAATCCCCGGATCACATGTCCCCAGGGACAATTGATGAAATTACCCCTTTGGATGAATGTTTGTTTGAGCAGGGTATTATGAAAGAAATCATGGGAAGTCAATATAACTCTCCTATTTTAAGAGTCGGCAACCCAATGGAAAGTACCGCATTGTTCAGGATTTGAGAAATGTGAACGAGATTGTTGTTCCATGTTGCCCTGTGGTACCAAATCCTGCAGTGATTTTATTCTAAATTCCCTGTGAAGCTGAGTGGTTAACAGTCCTTGACCTTTGCCAAGCATTTCTCTCTGTACATTGCATGAGGAAAGCCAATATTTATTTGCATATAAATTCGACAGTCATGTTTTGGCATGGTGCCCAACTCCTCAGTGGTATACAGTGTCACCATCCATTTTCAATGAGATCCTGAAAAGAAATCTGGAGTCCCTCAAAATGCCCCATCAATCAGTCATAGTGCAATACATTGACGACCTGCTGGTTGTGTCAAACACCAGAGAAGCATGCAGAAAATATACTATTGCCCTTTTGAACCATTTAGGAGAGAATGGCCATAAAAGTTCCCCTGCTACATTATAGTATTTCATGAAACAAGTCCTATATTCAGGTCATCACATTGAAAAAGGTGTGAGGAAAATGTCACAAGAAAGAATCTCAGCAATCATGAAAATTAATCCTCCAGTAACAGAAAGAAGTTTGAATGTGTTTAGAAAGGTTGGCTACTATCATCAATGGATTCCAAACTTTTTCTTTTTGGCCAAGCCTTTACAGAGGCTAACACCCAAGGATGTGACTGATCCGGTACCACTGGATGATAATTACATACGTGCCTTCACAGAGCTGAGAGAAATCCCATACCGAGCCTCAGCTCTGGGAATGCATGATTATAACAAATGTTTTTCTTTGTTTTGTGCAAGAGAGATGGATATGCACTCTCAGTGTTGACACAGTTGCATGGAAATGAAAACAAGCCTGTGGCTTATTTTTCTGCCACACTTGATCCTGTATCGGCAGCATTGCCTGGTTGTTTAAAAGCCTCACTGCCCTCAGCGTCAGCATAGAGCAGTGTGAAAGAATTGTGATGGGACATCCACTGAACATTTTTATCCTGCACTCGGTGGAGATTTTGTTAACCTGTGCAAAGACCCAATATCTGAAAGGTGCCTGTTTAACCAATTATGACCAAGTGATCCTTGCCTCATCAAATATGAATATCAAAAGGTGTACAGTATTAAACCCCAGAACCCTGATGCCCATCCCTGTTGAAAATGCAAGTGACCGCAAAGATGAGTTTGAACATGACTGTCTTGATGTGATTGAATTGTGTACCTAACCAAGATCTGATATTCACGATGCTCTTTTAGACGAAAAAAACTATGTCATGTTCATTGATGGTTCCTGGTTGAGAGATAAAGATGGTACCCTGAGAGCAGTTTATTCAGTCTGCACAGTCTCAGGTGTGATAGAAGCCTTCTGGCTTCCACAAGTCTGTCCAGCTCTGGTAGCCAAATTGGTTGCTCTTACTAGAACATGCTGTGTTTCTGAACAGCTTAAAGTGAAAATTTTCAAAGATAGCCAATATGGGTTTGGTGTGGTTCATGATTCTGAACAGAAATGGTCTGAGAGTGGTTTTATGACCTCTTCTGGTTCCCCAATCTAAAACGGTGACAAAATAGATAATTTGTTGAATGCATTACAGTTACCAGCAAAAATTGACGTTGTGAAATGCCTAGCCATAGGAAATCAACTGATTATGTTAACCTGGGTAATACCTAAGGTGATGAAGTTGCAAGGTATTGCGTTCTTAGTTGTGCCTCCTTTAATGTTGAGTGGAGCAGTGATACACAGGATAAGACAAGACAAAATGTCTTGGTGATTGCTGTTTACACATAGGAAGAAGTGAAAAGATTTTAGAAAGAAGGGACAGAAGAAGAACAGCAAAGTTGGATTAGAGAAGGATGTGTCAAAAGAAATGAAGTTGATGTTTGGGTTTCAAGTGATGGAAGAGTCTTGTTGCCAAATAGCTTACTGTCCCGGATAGCAAGACATTACTATGGACAGGCACACATAGGTAGGGATGTAATGGTGAGAACGTTCAGACAAACATGGTTAAATCCTAAATTTAGAGTGATTACTGAAGCCACATGCCACCGATGTGCATGTAATTGTAGGGAAACGTACAGTTGTTACACTGAGTCACATAGGTAGGTCTGTAGGACCGTTTAACAGAATGCAGTTGCATTTTATTGAGCTGCTAGTGTTCAACAGACTGGGATATATTTTAGTTATTGTCTGTATTTTCTCACACTGGGTTGAGGCTTATCCCACTAAGAGAAAGGATAGCTTCACAGTAGTGAAATTGTTGCTTAGAGAGTTGATACCTAGGTTTTAGTTCCCAACTTCTCTAGAATCAGACTGAGGAACTCATTTCAACAGTGAGGTCCTTAAAATGTTGTGTGCGGCATTACAAGTTCAGCAAAGATTGCACTGCAGTTATCATCCAGAAGCTTCACGTCTGGTATAACAGATAAATGGAGCACTGATGTCCTGACTGGAGAAAGTATGTGCATCCACAACAATGAAATGGCCGGATGCATTGCCTCTTGTTTTGATGAGTACACGCAGCACACCTGATAGGAAAACTGGATTGCCAGCACATGAAATCATCATAGACTGCTATGAGATAGCCAGCAGTGCTTGCAAATGTGCTTGTGAACATTACAGATAACTTGATGCTGGATTATTGCAAAGGACTAGCTGATGTGATGCGTTCTTTGTCTCATCAGGTTGAAGAGGCTACTGTACAGCTGCAGCAGGAACTGTGTCATGACCTATGTCCTGGTGACTGGGTTATGCTTAAGAAACATGTAAGGTAGCCACATTGCTTGGAGCCACATTGGAAAGGCCTTTACCTCATGACAATAACAACTGTGAAATGCCCTGGTCTCCTGAACTGGGTACAAAGTTCCAAGACCCCTTGATGAAACAGCACCTGCTCCAGAAGGGGTGGTACCAATTAGTAGAGGGGTCAGGTCTGCCAAGCTGTTGGGGCTGGACAAGTGGCTGTAGCACAGACTCGGTCTGATGGGGTTCTGAATGAGTCAACAACAGTGACAACAGTGGATGGTACAGAAGAGTTGAAGCAGAATCGGTTGACTCATGCAAGCTCAAATGCTGGCAAAGGATCAGTTGTTCGAGATAAAAGAGTTGTACCTGGAGACAGCTAGCCTAAAGAGAAAACTGTGCCAGCTTTACAAGTCCCATCAGCTATTGCTGAGGAAGCTGAAGAGTTGAGTCAAAGTGAACGTGATGCTGTGAGTCAAGTAAATAGAAGATCAAAAAGAAAAAGAGTGCTAAGCAGAAAACACTCAGCACCTGAATGGACATACTATTCTGCTGATGACTGGGAACAAGAGTTTTCTACCTTTTCTGCTAACAACTCAAATCCAGCTCAATATCCGTGAGATTGTAATTGCTTGGAACTGAAATCTGAATTCCCATTGCCAGTCGATTAATCAATTATCTGCAATTACGAATTGTGCCTTTATTGGAAACAACTGAACCTTTAGTAGAAGCTTTTGAAACATTTGCAAATTGAGAAATTCTTGATGAGCTTTCTAGAAGATCAAGGAACCTTGTGAATAATTGAGTTGTTGAAAGGGAAAGAGACTATTTGTAATTGCTTTGTTCACAAATAAAAAGAACTGAAAAGAGATAGTGATAAACAAAAGCTGCTTTTATTTTTTATTTTTTATTTTTTATTTTTTATTTTGAATTCGGAATTTTGGTCTGGAATTAGAGAACTTATGGAGTCAAATCACAATAGAAGTAGTAAGTGTAAATACATATGCATAGGTCCAGCAGTAGTGAAAGTTATCATGATTATATTATTATTTATAGGTTTGAGTTTGTCCATATCAAATGATTCAGATCAGATTGTGCCCACACTTGTTTCAAATTTAGTAAATCCCCATGCAGATCAATATTCATTTCACACAAATGAGAAGTACTTACACATTGATAGTTCTAAAGGTAATTTATCACCAAATCTGTATTAGAAGTTGCTGTTTGAATACGTTGAGACAATGGAAGTTAGAAACTGTTACATGTGTACACAGCTGCCTTCATCAGTTATTGAAGGAATTACATATCATAGTTTACCCCGAACCTATGGAATTTCCTGATGTCTATTATTAACACTGTTGTATAAGCAGGAGTCTTACCAATACTTCTATTCAAACTATGATTTAGGGTTTTCAACTGTCCCTGTAATGAAACATTTAAGTAGCATTGCAAAGACAAAGAACACTGATTGTGTGGAAGGTTTCTTTGAACCTACATTTGGTACAGTATATGCACACAAGAATAATTTAACTTGCCTCCTTTGTCCTGTAGAAAAGGAATTTATTGGACAAGTTGAGGAGAGTACAAGAGCAATGAAAGCCAAAAAAAGAAAAATGAGTAGTTTTGCAGAATTGGGAGAGAGATGTGACACATTCAGTTACTGGAAATCAATAATTCCAGGCTATTGATTGGCAACATGTAGGAAAGTTGTGTGTATATATATAGGCCAAAATCAAAGAGTGATACACATTTTATAGGTACAAGTGAGTGTAGACATGTATCCTTGTTTAAAAGTGTTTGGACTGTTATGCTAAATGCTCAAGACCCCACCATACCAAGTGTTTATTTTCTATGTGGAAGAAATGCCTATTACAAACTGTTGAAAGGCTGGTATACTACATGTTACCTTGGAGTAGTTTTTCCAAAGATTTATCATGTGGAACATTTTAATGATCCAGTTTGGAGTGATAAATGGAACTCCAAAGTCAAAAGAGGAACAAGTGCTTCAGAAATTACAGGAGATATTTTTGGTGCCATAATTCCACCAGTAGGTATGACCTTGAAAGACATCAAAATAAGAAAGTTGTCAATAATAGTGGACAAGTTAGCTACAGACCCTGCAGGTGCCATATTGTTAATGGACACAGATCAATGGTTTTGCAAAATCGGCTGTAGGAAATCAATCAATCAATCAAAAAATTTCTAAAGTGCGCTACTCACCCGTGAGGGTCTCATGGTGCTGGGGGGGGGGGGCAGGAGGGTCAATGTTCGAACAACCATATTTTGAGGTTCTTTCTAAACACTGGCCACAACCCCATTGGGCCTGTCGCCTAACATCCTGAGCCTGCTAAGAAAAAATTTGTCCTCTCTGGGCCACTTTAGCCCAGAATTCATTTTTTTTTTATTGTCTTTTCCACTTTTTCCACCTGCTATCTAGTTTGTGCAACATTGTATTAGACTGACACCCGGCCCTTCGGTGTGGATGGTGGGACATATCTTCATCAGTGCAAAGTGAGCCAGAGACAGATGCATGATAAAACAACGCTTGTGTGTATGACGGATGCCTTTATAATGTGGTCTTTACCACACATGGCTTTACCACGCGTGCCTTTACAACAAATTTCATTGTAAAAGCATCTTTGATAAAGGAACATGCATGGTAAGTTCCCCTCCGCCCTGCCGCTTACACCTCACACTATTCGCCACCTGCCCAAGGCCTTAAAACCGCCCCTTCTGCCCTCTGCCCGAGCCCTATCCCCCTTTCCCTGCCCTGTCCTAAACCCTAAAACCTACCCTGTCCTAAAAACTACCCAGCCCTGTCCTAAAAACTACTCCTACCCCTGCCCTAAGCCATAAAACCGACCCTGTCCTAAAAACTCCCCTCCATGTCCAAAAATCTACCTGTCTCCCCGCCATGAAAACTAAAACTTACCCTCCCCTGTCCTAAAATATACCCTGCCCCCGCCCTAAACCCTGAAGCTACCATGCCCTGCCCTAAAACCTACCCGCCCTGTCTTAAAAACTACTCTGACCCGCCACCCCGCCCTAAAACTTACCCTATCCTAAAACCTACCCCACCCTGTCCTAAAAACGACCCCAACCCCTGCCCCACCCAAATCCCAATAACCTACCCTGCCCTGTCCTAAATCCCTCCCCACACCCTAAACCCTAAAATCTACACTGTCTTAAAACTTACTCCGCCCTTTCCTAAATCTACCCCGACTCCCCACCCCGCCCTAAACCCTAAAACCTACCCTGTCCTAAAAATGACCCCACCTTGTATTAAAAACTACCCCAACCCCACCCCCACCCCCACCCTAAACACTAAAAGCTATCCTGCCCTGTCCTAAAACCTACCCCACCCTGTCCTAAAAACTACCCGACCCCCACCCTAAACCCTAAAACCGACCTTGTCCTAATAACTACCCCACTTTGTCCCAAAAACTACCCGACCCCCCAACCCCACCCTGAACACTAATACCTACCTCCCCCTGTCCTAAAACCTATTGTGACCCCCTGCCTTCAGCCTACACCCTAAAAGCTACCCTGCCCTGTCCTAAAACCTAACTCCGCCCTGTCCTAAAAACTACCCTGACCCCTACCTTAAACCCTAAAACCTACCCTGTTGTAAAACCTACCCCGCCCTTTCCTAAAAACTACCCTCCCCCTTGACCTAAACCCTAAAAGCTACCCTGCTGTGTCCTAAAACCTACTCCACCCTATCCTAAAAACTACCCCGACACCCCGCCCTAAATCCTAAAACCTACCTTGTCCTAAAAGTATCCAGTCCTCTCACCCTGAACCCTAAAACCTACCCAGCCCTGTCCTATAAACTACCCTGACCCTCCCGACTCTGTTCTAAAAACTACCCCAACCTCCCTCCCCCAAACCCAGCCCCACTTACCTCTCTCTTCTCTGGTCGCTGCTCCTTCCTGTTCCACCCAGACTGCTCTCTCTGCCATTACCAAGCATATGCGTGGCGAAGGCATGAATGCTAAACGCATGCATAGTAAATGCATATGAGTGGTTATGGCAGCGTGGTCGATGCATAGCGTTCATTGACCGCATTGTTAGTGATGTTTCCCGGCAGAGACAACAGCTACTCATGCACACTGTTGCGTCCTCTATATTTGCACCATTTGCCTTGTTGATTGTACCATTTAAAGATATGTTTTTCTCGAGGTTGGCCTTGGTCTTGTAATTGCATCCTCTGTTGTGGGGAAGATGTTGCAGCCACCATTTTCTTCCTGCACCCTTTTGTTCCTAGGCCCTCCAGATGTTTATGGCTCCAGGCCCCGTATGGCTTTTTTATAATGCGAGGCCTCCTCACTGACCTGTGTAGTCAGGCTGCACGGACATACTCATCACACTCTCCATAGAATGCTCGAGACAGTTACATAGTACTCTGTCTGCAGTTTATTGATGCACACTTTCAAGTCAAATACAGCACGCCAGTGAAGAATCATTGTCAAATTTGCCCTAATTGCCCTTGACAAATATATTTCCACAATTTTATTATCCCAAAATTATTATTCCACAATTCTTGTTATTTGCTAATGCTACTGCCAGTCTTTTTCTATCGTTTACGAACCATGCAGATTCTTGGCTTCAATTTGCTACTGTGCGCTCGCTTCATAACATCAGTCCACTGCGGCTGTAACTGCAAGTAACCTTAACCATTTAGATCCTTCTGTCTGGCATCCCAGAGCCTGCAGAAGAGAATCCAATCCCTGTTTGGGCATGTAAGTCTGGATTGTTTTTATTGTATTGCCTTTTCCTCCATAACTCTAAGGGCTCCTTATCCCTATATGGTACTCCCTTCTGATGATTTTCTTGTATTGGCACCCTGCCTGCTCCAAGGTTCTCATAATGCCTCATGAACATCTGCATGCCCAGCCTTGAAAGGTGGAGTCCACCCTAATCGAAAAACCCTGGCTTCTTCAAATTAATCAAACCATGCCTCTCACAGTTCAGTGTTAGCCGATTTGGATTAAGTGAATTCGGAAGAAGAAATAAGTCTCAGAATGCATTAAGCCATCAAAATAAATACAAGGTGGAGACGTCGGGCTATATGGTATCCTTAGCTGAAATAGCCTACCAGTCCACAAGAGAACATATGCCACAAAAAATCATGTAGGTACTAATTAAGTGCTTGATTCGTGTAGAAATATTAAGTGACATATAATAGTTTTGGAAGCAATCAATTTATAATGGCCAGGAGCACAGCTCTTCCTCACAACCAGTTTGTGCAATCCCATCTCAGGAAAGGCATGGTCTGCAAAATAGTATGCAATACTAGTCTCTTGCTCAAACTGGACAGCTGTCACTACTTGTCGACAAAGTTAGGATCAACAGCCAATCCAGAAAGACTCTGAGCAACTTGTTTGCTTTTTGAAAGTTGGATGTTGAGCCAGTGCCTAAAATACAAATCAGAAAAATTATATTTTGATGTTGTTATTCCTTGCTTCTGATGCCTTATGCAGCAAAATTGTTCTAAATAGTTATGAAATTACAGTAACTAACATCACACCCCTGTCAGTGTCTCAGAAATATCTGGATTTACTCCTGCACTCAGGAAAGTGTTTTGAGATGTCCACCACCAATATTTGTTGAACACAAACATTTCTATTCCACTCTGGTTCACAACTGTAATTCGGTCCATTGTTCCATCTGTTTCAGGCTTTGTGTTTCGTCCAGGTTTGGATTGATGTTTTGACATTTTTATTAGATTTTTACGCAGTTGGTACAAGTCAGCCAAAATGAACACATCACAGAATAAAACACTTTTCTGGTGTCAAGCAAGAATTGATATTACGCTGCGTAAGTTCACAGTTTTGCATTTGAAAGATGCAGGACATGGCCCTTCTAAGGGGATTTAACTGAAACCTTTTGCTTTTACCTCCCAAATTCTTTTGCTGACTCTTGTTGCATGGCCTTAAGATTCTGGGCACTTTCCCACTGTACTCCAGTGGGAAAGTGGGAAATGCCCTTCCTACACATGCCAGGAAGGGGCGCTTACATAATTGGACCAGGTGCTGGACGCAGGAATGCCCTGTAAAAAGGTGCACTGTATACTTGAGGCAGGTATAACCCTGGGTACAAGTGGGACATTGCATTGAGTGTGCCACTCATTAGAATAGCCTGTCAAGCATATATCTAGCGTGGCAATGCAGGCCTGTGGATGCTCAGATGTGCTGGTGCTCAGGTTGGCACTTCCAACACTTCTAACTCCATAGCCAAACCTGAGTGAGCCCTCCGCTACCCCTGGAGCAGGTGGTAGACGGAAGGCTGGGCAGGTACACAGGGGCATCCCATGCCACGGTAGGGATGAACCCCCACTTGGGTCTTCCCTACCTAGGGGTTCAGCTCTTCCCATAGGTTTAGCTGATTATCTAGCCAGTGGCCTTAGGGTCCTGGGCACTTTCCTGCTGTAAGTACAGGGTAAAAGTGTGCACGCTTCTACAAATGTTAGGAAGTGGCACTGGCCAGTGGTTCATGCGTGCCCAGGGGTGCTCCAAACACATGCTTGCGTGTGATCACTGGCACCATGGTGTCCTTAAACATGCAACCAGCCTGTCATAGCAGGCCTGTGTGTGCGCACTTGCATCTATAGTGTTTTTAAGCATGTGTCTAGCCTGCCAGTGCAGCCTTGTATGTGCACAAGGGCACGTATGCCCAGAGAGTGAAGAATATCCATGTGTGTTTTCGCTTCATATGAGAGCTGCTAATGGGGGTAGTTTACAATTGCCCCGAGCTGCAATAGTTGTTTGAAGAGGAGCAGCCTCACAATGTTTCATATCTTTGGATTCGTCCTGACAAACCCCTTCCCAAGGTGGAGGTGGTTTTGACAATAATAACATAGAAATGTCACTTCTAGGAAGTGGGCATTTCTATACTCTAAAATGCTTTGTGTGCCTTCTAAACTTGACTTTAGTCCACATGGGAGGCTGGGGAGCACATCTGTGCATTCCCCAGCGACAGCTATAAACCTTGGGCACACAACTGGAATGACAGACCTCTACGATTTGGGGGCCTGGCTGGATAGATTGGAGGGAGTGGTTTTGACACTTGGCCTCTCAGGCCAGCTCATGGCCTCACTAAAGATTAAGATATGCATTCCACAGCCCCATGGCAGACAGGACTGAAATTTAGGGGAAGCATTTGTGGTTCAAAGGGAAACCCTCTGAACCTCCCCCAACTTTAAAGGCACATTGCTGTACAACTACTGGTGCCACACTGCAGCAAACTAGAGATACCCAGGACCAGAGTTAGTGGACTGCATGGTGCACAGTGCCAGAAGAATCTGTTGTGCACAAGGAGTAATTGGTGCCCTTAGAAGGGATGTGCACCTTTCCTGAATTGTGGCTGACCTGGGACAACTGCGTGCTGCTCTATGGGACCCCGAAGTGGCATCTCCAAGAGCTTGTTGGCTAGCTCCCTGTCTTTAGTGGCAGTCTCATGGCCATCAAAGATCTCCCGCGAGGAACTTCACCTTCTACCCATGACATCTGGAGAGTGGTGCCTTCATAAGTGCTACATCGTCTGCTGGTTCCCATCTGGTAGCAGTGGCGTGAGCGTGGAATCAAGTATTGCACTTGGAGACCAGATTGCGTAACAGTGTGGAGTGAGTATGTGGGAGCGCGACTGCCTGTGATCAACTGCACCGCACTGCAGTGTTGCCGTACACATTGTTTTCCTTGCCAAAAGATTACCACAGTTGGCATTGGTTTTTACCCATGCAACATGGGCATACATGTCTATTTAATAATGCTGTATATATCTGGGCGTATACATTGCTGCTATCATTGTGAACCGGAGTACATCCTATAACTGTGTGGTATTGAATTGATTACCGGCTGGGGTGGGTATCATGTTGACAATGTTTTGCATGGCATGAGGGTGCTGGGAGGGAAAGTAGGATTTTTCCCAAGTGTACATATAGCTGATGTTGTTTTAACACAGTTAGGCCCAGTACTGATAATGTTATTTCTGAATGTGATCTATGCCCAGATGTACTTGATGTACGTCGTAATAGTTAATATGTGTATTGAATACAAATCTTCTTTTTATACACTTTTGAAGTCTCTTTTATGACGCTCAGTGTATTCATTGTGTAAGTATGCTGAGCCAATGCTTTACATATTGCCCCTGTGATAAGCCTGACTTCTCAGTGCCAAGCTACCCAAGGGTGAGCGCAGGTTATACAGTGAGTGTAATCACCCACCCCTGATGGGTTTGGTAGATTTTGCAAGGCTGGGGCCTCGCCTCACCCAACCAGAGCGTGCCACCTCAAACAGAAGGTGTGGAGAAATAATGTTTAAATCCAACCTATGACTAAAAGGAGCTAACACGGAGCCCAGTGCCTTATTAGTATGTAATTACAGTCTGGTCATGTGGCAGTTGAACCGGGGACTCTTACTTCTTCATGGTGGGTTTAGTGTAAAAAGGAACACATATCTGTACAAATTCTCAGATTTTAATTTTACTTTGGATGAGTTCTTCACCTTCAGTGCTATATACACTACTTGATGGCACCAAATGTTCATAAGCAGCGTGTCTGGGGGCCACCACTACTTGTAAACCATAATTCACATTGTTACTAATATCTGCATAATTCTGCATACTTCTCCCATTGACGCGTTTGATCTTATTAAAATCACATCTGCATCAGTTCACATTGCCACTAAAATTATGAGCGCGTTGGAACAGGTTATGCACTGGTATTAACTGTGAACAATCTATGAACATGTGATTCAATTGCAGTACTGTGTTACAGCTGTCGTCAGGGTCACATCATCAACGTTATGTACTTACATGGTGACAGTGATGAATATTTTGTCTCCAGGCAATGGGACTTTCAATGGAAGTAGGGTGGGCTTCCTTTATCTCATAAAATACATACTTACACTTAATTTTTTTTTGTTTTGCTCATACTACTCAGTGCTTTGTCAATGCTAAAAAGCATTGCCAAAGGCACGGGCAAAGCCAACAGGTTCCAAAGGCGAGACCTAATTGGCTATGCCATTGCTTGTTTTGATTTGCTTATAACTTTGGTGCCATGTGCCAAATCTGCATGAAATTTGGCATGCCCTTGTATATCAAGTTTCATGCAGCTCTGCCTTGGAAGAAATATTAGGAAGCACAAAAGCTGTGCTTTTTTTTATATAATTATAGCTTTTGCTCCCATTTCGTGATCAGTCAAACTTGTACGATTGAACAAGAAACAAAAACTGACGGTCCATAAATAGCACCTTACAAAATTTGGAATTAAATCTCAGAAGGTAGCAGCCGGGTTGGGGAAACAGCACAGATTCCCTGTGCCTGAGCGACCGGTAAACAAGCCCGCTCAGGGCAATCCCCGGGCTGCTCTCATGCTTGGTAACAGAGTAAGAGCAGCACATGGATTGCACAGGGAGTGTCTAAAGCTGTCCCAAGGACTGCCAGGAAGCAGAGCAGCGCGAGGCAGCCGCAGAACCAGGTAAGAGTTTTATATTTTTTAATTATTAAAACTCCCCAGGCCCCCTTGCACGCTCCCCCCGCTTGCACCCTGCACACCTCCTACCTCCCCACTACTTTTAAATTGTGTCAGCTGCCACTGGAAGGTAGCAACTGCTAAGATGTAAAAATGAACTTCACAGAAGACTCAGGGGGTCATTCTGACCTCGGCGGTAAAAGCCGCTTACCGCCGGTCAGAAGGCTGCCACAATACCGCCGCGGCCGCGGTCAGCCACCACGGACATTCTGACTCACAACTGCAAAACCTCTGAAAATCCGCCCTCCACTGCAGTCCGCCACATCAGCGGCCAACGGTAAACTGGAGAAGACCAAACCTCCACCGCCACGCCAACAGAAATACGCCCATCCCATTATGACCCGCAAATCCACGCGGCGGTCATTCAACCGCGGTATTCCATTGGCGGTAGACCCCGCTGCGGTCAAAATACACACACCTTTACAAACCCCTACCACAATGGACAATTTGAAAGGCACACACCTGAAACACATACACACACCACTCCCACACATCCAATACCATATAAAACACACACCCACATCACCCACAAACCCCTACCAACAAAAACCAGAGACGAAGGAGAGAGCGACACACATCAGAGAATAGATAGCCAGACACACAGAGGCACACCGCAACATCACACACACCACATAGAAGCACAAAGCACCACACACCAACACACACATCATCACATACACCACCCCACACCTCATACACCCCACCCCATGGCACCACAAAGGCACCCACGCTTTTCGGACCAAGAACTCCGGGTCATGGTGGAGGAGATCATAAGAGTGGAACCCCAGCTCTTCGGCTCACAGGTCTAGCACACCACCATAGCGAGGAAGGCGGAGCTCTGGCAGCGGATCGTGGACAGGGTCAACGCGGTGGGACAGCATCCGCAAACGATGGAACGACCTACGGGGGAAGGTGCGCTCGATGGTCTCGTGACACAACATCGCAGTGCAGAAGACTGGCGGGGGACCCCCACCCACTCCACCCGAATTCACAACATGGGAGCAGGAGGTACTCAACATCCTGCATCCTGATGGCCTCGCTGGAGTACACGGAGGAATGGACTCTGGTAAGTACAAGGCCAACCACTTCACCCCAACCCCAGCATGCTAACCCCCACCCTCACCCCCAACCCCCCAGCACACATCCTCCCTGAGAATGTCTCCCCAGCACAACCCACCCAACACCAACCCCTGCATGCCACCCCCAAACTATGGACACCCATCACCTAAGCATGACCACTGCACATACCCATCCCCCCCCCCACAAAACACCCTCACAACACCTCCCCCAAGGGAATGCCAGCACTGGGGGACAAGGGCACCTATAAAACGCAAGCCAATGCACACACAGAAACAATAACCATACCCTCTTACCCCATGCAGGACCCGAACGACAACACACCGGTCAGGAGGGACCAGAAATGTCCATCCCACCCCCGGAACAGGCCACTAGTGATGACAGCAGCTCTGTCGACCTGGAACCTGACGACCAGCCCGGACCATCGGGGACCTCTGGGCAGTCGGTTCCCCTCACCCAGACACAGGCCACTGCAGACCCAACCCCCTCTGGGAACAACAGCACAGCTCCCACCCAGCGGGCCCATGCCTCTGTCTCTAGGACAGGTCAAGCAGCGGTGTGTCTACCACTACAGGGCCCCCAGGGTAACCCACCAACCCAACAACAACAGGGACCTGGGGGCAGTGGGAGTGGGCACACCGTCCAGGGGACAGAGGCCCAGGGAAACAGGGCAACTCGGAGGGCTGCTGTGCGACAGGGGGGGGAGGAGAGGCCCAGGGAACCCACTCTCCAAGAGGCCCTCACCACCATCATGGCTGCCTACCACCACTCACAAGAGACGATGGCGACGGTACTGGCCAGGTTCCAGGAGATCCAGGCACAGCAGGAGCAACGCTACATGGGGTTCAGCGACCAACTAACCAACATCTCAACCGCTATGGGGAGCATAGTCCAGGCCCTGAACCGCATAGAGGACACGTTTCGGGACCATGTGGCATCACACCGGGCCCCTGTCACTAGCCAGGAACAGGAACAGCCTACCACCTCCGCCGGCGCTAGTGGACAGGAGGCCCCACCACAACGACAGCCCCCCAGAACCCCACCTCCTGCTGAACAACAACCGCCCCGCAAAAGGAGCCTGAGATCAAAAAAACCGACAGAGTAGGATGTCAAGTCCCCCGCCAGCATCACATACCCCCTGAAGTCCTCCCACTGTCCCACATGGCCACCCTGTCAAACCTTGAACTGCCCCTGCTCCATCCTGCCACAGGCGTATGGACAATGCACCTGTGAGACTGAGAACTGGACTCCGCCATGGACATTACTCCACCCCCACTCATCACTGTTTCACCATCATGTACCAATATCTATGCACTAATAATAAATCACACATTGCACTGAAATCAATCAGGACTCTGGCTGTCTTATTTACAAATGTATGACACATTACATATCAATTACGTATTGTGAACATTGTGAATTACACATACCGAGGTAACTTAGCATTAGTCCATGGGCCAACCAAGCCGAGGTCACGCAGTGGCTCATACGGCACAGAAAAGGGAAGGGAAATTCAAACATCATGTCCATAGGTCTGGGGGGAAACCGACAAAGTTGAGATGCAGGAGGCTTTCAGGAAATGTAAAATGGCATGGGTGATCATTACCTGTGTGCTACTGGAAATACTGTGCTATTACTCTGTCCCTGTTGTCTGTGTCGTCCTCTGAGTCTTCCTCCTCTTCACTCTCCGCAGGCTCCACAGCTACTTCAACACCACCATCTGCACCATCCTCCTGCAGGAAAGGGACCTGACGTCGCAATGCCAGATTGTGAAGCATACAGCAGGCCACGATGATCTGGCACACCTTCTTTGGTGAGTACATCAGGGATCCCCCAGTCATATGCAGGCACCTAAACCTGGCCTTCAGGAGGCCAAAGGTCCTTTCGATGATCCTCCTAGTTCGCCCATGGGCCTCATTGTACCGTTCCTCTGCCCTGGTCCGGGGATTCCTTACTGGGGTCAGTAGCCAAGGCAGGTTGGGGTAACCAGAGTCACCTATTAGCCACACACGTTGTCTCTGTAGCTGCTCCATCACATAGGGGATGCTGCTATTTCGCATCACATATGCGTCATGCACTGACCCTGGGAACTTGGCATTTACATGGGAGATGTACTGGTCAGCCAAACAGACCACCTGGACATTCATCGAATGATAACTTTTTCTGTTTCGGTACACCTGCTCATCGTCTTTTGGGGGTACCAAAGCCACATGGGTCCCATCAATGGCACCAATGATGTTGGGGATATGTCCAAGGGCATAGAAATCACCCTTCACTGTAGGCAAGTCACCCTCCTCTGGGAAAATGATGTAGCTCCGCATGAGTTTCATCAGGGCAGACAACACTCTACTCAAAATCTTTGAAAACATAGGCTGAGACATTCCAGATGACATGGCCACTGTGGTCTGGAATGACCCACTTGCCAAAAAATGGAGGACTGACAAAACCTGCACCAGAGGGGGAATCCCTGTGGGTTGGCGGATGGGGGACATCAGGGCTGGCTCCAGCTGGGCACACAGTTCATGGATAGTGGCTCGGTCAAGTCGGTATCGTAGTATGATGTGGCGTTCTTCCATTGTCGACAGGTCCACCAGGGGTCGGTACACGCGAGGATTCCTCCTTCTCATCGCAAGTCCCAGCGGACGGTGCCTAGGAAGGACAACATGGAGCACAGAGTCAGCCAAACCACAGGTACGTACAGACAGCTTGCACAGTTAAAGAATGGCAATGGTTTGAAAGGCGTGTATGTGTGGCAATGCAAGGCCTAGGCCTGTATGTCGCATTAAAAATTAAGCCATATAGGCCCTTGAAATGGCGGCTGCCTGACCTGTGAAGTGGGACAATGGGATGTGAGGTCAATGCGCTGGCGGGGCACACCGTGGCGGTAGGCGGTCGAAGACCGCGGCGCAAAGCTGCATTGGTTGACATTGAAGCCTATGGGTTTCAGGAGCCAATGACGAAGTGCGCCGGCGGTCGCGGTACGCACTGCCGCGGGCGTGACCGCCATTTTCTATCTGCTTAATCACTCGAGACCTGATCATCCACAGGAGAGGACCTATACTGCAAGTGCTGCTGTGACCTCGGTCTGGAAGATACAATGGCTGCTGCGACTGGGGAAAGGGCCCCTGCCTTCACGTCTGAAGAGTTGGAGAAGCTCGTGGATGGGGTCCTCCCCCAGTATGCGGTACTCTACGGTCCTCCAGACCAACAAGTGAGTACACCGGGTGCACATGGAATGGGCTATGCCTGTGTGGATTGGGGTGGATGTAAGTTGGTGGGGTGGGGGGCGATTGAGGAGTGCAACGCCCGACACATGAGAGCATGTGCCATATGGCAAAGTTGGTGGGGGGGGCCAATCACATCTAACATGCAGGTCATTGATGAATTCCTCCTTTCCACCCTGTACATGTCAAATAGGTCAGCGCCCATCAGAAGATCGAGATTTGGCGTGCCATCGCCAAGGAAGTCCGGGCCCTGGGGGTCCACAACAGACGGGGCACCCACTGCCGCAAGAGGTGGGAGGACATCTGCCGCGGAACACGAAAGACCGCAGAAACACTGCTGGGGATGGCCTCCCAACCTAGGAGGGGTGCCAGTCGCACCATGACCCCCCTGATGTCCCGGATCCTGGCGGTGGCTTACCCAGAATTGGATGGGCGCTTTAAGACATCACAGCAGACACAAGGGGGTGAGTATCAGCACATTCTCCTATCTTTCTGCGCAGTGGAGGCGTCTGGGTGGGGGAGGAGGGCTGTGGGTGACATTAGGCCAGGGCACTTTCTGTAGTGTAGTCCTCTCCCTTAGGCATGGCCCTGTGCCCCCGGCCCCCACCTCGGTAGGGTGACAAGTACAGCCATTGAAGGTCCTGCATCTCCCATGTGCGCGTTTGACGTCTCTTGGCCTGTTGTCCTAGTCAGTAGTACTGAGTAGTGTACCCCGAATGCGCGGCTTAGTGCATTAGGCTCCTGTGTCTGTCCTCTCCGCCAACGGTGTTGACATTGCATGCACTCAACCTGGTCTTATTTTTTCTCCCCCCACCCTTTCTCTTCATCTTCTTGTGCATGTGTGCATTAGCATCATCAGGCGGGGGAGATTTGGCATCGGAGCACGAGGGAGCTGCAGGACACAAGGCCCCGGTGGGCCCAGGAACAGACACCGAGGGCACCAGTGATCCGGAGGGCGAGGGGAGCACCACGACGGGGACCGCTGGTGAGAGCAGCGAAAGCGACACGTCCTCGGACGGGAGCTCCCTAGCGGTGACGGCAACATCCGTGCCCCCCGCCTCTACAGGTACAGCCGCCACCCAGCGCACCAGCCCCGCCCTCCCAGCAGCCCCTCAGTCTTCGCTCCGTGCCGGTTCGCCCAGGAAGGCGCGTGTCTCCTTCGCCCCAGGCACCTCAGCCCCTGCCCCTGTTGCCCCTGCTGCCCTCAGTGCGGAGCTCATTGACCTGGTAAGGACGCTCATTGTTGGGCAGACGACCCTTTTGAATGCCATCCAGGGTGTGCAAAGGGAGGTGCAACAGAGCAATGCGTACCTGGAGGGCATTCATTCGGGTCAGGCTGCCCATCAACGAGCGTTCACTGCTCTGGCCTCAGCACTGACGGCAGCCATTGTCCCTGTTTCCAGCCTCCCTCTTCTTACTGCCTCCAGCCTTTCTCTGTCTCCTGTCCCTCAGCCTATCCCATCCACACCATCAGACCAGCCTGCACACACCTCAACACCCAAGAGCAGCTCATCCAAACACAAGCACCACAGATCCCACAAACACTCACCCAAGCAACACCCAGATGCAGACATGCCAACAGCCACTGCCACCCCTGTATCCCCCTCCTCCTCGTCTCCCTCCTCCCTCCCTGTGACGTCTACACTCACACCTGCATGCACCCCAACATCAGCCAGTGCTTCCATCACCACCTCACCCTCCAGTACAGTCCACACTCGTGCAGTCACCACCCCCACTGCCATTTACACGTCCCCTGTGTCCTCTCCCACTGTGTCTGTCACCCCCTCTTCCAAGACACACAAACGCAGGCAGCCACCCACCCAACAGCCATCCACCTCACGACAGCCTACAGCACCAGCACCTTCACCCAATGACAGCACACCTGACTCTCCTACAACCACCTCCTCTACCTCCACTTCCATCTCCACTTCTCCTCCCTTTTACCTTGGCCCTAAAAAACTTTTCCTGGCTAACCTTGACCTCTTTCCCCCCGATGAGCTCCCCCATCCATCTTCAAAGAGTCCCAAGAGCACCGCAGCCACCACCAGCCCAGCTTCGGGTGTCACTGTTGTGCATGGGCTCTGGAGCCCACCCTTTGCCAGCAGTGACACATCCATCAGCAGCAAGGACACGTCCAGCCCCCCCCCCGGCAAGAGGACCCGCAAAAACAAGGGCCGCCGTGCGAGGACCGACAGGGCTGCCCCCAAGGAGCAATGTGCGGCCACTTCACCACCCACACCATCTAGGGGAGGCAAGGGCCCGAGAGCCCCATCAAAGGAGCGGAAGGGCAGCAGGAGCGCGGAGAAGGTGGACCCCACATGCCACATCCCAGCTGGGAAGGAGGACACTAAGGAGGCCAGGAGTCCGTCCCCGAAGGGTCCAGAAACGTCACGGTCCGAGGGCGACTGAGACGGGAGTCCAGGCCAGGTCTGGCTCCCTTGACCTGCTGGATGAGCACCGCTGAACCGGGCCCGCGGTGCAGAAGAGCACTGCTGAACAGGGCCCGCCGTGGAGATCGGCACCGCTGAACCGGGCCCGCGGTGCAGAAGAGCACCGCTGAACAGGGCCCCGCCGTGGAGATGGCACCGCTGAACAGGGCCCGCGGGGCAGAAGAGCACCGCTGAACAGGGCCCCGCCGTGGAGATCGGCACCGCTGAACAGGGCCCGCGGGGCAGAAGAGCACCGCTGAACAGGGCCCCGCCGTGGAGATCGGCACCGCTGAACAGGGCCCGCGGTGCAGAAGAGCACCGCTGAACAGGGCCCCGCCGTGGAGATCGGCACCGCTGAACAGGGCCCGCGGTGCAGAAGAGCACCGCTGAACAGGGCCCCGCCGTGGAGATAGGCACCGCTGAACAGGGCCCGCGGGGCAGAAGAGCACCGCTGAACAGGGCCCCGCCGTGGAGATCGGCACCGCTGAACCGGGCCCGCGGTGCAGAAGAGCACCGCTGAACAGGGCCCCGCCGTGGAGATCGGCACCGCTGAACAGGGCCCGCGGGGCAGAAGAGCACCGCTGAACAGGGCCCCGCCGTGGAGATCGGCACCGCTGAACAGGGCCCGCGGGGCAGAAGAGCACCGCTGAACAGGGCCCCGCCGTGGAGATAGGCACCGCTGAACAGGGCCCGCGGGGCAGAAGAGCACCGCTGAACCGGGCCCGCGGTGCAGAAGAGCACCGCTGAACAGGGCCCCGCCGTGGAGATAGGCACCGCTGAACAGGGCCCGCGGGGCAGAAGAGCACCGCTGAACAGGGCCCCGCCGTGGAGATAGGCACCGCTGAACAGGGCCCGCGGTGCAGAAGAGCAACGCTGAACAGGGCCCCGCCGTGGAGATAGGCACCGCTGAACAGGGCCCGCGGGGCAGAAGAGCACCGCTGAACAGGGCCCCGCCGTGGAGATAGGCACCGCTGAACAGGGCCCGCGGGGCAGAAGAGCACCGCTGAACAGGGCCCCACCATCTCAAGCACCGCTCCGCTGGGCCCTTCATCTCAAGCACCGCTCCGCTGGGCCCTTCCTGTCATGCACCGCTCCGCTGGGCACCGCCGTCTCAAGCACCGCTCCGCTGGGCCCTTCATCTCAAGCACCGCTCCGCTGGGCCCTTCCTGTCAAGCACCGCTCCGCTGGGCACCGCCGTCTCAAGCACCGCTCCGCTGGGCCCTTCCTGTCATGCACCGCTCCGCTGGGCACCGCCGTCTCAAGCACCGCTCCGCTGGGCACCGCCGTCTCAAGCACCGCTCCGCTGGGCCCTTCATCTCAAGCACCGCTCCGCTGGGCCCTTCCTGTCATGCACCGCTCCGCTGGGCACCACCGTCTCAAGCACCGCTCCGCTGGGCCCTTCATCTCAAGCACCGCTCCGCTGGGCACCGCCGTCTCAAGCACCGCTCCGCTGGGCCCTTCATCTCAAGCACCGCTCCGCTGGGCCCTTCCTGTCATGCACCGCTCCGCTGGGCACCGCCGTCTCAAGCACCGCTCCGCTGGGCACCGCCGTCTCAAGCACCGCTCCGCTGGGCCCTCATCTCAAGCACCGCTCCGCTGGGCCCTTCATCTCAAGCACCGCTCCGCTGGGCCCTTCCTGTCATGCACCGCTCCGCTGGGCACCGCCGTCTCAAGCACCGCTCCGCTGGGCACCGCCGTCTCAAGCACCACTCCGCTGGGCCCTTCATCTCAAGCACCGCTCCGCTGGGCCCTTCTTCTCAAGCACCGCTCCGCTGGGCCCTTCCTGTCATGCACCGCTCCGCTGGGCACCGCCGTCTCAAGCACCGCTCCGCTGGGCCCTTCATCTCAAGCACCGCTCCGCTGGGCCCTTCATCTCAAGCACCGCTCCGCTGGGCCCTTCCTGTCATGCACCGCTCCGCTGGGCACCGCCGTCTCAAGCACCGCTCCGCTGGGCACCGCTGTCTCAATCACTGTTTATGGTTCACTGTGCCCACCATGCCTCCTCCTTGACCAGTGGAGACTGTCATCCACCTGATGGACTGTGGCTTTGCACTCCCCAGGATGGTCCAGTGGGCAGCCCACCCACTGTAGAGACATTGAGAGACTGTGGCTTTGCACTCCCCAGGATGGTCCAGTGGGCAGCCCACCCACTGTAGAGACATTGAGAGACTGTGGCTTTGCACTCCCCAGGATGGCACAGTGGGCATGGTGGCTCCTCGTGGATCTGGCGTCGTGGACTCATGTGGCTGTGGTGCCCTCCCCTTCCCTTCCCCCTGAGGTGCCTGTAGTTTTTACATCTGATGCCCCTGCAGTGTTCTCTCCAAAGGACTCAGGTCTCCTGTGTGGGCTTTGCCCTTATTTCTCAAGACTTTGGCCCACGGACATGATGAATTCGTAGGATGTGCAGGACTTGGTACTTCAGTTATACACTGATGTGTATGTCATTAGTTTTGTTGTGAATATCTTTCATGGTTGTACGATAATTTTCTGGAGCTTTTTGGTACATAAATATTTATTCCAAATTTGATTATGTCCTAGCATTTTTCAGGGGTGTTTGGGTGGTGTCACTGTGACTTGTTGCTCTGCATTGGTGTGTACATAGTTGGGGGGGGGGGTGCATATGTGTGTGCCCGTAACCTTTCGTCCTCCCCCTCCCGTGTGTCGTAGGTGCAGTACTCACCGTTGTCGTCTGCGCCGGACTTCGTACTCGTGGTAGATGAGAAGGTAGACGAGAGCAGGTAGGATGTTTAATTCGGGTTCCATGCTGTCCTCCTTCCTCCTGGAGTGCGTAGTGGTGAGCGTTTTCCCGTCCGTAGTCTGTTTCCGCCGTGTTTTTATCGGCGGTGCTCCCGCCCCGGAAAAGGTGGCGGATTGGTGAGTTGGAATAGTGTGGGCGGTACATTGGCTGCCGCCTGTCTGTTGGCGGTGACCGCCGCGCTGTTTGTTTGTACCGCCGTGGCGGTCGGAGTGTTAAAGTGGCTGTCTGTGTTGGCGGTTCCCGCCAGGGTCAGAATCCCATATTTTTTACCGCCAGCCTGTTGGCGGGTTGGCCGCCGCTTTAACACCGACCGCCAGGGTTAGAATCACCCCCTCAGACTGGAGTTTAACCTGACAAATTTCAAAGGATGTTTGAACTGCACAGTTTTTAATCCTATGAACTCTAGTTTACAGCCATCCATTGCTTGCCAATGTGAGCTGGCTCACATTCCTCCTACCTTTTTAATGGCTGCTTCTCTTCGTATTGTATCATTTTGTTGTAGCTTGTTTTGCTTCTTCTTAACTGCACTTTGAAGCTGCATTTTGGCAGTGCAGTGCACTATAAATAACAAATTAAATTAAGCTAGGAAATGTTCCTTGCACCTACAGCATTAACTGCTGATTGGAAGTGCACCAAACGTGGCATAAAACCAGAACTTCACTCATTATTGCCTTTGATTAGCTTTATATAAATCCTCTCACTCGTTTTTTAGATATATTTTTTACAAAAAGAGGACAGGTTGGCTTCAAAGGGTTAATCCGAACATGCATTTTGTATATCAACAGTTTATACATATACTTAGAATATTGCAAACAACTTATTCTAGAATCTGTGAATCCTTTGAGAATAATACATTTGAAAAATAAAGAAATCCCACTGAAAGAGGGAGTATTTTCCCTTAGTCCACTGCAGGATTCACAGGAGTACACTATCCCGGCAATCTGATTGGCTGGCAACAACTGAAAATCTTTGTTGTGACAGCCATTACAGGATGTCAGGTATACTAATGCTGTGAGGTGAAAAAGTGACAGGGGGCAAAAGTTGTTGAGGGAGCATCCCCTGATACCAGGAAAGTTGTGGTGTTCCCAGGAGAGACAATAATAAAACCAAATATTTAAAAAACTGATGTTTACTTCTTGATTTTCACTATACTGAAATCGGGTATGGAAACATTTTTCTAAAACATTTTTTTTTTGTGAAAATCCTAAGCTATTTAAAACAAAAAACACAATGCAAATATGCATGACAACGATTCCATGCAGTGATCAATATGGACACAATAGCTGTGCACTGTGCCCAAATTCCAATTTGTATGGCTAAAGTCTGTGCACAGCTGGCTCAATGGCATGGTTGCAGGCCCAAAGCTGGGCTGTAGACCTATCTTGTGCCCAGGGGCTGGTGTGCAAGGCTTACATTTATGCAAAGCTGGTTCATTGGCAAAGAGGCTGGCTCAAGTCCTGCCATTGTGGCCAGAGCATGCCATGAACAGCTGAACATCTATACAAAGCTTCTTCAATAGACTGGGACTTGCCCAGGACCTGCACATAGGGTTCACTATTCATAGCCAATTATGGCATGCAGTTGGTTTGCTAGCACTTGAGCCTAAGGAGGTTGTGTGCCCAGAGTTTCCCATGCAAGGCCAAAGGAATGTGCAACAGTTTGATGGCACAAGAGCTGCACTGGCATAGGAATCGGTTTGCAAGGCACCAAGCACAAGCCTGGTAGCTTGTCTGGAGGCATGTGACAGTTGCTGGGCCTCGCCACACATTCTTATTGGGTAGTAGTTACTGGAAAAAATTGTGGCGAAACCGTTGTCCACTATGGGGGTCTGAACTACTAGCCATGAAAACAATTGATGACACATCTAAGAGGTCATCCCAAAAGGGATGTGGGAATAGAAAAGCCCAAAGGGAGCCTTCAAAGTCTCAATTTTCAACAAGTATATCTTAGTTGTGAATCCACGGACTGAGTGGCCATGTTTGTGTACACCCCAATGGTCGCCAGGTTGAGTTTGTGAGCCTGTGATCATGGTTTGCAGACCGTGACCATAAACACAGGAAAGGTTCTTCTAGATCGGCAAACTAGTAGCTGAGGACTGCAGCTCTATAGCTAACCTTTATTATGTATGATCAGGTGCGGGGACATCTAGGGCTCATGACCCTGGACATTGGGTTAAAGATCCATTATAGAAGCAACCTGTGGTATCCGTGACCCGTGCTGTGTGCTTTGTAAATTTAAAATCTAAATTTTAAAAAGCATGCATGCTGAAGACTATGTACAGTGGGAGTTGGATTTATGGGCAATCACTGCTACTTGTGACTGAAAGTTGTGTGCAGTAGGGTTGGACATGTAGGCAGTTGGATACAGGCTGTAACAAAATACTGCTGCACACCGTCAGAGGCAGTGTACACTGTGGGTTTGGCGGATTGTAGGTTGGTTGCAGGACTAGGCCAAAGGCCACCCACTGTGGCTAACTACAGCAGCAGTCAGTCAAGTGCCATATAGAACCTGGGTTAGACAAGTAGAGGAAGGCTTTGCATCTAAATCCTGCTCTGTAGAACTGTTGGACATGTGCATCAGGGGTAGTGTGTGTGTATGTACGTGAGGTGTGGGACAGGCAGTTCTCCAGTCAACCCCTACTGAGCAGAGTATGACGTTATATATTGTAGGGTTTGGTTGCATGGAAGGTGAATTAAGTAGATCATTAAAAACATTTCATAAAAAACATGGTTAAGGATAATTTATGGTTTCTTCTAGTCATAACAAATTATCATACGTTTAAAAAACACTCTGCAATCTCCTTAATTACACTGTTAAAGTGAAAGAATCATTCTGAAATAGAATTGAACAATCTGAAATCTGCAAGTTATGATTGCTAACATGTTTTTCTCATCCTTCACAGGATTTGAAAACACTTCACTGAGGTCAAGGGATCTTTTGACCCATTGAGGAGTGTGGGTAACCATACACAATCATTTCAAACCCAACAACAAATTGAAACACCATGACCAATGTGGCCACAGAAGAAAAACTCCAATCAACAAAAGTTTCAAAGCTTTATTTTATAACCACAAAGTCTTGTGAATTGTGCATAAAAGTAAATATTTCTGAAAACCATGGGTTGGCCAAATCCATGAAAAAAGTTTAATCAACTGCATTAAATATTCAAGAATAATAATACATATTAATAATGAAATGCTTTGAGAAACAGATATATTCTTTAAATCAGACTGTGAAGACATCAGCCAAAACAAATTACAAAGATTCAGAAATCAGGATTTGGACATAGGGTACGCCTACTGCTAACCAAATTAGGACACATGTGGGCAAATATCAAAAAGAGAGAGAAAAATAATTTGGAAAATCATCTATTTTCGGGCTAAGTTAAACTAACTAAAAAATAAAATCGACAGGTGTCAGCATGCTAACTTCTACTTAAGAAAAGCAGATTGAGGGAAAATAACATTTGCAATCAAATATACCTCTCCTTGAGTCAGCATTCTATTCTGGTTTTGTCTGCAAATCGTGTAGATCATCAGCATAGTCCATTAGAAGCACCATCAGGACAAGTGCAGAACTCAAGCTGTACAAAGGAAAAACTGGAGAAGAACATCCAAGAGGTAAGAGGAGAACTAACGGGCAACTAGAGAGCCAACTGGCTGAAAACATACAAAGTCCATCCCTATAGTAAAGTTCACAAATGTCTCTGATTGGACAGTTCAGTGGATCCACATCACACAAAAGGGGAAATGTCCAATTAGAATTAAGACAGAAATCGAATTTGCAACATATGTAAGTTTTCCCAGGTTTGATCTGAAGTCATCTACTTCTTCTCTGTGAATCCAATAGTCAAAAACAATTTTATACAACACTTGATACAGTACAAATTCCTCCCAGGGTATAAGACGATTTCAACAGTTCCCATGTGAATGTTGATGTTAACAGTATCAATTGTTTTAATGTTTAGGCGGTCATTCCGACCCTGGCGGTCCATCGCGGGAGCACCGCCAACAGGCTGGCGGTGCTCCCAAGGGCATTCTGACCGCGGCGGTACAGCCGCGGTCCGAAACGGAAAACCGGCGGTGTACCGCCGGTTTTCCGCTGCCCTGGGGAATCCTCCATGGCGGCGCAGATTGCTGCGCCGCCATGGGGATTCCGACACCCATACCGCCATCCTGTTCCTGGCGGTTTTGGCCGCCAGGAACAGGATGGCGGTATGGGGTGTCGTGGGGCCCCTGGGGGCCCCTGCAGTGCCCATGCCAATGGCATGGGCACTGCAGGGGCCCCCGTAACAGGGCCCCACCATGATTTTCAGTGTCTGCCATGCAGACACTGAAAATCGCGACGGGTGCAACTGCACCCGTCGCACCCTTTCCACTCCGCCGGCTCCATTAGGAGCCGGCATCCTTGTGGAAGGGTGTTTCCCGCTGGGCTGGCGGGCAGCCTTCTGGCGGTCGCCCGCCAGCCCAGCGGGAAACCCAGAATACCCGCGGCGGTCTTGTGACCGCGCAGCGGTATTCTGGCGGCTCCCGCCGGCCCTGCGGATACCGCGGCCGGCGGGAGTCAGAATGACCCCCTAAGTCTAAAGACCTAAATGTTCCAGAATCAAGGTCACTGAGAAATAGGTCTTGTAGACTAAACAATGGGAACCTTTACTATTCATAAGAAGCAACCTAATGGAAAAATGAATGTGAGAGAAACAAAAATGATTCATCACTTTTACATGACTGCAAATATAAAGTATTTAGGCCTAGTTTTGTTAACACAAGAAATATAATGCATCAATATTGTTATTAATAAAACACACATAATATGCAAACTTATAAATTCAGAACTAATAATATCTAATCAGAATATGTAAACCCTTTTCACTAATAATTGTTAAAGCATCACATTAGATATGACAGAGAAGTGCATTTACTTTTCTGTGCACATAACTTCATACTAATAAATCACACATTAAACATTATAAACCAAATTAGTTTCACAACTAACAGTTACCCTAATATATAAAATATACTTTGACATTATTTTAATCTAGTTAGCACATTGTCAGTAATGGTAGACACAATGGTGTCCACCACCAAATAAAACGTGAGCATTTTTAAAATGCGTGTCATGCAGCTATTCTCTATGTTAGGCTTTTGAAACATGAATATAAATGTCATCTAATGCTGATGTCTGAGTCACTAAAAGCATTACTAAATTTTACGCTCCAATACGATTAGCTTGAAAAAACATAACATGTGCCTCCCTAAATGAAAACTGGACCTCACTAAATGCAAGTGCAATCTCTATTTGAAATACCAGTAGAAATAAGAAATAACTATGGCCCACAATACCTGAATTACTGACTTCACAATAATTTCTCATTTCTTAGGGGGCCCTCAGGAACCCACTCATAATCATCTAGTTTCTCTGCCCCTGGAATTACTCTTACACCTGGTATCGCTAACTTGGAGGCCAGGGGGTTAAATTTTGGCGGTTTTCAAGAGAACTCACAATGAAGCCCTAGGTTCATTCTTTTTTTCAAAAAAAGAATATTTTCTGACCTTCTGGCTAGTTACTGTTCCCAATGTGCACTGACCATTAGTTTTACTAGTGTGAAGATGAGCCCATGGTTACTTCAGTCTAAATGGGACAGAGTGTTAGCGATACAACACTCATTGTGCTAGCTGGAACTTGACCAATGGCTATAGTGTAACCACACCACCAGTTATGCAGGTTTTTGGCAATCATCTTAAATTGGATCCATATTCTTGGAGTAAAAACCATTTGATGATTTTCCAAAGACAATGGATCATTCATGCTCCTGGGTTCTGATTAGAAGTGAGGCTGTGACTTGCTGTTTAATTGCTTGATTCATGATTTTGATACTTGTAGAGTACAGCAATTGCCTAGAGATTGCATGATACTAACGTCCACTTTGTCTTCTGCAATGTGTTTAGATTTTCCTCATCTTAATGTATGGCATGGTTGTCAGCAACACAGTTCCATCATCCAGGCTGAACTGCAGCAATATCCTTTCATAGTATTTGTGAGGCTGCATCTGAGAACCTACAATGGCCATGTGAATCAGCCTACTCATCAATACTTCTCCTACCTTTTCTGCTCTGCACTACCTCCTAAGGGGTCCTTTGATTTGTTCTTGGTCCATGTGGCTGTCCCACAAAAGCACCATCAAGTCTGAAATAACAGAATCGAGTTCTATAAATGGATAGCCACCAATAAACTCAAAATTAACTCAATTTTTTCTGGCAATAAAAATATGGGATTGTAGGTTGCTTATTCTCAGCTACACACACTGACATGCTTGTAATGTAAAGTAAAATCATCAGAGAATTAAAAAAGCTGAGGAAGGCAGTGCTCTTCAGAAATAACAATTGATCTGTACAGATGGTATATTCTGGCTATATTTGTTCCATTATTTCAATACACACTGTGCACCTTGATAAGAATTTTACTCAATCGGTTACTCACTGACTCACTGACTAAATGAACTCACTGGTTCACTCTGTCACATGCTACTTCCCTCCCTCTTCCCCTCCCTTTCTCCCCAACTCTCTGAATCACTCACTCATTGGCCCTAGATGTGCTGTTAGCAGCTCTTTTGTGTCACACCCTGACAAGTGCACCTCAGTTCCCCAGTGTCATCTCTAAATGAACTGTACTCATGCTAACGCATTTTCTCCTCCCGGTCAGAATTCGAAATGTCTTTCCCTGAGGTCAGTGGGATCTATGGACCCAATGAGGAGCAAGGTTAACCACATACAAACTTTCCAATCTCAATCAATAGAACACTACTTGTAAATACCATGACCAATGCAGACACAGAAACAAAACTCCAATCTGAGAAATATTTTGAAGCTTTATTATATCAGTAGAGTAAAAGTAACGTAAATTGTGTGCAGGATTAAATTGTACAAATAAAGAAAAAAACTCAGGTTGACCAAATCTATGAAACAAACCTAATCTAATTAGCATCGACACCATTAAGCATTCCAAAAGAATTACACGTACTAGCAAAGAAACAATTTGCACAACAGAAATACATTTCAAATTATTTGATAATGACATTAGTCAAATTAAGTCCACAGTTCAATATATCAATTTAGATGGCCAAGGTTACACCTACTGCTATCGCAAATTAGGACACGCATGTGTGGGAACAGGCTAACACATGCAGGCAAAAAGCAAAAAGAAAAGAAGGACAAAAATAATTTGTAAAAGTCATCTATCTCGGGTTAATTTACTCTAATTATAAAAGTAAAATCGGCATGTGTCAACATGCTAACTCTAATTAGAAAAACAAGACAAGGAAACAATTAGCATTACATTTGAATATACCTCTTTTGGGATCAGCGTACAATTCAGATTCATCAGCAAAGCAGTAAGTCATCAGCAAAGTTCATCGGAAGCATCATCAGAGGGAATAGTGCAGAACACAGGCTGCACATGGAAATCAGGAAAGGTCCAGGGGACAAGTTAGCAGTTCAAGATTCAAAGGGGCTCTGCTCTGAAACTTACGAATCCATTCCCTGATTAGAAAATACTCAAATAGTTTGATGGTCTGTTCGATGATTCCACATTAAGCAAAGGGGCAATATCCAATTAGATTAAGAACACAAGTTGAATTTGCAACAATGATGACGATTCCCAGGTCTGGGTGAAGTCATCTCTCCTTCTGTGTAGCACCGGCAATAAGTAACAACCTTGTACATTACTTGATACATTCCAACATCTTTCCTTGGCACATAGTGAATTTCTCCTTTCACATGCGAACAAACAGTTAAACAATGGTACTGTTTTACTTTCAAGTCCTCATGTTCTAAGGTTTAAGCATCCAAGGTCACTGCAGAATAAACGTACACATATTACAACAGGACTCTTTGCTATTCCTGTGAAAGAACCTAATGGAAAAATTCAGGTTAGAGGGAAAGAAGATGATTCAACATTTCTTGTTACTGCAATATAACATGTCAGGCCTAGTTATGCTTGCATAAGAAATTCAATGCATTATTATCGTCATTAATAAAACACACATAATATACAAATTTATGAATTTTTCCTTAATATCATCAAAATATGCAAAAAGCATTTCAATATTAATTGTAATCTTTGTTAAAGCATTGCATTAAATATGACAGAAATGTGCATTCAACAGAAATGTGCATTCATTTTTCTGCACACTTTACTTTATACGATTTCATCATAAATCATCATAAATCATAATCATTTCTACTCATAATAATTCATTCTAATGATTTAAATTTTAAAATTGTTAAATCATGTTAGCACTTTGTCAGTTCTGGTAGGCACAACTTCCATCATGGTAGGTACAATGTCTGCCACAAATTTAAACAAACATTTTTAAAATACATGTTAATCTAGATGTCTACGTTAAGCCTTTAACCCCTTCGCTGCCAGGCCTTTTCCCCCTCCTGTGCCAGGCCTTTTTTTGCCTATTTGGGGCAGTTCGCGCTTAGGCCCTCATAACTTTTTGTCCACATAAGCTAATCAAGCCAAATTTGCATCCTTTTTTTCCAACATCCTAGGGATTCTAGAGGTACCCAGACTTTGTGGGTTCCCCTGAAGGAGGCCAAGAAATTAGCCAAAATACAGTGAAAATTTCGTTTTTTTCAAAACAATTGGAAAAAGTGGCTGCAGAAGAAGGCTTGTGGTTTTTCCCCTGAAAAATGGCATCAACAAAGGGTTTGCGGTGCTAAACTCAGCAGCTTCCCAGCTTTCAGGAACAGGCAGACTTGAATCAGAAACCCCAATATTTCAACACAATTTTGGCATTTTACTGGGACATACCCCATTTTTGCAATTTTTTGTGCTTTCAGCCTCCTTCCAGTCAGTGACAGAAATGGGCATGAAACCAATGCTGGATCCCAGAAACCTAAACATTTCTGAAAAGTAGACAAAATTCTGAATTCAGCAAGGGGTCATTTGTGTAGATCCTACAAGGGTTTCCTACAGAAAATAACAACTGAAGAAGAAAAGTATTGAAATTGAGGTGAAAAAAACATCAATTTTTCTCTACGTTTTCCTCTGTAACTTTCCCCTGCAATGTCAGATTATCGAAAGCAATATACCGTTACGTCTGCTGGACTCCTCTGGTTGCAGGGATATACAGGGCTTGTAGGTTCATCAAGAACCCGAGGAACCCAGAGCCAATAAATGAGCTGCACCCTGCAGTGCGTTTTCATTCTATACCGCGTATACAGCAATTCATTTGCTGAAATATAAAGAGTAAAAAATTGCTATCAAGAAAACCTTTGTATTTCCAAAAAGGGCACAAGATAAGGTGTTGAGGAGCAGTGGTTATTTGCACATCTCTGAATTCCGGGCTGACCATACTAGCATGTGAATTACATGGCATTTCTCAAATAGATGTCTTTTTTACACACTCTCCTATATTTGGAAGGCAAAAATATAGAGAAAGACAAGGGGCAATAACACTTGTTTTGGTAATCTATGTTCCCCCAAGTCTCCTGATAAAAATGATACCTCACTTGTGTGGGTAGGCCTAGCGCCCGCGACAGGAAACGCCCCAAAACGCAACATGGACACATCCCATTTTCTTTAAAGAAAACAGAGGTGTTTTTTGCAAAGTGCCTACCTGTAGATTTTGGCCTCTAGCTCAGCCGGCACCTAGGGAAACCTACCAAACCTGTGCATTTCTGAAAACTAGAGACCTAGGGGAATCCAAGATGGGGTGACTTGTGGGGCTCGGACCAGGTTCTGTTACCCAGAATCCTTTGCAAACCTCAAAATTTGGCTAAAAAAACACATGTTCCTCACATTTCTGTGGCAGAAAGTTCTGGAATCTGAGAGGAGCCACAAATTTCCTTCCACCCAGCGTTCCCCCAAGTCTCCCAATAAAAATGATACCTCACTTGTGTGGGTAGGCCTAGCGCCCACGACAGGAAACGCCCCAAAACGCAACATGGACACATCCCATTTTTTTTAAACAAAACAGAGGTGTTTTTTGCAAAGTGCCTACCTGAGGATTTTGGCCTCTAGCTCAGCCGGCACCTAGGGAAACCTACCAAACCTGTGCATTTCTGAAAACTAGAGACCTAGGGGAATCCAAGATGGGGTGACTTGTGGGGCTCGGACCAGGTTCTGTTACCCAGAATCCTTTGCAAACCTCAAAATTTGGCTAAAAAAACACATGTTCCTCACATTTCTGTGGCAGAAAGTTCTGGAATCTGAGAGAAGCCACAAATTTCCTTCCACCCAGCGTTCCCCCAAGTCTCCAGATAAAAATTATACCTCACTTGTGTGGGTAGGCCTAGCGCCTGCGACAGGAAACGCCCCAAAGCGCAACGTGGACACATCCAATTTTTTGAAAGAAAACAGAGGTGTTTTTTGCGAAGTGCCTACCTGTAGATTTTGGCCACTAGCTCAGCCGGCACCTAGGGAAACCTACCAAACCTGTGCATTTCTGAAAACTAGAGACCTAGGGGAATCCAAGATGGGGTGACTTGCGGGGCTCGGACCAGGTTCTGTTACCCAGAATCCTTTGCAAACCTCAAAATTTGGCTAAAAAAACACATGTTCCTCACATTTCTGTGGTAGAAAGTTCTGGAATCTGAGAGGAGCCACAAATTTCCTTCCACCCAGCGTTCCCCCAAGTCTTCCGATAAAAATTATACCTCACTTGTGTGGGTAGGCCTAGCGCCCGCGACAGGAAACGCCCCAAAGCGCAACGTGGACGCATCCAATTTTTTGAAAGAAAACAGAGGTGTTTTTTGCGAAGTGCCTACCTGTAGATTTTGGCCTCTAGCTCAGCCGGCACCTAGGGAAACCTACCAAACCTGTGCATTTCTGAAAACTAGAGACCTAGGGGAATCCAAGATGGGGTGACTTGCGGGGCTCGGACCAGGTTCTGTTACCCAGAATCCTTTGCAAATCTCAAAATTTGGCTAAAAAAACACATGTTCCTCACATTTCTGTGGCAGAAAGTTCTGGAATCTGGGAGGAGCCACAAATTTCCTTCCACCCAGTGTTCCCCCAAGTCTCCCGATAAAAATGATACCTCACTTGTGTGGGTAGCCCTAGCGCCCGCGACAGGAACCGCCCCAAAGCGCAACGTGGACACATCCAATTTTTTGAAAGAAAACAGAGATGATTTTTGCGAAGTGCCTACCTGTAGATTTTGGCCTCTAGCTCAGCCGGCACCTAGGGAAACCTACCAAACCTGTGCATTTCTGAAAACTAGAGACCTAGGGGAATCCAAGATGGGGTGACTTGTGGTGCTCGGACCAGGTTCTGTTACCCAGAATCCTTTGCAAACCTCAAAATTTGGCTAAAAAAACACATGTTCCTCACATTTCTGTGGCAGAAAGTTCTGGAATCTGAGAGGAGTCACAAATTTCCTTCCACCCAGCGTTCCCCCAAGTCTCCCGATAAAAATGATACCTCACTTGTGTGGGTAGGCCTAGCGCCCGCAACAGGAAACGCCCCAAAGCGCAACGTGGACACATCCAATTTTTTTAAAGAAAACAGAGGTGATTTTGGCGAAGTGCCTACCTGTAGATTTTGGCTTCTAGCTCAGCCGGCACCTAGGGAAACCTACCAAACCTGTACATTTCTGAAAACTAGAGATCTAGGGGAATCCAAGATGGGGTGACTTGTGGGGCTCGGACCAGGTTCTGTTACCCAGAATCCTTTGCAAACCTCAAAATTTGGCTAAAAAAACACATGTTCCTCACATTTCTGTGGCAGAAAGTTCTGGAATCTGAGAGGAGCCACAAATTTCCTTCCACCCAGCGTTCCCCCAAGTCTCCCGATTAAAATGATACCTCACTTGTGTGGGTAGGCCTAGCGCCCGCGACAGGAACCGCCCCAAAGCGCAACGTGTACACATCCAATTTTTTTAAAGAAAACAGAGATGATTTTTGCGAAGTGCCTACCTGTAGATTTTGGCCTCTAGCTCAGCCGGCACCTAGGGAAACCTACCAAACCTGCGCATTTCTGAAAACTAGAGACCTAGGGGAATCCAAGATGGGGTGACTTGCGGGGCTCGGACCAGGTTCTGTTACCCAGAATCCTTTGCAAACCTCAAAATTTGGCTATAAAAACACATGTTACTCACATTTCTGTGGCAGAAAGTTCTGGAATCTGAGAGGAGCCACAAATTTCCTTCCAATAGCGTTCCCCCAAGTCTCCCGATTAAAATGATACCTCACTTGTGTGGGTAGGCCTAGCGCCCACGACAGGAACCGCCCCAAAGCGCAACGTGGACACATCCAATTTTTTGAAAGAAAACAGAGATGATTTTTGCGAAGTGCCTACCTGTGGATTTTGGCCTCTAGCTCAGCCGGCACCTAGGGAAACCTACCAAACCTGTGCATTTCTGAAAACTAGAGACCTAGGGGAATCCAATATGGGGTGACTTGCGGGGCTCGGACCAGGTTCTGTTACCCAGAATCCTTTGCAAACCTCAAAATGTTGCTAAAAAACACATGTTCCTCACATTTCTGTGGCAGAAACTTCTGGAATCTGAGAGGTGTCACAAATTTCCTTCCACCCAGCGTTCCCCCAAGTCTCCCGATAAAAATGATACCTCACTTGTGTGGGTAGGCCTAGCGCCCGCGACAGGAAACGCCTCAAAGCGCAACGTGGACACATCCAATTTTTTGAAAGAAAACAGAGGTGATTTTTGCGAAGTGCCTACCTGTAGATTTTGGCCTCTAGCTCAGCCGGCACCTAGGGAAACCTACCAAACCTGTGCATTTCTGAAAACTAGAGACCTAGGGGAATCCAAGATGGGGTGACTTGCGGGGCTCGGACCAGGTTCTGTTACCCAGAATCCTTTGCAAACCTCAAAATTTGGATTAAAAAACACATGTTCCTCACATTTCTGTGGCTGAAAGTTCTGGAATCTGAGAGGAGCCACAAATTTCCTTCCACCCAGCGTTCCCCCAAGTCTCCCGATTAAAATGATACCTCACTTGTGTGGGTAGGCCTAGCGCCCGCGACAGGAACCGCCCCAAAGCGCAACGTGGACACATCCAATTTTTTGAAAGAAAACAGAGATGATTTTTGCGAAGTGCCTACCTGTAGATTTTGGCCTCTAGCTCAGCCGGCACCTAGGGAAACCTACCAAACCTGTGCATTTCTGAAAACTAGAGACCTAGGGGAATCCAATATGGGGTGACTTGCGGGGCTCGGACCAGGTTCTGTTACCCAGAATCCTTTGCAAACCTCAAAATGTTGCTAAAAAAACACATGTTCCTCACATTTCTGTGGCAGAAAGTTCTGGAATCTGAGAGGAGTCACAAATTTCCCTCCACCCAGCGTTCCCCCAAGTGTCCCGATAAAAATGATACCTCACTTGTGTGGGTAGGCCTAGCGCCCTCGACAGGAAACGCCCCAAAGCGCAACGTGGACATGTCCAATTTTTTTAAAGAAAACAGAGGTGTTTTTTGCGAAGTGCCTACCTGTAGATTTTGGCCTCTAGGGAAACTTACCAAACCTGTGCATTTCTGAAAACTAGAGACCTAGGGGAATCCAAGATGGGGTGACTTGCGGGGCTCGGACCAGGTTCTGTTACCCAGAATCCTTTGCAAACCTCAAAATTTGGCTAAAAAAACACATGTTCCTCACATTTCTATGGCAGAAAGTTCTGGAATCTGAGAGGAGCCACAAATGTCCTTCCACCCAGCGTTCCCCCAAGTCTCCCGATAAAAATGATACCTCACTTGTGTGGGTAGGCCTAGCGCCCGCGATAGGAAACGCCCCAAAGCGCAACGTGGACACATCCAATTTTTTGAAAGAAAACAGAGGTGTTTTTTGCGAAGTGCCTACCTGTAGATTTTGGCCTCTAGCTCAGCCGGCACCTAGGGAAACCTACCAAACCTGTGCATTTCTGAAAACTAGAGTCATAGGGGAATCCAAGATGGGGTGACTTGTGGTGCTCGGACCAGGTTCTGTTAACCAGAATCCTTTGCAAATCTCAAAATTTGGCTAAAAAAACACATGATCCTCACATTTCTGTGGCAGAAAGTTCTGGAATCTGAGAGGAGCCACAAATTTCCTTCCACCTAGCGTTCCCCCAAGTCTCCCGATAAAAATGATACCTCACTTGTGTGGGTAGGCCTAGCGCCCGCGACAGGAAACGCCCCAAAGCGCAACGTGGACACATCCAATTTTTTTAAAGAAAACAGAGGTGATTTTTGAGAAGTGCCTACCTGTAGATTTTGGCCTCTAGCTCAGCCGGCACCTAGGGAAACCTACCAAACCTGTGCATTTCTGAAAACTAGAGACCTAGGGGAATCCAAGATGGGGTGACTTGCGGGGCTCGGACCAGGTTCTGTTACCCAGAATCCTTTGCAAACCTCAAAATTTGGCTAAAAAAACACATGTTCCTCACATTTCTGTGGCAGAAAGTTCTGGAATCTGAGAGGAGCCACAAATTTCCTTCCACCCAGCGTTCCCCCAAGTCTCCCGATTAAAATGATACCTCACTTGTGTGGGTAGGCCTAGCGCCCGCGACAGGAAACGCCCCAAAGCGCAACGTGGACACATCCAATTTTTTTAAAGAAAACAGAGGTGATTTTTGTGAAGTGCCTACCTGTAGATTTTGGCCTCTAGCTCAGCCGGCACCTAGGGAAACCTACAAAACCTGTGCATTTCTGAAAACTAGAGACCTAGGGGAATCCAAGATAGGGTGACTTGCGGGGCTCGGACCAGGTTCTGTTACCCAGAATCCTTTTCAAACCTCAAAATTTGGCTAAAAAAACACATGTTCCTCACATTTCTGTTGCAGAAAGTTTTGGAATCTGAGAGGAGCCACAAATTTACTTCCACCCAGCGTTCCCCCAAGTCTCCCGATAAAAATGATACCTCACTTGTGTGGGTAGGACTAGCGCCCACGAAAGGAAATGGACCAAAACACAACGTGGACACATCACATTTTTTTATAAAAAGCAGTGCCTACCTGTGGATTTTGGCCTGTAGCTCAGCCGGCACCTGGGGAAACCTAGCAAACCAGCGCATTTTTGAAAACTAGAAACCCAGGGGAATCCAAGATGGGGTGACATGCGGGGCTCTGACCAGGTTATGTTACCCAGAATCCTTTGCAAACATCAAAATATGGCCAAAAAACACTTTGACCTAAAATCGCCCGAACTGCCCCCAAGGGGGACAGAAATGTTCTAAATACAATTTGCCCCCCAGGGCAGCGACCCTTGCCTGATGAGTCGCTACCCATCTCTAAAAAAAAAAAAAAAAAAAAAAACCACAAAAAAAAACTCGCCCTGGCGCCTAGAGGTTTCTGCCCCCAAGGGGGGGCAGAAAAGGTCTAAATACAATTTGCCCCGCAGAGGAGCGACCCTTGCCTGATGGGTCGCTCCCCATCTCTAAAAAAACAAACAAACGAAAAAAAAAGAAAAAAAAAAAATTTGCCCTGGCGCCTAGAGGTTTCTGCCCCCAGGGGGGACAGAAATGGCGTAAAATAAATTTGCCCCCCAACCCCCACCCCCCCGGGAGCGACCCTTGCCTACGGGGTCGCTCCCCCTGCGTGACATTGGCGCCAAAAAACAAATCCCAGGTGCCTAGTGGTTTCTGCCCCCTTGGGGGCAGATTGACCTAAAATCGCCCAATCTGCCCCCAAGGGGGGCAGAAATGGTCTAAATACAATTTGCCCCCCAGGGCAGCGACCCTTGCCTGATGGGTCACTACCCATCTCTAAAAAAAAAAAAAAAAAAAAAAAAAAAAAAAAAAAAAAAATTTGCCCTGGCGTCTAGAGGTTTCTGCCCCCCCTGGGGGCATATCGGCCTAATAATAGGCTGATCTGCCCCCAGGGGGGGCAGAAATGGGCTAAAATAAATTTGCTCCCCCAACCCCCCCCCTCCCAGGAGCGACCCTTGCCTACGGGGTCGCTCCCCCTGCGTGACATTGGCGCCAAAAAACAAATCCCCGGTGCCTAGTGGTTTCTGCCCCCTTGGGGACAGATTGACCTAAAATCGGCCAATCTGCCCCCAAGGGGGGCAGAAATGGTCCAAATTCAATTTGCCCCCTAGGTGAGCGACCCTTGCCTGATGGGTCGCTCCCCATCTCTAAAAAAACAAACAAACAAAAAAAAAAAACACACAAACAAAATTTGCCCACCCACCCCCCGGGAGCGACCCTTGCCTAGGGGGTCGATCCCCCTGCGTGACATTGGCGCCAAAAAACAAATCCCAGGTGCTTAGTGGTTTCTGCCCCCTTGGGGGCAGATTGACCTAAAATCACCCAATCTGCCCCCAAGGGGGGCAGAAATGGTCTAAATACAATTTGCCTCCCAGGGCAGCGACCCTTGCCTGATGGGTCACTACCCATCTCTAAAAAACAAACAAAAAAAAATTGCTCTGGCGCCTAGAGGTTTCTGCCCCCCCTGGGGGCAGATCGGCCTAATAATAGGCCGATCAGCCCCCAGGGGGGGCAGAAATGGCCTAAAATAAATTTGCCCCCCCAGGTCGCTCCCCTTGCCTAAGGGGTCGCTCCCCTTGCGTGAAATTCACGCAAAGAAAAAACTCCCTGGTGTCTAGTGGTTTCTGTCCCCCTTGGGGCAGATTGGCCTCATCAAAATAGGCCAATCTGACCCCAAGGGGGGCAGAAATGGCCTAAATATAATTTTCCCCCAAGGGGAGCGACCCTTGCCTAAGGGGTCGCTCCCCACCTAAAAAAAAAAAATGAAACATGGTGCCTAGAGGTTTCTGCCCCCCCCCTGGGGGCAGATCGGCCTAATAATAGGCCGATCTGCCCCCAGGGGGGGCAGAAAAGGCCTTCCCGAAAAAATGCCCCCCCTGGGAGCGACCCTTGCCCAAGAGGTCGCTCCCTTATGTGAATTTAAAAAAAAAAAAAAAAAATCCCTGGTGTCTAGTGGGGTTTCAAAAGCCGGATTGCAAGCAATCCGGCTTTTGAAACCCTCGGAGAGACTTCAAAGGGAAGGAAATACTTTTCCTTCCCTTTGAAGCCCCTCCGGGCCTCCCCCAGTGATTGAAAGAGAAATGCAAAGCATTTCTCTTTCAATCGCGCTGGAAGCAGAGCTTCCAGCGTGATTGGGGAGGCCCCTGTGACAAATCAGCTTGCGCGCTGACTTCACAGGGGGGGGTGGGGGGGAGCGGCGGAGGAAGGGGAAGGTCTTCCCCTTCCATCCCCACCTTGGGGGGCTGGGGGGTGCACGGGGGGCGTGCTAGCGCTCCCCCAAGTTCCCCTGTGCCTTGGACAAGGTGATCTCGTCCAAGGCACAGGGGAACTGTAGCCTTGGACGAGATCATCTCGTCCAAGGCACAGAAGCGGTTAAATGTGACTATAAAAGTTGCCTAATGCTGACTTCTGTGCTCGTTGTTTGAGTTATATTGTCAAGAACCAATGGAATCCATTTCAAAGCCCTATCTTTGATCCTTTACTAAGGTGGCATTGAAGGCCAATAAAATCAGAGTAACTCCGACTCCTTGATCAAGTATGTTTCTAAGGTAAGTTCCCTAGAGATGAGTAGAAGAGCTGCTTTAATACCACAAATAGAACAGAAAGCTGCCCTGCATGAAATATAATAGAAAATTGGCATCAGTAAAGGCACATTTTTGTCTGCTAAGGAAACTGGTCTAAATTGGTGAGCACTTTTGGATCTGCAGACGTTTTTAAGCAGTGGTCCAATCAAAGTTTTTTTTTCCAATCATTAAGGTGGAATGGCTTCCGATTTGGGCATATGGCATGAAGTGTGTGAGTACCATGACAATCCAATCCACGCAAGGCAGGAATGTGATACGGACCCAAGTTTCATAGATACAGCTAAGGAAGATAGTATCTTGCTAACACAACCCATCTACTAGGCATGCTGTAAAAATCTGAAAAGTGCCCTACTTAACCAAGGTTCCCCCAGCAAATGTGGCACAGTGGGACCAACCTCTTTTTCCTTCACATACATAAAGTCCATTCACATGTCCAAAATCAAGGTGAACCATCCTGAATGTAGGAAGCCAACTAACCTTGCGCAAAACTTCAGACCAAAACCAGATTGAACCCACTGGGAGTGGAATGTCAGTCTGTTGTGCCGGTTGAAAGTTGGACCATTGGGAAATCTTTGATTGTTTTTGATTATCTACATGTATCAACCCTGCATTTCTGTGGACCGCGAGGTAGGCACAGGATGACGTGCTTGGAGAATAATGTTTGACATAGGGATTTCACCTGACAGTAGGCGTATTTGCACATTTCTCACTTTTTTCTCCTGGATAGCTTAATTTATGCCACTGGGGCCAGGTTGTGGACACCAATACTCATTTTAGGGACTGGGACATATTTTTCATGATCAGAGTTTGACCAAGAGGAAGAAAGGCAGAAGAGGGAGAAACAAAGGATGAAGAGAAAGATGGCACAACTGAGACAAAGAGAGAAAGCAGGAATAAACAAGCATTTGCAATGCAATGGGTCTTGCATTTGCTCGAGTTAGAGCTATTAGCATTGTAAACTCCTAACAGGTCTTTTTTGCCACTTAAGTTGAAAATGAAAAGTAAAACAAGTTGACATAAGCAAGCAGATTCAAAGCACCATGGGCGCCATGAGCATGACTGCGAAGGAGAGACACAAAAAGAAAAAGAAGTTCGCTCACAGTCAAACGTCTTGGCAATCGTGCAATTATCCACATAACAGGGGCAGTTTACCAGCGGTATCAAAACCGCCCTAAGGAGGGACAAACATAAAGCATTTAACAATGATAACAAAGGATTTTTGAAAGGTAAGCCCACAAACGAGTGAAAGCGATTGGAGTGCGGTAGGCGTGGTTAAAAGCCCACAATACTTACAACAGGTCAAAGGACTTGTGCGCTCGACCTAACAAAAGAACCTGCAAAAGTGATATCAAGAGACAGAAAGAGTGGGGGGGAGAAAGAGACATGTGATGGAATAAAGGCGTTTCTGCCAGCCTTAGCTAATGAGAAAAATTGAGGCCCTACACATATTTTTTATTTATTTATTTCCAAATTAAGCACTGTCGGAAACCTTGGCAGAGCAAAAACTGTTGTGTTCTCGACGAATGGATCTTTTGTTGAACCCCTACAGTGCGGGTGTCGGCCAAAGGCTGATGCCCACGCTACCTCCCTGGTGCGGGTCACAACCAGTGGCCGACACCAGGAAGGGGGTTAAAAAATCCTCAGGTGCCTTGCACCCAAGGATTTTTTTTATTTAAAAATACCTCAGGAGACACGGAAGATCTTCTGTGTCTCCCCCCGCCCCTCCACCCGCCCCTTTGTGAAGTCAGCATGCTGTGAGGTGCGCTTACGTCACTATCTGTTTTCTGCATCGGAGTAGGAAGTGGCCTTGTGGCCACTTCCTGCTCCAGTGGGGAAAACAGCCCCAAACGGCCTTCCCGATGGTCGGGAAGGCCTCATTTGAAAGGGGAGATTCTCCCCTTTCAGACGAGGCCTTCCTGAACCGGTTTTGACTGCGATCGAGGGCCAGGAAACCCCCACTAGACACTAGGGATTTCATTTGGGGGGGTCGGCCCCATAGGCAAATGGGCTGCCCTCCCCCCGGGTGCATATTTTTATTTTTTTAAAGGTAGGTTTACCCAGGAGTTTAAAAATTATGTAAAAAAATGAATACAAAAAAAGAAACAAAAGAAATTCACAGGGGGTTGCCCGTGAGCATGGCGGCCCCCTGTGAGGGCCATAATTGTTTTTAATAGTTGTGAGGTGTCCCGGGGGGCCACTATGGCCCCCAAATAAACCATACAGCTATTAAAAAAATATATAGATCTATATATATATAGATATATCTATCCATGTAGATATATATCTATCTATAGAGATAGATATATCTACCTATATAGATATATGGTTTTCCTGGGGGCTGCGATCACCAGGGAAACCACCAGTTGTCTTGAAGTTGCAGCTTGCATCTTCAAGGCAATGCACATACTTCAACTGACATGTTTCAAACGTAGCTTTCAGGCAGCAATAAAAAAGTCAAGTAAGTCTTGTGATTATGTTTCTGCTACAAAAGGATCAGACTTTTGCCTAGTGGCAGTTTTGATGACATAACGTAGCGCAGAAAGTTCATATGTCTACTGCAAAGATCAAATCTGTATTTAATGTAAATAGCTGAGTACATTAGTACAGTCAGCCATTAACTGCGCTATAATACAAATGAAATGTATGTGTGGGGGCTATGGAGAGAGGAAGGGCACTTTTACTGGGTGATAGTGAGGAAATCCGAGGAGGAGATCAAGGGGAGTGGGAGCACCAATAATGATTCTTGTACTGGGCGCTAGAGGCGCTAAAGACTGTGACGATTGGTATGTGACAAGGTGAAGTAATAGTGTGTCTTTTTTTGAGTGTCTTGAAAGAACGTGCTGATTGAGGGTAGAAGCGAAGGTAAGGTGACCTCTACTGTTGCACGTATCACACACACACACACACACACACACCCACCAGCAGTTTTGTGACTGTCTACATAGGCTAGTGTTTTAGAGCAACAGTTTAGCCAGTAGCAGAGATGGCATCTCGTTGGAGGACTGCTGCTCAAGCCCTCACTCGGGTTATAGAGGACAGCTCAGACGTAGGATCAGAGACTGAGACAGCAGATACTGAAACAGTATCTGAGGGATAGGACAATGGAGCAGACTCTTAGAGTGACTTTTCAGTCGGCGGAATCCCATTCGATAACTCCTCTTCTATTGATTATGAGGGAGGTGATAAGGACAGTCCTGCTGTCCCTTCACAAGCACAGTCTGTGCAGCAGGACAATAGCGGGTTAGCCCAGCCCAGAGAGCAGGTGCATGTAGTGGTAAGCACAGAGAGAGTGCTCTCTTGGGAGCTCATCAATTTAGTTCAGCCCAAATCCCACCACCCAAATCGTATTGTGAAGACATCAAAATTATTTATCACAAAACAACCTGGTTTTGTAAGGCAGGCACATGCGTTTTTGGTCCTGGGCCCGGCTGCCTTATAGGGAAGCCTACCAAAACCCAGACATTTCTGGAAACTAGACATCCAAGGGAGTCCACAGAGGTGTGATTTGTGTGGATTCTCCAAAGTTTTCTTACCCAGAATACCCTGCAGAGATGAAATGTTGAATAAAAACTCAATTTTTTCTTGCATTTCTGTCACACAAAACACAGAAATATGCTGGGATCCACAAAATTCCTACCACCCAGTGTTTCCCCACCTGCCCTGATAAAAAACACTACCCCACTTGAGTGCCTGTACCTAGTGCCTGCGTCAGGAATGGATCACCCAAGGGTCAACAGTTGCTGTCATGTAAGGACCAACATTGAACGTTTGTGTGATCTATTCCTGTCGCGGGCACTAGGCTTACCCACACAAGTGAGGTACCATTTTTATCGGGAGATCTGCTGGGTGGAAGGAAATTTGTGGCTCCTTCCAGATTCAGGAACTTTCTATCACCGAAATGTGAGAAAAAGGTGTTTATGTTGCCAAATATTGAGGTTTGCAGAGGATTCTGGGTAACAGAACCTGTTCAGAGCGCCACAAGTTACCCCATCCTGGGTTCCTCTAGGTGTCTAGTTTTAAAAAATGCACAGGATTGGTAGGCTTCCCTAGGTACCCGCTGAGCTAGAGACCAAAATCCACAGCTATGCACTTTCCTAAAAACGCGTCAGTTTTCAATGTGAAAATTTGATGTGTCCATGTTGCGTTTTAGGGCATTTCCTGTTGTAGGCACTAGGCCTACCCACACAAGTGAGGTACCATTTTTATCGGGAGACTTGAAGGAATGCTAGGTGGAAGGAAGTGTGCAGCTCCTCTTAGATTCCGGAACTTTGCAACACCGAAATCTGAGGGAAAAGTGTGTTTTTTGCCAAATTTTAAGGTTTGCAAAGGATTCTGGGTAACAGAACCTGGTGAGAGCCCCACAAGTCACCCCATTCTGAATTTCCCTAGGTGTCTAGTTTCCAAAAATATATAGGTTTGCTAGGTTTCCCTAGGTGCCGGCTGAGCTAGAGGACAAAACCCACAACCAGGCACTTTGCAAAAAACACGTCAGTTTTCTTTGGAAAAATGTGATGTGTCCACGTTGTGTTTTGGGGCATTTCCTGTTGCGGGCACTAGGTTTACCCACACAAGTGTGGTACCATTTTTATCGGGAGACTTGGGGGAATGCTGGGTGGAAGTTTGCAGCTCCTCTCAGATTCCAGAAATATGCAGCACCGAAATCTGATGGAAAAGTGTTTTTTTGCCAAATGTTGAGGTTTGCAAAGAATTCTGGTTAACAGAACCTGGTGAGAGCCCCACAAGCCACCCCATCTTGGATTCCCCCAGGTGTCTAGTTTTCAAACATGCAGAGGTTTGGTAGGTTTCTGTTGGTGCCGGCTGAGCTAGAGGCCAAAGGTCAATTTAATTCAATTCCGCTTTATTTCGGTAAAAATATACCATAAAAGCACAGTACAAAATGTTTAAAACAAATAAAACACAAAAAACAACAGCTATTAGATGCAACGTTAAAAGCACAATATAAGTTAAAATACACCAAAAAAATGCTTATTAAATTGAATAAATATACGAATGATGCCCAAATACATGCAATGACCACTAAACAGCAGAGTGTCACCTTGTTATGTGCTACCATCGTGCATTAAATATAAATAAATATTGAGCTGTTGGGTTGGAATTCCCACAACAAATAATACGCGTCATTAAAATTAACAATTTAAGAATCTGTATCTAAAATGCCAAATGGATTAAAAAAAACTTTGCTAGGGAGCATGCCATCATCACATTTGGATCTGATTTAAATATCCTAAGGGCCGGCAAACAGTTCCTAAGGCCCATGGATTTACATAGCGGCACAATCCAGCGAGCCCTCTGATTAAAATATGCGGGGCATTGGAAAAGAACATGGGCAACAGATTAATTGGTCCCACAACCCATTGGACATGATTTAGAATGATTGGCGGACTTAGGCCATTTGTAGGGTAAAGTGCGTAAGGGAAGGGACCCCAATCTAAATCTGATGTAAAGTGCGCGTGCAAATGGGGATAATATTGCATCCATATAATGCTCAAACTCAAAATGGCATTTAGTTTGTAGGAAGCTATTGGTCAAGGTAGAGGTAGAGACTTCTGCTAAATTGGTTGTTTGAACATTCAGCCAATAAGCATCCTTCACAATCTGAATTGCATTTTTTGGAATGAGAAGGGGCTCTGACCAATAATTTTCCAGCCCCAAATTAGTAAAAGTTTTTTCCAGATAAGTGCACCACCTGATTTTATTAGTAGTGCTAGTGCTCACCAAATTGTTCAACCAATCAAGATACGGGCTGAAGATATCTGATGACCAAATCTGGATCCAATATAATAGTGGTCTTAGGGCAGCAGTGTGTACAACGGAGTGGAGATTTAGATCCATTCGAATTGGCAGGGTAGGAGTGCTAACAGCTACTTTTAACAACGTTTTTAGGAAAGAGAGTTTTCAACTCTTTCTAAAACCTCCAGGTTGCAATAACCCCATAGCTCCGCCCCATACATGGCTTCCCCCCCTTGCTTGGGATTTATATATTTCCAAAGCAGGGGTAATAGCAAATTTGGGAGACCTCGCTGCATATCTTGCAATACCACCCAATCTTTGCTTTAAACTCATGGATGATTTTAATAAGTGCATGCCATTTGTGAGAGTCCTCCAGTTTAATCCCTAGATAATCAAAGTTGCTAACTCTTTCCAGTATGGCACCCTCCAAATTTATGTGTTTCTTCATTTTATATCTTACATCCCCAAAAACCATATACTTGGTTTTGGTTGAATTGATTTCCAGGCTGTGGTCTTTGCAAAAACCCATAAACTTTGTGAGCAAATTGGAGAGACCAGCGGCTGTTTGCGATGGTATTGGGGTGTCGTCTGCGAATAGCAGACATGGGGTCTTTAGACCTCCTATTCTAGGAGCATCATTAGTACAGTCCAGAAGGTAAGGGATACATGCATTAATAAATAAGAGAAGGAGGGTAGTGGCCAGCACACACCCCTGCCTCACCCCTCTGCTTAGGGGGATCTCAGTTGTTAATTCTCCTTTTGGCCCCCATCGAATTCTGGCAACATTTTCAGAATACAGCTCTCTAATTATATTCAACATGGGACCCGGCACCCCTGCTTTGATCATGACCTCCCAGAGCTTACAGCGTGGGACAAAATCAAAAGCTGACTTCAGGTCTATGAATGCCACAAAGAGTTTCCCTGCATCCGCATCCACCATTTTCCATTTAATGGTAAGGAAGCAAAATACCTGGCCAATTGTGATTATTTTATTCCTGAAACCCGCCTGAAGATGACTAAGTACTTGATTGTCTTCAATCCATTCTTTTAGCCTGCTTAATATCTGGTAACAGAAAGTCTTTTGTAGATTATCCAGGAGACTAATAGGTCTATAATTTCCTGGAATGCCCCTCTCCCCTTTTTTATGTGTGGGGACAATAATTGCTCCCTTCCAAGACTGAGGATAACTTCTGCTTGCCAAAACAGCATTTGAGACCCTGTTGACATAAAGGCCCCAATGATTCAGATCTGATTTAAACATGTCCGAAGGAATGTCATCTGGCCCTGGGGCCTTTCCTGATTTTTGGGCCTTGATGGCAAGCTCGGTTTCTTTCGGTGTGAAAGGTAGCAAAGTGCCCAGGGTCGAATAGGGATTTAACCGATCTTCACAATTTACAATGGGACTATCAAGTACAGAACCGTACAGCTCTGCGAAATAACTAGACAAGGTTTCAGGGGGAATATGACACTCCGGCCTTGGGACTTGATTACGACCATTTCTGGTCACCAAGGACCAGAAACGTTTAGAGTCTGAGTCCTTGGCAGCCTGGGCTAAATCTTTCCATGATGTCTCTTCCCAGTTATTTTTACTATACATAAGCATAGAAGCGTAATTACGCCTGGCCTGAGCTATCTTATCTCTATCTTTGGATCTTAAAGCTTCTATCAAAGAACTCTTGGCCTTCCTACATCCTTTATCAAACCACCTATAGTTGGAGTGAGCTCTTGAATGGGTATTCTCCCGGATGGTTCTCAGGAATAGCTCTATAAGGCCAGAAAAAAGATCAAAAAGCAGGTCCAAAACCTCAAGAGGGGTATGGGAGGTGGGGCCAGCAAATAACTGATGGGTGGAAACAAGGGCGCACAATTTGCCCCATAATTATGCAAGTTTTTAAAAGACTCCCATCTCACCACATCTTTCATATAGTACTAAAAGGGGGGCATGATCGCTAGTATATTGGTTTCCCACTCTTACATCTATTATGAGGTGCCATATCCTCATATCAATAAGAACAAGATCCAAAATGCTATTGTATGACCCCCTACAAAAAGTTGGTTTGGCAGGGTTGTCAGAGGAAAAACGCCTGTTGCCTGGGCGAAGACCATATTATTATAACATAAGATCAATGATCTGGAGAGCCCTATTACTAAGTTTAGGAGGTTTCATCTGGGAAGAGTAGGGAGGGATATTCCATATAACATCTTCTGACTGTGTAGTCTCAGAAAAGGTTGGATTGGGCTCAATAGATGCATTAAAGACCCCAGCTATAATAATGTAATGCGTTGAGTGGAAATCCGATACAAAGTAATTCAACATCTGAATGGTAGGAGACAACTGGTTGGGGAGGTCAGGTCTATTATAAATATTGATGCACAGAACAGGAGGGCCTTGGTTGGACTGTGTAACTTTAGCCAAAATATCAAGGGAGTCCACATTTATTTCCCCTGCTCCACTCACCTCAGCCATTCTTATCCCGGTGATAAGTCCCCCTGCTGCCCTGCCAGCAGGAGACTGTTTTGCTTCTTTAAAAAAGGAAGAGAACCCCTGTCTTTACACATTATGAGTGGCTCAGGTTTCCTGGAACATACAAATATTAAAATTATCTATACACCCCCCCAATCAGTGTCATCTAGTTTACCAAGAATTTCAGCCACGTTCCATGACAAAAGCTTCATCGCTGAGGATTCAATAAAGCGAGTGCCATCATGAGGATTGACAAAGGAATTGGACTCGGCAAAGTACTCCACAGGGTTAGCAGTTACTGAGATGGTACTTGAAAACAAAACCACCCTCCTTGGAACCACAGCTTTGCAGGATTGAAGGACATTAGAAAAAGGTGGAACAGTTAAAAAAGAACTATTCTCGCCCTTGTGGAGTACAGGAGAATGCAGTCAGTCAATATCAGATGTAAGCGTCAAATGATCAAGCTCACATAGTTTAAGTTTTTCGGAAGCAGGTGCAATTTCCTCCATCAAGATCATACAAGGCATTTCTTCATTGAAAACTGAGCGCCCAGAGCCCTCACACGACATCATAGGGTTCGGAAGAGGCAGGAAGTTCGGTCCCAAAATGCTGGTTACAGGCCAGCTGCTACTAAGACAAATGGCAGTTCCCTTTCATGAATAGTTGCGTGCCTCCATAGAGAGCAATCCATTTACCAGTTGAGGGCTGGCAAGTCTAGGTTTTATAACGTCCCAGCAGCCAGAATTGCTGCTGAGTCGATCGGCTGATAAAATTTCCAAGTGAATGCTAGAGCCACATTGTCTTGTATGGCATAACCAATGTGAGACCTTGTTGATAAGTGACGAATTATCTTCCCGGTGTTGGGGGGTAATGGGAGAACATTACACATGTAAATAGGATGGCCGTTATTAACTTTTGTGTGGTGGCCATAAGCAATCGTTGAATCCCACTCCAATTCCACACGTGGGTAGTGCCCCGATGTTATCATGACTTCCCCCCTGGAGCATAAGACATTGTCAGGTTTGGCTATGGAGGCTCCAATGGCAGGAGCTTGCCTTTTAGGGCAGCAGGGGCCTCCTGAATTTAACGCAGTTCCAGAAATTGAGGAATGCTGGATATTTGAAGGGGCTGCCTTACCCTCTGAAATGTGGGAAGATCTCTCCTCAGGCTAATGAATCTAAGAGTATTAAGTATTTCTGCCTTTAAAGCCTTCAGTTCTCCAACTTTTTTTCAACCCAGTCACCAAAGGGGTAAATCCACCTGGGGGGAGACTCTGGGAGGTTCATACATATGTTGACTAGCATCTCGTAAGGATGGAGTGGGACCTTCTTGAACTTGCATGAGATCCTGGTGCTCCAAAGAAGAGAAACGGTTAGAACAAAGGATTTCGTGGATAATTGCCGTTTCTAATGGAGCTTCTGAATTATGATGAGACAAAGAAGATACCGGCAAACTGATGTTCGTGCTACCCTCTTTGAGTGCTACCCCCTGTTGACGAGCTTTGTTAGACTGAGTACTGTTTTTACAAGGAGGTCTAGTAGTCAAAAACACTGTAAGATGGCCATTCTTCAAGCCTTTCCGTTAAATTTTCTCTTTTTTGTTTAGGATAGATTCAACCTCTTCTATCAGTGAATCAATTTCATTGTCTACACAATTAGAAAGAGGGTGGGAAGGTTGGAGAACCTTGGGTATCTTTAATTGGGCAGAGCCCATAACAGGACTTCCTTTAGCCTTTCGTTTCCCCATTAGGTACTTGAGTTAGCTACACAGCGGGTAGAATAGCACTAAACAGGGGTGAACGCGAGGAACTTCGTCACTCCTACCTTAAGTCTCAGAGGGGTTGCCTGGCCCAGCCTCCAGCGGTCTTCGACGGGCGCGGATGGGCCCGCCCTTGGCCCGGGCTTTGCCCGGGCGCATCCCACGCAGCGGGGGATGCGCGGCACGCTTTAAAGCACCCACGTTGCAAGTCCGGTCCCCAGACAGCAGGTAGGATCCTGGGACCGCGAGTCCCACCAGGAGTATAAGGCACCAGGAATATGAGGCAACAGGCAGCGTGGGATGCGTGGCACGCTTTAAAGCGCCCGCGTTGCAAGTCCGGCCCCCAGACAGCAGGTAGGATCCTGGGAATGCGAGTACCACCAGGAGTATAAGGCACCAGGAATATGAGGCCAAAGTTCACAGCTAGGCACTTTCCAAAAAACACGTCAGATTTCAATGTAAAAATGTGATGTGTCCATGTTGGGTTTCTTGTCGCGGGTATTAGGCCTACCCACGCAAGTGAGGTACCATTTTTATTGGAAGACATGGGGGAACACAAAATAGCAGAACAAGTGTTATTACCCCTTGTCTTTCTCTACATATTTCATTCCAAATGTAAGACAGTGTGTAAAAAACAAGTCTATTTGAGAAATGCCCTGTAATTCACATATCAGAATGGACACCCCAGAATTCAAAGATGTGCAAAACTAATCCCTGCTTCTCAACACCTTATCTTGTGCCCATTTTGGAAATACAAAGGTTTCCTTGATACCTATTTTTCACTCTTTATATTACACCAAATAAATTGCTGTACACCTGGTATACAATGAAAACCCATTGCGAGGTGCAGCTCCTTTATTGGCTCTGGGTACCTTGGGTTCTTGATGAACCTATAAGCCCTATATATCCACACAACCAGAAGGGTCCAGCAGACGTAACAGTATATTACTTTTGAAAATAGGACACCGCAGGAAAAAGTTACAGAGTAAAACGTTTAAAAAAAAGGCTTGTTTGTTCACCTCTTTTTCAATATTTTTATTTCTGCTGTTATTTTCTGTAGGAAAACCTTGTAGGATCTACACAAATGACCCCTTACTGAATTCAAACTTTTGTCTACTTTTCAGAAATGTTTAGCTGTCCTGGATCCAGCATTGGTTACACACCCATTTCTGTCACTAACTGGAAGGCCCAGCAGCTAAGGGGTTAATGCCATTTTTTCGCTGAACATTTTTGCTTTCTCCAATGCACCAGCTACTTTAATGACACAAAGTACGTGTCTCAGGCTTGTTCCTGTCATGTATCACATGCACAACAATTAAAGGGATGAGGCAGTACTGCGCCATTAAATGTAATCAGATGAGGTGTAACCTACATTCATGTACCCCAAATTGCTTGTATTATCATGTTCCCATGCGTAAAATAGAAATGTCAGAGGCAAGGAACTGTTGCTGTCCACAGTGTATAATGAGCTGTTCCCTCCATCCTCAGTGTATGACAAATTTCTATTTCAGACCAAATGGCTGTGGGCATGATAGAACAGAGTGAGTAAACTCTTTATGCTGTGAATAATAGTCCCCAGAATGTGTCATACACCCCCCTGGAATGAAGCAAATGATTTATTGAGACGTCATTGAACTAGATTAAGCATGAGAACTAACACGCCCATCACTAGAGCTCCATGTAGATAATGGCTGATTCAACATGCCTGATGTCTGATCAAATTGGGAAAAATGTGTGGGAACAACCACCAGATATGACACACACGCGTTCTGTCTTGTTTTCTCCTTGTTGGCTGAGTTCATACCGCTTTTTAGTGAACAGAACACGTTAAATGAATTAACAAGATGTTTTAATTATTTTTTTATATGGGTACGGTTTCCTAGCCTCAGGTTCAGACCTGGTTTCCAGATTGGATGTCCAAAGGGTGTCATGTGTCCTAAATATCATTGACAGAAATATCGGCCAGTTTGCTGTAGATTGTCTTTTAACAACTCCAGTGGGTCGACATTTTTGTAAACAATATTAAGGATATTATATTTCTACTGAGCTAAATTTTGGTTGCAATTTTCTGGTACCATATTGTTCAGGGGCCTAGCAAGGATGCCACTGGTCCTAAAATAAACAAGGAATATGGTGCCAGCTGTATAAAAAAACCAAATTGCATTTCTTAAATAGTGAATTTCAAGAAATCGCTATTTAGGAAATGCAAAATGGTATGTATGAATTTTGAGATTCGGTAATAGCGATTTCTTAAAATTCGCAAATGCTATTTCTTAAAATTCGCAAATGGTATTACTGAATCGCAAATAGAGAATCCAACCCCATTTGCACCTTTGGGCCTCTTGCGAATGTTTTTGCATTTCCCAAATTGCGAATTCCAGTTAGGAATTTGCAATTTAGGAAATGCAAATCCAGGGTGCTGGGTGCCTAAGGCCCCCTCTGCTGCACCCCAAAAATATTTTTACGGACATATGAAGCACACACGTGCCTGAGGGGCATGTGTGCGCTACATGTCAATTTACAAAATGCACTTATAATGCATTTTTAAAATTTGCACATGGTTACCACCAAACTTTAGTTTGTGGTATTGCATTTCCTAAATGCCCAATTTGCATTCAGGAAATGCTTGATTCATGTGCTTTCGAAATCGCAAATAGGAATTTTCTATTTGCGATTTCCTATTTAGAGAATCGCAATTTGCGATTCTCTAAATGGGGTAGCAATTTTAAGGAATCGCTATTTTAGCGATTCCTTAAAATTGCACTGCAAATGCCTTTCATACATTGTGAAACTCAATTTTGCATTCGCAAACGGCTGATTTTTGCAATTCCACCATTTGCGAATGCAAAAAAGCTTGATACATTTTGCCCATAGTCCTCTTTGAACCCCAATAGGTAGTCAAAGACAGACATGGGCGGTCATTCTGACCGCGGTGGGCGGCAGTCGCCGCCCGCCATGCGGTCACCGCCGAATGGCCGCTCCGCGGTCAGGAGACCATGGATGCCATTCTGGCTTTCCCGCTGGGCCGGCGGGCGACCGCCAAAAGGCCGCCCGCCGGCCCAGCGGCAAGCCCCTGCAACGAGGAAGCCGGCTCCGAATGGAACCGGCGGAGTTGCAGGGGTGCAACGGGTGCAGTGGCACCCGTCGCGATTTTCACTGTCTGCAGAGCAGACAGTGAAAATCTGTATGGGGCCCTGTTAGGGGGCCCCTACGACACCCGTTCCTGCCATCCTGGTTCTGGCGGTGAAAACCGCCAGAAACAGGCTGGCGGGAAGGGGGTCGGAATCCCACCGCCATGGAGGATTCCCTGGGCCAGGGGAAAACCGGCGGGAAACCGCCGGTTCCCCTTTTCTGACCGCAGCTTTACCGCCGTGGTCAGAATAGCCCTGGAAGCACCGCCAGCCTGTTGGCGGTGCTTCCGCTGCCCTCCGCCCTGGCGGTCAGAGACCTCCAGGGTTGGAATGAGGGCCATAATTTGGATGCAGTGCAGTGCTGCAACCCAGGGCCCGGTGCCATTGCACCTGCTCCACTGGTGATATCTACATGCATTGTCTACATTAGATGCACCAGGTGCCATGAATTTGTCTCAACTTTCCTGATAAAATGCTAATTAAAATTGCAGTGCCACTGAAATTTCTACGTTTACTGCCAAACATCAAAGTTTTACATGTTTAGACTGGATCCTCCGTTTCCCAGGTACTCCTGTGGTCACTGTCATGACAACAAAAGGCAAGCAGAGCGAGGGATATGATACCCTGTGACTATCCCACTGCAGGAAACTGTGGCTGGGATATCTCAGAACCAATCAAGAGTTAGTAATATTCCAAGAGAAGGCCGGGTGCCAGCCTTGGACAGCCATGCCTGAGAATGTGGGGACAACACTCTTGAATCTTTCTCGCAGCACCCTTGGCAGATGAACCCGTGTGCAGTTTTAACCCTGATAAATACCGTTATCTCTTCGCTGAATATGATAGACCAATTCCTAGGGCTGAGTACTCAGTAGGAGCACTAGACTGAAAGTACCCCCGGAATGCAGGCACCTTGCCCATATGTCACAGGTATTCCCTAGGTAAAGAGACACTTGCATGATCCCCCACATCAGCTTCATGCTGATTGATAGGAGCCTCCATGCTGGTCACATGTTTTTAGCTACAAGGTGCTATGCCACCGACTTCAGAGCACCCAGAAGATGGTAAGACCATTCTCAGCGTGAAGACGAGTCTTGGCACGCTGTGACAATGCAAATTTTCCCTTTCACTCCTCTTCGCACAGCCCATACCGCCAACCTCTCCCATTTTTACATTCCATACAAGTGCTACAACAATTTTCAGAGTGGATGTCCTAGTTTAATGTTACATCACCGAACTTCTAGAGTTAGTGAAAAATCCAAACGTCGCTCAAAAACAAGTGTGGCAAATGAGCCACGCCCATTCAGCCAGAGAGTTGTAAGGATGTAATATGGAGCTAGTGTTGCATATAGGAGCCCACGGCCACAAACATATTACTAATTCAGGTGTGGTTGCGCACTGTCACTTACAGAGAGCAGATTGTAATGGCAACTGAATTTGCATAGTCATACAGTTTTACTAATATAAATATTCAGTCCGTGAATGACAATGTGTGAAAATCGTGTTGTTGCACCTGGCTCTTTTTCCAGGGTTATCCCCAAACATTTTACCTTCCTTCTCCTATTTCTTCTGACCTGTTTTTGTTGGCTTTAGGACTCTGGGCACTTCATCACTGCTAACCAGTGCTAAAGTGCATACATACGCTCTCTGTCTAAAATGTATTGGTGATAGGTTTCTCCATGATTCGCATTTAGTAGTAAGTCCCTAGTACAGTGCACGGTGTGTGCCCAGGGCCTGTAAATCAAATGCTACTAGTGGGCCTGCAGCACTGATTGTGCCACCCACATGAGTAGCCATGTAAACATTTCTCAGACCTGCCACTGCAGTGTCTGTGTGTGCAGTTTTGAACTGCCATTTCGACCTTGCAAGTGCACCCACTTGCCAAGCCCAAACCTTCCATTTTACTACATATAAGTCACCCCTCAGGTAAGGCTGAAGGCAGCCCGTGGGCAGGATGTAGTGTGTTTAAAAGGTAGGACATGTACTGGTGTGTTTTACGTGTCCTGATAGTGAAATACTGCTAAATTCATTTTTCACTATTGCAAGACCTGTCTCTTCCGTGGGGATTCCCTTGAAATATGTTTTGAGAGTAATCTTTTGGTGAAGTTGGTTGTTGAATTGTATGTTTGAAAATGCCACTTTTAGAAAGTGAGCATTTTCTTGCTTAACCATTCTGTGCCTCTGCCTGTCTGTGGAATACACGTCTGGGTCAGGATGGCAGTTGGGCTGCTTGTGTACTCACTCTAGACAGTCATACAAAGAGAGCTGAGTTGTGCCCTGCATATCCTGATGGCCCATCACCAGGGTGATGGGTCTTCCTGTGCAAGAGTGGTAGGAAGACCTGACATGTGCACCTGAATAGGGCTGTGCTTGTCCTCACAGAAAGCAGTCTCCAACTCCCTAGAGTGTGTCTGGGGCCAGGGCAGGGAAGGCAGGGTCTTTTGCACTACAAAGACTTCTCTTTGAAGTTTACCTACTTCAAATACAGAAATGGTTATAAGTACTGGACCTCTGACCCCACATAGTTAGAATCCTTCTGGACTGAGAACATTCTGACAGGAAGAAGAGCTGGATGCAGTGGAGCTCTGCCTGTTGCTTTGCTGTGCTGGCCTGCTGCTTGCTGCTTCTGTCCTGGGAGTCAAAGGACTGGACTTCAAAGGAGTCAAAGGTTCTCCAAGGGCTTGGACAGAACTTGCCTCCTGTTCGACATCTCAGGCACATCAAAGACTTCATCTGCCAACGCCTAGGCTCTCTTGCTGAGAGTCCTGACCTGCCAAGTGGTGCAAAATCCAGTTCCTGAACCCTTAGAAGTGACCTCTGGTGCAACCAAGAAGAAACTAAGCACATCAACTCCAGTGCGATTTCAGAACCGGCATCACTCTCTGACCCCGCACCACCGCCTGCACCGAAGACATGGTCCCCACTGAGTGAAACAACCGCGACCTGCCACATAGGCCCAACGCTACCGCAGCAGCTCTGAAGTCCCATCATAGCGTGAGTCCTGAGTGCCATGTGGCCTTGTGGTGTGATCACAACACAGCAAAGTCAATGCCTCGCATCTTGACCTGCTAGATTCATTGACCTGCCAGGCCGTAAGGAACCGAAGGCTCGCCATCGACGCCACATCACCTCCCTTGCAATTGTAAGGAATCAAAGCCTCACCTCCCCTGCCTAGCAGTAAGGAACCAACACATCACCTCTCCGGTAGCTGTAAGGAACCGATGCTGAACCAGTTCCAGCTACGCCTCACCTCCCTGACTCCGTGCAACATCCTTGTTTCCTTATCATTTTCCAAGGTACTTTACCCAAGGGCCGTGTGACTCCTTGAACAGCCTGCACTCCCTCGCAAGTGGTGTCGGACTGACGCCATGATAGACCCAGTTGGAGCTATTGTGTTTCTAAGCACTACACCAAGATTTTATTTACTTGTGTATGTTGGATTTTTGTCATTTTGGTCTTGTTTTGCTCAGATAAATATTGGCTATTTGTTTTAACTGATGTGGAGTACTTGTGTGGTGTTTTCACTGGCTTATTGAATGTGTGGCCAAATACTTTCCACATTACCCCGGAGTAAGCCTGACTGCTTGTGCCAAGCTCCCAGGGAGGTGAGCAGGGGTATTGGAGCTGTGTGGCTCTCTTACGCTAACTAGAGTGAGGGTCCCTACTTGGACAGGGTGCAAACCACTGCCAACTAGAGACCCCATAACTAACATTTGTCATTTGCGCATCACTAAGTAATATGTGTTGATTTGAATCTATTAAGATCGCTGTTTCACTTCAAGATTATAAAAAAAGCGCTTCACTTGTGCTTTTCTATCTGCTGATATATTTTGAAAGAATTGTACAGTTCATTCACTGGTATTTAAATTTTGTTGTGTGTTAAAGAATTACATCCATTCACATTAGCAAGATTGTGACATACTTCCCTTTGCAAACTTCTCTAAAGTCAGAGAATGAAAAGCAAACACCATTCTCCATTTTAAAAGAATAAGCAGCAATTTGACAGAAGACATAGCCAAACATTTGACCTTTGTATTTGAATGCACAGCAATTGTGACAAGATAAAAACACAATTTAAAAACATCTTTATTGCTCATTCACATCCAAACTCCAGCATGGTTTTCTTGGGGATGCACCTCCCCCACACCCATACTTCCAGTGGCTATGACAATATACAGTTTACTTGCCAATCTAGGGCCATATGTGCAGTTTGGTATAGCAGGAGTTCTGCTGTAAATGACCAGTTCTACCTTTCGCCCTGCCAAAGCTAGAGTTCCATGCTCTATTTAGTATCAAGGGAAGTAATGTGTTTACACTTGCAGAGAATCTTCTCCCTCCACCAATGTAAATCTCTCAGCTGGCGAGCCCAGTTGCTTACCAGATCACAGTGGCCGTCATCTTGCGGGAGACCATCACTAATTTTCCCTGCCTGTGTGCACAATGCAAGTCATACCAAACACAGACAGGAAAAACACAGAAGGACCCCCATGCTCAGGAAGAAAACTGTGCATGTTGGGGCCATTCTATCTTGTTAAAAGAAAACAAATTCTAGTGGGTCTGCAGCACTGATTGTGTCACCCACTTACATAGCCCTTTAAACATGTCTCAGGCCTGTCGTTGCAGCCTGTGTGTGCAGTTTTATACTACCAGCTTGACCTGGCAAAACAAACCTTTTGTCAGGCCCAAACTTTTCTTTTTAATACATATGTTACCCCTAGATAAGGCCCTAGACAACCTTGAGGGCAGTGTGCCTCTTGACTTCAGCCGACTCCCACAATCTCAACCACAGCATCTAGGCTCTGCCATTTGTGAGTCTACCCTGCCAAGGGGTGCCAACCCAGTACTGGGCCCTTGCAAGTGGGTTAAGGTTCTCTGTCAGCTCTGTGGACCCAGCAGAATCAATACATCACCATTGCTGCACAGCACAATCCTGAGGAGAGCCGATGCATGGCTGCTGCTGCATAAAGTGGACCCGTTACAAAAACCCTCATCACCTCCGCAGTGGAAACCTCTTCAGAACTGCTGCCATGTGACACATCCTCAGTGCAGGCCCTCAGATCCCTCATCGTCAGCTGCCTCGATGATGATGCTGGCTCCGCATCGTAGCCTTGCAGCTCCTCAGAATGGACACATCGCCCCAACTGCGCAACTCAGCCTTGACACCGGACTTCACATTGCAAGCCCTCATCAACAAGATCCTCGACGATGACGCAGGTCTTTATATCGCAGCCTCGTCACTCCTTGGAACTGGAGCATCTTTCATGTGGATCCTCACAACGCTCCGCAAACCAGAATTTAAGGTATTTTTTCAGCGGATCTAACGGCATCTCTGCTTCTGGCATGCCCCCGTTTGCAGTCGGCCTGAATGTGTGACTTTGTCCTGGTATGGCACAACCAGATTTACACAGTTCGCACTTTGTGGCACTAATGTCACTGAAATCTTTAATATTGCATATCTCCAGTATTACTGATTGGATTTTTGTCATTCTGGTCTTGTTTTAATTACTACAAATATTTATATTTTTCTAACTTGGTGTGGGATCCTTTTTGTGTGTTGCTTTGCACTTTATTACTGTGTGAAGTGTTGTGTTGTGGAAATATTTTACACATTACCTCTAAGTCAAGACTGACTGCTCTGTGCCAAGTTACCAGAGGGTAGCGCACATGTAAATTTAGGGTTGGCTTGTGCCTCACCCTGTCACACCTTGCTGCTTGATGAGGGCTCACACCTCAGTCATCCAACAACCACAATTTCTAACAGAAGCCTTACCTGGAAAGTATTATCCTTGTTTTAAAACTTTGCACAACTTTTCCTACTGTCTACTTTAGTCATGGTTTAAATGTATATATCTAAGCAGTATTTGTATAGTGCAAACAAAAATGGCAATGTAGCATTGTACAGGGTCAAAGGCAAGCACACATTCAACGAGTGACAAGAGCGGTAGCTAGTGGTATATATGTCTGTATTTGTTCTAGTTAAAGTGCAAATAAAATAGGTTTGATGTGTTGTCTGTATGGATGGGTGTGCTGAAGGACTATGTACTTTTCCAATGAGCTGGGAGTTCAGTTGTTCACATCCTGTTCTATACAGATTATTTTCTATACAGTCCGCTTAGCCAGGTAAATAGCTATGATGCAGTATTCATGTAAACTTGGTATATATCTATGTATATGGTATTTGTATAGTGCACACCTAGATGAAAGGCAGCAGTGCATTGTACAGGATCAAAGACAAGCACAAACTCAATTAGTGACAGGAGACAAAGGAAAAGTAGCTGGCTTGTGTATTCTTATACAATGTTCTTTAGAGAGGTGAGTTTCCAACTCTTTTCTAACTTGGAACATTGGGATTGTCCTGATATGGGAATGTTGTTCCAAATCCTGGGTGCATAGATGGTAAAGGCCTGCTGCCCAGTTTTTTTTTCTTTTTCACTTTTTTTAGTCTGTAGTCTGATAGTGTCCTGGCTACAGGTGTGCCAAGACCTACTGAGATGGTGAGCTTGTCTGCCAGTTAATCTGTGGTGCTGATTGTGTTAGCTTTGTAAATTATGGTTTTGAAGATTAGCTACTTGCAGGCAGTATTTGACACATTGGACGACTGAAGCAGGAGAGACTTTCAAGTATAGTTGTGTCTCATCAGCATATTGGTGAAACCTGAAGCTGTCATCTATGAGTACATCAGCAAGTGGCTTCATGTAGAAGTTGAATATGACAAGAGATAGTACAGAACCCCTAGTGGACTCCACATGTAATAATGATCTTTGGTGCCAGGAGGTGCCCAAGTGTACAAACTGGTGTTGGCGATAAGGGCAAAAGGAGAACCACTGAAGAGCATTGCCAGTGGATCCCATTCAAGTCTCCAGGGATATTATGAGGGTGGGATGATTGACTGTGTCAAAATCAGCTAAGAGATCCACCAAAATAAGGAGAAAGGGCTCATCTTAATCTGTGGCCAGGAAGGCATTGTCTACGATGTGTAGAGCAGGTGTCTCCGTTGCTGCATCTTTGTCTCAATGTAGACTGGTAGTCGTGCAGTAGATGTTTAGCAAGAATGTGATCTTGGTGTTGAACATCAAATATTTTTCAATGCTTTTGCTGATGAATGGTAGGTGAGTGATGAGCTTGTAGTTGGTGAGTTTTCTGAGGTCTAGTATAGGTTTCTTTAGGAGTGCCAGGATCTGGCCTATCTTGAGAGCTTTTGAGAAGATGCCTCGAGTGAAGGAGTGGGTAGGGTTGAGAGAGTATCCCCAGATAGAACTTTGATGGAGGACGAGGGTAAAGAATTGCCTTCATAAGAAGTAGCTTTGAAGGTGTTGAGTATGCCAGCAAGATTCCTTGAGTGAGGGAGTCATTGACAATGGTGAGTAAGGGTGAGAGAGTATTTCCAGATACAAATTTGATGAAGGACGAGGGTAAGGCATTGCCTTCATAAGAAGTGGCTTTGAAGGCATTGAATATGTTGGCAAGATCTGTGAGAAGTACGGCTTTGAAGGTTCATCATTATGGGATTCTATGGGAAGGGGAGGCACACAAGATGAAATGGGCTTGGTGGTGTTAATGTACTGTTGAATCTTATGGCATTGTATATTTCTGTGGAGTAAGCTACAGGTGGGTCTGAAAGGGGGTTGATGCAGTTCTTGATTATCTTGAAATGTGTTCTGCTTTTACTGGTGGCTTCATTAATGGTGTTGGTATAGTACTTTACTTTGCCTGTTGTGATGAGCGGTTTGCGTGTTGCATGGAGGGACTTCAGTATAACAAAGTCATTGGGAATTCTGCTGTTTACCTTTCATTATCTTTCCTGTCTGAAGATGGCTGGTTACTGTCAGCAAGGTCTTTTTGACTGCTGGTGATGACTTTGGCTTACATATTATAATTTGTGCGTGGATATCCACAGAGTTTTCCAGAAAAGTATTGAAGATATTTAGAAGGATGTTGGCATTAGACTTGGGGTTGATATGGTGAGAGATGAGATCAAGCATTTGGTTGTCTAGGAGGAAGTCTTTGAAGAATCTGAACCTTTGGTCTTCTCTTTTGTGACATCCTTGTTTTGTTGGTAAGACACTAAGCCGGGGGAGAGGGATGGCAACGTGCTTGGCCGGTCCGGTCTAGGGGCATGGGTTGCTTTCACTGGATTTTTTGGTGGTTTATTCTGCATCAATTAGTATATAATAATGGAGATCCCTCTTTTCGGATGTGTACTCCTCTCATCTGTGCTCCTATTTTCTTGTAATGCTCATTTATGTTCTGTTTGCTTTCTTCTGAATAAAAGCGAATTTGTGACACCTTTAAATGCACGTGTATTGTAGATTTTATGTTGTGAGTTTATGGGCACATGGGTGTGTAATATACGCTCATGGACCCATTTTGGTTTTGCAGGACTTTGTGTGAAAGTGTGTTTTTATGCAATTCAGGAGTTTTTTGTTTGATTGCAGTGATTGCTCCCATGGATGGGAGAAGTCATGAAAATGTGTTAGAAACTGTGGTTCTCATTAGCTTTACTAAGGATGGCCGAATCCGGCCTGTTTCCCTTTTTCACACATTTTTAAATATGCAATGAGTGAATTCTGAAGACTTTGTCTAGCGAAAGCAAATTGGTCTTTGTTATTTTTTGTGATTTAGCCTTTGTTCAAAAGGCCATAATGATGTTTGACGGGTAAAAGTTGTTCTAAGGAACTGGAAAAAACTTTGACAATTAGGCACCCATTTTTAAAATACAGAAGCAATCAGTGAGCAAGACATCAATGACATTTCAACTACTGAATAAAAGTGAGAAAATTGAAAGTTTATGGTGCGCAGTACACCCCACTGACTCCTTCCCTGTTCACATCCAGTTAAGTTTGTTGTGCTGCTTGCATAACTATTTGACTTGTAAATATTTAGGGTGGATGCCAGTTTAAATGAAAGAGTCATTCAATCTAAAAAAAAACAAAAGTACCTCTAAAATATGACACTCTTTAAAAATACCATAGACAAATAATGTCCTACAAATATTGGGGACAATCCTAATAGTGTATAAAAAACACAAATGTGATCCTATTAGCAATATTCAATACTTGCGCTCTGTGCAGAGTTTCTGTATTAGGTGTTGAATCGTTGCAGCGCACTCTGCCGCAGAGTGTCAGTTATGTAATGTGTATAATTTTGTGTAAAGTACACATAATGCGAATGGGAAAATCACACAATTGTCGTTTATCCTATCATTTGCGCATGCTTTCATTTGCCCTAGGACTCTATGCAAAGCCTGGCCACCTTCTTTGCGTGGCCTTATGTGATTGAGTTTTGCACGGAATCCTATGGATCTTTTTCCCGATACACGTGCTTTTCATGAATTATCAGAGGTTTGAAGTGTGCCAAGCAAAAATCATTTAGCACTACGCTTGTCTCAACTTTCAGCACCAAAAACCTTTCACGCACGAAAGTTAATCCGCTCTTCTGGTTGCGCTCCTTTGCTTTGTGTAGCGCCACTTAGCACTGCACGGCTGCTGGTGCTAACACTTAGTAAACCTTGGTATGAGTTTGCTCTTGTTTTTAGATTTAGGCAAGCAGGTTCCTGGGTTGTGCTGAAGTTAGGAAAAGGATCGAAACACAGCATAATACAATACAACAGTTAGGAAAACTGTGAAATAAAGAGGAGACTGCAGGAAGTTCTTATGTGTGAAAATCAGTGTGAAAACTCAATTTACCTTGTCGATATCATACTAAAGACAACAACATTTAGATGACATCATTTAAGGAAATTCCTCTTTTCGTATGGTCACTCCCAAGTTTTTGGACTGATACTGCTGGTTTTTCAACCTTGCGATTGCACTGAGGCCTGCTAACCAGACCTCAGTGCCAATGCCCTTACCCTTAAACTGATATGTTGAACTGGCTCATACCCAGATGGCTGAGCTAGCTTGCCTGTAAATCACCCGTAAATGGTGTCCAAAGCAGTCAGGGCATATAAGTTAAAGCCTCCCCTCCTCCCCCGCCCAGGATTTGCAGCACTGGTTGTGCTGCCCATGGTGGCACATGAGTAAAATGAGAATCCCAGCCCACCATTTGCAGGTTGGAAGAACAGTTTAACTGCTGGCCTGACTTTGCCATTTAAAGCAAAGGTAACGCCATACTTCCTCTGTGTATATGTGTAAGTCACCCCTATGATGAGCCTATTGAGTCCTAAGGCAGAGTGCACCATATTCTACATGGTCCTGAAGTCAAAACAGATTTCTGCCCACCTGGGGAGACAGGCCAATGACTCCCCTCCCAGAGAAGGATAAAATAGGGGCCTGCTCTGGAAGGAAGTGTCATCTACCTCCTTCTGGGAGCCACACAGCTGTTAGCCCATAGGTGAGATTCAAAGAGGAAGTCACCTTTGAAGGGCACATGATTAACACTTGGGAGAGGGGCTCCTCTATTGTTCAAGGCACTTAGGACAGAAGAGTGGAATCCATCCATCCATAACCCAACCCATAATTCCCACCCACCCATCGATCCATCTCTCACACGCATTGCACTTCTAAATTAAGAACATATTTGAAGTAGTCATTATAGGTGCAAACAGTGGTCAGGAGTGTAAACCACTAGCATTCTTGCAAAACCACAACTATAAATGGGTGTAGTGCTCAAACAAAGCAGCACAGGCCTTTTCACTGTGCTTACCTTCAGTATGCCAAACTTCTGTAGGGTCCCATTGCATTATGGTAGATGTAGTCATTCCATCTTTCATTTGATTTTAAATCCTCATAAATTTTTGATAACTTTTCATTTAATCATTTTAACTAATATACTTTTTTGTAGTTCTTATATAGCACAAACGTGACCAAAGGTGTTGTAGTGCTTTACATGAGCACCATTTATCTTACACAAGATCACATGAAGGCCCATATTTCTACCTTTTTTCCACATTTTTGTCATTTTTTCTGACGCCAATGCGGCGCAAACCTAACTCCATATTTATATTTTGACTTTAGACATGTTTGCACCATTTTTGGATGATTGAACCTACCTTGCGTCAATGAGATGCAAGGTAGGCATTCCCATCCAAAAAATTGTGCTATCCCCATTGCCCCATATTTATCCCCCATGCTAAAATGACACACGGGTGGGAGGAGGGGCTAAATAATCTTTGCTTAGCACCATTATTTAACGCCTGGGTCAGACCAGGTGTTAGGGGTCCTGTGGACCCATTTCCATGGTAAAACACCATGGAATGGGTCCACACGTGCCCTCCCCAAGCCCTAGGAAACACCCCCACCAGAGGGTCACAGGAGGGTGAGGGACCCCATCCCAGATAAGTGCAGGTATGTTTTTTTTCCCTATATTTATTTGCCATCGGGGGCCCTAACTTGGGCCCCCAGCAAGGCACAGGGTGTAATGGCCATGCCTAGAGGACACTTGTCCCCTGTGCTGGCCATTGGGCTGGTGGGCATGACTCCTGTCTTTCCTAAGACAGGAGTCATGTTTTTGGTGGTTGTGCACCAGGAAATGGCGCTAGTCTGGATAGAGGCATTTTGTGCCTCTAACCAGGCTAGTGTAATTTTCTGGCGCACAACCCCCTCCTTCCCTACCGCCACACCCACCCGGCTGACATCTTTTTTTAAGACGCTATCCTGAGTTTAGTGCTGGCTAACGCTATTCAATAAATACAACGCCTGGCTGGCATTGTGAAATGACGCAAGCTGATGCTAAACCTTTTGCCGCAAAAAAAACGCTTTAGCTCAGTTTTGCAGCAAAAAGTATAAATATGGGCCTATTTTTATTATGTATGGGGAGATTAAGGCTCTAACAGTAGGCTTGTGGGATTTCTGCTATTTGGACAGTCCTCAGACTTAAAGGTGGAGCTGTAAGGAATGCTTCAAGGAAACTAGAAAAGGCCTTCTTTCCCAGTACATTGGAAGGGTTTGAAGGAGGGGCGTGGCCAAGCAAGATGGTCGACGGGATGAAGTTTTAGGAAGCTTCCGGCCTGATCCTGCAGGAATCCTGGGGTGCCTGGGATAGTAGGTGCAACCCCTCTGTAAGGGAGAGTCCCCTGACCCCTGTGGCGATCTGAACCTCCGCTTCGGTGGTCAGGGGATACCTGATCCCGGTGGCACAGAGAGGCCTGGTCCAGGCCGCGTGGAGTGCCGCCTGGCGGAGAGAGGGGGAGGCCTTCGCTCGACCTTCCTCGGCCGACTCCTTGCCCTGTTCGTGATTCGTGCTGATGGGTGGACTGACTCTGGAGGTGGCGTTGTGGGCCCGCTGGCCACCTCGTCGTGCGCAACCCTACTGTGGGATCGGAGTGACTGTGTGACTCCGGGGCTCACCAAAGCGCCAGGATGGAAGAGGGCCTAAGCTCATGCCCCTGCCCTGGCGGATGGCCTAGGATCAAGGCCGAGGGGACATCGTCGGAGGACGGTGAGGAGAGGGGGTCCAAGTGAGTGGCAGTGGGCCTGTTGGCTCTGAGCTTCAGTGGAGTGGGTGGGGCGCGGCCCAGCAGAGTGAGTTGCTGTCCGGAGGGGAGAAGACCAAGGCTTACCATTTGGAGAGCTGGCGTGAGTGAGTTTGGTATCAGTGGCGCACACTCAGTGGGGCTGGTGCGGCGTCATTGTATGGAGGTGTTCTGGAGCCAAAACGTGGATCACACCTAACACGCCAAAACCACCTGAGGCAGGGGTTGAATGCTAGGATATAAGGACATGAGAGTGACCCGCAATTGAGGCTTTATGGGGCCAGGAGATTGACTTGGATTGATTGAAGGGTGTTGCAGTTCAAAGAAACTTCTACCCTGCCCCTATAAGTCAGATAAGGTGGTGATACATCCCATTCTTCTTTGGTTCATGGTGAGATGGGGCGGCATTGGCAGACAGCTGCATCGCAGGGGAACACTATGGAGCATTACACTACACCTGCTCCATTGCCACAGCGCCAGACTCATGCGGGTGGGCCTGGAGACGATCTGGGCACGCCAGCTACTGTAGAGGAACCGTCGCGAGCTGAACTTCTGGCGGCCAGACAGGGCTCGAGGGTGGCCCTTGAAGGGAAGATGGAGAGTGGCTGTGGAGGTGAACCTCCTCCGAGCGGACCCCCGGAAAGTCTCTGATAAGGTCAAAGTTGCGGAGGGGTCCATTGTGGATTTGCAGACGGAGGTGGGTGCTTTACGAAAGCAGATGGCACAGGCCACTTCCAGAGAAGGGATGATGGAGGTGAGACTGGAGGATGTAGAGGGCAGGTCCCGATGGAATAACATGCACCTTCTTGGGTTTCTGGAGCACGCAGAGGGTTCCACTGCGGAGGGCTTTGTGGAGCGCTAGATCAGAGATGTACTGCAGCCGATGGGCTATTCAAGGTGTTTGTGGTGGAGCATGCACATAGGGCCCTGGTTGCACCTCCTAGGTCTGGCGTCTCTCCGAGGGCTATCATTGCACATCTTTTGAACTATAAAGATAGGGACTGTATCCTATGGGCTGCCTGTGAAACCAACAAGGATGTTTTTGAGAATTGCAAAATCTCCATTTATCCTGACTATACAAACAAGGTACAGACCTCTAGAAAGGGGTTTCTGGAGGTGAAGGCCAAGCTTTGTGCAATGGACATCAGATATAAGTTACTCTATCAGGCACCTTTGGAAGTGCTCTCCAGGGGCATATCCCACTTTTTTCAACGCCCGGAAGAGGTCTGGAGATGGTTGGAGATGTGGGACAAAGTTGCTATGGGTAGACCTGGGCGGGCTGGTTTGGTGGCTGATCGTGTCTCTGGTGTGGATGGCTCATATTGGAGGAACCGCGGGGAGAGTCAGGTGGAGGTCTCCTCGGAGCAGGGAGCCAGGTCTGACAGCAGAATTGAAATTCAACAGGATGGTACAATGGCGTTGGTGGTTTCTGATCTGGCTGCAGGACTGACTGTAGTACCTGATTTGGGAGTGGAGATAATTTCTGTTGACAGTTAATCTTAAATCCTTGAGTGGATAATGTTGTAACACTGGTCTCTGGGGGGCATGTGCTCAGGTTGGAGGTCTATTCGTTGCATAGTAAGGAGTACCGGGATTATAGCGGATATGACACCGAAAGGGCACTACTTGAGTCTGCATTATAAGGCGGGGGTAACGTTCTTATTGGAATATGACTGATTAGGTATACAGGCACGGTGTATTTCACATACAGGGTGGTGGATGGTTACCTCCACTGTTGTGGTATGGTCTTGTGATTGAGGTATTGGGGATTAGGCTGTTGTCCTGGAAGCATTTCCACATATGGATCTAGAGTACGCTTGGTGTGTTTGTTTTACTGTTTATCCGGGGTGGGCAAGAGGGTTTTGGCTTACTCAGTTAGTGCATGTTTGCATGTGTTTGATGATTACAACAGAAGTGTATGTTCACATGTGGGATGTGAAATAAGTACTCATTTATCCTTCTCTTTGCAGGAGGGGGTGGTGTGAGGAGGTCAATGGTGGACAGAAGATACAAAGCATTAGTATGGGTCGCCAGATTAACATGCTGACATGAAATGTCAGGGTGCTGAAAAGCTACACAGCGTATTACAGGGTGCACTCTTTCATGCGGCGACATAAGGTTCAAATAGCCTGTTTACAGGAAACACACGTGACAGAGGAGGAATTGCAAAAACTTGCTAAGAAGTGGTGGGGTCAAGCGTTCTCCTCGTCCTTTAACTCTTACAGCAAGAGATGTGCTAATATGGATTGCACCAGGGGCCCATTTACCCATGTCTACAAGGAAGCAGATGTGGAAGGGAGATATATACTTCTACAGGGCTCGTTAGATGGGGTGCCCCTTACTATTCTATGCACCCAACACAGATGACCATTGCTTCTATGATAATTTACCTGAGGTGTTGGGGGAAGGGGTGGAGGCTCCTATTGTATGGGCTGGAGATTACAATTTCATAATGGAAGGTGAGAAAGATCTTTCCACATCTAAACAGGGTATTAAACCGTTAATGGTGAGATCCCTCACAACGGTTATGCACAATTTAGGGTTATGGGACGGATGAAGGGAATTACATCTGGAGATATGGGAGTACACCTGTCATTCCAAGACACATATTACGTATATGCGGCTGGACCGCTTCCTGCTGGGTGGACTGAACTACTCACACGTGTTGGATATCAAGCAACTGGGGAGGTTTCTGTCTGATTATGCACTGGTATTGATGCAGCTGCAATGGGGGTCAGATGCCAGGGTAACACGCAGTTGTCGCATGCCTACAGATTTTCTGACAGATATTGGCTGTCGCGAAAAAACGGCAGTCAACATTAAAGACGACATAGAATTGAATTGAGGCACTACGGCCTCTAGGGGAATGGAGTGGGAGGCCATGAAGGCCGTTCTGAGTGTGGTGTGTATAGGCACCACCTGTGGGGTGCGCAGACAAATGGGACATTATCTCAATGAATGGGAGGGTAAGCTAGCGGCTGTGCAGCACCAGACACTAATAACGAGGGAGGCAGAAAAAGAGTAGCTCCGGTTGTACAGGAAAGTCAGTAGATGCTGGGAGACACTAGATAAGGTAATACTTAGATCCTACAGACAGCGTCTACACAGGGAGGGGGAAAAATCTGGTAAATTATTGGCATGGATCCTAAAGCGGGAAGCGGAATCTCCCCCCATTCTACACATTAGGAACGCCAAAGGTGTGCACATTACTAATAACAGGGATATCATTAAAGTATTAGTGGAACATCAGTGGATGACTGAGTTGGACAATTGGGAGAGGTGACTTTTTGGAGGAATGATGGGAAAAGATACGTTAGCACATGTACTGATGAAGGGCGGTCGGTCGGAAACTGATGTCCCCCATCTGGTCAGAATTACTGCAGGGATTTAGGAGCAAGCCGTTAAGAAAGTTATTCGACATGCTCCGTTCAATAGGGAATTGAAGATATGAGACTTGGCCCCCTTTCAGTATATGGATAACTTCATGTCGGTGGACAGCTGGAATCCGGGAGGATCTCTAGTAGCGGGGGACTTATACCCCAATGGTGAGTTTATATCCTTTCAGAAGGCACAGAATACGTTTGGGTTGGGCCCGGGTCAGTTCTTGCTGTATGCCAAAATGGAGAGTGTGGTCCGGGAGATCTGGTGTGGTTTCCCAGTTGCCCCACCGGCTTCGAAGGTGTTGAACAGACGGATAAACTGGGGTGATGAGACTCATTTAATTACTCTGTCTTATAAAACTCTTTGGGGGGATCAGCCAGGTGTGGTATGTGTTACGCGAATGGCCTGGGAGCGTGAACAGGGGGATCCCACAGAGGACACGGACTGGGCTACTGCTGTGTCACAGGTGTGCATAGTCTCATGCAATAATAGGTATAGCTTCTGCATTTCAATTTTGTGCACCATGCGTATATTACACCTGATCGTCTCAACAAGATTGACCCAACAAGAGAGGCCGGGTGTCCTACATGTGGTACAATAAGCACCTCCTTTCTACACTTGGCTTGGTCCTGCAGGCGGGTGCAGTGATGTTGGGGAGAGGTGGTTGGGAAGGTGGAAGTGGTCACAGGTTTGGAGCTCGAAGCAACCCCCTTGTCTCTGGATACTGGAAGGGGGAACTGCAGAAGAACAACATATGCGGATAACAAGTAGGGAAGTAGGGGCACTAACTGACTTGATTGGATGGGAATCACTATTGGAACGTTTCACTGTTATGGAAGATTTAAGCTCTGAATGGAGCACCGATGACGATGATTGACTACTGGAATGTATGTGTTGGATATAATGGTGACAACCAGCTGTGGCAATGTTGCAACTCTGGTACCTATAGTGTATACAAGGATTGGTTATATGAGGATGTTAACTAGTAGGGGAGGCCAAGTGGAAATACTACTGCAGTGGTTGCTGTTGATGCATATTCCTGACTGTGTATGTACTCTGTCCTCAAAGAAGATATTTGTGATATCTCGCATCAATATGCACTGTATTGTTTTTTGTTGGTTCTGCACTCTAAAATCAATAAAAAGAGTTATTAAAAAAAACATTGGACAGGTTCATTAAATACATCGGAAATCTATGCAAAGTTTTGCTGTGTACCTATATGTGTGGGGACTTTCCCAACTTTTGATGACATGAGTAGGTCCAGGTGTAACCCGTAATCTGTTTTTTGCTATTTCTCATGCCAATATAATTACAAAATTGACCTTGAATTTAAGTAGTCCTTTGTGTATTAAACTAAATCGAGATGTTTATTCCATGTAGCTGCTGAAAGGTTGTAGATTCATGTTTAGAGGACCTCAGGATATCCAAGAAATTCCAAAACCGGTAAAAAAGGCCAGAACATACAGAGGAGGTGAGAGGCAGACAAGAACAGTTCATAATGACCATTTCCCAAATTGCAACTTTGGAAGACAGAACAAAGCAGTTACCACACAAAATCAGGAATTAAGGGTCAGATTTATGCTGGCTTGTGCCGTTCCAATGCCACATTGGCATGATTTTTTTCACGCTAATGTGTCTGGAAAAGGAAAAAACACCACGCCATATTAACAAAGTGCTTGCATTGTGCCACTTTGTAACCCCTTGCACCAAATTATGCCTGCGCCAGGCATAATGTATGCAAGGGGGGTGTTCTGGCACTAGAGGGGCCATGAAAATGGAGTAATGGAATCTATGGGATTCCTTTGCGCCATTTGTATCGGCATTTTTTAATGCCTGCTAAGTGCAGGTGTTAAACAGAGGCTCCCATTGATTACAATGGGCCTCTGAGTGTTTTGCAAGATTAGCGTAACATTTTTCATAAATCTGCCCCTAAATGCCTCCCGGTTCGTGCTACATATGAGGAGGTAGAAGGCAGCATGTCTGCTGCCCATTTGCTAGTTAGTACTTGACTGCCTTATTTATATTTTCTCAGTGTATAAGAGCACTAGATGTAGGTATGAGCTCCACTACCTAGCAATACAAAACAGTCTTGCGAATGTGGGTTATGTGGCACGGAGATTTATATTAAGCCAAACAAACCACAAGAAAATTCTGATGCAATATCATCTCCTCCAACTTATTACATGAGATACAATATTTTGGCATTTTATAAAGGGATCTACTTAGTTTAAAGTATTTAAGATACCATTACTTCTTCATTGAGGCTGGCAACCAATTGATCGCAATCCTTTAGAAAGTCCAAGGGATGAAGTATACATTAAATGTTGGAAGTTCTCAGTATTTCACACAAAACCACTGTTTCATTTGCAAGACAAGGAAATCCAGAACTGAAATACAAGAGTACACAAGCTATTTTTCCTACAAAGACCAACATTTTGCAAGCATTTCTGCAGCCCCACAGTGAAGCGATCGGGCTGCAGAAATGGCCACTAGGCACCAGGGATTTTTTTTTTCACATGTGTTTATACATAATGGGAGTGGCCCCTTTGGCAAGGGCCGCTCCCCAGGGGGACAATTAATTATTAGGCCTTTTTATTTAGGCTGATCTGGTCCCTAAGGGAGGGGGAGGGTAGAGGGGGCAGAACCCACTGGACACCAGGGATCATATTTTTTTTGTTTTTTTATATGTTAGGCAAGGGGTCGCTCCCCTGGGGGCAAACCCCTTGGGGGCAGTTCGACCTATTTTAATTAGGCCTACTAGGCACAAAGGATTTTTATTTTTAGTTTTTTTTACAGACTGGGAGCGACCCCGTAGGCAAGGGTCGCTCCCCAGGGGGGAAATTTTATTGTAGTCGTTGGGGGCAGATCAGCCTATTTTTCTTAGGCCAACCTGCCCCCAAGGGGGGGCGGAAACCACAAGACCCCAGGTTTTTTTTTTTACGTCAGTTTCACTCAAGGGAAGCAACCCCTTAGGGAAGGGTCACTGCCCTGGGGGGCACATTTATTTTAGGCCATTTCTGCCCCCGTGGGAGGCAGATCGGCTATTTTAATTAGGCTGATCTGCCCCCAAGTGGAGAAGAAACCTCTAGGCACCAGGGATTTTTTTTTTTTTTTACAGGCGAGGAGCGACCTCTTAGGCAAGGGTCGCTCCCCTGGGGGGAATTTTTATTTAGGCTATTTCTGCCCACCTTGGGGGTAGATCGGCCTATTTTTTGTATGCCAATCTGCCCCCACGGGGGGCAGAAACCACTAGACACCAGGGATATTTTTAACGTCTGTTTCACGCAGGGGAGCAACTCCTCAGGCAAGGGTCGCTCCCCTGGGGGCCAAATTTATTTTAGGCCATTTCTCCCCTCTTGAGGGCAGATCAGCCTATTTTAATTAGACCGATCAAACCACTAGGCACCAGGAATTTTTTTTTTTTTTTTTTACAGATGGGTAGTGACCCCCTTGGGCAAGGGTCACTCCCCTGGGCGGGCACATTACTGTTGGCCATTTCTACCCCCCTTGGGGACAGATCGGCCTATTTATGTAAGGCCCATCTGCCCACAAGGGTGGCAGAAAGCCCACCAAAGAACAGGGAAGATTTTGTTTTAAAAAAAGAGTGTATGTATAAATAAATAAATGGGGGCAAAGATATTCTGCCCACCAGTGGGCAGTTGGGGCAGTTACCCTGATCACTCCCGGGGAGGTGGGTGGGGAGGGCAGAAAGCCTACTAGATGCCAGGGAATAAATAAAAAAAAAAGAATAGTGGGCTGGTGGCTACCAACCAGAACAGGCATGGTTATGCCCCCACCCCAACTGAAGGGGTTAACAGTCTTTAAGCTCTCCCCTTGCACACTAAAACATCTTATCCCACAGCAAGCAGGAGGATATTTGATGATTTGGGGTTTTGGTTTTACATTTGGGCCATGAGAGCTTGTCTAAATCTCAAAATTGTCCCACTTGGAATGGTGAGGGCTGCACCTTTTGGACTTTGGAATGCTGCCATGTAGAAAAATCTACAAGACCTAGACACATCTGAAAACTAAACTTCTGGGTGAGTCCAGGGTGGTGTGCTTCACATGCACCCGCACCATTTTCTTACCAATACCAATGCCCTGCAAACCTCCAACTTTGCTTGAAATCATACATTTTGTGATGGAACCTTCCGGAATCTGTAGGAATCCATGAAATTCCTACCACCCAGCATTGCTGCATGTATGCTGATAATAATTCTGCCCCACTTGTCAGCCTAAACACGTGTTTTTTCAAACTGCTCTTTTGGACCCGCTTTGGTTTCCCTCATTTTCAACATGTTTTTGGCTCTTCCCTGTCACAGGCATTTGACCCACTTACACAAGTGAGGTATCATTTGTACAGAGAGACTGAGGGGAACGTTGAGTGGCAGGAACTTTGTGCTGGTGAGGTGATCCCACACAGAATTGTGGGAAAAATTTGATTTTTTTTCTGATAAATTTGAGGTTTGCTGAGGATTCTGTGTAAGAAAACACGAGAGGATCCATGCAAGCCACACCTCCCTGGACTTCATCGGGTGTCTAGTTTTCAGAACCGTTTGGGTTTGGTAGGTTTCTCTAGATGGCTGCTGAGCCCAGGACCAAAAATGCAGGTGGCCCCCGCAAAAACAGGTAGTTTTGTATTTGATCATTTTGATGTATCCACATAGTGTTTTGGGGCATTTCCTGTTGCGGGCACTAGGCCTACCCACACAAGTGAGATACCATTTTTACTGGGAGACCTGGGGGAAAGCTGGGTAGATGGACGTTTGTGGCCTCCCCCTCAGATTCCAGAACGTTGCAGCACAGAAATATGAGGAAAACATGTTTTGTTTGTCAAATTTTGAAGTTTGCTAAGGATTCTGGGTAGCAGAACCTGGTGAGAGCACAATAAGTTACCCCATCCTGGGTTCCCCTAGGTGTCTAGTTTTCAGAAACGTCCAGGTTTCCTAGGTTTTCCTAGGTTCCTGGCTGAGCTGAGACCAAAATCCACAGCTAGGCACTTTGAAAAAAACTGGTCAGTTTTTTTTGGGAAAATGTGATGTGTCAACGTTGTGTTTTGGGGCAATTCCTGTCGCTGGCACTAGGCCTACCCACACAAATGAGGTACCTGTTTTTTTGGGAGACTTGGGGGAATGCTGGGTTTAATAAAATGTTTGGCTCCTCTCAGATTCCAGAACTTTCTGTCACAGAAATGTGAGAAAAAACTAGTTTTTGCCCAATTTTGAGGTTTGTAAAAGATTCTGGGTAACAGAACCTGGTGAGAGCCCCACAATTCACCTCATCTTGGATTCCCCTAGGTGTCTAGTTTCAAAAACTGCATAGGTTTGGTAGGTCTCCCTAGGTGCCAGCTAGGCACTTTGAAAAAACTAGGTCTGTTTTCTTTGGGAAAATGTGATGTGTCCATATTGTGTTTTGGGGCATTTCCTGCCGTGGGCACTATGCCTACCCACAGACGTTAGGTACCATTTTTATTGGGAGACTTGGGGGAATGCTGGGTGGGAGGAAATTTGTGGCTCCTCTCAGATTCCAGAACTTTCTGTCACCGAAAGTTGAGAAAAGAGTGTTTTTTTGCCAAATTGTGAGGTTTGCAAAGGTCTCTGGGTAACACAACCACAAGTCACCCCATCCTGGAGTCCCCTAGGTGTCTAGTTTTCAAAACTGCACAGGTTTGGTAGGTTTCCCTAGGTGCAGGCTGCGCTGGAGGCCAAAATCCACAGCTAGGTACTTTGCAAAAAAAAAATCAGATTTCAATGTAAAAATGTGATGTGTCCATGTTGAGTTTCCTGTTGCGGGCCCTAGGCCTACCCACACAAGTGAGGTACCATTTTTATTGAGAGACTTAGGGGAACACAGAATAGTAGAACAAGTGTTATTGCCCCTTGTCTTTCTGTACATTTTCTCCTTCCAAATGTAAGATAGTGTGTAAAAAAGACGTCTATTTGAGAAATGCCCTGTAATTCACATGATAGTATGGGGACCTCGGAATTCAGAGATGTGCAAATAACCACTTCTTGTAGACACCTTATCTTGTGCCCATTTCGGAAATACAAAGGTTTCCTTGATACCTATTTCTCACTCTTTATATTTCACCAAATGACTTGCTGCATTCAATGAAAACCCATTGCAAGGTGCAGCTCATTTATTGGCTCTGGGTACCTATGGTTCTTAATGAGCCTACAAGCCCTATATATCCCCACAACCAGAGTCCAGCAGACGTACCTGTATATTGCTTTTGACATCGCAGAAAAATGTTACTGAGTAAAACGTTGAGAAAAATTTATGTTTTTTCACCTCAATTTCAATATTTGTTTATTTTAGCTGTTATTTTTTGTAGGAAAACCTTGTAGGATCTTCACAAACGACATCTTACTGAATTCAGAATAATGTCTAGTTTTCAGAAATGTTTAGCTGTCCAGGATCCAGCATTAGTTTCACATCCATTTCTGTCACTAAGTGGAAGGAGGCTAAAAGCACATAAAATAGTTAAAATGGGGTATGTCTCAGTAAAATGCCAAAATTGTGCTGAAAATGTGGTTTTCTGATTCAAGTCTGCCTATTCCTGAAAGCTTGGAAGATGGTAATTTTAGTACTGCAAACTCTTTGTTGATGCCACTTTCAGAGAAAATAACACAAGCTTTCTTCTGCAGCCCTTTTTCCCATTTGTTTTTAAAAAACAAAATGTTTGCTGTATTTTGGCTAATTTCTTGGTCTCCTCCAGGGGAACCCACAAACTCTGGGTACTTCTAGAATCCTACGATATTGGGAAAAAAGGACACAAATGTGGCGTGGGTAGCTTATGTGGAAAAAAAGGTTATGAGCGCCTAGGCGCAAACTGCCCCAAATAGCCAAAAAAGGCCTGGCACCTGAGGGGGAAAAGGCCTGGCAGTGAAGGGGTTAAAAAATAAAAGTTTTTAATTTTGTTTGTCCTACTAGGCTGAACACATACAACAGACCCATGATTAAGACAAGCCGGGTCAGAGATCTCTAGTGGATACACATCTCTAGTGGATACATTAAAACACAAACAGCTCGCTTGTTAAAGTGAAACCAATCAATGGAGAGATGACAAGCATACCTTCATTCACTTCCTTTGCCTCCCTACTGTATTTGTCAGAAGCGGTTTACAGTTTCAAAAACGTATTAGCACAATATTGCAGAATATTGCTGGTGGAAATGAGTCTGAGTTAATAGTCTCAATGGCTATGCAAGCAAAGTCTAGTCCTGATCAGAACGAAAGCTAGCTGAGCCACCGATGCAACAGTTCCAGTGACTTGCTGGCCTTTCCTGTGAAATAAGCCCCAGTCTAATGGAATTGCTACACAATAGACAGAGAGTTACCACTTCAACGGGTAATGGTTCCGGCCAACCTATCAAAAGTTACCATGTTGGGAACCTGCCCCTTTGGGGTGGATGCAAATTTACAAGTACAGCCGGCAGCAGTAGAGCACGTCCTGAACGTGTACTAGAGACCAGTCAAGTGAAGCTATATGTCAAAGTAAAGCCTGCCTTTTGTTGCAGTCAGGATAGATCAAGCTGAATGCAACATTGGTAGCCTTTTCCACATTATCCAGTGCATCAAAGAGACATTACACCTTGTAAACCTGCAAATACCAGCTACAAACAGTGTCCTCTGCTTGTTCAGGGTTTAACCACCCAGATAGATAGGCAGACCCTTACCGCCTCAGAGGTTCTCAAGTTGTGTAAGTCTGAATGTAAACTGGGGCCCAATTCCAGTGAGTACTGATTCAAAAGGAAATAATAACTGGTCACTATTGAGGGGCAGGCCGAAGCGACCATGGCATGAAGCCCTCTCTATTGATGCCCTATCAGTGACCATTCGTGAAATTTGATCAATGCCTGCACGTGCATTTAAATTACATTGCAGTCAAATTAGCCCTAGTTTGTTTGACAGCAATTCATACTGTCCTCACCTTTGGATGTCCCAAAGCAAGGAATACAGACAACCTGAAACTGCAGGTATATAGATACGTGGAGCTGGCAGTACCCACCCCGATTACAATAAAGCAATCTGAGTGTGGCCAGTAGAATAGTAAGGATGCTATAGGTCCTGGTGCAAGTTAGGAACATGAGCCCTTTGAATGTTGTTGGCATAGGAACATTTAGCAATTAACAGGGTTCAATGGGTCTCTCTGAACTTTGGACCCTAAAGTTTAAGTTGCAGCAAAGCCACAACTATTATTGCGAACAAAAAATCATGTGCCTTAAATGGCAATAACTTGTAGACTCATGCGCCTTGAGGACTGGACAGCAGATTTAACTAACTCCCTGAGAGGGTATTTGGCAACATGCTTGCTCCGAGGCTAAATGACTTGAGAGGGACTCAACAGAAGGTTAACCATAAAAGGGTAGATACCAAGGCCCATATTTATACTTTTTTTGTGCTGCAATTGCGTCACTTTTTGACGCAAAAGAGGAGAAAACCTACAAAATTACAAAATACACTAGCAGAGGTACCCCCACGAACTCCAGTTCCATTTTCCAGGACTTCGTGAGTGCGGGGATGCCATTTTATGTGTGTACTGGATATAGGTCACTACCTAGGTCAGGCTACATAATGATAACTACGAACCTAGGCATGTTTGGTATCAAACATGATGGAATTATACTCCAATACTGTTTCCAATATTGGAAGTATGATACAATGCACTTTAGGGGGCTCCTTAGAGGACCACCAGCATTGCTCCTACCAGCCTTCTGGGGTTTCTGGGCAGCCCAAGCTGCTGCCACCCCTCAGACAGGTTTCTGCCCTCCTGCTGCTTGAACAGCTCAAGCACAGGAAGGCAGAACAAAGCATTTCCTTTGGGAGAGGGGGTAACACCCTCTCCCTTTGGAGATAGGTGGTACATGGCTTTGTAGGGGTAACCTCCCCAAGCCACTGGTACGGTTTAAAGGGCACATTTGGTGCCCTCCATGCATGAACCAGTCTACACCAGTTCAGGGACAGCCAGTCCCTGCTCTGGGACGAAACTGGACAATGTAAAAGGGGGGGACCACTTCCCTGTCCATCACCACCCAAGGGGTGGTGCCCAAAGCTCCTCGAGAGGATCTCTGGATTCTACCATCTTGAATCCAAGGTTGGCAGGGACCTCTGGGAGCATCTAAGTGGCCAGGTAAGGCAGGTGATGTCAGAGCCCCCTCCTGATAGGTGGCACCTGGATAGGTGACCAATCCCCCTTTCAAGGCTATTTAGGGTCTCTCTCTTGGGTGGGTCCTCAGATTTGGCTTGCAAGATGCCTGCAGGACTCCTTTGCAACCTCTACTTTGACTTCTAGCCACTGGAACCGTGACTGGACCCTCCAGGAACTGACAATCTGCATCCACTACATAGACTCTGCTTGCAACATTGTTTCCACAGCTCCTTTCAGCTTCTGCAACATGTACCCGGCTGTGCATCCTCTGCAAGTCTTCAGTCTGCAAGAGAAGGAATCTTCCGTGGAGTGAAGGAGTCACTCCCCTGCATCCGCAGGCACCAACTGCAACAATGACCGGCTGTGTGGATATCTTTTCATCCTGAGCTGCATGAATCCTGCATCAATGGTGGTGGTCAGGAGTAGTCCTCTTGGTCCTCTCTTCCAGCTGTCCAACTTTGGTGGAGGTAAGCCCTTGCCTTCCCCCCCAGGACAGTACCTCCATGCGCCATGTCTCTTGCAGCCTCCAAGGCTTGTTTGCATCTCCTCCAAGGAAGCGTCAGGATCCATGTAGCCCCAGCCCACAGCACTCCTTCCTTCGATGCACAGTCCCTGCGTTCTTCTCCTGCGGCGTGGGACCTTTCTTCAGTTGTGCTGCATGGGCTCCTCTGCGACTCCTGGTTCCTCGTCCAGTGGGGGCTGCCTTGTATTCTTTGGACTCTCTGCCTTGCTGAGGGACCCCCAGGTCTCCTCCAATGGGTTGAGTCCTCCTGGACCTTGCTGGTCCCCAGCAGTTCCCGTTTTGCTTCACAACGACTTCTGTCTTTGCCAAGGCTTGTTGGTGGCTCTTCCACACCACTGACGGACTGTAACCATTCATCCGACGTGGGACGTTGATAGCATCCTCCAGGAACTCTTCACCTGCTCCAGGGTTGCATTCCTGACGGTCTTCATCTCACCGTCGACCAACTCCTGCATCCACAGCTAGGTGGGTAGTAGCTCCTACTCCTTCTGGACTCTTCACTGACTTCAGGACCTGGTCCCCTTCTTCCACAGGTCTTCCTCTTCAGGAACCTACCACTTGTTTCTTGCAGTCTTGTCTGGGTGCTGCATCTTCTTCATTTTCTTCCTTTTGGGTGGTTTGGGGGAAAATCTAGTACTTTACTTCTTTCCTCCTGGTCGCTAGGGGGCACTGTGGTAATTACCTTTGGAGTTTCCTAGTACTCCCCGCTCCCCTCTACACATTCCACTTACCTAGGTGGGGGTCCTGTGTTTGCATTTCATTTTTTTAGTACATGGCTTGGGCTCCCCCTAGGGTCACTATTGTCTATTGCTATTTGCACTGTTTTCTAACGCTCTATACTTAATGCTGATTACTAGTGTACATATCTAGTGTGTTACTTATCTCCTACTGGAGGGTTGCCTCTCTAGTACTTTTTGGTGTTTGTGTCACTAAAATAAAGCACCTTTATTTTTGTAACACTGAGTGTCTCTTTCATGTGTGTAAGTGCTGTGTGACTACAGAGGTTTTGTATGAGCTTTGCATGTCCCCTAGATAAGCCTTGGCTGCTCATTCCCAGCTAACTCTAGAGAGCATGGTTTTTAGACACTACCTACACTACAATAATAGGGATACCTGGTATAAGATGTAAGCAACTCAGGTACCCACCACACACCGGGCCAACTTCCTACAAGAGGAAAAAACATACAGATCAGAATGACGGACGTGGAGAAAGATGGCAACACCATCACAAAAGGAGAAAGCGTGAGACTGCAAGAGAGAGAAAAAGGGGCAGGGAGTGTCTGGTAGTGGATTAAAGACTACCAGCTATGGTATTCAATGCACCAAGGCCGTTAGTCTTTAAGGCCAAAAACGGTTTTAGAATTGAGAGATAACAAGGTATAGGTTCCAGGGACAGCTCCTCCGCTAAGGCAGAGGAGTGTCACCCCCATGCTTTCAAGCAGAAGGGGAAGAAAAAATAAAATGATAATAATGAAGTTTTATTATCTTTTTATTTTTCCTGGGAGTCGGGTTAGGGTGAGGCGAGGCTGGGCTGGAGAGGACTGGATGACAGCAGGAGGGAGAGTTTAATGTGCACCATAAGTGTGCATGTCTATTTGGCCGGCCGTGTTTGGCTGGCCACACAAATATGCACACTTTGAATTTCTCCACCCGGGTGTATTTTACAGCCGGGTGGAAAAAGTGCCTGGCCTTCACTCCCTGTGTAAGCGCCCAAGCAGGGCGCTCACACCAGTCACGACGCTACTGCCATGCTGCTGACAGCAGCGTCGTGATCGGCTGAGAGCCTGTGTGCAGTGCTGCCAGAAAGAGGACGGAGGAGATGCGAACATGTCTCCGAAAGAAACAGGTACGTTTTTTAATGCAATTATTTATTTATATTTTTATATTTTTTATCCCCCCCTTCGCCACCTCCGCTCAGTAGCAGCCGCCACTGATAGGTTCATTGTTTGAAGCTGTCCAGCTATTAACAGTGTTTTGAGAAGCAGAGATAGTACTGCTGTTTTTGAATATTAGGCGAAGGTTATGGTCACAATTTTTTAAACTGAATAAATTGTATTCACTTTCTGCCTGTCCTCACTAGGTTAATAAATGGGGACGTAGGAGGCATAATTAAAAAAAAGATGTAAGGCTGAGGCGACTGAACTCGCTTTCAATGGCCTCGGTCTGGACAATCCTCTATTGAGAATCCATAGAAAAGAAAAACAATAATAGTAGTTTTGATTTGTAAAAAGAAGAGAACAGAACTATTTAATACCGCCATATATCACGTTCATTATTATCCGGATATAAACGTGTTCCCGTTATTCAGCTTGTCTATTCATTTGATTATATTTATTATATTTATGGAATATGAATTATAAATTGAAATACATTTCCTGGCATATATTTTATTCTCACTACTCCCATAGTACATTTTTGGAGCAAGAAATACAGGACCAGTATGCACAGCGCCAAATTACACCGACAAAGCACTTCATTCTGAAACGAGGCAATGGCGGCCTGGAAAAAAGTTCGTACTGTGTTCGTACTATTGTGGCGCTGTCAAAACCCTTATTAACCAGACGCCCAAGGGAGCCATTCGATGAATTGAGAGGGAAGACATCTCTTGAAGTCCGTGACTCACATGTACGAGTGCTGTCTGAGGCAGAAGAAGCTGTGAATTACATGGCGCGCTTAACTTTCAAGAGGGTCTGAACACAACTTCAAAATCTGCCGTTGACAAGTCTAAGCACAGAAACACTTCGCTTCAGTCTGAACCTGTAAAATGTTCTGTTTGCATATTTCAATGTTGTTTTGTGAACCCTGCCTACATGGTCTAAGCTATTTATGTAAGGTAAAATAGAGTAGAAACACTGTCTGCTGCCGATGTACATTTTTGAAGGAGCAATGCAGCAAAAACATACTATTACCGTTTCCTAGAAACACTGCTTGCTTACCATGCTGCAGCTGTAGTTAATTTTGTCTGTAGTGTGCATTTCCTTACCCAGTCTGATAGCCGCGGGTTCACTACACATGGACTGCAATGGCAAGCAAGCAAATGCTAACCATGCACAGCAGGCCAGTACACTAAAAGAGCATTCCTATTACTTATATACGTGCACACGTTATTTTATACTTCGGTTTAGTAAAACAAATGGTTTATATGTGTTCTATTACCTATGTTTAAATAATATGCATCTTAACATTGGTGAGCTGGCATAAGCCTTAGGCACTCAACTCCATATTGAAAATAAAACATTGCATTTCTGTTTGCTCTGCATGGCTCTCTTTCAGTTTCAGGCCCCAGCGTCACCTTGTTTTATTAAATGTATTATTTTCTGTAGGCTTACTGTGTAATGGTCATGTTTTTTGCAATCAACTGGTTGGATGATAATTCTCAGCACCAGCAACAAATTGGAGGCAGAGGAGGTGAAAACTCTCTTGTGAGATATTGTGAAGGACGTAATGGTGGAAGAAGCCGGCATTTTACTCCTATGAGAAGGAAGCTAACACTGTGGGGCATACTTATGAGCTCCGGTGGCGCCAAGCACTGCTCCATATTTACAGTGAGGTGTAACAGCACTTTTTTGTGGTGTTACGCCTCCTTGTAACTATGGGCCCCTCCAACACAGTTTTCTGCATCAAAGAGGTGTGCAATGAGTGTTGCTGTGGGCGTTCCACCGCAACAGCCATTGATTTTGATGCTGCCGTGGATTTACAAGTTGTAACGATGAGGCAGTGCCAGGGGTGGCATTAGCATGGCAAACTGAGGAGGAATGCTTTTATTCCTCCTCGTTGTTTGCTTTTTCTATGTGTGTTGCATTCTGCGGCACACATAGAAGAAGCAAAATGCCATGGGCGATTGTTTACATGCAGGAAGGGACACCTTACTGCACTTGAACAATCATTCAAAATGATGCTTTGGTACTTCTATGTCTGCTGCATTTTGCAGCAGACATAGAAGTGCAAAATCGCCATTATAGATTGTTTATGTGCAAGAAGGAACACCTTCCTGCACACAAACAATCTATCCCATCAACGCAGACACCCTTGCACTATGGTGCAAGGATGCCTGCTTTGGCGATAGGAAGCTTAATTTAGCACCAGAGCAGACGGAAACACAGGGGTGCGCTGTATGTCTCTAAATATGGTGCACCCCTACGTTTCAAAAGTGGTGCTGTGCGGCCCTGCTATTTTTGGAGCAGCACCGCCCTGCGCCACTTGAGCATAAATATGGGCCTAAGTACAGCAGGAACATAGATTGTAATTTTTTATAAGTGCTGTTTATTTGTTTATCAGTGTGCACATATGACTGTTTCTGCATTGTGGAATTATACTGGTCGTTTCTACCTCATGAGAGCTTCATAGTTTTTCTCACCACTGTGTGCTGTCCTGTCTGCGCAGGACTTGACTGATCTAAAATATTCAACATGGCTCCCTTTTCATTTCCAACATCCGATGTGGCTCAGCTTTCTCTCCGCCCTGTGGGCGGGCCTTCAGCAGTATTGTCTCTAGAGTATTCTTTCAGCAGTGCCCTATAGGTGGAGTCATTCATTTTCCCTGCATTCAATGTTTGCGGCAGGTTTAGGTTTGGGTTTGTGGGCTTACAGACCTGGGTATGTTCCCCTGGAAACTTGGGTGAAATTATTTAATCGAAATAATAATATTAATTAAAGCAAGAGTGTTTGGTGAGATATTTTAGTTATTAATAATGACATTATTCTACTATTTGATAATTCTCTTTTGAAATACCTCTTAAAGCGATTTTGAGTTGCATCATGTTTAGCCTTAACAAATTTATTTTTTGCTATACATATTTTTCTGTCCAACAATGTGAAAAGGAAGTGACAATGATGAGGAGAAGGTTCACAATTTTAAGGAAGATTTGGGTTCCTTCATTAAGGACTCTGTACAACAAGTAGTTTTGTTACCCATAACAGGCATTGCAAAATAGTTAGAAGCCTCTCTTAAAAGAATCCTTGATCAGAAGGATAACATTTTCCTTGGAAAGGGAAGAAACGCATATCATCAAATAGATACAAATTGGATGCTATGGAGGGTGTATATCCAAAGAATGTAGGTCCTCCACCCAAGAATTCTGGGATAGAACATCTTTCCTGTTACAAATTACTCAGTTGAGAGATACCGATGATGATATAGATGATCACAATGATGATCTAGGGGGTAACAATGATATAGATCCTGACCTTCAGCTATGGCAAAGGCCTCCTGAGAAGAGACATAAGACTTCTCGGATGGATGTGGGGGAATATTCTCAACCTAAGAATAAGATGGTTTTAGCTCATATGTTTGACCTGACTTTGATTCATCATCCAAAGTCTTCTGAATGGTTCCCTTTAAATCATGTAGCAGATTAAGCCCTTCATTATGACCCTGGCGGTCACCAGACCACCAGGGTCCCGGTCCCGGTCTGACCTCTGCCAAAGTGGCGATCCGACTGCAACATTACAACTGTGGCGGAGCCACCGCGGTCGGACCGCATTCACCGCCAGGTTGCCGCCAGCGGACAACCTGGTGGTCTCTGTAGTTGTAATCCTTTAGGGTAGCGCTGCCAGTCCCTTTTCTGGCAGCCTATGCTGAAGGGCAGAAAGGGGGTGACAGGAGCCTGATGGGGGCCCATGCACTGCCAATGCACCTGGCATGGGCAGTGCAGGGATCTACATGGACAGCCCTGTCACGCTTTCCACTGCCCGAATCACGCCCTTATATATTGGCGCTAAGCAGGCTTCGCGTCATTATTTAGCCCACCCATGCACCATTTTTGCATGGGTGGAAAAATATGGTGCTAAGGGCTTAGAGTCATTTTTTGAACAAATATGCCCCTAAATTAGATGACTCACAAGCTGACCCAGACATTTTGTCTAATTGGGCTCAGAGAGCTATCTCCGTTCTAGGTAATGCTAATGCTTATATATCTCAGGAATGAAGGAAGTGTTTTCTCTTAAAATTTGACCCTAATTTGGGTGATTTATCTACCAAGGCGGAGGGTCAACAGGCAAACTGTATTGTAATTGGAGATTCCTTCATTATTAAGGTTTATGGTAAATGTGTGGCAACTTTTGCCTCTGTTGGTCGGTGCAGTATTTCATGAGAAACAAATGTTGCTCTTGTGTTTTTGAGAGAGCTGGCAAAGGCAGGGATCACTTTGCCAGCTGATACCTCTCAAAGGGCAACAATTACAAAGGATCCTACAGTCAAGGAATCAAGATGTCAAACACCAGTTTTATCCCCAACAGGGCACAGGTTTCAGATCAAGAGGATAGCAGCCCAGGGGATTACAGAGTACAGGTAAGACATTCCATTTCTAGCCTTCATTCTATAGGGTGTTGTTTAAAATATTTTCTAACAGTTTGGCAAACAATTACCTCAGACCGAGGGTTCTCCGAACAGTTCAAGGCTGTTGCATTGACCTGTATCAAACCTCTTTTCAACACTCTCAGCCTCAACCTCAAATTTTTCCTCAAAACAATCCAAGGTGCTATAAGCAGAGAATCAATCTCTACTTTCCAGGAGGGCAATAGAACTCACAAAATTCAGCCCTGCCGGTTTCATAAATACAACATTGTTTGTTCAGAACAAATATAAAAAGATTATCCTGTGATAAATCTAAAAACTTTCAACAATTTTGTGGTCCATTATTACTACAAAATGGAGTCAATTGTTCATGTTGGAGATTTGTTGCTACAAAACAATTGAATGGTCTGCTTAGATCTTCAAGAAGATGTGTATCTGACCATGCCAGTGCACCAGAAAGTATCTTCAATTTCAATGGGAAAATTCAATATCCCAATTCAAAATCCTTTCTTTTAGTCTCTCTTCGGCACCTTGATGCTTTACAAAAGTAATGAGACAAATTGCAGCCCAGCTGAGGGCTCATATAATCAGATTAATTGTCTATTTAGCTATTTTTGCTGAAGAGAAGACTGAACTGCAGTCCCCATCTTAACAGTTGTCTGCAATGTTAGACCTGTCAGCCTGAGGGTGATCTTCCCCCAAACCATTTGTCTAGTTTCTTCCCATTTTTTTGCTGGATGTTTACTTCTGTTGGCCATAGGACTCTGTGCACACGCCCCTAAACATGGTTTGATTGACATATACCTGATTGGTATTTTTAATTAACTTGTAAGTCCCAATGTACAGTGGTGTGCCATTTACCCAGGACCTGTAAATTAAATGCACTTTTCAGTTTTACATATCCTCATAGTGAAAAACTTCCAAATTTGTTTTTCACTTCTGTGAAGCCTATCCTTCCCATTGGATAACATTACGGATTCCTTATTGCCTTTAATATGCTGTAATACCAAAGTGGGAAGAGGTAAATATGTAATGTTTGGTATCTGCAGAATTGTAACGATAAACCCTCTTCAATGGTAAAGTCAGAATTTTCATTGCAATTTAAAAAATGCCACTTTTAGAACATTGCCATTTTCCTGCCCATACCCCTTTGTGCCTGCAACCTGTTTTTGGTCACATGACTGGGTGTGACTGACAGTAAGACTTTGGGAATTTCTTCCAGACAATCAGACAATAGTGGGATTAGCTGAACCTCAATGGGTCATCAACTGGCAGGAATTTTTTGGGGGGGTAGGTATAGATGAGCACCACGCACTTGCACCAGAATAGGCTGAATCCTGTCTCTTTACAATAGGCCTAATGACCCTGTATTGTGACTGCAGCCAGCTTGAAGCCAGGGCAGGGGAGTCAAGAAATTCCAAGAACTTCAAAGAACCTTTCCTGAAATGTCTCTCACCTTCACGAGAAGTGCACCAGGGTATAACATGCATTGGAAAAGCCAATAGGTCCCAGCAATCCGAGAGCTATAGGCATTGGCAATGTAAATGCATTTGTGTATAGCTTTGGAGCTGTTTTTATTAATGCACACATATGCATTAACATGGCCAACGCCTATAGCTGAGACCTATTGGATTTGCCAATGCTTGTTTCATTACTGATGGCAATCCTATCTGATGAATTAAGGTCATCACTGCTGGTAATCTTGTGTTTGGTGGCCTGGATTGAACTGGTAGTGGCTGACGCTTGCATAAGTAAGGCATGCTCATGTGTCCGTTTCAGGTAGCCCTCTTCCTTTTATATATTGAAAAATCATGGAAACACGCTGCTCGGCTGAAGTGTGCTTATGAAATAATTAACTGTTTAGCAAGGAGAATATAAAGGCAGTGTTAGGGGTATTGAACGTACATTATGGCATGTCCACAAATGCACGTACTCTTGCTCTGACAAACAAACACAAAGGGGGTGATTCTGACATTGACGGGCGGCGGAGGCCGCCCGCCAATGTTCCCCCGTCAAAATACCGCTCTGCGGTCACAAGACCGCTGAGGGTATTTTGAGATTTGCCCTGGGCTGGCGGGCGGCCGCCCGCCAGCCCAGGGCAAATCTACCTTCCCACGAGGACGCCGGCTCCGAATGGAGCCGGCGTAGTGGGAAGGTGCGACGGGTGCTGTTGCACCCGTCGCGTATTTCAGTGTCTGCATTGCAGACACTGAAATACACAGTGGGGCCCTCTTACGGGGGCCCCTAGAGTGCCCATGCCATTGGCATGGGCACTGCAGGGGCCCCCAGGGGCCCTGCGGCACCCCCTACCGCCATCCTGTTCCTGGGGGGAGACCCGCCAGGAACAGGATGGCGGTAGGGGGTGTCAGAATCCCCATGGCGGCGGAGCGCGCTCCGCCGCCATGGAGGATTCCCCCGAGCAGCGGAAAGTCGGCGGGGGACCGCCGACTTTCCGCTTCTGACCGCGGCTGAACCGCCGCGGTCAGAATGCTCGTGGGAGCACCGCCAGCCTGTTGGCGGTGCTCCCGTGGTCGGTGGCGGCCGCCAGGGTTAGAATGACCCCCAAACTCATAGATTCAGAGATACAACCAACTCACAAAGGTACACTAACATACAAACACAAAGCTAAGCTACAACATAAATACACAGGTACACATTAAATAACACACACAAGATCAACACACAGACACTGATGTACAGAGACACAGACATCCATGCACATGTTTATGCATTGAGATCATTAATGTTAATGCTCCCTAGAATGCAAAAGCTTTTTAAGTAAGATTGTTTCAAGAATTTCGGGGCAGATCTAAGAAAAGTGGCGCTGCACCTAGTGCAGCGCCACTTTCCTTACACCCCTTAGCATCCCCCTACTGGCACCATGTGTGTGCTGCATTTAAAATACAATGCACTATGGTGCAGGGTAGGGGGCAATAGCATAATTTTATTTTACGCCTTTGATGTACTCTGTAGGAGCAGCACCAACACTTTGGAGATATTCCTGCAGAGTACATATGGCTCCATTATAAATAATTGAAGTCCCCTTTAAACGGCTGCCCTGACCAGACGTTAAAATTGCCAAAAAACCTCTTAGATTTCCTAACAGGGGAACGCCCCTTGCATTCATTATACCTGGAGCAGGCATCATGTGGCACAAGGGTTTACAAAGTGGCGCAATGTATGCATTGCACCAATTTGTAAATATGGTGAGTGGAAAATGCCACTTTAGCGCTGCCTTAGCATCACAAATTTGATGCTATGGCGTTGCTAAGGTGGCGCTAGGGGCTCTTAAATCTGCCCTATCCTTTCTTCACTACCTTAGCACATCGCCAATCCTTTTCAGTAGTAGTATGACATCACACCTACATTGAAGCTCACTGGATGCACACAGTGAATGCTTGGGGGTGGGGGGTTGGGCCATAATACAATGTGTCAATACATTTCAGTTTGTCTGTGTTTATGGTTATATAGAATTTAAACACATCATACTATTTTAAACACTGCATAAAAAGAAATGAACCTGTCCAGTTTGTCACATTTACCCAAAAAATGTGGATTTCCACATTTTAGGCTACTTGCACAATTAATCACCACAACAGATGCACAAGCCTGTAAACTCAGTTTGTACCCTGCTTATTATGCACTGTGCATGTGCACTTGAATTCTTTTAATGCACGTGGTCTGCTCAAACAAACAAAAAACACAACTTTTGTGGCAGAAATTCAGTTTAATTACAGCTGTACATTGAATACAGTTTCTAATATCAATAATGCCTATATTTTTGAGTTGATATGTTAATAAACAGGTAGACTTTTCCATCTCTTTTCCGCGGCCTATCTGATGTTCCATTCATAAGCAGAAGAACAAAGACAATGTGGTGCACAGCATACAGCAAAAACGTATTGTCAACTGGCCAGTTAAATCCTTGTTTAAAATCTAGAGTCTTGCGCTGGCCCGATGCAGAGATGAGCATCTTTTTTTGCATTTACAAAGTCGCACACGCATGTATATTATGGAACTTATATGGGACTGTACATGTGCTACAGACAGCACACCTTGGAAAAAGAGGTGTTTCAAATGTGTCCTGTATGTAGGCCATGCGGTACTTTGGAGAAATTCAGTTTACACTTATGTACTTTAGGCAATGCAAGTGCATAAAAAATGGCAGAGTACTTGCAGTTTCATGTGATTTAAAAAAATAAAAACAGAACTCATTACTAACTAACGGAAACAATGCTCCTAACGTGCGGTGGGACCGGTCACCCATTTCCAAAAATAAACAAGCATTTGCACTGCAATAGGTCTCATATTTGATTGAGTTAGAGCTATTGGCATTGTAAGTTCAGATCTGGATATTTCTTGCCACATAAACGGGTCAACCCTGCCTCATTATTTCGTTTTCTCCCGCCATATAATTCCAGTGGTTCTGCATATAACTAAAGCACTTCCATTTACCTTCTTCCTCTTTCTGCAGCAAAAAAATGAAAATGTTGCCATTTAGCATCTTAATTTAAATCTGCCATGCTAATTCCAATAGAATACTACTTTCACCACCCCACCATCAGAGTTGTTGGCTGGCTAACACAATTTCCAAAACAAGATAGCCATGGAGGAGTAACAAGAGAAATAAAATAGAACGGTCACCCAAACATATCAAGAGTTTTCAAACAGTCATAGTGTAATAAGTATGTTAAGTTGCCCTGAATTATGGTCATAATTGTAGTAAAGAGAGATTATTAAAACATGTATATTTATTATATAAACCTTATAAGGAATAAACTTTTGGCATAAGACTGTAATGCTCAAAACAACGCCTAGAGGGCACCATAACAAAAATATAATTTGTAAGAAACATGATCATGTAACCATATTGTTAGCCCCAAGAGAGGATAACTGAAGAAAATACAGGAGAAAGTAATGCAGTGTAACCATATACTTAGCCCAAGAAGGCATTTGTTGGGCTAGCAGGCCAACTGCAATGATATTACAAAGAAGGCCTTTAAAACAAAACTTCTTCTAGCTATAAAACAAAAGTTGTGCCTTGTGAAAGCTTAAAAGACAGTGAAATGTTGGGAGTGGTTATTATTTTGGGGTCCCCACTAACCTAGTGTGAGGACCCAGAGATTATGTAGACAGAGGGAGCATTTTGAAGGTAGTCCCATTGTTTTAGGACCACCACAGGCTGAGTTATGAGCCAAAATGTTTTGTAAAAGTAATGCCCTGAAAAACATTATGGGGTGAGTTTTCGTGCCGTAAATATCACAATGTGTTGACTGCAATGCTCAGAACAGCCCACAGAAAACAACTCAATAAAAACAGAATTTGGAAGAAACATGGTCATACAACCATGCAGTCAGTCCTCAAAGAACATAACCACATGAAATAAAAAAAAAAGTAATTCAGTACAACAATATCTTTAACCTCCAAGAACATCATACATTGTTACTGCTAGCAAAAATATTACAATAATATTAAAACAAAAACACAAAACATAATTTCTCTCAACTGTAAAACAAAAGTTCCAACCATGAAAAACAATTTTAAAAGATCAGGAATGGTGGCAGGGGTTATTATTTTGTAGTCCCCACTAAGATAGTGTGTGGACCCGGAGGTGATGTAGACAGAAAGAGCACATTGTGGTCAATATTTTGTGGTCAATGCCCCATTGTCCTAGGACCACCACAGGCTGAGTTATGAGCAAAAATGTTTTGTAAAAGTAATGCCCTAAAAGCATTATCGGACAGGTTTCCATGCCACAAATATTTTATTATGTTGATATGACTATACAGTAATGCTTACGACAGTCTCTAGAGAACCCCACAATAAAAACAGCATCTGTAAGAAACATGGTCATGGCACTATAGAGTTTTCCCCTAGAGCGTATAACCACACAAAAAAACAGCAGAAAGTAATGCAGTGAGAGCATAATACATGACACATACTCAGAACTAACAGACCTATACCCTTGATATTACAACAAAAGCCCTTAACACAACGTACTCTCAGCTATATTTAAGAAGAAGAAAGTTGTAGTTGCAAGAACAATTAAACAGCTGCTGAGTGGTGATTATTTTGGGGTCCCCATTAACCTAGTGTGGGGACCCAAAGGTGGTGTAGACAAAAAGTGCACATTGTTCTGAACATTTTGGTGGTGGTCCAATTGTCCTAGGACAACCACAGGCTGAGTTATAAGCAAACATGTTTTGTAAAAGTAATGCCCTGCAAAACATTATGGGACATGTTTCCGTGCCATGAATATTTTAATATGGTGGTATGACTGTAATGCTTAGAACAGCCCCTAGAGGAACCCCATAACGAAAAGAGCATTTGTAAGAAACATGGTCATGTAACTGTATAGTTAGCCCCTAGAGAGCATAACCACACAAAACAAATGGCAGAAAGCATTTGCAATGTAATAGGTCTCGCCTTTGATCAAGTTAGAGCTATTAGTGTTGTAAATTCCTAACTGGACCTTTCTTTCCACTTGACATAAGCGAGCCGATTCAAAGTGACATGAACACCATGAGTATGAGCGTGAAGGAGAGATAGAAAAAGAAAAAGAAGTTTGCTTGCAGTCAAACGTATTGGCAATTGTGCAGCTATCCTGTAACAGGGGGAGTAATCAAGGCGGTAACAAAACCACCCTAAGCAGGGACAAACATAAAGCATTTACCAATGATAACAAAGGATTTTGAAAAGGCAAGTTCATAAATGAGTGAAAGTGATAGGCGTGAGGTGGGTGTGGTTAAAAGCCCGCAACAGATCAAAGATCTTGCACGCTTGACCTAAAAATGTTTACAGAAATAGACATAAAGTCGGTAAATAGATAACTATCTAGTTTAAAGAGGCATGCTGATATTATAAAAATGAAAAAGGCATGTGATAGCTTAAAGAGGAGGTTTCTGTAGCTAGAGACAGCTTGAAGGCAATGCATGTCACTGATAAAGGCTAGACTCCTTACTGTAAGATGTGGTCGTTATCAATGTAAGGGTTGGAATGGAACAACCTGATGGAAAGGCTGATGCTATGTCACAATGGAAGGTTCACTGCCACAGAAGCTCATTCTTCAACTACATATCTAATTTGACGCTTTATGATTAATTAACATATAATACAAATGATTTCAGAAAGCCATGAGTACTCAAGTTCCTTGACCTGGGTGGCAGCATTTCAGTTCATAGAAGAAATATTAAACCGGTCATGATTTTCCCATTTGCCTCCACAAAGCACTATTTTGCTTGCTTTCTTACATTTCTTACACAACGGGTTTTCAAGTAAAGCAATTTATTATAATTCACAAAAATAATCTTAATGCCTACGTGAATTAAAAAATATAGTCCATACTAATAGCCCTCCAGCATAAACACCTGTGACTTGTTAGACTAGTGCTCATTGCTTCTTTGATGGGTAATTTCACTCTGACCCTCCTTCCCCCTTGTCTTGAGACTAGATTGGACCTGAATGCTTCTGATGTGTGTCAGTGTCTTTGGCCGCCATGAGGTGACAAAATAGAACTCTGACGTTGTCATCAAATTTCGAAGTACAAAAAACAGCAGTTGATTCTACATTGCTCCAATATTTCTGCCTGAAATTTCTCTGTAAACCCACTGGGATTGTCTAGGATTTTGTTAATAAAAATAAGTGAGGAGTGGGTTCGATGAGGATCAATGACTTGTTAGTATATCGTCATTGCAAATGAGGGTTGATTAAGAAAACTACTCTTACCATTTGTTTTCTATAGGTTGTACTTTTTAAATATGCTTGGTTACAGCTGTCACACTGTCCCCTGGATTTGCTGATCAAAAATAAGTGAGGGTGATTAATGTCTCATTGGCATGGAAAATAGGAATGTTATGTAAATAAATACCATTTTATTAAGGTATAAGTTGCCCTGTGTGGACCCAGATGTTCACAAAGGACTTCAGCTGCATCCCCAGATCTGATCTTAAGCCCCCTTTTTTAAAATGGAACTTCCGGATCCTTCAGCTTTGGCAGGACTGTGAGGAGGTGAGGAGGCTGGGTTCAAACATTAGTCCAGGGACATGAAGCATGTGATATAGCACAGTTCCTTTTTGTGTGATCTGGACCTCAGACTCTGCCATGTTTACTTTCTGTGTGGATACTAATTGAGCACCTTAGCTTAGTAAATGCCCCATGAACAGCTAGTGCCCAGGAAATGACAGCTTGGAAAGAAAGTAGGACTGCATACCTGAACCATGTTGGCTTGTGAGTTACTTTGGCAGCTGAGATCGTCAGGGACATTCCTGAGATAGTAAGGTTGATCTAGAAGAATGGAAGGTCCAATACCCTGTGATGGAATTCCAAACAAGATACATCGTTCCGTGTATCAGTGAGGCTGCTAAAGCACATGACGCCAATAAGAGATCCAATGCAATGGTGGCCCTTTGGATCAACTCCACCCACTAAACATCTGGAGCAAAGGACTGCCAGATTCCCCACTAGCTGTTGTGTCACCACACACCACATTCCTTTTGCTAACATTAAAAATATCTTTTGGATACAGTGCAGCCTTTTGCTACTAAAGAGCTATGCTCATTTTATTGTGGACATAATTTTCTACTTCATATCCTGTGTTCATACTGTCTGAGGAAACAGAGTGAACAAGCTAATCAGAGAAAAGGTGCAAGCAATATTATAAGATAGAGCTTTAGAAACAAGGGAAGAAATTGAAGGTGAAACATAGATGACAAACGCTCCTAGGTAGGAAGTTGTATTGGATACAGAAAAATATACAAAGGTTTGGAAGAGAACATCACACTTGATGGCTTAAAGACTTGTTAGCGCGTCTGACGTTAATAAGTAAACTTACAAGGGGACGCAAATAGATTGATGAAACTTTTGACTTGCAAATAAGATGTTCCCACCATAACTCCAGTATATGCAGCTCAATAATCAAAAATTAATCAAAAACATCAATAATCAATGATAATAGCATTAGTAATCAATTGGAGTCAGTAATTGTCACACACCATGACCTCTCAGTCATGAATAACCACACCTTTTAGTAAAGTTAGAATATTTCTTTCCCTATAGTAACAATGCTAATGTCGCGTAAGATAACCTCAAAATCAAATGATACACATACAGAAACCACTATGGCTGTGCAAAGCAACGAAAGAAACGTATTCTAATCAAAGCTTGAACCACTACACATTCACATACATTTAGATTCAGCAAAGCAAAGACATCAAACGTTATTCCCTACAGCAGACTTTTATTAGTGAGGATCCCTTAACTAACACCAGATTAGCATCAGCATGTTGGGCTTCATAAAAAACAATTAAATAAACACAAATTTGGAAAACATCTAACTGTGGCTCTATCAAAATAGTGCGGTTGGTTCCTAGAAAGAAAAAGCAAAACAGTCTTAAGAAACACATCAGGAATAATATACCTCTCCTCAAGTGGATCAGCAAGCTAAGTTAGTCAGGAGTCAGCATCAAAGTTCAGAAAACGCAAAGGGGCATATTTATACTCTGTTTGCGCCAAATGTGCGTCAAAAAGTTTGACGCACATTCGGCGCAAACCGTGCACCATATTTAAACTTTGACGCCCGAGCCCACGGATGTCAAAATTCCTCCGTGTGAGTCATTTTTTGGATGCGGGAAACTGCCTTGCGTTAATGACATGCAAGGTAGGCGTTCCTGCCCAAAAAATGACTTTAAGGCCTGTGCGCCTTATTTATTCTCAAGCGTCATTTCGACGCACAGGAGGGGGCAGGCCTTAAAAAGCGGTTCACAGCCTGATGTGCGCCGGTTTTTAACACCTGGGTCAGGGCAGGCATTAAGGGACCTGTGGGCTCACTTCCATGGTCTCTGACCATGGACGGAGTCCAGAGGTGCCCTTCCCTGCACCCAGGGACACCCCCTGCCACCCTTGCCCACCCCTGGAGGGCACCCATGGATGGGGGAACCCATCCTAGGTAAGTACCGGTAAGTTGAGGTAAGTATATTTTTTTTTTAAAGTGGCATAGCGGGGCCTAATTTGGGCCCCCTCCATGCCACTGTACCCAATGACCATGCACAGGGGACAAAAGTCCCCTGGGCATGGCCATTGGGCAAGGGGGCATGACTCCTGTCTTTGCTAAGACTGGAGTCATTTCAATGGGGGTTGTGCGTCAAAAAATGGCACAAGTCAGGGTAGAGTCATGATTTTTTACTCTAACCTACACCGTCGCTGCCTGGTTTTAATCATTTTTTTTCACTCAGACCAGTCCGCAGCGCCGGCTAAAGTAATTCCATAAATAAGGCGCCTACATGGCGCGTAGGAATGGCGTTAGCCGGCTGTAAAATGTTTGATGCAAACCAGCGCCGACGCTGTTTTGCGTCAAAAAGTATAAATATGGGCCAAAGCCTTTAAGCAATTCGAAAGAATAGAGGTAAACCCTCAAGCAGAATGAGGAGAATGGCACATCTCCTCTTGGTGCAGTCCGGCTAAGTTAGATTTCCTGAGATCGCATGTTCACACTTCGTCCAATAAAACCAAAACATCAAATCTATGATTTCTACCACTGCAGTGTTCAAATGTCGCTGATTGGTTTCTCTTGTAATGTCCTCATCATCCAGCTTGTCAAGTAACAATATTGCTGCACCTTATACTCCAGTCAGTGTCTCCATTGTTCTCCTCATGAAAAAGTCAGTTTGACACACATTACACTCATAATGTTACATTTAGCAAGAACAGCATTTTCTAGCAATCGGTTCTCATGAGAAAGACTTTTAGCTATGAGCATATTTAGACAGCACATTGGAAAACCACAGTTTAATAATTTTTTTGGGGGGTCCTCATTTGCATTACATCCTTTCTCACCACGAGAGGGTATAGGTGAGAAGGTCTTTCAATGCAGAGTTTACTATATTAACCGCTGCCCAGCTCATCCAGACCTTACCTGCCCGGAGATATGGCCTCACTATACCCACTCCACTTGCCATTAACGGCCGATGGTGATATATTAGAGGCATATTTAATAATTGGACTGTGTCAGACCAAATGTGCTCCCATATCCTCCCGCATCCTCTTCCAAACCCCACCATTGCTTCAATTGATTCCAAAATCTGTTTTTTACTGTTCTTACTCGTATCCAGCTTCAAGTTATACATTAAAGCATCTTTCCAACCCGTAAGAGTTGGAGGGAAAACATCAATCAATTTTTTCCAGATCTCTCTTCTTCCCACAAGCATCATCTAAAATAACAGTTTAGAGCTTTCCCTGCTAATCAGCTGAGGTCCTGTCAAACATCCAAAAATCACAAGCGCGGTGCTTACCTTGAGTCTTATGGAGAGTATTTCACTGAGAGCAACCTCTGCCCAGAATTTTCTAAGCTTGGGCATTCCAGGAACATATGAATGTCGTCTGCTGCCAGGGTCCCACACTTTATGCATCTGACCGTATTACCCTGATCCATTCTAGAAAGCTTTGCTGGTGTCCAAAAACCTCTGTGAATTGAAAACAAATGATTCCTCCTTAACGCAGCAGGTTTGACAGTATTATATAAAAGTGTAGTAGATACTTGCCATAAATCTTTTTGCTGGAGCTCCGGCAAGCAATCTTCCCATAACTCCTCTGGTAGGGTAAATTCGCTGTCCACGATATCCATAATTGGCCAGTACCATCTGGCCACCTCCTTCTTCAGCGGGATTTCCAAATGCCACTGGTTTTCCAACTCATTTGTGCCTCCCAGCTCCACTTTTAAATTCCTCACCCAGCTAATAATCTGAAGATACTTGAATTTAGACAGGTTACCCCCTACCTCTCCATTCAGGTTTTCAAATGATCTAATCTCTCCATTATAGCAAAATTGTCCCCAGTACAAAAAACCTGCTGCCTTCAGAGGGGTTGCCAATGCATCCTTAGTCCATTCCGGTGACCCTGGGGAGTCCCAAATAGGGGCCTTTTTGCTATAATACAACAATTTTGTGGCCCTCCTAACCGCATACCAAAGTCTCGCTAGATCTTGTAACACCTTAAATCTGACTTCCTTTAAGTATTTAGAATCTCCGAACTTATACATAAAGCTTGTCTGTGACTCATTATCCTCTGCCATTGCAATCAGTGCCTGCCCCAGCTCTGAGCAATCTGGGTGATTAAAGGTCTCCCTCGCATTGTTCAGAAAGAAAGCCCACGCATAATATTGCATATCTGACACAGTCAGCCCTCCTTTTTCTTTCCTCCTTCTCACTTTTTTCCAGGAAATACGTACACCTTTAGATGCCCAAATAAAACTGATGATTTTTCCTTGAAGTTTCCTTAAAGAGTCCTTACTAAACATTAATGGTATTGAATTAAAGATAAATGTAAATTTAGGGACAATCACCAACTTAATTAAATTAACCCGACCAATAATGGTTAGGGGAAGATTCAACTATCTCTTCAGTAGGATATCTACATCCCTCATTACCTTCCTGAAATTTGTTTCTGCCAATTTACTTATATCCTGTGTTATAGTAATCCCTAAATACTTAACCTCCTCCTTCTTAATTACAGAGCTACATAACTCCATGTTCCAGGCCATCACCTCCGTCTTTTGATTATTAACTGCATAACCCGAAATACTCCCAAAATCTCTCATCAGTTCTTCCAAGACCCAATTAGTCTGGGTTAGATTAGAAGTATAAATCATCAGGTCATCTGCGTACAAAGACACCTTCATAGAAAAATTCCTACACACAAAGGGGGGAATTCATTGGTCATCCCTAATTCTAGTAGCAAATGGCTCAATATACAAATCAAACAATATCGGGGATAATGGACACCCCGGCTGCGTTCCCCTTTCTATCTTGAATGAGGAAGTGAGAGCACCACTAACCAAGATTCTTGCAAGGGGATCCTGGTAAATTTTTTGTAATGTCCTAATAAAGTGCCCCCCAAGATTATAACCCTCACATACCATATTTAAATAATTCCAGTTAAGTCCATCAAAAGCTTTGGTTGCATCAACCATCACGACTGCTAGAGGGGAATAGCATGTGGTGGCCAAATCAACCGAGGCTACCAACCCATGTATCAAATCCTGCATATGTCTTCCTTTCAGAAACCCTTTCTGATCTATATGTATAAGCTTCTCCAAAACACCCCCAAATCTATCTGCCAAAAAGTTTGCGAAAATATTGTAATCGCAGTTTAAGAGAGATATTGGGCGATATGATTCACAACTCCTGGGGTCCTTTCCTGGTTTTGAAATTATTGTAATAATAGCTTTCCTCCAAGAGGGGGGGAGTCTCCCATTAGTCTCTAGAATATTGTTAAAGAGTTCTCTCAGAAAAACCATAATACTTCTACCCAATACTCTATAGACTTCAGCAGGCAGCCCATCTGGCCCTGCTGCCTTGCCTAATTTACCTGATTTTATCCCTTGCTCAAGTTCTACCATATTAATTGGCTCATTAATCACCTTGTTCTCCTCCTCACTTAGAGATGCCAGTTCTAATCCCTCTAACCATCCCTTCACCGACTCCTCTGAAACTTCTAATTTCTCTGTGTATAGTTCTTTGAAAAAGTTTAAAAAGGTGTCTTTCACCTCTTTCTTACTCTTCATAACCTCCCCTGAAATTCTGTCCCGAATTTCTACCACCCGATTCCTGACTATACCGGTTTTTATCTTCCAGGCCCACAGTTTACCACTATTCTCAACATATTCAAAATGAGACACCCTGTTGGCCTCACATCTCATTCTAATTTGATTATCTATAACTGCTGCTAAATCCAATCGAGCCTCTTGATCGTGTTTATATAACTAATTAACTTCCATAGTTAATAGGTCCATAGCTGCCAATCTTTGCTCAGCCTGCCGAATCAAATTTTCTAACCTGCTTATTTCTTCATAATACTTTTTCCACCTATATGCAGCTGTGCTTATCAGCTTCCCCCTCAAGAAGGCTTTGAAAGCATCCCTTACTAAGGCAAGCAAGGCTGACCCTTTATTATGATTGAAAAATTCTTCTGTCCCTCTCCATAACTCTGCTACAACCTCATCATCCAATAATAGCGTTCTTTCCAAAGTCCGCCTTCTTTCTCTTTTGTCGCCAAGCCAATTAAGCTTCAAACTCACCGTGGAATGATCCGATAGGTGAGCCCCAATATGTGAAACTTCTTCCACAGCCTCTTTTAGACTTTCATCTATGAAAAAATAATCAATTCTAGACTGATGTCTCTATTTTTTGTTGTTATAAGTATAGCCTCTTTAACGCCCCATATTTTCTCTCCAAACATCATATAAACCAAATTGTGACATCATTAATCGAACCTGAGCTTGCATTTTCTCGTTAACTCTTGACCTACTCCGTGAAGACCTATCCAGCTCATAATTCAGTACAACATTGAAGTCCCCCACCCATATAATAGGATCCCAATATTGCAGCAAAAAAAGTGACACTTCTCTCAACGGGGCTATATCATCCCGATTAAGACCGTAGTACCCCACTAGAGTAAACGCAAAATCATACACCATTAATCTCCCCACCACCCATCTCCCCGATTCATCCACCGGACCCTCAACAAAAGATATATTAGCATGATTTTTTATTATAATGGTGACCCCCTTGCTACCCCCTGCATAATTAGAGCTAGCTATCTGCTGTACCCATCTACATGGTTGAAAAACCTCCACACACTCTTCCTTGGAAAGATGGGTTTCCTGCAAAATCAACACGTCAAATCGAGCGTCCTTCAAATATTGTACCATCCTCCTTTGTCTACTCCTCACCCGGAGGCCATTAACATTCCAGGACAGGAGCTTCAAATCAATTTTCGACATCCTCCCACAAGGGGGCCCACAGCCCCTATTAGATCTTGTGTTTTCCCACCTTCCTCTCTATCCACAACAACAACCAGGACCTTTTTTTCCTTTTTCCCTTTAATGCTCTCCACCCAGTGCTCCCCATCACCACCCTCCCCCCCCAAACCATCCCCTTCCTACCAACCCCAGGAGAACCCTCCATATCTTCATATACTGACGTTGCCGCCTATGAAGGGTCATCATGCAGGACTCGGAGCCTCCTATCACCATAACCAGCCGACCGTTGCTAGAGGAGGAGGCCTACACCGCACCAGAATCTTCCTCTAATTTCTTAATCAGGTCATCAACATCATCACAATCACTACAATTATACATCTTATTATTTGCTATTACTCTTAAGGATGCTGGGAATCTTAATTGGGCCGTTGCCCCCAGTCTTCTCAATATATCGATTCTTTTCCCCAGCTCCCATTGTTTATTTAGGGTAATAGATGCAAGATCCGACCTAACCTCAAATGGAGCGCCATCCACCGAGAGTGATTTCTTCTTCAATCTCATCTCCAAAATACGTTCCTTAATCCCATATGTATGAAAGTAAACCAAACTTTTTCTTGGCTTGTCCCTATTGGGAGGCATTTTTGCAGGGACCCTATGTACCCTTTGAATATCTTTTGCAATGTCGACCTCTGCATCCTCAAATTTTATTTCTTGTTTTATTAATCTTACCACAAATCCCTTCAAGCCATCTCCCTCCAATCCCTCTGGGATTCTGAGAAACCTCAGGTTATTTCTCCTTTGATTGTTTTCCAAGGATTCCAACTTAGCCAGCACCCCTGCTTCTCCTTCTTTCAAACCCCTTATCTGCTCTTTATTTTCCTCCATAGTAGCCCTCAGATCACCAACCTCTTCCACCAGGGCGGCTGTCCGACCTGCCAGATCGTCTATTTTTTTGCCGAGATCTTCACAAAGATTCCTGATCTCCTCCTGATTAGTTTTAGAAGTCTTAAAGCTGCCCTTCAATTCCATGGCTAAAACCTTTAACATATCTGTGATGGAGTCAATAAACAGATTTGCATGCTCACCCCCATTCAGAGGCTCTATTCCCCCTGCAACCTGCATGTCGGATTGACTGACCCCCTGTCCTCCTTCAGCAGATCCGGCTTTCCTAAAACAGATTCCGGGGATACTTTGCTGTGTTGTGTCCCCATTGTCTGTCGGGATAGTTATATCCCTGCTTCCCGGCAAGGGGGATACTGCCTCGGTCCCTTGCACTATTGACATTTTAGGGGTTCCAGGTAACACTCTAAAATAAGTCCTTAATGAGGGGGTGACCCTTATTTTCCTATTTGTGGCGGAACCTAAATTACTCAGAGTGGTTTTGCTCTTATAGGTATTATTAATTTGCTCTTCCTTACTCCTCCCCGTGATCTGCTTCTGAAGATTCTTGCAAGTTTATACTCCTATCCGCTTTTTAGCCGCCTTCACACTCCCCAGGGAATAGGCTACCCCACCGCTACCACTCCTAGCTCCTATCTTCCCTTCTCCCGTTCTGGCCCGGATCAGAGCCACCCCCTCTGCCTTATCCACCATGGGACCTGGGGATGACAGTGAGAGAACGCTGTCCCTTAATTGTAGTCTAATGTTTGAAGAGCAAAAGGTACCTCCAACAATTCTTTGGCATTCTTGCTTGACTCTTGCAGCACCAAGTATAAGAAACGCCTTGTCACCTTCTCCTGAGCCTTTTCCTCTACCGGTGCTGCCAGTGCTAACTCTGCCACACCTCCCCCGGAACGAAATCCTTGCTGCCGCCTCCCTTCCTCAAAGCACCTCCGGGCCAGCTCTCAACAAGGGTGCCGCTTGCTTCTGCCCACGAGTGCTCCGTGCTCCCGCCACAGCGGCGCCTCTTCAAAAAGGAAGAAAACCACCCCTTGAACGCTTTTACCTTCGTGCCGCCTCCTCCGACCCCTGTTAAGCGGTTTAAGTCACTCTACCATTTCTTTACTCCGAGCCCTGCTGAGCCCTCCGCACCCGGCTCCTCAGCCGGCAGCCATGTTCTCCTCCGAGAAAGGGCTAGTTTTGAAAACATTTCTGAACACCCATTTTTTTAAACATCCAGAAAATACAGCCTGACATGAGGCCGTGCAACTAGGCCAAGAATCCACTAAGTTAAGGCCTACAATTAATAAAGTTAATACATAATGAATAACCCTCAATATGATGCATTACCACATTAATCAAACAAAAGCTCTATATGTCATATTAATAATCCATTATTAAGTATACTTGGTGAACATTGGCAGTCCACTCACGTGGATCACATTTTCAAAGGTGTGCATTATTTTTCTCTATATTATGACATTTTCTACACAAATCGATTACTCTTAATACATGAATACTCATTAACATTTTTATTAAAACATCTGCTTCAGCAGAATTAGTAAGAAATCAGTTACAGTTTAGGGGAGAGAGGGATGAGTGTCGAAGAGGTGAGGAGAGTCAGAAATTGAAAAAACGAGCTAAGAAAAGGGGAAAATAATTGTAGAATTAATAAAGATCAGAAAAAGGTGGGTTGGGGCTGGTGTTTGCTATCTGATGTGCTGCCATCCTCTGCTCCCGCTCTGCTGCCTTCTCCTACGTCCTGACATCGCTTCGCCCACCTTCACAAGATGAATACCATCTTGCCCTTCAGTTTTGGACATGTCTGACAGAACATAACATTCTCTGTGTACATGCCATATGTTTTAGTTAAGCATTCCAACTTTTTGGGCCACAGTTGATAGTGACAAAGAAAGACTTTCACTGTTCTCCCAGAAGAGAGAAAATATTGCTTGAATATATTTTACTATATGCAGAATGTATTTATAGATGATCTTATTTTTAAAACAAATATGCATTTTTTTGGTAAGGTCAGGAGAGAGTTCAGCAAAAATTCGATTTTGTTATCCAAAACACACTGTAATCCACAGTTCATATGTGATTTGCCTTGTTTGTGCTCCCGGTTCCAGGCCTAAAACTTTAGCTTCCTAACAATTGTGTGGGTTCTGCATGAAGTCAGATCATTACCAATTCACATCTTGATGTCTTACTGAGAACAGAAAACAAATTACAGTGCCATTCATTTCTGCCTTTCGTGTTTTTAATATTCACATTTACTGTGTTAAACATGTGGTCAAGTCAGGAGGTGTAGAGTAGCTGCTGCTTTTCAAAGTGTTGTGTTCCAAGAGTTATGTGTATCTAAGCCTTCCTTTCATTCATTCTTGTTATCGTTTTCACTCATTCTGAATAAGTTTTTGTAACTTATCCGACCTTTGTAATGACACTGTATTGGTAGATGCCATTTGTGATTACACACACTAGTTAATAATTTGTGTTTAACTTATGTTGCTCTCTCAGTTGGTTTTCACACAGTTGACCATTAGCTGCTTTTGTCTAGTCAGTTTTGATCGGGATATGAGCTTATGCTCTAGGGTGGCTCTGCTCCCTTGTTTGCAGCTGGATACAATATGTTCCATTAGAAACACCTGGGTACCTGGTATGTCTCCGAGATAAATTCAGCAGCATCACGGCCTTATTTTAGGGGCAGGTTGAATGTATCACCGTATTCATGTAAGCCAGATTTACATTGTCTGGTGGCACAGGTATACTGTAGCTTCCAGGAACAGTTTTTCAGAAAATCATCTAAAAATACATTTTTTGGCACTGGACTTCTTTCTTTCTAACTTTCAACAGACAAACTGTTTCAGAAAATTGCTTTCATTAATAGCACTTTCATGAATGGTCTTTTTTATAAGGTTAATGTAATCAGAAAAATAAGTTTTGCACTCTTTTCATGGTTTTATTTATCTCCTGTTTTTCTGAATATAAGTTATGTGCGAAGATTTTTGATACCCACTGTGACTTGATCTCATGCTACATCTAATTCTGAAAATAAATAATAAATATAAAGACGTCACCTTGAGAAATAAAACGACATATAAATTGGTGGTCTAAGATGAAGTCTTCAAATAAATAACGTGTGCCTCTAATGCTTCAGGAGAAGATGGGAATAACACCTGCAAGATCACTGGTTGCATTTGCCAGATGATCACAATGCTGGCTTCTATGCTGGCAAAAAAATAAATTAAGGATCTCATTTCCTGCAGTCATACTGCTGGTGGAGAGGAACCAGACTTGCCACTGCTGGATTTGCCAAATTTAGAGTTTGCAGTTCAACATTTTTTCCCGAGGCAAAGCCTGCGAGTTTCATTGGAAATAAAACATTGATGACAGTTAGCCACCATGCTGTAGCTCTTTCTTAAGAAGACATACACACAAAGCGGGGAGGGCATCTTTAAAAACACATAACTGACGACCCCAATGTGCTGGGAGGTTTTTTCTGACCAATGTCACGATTGAAAAGACATGTCTAAACAGAATGGGTGGTGTTGGTAATGGTGTCAGAGGGGCCACAATAATTAGGACGACCACTTCTATGTCATCGTGCCCATGCAGTCATTGTTCCCTGTACCAGTGCCGGCCGCAGTTTGATTGTCAGGAAGAAAATACTTCCTCTTGACCTCTAAATGATGTGGCAGCAACCACAAGAATGCAGCAGGGACATCTACCACCCTCCTCTATAGAAGGCCTTGTGTCATACAGCGTGAAAGAAAATGCTTAGCCTTATCGAGGTTTATATCTGTCATAAACATGGACAAGCAAGGCTTTCACCTTTATTATGGTAACCTGGGCACTCTCGGATGCCAGAGTTTAAAATATTACCTCAGACGTCAAAGCAAAATCACCAAGGAAAGAAAAAGTAAAAAATAATGCTGGAAAAGTGTCTTATTTTTATATTAACAGAGTGAAAAGTCTTGCAAGCATTCTTGCCTTGTATTTCAACAAAGCTCTAATGAATTTAACTGTAGCAGAGCAGCCTGAGAAGATGTATGGCCCCAATAAAGGAGAAAGTAATGTCCTCTGTGCAGATATCTGGAGGGGCCCTGGAGAGACTCCAGATGCCAGGCTCTGCAAGTTTCACATCAGTGCTTCTGGGTTTAGCTACATACAATAAGAAAGGGCATATTGTGGCTTTCCTTGTGAGCTAAACATTTAGGCACCAGGTGTTTCTTTTGTAAAATAAGCTAATTTTAATGTTACAGAAACAAGCGCAAAAATAAGCTTACTTCAAGCTTAAGTCAATGTGTGTGCACACTGGGCTGCACTGAAAGAACATTAATCCACACTCGCTGGGCAGTGGTAAAATAACATTAAAAATGCAAAGCCTGGGAAATACTTATTATTATTAAAGATTTAATGCTGAAGCAAATGTTTCAGGAGGCAGAAGAGGAAAGCACTGGAATAAAGCCAAACAATGCCAGTGACATGGGAGGAGGGGGGAGGAATGGAATGCTGCAATAAAACGCAGGCAGCAACCAGCCTAACACACCCACAGAAAAAAGCAGCAACAAAAAAATGCCAAAGTAGTCCACCACAGCAAAAGATAAAGAAACCAATGTGGAATAATACAGTAGTTGGTCGTTGCTCTGAAGCAGAAAAAGGAGGGAGAAAAAGGCAGAAGTGACCACTAGCGAGCAAGAATTTTTAAAGGACACTGCAACCAACACATGAAATTGCTTTAAGCCATAAAAAGTATACTAAAAGTATACACAGGGTCGAATGCTTGCGCTCAACCTAAAAAGTAGTCCTGAAACAATGCATGAAAATGTGACATATGTTTAACAGTAGTTGTCAAGTGTTCTCGGGGAGGGCTAAACACCGGAAAAGGCATGACATATGCATGTACCTGACAAATGGGGAGAAGTCAAAATGGAGGGACGATGGTGCCAACAAATGGGAAGCCTATGGGTGGGCTGTTAGCCTATAAAGTAGATACAGCATGTCTCTTTGAGTCAGCGTATGTGTGCCATCTAGAGCTGGGACCTAAAAATAGAGCCCTCAGACCCACTCTTGAGTTCACTACTGTATTCTTAAAGGCTTTCCTCCTGCTGTGACCTGCTGTGCACTCTGTCAGACTGCTGCTGTACCTGGAAGGAATGTCCTGCTCCTTGGAGCCTGCCTTGAACCCTCAAGGGTCAGCCCTGCTGTTGAGTATTCATTCTACAAATACGCAAAGGACTGCTAAAAGTGACTCCAAGGGCTAGTTTGAAGGACTCCAGTTCAGAACCACAGGGACATAACAGGGACACACCATATAGAACCCACAACTGGACCCAGCCTGAGTTAGTCCTGAACACCCAAAATGTATCCATCCACTCCTGGATCTTTGGTTATGGTGCTAAAAGTGCCCAGATTACCATTTTCTAAAACTGAGGACTTAGACAAAATTTGGACAAAAACTGCTCTGACAACCTGGAGAAGACCGGGAGCAACCTGCTCACCCATCCACCCGAGGGGCATCACCGGTCAGGTTGACTTCTTGGCTTCTCCCACTACGTTCTTCTTCAAAGCAGCAAATCAGTTTCAGCAATCCTTTGCCAAAAGGATATCTGACCTCATGGAACTGTCTTCGGCTACCACCTTCTGCTTTGTGACGCTGGATATTTTCAAATTCCATTTCAATGACTAAGTCTGAAGGTAATAATCTTCACCATGGCTTTGCTCCACTGCCATCTGACGATGATGCTGCCTTCTCTGACACTCCTACAGCTTTGTCCCACTGAACTACTACCTTCTCGGACATCTTTCTATCAAACTTTTTCAAAGTCAAAGGTAAGCACAGACCATGCCCATGTTAGAATTTACTCTCATTTTCTAAATCAGATTGGGATTACACTTTATTAATGTTTGTGAGCTGCATAAATGTTTTACACATTGCCCTAAGTTAAGCCTGACTGCTTTTTGTGCCAAGCTACCTAGGGTGAAGCACATAATAATTTAGTGACTTTTTAAGGTTCACTTTGCAAGGGATTCTGGCTATTGCTTGACCCAGGCTCACATTCCTGACAACCAACAACCCAATTTCTCACATGGGGAAGAACCTTGTTTTCTGGTCCATTCTGACACTTCTGCACCAGAAAGTTCTTCTCATAGAGAAAGAGATGCAACATTCTTTACATTTTCCACTAATTTCTTTAACATTTAGCTCATTTGGTTGGCTATTTGGCTTCTTCTACACAGGCCATTTTTCCTGGATGTCGACATTTCAGACCTCTCCAAGACTCAAAATTAGTCGTCTACACAAAGGTCTTTCTTATTCTGAGTTAATTCCTTTAGCTTTGGAATCTCAAGAAGAGCTACAATGGACGGTAGATCACCTATCGGCCTGAAATGGCAGCACACTTTTTTCCACTGCACCAGTTCTTGTTTTAGAATCTGACGCGGGTCAATCTGGTTGAGGCAAGAGAGGTGGACACGTTTCGACTAGAGGCACATGGTCAGATCAGGATTCTTTATTGCATATAAATTGTTTAACGTGATTTGATTATTTGTAGGTTCTTGTGCAACCTTAGCTAAGGACAGAATTGGTTTTTCAATTCTTCTAAGAATAGACAATCTTTCAGCTATACGGTACATTAATTACATGAGAAGGACAAAGTCCAAAACCTTAGATGAGTTAGCAAAGAGTTTTTGGGAACTCTGCCTGAAATGAAACTTTTAGTTCAAGTGGCATACTTTCCTGGAAACCTCAACACCATTGGCAATTGATGCTCGAGAAATCTTCAGGATTCAAGCGACTAGCATCTTCACCGGTCTATATTCTAGAAGGTTTCTTTAAAGTTCAGTCCAATGTTGATAGATCTATTTCCCTGTCTAAACTCCCAACTTCATCTCTATTACAGCTAGGGACGGCATCCTCGGGCACTAGCAGCAGATGCTTTCCTTCAGTCATAGCTGAATCAGTAAAACTATGCTTCCCCTCTATTTATTCTGATTGCTCAAGTCTGGCTCAAGTACGCCATCAACAAACTCCTCTGGTTTTGCTAACTTCTTTTGGCAAGCTCAGCCTTTCTACCCCGCAGCCCCAGAATTGTTGATAGATTGGCCAATTCTCATTCCGTCTTTTCCAAATCTTCTTCCCAATCCTCTAGGTTTTTGTCACAAAATGTTTCTTAACAACTCCCTGATGTTAGTCACTTGGAAGGTTTCGGATCGGCCTGGAGAACCCCAAACATTTCAGCAGAGGCTACCCAGTCCATTAAACAAGTTTGGACACTGGGAACAACTACATGTTACAAATCAGCCAGGCTTTTATGGAATACCTGGTCATGGACAGCAATGCAAATCCCATTTCAGCTGATGTGCTATTGTTAATTATCAAGTTTCTTTGACCTCTCAGGGAAAGGCTTATAGAATGATCAATAGTTGTAGATCAGCTATTTCAGTGGAGCATGTCCGAGTGAATGGAAGACCAGTTAGTGAACATCCATGAATATGCTGTTTGTTAAAGGGAGTAAAATTCTCTGAACCTTCTTTGACAAAATGCAACCAAATGTAGGATGGTAATTGAGCTTTTCAATTGTTTCTTTCATGGCAGGATAATAATAAGCTCTCTTAAAAAATTAAAAATGTTTGTGTTCATAGGTGATAGTTTTAATATGCTTGGTATCGCTGAAATGTATCTCAGATGTTAGAGCCTTAGATGTTTCTTCTGTGCAGTATACACTTTCCGAGGTAAGTTTTCGAATTTTCAGAAGAACAAAAACTAATTTATCATCTGTTCATCATCCATATTTTCCATTACAACCCAGATTATGTTTAGGAAATTGTTTTAAAAAACTATATTTTGGTGACCACAAATCTGAGCGCATCCCCCTCCATTCAACTTCTTATAGCCTTCCAAAAGTCTTATAAATCTGTGTCTTCTACTTCTTTAGTTTGTTCAGTCAAATGGCTTATGAATCTGGTGGGTATTGACACTAATGGTTTTGGAACCTATTCTGCTAGATGAGCCTTCGCTTCAAATGCTTTTTGAGCTAATGCTGGACTTGAGGACATTCTCAGATTGCAGGTTGGTAGAATGAAAATACTTTTAAAACCTATTATTGTAAACCATGTAAAGCAATTGTTCATATGGCTGGCACTGGTGTGTCTATGCTTTGCACAGGCATAGTAGAAGCATGTGATCTTGTAATAATAATAAGATTTCCCTAGCTTTTGTGAAGAGAAGTTTGGATTTTATAAAAAAAACATGGCAACAGGTATTCTCCTGCCACTTTTGTTTTAAGCTTCCCATCTTTGGGTTTTTGTAGTGTCAACTCCGAAAACAAACTCCTTCACCTAAGAAACCTTCAGGTTCACCAGCTAATTCGATGGATGGTATTGGACACCCAATTTACCAGACATTTTGTGAAAGGAACCACTCAGATTCTCAACTTTCCTTGGATTTCTGCCACCCTGAACTCATGTGAATTGGGCAAAAGATTTCTTCTATCTTCTTTTGGCCTCTTCTATTTTGATGCTTAACCTATGTTACAATCTTGGTTTTAACAAGACAAGAGGGCTTGGTACTCCTGGTCACTATATTTATTGGGTTCCACATCATTTGATTGGTTTAGTTACTGTGATGTCATATTAGTTTTTCTTTACCTAGTGTTTCTAGGTAATGTTGTTCTAGGGTTCTTTGCTGCTACTAAAAATAAAGCAAGCCAAGTATTTGCAATGCAACGGGGCTCGCGTTTGCTCGTGTTAGAGCTGATAGCGTTGTAAACTCCTAACCCGACTTTTCACTGGTAATGAAACCTATCGGCAAAAGTGCATTTATGTCCTAACCGAAAAAAGTGCAATTAACTGTGTAACAGGGTCGATATTATGTAAAGGGCTCGACTTCTGCCAAGCGAGATCACGCTGAGAAAATAGAGAAAAAGTAGTCCATGAGCCGGACAGAAAACAGCGAGCCTCTTATGTTTTCTGTACTTGGTCGATGCGCTCAAGGAGGACTATCCATCGGAAAAGGCATGACGTATGCATGCCTTCCACTAATGGAATCAAGCTGATTCTAACAAGCAAGCCCACAAGCCAATGACAAACACTGATGTGACTTGGACAGGGCTCCGAGCCATTTTTAATTACTAAAGTGTCTCGCTTAGCGAAACGCATGCGCAAGCGCATGCGATGAAAGCTCGATCCTAAAAATGATGCATAATTCTCTCCTCCATATCTTTAATAAAAACCCAATTTTGATTCACTAAAGCTAGGGAAATTTCCTTTGGTTCTTGCACAGTGGGAAACCATGCAATGTGTCATTTGGATGAAAGTTCATGTTTTCATTATGCAAGCTGATTATATTTAGTATTTTGCCCCATCCTCCTTCGCAGTCAGAGGTCTCCCCTGTGTCCTTTTCTTGAGACCCGATACTCCTTATATTTCATGTTATAGACTAACATCTGGAGCATGTACATTTCTCTTTTTCTTGACTGGAATCTCATTTGGTTCTAGTTGTAATTTTATATTTGCTGACATCAGCTGCTTCTAAAATTCTACAACTCACCACAACCACAGCTTAGCATTAGGGAGTTTCCTTATGGGAATAGAATATTATCCAACTTTGTATATGCTGCTTCTAATAACACATATTTGCTCATGCTGAATTTACAGAATTGAATTGTCTGGGTTTCATTCATATGTGCTTTATTCAGGTGATTGTTGATTTATGTTTAACCCATTCAATTTTAGATTGTAACTTTACTAATTTGGTAATAAACTAGTTTGTTAATAAACTCTCATGGTTGCAAACCCATCAGAAGGTAGAAGAAGATGCTTCTCACTGAGCGGTAGTTAGATAGCAGATATGAGAATATATTTACTAGAAAACACTTTGTTAAAGGAAATAAACATGAGTTCAAACACTCAGGCATCAATTTGACTAGGTGACTGGGTACAAAATAAGGTACAAAAGCAGGCACTAAAACCCAGGCAGCATGGGTCAAACAATCCAAGGGAACGTCAAAGCTACATACAAGGTTTAAACAGCCAAGTTTGCAGCACGAAGTGGCAAAGGCATCTGCTGTGAAGGTGTACAGTACTCTTAGATGAGGATGCTGGTGATGGTGTTGTGGGAACTTCATAGAAAGTATGACGTAGTAATGCTGGCACTGGAGACTACGAAGTTGAAAGCTACAATGTGAACCAAAGAAGCATGGTGCTGTGGTGTCAAAATCCATAAATGGAGTGGATGAGACAAGTGCATACAAAATCCTCATTCCAGCAGTGCAAGGTGGGGCTGTGGGCATCCACTGCAGGGGAAGTGGTGAACCATGAGTAGCAGGTTGAAGATTAGGGAGTTGTGATGCAGTGCATTGATCATGATCACTCCTGAAAGGCTCAACCAGTTTCAACACAGAAACGGGAAGCAGTCATATTTCAGTAGAATGTTGAGAAGTTTGTGGTTAAGTACTATTGGCACTGGAAGAGTGTACGGGTTGTAAAGAGTGGTAAAGTGTAGAATCAGAGTATATTTGTCAAAGATGCTGGTGTGTATATTTGCCCACAAGTAAAAAGAAATAGCATAACAGTAAAGTTGCTCTCCTAGATAAGGATCATTCATCTTGTCACCAGTGCTATAGCAGGTGTTTTAATGAAAATATTAATGAATATTCATGTATTCTGAGTAACGGATTTGCATAGAAAATGTAATAATATAAAGAAAAATATTGCACGCATTTGAAAATGTGTCCACGTGAGTTGCCGCCAGTGTTCACAAATTGTACTTATTAATGGCTTATTAATATGAAATGTTGTGCTGATTTTAGATTAATGTAGTAATATGTCATATTAAGGGTTATGCAGTATGTCTTAGCTTTATTAATTGTAGGCCTTAACTTAGTGGAGGTCTTGGCCTAGTTGTACGGTCTCATGTCAAGCTGTATTTCTCAGGCGTTAATAAAATGTCTGCTTAGAGAATTAAAATTGTAATTTTCCACTGTGCTGTCCAAATGTGCTCATAGCTAAAAGTCTTTCTCATGGGAACCGCTTGCTAGAAGACGCTGTTCTTGCTAAATGTAACAATATAAGTGTAATGTGTGTAAGACTGACTTTCTCAGGAGGAGAACAATGGAGACACTGACTGGAGTAAAAGATGCACAATATTGTTACCTGATGAGCCGGACGATGAGGACATTGCAAGAGAATCCAATCAACGGCATGTGAACTGAGTACTAGCAGAAATTATAGATTCGAAGTTTTAGTTTTATTGGACAAAGTGTGAACATGCGATCCCTTGACCACTAGGGACTTGGGAAATAGTTTTAGGGAATCTAACTTAGCCAGACTGCACAGAGAGAAGACAGCGCATTTGCCCATTTTCTTCTTCCGAAAGGCCATTTCTTTACTGAGCGTCTAGAGACGTGCTTTACTTTAGAACCTAAAAACTTTGCATTTTCTGAACTTGATGCTGAATCCTGATGCCCTGTTGACCATACTGATGTCCTGATGACGAAGACTATCTTAGCTTGCCGATCCAATTGAGGAGAGATTGTACTCTTACGCATGTGTTTTGTTATGCCTATTTTCTTTTTCTTTCTAGTTACCAACCGCACTATTTTGTTAGAGCCATATTTAAATGTTTTCTAAATTTGTGTTGACTAAAATTGTTTTGCATGAAGCCCAACATGCTAATGCTAATCTGGTGTTAGCTAAGGATTCTCACTAACGAAAGTCTGCTATAGGGGGTAATGGTCGATGACTTTCCTTTGATGAATAAATGTATGCAACATTGTTTGTGCAATTACTCTTGTTATTAATTTACACTGTGACCTTAGAATGTGTAATTGTTCAAGCTTTGATTAGATTACATTTCTTTCGCCACTTTGGGCAGCCAGTGATGTTTCTGTGTATTTATAATTTGATTTTGAAATTATTTTACGTGACATTAGCATTGTTAATGTAGGGAAACAAAGATTCTGACTTTTACTAAAAGGTGTGGTTATTCATGACTAAAAGGTCATGGTGTGTTGGAAATTACTGACTCCTATTGATTACTAACGCTATTGATTATCATTGATTATTAATGATATTGATTGTTTACTGATTATCGATCTGCATTTACTGAATCTACGGTGGGAACATCTCAAATGAGAGTCAAAAGGTTCATTGACCTATTTGCGTCCCGTTGTAAGTTTACTTATTAAGGTCTGACTCGCTAACACCAGTAATTGTTAATATTGGGAGAACTCGAGAAAGCACAACATGAAATACCAAGGGAGCTTCAAATGACTCTAAATGGGCCTGTGAAAACGTAATGGCAATCTTCTGTCAATTGTTAAAAAAATCTCAGCCAGTCCTTTAGTGTTACAGGCATGAAACACAACTTTTGCCAAAAGTCCCTGGATATTTTACTTTTAGGGGGCAGATCTAAGAAAACACATACTGGTCTGTTTTCAGGTCAAAAAATGAAAATTATTTTCACCAATTTTTTCAAAGTGCAGCACTTTGAGTGTAATGTTCAACTAGTAGGAAGTTCTTGAGCTCCGAGGTGTAAAGTAGATCTACAACATTTCTCAGGCTTTTGTCCCATTAGTAGATACATGAACCCAAAATTGTGCACAATTGTGATTGCTTTGCCATGTTTCATGAAAATTATTGGAAACCATGCAAAATTCTGTTAATAATATGAAATTTGGTTGGCCAATGTCCTGTGTGAAATTTTCAAGTGAAGAAAGGTCTCGTTTATGAAATGTGATGAAAGATACCGTCAAAAGGATGATTCTAACACAAAGGGCCTCATTACTTTGACCGCCAGGTTTGAAGTGGGGATCGTACCGCCAACAGGTTGGTGGTACAAATTGCCATATTTTGAACGCGGCGCTAGCGCCGCAGTCACACTGCCGGGACCAGCAGTTTTCCGTCATGGTTTTCCCGGTGGTCAGAATCCATCAGGGCAGCGCTGCTTGCAGCGCTGCCCTGGGGATTTTGACTCTCCTTCCCGCCAGCCTGTTCGCCATGGAAAGGCTGGTGGTAAGGGGAGTCACAGGGCCCGTGGGGGCCCCTGCACTGCCCATGCACTTAGCATGGGCAGTGCAGGGGCCCCCAGGCACAGACCTGTCACGATTTTCACTGTCTGCCTGACAGACAGTGAAAAGCGCGACGGGTGCTGCTGCACCCGCAGCACCGCCACATTGCCGCCGGCTCCATTAGGAGCCGGCTGCAATGTTACGGCCGACATTCCTGCTGGGCCGGCGAGCAGAAACTCTGTTTCCGCCCGCCGGCCCAGCGGGGATGTCCAAATGCAGCAGGCGCGTTTCTGGCCGCATGGGCGGCCGACTGGCGGTACAGCCTTAGCGGTCGGCTTCGTCCGACCGCCAAGGTTGTAATGAGGGCCAAAATGTCTCTTATGGGGACATTTTCGTGTGAACTATTTGCCATGTCAAAAATGGCACAATATTTCACCAGGACCTCTACACAACATAGGAAAAAAATGTTCTTCCAGCATAAATTCCATTGTCCATGAACGTGCAAAACAGTGTGGGAAAAACAAAAGACTGCCCTTCATTTGGCTGACAGGCCTTGCTTGAGAAAATCACAGAAACTAAGAACTCAATAGAATCATCCAGCATGGACTGAGAGTGCGTTAAGGAGTACCAGCGATTCGTCAATCCTAAAACTAAAAGTATACGGTTCTTTCCATTTATGGAGAAGACAAACATGTTTTTTGTAAAGATGAATACTATCCGTATAATTGAGTTTAGAACTATCTCCCAGCCACCCGATCTGTGGATCTTCAACTGGAGATAAAATTGTAGGTTTTAAATGGTGAAGAGGCATGTAGACCGCAACGTTTTGCTCCAATAATTTCTGATGCCCTGTAAGGCTATTTTGTGTAATAAAGTTTATTCATAAAGGCACGCCCTGGAAACTCTGAAATCTCAGCTCTTATTTGAATTTGTTGCTGCTTAAAATAGTACAAATCATGTTTTATAATTCAAAAAGCAGAAGTAATTTGAACTACAAAATATATTGTTTTCTACAGAACGTTGAAATTGTTGTCAATGACCATTTGCTTTTTATAAGGATTTTAGTATTGTGTTCCCTAAAATGCTTCGCAGCCTACTTATGTGTTCAAGCTGAACTTTGTATCAATGTGTATACCATTGTACTGATAGGGCCATGTATGTTCCTTGCTGGTGCTGTACCTAAAAGAAAGGCTGTTAAATTCATATCATCATGTAACATTTCTATATGAATTTTAGTGTCAGCAATTGTAGAAGATGGATCCATTGATGACAGATTTTACCCACACTATGGCCCCAATTACAATCGGCCCAGAAAAGGGTGGAATATATTTATCACACCCAATATATTCTGAAATTACATGAAAGGAATTTATTGGATGCAATAAATAGCACCCTATTAGGATTTTATGCCTGAAGAACCGGGCATAGCATGTTCTGTTATTTGCTGGGCATTACCCCCCATATGTATTGGCAGGTTTTACCTCCCACATTTTATTGGGTGAACATGCAGGGGTGCAGTGATTATTGCACCAATCATGATAGCAATGTATGCTGTAAGAGGAGTTAACACACATTTCACAATTAATCGAGCCAACCATAACTGGGGCTCTAATGACTGAGCTGTATCTCAGACTAGGTTGGTTGTCTAATGGTTCAGTGGTTTTAGATAAGAATTTAATGCCACATTGCATAGTCTGACCGGCCACTAGGTGGCACCCATAGTAGCATAAGAAGAAGCAGGAGATGTGCTATTTCTTCAAGAACATGTACTTCATCATTTATAAGGTCTCTATCGAAAACCGAACCAGGAGACTGAGAATAGTTCTATTATAATGCTAAAGAATGTAGATTTCATTAAGGTATGCAAACCCTAGAATTGTGGTTTGTTGCACTGTAAAACCGAGAAATATCAATTCTCTTGGCTATAAACACACAGGGACAGTGGTGGAAGAAAGGCTCCCTCAGTCCCCACAGTGCGGGAGGGGGGACAGAGCTCTAGGGGGCCTCCTCACCACAGTACACTGGCCTGAGAGCTCCTGAGTGAGTTCCGAGGGGGGCCTCCACGTACTTTGCAGGGGGGCCCCCTCAAGTTTCGTTATGCCACTTTGTAGGAAATAGGGTTGCTGAGCCTGTAAATATTCAGACTCAAGAAACTGAGATGAGTTGATGACATTTATGTTGAGAGACAATACTATAGGACACATCAGTGAAACCTTCAAATAAAAATAAGTACTTCAATTATAAAGATTTTCATGATCAAAATAAGTGACTATTTCTTAGAATGCCTTCCACTTGTTGCAGAAAGATGTTTGCTGATATTTACATGGAATGAAATTAAACATTTCTAAAATGGTCAAATGATGAATGAAGTAGTGTTGATTGTAGTGATGAAAGCAGTATATCTCATGGTAGTTATATGCATCTAGATATGGGTCATCACATTCCAGTCATAAATATCAGAATCAGATCATCCAGCAAATGATTGACTTCATGTATATCCCACGTACTAGCAAAGGGTTCTGTAGCAACTTTTTCAACCATGTAAATTTGAAAACATATGGAATTTGTACCATTCACAATGGCCTTTGTATCTGCTGAATCTGGAAGTTGAATTTATCTCACAACAATACATCAGATACCAGCTACTGCATTGTGTTTGCTGGATGGTTAACACCTAACCACAAACTATGATGATGAATGTGACTGTGTTGTCACTATGCGACAACTGTATTTATTGCACAACATGAGTTGGTGGCAGATGTTTGGGGAGGTAGTGCCAATGCACCATTTTCAATAGATGATCATGATGTTATGTCATGTTATGCATATTTGTAGATCGCACTATCACCCGGGAGAGTATCCTTATAATCCAATGTATGAATGAACTACCTGACAAAACAACCCAAATGTAGGCCATGGAAGCGACAGATACCTACCCATGTCTGACTGAAGTGAGACAGTCCATGTGACCCTTGCAATTTGGAATGTAGATTTAATGAGTGGTTTCTGCTCCAAGCCTGGCAGTTAAGGGTTGTTAAAGCATGCCATACACTCTCTCTTGACTATGATGCATGACTGAGAACAGAAGAAATGTGAGGATAAGAATTGAACTCCCAGAGCAGACCTGGATTAATGGTTCTTGTCTGGAAAGACTTAGCCCCACATGTACAAAGCATTGTCCTAGTCGCAAATAAGTTGATTCACAGAATCGGCCCATTTGCAATTAGAAAAATGTTTTTTGGGATGTACAAAGCCCAAATTGCGATTTGGTAACTTGTTACCTAAACACAATTTGGATTTTACGATTTGGTATGATTTGGTATTATGAAGGGGTGTGTTCAGGGCATCCCTTCCTAATATCGAAGCCGAAAGGTATGTATGAATGTCTTGCGACCGAAATGAGGTAGCAAAACATTTGCAGATTACCACCAATTTCAAATTGGTGGTAAGTCATTCTCAAACGGGAATGGGTCCACATGGGACCACTCCCCCTTTGTGAATGAAAGCAAAAACACTTTTTCAGAGCATGCAGTGTTCCCACAGATCACTGCCTACTCTGAAAAAAATGAAAAGAAAACTTTTCATTTTTCTTTTTGAAATGCATACCCATTTTCCTTTCAGCAGAATGGGCTGCAGTAAAAAAAAAAAAAATGCTTTATTTAAAAACAGTCACAGAGATGGTGGTCTGCTGTCACAAACAGGCCACCATCCCTGTGAGTACTGGCCAGTCCCAATGGGGTAGCAAATTGCGACCTACCTCATGAATATTGATGAGGTAGGTCATCTGCGACCCCATTGGGAATCGCAAATAGTGTGCTTAACAATGTTGTCCATTTTGTTTTGCGATTCGCAATTTGCAATTCCCAAACGGATTGCACATTGCGAGTCACAAAACAAAAGTTCATACATCCGGCCACTAATTCCTTCTATTTCTACAAGACATTATGGCCCAGATTTAAGAAAAGTGGCACTGCATTACATGTAGCTCCACTTTTCTTGCAGCCCCTTGCACCCCCCTAACGCCACCATGTGTGCGACATATTTAACATAAGGTGCACCAGGGCGCAGGTTGGGAACAATAGTGTCATGATTTTTGACGGTATCGTTGTACTTTGCAGGATTAGAGTAAAAAATGTTGCCACTAATCCTGCAAAGTACACAGAGTATAATGGTGTGCCTTCGTTTATCGCCTGCTCTGTGCAGGCATTAAAATTTCTGATAAAAATGGCACAGTGGAATCTCTTAGATTCTACTGCGCAAATTTTGCAGGCCCTCTAAAAGGGTGAGCGCCTTCCCTTGCATACATTATGACTTGCTCAGGCATGATGTGCCGCAAGAGATTATTTCAAAGTGTTGCAATACAACCATTGTGCCACTTAGTAAATACGACGCTGCGTTTTTACCACACTATTGCCACATTAGCGTAAAAAGATTATGCTAATATGGCCATAGTTGGCGCTAGGCCCTTCATAAAGTTGGGCGTATATGTCTTTTATGACTGCATGAATGGAGGCAGTCCTTTGTGGCTAGATCCACAGGAATCTAGAGTAAGAGTCAATCACAATGCTCTACAACTAGAATGTACATCTATAGAGTGACAAGGGGAAACAGCCATGTTTATACCAAAAAGCCTGTCTTCTTACCTGACAAGTATGAAACAGACCTAGTAGCTGTGCAAGATTTAAAAAGCTGACCAATCCTACACTCAGATGTCATTGTATTTTAAGTGATATTTGACTCCTAGAGGTGTAGCTGTATCAGGGACAAAGTAGTGCATAAGCCAGTTTAGGCAGCTTTTCGTAGCTCTGTTCTGCTTGCAGTGGTAGCTCTTATTAGTTTTGTTCTAACTCTCTCCGTTGGTATTTATTCTACAATTAGAATGTATAGCTTGTAAAGCCATATGAGCACTTTTCTCATTCAAAGACACTTGTATTACCATTGTGGTCTCTGCATTGATCTTAGACTGATATCGAGTGACAGCAGCTATCTTATATGTTGGAATCGTAGTCCAAGTACTTAAATTCCCTGTTTTATTCAAGAAATAGGAATGCTTGCTTTAGTAACTTACTCTAAGGTTGATAAAGGTGAAGATTGTGCAAAAGGCCAATATCAATCTATTGCTAGACTGGCAACAAATTCTATCAACCATGTTTAGGAACGTAAGTAAAGTAGATGCCTTCCTAAGTTCCCTGATCCTAGCATAAAATGCTGGAGTGATTGTTATAGCCCTGTAGTTGGTGAGTATAGACGTACAGAATGCTGCTAAAGGTAAACACGATCAGGTACTTTGATTCCAGAGCTGCATTTTGGCGGAAGAAATCATTTTCTATGATAAAAGTATTTTAAATTCTTATCTGAACGATAATTTGTAAGGAGCCCACTTCTATGCCCTTTTGATATACCAGGATAACATGTGCAGGAACTGAAGTTCTGATGATAAATTATAATGCTGTAGGACCCACTGGGTTTAACCACTGGAAACAGAAGGGTGTTAATTGTAGGACACCCCCTCCCCGCTGTTTCATACTGAAATGCTGCATGAATAGCTTTTACAACACTTTTATCTTCAAGCTTCCAAGATTTTGGTCGCCTAGATGTAGTTCACTTCTAAGAGGAATTACAAGTGAAGTTTATTCCCTCTCACCCCTCATTTGATTCTGACGTAGCAAAGGGGTCCCATGTTTGTGCATATCATTACTGCCAGGGGAAAATGCCTCAACAGTTCCTTCCACTCCAGTGTACACTTCTTTCATGAAAGTTGTGGTCAGTCATCCTCAGCTAGAAAAATGTCATACACATTTGACAAAAATTTACGAAAAGATTGCTTTGATGACATCCGGTATGTGTTTGAAACCACTTTTTATATATTGTGTCAGGGGAATTCGCGCCCATCAGTCAATTTCATGGCCACAAACAACTGGAGATTCTATTGGACAATTGTGATTTTGGCTGCTCTACCTAGAAGCCCTCCCAGCCATTTCCCATGTGTATGAATGCTTGCTCCATGGGAATGAGCCCCTTGGTTTCTGCCCATATATGTAATTTTCCTCAGCGTCTACTCCTCATCTCCACCCATTCTCAGCCTGGGTCAGGATCAGGAAGCTCAACATTCCTTCTGTGGTGGTGGTTTGGGTCATGGGTCAAAATATCTCAGTGCTTAGATTCTCACTTAGCCCCCTCAGTCGTTTTATATCTTGTGTTGATTGAAAAAACTTTCACTGCTATCCTCTCAGACTATGGTGTCTCCCACAATTGTGATGGTTGCTCCTCTTTACTTGACTGCATTCCAAACTCCCTAAATGAGCAACTGCTATTGCTACCACTACTGGATTAGACTGACAGACCTTACTTCCTCATCACTAACTGGCTGTTCTATGCTGACTTTAATTACGTTCCTTTTATTTTCCAAACAGGACATAAGACCCTATTGTTCCAAGTTGACTACTCTAGCCCATTCAGCATGCTATTAGGGAAGCATATTTTTTTATGTACATAATTAACACATTTATGAGCAAGGTGTGATTTACATTGCTAAATACCACAGGCATAATAATCATATATTTTATAGTAGGCCACTGCATTTAGCCATTATGATCAGCAACCAAGCTAACATGCTATATAACTTAAGTTAGCCAATTTTTATTGCTATCTTTAATGTCAACTTTCTGCATTTAAGTCTGAAATGCCTGCACATTTCATTTTTGAGTTGCTTTGCAGGCTGTGGCCAGATTTACCAAGGTTTCCTGTCACCCTTGCACTGCGCAAGGGTGAGCCAAGGGGATGCCAAACCTAAGTGAGATTTATCAAGTCATGCAAGGGCACCTTGCATGGCCCTGCATGGCTTGATAAATCTGGACTAATGCGAGGCTGGGCTAATCGTTGCCTTGTGTTAATCTGCCGCAGGGAGACCTTCCATGGGTGGAGCATGGGTGTTCCCACGCATCCACCCATGAATTTTGACACATTCTCGAATTCATCATTAGTGGAATACTTGGGAATGTGTCAAAATGCTGCACCTCCCCAAGTAAGGTGTAACATAGAAAAATGACTTTTTTTTTTCCTATTTCCACATGTTCTGAATTCTGCTGGGCACATAGAAAGAGGAAAATACCTCTGAGGATTGTTTTTGTGCAGGAAGGTGTCCTTTCCTGCACAAAAACAATCTTGCCTACAATGCAGGCACCCTTTCACCACAACGCAAGAGTGCCTGCATTAGCGCTAAGCAACCAAAAGTGTGCCAATTGTAGGAAGGTGTCATATAATGTTAAATACAGTGCATCTCTGTCCTTCCCTTTCACGTAGAGTGAGCAAGCCCATATGCATCCTTCTGCACCTGGATCGTGCCCAACACCAGGAATCCTGGCTCTCCTACCATCCATGATTACCTTGCCACAGAACTCCTAGCCCTGGACCTTAGATGCCACTGCTAGAACTGCTACCTTGTACACCTCGATCAACAGTAGGACTTCTACATGCAACCACAGCCTCTTAGCCTGCAAGTCAGAACTTTCTGCCAGCACGGAAACCCTCACCACACCCATCTCACCAACCATGACCGCCTCGGGACTGCTCCACTGCCTCCCGCTCAATGCCAAATCACTCTGCAAACACGCTACCGAAATGTGGAACACCATCACCACCCTCGTCTGACAATTTCTTCATCACAGAGACCATGCTCAACCCCTCATCCACACCTGACATCGCCACCGGGACACCCATCAGCTAAAAGATGATACACCAGGACTGCACCAACAAACATTGAGGTGGCATTTCAATCATCCACATAGAAACCATCAATTGCACCACCACCAAAGATGACACTTCACCAATCATGGAACACCTCAACGTTCAAATTCAAACCCATAGAAGAACAACCATCAGAGGCATTCTCATTTACAGACCCCCTGGACCACGCCCCGGCTTCTGCAATGCCATCCCCGATTTCATTGCCATGCCTGCCATTGATTCCAAGCATTACGTCTTCCTCTGTAACAAACTTCCACCTCAATGATCCCAAAGATGCAAACACCGCCAACCTCCTGGGAAGCATGAGCAACATCGGCCTCACCCAATTGGTCACCAACCTCACACACTGTGCAGGACGCAGCTTGAACCAATCTTCATTGCCAGCGATAGAAGCAAGTACAGTCATGTTACTGAACTCACTTAACCCGATCATGCCATTGTCTGGTTCACCATCGCATGATCCCCATACACCTCCACCAAGCTTTCCAGCTCCTCTCATCACAGCTGGGACAAAGTGGAAGCAATCCAATGTATGGACACACTCAACACCACCCATCCTGACTCTGTAGCCAATCTTGAACAGGCACCCAAGACTTTTTCTACCTGGATCACTAATTGGCTGACAGAGTTGCCCCCATCAAGTCTGTCAAGATCAGCAGATCCGCCAAACAAGTCAGTTAGTACACAGCAGAATTCAGGACAATGAAGCGCAACTTCAAACGGTTATAAACAAGATTGTGCACCAGCAAAAATCCCACAGATGGAGCCACCTTCAAGGCAGCCCTTGGCAGATTCCATCAAAGCCAGCCGTAACCACATCAAGGAACTCTTCAGCATTGTCAGTGAGTTCTCCTGCCCATAAGCCACCGAGAACATAATGATCTCCAGTTCCCAGGAACTCTGCAACACCTTGGCAGACTACGTCCACAAGAAGATATCCAACAGCTACAGATACTTTGAATCCTAAGCCACAAACCTCAACAACCTCCTCACACCAATGGACACCAACGACAACTACCTGCTCATCACATGCGAACAGCTCACCACACAAAGCACCCCAGCCATCAAGAACTCCATCCACTCGAAAGCACGCAAGGACCCGTACCCCCACCATTTTTTCAACCTCTGGGGCCAGGAAATCAGCTTCAAACTCACCTTCATTCTTAAAGCGTCCATCACCATGGCCATTTTTCCGGATGGATGGAAACACAACGAGGTCAGTCTCCTCCTCAAAAACCCTCTGCTGACCCCAGCAAATTAAAAAACTACCACCCCATCTCTGTGCTCCCCTTCCCCACCACAGTCCTTGAGAAGGCCATCAACCACCAACTAACCAAACACCTGGACAGTAACAATCTGCTGGAAACCTCCCAATCCAGCTTCTGCTCCAAACACAGTACAGAGACAGCCAGATTAACAAGGCAGAACAACAGCCCTGATTCTCCTCAATATCTCAGCAGCGTTCAATACTGTATCCCACCACACCCTCATCAAGAGACTTCACCACATTTGGCTACAGGGAGATGCCCTCAGATGGATCACATTCCTCCTCGCAGGGCAAACCCAGAGAATCTGCTTACTATACTTAACCACAGAACCCAAGAGTATCATCTGCGGCGTCCCCTAAGGTTCATCCCTCAACCTCAACCTGTTTAACACCTACATGACACCACTGGCCAACATCTCCAGAACCCACAACCTCAACATCATATCCTACTCAGACAATGCCCCACTCATCCTCTCGCTCTCAGAAGACCCCACCATCACCAGGAGAAACTTCCACAACTGCATGACCAGTGTAGCAGACTAGATGAAGACCAACTGCCTGAAACTCAACACAGACAAGATGGAAGTGCAGAATTTTGGGAACAGCACCTCCCTGAGGAATGACACCAGGTGGCCCAACTAAACTCGGACCCACACCAACAGACCATGCCTGCAACCTTGGCTTCATCCGGGATAGCAAACTTACCATGAAATGGCAGATCAATGCAGTCTCCTCTGCCTGCTTCCACCCCCCCTGCATGCTCAGAAAGATCTGCATCAATATCAGGAAAACCGTCACTCAAGCCCTAGACACCAGCCATCTGGACAGTGGCAGCACTCAACTCCTGAAGAGACTCCAGATGATACATACTCTTTCTCCTTGACCCTTGCACATACTCCCCGCATCTGCCAAAGCTCCAGTGGAGGACACTCCTTTTCTTAACTCATCGCCAAACCCTGGAATGACCTTCCCCTCCACCTCCAAATTCCAGCCTTTCATCCTGGAATTCAGAAAGGGACTCAAGGCCTGGCTTTCTGACTAAACCCATCAAGAACCTAGTGCCTGGATACCCTTGCTGGTGATTAGCCACGCTCTACAAATCCTGATTGATTGAGCGCAGCAAGGTGGCTTGCTGTGTTGCACTGCATGAATAAAAAATAAATATGGGCCTATGTGTTTTTCCACACACCTATTTCTAGTTAGTAAATAGTTTATTGTTATGTGTTAGGCGACTGAGGTTCTCATCAAAAAGAGGAAATAGATACCCAGGTGGAAAAACAACTCGTGGGACGAGCTGATTATACCAGACAGTCTATCCAGTGTAACAGTTCGAGGACATACCCATGCCTGGACCATTGTTTTGCCCCAAGAAAGAGGAGGTTACCTGCTCCCAGAGTCTAGACTATCCTGATTGGCTCCTGAGAGTGAGAACAAGCTGTACTGTTACAGACTAGGGCCTTGTTGAGTAACAATAGTGCGTGTTCCTTGGACTAGAGGTGAAATGCTTGCTGACTTTGAATTGAGAAGATCTTTCTCACCTCCTCAGATCTCCACTTTACGAGTGCCTAAGTATTCATAGTCTCTCGTTCAGAGATCTTTGTTTTGTTTTCTGAAGCTCACACCTTATCTTACTTGCCTAACCAAATGCCCTTTCCCGACCTACACCTACTTAATTTAGACCAGCGATTTCCTTTATGGAACACACTTTCTGGATATATTATATTCTTTAAGTAGTTCCTGTTAATATGCTATTTTCCCTTATCTTGAAATATGGACTTTTGAACCACTTGCATTTTAATAAATAATGTTTAATTCTGACTCCTTGATGGAGTAATGACTTTGTTTTAAATACAATTATTAATTAATCTTTTTCAACTCATTTCAATCCTTCTTCTTGTTTCTTATAGAGCCACGTTGGCCTTCATTGTTTATGGAAATATATGTAAATGATTGCTCCTAGGTCTCTCTCCACATTGATGAAAAAGGGTCCATGCAACCAGTTGTGGGATTTCTGTGATGATTATACCCAACATTTGAGATTCAAGAACCCATGCTGCATCACCATTGAGCAGTTTCCAAGCCTCCATTCCATAGAAAGATCAACCAGACTTCACCAGACCACCACTGAAAACACAACCAGTTAGCACCAAGGATCTCTCTTCCCCAATAGCTCATTCTATTTGCCCTGAAAGAAGACATAGTTCAATTGGATCATGACTATGATGTCAATCTCCATCAGACTGATCTTATCTTTGTAGATTCAGGTTCAAGCCCTCCCCAAAGGGAATTTGCAGGTCACAGACCTAGTTTTCGACAGAGGTCACTTTCATTGCATTCCAATTAAAAAACCAGAGGAAGAAATGCCTCATATGAAAGCCAATGAGCTGTCTGTTCCCCTTCTCTTCAAGGCTCTTAAATATCAAGTCCATTATCCAGTCCATCCTTCAACCCTTCACAGCCGCCCTATGTCCCATCATCTATGGTGATAGGGCTGGTTGCAAGCAAAAGTAGTGGAATGGATGAGGCAGGTGGGAGAAGGTCCGGCAGATGACCAGATGCAGGAGATTGAAGGTCCATCTGCCAACCTTGAAAGCCAACCTCAAGTGATTTCAAACACAACTGTGGCAAGTCCCACTCCTCTGCTGATTTTTCAATACCACCAAAACTACAAGAGGGCAATCTCATATGGAACACCAAGAAAGGACCCAAGGATGAACACTCTCTTGGAGATAGTGCAGAAGTAAGAACTGCCATGAGCAAACCTCCTTGCACCATGAACAGGGCATAAGGCTGTATGTCAATAATCAACCTTTTATTCCACATTAATGTTCCCTTTTGAAAGCCTACATACAACTGTCTCCCATCTCATGCCTTCACTTGTACTTCTTTCCAAATCATCTCCCTCTACCACACACACTTACCACCTTACCATCTTAGAAACCTACCGACCATGGCTTTGCACTCCGGGTAGACAAAGACAATAGCTCAACGATATTGGTATTACAAAGGGTGCTCTAGATGCTCACGTCCAGCACCTTCTCCTGCAATGATTGCGTAGAGCAATAGCAGTTCAGTCCGACCCCGGCTTTGACAGTGACATCCTTCACTGCATTTATGATAAGTGAACTTGGAGGGCTGCAACTGCATTACTCATTCTGAGCTTTTTTTTAAAAAATGTAAAGTTTTCCCCTTAACTAAGCTGTTTTCCCTCTTGTATTTCTGTCCACTTCATGTGCCAATTTGAAAAAAGGGACAATATAGATGACTGTTTTTCAGAATGTTAACCGTAACCATGTTGATTTTTTTCCCTTGTTCCTGTACTAGATTTGCAATAGAAGATTTAAGTCTTGATGATAGAAGGTCCTGTACAAAGGAGACATCTGCTAAATAAAAGAGTGCCCCAAAACCCCATGAACCCCATGTAAATCATTACTTCTGTTTCTTCTCCCCACTGCATATGCAAAAGAAACCACTTTCATTATTCAGAATGATGATAATATGTATCTGTAAACACTAGAAGAGGTGTATACTAGTTGACTCAGGCTCAAGGGGTTTAATAGAGGAACACCAAGTAGAACTAAACAATATTAGACACCAAAATTATGGTTGTAAAGAGAAAAACAAAAGAAAACACCTTTTTTAGGCTTTCAGAGACACTGCCATACATGCCATTATTTAGATGTTATATTAAAAGGACAGTATATAGTGCTTTTCTTGACAGACAGGAGCTGGGTTCGGTGGTGAAAAAAAAGGGTATAGGAAATACTTAACGCATCTCTTTTCATCTGAATGACTGAATGGTCATGTGTGCCCTGTTTGTACAAGAGATTGTACTGTCTGGGTTAACTTTCCACGCTGTTGCAGGAGGAGTTCTGTCAATGTATAGTTGCATTGGGCTCTGTGTCAGCTTCTGGCACACGTTATTCTTAGCTACAAAGTTCTCAATACTGCCCCTTGTGAGGGTTGTGGGGGTTCTTCAGAAGATTATCATTTTAGGTGTCTCTTGACGGCTGTTGGCAATCTTCAGATTAGAGATGAAGAAGTACAAAAAAGAAAAACAGGAAACAGGCCTTCTCCATATGAGCACTGAGAATCTGGAATGACATTTCATCCATTAGGACTGCCCCAACCCTGCCTTTCAGTTAGGGTGGGGGACAAATTCTACTCTGGCAGCGGAGTTTTTCCACTGCTGCGTGGCAGAGTTTTTTCTCGCTCATAGCTGCCCAACGTCAAGTTGGTGAGAGTGAGCAAGAATTTGCATCCCCAAATGTGTTTTTTGAGTGCTAGAATGCCTCCTGGTGAGGTTTCTCAAAGCGAGTGGTGAGGCAGACCATGACCGATTGCATTGAGGAAGCTGCTGCTCAAATAGAAAATCTACTCAAGCGTCAGAAAGAAGCAATGTCCTCTGGTGTGCCTTGTGGTGCTGTTTGCACTGATTTTACAGTGCAGAATGAGCTCCCATTGCTAAAGATCAGCACGAGTAGCGAGACATACTCAAACGATGCCCACTAGCTGAGATTTTATGTAACTCTGTGGAATGAAACTCAGCGAGTTCTGCCCAGGCCTACTGTACAGTAAGAAAAAGCTCAAGACACATCTTATTAAAGAACACTACATTACAGTGTAATCAAAGTTAACTTCTTTTATAATCCAGCCACTCATCACATTACTCGTTGACCTTGTACAATGTTCTACTGCCTTTTAACTAATAAAATGCCACACACATATACACAAATGACCAAGTCTCTTTGTTTTGCACCAGGACTCTGCAAATGATAACTGTTTCCCGACTGACACCCCATTTCTTCAAGGGGATCAGTCACTCACATATATAAATTGAGAAGACCATGAACCTGAGATGCAACTCCTGCTGCATGAAATACTGGCAAGCTGACATATCTTCCCAAGGAAGATTTCCCTTTTTCTTACAAATATTCGTTTCCTGGTAATTTAATGTGATAGTTTTAATTACTGGGTGTCCATAATTCATTAGGGTGGTTATCCATTGTGGGGTTAATCCACAAAGCTATTTGCTTTTGTAAGCCTAATTTCAACATGCCAATTGTTATATTTACGAGTGTAAGGTACTCACAAAAGGACACCTTATGCTTGCACCACATGTGTGCCATTTATTTCAACGCAAATGTGGCATTAAGGTGGCATTTCCTACGTGCCATATTTACAAAGTCATGCAATGCTTGCATCGAGCCACTTTGTAAACCCTTGTGCCACATTATGCCTGTGCCAGGCACAATGTGTGCAAGGTGGGCGTTCCACCATTATGGGGGGCTGAAAAAACGAAGCAAGGAAATCTACGAGATTTCCCTACACCATTTTTTCGGTACTTTCAACGCCTTTTCAGAGCAGGCGTTAAAAGGGGGCATACCATTATTTAGACTGGGCCCCAATGTACTCTGCAGGAGTAGAACCAACATTTTGGTTCTACTCCTGCAGAGTGCATCAACAGCGTCACATAAAATGATGCTATTGCCCCTTACCCTGCGCAATGGTGCACCGTATTTTAAATATGGCGCGCACATGGTGGTGGAAGGGGGGGCCTAAAGGGTGCAAGGAAAGTGGTGCTGAACTGGGCTCAGAACCACTTTCCTTAAATCTGCCCCATACTTCTCCACAACAGTGTATTATTACACGTGAGTAAAGCCCATTCAAAAGATGAGAATGTGGGTATCCTCAAATTTCTCTCCGACCTCTTCCCAGAATGTAATTGGTCAGAGATGTATTCCTGCTAAAGATTGGCGTATATTCCTTTTTAGGATAGAAAGGAGAAAGTAACACTGACGTTTGGGGAGGAAAGAGGAGACAGTCCTCCATGGGACAAAATATTTGCGATGTGGAAAAAAGCAATGAGATTTCAGCATGTGTTATTGTGAAACACACATAATTAGGAGCAGAATTGGCAATGCAAACTATATTAAAAAAGACACCTAGAAACCAGCAACAGGTACAGCTTTCCAGACATACTTTTGAAACATTTTGAGAATAGTAAAAAGTTGTAAATGAACACCAATGCGAGGGAGTCAATCTGCAGGTGCAGATTTATGACTTTTTTCTTGAATCTGGTCCTGTTTTATCAGATGGCTTTGCTAAGCCCTCAGTTTCTTTTCTGATACTTGTCCTTGATAACGCGTCCCGACCTAGGTACTTTACTTGCACGGGGACTTGTTTTAGGCCAATGAACCTTTTGACCCTGATTGGAGACACCTTAAGACGAGATATCTATTCCGCATTTCAATCACTAGATCAAAAGCTTCATCAATATTCACGATAACAAATCAATCAAATTAGTTAATTGCATTAATAAGAATTGAAACAGAACATAACCTTTCAGCCAATGAATAACCACGCAAATTTAGTAATATTTATTCCCTATTGGTTACACTCTACTAGCAGGTTTATTAGTCTCAATACCAGAAAACACATTAACAATGTCACAATGTGGCAGCTTGACTATGACTTAAGCAAAGCAAAAATCATGAACATTAGAGCAAAGCACAACGTCAAAATGAATCAACTTTAGCAGAGTATCATTAGCACGTTATTCAATAAAGCAAAGATTCTGTAATTTGTCTATTTGCATTCGTTTTAGTGGAATCTTTATCTAACCTCTGATTAGCATCGGCATGTTGGGCTTCATGCAAAACAATTTTGTAACACAAATTTAGAAAACATCTAACTATGGTCTCTATCAAAAGAGCAGTTTGTACCTAGAAAGAAAAGGCAAACAGACAATTACAATTTCATCATTATATAGTTACCCTCCATAATGGGTCAGCATACAGAATCAGTCTTCGTCCTCAGGACAGCAGTCGATCCACCATCAGCCAGGCTAGAACAGCAAAGTCTCGTCAGAATAGGGTAAGTAGGAATACTTCCCTCATAAGGAGGAGAAGCAAGTATCGGGTAAGGCAAGAAGGGTGAGGATGGTCTAAAGTATCAATAGCAAGGACTAGGTCAGAATATCAGAGCAACACTAAGGGGGTCATTTTGACCTTGGTACCGCCGCTAAATGACCGCACTGCGGTCAAAAGACCGCGGCGGCCATTCAGACATTTCCTCTGGGCCGGCGGGCGCTCTCCAAAAGAGCGCCCGCCGGCCCAGAGGAAATGCCCCTGCAACGAGGACGCCGGCTCAGAATTGAGCCGGCATTATTTGCAGGGGTGCGACGGGTGCAGTTGCACCCGTCGCGTATTTCAGTGTCTGCTTAGCAGACACTGAAATACTTTGCGGGGCCCTCTTACGGGGGCCCCTGCAGTGCCCATGCCATGGGCATGGGCACTGCAGGGGCCCCCAGGGGCCCCGCGGCACCCCCTACCGCCATCCTGTTCCTAACAGGATGGCGGTAGGGGGTGTCAGAATCCCCATGGCTGCGGAGCGCGCTCCGCAGCCATGGAGGATTCACAAGGGCAGTGGTAAACCGGCGGGAGACCGCCGGTTTACCCTTTCTGGCCGCGGCTGAACCGCCGCGGTCAGAATGCCCTCGGGAGCACCGCCAGCCTGTTGGCGGTGCACCCGTGGTCGGTGACCCTGGCGGTCACCGGCCGCCAGGGTCAGAATGACCCCCTAAGAGTGTCCCTCTAATGTCTCAGTAAGAGGCCCGAAATGGCTGAGTAAGAGTGGCAGGATTAGGCACGCAATGGCTGATTTCTCCTTGTGACACATCAATAAATTAAATTTGCCAGACAAGTCTCTAATTTCCAATTGGTCGGTATTTGGTGCATCATTCTCTCTATCCAATAGTCCGTTGATCACCTTACTAGAATTTTGCGCTTAAAACAGTTCTCATGCAGTTTATTGGCTCCTGTGATTTACGTCTTCAACGGGTAGAATGTCAGGTAGGAAAAGTTACACTCCTTGCTTCAGTCAGTAGCTCCATTGTCTTTACCAGTTTGGGTGATCTTGTACCTGTTGCGAATTACACTGTTGCATTCGGCAAGAATGTCAACTTGAGCAAGTCGGGTCTCATGAGAAAGAATTTACTACGGTTACACACACATCTCTAGCTTCTGGAAAAGTACGGTTTTATGTCCTTCGGGAAGACAGCACATTGCACGTTAGGAAAAACACATTTAATATGAGACCAGGCAGCCAGGCCCAGACCTCTGCTTACTAAGGCCTAGTGACTAATTTAGCAAAATCTTAATATATATATTTCAAAGCTAATATAAAATCATACATTAGTACATTGTTAATTAATTATTAGTCAATTTCATTTATCATCATATACATTGGTGGCCACTCCCCGTAGGCACATTTCAAACGCGTGCATTAATATTAGTCTGTCACATCTTCTATGCAGCTTCATTACACATCATTTTGCAAGCAGTTCACATAGATTTTGATTAAAAAAATACTACACTCCGACATCCTCAACAGTTTAAAGAAGATGGAAAATCTAAAATCGATAGGAACTGAAGAAGGTTCAACCGAATTTAAAATGTGTTCAAATCACCACGAAAAGCTATGGATCAAGCACCCATTTACTCAGTTCTCGAACAGTGCAGTAACACATGAAAACCTAATGCCTCTAAAGTGAAGGTTTATTGAAGAAGAAGAGAAACAAATTGATGAAGTGAGACAGTAAAGAGAGAAAGAGAAGAGAAAAATCAAAACCAGCGAAATAAAAAAGCTGGGATTTCAAGTTCGAATTAAGAGTCGAAAACAGGTTTAAACAACATATTTCTAAAATAAATAGAGATCAATTCATCAGAAACTAAATCCCCAATACACCTCCACTTTAATATCTGAAGTCTTGTTGTGTTTGTTTTTTTTTGTTATGATTAATAAAATGTATCCATAAGAAACTTAAATACCTTTTCAATGGTGTGTGTACCACATTATATTAGCAGAGCTTTCAATCTTCCCAGGTCGAGGCGCTAGTAATTAATCCAATCCAGGATTTAGTTTTTGCTTTCCATTCTGGGATTTCTCGTCCTGTTGCCTTCTATTATAAAATCAAGACTACATTTTCCAGAATGCAAATTGAAGGCCTTGACTGGAGCTACTCCTGCACACACCTGGAAACTTCGAGAGCTTGTATTAGGTGTTGTTCTGCCTCTAAAAATCTGCTATGTGGAAGATTAATAATAATAACTAGTCCCCGTGCTTAATTTGACAGATGGTTGCAGGTGGGACCTACTGCCACTCATTTCTTTGGAACAAGCACACACCTTTCCTCATCAGACTACGACACAGAAAAAGAGAGAAAAACCCAAAAGGAGGAGGAAGAGAAAGATGAACAATCAATGACAAAAGGGGTAAAGGAGGGATAAAAAAAGAATATTGAAGAGTGAAATAAAGGGGCAGGTAGTGTATGGGGTAGCTGTAAGAGGCTTGAGGTGGAATTAAGACTATGCTGCCTTGGTATTCAGTGATCCTGACATTTGACAAGCTGGCTGAGGCTTCTGAAAAAAAACTGTGGCCACCCGCTCTTATTCCTTTACAAATTAAGCACTGACTATTCCAATGCATTTTAATATATTTTATGATGATCTTTAAGGATAGATCAGAAAAGGAACTAGTAAGGGTTGGAGGAATGTAAAGGAGTTGAGGAGAGGAAAGGAAAGATAATGTGAGGCAGAAAGGCTGAGGAGAGTCAGAATAATTCAAAGCTGGTATAAACAGGAGTGGAGGAGAGACAGAAGGGGGTGCCTAGGTCCTGAACATGGCATGATAAATGGGATAAAGTTCCCAATGAAACTCCCAGACTCGACCTGATGTGTTTTGAATGGATCTTGTTTGCCTGACAACGTCCTGCAGCCAGTCTGCGTTTGCAAGACACTGCTTACATTTGCTACGTAAGCTCAGCAAACACCAACTTCATCAATAGCATGCTGCAGTGCTTATTTACCACAGTCACCAATGGCATCATCTAAGATATAAGTGATGACAACAGATATGACAATGTCAATTCTCTTCCCGACGACATTGTCATCAAAACAAAGGACTTTGAAAGCTTCTTTCTAAGGATTCTTCTCCTCCACAATACCCAAGGAGAATGGCATTTGTGATACCCAGGTTGTTTGCAAACAGATCATATGTGGTGCTTTATTCATTTACTATGTGTCACCTTTCCCTCACACCTACTTTCCTAGTTGGATGGTGTGCTGGCTGACTAACAAACTTTTAACAAAATGTAGGTATAGACTTAAACCACTTTTTGCATTTTTTTCTGATTATGTCACCCGCACATCATAGTAGGAATAGCCCTCACCATGTCTTTGTGAACTGCAACATCAGCTTGAATTAGCCTTGAGTTGTAAAAATATACTTTCCCACACTTCACAATAGTTTAACACTAAATTACGCAAAAACACATACCTTAAATTTTTTTGCTAATGAATTTCAGGTATGAACTCCAGGCCACTATATCCTTATGCAGAGCCCAAGATCTCCCAACCGTGCTCCCCACATCCCTACTTGTCTTGTACAACTTCCTAACCCACATCACTCTCTGTCCTGCATGACTCTATGTGCTAAGGCATTCTTTGACCAAGGACACTACAAATGTCTACTTGACCTATCCCAGTCCCAATAGCAATACTACTCATTACTCCATACAAGTGCTACTCTTTTAAACACCATTGCCTGTCCCACTACACCCTTATACATACCACACTCAAACACACAATGCTGCTCGGTTTGAGTGACACACTACTAACCACAAAAGTACCATGGTACAAAAATATTGTTGTCAAAATATGGACAACAACATTATTGATAAAATGATGTAAAGTACAAAAATATTGACCACCAAAATATTGGGTTCCAAAATGCAAATGTGTTGGGAAACATATTAATTTAACTGCAATTAACATTAACAAAAAAATAACATAAAACATGCATTTGTTAATTTGAAAAACATTCTTAACATACATATAGCATTAAAATAATTGTATCTATTGATAAAAAAGGAGTACTAAATTGTAAATTACAAGAAATGTGTTTTACAGCTAAGAGAGTTATTAAATAAAAATATAATATTGCAAATGTATATTCTATAATAAAGTACAGTATACATGTGTAGGATTATTAATACTTTACAATTTGCATAAAACGTAATTTAAATGTATTGAACCTTTTTAAATAAGTTTTGAGATGCATAAAACTATTATTCTTAAAATACTAAAAAACATAACAAACAGTAAAAAATATTTTTTAAATAAGACAACATGATAGAAGATAAAGAAAAAGTAATTAAAAAAATTAGAAATTAATTATTAGCATAATGTCTTTAAAGAAGTACCAGGAAAAAGTGACATATAGTAAGCTAACTCCATTTCAAAATCATTAAAAAAACAATTTGAAATAAAAAACATTAAAAAATAAAGACCTGAACTGTTGGAAATTTCATTCATGTGGCGGGTCAGATTTACTATTTTAACTCCAGTCCAATCAATAATAGTGAAAGTACACACATTGAGGGTCAGATTTATTACTGTAACTCTTCTATAACAAACATTTCAGAAAGTGCATAAATTGGAGGGGTCGGATTCACCATTTCTAACTCAAACCTAACAAATATTCTGGAAAGTGCATAATTTTGTTTTTGGAAGGGAGTATCAGATTCACAATTCTAACTCTTGTCTAACAAATATTCCTGCTAATGTCTAAAATGAAATGGGTCTTATTCATTATTGTAAATACAGTATGATAAATGCATACATTGGGGTAGAGGGACCAAATGTGCTATTCTAAATCCAGATTCACATGCTCTGGGTGATGTGCATATTTTGGGGGTTTGGCAGATCTAGTATTCTACCTCCAGTCTACCTGACATTGGAAAAAAGTTTATTCCTCGGAGTGGCAGAGTTTTCTTTTTCAACTTCAGTCTGCCAAACATAGTGGAAAGTGCATATATTTGTGGTGGTAAGGGAGGGTGAGATTCATAACACCCACATAATACAGGCAGTCGTTAAACATGAGTTTAGAAATGTAAAAGAGATCTTAAAACACAGATTTCAACTACAAATACCTTAAAATGTGAAAATAATCATTACAATCATTTTGAAAAATACAAACACATCACCATTGTAAGATAATGTTGGATTTACTAAATAAATACTTCTATGAATAAAAGATATCCCTCAAATTCTCAAAAAACACACAAACCTGAAAGAAAATTATTATTATATTGATTTTTTAACAACAAAAACAAATTGCAATTTCTAAATTGTACTTATTTTACCTTTTAATAAATTAAAATGTAACAATATTTGTTTAGAACTCTATACCACCATTCCCCCAGTATCTCACAACCCATAATAAAACATAAAATAATTATACATATTTTTTCATAATTTAATATGTTTAAAACAATTAAGTTCATTACGCAGTTAAATAATTTTAAGTGTAAAAATAATATAATAGTTTAATCAATTAACATCCTTTTGTACATCATTTATTTACAAATTAACCACCCAGTCCCAAATAAAGTCAGTCCCCCCCAAAAACCTTTAATTATAGGACATGTAAACAAGCAAAAAGTAACTTGCAGACATAACAAATTTAACATATTATACAGTTAAAGATAATTAGTACAAATCTTTCAAATAGCACTAGCCACCCAAATCCCAGTAGACACCACACCCTGTAAAAATAATTAATATTTTGCTAAACAATGTAAACCAATAGTTTTAAGAACTGAAATGAATTAAAATAATTTCCAATTAAAACATTTGCAAAATGAATATGTCAATAAATTAATGTAAATGTATATATAGATTTTATTTATAATATTACCCACCTAGTCCCCCTAAAACCCAAAACCTGATATTGAGATTAATTAAAATATGAAAAATGGATGGCAAAAATTAATTACATAACATGTAGTAATATATTACTTACCAAAACAGTAACCACCCTTTCCCCAATAAAGAACAGAAAAAAATTCACATTACTAAAATATTTTTTAAAATAACTAAAAATAAGTTTCACAATAGCATAACTAATGACATGAAAACATAACATAATATAATAAAACAGCATAATAAAAAATATTAGTGAGAACATTTTTAAAATGATAAACTTTACTTAATATGTTGTCCATGATATTTTTATAGTCATACTATTATGACCACAATGTTGTGGACAGGTTATATATTTTTGTACACTTTCTCTTTATTAAGGGCCTGATTACAACTTTGGAGGTCCGACCATTGGACTCCCAAAGTTATGAGGATGAGGCCACCGTCAAGCCAGCAGCCTGAAGCCTGGCCCACCATTATACTACAATGTTTCCATCGGGCTGATGTTTCCGCTGGTCAGCCTGGTGGAAACAGTGCAGTGACATTGGCCTCAGCTCCTTTAAGGGGGCTGAGGTCAATGCTGTCGCACAGCAGCTCTCTCGTAATGGCAGGGGGCCCCCAGCACTGGCTTTCCACCAGCCTTTCTATAGCAGTGCAACCATCATGGAAAGGCTGGTAGATAACAAAGTTGTAATCAGCACGACAGTGCTGCCATGGGCACCGTCATGTCTGACCTCGACTTCAACCACTGCCACACCATCGGGATCAATGATCCTGGAGGTGGTGGCAGTCTCCTGGAGGTCTGACAGCCAGGATCGTAATCTGGCAGTGAGACTGCCAGAGTGTGGTAGTCCGACCACCACTACAAGTTTGGCAGTCTGAAGACCTCCAAACTCGTGATCAGGCCCTAAATCTTATAGGCAATGTGTAGATACATTCAGGTGCTAAAGTTAGAACATCAGATAATAATTGCAAAAAATACAGTACAGCTTTGGACTCTCAGCACTACAAAGGATGAGGTATATCTCAAGTCCTCAGATGTGTCCAATTAGTTGTTCCAGTTTCCACGATTCGTTCACTTGTAAGATAGCCAAAGTGGGGGGTCCATGGAACACCCACATATGAACCAACGCACAGCTTCATATTGATTTCAAATGATGAAACAGAAAAAAAAACTTTTTGACAACTTCCCAATAGGATTTAACTAGTAATCTGCTGTAGTGTAAAATCTGCAATTGGCGCCCCAGGGGGTGGTGTCTTATCTGTTGGAGTCTCACTATCTGAGAGGGTGGATCCTATGTCAGCTCCCTAGTGTTTTCAGAGAGAAGTATACGTTTGTTTGCCACTTCGGTGGGATATGTGAGTGAGAAAGGTGGTTGCATGTGCGGAGCAGTGGCCATGTGTGCATCCGATCTGATTCCAGATGTTTGAGGGGGGGGTCGCCGACATTTCTCTCCAGCTGCACTATTGTGCTTTTTTCTACATTTGTCTTGGATTAGGGCGGTCTTGTCTTTCTTCTCCGTTTGTCTAGTTACTTATCCCATGTGTCCCCTGTGAGCCTTTGCACCAGGTGTCTGTCTCTGCAGCAGCTCATTTAACCCATCTCAGCCGATAAGATAACGGGGAGCTGCAGCAGACTTTCATGCCATCGTCATGCAGCAATTTCAACAAAAATGAATGCCAGGTCTACAAACTTAGTGGCGTATCTGTTTTTACAAGTACGGTTAGTCAACCCCAAGCAGCACTGTAGTGGGTCTGCCTGTAGTTGTCCCATTATATCCATCAGGTTCTTCCCTGCTTCTGTCCATCTTTGCTCGATTTCTGAGCAAGCCCACACCATATGGTAGAAATCTGTCTCAGGACAGGTGCATTGTGGGCATGTCGGGCCAGTGCTGAAGAAATATGATGTAGTCTCATGCGGGTGAGACATGTTTGGCGCATATAATTGAATTGTGTGTATTTTAATCATGAATTCCTAGAGACCATTTAAAACTGTTCCAAAACCCAGGACCACTGATTGTCTGTAAGTTGCTGTTCAGTTGTGCAAGCTCATTATCCCTTAGGGTGTGAAGGTCCGGGCTGCAGGGCCAATAAACCCTTGTATAGTAGTGTAATTCTGTGTTTGCTCATACCATGCTTTGCAATAATTGCAACGTCGGGACACAGTGGGTTCCATGTGCACACAGTCCCACACAGCCCTATTGCAGCCGTCAGTGCATTGTGGGTCAGAAACTATCTCACATGAATATCACATTGCGCCTTGAGGTACTGGAAGGTCAGCAAGTTTTCATGTTCATATAAGTCACCAACCTTGAGGATGTTCACCTCCGTCCAAGGTCATTTATTATTGCAGTCTGCTACCTTGTGGAATGCTGGAAGTAACCATAATGGTAGAGAAGGTGCATATGACATGGGGCACACCTCAGGAGCATGTACCTACACCAAGAATGTTTAACTGCTCTGACTAGGTGTCCCAAGTTTGAGGCATCTCTTTGGAAATCCGTAAGCGTGTCTAGTACTCCTCAGCCATCCATGACTCGGCTAATAAATGATTACTCAGGGTTAGATGCATTTGACAGCCATCTGATGGGCCACTAAAGCTGTGCCACCACATAATACAGCTCATAGTGAGGGGCTCCCAGCCCTCTAATCTCCTTCAGAGCATACAGTCTGAAGGGCTACCCCCTTCCTTCCCTTGCCCCATATCGGTTGGAAAGAATGGTGTTCAGTTCCTGGAAGAAGTGCTGGGGAGGGGAGACCTGAGAAGTGGTAAAGCAGCTGAGGCAGTATCAACATTTTCATGTTTGAACTTCACCCAATGGGGAGTGTGGTAGAGAGGTTCAGAATGATCGGGAATGGCATCCGCTAGTCAATGCTGCTCCCATGTTACCCTCCACTAGATAGTCATCAGAGTGGTAGACGTTCACACCCAGATAGTAGAAGGAGTCATATCGTCTCATCAGTCCCAAATGGTATGGTCTCTCTCCTCCGTCTCAGGTGGCCCACGTAGGGGAAGGAGGCAGCATTTAGTCCAGTTTAGCTTTAGACCTGAGACCTTATAAAACTTGTCTAGCACCTTGACACTTGGTGCAAGTCTCTATGAATGTTTCAGAGGTAAATTTAGGCATTATCAGTGTGGTGCAAGAGGGCATCCCTGGTACTACTGCTGGGTATTCTGGATTGTGGGTCCTACCATCAGGAGAGTCCTACTAGCAGTTCCGTTGTCAGGGCAAATTGTTGTGGGTACACTAGCATATCCAAGAGCTCAATTACAGTAAGATGCTGTTGCTTGCACCATTCAGACTTATTTGTGTATGTTCATTACATCCTTGAATATCAAATTTGCAATAACCAATGCCTGTTAAATGTCTCATTTATTATACCCAATGCTTGTTGATTATGCACATTGTATTTTACCTGCTCCAACTGTAACTGCCAAAACATGTGTTCTTCACAATGTGATCTGTGTTGAACATGTGCCACAATCAGGAGGATAATTGCTCATTTCCTTAACAAGCAATCAACTGCCAAAAGGCACATGTGCACATTTGACTATTTAAGGATGCTTGTGAGTCTGAGGCCTTGTTTGGCTTTGTACCTATTGCTCTGCTCACCTGTTTCCAGTCAAGTTAAGTTCCTTGTCTTCCAGCCTGCCTCCAGCCAAGTTCCAGTGCAAGTCAAGTTCCTTGTTCTCCAGCCTGCCTCCAGTTGAGTTCCAGCATTTCTCATCCTCCAGACAGCCTCCAGTCGAGTTCCAGCGACCCTTGTCCTCCAGGCGGCTTCCTGCAGAGTTAATCCCATATTTCCTGTGAAAGAGTGAAAATAAGAAAGGTTAAAAAATCCAGTTTGGGTTCTTCGGAAATTTTTAAGCAAGTATTAAAGTAAAGAAAAATTAATCTCTTAAATGAAACAAAACAGAGCTCTGTCTTTTAAATAATTTATGACAATAAGAACTAGCATGCTTTATTGTTTGGGTGAGAATCCAAGATACCGCTAAACAGACATTAAGGAAAGATGTATTTCCTGCAACAAGCTCTCCCCTGAGAATTAGGAGTTTGGAAATAGAGCAAGTTCATCAAAACTATTATTGACAAGAGATTAGGCCAGAACACAAAGAAGCCCTTTAGTAAAGTTGATTGTTTTTGACTTTGAACATTACTTCACAACTCTGAAAGTATTGTAAATAGAGGAAAATACTTTTCAGCCTTATAGAAACATATGCACAATGTATCAGCAATAACTGACATTATGCAATGTATAATTTTGCAATAGTTAATGGAAGTTCAATGTATTAATAAAGTAATTATTTTGCAGCACAGAATCCTAAAAACTAAAAAACCATTAATTTGAGACATCAGTAGTCCTGACGCCCAACACGACACGCAGTCTAGGGTCCAGCAGTCCAATTCTGCAGTCCACGAAGCAGAAGCTGGTATCTACTCTTTTTCTCTAACCAAAACCCCCTTCCCCTTGAGAACTTGTGAGAGAGCAATGTACTCTTCATCGTGGTCACATTAGTATTCACTGGGATTGGGGAATTGTCATTGCCCCATCAGAACTCCTGGAATTCAGGTGGGTGCCTCACAGAGAACACAAATATAATTGGGGAGAGTGAGCATCCCTGTCTAGTACCTCTGCCTACCCGAACGGTCACAGAGATTTCTCCGCCTGTCTGCACCATGGCAACCGGTTCTGTGTATAGTAGATCTATTCATTTCAATATCTCCAGTCGTAAGCAATCCTTGATAGCACTCCACCTGAGCTAAAGCCAGCCCAGCATAGCAAAGGCATTTATGATGTTTAGGGAGAGTGCCACGTATGATGGCAACACAGGTGGATGTTCCTCCACAAGTCAGGATAAACACCTCAAGTGAGCTACCAATATGGGGATACCCAGCAGTTGTTAATTTAGCTATTTTTCCCAGGAGCTTAATGTCAGTGTTGAGGAGGGAGAGCGATAGATAGGAGTCTATCACCACCTAAAATGGATCTCATTCCACCCCTCTGTCAGCTGCTGTTCCATCATTGGTCTCAACGTATTGGGTAACATGTGTGCTCACGGTCTCTCTAAATGTATCCTCTTGGAGGGTTTGAGTATGTAGCCTCCATGTGGGTATCGGGGCTCTACTTTTGCCCCACTGTATTGTCATTTTGAGAGGGCTGTGGTCAGAGAGTATATAGCCCAGCTATTCGGTGTCCCTAGCAAATTGTGACATAGGGGGTCATTACAACCCTGGCGGACGGTGATAAAGCGGCGGCCAACCCGCCAACAGGCAGGCGGTAAAAAAAAATTCTGACCCTTGCGGGAACCGCCAACACGGACCGCCACTTTAACACTCCGACCGCCACGGCGGGACAGACAAACAGCGCGGCGGTCACCGCCAACAGGCAGGCGGCAGACAACGTACCGCTCACCCTATCACAACTCACCAATCCGCCACCTTTTCCGGGGCGGGAGCACCGCCGATAAAAACACAGCGGAAACAGACTACGAACGGGAAAACGCTCACCTCTATACACTCCACGAGGACGGAGGACAGCATGGAGCCCGAATTGAACATCCTAACTGCTCTCGTCTACCTGCTCATCTACCACGAGTACGAACTCCGGCGCAGACGACAATGGTGAGTACCGCACCTACGACACAGGGGAGGGGGGAGGAGGAAGGGTTACGGGCACACACATACGCAATACACCCACCCCCCAACTATCTACACACCAATGCAGAGCACCAAGTCAAAGTGACACCACCCAAACCCCCCGGAAGAATGCAAAGATATAATTAAAGTGAGAAACTACATTTATGTATAAAATAGGTTCATTGAAGTCATGGTAAAATAGGAAAATGATAAAAAAAAAATCAAGTTTAAACATTGCGTAACCGATAAATAGAGGCAATAAGTCCAGCACAGTCACTGAAATTTCAATTGTCTGTGGGCCAAAGTGTATCAACACATGGGCAAAGCCCACACAGGAGACCTGAGTCCGTTGGAGAGAACACTGCAGGGGCATCAGATGATAAAACTACAGGCACCTCAGGGGGAAGGGAAGGGGGGGCACCACAACCACATGAGTCCACGACGCCAGATCCACGAAGGGGCCACCATGCCCGCTGTTCAATCCTGGGGAGTGCAAAGCCACAGTCTCTCAAGTCTCTACAGTGGGTGGCTTGCCCACTGTTCAATCCTGGGGAGTGCAAAGCCACAGTCTCTCAAGTCTCTACAGTGGGTGGCTTGCCCACTGTTCAATCCTGGGGAGTGCAAAGCCACAGCCTCTCAAGTGGATAACAGTCTCCACAAGCAATGGAGGAGGCAGGGTGGGCCGAGTGCAGCGTGAACAGTAGCTCGACACAGAACCGGCACTGTCATTGGGCTTGAGACGGCGGGGCCCAGCGGAGCGGTGCTTGAGATGAAGGGCCCAGCGGAGCGGTGCTTGAGACGGCGGGGCCCAGCGGAGCGGTGCTTGAGACGTCGGGGCCCAGCGGAGCGGTGCTTGACAGGAAGGGCCCAGCAGAGCGGTGCTTGAGACGGCGGGGCCCAGCGGAGCGGTGCTTGAGACGTCGGGGCCCAGCGGAGCGGTGCTTGACAGGAAGGGCCCAGCGGAGCGGTGCTTGACAGAAAGGGCCCAGCGGAGCGGTGCTTGAGATGAAGGGCCCAGCGGAGCGGTGCCTGTCTTGGCGGGGCCCTGTTCAGCGGTGCCTTTCTGGACGGCAGGCCCTGTTCAGCGGTGCCTTTCTGGACGGCCGGCCCTGTTCAGCGGTGCATTTCTGCACGGCGGGGCCCTGTTCAGCGGTGCCTTTCTGGACGGCGGGGCCCTGTTCAGCGGTGTCTTTCTGGACGGCGGGGCCCTGTTCAGCGGTGCCTTTCTGGACGGCGGGGCCCTGTTCAGCGGTGCCTTTCTGGACGGCGGGGCCCTGTTCAGCGGTGCCTTTCTGGACGGCGGGGCCCTGTTCAGCGGTGCCTTTCTGGACGGCGGGGCCCTGTTCAGCGGTGCCTTTCTGGACGGCGGGGCCCTGTTCAGCGGTGCCTTTCTGCACGGCGTGGCCCTGTTCAGCGGTGCCTTTCTGGGCGGCGGGGCCCTGTTCAGCGGTGCCTTTCTGCACGGCGGGGCCCTGTTCAGCGGTGCCTTTCTGGACGGCGGGGCCCTGTTCAGCGGTGCCTTTCTGGACGGCGGGCCCTGTTCAGCGGTGCCTTTCTGCACGGCGGGGCCCTGTTCAGCGGTGCCTTTCTGGACGGCGGGGCCCTGTTCAGCGGTGCCTTTCTGCACGGCAGGGCCCTGTTCAGCAGTGCCTTTCTGGGCGGCGGGGCTCTGTTCAGCGGTGCCTTTCTGCACGGCGGGGCCCTGTTCAGCGGTGCCTTTCTGCACGGCGGGGCCCTGTTCAGCGGTGCTTGTTCTGTAAGGCAAGGGAGTCAGACCTGGCCAGGACTCCCTGCTCAGTCGCCCTCCGACCGTGCAGTTGCTGGACCCTTCGGTGACGGTGTCCTGGGCCCTTGGGTGTCCTCCCTCACACCCGGGATGGGGCTTGTGGGGCCCTCCTGGTCCGCGCTCCTGCTGGCTGACTTCTCCGCCCTGCTTGCTGCCCTTGCCCTCCTTCGATGTGGCTCTCTGGGCCTTGCCTCCCCTGGATGTTGTGTCAGGTGAAGTGGCAGAACTTTGGTCCTTGGGGGCAGCCGTGTCAGTCTTCTCGCGGCGGCCCCTTACTTTACGGGTCCTCTTTCCAGGGGGGGGGGGGCTGTCCTCTTGCTGCTGACCGATGTATCACTGCTGGCAAAGGGGGGACTCCAAAATCCCTGCACTACGGTGACCCTTGAAGCCGGGCTGGTGGTGGCTGAGGCGCTCTTGGGACTCTTAGCAGATGGAGGGGTTGGGTCAGGTGAGGGAAAGAGGTCAAGAATGGAGAGGTAAACTTTTTTAGGACCAAGGTAAAGGGTAGGTGTAGTGGTTATGGGAGTGGAGGAAGAGGAGGTGTTGTAGGAGAGTCAGGTGTGCTGTCCTTGGGTGAAGGTGCATGGGCTGGAGGCTGTGGTGAGGTGGTTGGCTGTTGGGTGGGTGGCTGCCTGCGTTTGTGTGTCTTGGAAGAGGGGGTGACAGACACAGTGGGAGAGGACACAGGGGACGTGTAAATGGCAGTGGGGGTGGTGACTGCACGTGTGCGGACTGTACTGGAGGGTGTGCTGGTGATGGAAGTACTGGCTGTTGGTGGTGTGCATGCAGGTGTGAGTATAGACGTCACAGGGAGGGAGGAGGTAGACGAGGAGGTGGGGGACACAGAGGTGGTAGTGGCTGTTGGCATGTCTGCATCTGGGTGTTGCTTGGATGAATGTTTGTGTGATCTGTGGTGCTTATGTCTGGATGAGCTGCCCTTGGGTGTTGAGGTGTGTGCAGGCTGGTCTGATGGTGTGGATGGGATAGGCTGAGGAACAGGAGACAGAGACAGGGTGGAGGCAGTTAGAAGAGGGAGGCTGGAAACAGGGACAATGGCTGCCGTCAGTGCTGAGGCCAGAGCATTGAACGATCGTTGATGGGCAGCCTGACCCGAATGAATGCCCTCCAGGTATGCATTGATACGATGCACCTCCCTCTCTACCCCCTGGATGGCATTCAAAAGGGTAGACTGCCCAACAATGATGGTCTGTAGGAGGTCAATGACCTCCTCACTGAGGGCAGCAGGGGTAACAGGGGCAGGGCCTGAGGTGCCTGGGGCGAAGGAGATGCCCGCCTTCTTGGGCGAGCGGGCACGGAGCGAAGGCTGAGGGGCTGCAGGGAGGGCGGAGCTGGTGCGCTGGGTGGCGGCTGTACCTGTAGAGGCGGGGGGCACGGATGTTGCCGCCACTGCTAGGGAGCTCCCATCCGAGGACGTGTCGGTGTCGCTGGTGTCACCACGGGTCCCCGTTGGGAAGCTCCCCTCGCCCTCCGTATCACTGGTGGCGTCGGTGTCTGTGCCATGGCCCACCGGGGCCTTGTGAGTTGCAGCTCCCTCGTGCTCCGGTGCCAATTCTCCTCCGCCTGATGATGCTAATGCACACATGCACAAGAAGACAAAGAAAAAGGGTGGGGGGAGAAATAAAGACAGGTTGAGTGCATGCATTGTCAACACCGTTGGCGGAGAGGACAGACACAGGAGCCTCATGCACTAAGCCGCGCAATTGGGGTACACTACTCAGTACTTGTGACTAGGCCAACAGGTCTAGGGACAACAAACGCGCACATGGGTGATGCAGGATCATGGATAGCTGTACTTGTCACCCTACAGAGGTGGGGGGCGGGGGCACAGGGACATGGCTAAAGGAGAGGACTACACTACAGAAAGCGCCCTGGCCTAATGTCACCCACAGCCCTCCTCCCCCACCCAGGCACCTCCACTGCGCATAAAGATAGCAGAATGTGCTGGTACTCACCCCCTTGTGTCTGCTGTGATGTCCTCACGCGCCCATCCAAATCGGGGTAGGCCACCTCCAGGATCCGGGACATCAGGGGGGTCAGGGTACTACTGGCACCCCTCCTAGGTTGGGAGGCCATCCCCAGCAGTGACTCGGCGGTCTTCCTGGTCCCGCGGCGGATGTCCTCCCACCTCTTGCGGCAGTGGGTGCCCCGTCTGTTGTGGACCTCCAGGGTCCGGACTTCCTTGGCGATGGCACGCCAAATGTCGACTTTCTGATGGGCGCTGACCTATTTGACATGTACAGGGTGGAATTGGAAATATCATCACTTTTCTGCATGGTAGCTGTGATTGCCCCCCCTCCCCAACCTTGCCATGTGGCACATGCTCTCATCTGTCGTGCCTTGCACTCGTCATTGTCTCCCCACCCCACCATCTAATCTCCACCCCACTCAACACAGGCATAGCCCATTCAACGTGCACACAGTGTACTTACCTGTTGGTCTGGAGGACCGTAGAGTAGCGCATACTGGGGCAGGACCCCATCCACAAGTTTCTCCAACTCTTCTGTAGTGAAGGCAGGGGCCCTTTCCCCAGTCGCAGCAGCCATTGTCTCTTCCAGACCGAGTTCACAGCAGCACTTGCAGTATAGGTCCTCTCCTGTGGATGATCAGGTCTCGAGTGATTAATCAGATAGAAAATGGCGCGTACCGCCGCGGTGCGTACCGCGACCGCCGGCGCACCTCGTCATTGGCTCCTGAAACCCATAGGGTTCAATGTTAACCAATGCGGCTTGGCGCCGCGGTCTTCGACCGCCTACCGCCACGGTGTGCCACGCCAGCGCATTGACCTCACATCCCACTGTCACACTTCTCAGGTCAGGCAGCCGCCATTTCAAGGGCCCACATGGCTTAATTTGTACTGCGTCACACAGGCCTAGGCCTTGCATTGCCACTCATACAAGCCATTCAATGCATAGCGATTCGTGTACTGTGCAAGCTGTAGTTACGTACCTGTGGGTCGCTTGACTCTGTGCTCCATGTTGTCCTTCCTAGGCACTGTCCGCTGGGACTTGCGAGGAGAAGGAGGAATCCTCCCGTGTACCGACCGCTGGTGGACCTGTCGACAATGGAGGAACGTCATATAATACTTCGATACCGACTTGACCGAGCCACTATACATGAACTGTGTGCCCAGCTGGAGCCAGCACTGATGTCCCCCATCCGCCAACCCACAGGAATTCCCCCTCTGGTGCAGGTTCTGTCAGTCCTCCATTTTTTGTCAAGTGGGTCTTTTCAGACAACAGTGGCCATGTCATCAGGGATGTCTCAGCCTATGTTTTGTAAGATTTTGTCCAGAGTGTTGTCTGCCCTGATGAAATACATGCGGAGCTACATTGTTTTCCCTGAGGAGGGTGATTTGGCCACTGTGAAGGGGGACTTCTATGCCCTTGGACATATCCCCAACATCATTGGTGCCATTGATGGGACCCATGTGGCCTTAGTACCCCCAAAAGACGATGATCAGGTGTACAGAAACAGGAAAAATTACTATTCTATGAATGTGCAGGTGGTCTGTTTGGCTGACCAGTACATCTCCCATGTAAATGCCAAGTTCCCTGGGTCAGTGCATGACGAGTATGTTATGCAAAATAGCAGCATCCCCTATGTGATGGAACAGCTACAGAGACAACGTGTGTGGCTAATAGGTGACTCTGGTTACCCCAACCTGCCGTGGCTACTGACCCCAGTGAGGAATCCCCGGACCAGGGCAGAGGAACGGTACAATGAGGCCCATGGGCGATCTAGGAGGATCATAGAAAGGACCTTCGGCCTCCTGAAGGCCAGGTTTAGGTGCCTGCATATGACAGGGGGATCCCTAATGTACTCACCAAAGAAGGTGTGCCAGATCATCGTGGCCTGCTGTATGCTTCACAATCTTGCATTGCGACGCCAGGTGCCTTTCCTGCAGGAGGATGGTCCAGATGGTGGTGTTGTAGCAGCTGTGGAGCCTGTGGAGAGTGAAGAGGAGGAAGACGACGGGGACGACACGGACAACAGGGACACAGTCATACAACAGTATTTTCAGTAGCACACAGGTAAGAATCCCCCACGCCATTTTACATTTGCTTCAGGCCTCCTGCATCTCTACTTTCTGTGTTTCCCCCCAGTTCCTTTCAACTGAATTGTGACTTTCCCTTCCCTTTTCAGAGCTGTATGACCCACTGCATGACTTCTGCTTTGTTTGCCCATGGAGTAAAGCACATTGACATTGGTATGTTGTCATCACAATGTAACTGAACATTTTTGAACCGTTATGTGTAATACATTTGTTAAGAATACAAGCAGACTCCTGAGTTTTAAGTGCAATTAGTGATTTATTTTTAGTGCTACATATAGGTCCATGATAGTAAAACGGTGATGGGTGGGGGTGGAGTAATGTCCATGGCAGAGTCCAGTTCTCAGTCGCACAGGTGCATTGTCCATATGCCTGTGGAAGGATGGAGCAGGGGCAGTTCAAGGTTGGACAGGGTGACAATGTGGGACAGTGGAATGACATCAGGGGGTATCTTATGCTGGCGGAGGTCTTGGCATCCTACTCTGTCTTCCTTTGTGATCTCAGGTTCCTCTTGCGGGGTGGTTGATCTTCAGCAGGAGGTGGGGTTCTGGTGGCCTGTCGTTGTGTGGGGGCCTCCTGTCCACTAGCGCCGGCGGAGGTGGTAGGCAGTTCCTGGTCCAGGCTGGTGACAGGGGCCCTTTGGGGTGCCACATGGTCCCGCAATATGGTGACTATTAGGTTGAGGGCCAGGACGATGTTCCTGAGCTCCTCTCTGTACCCCATGTACCGTTCCTCCTGCTGTGCCTGGATCTCCTGGAACCTGGCCAGTACCGTCGCCATCGTCTCCTGGGAGCGGTGGTATGCTCCCATGATGGTGGTGAGGGCCTCTTGGAGAGTGGGTTCCCTGGGCCTGTCCTCCCCCCCCTGTCGCACTGCAGCCCTCCCAGTTGCCCTGTTTCCCCGGGTCTCTGTCCCCTGCACGGTGTGCCCACTACCACTGCCCCCAGGTCCATGTTGTTGTTGGGGTGTTGGGTCAGCCTGGGTGCCCTGTAGTGGCGGACACACCGCTGATTGACCTGTCCTGGAGACAGAGGCATGGGCCCGCTGGGTGGGAGCTGTGCTGATATTCCCAGAGGGGGTTAGGTCTGCTGTGGCCTGTGTCTGTGTGTGGGGAACCGACTGTCCAGAGGTCCCCGATGGTCCGGGCTGGTCATCAGGTTCTAGGTCGACAGAGCTGCTGTCCTCACTGGGGGCCTGTTCTGGGGGTGGGATGGACATATCTGGACCCTCCTGGCCGGTGTGTTGGTGTTCGGGCCCTGCAGGGGTAAAAGAGTATGGTTATTGCTTCTGTGTGTTCCATGGCGTGCGATTTGTGGGTGCCCTTGTCCCCCAGTGCTGGCATTCCCTTGTGGGAGGAGTTGTGAGGGTGGTTTGTGGGGGGGGATGGGTATGTGCAGTGGTCATGCATAGGTGATGGGTGTCCATGGTTTGTGTTGGCATTCAGGGTTTGGTTTTGGGTTGGGTGGGTTGTGCTGGAGAGACATTGGCAGGGAGGATGTGTGCTGGGGGGTTGGGGGTGAGGGTGGGGGTGTGGGTTGGCATGCTGGTGGTTGGGGGGGGAGTAGTTGAGATTAGACTTACCAGAGTCCATTCCTCCGCCTACTCCAGCGAGGCCCGCAGGATGCAGGATGTTCAAGACCTCTTGCTCCCATGCAGTGAATTCGGGAGGAGTGGGTGGTGGTCCGCCGCCAGTCTTCTGCACAGCGATGTTGTGTCTTGAGACCATCAACCGTACCTTCCCCCGTAGGTCGTTCCAGCGCTTTCGGATGTCTTCCCGGTTTCTGGGATGCTGTCCCACAGCGTTGACCCTGTCGACGATCCTTTGCCATAGCTCCGCCTTCCTGGCTATTGTGGTGTGTTGCACCTGGGTGCCGAAGAGCTGGGGTTCTACCCTTATTATTTCCTCCACCATGACCCTGAGTTCTTGGTCCGAAAACCTGGGGTGTCTTTGGGGTGCCATGGGGTGGTGTGGATGAGGTGTGGGGTGGTGTTTGTGGTGATGTGAGTGGTGGGGTGTGGTGATGTGTGCGTAGATGTGGTGTGGGTGATGATGTTGGGTTCCTGTGTGTGTTGGGGTTTTCGATAGCTGTGCTCTCTCTCTCTCTATCGCCTTCTCTCCGATTTTCTAGTAGTGGGGGTGTGTGGGTGATGTGGGTGTGTGTTTTATAGTTGCTTGGATGTGTGGGAGTGTTGTTTGTATGTGTATCAGGTGTGTGTATTTCAAATTGTCCAATGTGGTAGTGTTTTGTAAATGTGTGTATATTTTGACCGCGGCGGTGTGTACCGCCAATGGAATACCGCGGTTGAAAGACCGCCGCGTGGATTTGTGGGTCGTAATGGCATGGGCGTGTTTGTGTTGGCGTGGCGGTGGAGGTTTGGTCATCTCCAGTTTTTCGCTGCCCGCTGATGAGGCGGCCTTCCGTGGATGTCGGGTTTTCGGCGGTTTGGCAGTTGGAGGTCAGAATGACCGTGGCGGTTTACCGCGGCCGCGGCGGTATGATGGCGGTCTTCTGACCGGCGGTAAGGGCCTTTTACCGCCGAGGTCAGAATGACCCCCATAGTGTGGTTACAAAGGAAGAGGTTGATTCTGGTATGAAGTTGGTGGACCAGGGAGAATTATGAATATTCCCTTGTGAAGGGATGCATGCAGCGCTACGTATTTTGGAGCCAACTATGCGCTAAACAGTCTGCAAAGGAACATATGCTCCTAGTCACCTGAGAGCCCTCCTGTCTATATTTGTGTCATGTACGCAATAGAAGTCCCATCCCATGTGCCTGATGAGTTGAGGTAGTGTACTATAGCAGGGGTTACGGTGTCTAGAAACTGAGACTAATCAGTATTGGGTATGAAGAGCAGTGCAAGAGTGATCAGAGTGCCATCTAGTACCACCACGTGACACCCCTATGGGTCTACCATTTTGTATTAGATCACTAATGGCACTGTTGATTTACCCACAGCAGTGCCCCTCTGGCGTATGCTGCGTAGGAGGTGCCTATAATATCACCCCTCCAGCAGCAGTTAAGTTTGAGAAATTCTATGGCTGTCATGTGCATTTCTTGGAGAGGCTGTGGATTTGCCTGTGCTTTAAGTAGGAATACACCTGATGGCGACGCCTGGGCATTGCCATCCCCACACATTCCAGGTCATGAGGTTGTATGTGGGTTGAGAATCATGCAGGGGAGATGTCATGTTTTGGTATGTTATCAGTTTCCTTCCCCCAGCCATCTGGATCCCCCAGGTTGTGTGAGCTTCCAAGCCTCCCCACCCCCCCATCAGTACTGCATTAACATATGTCCACACAAGAAAGAAGAAAGCAAAACATAAACATAAACCCCAACTCTCCTTCCTAGGTTGGGGCAGAAGCAAGCCCTAAACCAGGTTCAAACTGCATTGTATAACAAGAACAGCGAATCCCACCATGGTCAGGAGGGTGGAATGACCATGTGTGGCAAGGTGTTGTGACCATGTCTTTTCCACTTATACAGGTGTCATGAGACCCCCTTCCCCTTGCAAACACATCATTCCCATATACAGAGTGACAAAAACAAGGATATAGTGTGACCTTTAGGATCTCTTGGTCTGCAATCATTGGAGTGAGGGTAGTGCCTGCTCTTAGTTAAGGTGGAGTGTCATTCATGGCTTGGGCTTGTTTCCCGTCTAGCAAGCCCACAGTGCAGTCGTTGGAACCAGTGGTTTGACTGTGGTGAGAGTCTAGTTAAGCGATCACTAGTGCCTGCTCCTTTGCTTTCTGTTCTTCTGTGGGTCTGCCAGTGGAAGAGCCATGTTGCTGACATCGGGGTTGCCAATGGTGCCGGCCACTGGTTCTTATTGAGTTGCACGGCAGCGGAGCAACAGCCAGAAGCTCTAGCCACATCTACACTATTGTCACAAAGAAATTTATAGCTCCGGGTACATCACAAGCTATTTGTCCAGAAACATTAGCGAATATCATAGACCCAATTTGGGGAGCTGTTGTTTGACTGGCATGAAGGATCCTCTTCAGTATTGGATGTCTGCCATGTAATCAGGAAAGATGTTCTCTAGGCTGTTGTCTATCTGCCAGGGGCCCTACACATGTGTGACTTGCTGTATGTGATTGTGATCTCAGTAGTTGAAGAGTCCTGCCACCACTGGCCAGGATGGTTCCCCAGGGAAGGCGACCGGCCATGTACCCTATATGCCCACTCCTCTGGAAGAAGGTGAATCGTTTCCTGATGAGCACAGTGTTTAGCAACCAGTCTTCTTGAAAAAGGTCCATGTTGGGGCCCCCTGCTCCCTGTGGAAGCACCACTGTGTGGGTGTTGTTGCGGCGTGATCGACATTCCGCGTTCTCCACTCTGTGGCATAGCAAGGCCACTTCTTTTTGAAGGGCTTAGATGGGATTGTATATCTACAGTTGATGGGCGCATTCCTGCTACAGCAGATTCATTGGTTTCCACTCTATGTCTTGCAAGGCTTTTTTTTTATTGTCAGGGCATCGAGCTTTGGATCCTGCGTGGACTTCACTTCCATAATAGCTCATAAGAGTTTTGTCCAACATCTTTATGGATGTTGACATGGCAGGGGATGGTGTCAGCTGCAGTTGCTTGTTTGAGGGTTTGGACTGAAAGGTGAGGTGTTCCCCTCAGTCTTTGAGCACCCTTTCTAGCATTGCGATTTGACCATGACGTAGGGGTCACCCGCGTCAGGACAGGGAAGCCGCCACTCAAGTTGTTGCAGTCCAGTGCGCCTCTGTCCCAGGCAAGTGTATCAATGCCTCACATGGGTGATGGGGCCACTAGGGAGTCCCAAGGGAATGTTTATGTGCCTCATGGCTGTTTGCCTTGCAGTATCTACTTGCTACCCTGAGGTGGGAGTCCTCCAGTGGCAGCTGCAGCCAGCGGAGGCAAATTTGGGGTTACAAGGAGGCCCTCTTGCCTTGTTTTTTCGTGGACGGACTGGTGGGAGGCGGTTTCCAGTCCTTTCCTATTCGCCCCCTTGTCAATGAGATTGAGGTATTTGAAGGTGCCCCTCCCTTGGTTGGGGGGAGAAAGAGAGAAGAGGTAGGGTTCCCCAAGGTGAGCAAGGGCCTTTCCCTATGAGTCCTCCTGCAATGGAGTAGCCGATGGTGGATGGAGTCTCGGGAATGCCCACTCGAGGTGCACTGCCACCCCTACATGTGGTCCTTCCCTGTTGGAGAATAGACCCCCTTAGGCGAACGAACAGCTTGTAGCTTGTTATCTTGTGTCTGTCCCAGTCACCATCTTGGCCACATCCCAGTGGAGTGAATATATTTTTTAAAACATATTTAGGTGGAACAATATCCTGCTCTGCTACCTTTTCAACATCATTGCATGTCACCAAAAACCTACTGAAACACTGCAAAGAACATGGTATTTCAGGAATACTACTGGCATTCTTTGTGAATACTAATACTTTTTTAAATGTGTTGCAAACTAAGGAGTAATATAATGAGATCAAATATTTAGCTTTTTGATTTGGAGCACTGGACTCCCTTGCCTTAGCAAGGAAAAGTACTACAAAGAGATGCACATGTAAATGGCTGCATGTAGCGGTACCACTTGAACACAGGACTTCAACAAATTTATTTAAAAGTGACTTGTTCTTGCAGCACAGTATCCTTGGGTAAATACTGACATGCTTACATACGGCTGAGGTCCCTGGAGAAAGACCAGACCAGCAACCAAAAGCCAATGGCAGAAAAAACCCTCCTTGGTTAAAAACTGATGTCTGAAGACAGAAGAATGATGAGCAGGAGGTCAATGCTGGCATGAGACATACCTGAAAATATAGCAAGCCAGAAGTAGGGCAGAACAGGATCAGCAAGCAGGAATCTTAGGCCGGGAAAACTGAAGGAAAGAATCAAGAAACAAAACATTGAAGTGATGAGGACCAACCCACAGATAATGTTTCCAGCTATGTTACACCACATTCTCACTGATTCCATAAGACCTTTAACAGTGAAGAAACAGGAAGAATACAAACATAAACAGAAAATGACCTTCAGGAATTGAGAAGATGTTATAAGTAAGTTCTGTGAAACTATTTGCTAGACCTGTCATCTTTTGGCATCTTTTGGCATCTACGTTTGTGCATTCCATCCAGACAACCATAAATACAGGACACTCAACTGCTCCTGCATTCCATCTGCATACTGATGGGTCTTATTTGGCAGAAAGGGTGGAGGGGCTCTCACTCTTCAAAGGGTAGTGGTCTGACCCCACGCAAAGGACTGATAACCTCTCACAGATCTCCTGGTGGAGAGGACTGGGCTGAAAGGGGATCTGGTGCCCTTCAGAATCAGTTTTGAAGTTACCCCTGCATCAAAGCCCTTTTTGGGTATAAATATGGGGCCTCTGAAACCATATACCGGGAACACTTCTAGACGTAGGATATTCTATCAGGAAGAAGGACCGTGGGGCTGTCAAAAGAAACCGCCACTTTGGTGTTTGCTCTGTGGTGTTGGCCTACTGCCTCCTACGTTTTACCTAGGAGTGATAGGACTGAATCTAACTCTCCTGCAATCTAAAGTTTCTCATAGGGCCTGACTGAGCTTGCCTACTGTTTCTGAAGTCTCAGGGATATCAAAGACTTACCTGCATCTTACTACTATCACCTGAGCTCCTCTGCTGTGAGTGCTGCTCATCCAAGTGGTGCCAGATCCAGTCCAGGGTCCTTGGAGGTGAGAGTGGTGCAGCAACACAAGAACTGATGCAGCAACACTTTCTAGTCACTTGGAACCAACGCATCCCACTGCAGAAATGCTGCTTTGATGCTGCCTGCACTGAAGCTGCGAACACAGCTAACCGACTGCACAACCCCAATTTACAATGCAGTCCCAGCTTAGCCGATGCAGCACAGACTCATCGGAACTAGTACTCCTTGCTTCTGAACATCACAACATCACTGACGTTGCCCAATCAGGAATTGACGCATTGTCTGCAAGCATAATGCATCCCCTCCTCTGGATCAATGCATCATCACCAGGCACTGACGCAACAAAGGTACTGTCAGTGGGTCTGCATGACTCCTGTACAAGGCCCACGCTCTATCGCGGTCGGACTGCACTTTTGAATTTGCCCCGGTCCAGTTCAACCAGATAGTTCCAGTTGAAGCTATTGTCTTCTGAGCACTGCATTTTGATTTACTCTTTGACAGTTAATTCATTGCTCTGTTGGATTCTTGTTGTTTTGGTCTTGTTTGACTCACATACATACTGGCTATTTTTCTAAACTGGTGGAGTCATTTTGTGGTGTTTTCACTGAGTTACCGTGCGTGTGCACAAATACTTTACACATTGCCTCTTGAGTTTATCCTAACTGTTCTGTGCCGAACTACTAGAAGGTGAGCACAGTTAAACCTTTAGTGTGTATGTTACTTGCTCTGAGTAACATTGTGGTCCCTACTTGGGCAGACTTGAGACCCAATTTCTAACACTATTTCTCTTAGATATGTGTGTTAGACTAGAAAGAAAACCAGAACTAGAATTACCTGTCTGGGACAGGACACTGAAACAGGGTAGAGAGGTGCAAGTATCATGGTAGCACTGTTTGAAGAAGATGCAAGAAACTGTTAGGCCAACTTGGTTGCGGGTAAAAGTTCTCATAATTTCAACAAATTCCACACAAGTCCCCAAAAGCTCCTGAGCCGTGGCTACTGTGGTGTCTGTGATGTGCCCAGAAAGGAACAATAGACAGAGAGCACATTTAGGCCTGAAAATGGATTATCGCTTGTCTGTTTGGTGTGGTGGAATTGTCCAAGAGTGAAAAAAATGTGGCACCTGTGCCACAGCCATAAAAGATTTCAAGATCAGAATGGCTTAGGATGCTTCTGAAAGCACTTCATGCCAACAAGGGAACCAGAAAGGTGTTGACAGCAGACAGGAAAAAAGAAAGCAATTAATTGGAAATGAGGAGTGGTAGGAGCAAGAAATATATTTCTGAAGGGTCTCTGCAAGAGTTTGGTGACATGCATTTATTGAGTTATGCAAGCAAAATGATGTAGCTGGAACTTCAGTACTGTCCCTCACGTCACAGTGATCATCTATATAAGGCAGTTTATGCATTGCATTTATAAAAGAACTAATAGTTTAGTTGTAAAGTGGTGCGCTGGAAAGCCACTCTAGGTTAGCCATTGAAACCTATGTGGTATAATGTTTAGATTTTATGATTAAAGAAATATATTGTCATTATGTTATAATTCATGATGTAAACTAATGTTTTTTACTAAAAATTTATTATATTACATATGGAAAATGTTTTAAAATAACATGTAGCGAATGTAGTAATATGTCATGGTCACACGAAAGGGTTTACAGAATCCTTTTTGTTTTAAATGCATTGTAACATGGACAAGTCTGGTATCTTATTAATACTGAATTATGGGTTAAGATGCTAAGGGGCATATTTACAAGCCCCTAGCGCCACCTTGCGCCACCCAGGTGTCATTTTTGTTGTTGTTAAGGTGACGTTAAAGAGGCCTTTTTCCCACACCCTATTTACAAAGTGGCACAATGCTTCATTGCGCCACTTTGTAAACCTTTGCGCCACATTATGCGTGCGCCAGGCACAATGTATACAAGGGGACTGTTCCAACACAGAGAGGCCCAAAAAATGGCACAGTGAAATTTACAACATTTCACTGCACCATTGTTTCCATCATTTTTAACGCCTGCTCAGAGCAGTCATTAAAATGACGCACCATTTCAATGGGCTTCTCTGTGCTTTGCTGCAGTAGCTTAAAAAACGTTAAAGCTAGTGCAACAAAGCGCCACAATAGTGCAAAAACATTGATGCTATTGTCCTAACGACCGCCATAGTGTTGTCAGATGGGGCAGAGACAACGCAAGGAAAGTGGCACATCGGTACCAATGCACCACTTTCTTGCAAATATGCCCCTAAATGGGTACTAATTGCAGAGATCAATGTGATGTTTTAACTCATTGCATTAGCCTAAGTGAGGCCTGTAAGGCCCAGCTTCATGATTCTGCAGAAATGTTTAATCATTCTTGTTAACGTGGACCTTTCTGTCAGATTTTGTTCTCATGAGAAAGCTAATTTGGTAATTGATGTCTTATTTTCTTATACATAGGAAGTTTGTGAATTTGGCCTTGAATCCTGTACATTCAGAACTGTGGCCCGGCAAAATATGTAAAATGTATCAAATTCACATGGATGAAAACGATGGAATATTTCCTGTCTGTTGGTAAATGGAATTTATGGACATGTAGCAGTCTATGTCACCTGATCAATTTCTATTGATTGTTACATCTTATACGTCATGTGGACTGATGGACTGACGAATCATTTTGCTGTGTGAACTTTAATATACCGTTCTGGAGTTGGATATTGGTCAGAATCTTGATTTTTCTTTTTGAGCATTCTTCTTCTTGGTGAACCCTTGGACTCCGAGAGGTATTGTCCTCTCTACCTTTGCCCCTTCGAAATGCTTTATTGAGACTTCATGACTTTCCACTGGCTCCGAAAAGAAGACTCTTGACCTAATTTATGAAATGCTGACGGCTTCCTTTTTTACTTACCGTTTGCCCATTTTAGTATAACCTGTTACCCCAGATTTCCTTTTTCCAAATTCTTTTTGTTCTTTTTGCTCTTTTTGCCCACATGTGTTTAGCCCAGAGCATGTTAATCCCTGATTGACTAATCTGTAAAGTTTTCCCTTGGTAAATTAGCTTAATCTAGTTGACTTCAAATTGTCTTAATGCTTGTAAGAACTGAACAGCGCTTATTTTCTGTACATCAGGTGATTTTTCTGATGTTTTGAATTGTTTTTGTTAAATGTCTGGTTCGGCTAACGTTAATTTGTTTTAATCTTTTCCGTCACCTAGGTCAACCCTTGGTGATTTTGTATCTTTATAACTTTGTTTTGAGAATTGTCTATATGACTTTGAGTTTGAGCTTGTAATAAAACCCCATAACTTTACTTTGGACTGGAGTTTTCTGTGTGTTGCCACATTGGCCATACTGTTACTTTCAGCATGATTTGCTATGAGATTTAAGGATTTGTCTCCACACCCTTATGCTGGGCCCAAAGATTTATTGACATTGTCAAGCATTGATTCCTGCGAAGGAAGAAATGGTCCATCAAAGCTAGCAGTAGACTGATGGTTTGACCCACAAGGGGGAGAAAAAACAAGTTAGACATAGGGTGAGGAAAATAGGACTAGTCCCATATGATTTGCCTACTACAAAGTTTTGCCTACCCTGAATTCTGTCCCATGGGTCAGTCTGAAGTTCCAGTGCCATTCCTGCAAGAGATTGTGGTGCATTTTGCTAAAAAAAAGTGTCTGTGGTTGTTGTTGTTGTTGATGATGAATCTGTTTTGGCCTAAGATCCCGGAATAATGCACAAGTGTAGAAAGCATTTGATTAATTTATTGTCTGCAGTGAGATACTTGTTGTAAGAAGTTGTCAACAGTGGCAATAGTTTCCTTGAGTGATTGTGGCTTTGATTGGTATTAAGTGAATGCACACGGAGGATCTGCATCAACTGGAGTGAGAATTGCTGGTCAAGTTTCACTCACTTTTTAATTGTGAAACCTGTAGGCAGAAAGTTCATCTCCATATTACTTTGAAGCATTGACCCTATCCTGTAGTAAGCAGACAGGTTGTTGGTTTTTGCTTGCAATATTTTGCATTAGGTGTATGTGATAGTGATTCTGTGAGAAACAATTGCAAAGTGTAGGAAAATGGCTCCCTGTTGCAGTTACCCCCCCCACACTTTTTGCCTGATATTGATGCTGACTTGACCAAGAAGTGTGCTGGGACCCTGCTAACCAGGCCCCAGCACCAGCGTTCTTTCACTAAAAATGTACCATTGTTTCTACAATAGGCACACCCCTGGCACACAGATACGTCCCTTGAAAAAGGTACCAGTGGTACCAAGGGCCCTGTGACCGGGGAAGGTCCCTAAGGTCTGCAGCATGTGTTGTGCCACCCTAAGGGACCCATCACACATTCACACTGCCATTGCAGATTGTGTGTGTTGGTGGGGAGAAAAAGGCAAAGTCGACATGGCATCCCCCTCAGGATGCCATGCACACAAAATACTGCCTGTGGCATAGGTAAGTCACCCCTCTAGCAGGCCTTAAAGCCCTAAGGCAGGATGCACTATACCACAGGTGAGGGCATAGCTGCATGAGCAATATGCCTCTACAGTGTCTTCGTCTGTTCTTAGACTTTGTAAGTACAGTGTGGCCATATTAAGTATATGGTCTGGGAGTTTGTCAAAATAAACTCCACAGTTCCATAATGGCTACACTGAACACTGGGAAGTTTGGTATCAAGCTTCTCAGAATAATAAACCCACACTGATGCCAGTGCTGGGTTTATTACAAAATACAATCCTTCAGTGCGGGGCTGACTGGTCTGTGCCAGCCTGCCACTGAGAAGAGTTTCTAACCCCATGAGGTGAGAGCCTTTGTGCTCTCTGAGGCCAGAAACAAAGCCTACACTGGGTGGAAGTGCTTCTCACCTCTCCCCTGCAGAAACTGTAACACCTAGCAGTGAGCCTCAAAGGCTGAGGCTTCGTGTTACAATGGCCGAGGGCACTCCAGCTAGTGGAGATGCCTGCCCCCCTGACACAGCCCCCACTGTTGGTGTCAAGTCCGGAGGGGATAATAAGAAAAACAAGGAGGAGTCACCCACCAGTCAGGACAGCCCCTAAGGTGTTCTAAGCTGAGGTGACCCCTGCCTTAAGAAATCTTTCATCTTGATTTTGGAGGATTCCCCTAATAGGAATAGGGATGTGCTCCCTTCTCCTCAGGGAGGAGGCACAAATAAGGTATAGCCACCCTCCAGGACAGTAGCCATTGGCTACTGCCCCCCAGACCAAAACTCACCCCTAAATTAAGTATTTAGGGGTGACCCTGAACCCAGGAAATCAGATTCCTGCAACCTGAAGAAAGAAGAAGGACTGCTGATCTGAAAGCCCCGCAGAGATGATGAAGACAACAACTGACTTGGCCCCAGCCCTACCGGCCTGTCTCCAGACTCAAAGAACCGGCAGAGTGACACATCCAGCAGGACAAGCGACCTCTGAGGACTCAGAGGACTGACCTGCACCAAAAGGACCAATAACCTCCCAAGGACAGTGGCTCTGTCCAGAAACAACAACAAAGCAAGCAACTTTAAAGAGACTCCAACTTCCCGACAGAAGCGTGAGTCTTCACACTCTGCACCTGACGCCCTCAGCTCGAGTTCAGGACAACCAACATCGCAAAGGGGACTCCCAGGCGACTCCAACGACATGGACACCCTGAGTCGACCGCCCTGCACCCCCACAACAATGTTTGCAGACAGGATCCAGAGGCTCCTCCTGACCGCGACTGCCTGGCAACAAAGGAACCTGACGCCTGGACCAAGCACTGCACCCGCAGCACCCAGGACCGAGAGGAACCACCTACCAGTGCAGGAGTGACCAGCACGCGACCCTCATCCTAACACAGTCGGTGGCTGGACCGAGAAGCCCCCCTGTGCCCTGCCTGCATCGCTAGAGTGACCCCTGGGTCCCTCCTTTGTTTTCTACGGCAAACCTGACACCTACTTTGCACACTGCACCCAGCCACCCCTGTGCTGCTGAGGGTGTGTTTTGTGTGCCTGTGTGTCCCCCCCCCAGTGCTCTACAAAACTCCCCTGGTCTGCTCCCTGAGGACAGAGGTACTTACCTGGTAGCAGACTGGAACCGGAGCACCCCTGTTCTCCATAGGCGCCTATATTATTTGGGCCCTTCTTTGACCTCTGCACCTGACCGGCCCTGTGTTGCTGGTGCTGAGGGTTTGGGGTTGCCTTGAACCCCCCAACAGTGGACTACCATGCCCAGGAGACTGAACTTGGAAGTGCTTTACTTACCTGAGAAACTAATCAATACTTACCTCCCCCAAGAACTGTTGATTTTTGCACTCTGTCCAGTTTTAAAATAGCTTATTGCCATTTTAACCAAAACTGTGGGTACTACTGTTTTAAATCAAAGTTCTATACTTACCTGTGTGAAGTACCTTACAATTAATGTACTTACCTAAAATTTGAATCTTGTGGTTCTAAAATAAATTAAGAAAATATATTTTCCATATAAAAACCTATTGGCCTGGAGTTAAGTCTTTTAGTGTGTGTTCTCATGTATTGCCTGTGTGTGAACAACAAATGCTTAACACAACCCTCTGATAAGCCTACTGCTCGACCACACTACCACAAAATAGAGCATTAGTATTATCTAATTTTGCCACTATCAACCTCTAAGGGGAACCCTTGGACTCTGTGCACACTATCTCTCATTTTGAGATAGTATATACAGAGCCAACTTCCTACACAAAGCAAGTGCATTGCTGAAAGGAGTTAGTGTGATGTCATCATGTGTCGCACTGGTATGTGTCAGTTGGTGTGAAGCTGCTTGTATTGGTGGACATTGCCATCTTGCTATTGACTGAGAACTCTGAGAAGAGAACTTTGAGATTGAAGTTACTTTCGGATTTGAATTAAAATGTATTGCAATCCATTGAATTTGACTGAAAATAAAGCTCTTTAAAGCACTGAAATGTGCATTGAGGGGAGATATATTTATTCCAGGGAGAGAGGGTATAGAGACCCCAACCGAAGGTACTCCAGGTCATTATGTAATGTTCGAAAACGGTCTTCATGCATGTTTGAGGATTTAACAGTGGTGCAAAATTACTAAGAAAAAGGTGCATTAGTGTTTCCTCGTCATCAAACTTTTAATATGTGGATTATTGAGAACCTGAGGCAAGTACTGTATGAGATAAAACCGCCTCTGGGACCTGCACAATTTGAAGAGCTTAATATTTGGGAACACATAGCATGACAGAAACTGAAAACCAAGTATGAGAATAGAATGCAGACAGCATGTACAACTACTGCTGAGGCAAGATGGGATAAAGAGCAGAAAGCTTGGAGACCAGAGATTATTGAGGGAACTAGATTGTATCCATTTTTTTCGAGGACAAAGCACAAAACCTAAGATTAAGAGAAAAACAGAACAGAAAACAGATCCTGAAAAAGACTGAGACGTTCAAGAGTGATTCAGATGATGAATTTATGAATCAGATCTTGTTAAATTGCCTGCCTCCGTATTATTCTGAAGGAGCATTAAGTGAAGCTGCCTGAGATGTAACCCCTAATGTGCCTTCTTCTCAAGTTACACAAACCCAGAATCAGATAGTGCCAAATATACCTGCAAATTCAGTGACAAAGATACCTAAAGTGAATCAACCAGTTCAGAGCTTCAGCAAGGTTCAGCCTATGCAGAGCCCTAATGTGAATCATAGTGTGCCAAATTCTAATATGAATCAGTCAATGCAGACACCTTGTGTGAATCCACCCGTGCAGAATTTGAATTTGAGTCAACCTATGCAAATGTTTAGTCCCAATCAGCCCATACCAAATGTTTCCATGACTCAAACAGGACAAAGTTTCAGTACTGCTCTGTCATGACAAAGTGAAAGACTGACAATTCCTCAGAATCAGATGAACTTTGTTGGCCCAGACACGTTAACTGTACCTGTAACTATAGGTCCAGTTGTTCCTTTGAATGCTCCAGGCATGTCTGGAAGTAATGAGCATTCATTAAATGTCCGACTGTGCCCGGTACACTGGCTGCATCCAATGGGATTATACCAAACAAGGCACAGAGATCAGTATATTCAAATGGCTCAGGAATGGGGATAATTATTTCACTTCTGAGACCATTAACCCCAGCACAGATTTCAGATCCAACTTCAAAGACAAGTCAGACAGGATTTATTCCTGATGCAGGTTCCTCAGAGATCCTCACCTTATTTTAAAAGACAAAGGGCCAGATGTATGATCACGGCCCATTGCGATTCGGTAATAGCGATTTTTAAGAAATCGCTATTACCGACTCGCAAAGGGCCATGTATCACATTTGCGAATCGGTAATAGCAATTTCTTAAAAATCGCAAATGCTATTACCGAATCACAAATAGCGATACCGGCCACATTCGCAGCTATGGGCCTGTTGGGGCAATTTTGGAAATGCAAAAGGTCAGGATGCTGGGCGCCTAAGGCCCCCTCTCCTGCACCCCAATTTTTTTTTTTTGAACATGTAAGGTACACACATGCCAAAAGGGCATGTGTGCTTTACATGTGAAATTTAAAAATGCAGTTTTACTGAATTTTTAAATTTTGCACCAGGTTACCACCTGGTTGCAGATCATGGTATTTTGCATGTGCAAAATACCATCTGCGAAAAATCACAATTTGGAATTTTTTGCAGCATTGCCTTGCGACCTGGATTTTGCGAATCGCAAATTGCGATTCGCAAAATCCAGGTCGCAACGCAAAAAATCGCAATTTTGCGATTTCTACTTTGTGGTCTGCGAATGCCTTTCATGCATTGCAGACCACTATTTTGCACTCGCAAACGGCCGATTTTACCGTTTGCGAGTGCAAAATATTTTCATACATCTGGCCCCAGGTGTCCCCGCAGTACACTGATTGGTTGAGGATTGACAGAATGACTCAGGAATAAGAGACGTGGATTAATTCCTATTATGAGAGACTGTTGCAGGCTTTTTAAAATTAAAGTAGCACAGATACCATAGGAGCTAATGATATGGGTCATTTTGTGTTCAGATTCATGCAAGGATTGAAACCTGGGATAAGTGAAGTGAGTCAGCTATAATTTGATTTGTTGGCAGAACAAACAAGTAGTTGAAATCTTGCTGTATTCAAAGTATTGAAGTGATGGATTGAAATTTAAGCAGAAAAAATTAAAAGAGAAGGTCATGGTCATGGTCAATTGAAAGCAGCACAGAAAGCTAGCCAAATTCCACAGATGGTGGTGAGCACTGGGGGTATGAAAGGTGTGCAATAGCAGGAAACAAATATCTTCCAACCTAGAGGCAGAGGACGTGGTGTTCAGTTAGATCAGACTGGTGTTGTTTATGTCCAAACCTTGAAGAGGATGAACCCGTGTCATGCGTATAGAAATTTGGGCCACTGAATAAGGGAGTGTCCCCTTAGTAATGTGACAAACAAGTATAGAATAATGGAGCTGTTCAAATGCAAGGCAATAATCAGGTTCAATTACAGAGAGTTCAAAGACTCCGAATGCAGAATATAAATATGCCCCAAGGGCAGCAGATGAAGATAACACAATCCCCGATGACTCAATAGTAGATAAATGTTTCCCAGCAGAATTTAAACCAAGTTGCAAATGTAGATATGAATCAGTTAGCATCACAGTTTCCCATAATGGATTTGAGTTATGAAGATTCCTAAGAAATTCCTCAGGTAGATGGCTCAGATGATGAGGATTGCATGCTAGGGGCTTCCTTAGAAGTAGGTCAACATGGCCCCTATCAAAATGCTGATGTAATGGGTCACCATGTGTCATTTCTGCTTGACACTGGGGCTACACGCTCCACTGTCAGAACAGCAAAAGTACCAAATTTGCCTCTTTCAGGAAGGAAAATTCAGGTTTCAGGGGTTGCAAGTAAACAATTGTCCAATCCAATAATAGAATCTGTCCCAGTAAAAATAGGTTATTTTGAAGATGCGTATCAATTTGTTGTGAGCGATTCAAGTCCTGTAAGCTTTTTTGGATGTGATCTACTGTGCAAGCAAAACTGTTTCATTAGCTGTACACCAGCGGAATTGATGTGCCATGTAAAATTGTGAGACAGTACCTGAGTGTCATAATGTACCCAATGCTGACATGTAATGACTTGCTCGAGGAATTAAAAAATACAGTGACACCTGAAGTCTGGGATTTTTTAGGAAAAGAGATAAGACTTATTAAAGGAGTTGAACCTGTAAAAATAACAGTTAAGACCAATGCAGTGTACCCAAAAATTTCCTCATATAATATGGCTCCTGAGGCAATTGCAGGAATTACTCCCTTTAGTAACTGCTTGCTTGAACAAGGTATTCTAAAGGAGCTAAGGGCAAGTCCATGTAACTCTCCCATTATGAGACTGCAGATGCCCAATGGAAAATACTACATAGTCCAGGATCTTAGAAAAGTGAATGAAAGAGTTGCCCCACGTTGTCCCATGATATCCAATCTAGCAGTGATTTTATTTCAAATTCCCTGTGAAGCAAAATGGTTTACTGTGATTGGCCTTTACCAACCATTTTTCTCCTTACCGTTGCATGAGGAGAGCCAGTTCATCTTTGTGTTTCAGTTTGGCAGCCGTGTTTTGGCATGGTGCTGTGATCCACAAGGATGTACCTAGAGTCTGTCTATTTTTAACCAAATCTTGAGTTCCTGAAAATGTCCTATCATTCAGTCTTAGTTCAGTATATTGATGATCTACTGGTGGCATCAATACTCAAAGACTGTAGGAGAGACACAATTACTCTCTTCAATCATTTAGGAGAAAATAGACATAAAGTTTCCCCAGCAAAATTACAGTTTTGCAAGAAAGAAGTTCTGTATTTAGGTCATCACATTGAGAAAGGTGTACAAAAGGTGTCACAAGAAAGAACCTCAGCAATTTTGAAAATAAATTCCTCTACCACTCAGAAAGAAGTCAGGATGTTCTGGGGAATAGTTGGCTACTGTCGTCAGTGGATTTCAAACTTTTCCCTTTTGGCCAAGCCTTTACAGAGGCTGACACATAAAGATGTGGCTGATCCTGTACCATTGGATGACAACTGCAAAGGTGCTTTCGCAGAGCTGAGAGAAAGCCTCTGACGTGCCCAAGCTCTGGGAATGCTTGATTATAACAAATGCTTTCCTTTGTTTTGTTGTGAGAAGGAGAGGTGAGCTCTCTCATTTTTGACTCAGTTACATAGAGACGCAAATAAGCCTATGGCTTATTTTTCTGCGACTCTTGATCGTGTGGGTTGTTTAAAATCTGCGTCAGCTGTGAGTGTCAGCACTGAACAGAGAAAAAAAGGCATTGTTATGGGTCACACCTGGATGTTTTTGTTCCTCACTCAGTGGAAACATTGTTAACCTGAACAAGGACTGAACATTTGATCAGTGCACGTTTGACCCTCTATGAACAGGTCATAATCGCAGCGCCAAATATCAATTTGAATAGATGCACCATCCCAAATCCCTCTACTTTACTTCCTATCCCTGTTGAGAATATCAATGATGGTACTGATGAGACTGAGCATGACTGGCTCGATATTACTGAACTAAGCACAAAGCCAAGACCTGACAGTCAAGCTATATCCCTTACTGAAGATGATTTTGTCATGTTTGTTGACGGCTCCTGTTTAAGAGACAAAGATGGTACACTAACCTAGTTATGCAGTTTGCATAGTCTCAGGTGTAATTGAAGCTTCCTGGCTTCATGGAGTCTTTGCTGCCCAAGTAGCTGAGTTGGTTGCTCTTACTAGACCATGCTGTGTTTCTGAACAGCTGAAAAAGACTATTTTCACAGATAGTCATTATGGCTTTGGCATTTTTTCACAACTTTGGACAGTTGGGGGTCCCAGAGAGGCTTTATGACCTCTTCTAGCTCACCAATAAGGAATGGAAACAAAGTTTATGATTTGTTGAATGCATTACAATTGCCTGCAAAAATAACTGTTGTAAAATATATGGCTCAACAAAAATCTACTGACTATGTAACTTTAAGAAATACATACGCAAATGAAATGGCACGGTATTGCACCCTGAGTGGTATTTCCTTTAATGGGGAGTGGAACAATTAGTCAAATGATGAGGCAAGTCAACATTTCCTATTTACTGCTGTTGTTTTCTGGGATGAGGTTAAGACGTTGCAAGAGGAAGTGACAGTAGAACAGCAGAGTTGGATTAAAGCAAGATGTGTCAAGAGAAATAAGGATGCTATTTGGGTTTCAAGTGATGCAAGAGCTGTATTGCCGAATATTTTGTTACCACCCATCATGTACATGTGCACATAGGTTTGAATACAATGATCAAAACTTTTAGACAGACATGGTTTATCCCCAGAGTCAGATTAATAGCTGATATGTGTGCCATTGCATGCTTGCAGATGAATGTAGGACAGTGCACAGTAGTTACACTGAGTCACATCATGAGGACCATTCAATAGGATGCAGTTGGGTTTTATAGAGTTGCCTGTATGCAACTGACTGAGTTATGTCTTGGTCATTGTGTGCATTTTCTCCCATTGGATTAAAGCTTACCCGATCAGGAGTAATCATAGCCTCACCGCAGCAAAGCTGTTACTTAGGGAATTGATTCCAAAGTTTGGCTTCCCGACTTCTCTAGAGTCAGGCAGAGGGATACACTTCAATAGGGAAGTCTTAAAATTGTTATGTGCGGCATCAGAGGTTGAGCAAAGATTACATTACAGTAACAGATCTGATGCTTCTGGATTGGTGAAGTAAGTCAACAGTACTCTGAAGTCCAGACTGGCGAAAGTATGTGCATCCACCGCTTTGAAATGGCCAAATTTATTGTACTTTGTTCAGATGAGTATACTCAGTACGCCCAACCGAAAGACTGGTCTGTCACCTCATGAGATAATTATGGGGAGGGCCATGAAACTGCCAGCTGTGCCTGCAAATTCACTTATGAACATTACAGATGACTTGGTACTGGATCATTGCAAAGGACGAGCTGACGTGGTTCGTTCCGTGCCTCATCAGGTTGGAGAAGCTACAATTCAGCACAGCAGGAGTTCTGTCTGTTGTGCAGCGTGACACTCCGCGAGCCAAATGTTCCGCTCGGTACGCGGCATGCAGCAGGAGGCGCCGCGCCCCGAGCCTTGCATATATTTGTCGAGGCCCCAAACTGGGCATGGGGCCTCGTTTTCTCTTCAGTGCAGCACTTTCCCAGCAAATCCTGCCCCCCCACTCACCTCTTTTCTTTCTTCTTTTCTTTCCTGTCGCCCTTGTTTAAAGCTCCTTATATACTTACTGTCTTTCCCATGTTTCTTTCTCTTTTCCCAGCATGCTTCCTTTTTTCCCTGCATGCACTGGTTCCCTATTCACTATGGGTTTTTTTCTATAGCATTCTAACACTGGATCCCAATTCAAGATAGCACCTTTTACTTCCTGTTCCTGGGCTATTTAAGGTGTGTGATTCTCGTTCTCTTTGCGCTGCAACCCTTCCTGTTTGGTGGTGATCTTCGCTCCTGTTTCTCTGCATCTGCTATTGAACTCTGATTTTGTTCCAGCTTTTTTTCTGGCCATTTTTCCTTTTGTTTTTGATTTTCTTTTACTCTCGTTTGTTTCAGGAGTTCCCTCTTGTTGAGGTTTTTTTCCCCTTTTGGTTTTTTTTCCCTTGGGAACTCCTTCTGGAGGGCACGGGCTGCCTTTGGCGTTCCCTCCATCAGCAGCACCGTGGCTACCAGTAAGGGTCGGCCAAATTTGGGCCAAGGCAGAACTTACAAGAACAAGAAGTCCGCCACACTTCCTGTGGGTCACAGACACAGATTACGAGTATGTTGTGACAGATTGCAGCGCCCAACAAACCAGACCTCGTCAAGCGGAATGGAAGATATAGCAACAGCGGCTGCAGATCCTGACCAGTCCCTACTCGTAACTATTCAGCAACAGGCCCAAGAACTGCTACAATTGAGAAATGAAAATGTGGCTTTACGACAAGCCTTGGCCTCCCGAAGTACTGATGTTCCTACTGTCTCTACCACTACTCCTCGGTTTTCGGAGACCCACATAAGCTGTGTGAATTTCTGGATGCTCTGACAGTCTACTTTGCTTTCAGGCCCACACAATTTTGACAAGAGAAGACGAAGGTGGGTTATCTCAACAGTGCATTATCAGGCCCTGCCTTGGCCTGGGCGACCCTGATAGTAGCCTCCAACGACCCGGTGTTGTCTGATTATTCCGCCTTCGTAAACAGATTCAAGGAAATGTTTGAACGCCTGAGATTAGAAGCATCAGCCGAGGAAGCACTCTGTGATATTCAACAAGGCTTTCAGGATGTTCTACAATACATCACACGCTTCAGACAACTAGCAGCTGAGACAACTTGGGTTGAGCATACTCTGGTAACTCTGTTTCGTAGAGGGTTGCGAGAACAAATCAAGGACAAATTAGTACACTCTTCCAGAGTAGAAGATCTTTGAGGCCTGATGGATTTAGCCCTCTCTATTGAATATCGTCTCCAAGAACGTCGTTTGGAGAAAAGAAAGAGTCGTGGACCTTCCGAGTCAAGTACCTCACATGTTTTTGGACATCGTCCTGAAGAACCTCAACCCATATCCAGAGAGCCTGAAGCAGAACCTATGCAGGTAGACACTGCTCGAGGCCCACTTTCTTACAGCAAACGGGAAGAAAGATGACGAAGAGGATTGTGTCTTTATTGTGGAGCTGCTGGTCATTTACTTCGTACCTGTCCACTTCGTCCTATGAAATCTTCAGGGAATGCTGCTTCACGTCCTCTGTGAGAAGGGAGGGGATGGGATCATCTGCTATACCTTCCATCAGTTCTTCCAAAGAAACTGCCACTATCTTATTTATGTTACCAGTTATCCTGCAATTATCTGATGGTCAAGAAGAAAGACCCCTGCATTATTAGATTGTGGAGCTAGTGGCATATGAATGAACATGACTTGGGCTAAAACACTATAAATTCCGATGCTGCCTAAAGAAGTTCCTGAACCAGTGCATACCGTTGATGGCTCTTTATTATCCTCTGTTCCTGTAACATCAACCACCACAAGTTTAGGTTTACAGTTTGGGAAACATCAAGAACGTATCTCCTTTGATTTAATCTCCTCTCCCAATCATTCCATAATCTTAGGAATTCCATGGTTCATAAGACACAATCCGTATGTTAACTGGGAAACCAGAACCATCTCTTTGTCTTCTCAGTTCTGTCACAATCATTGTTATGCTTCAGATAAGTATTGGTCTCCCAAAAAGATTGTAACCTCGGAACCTAGTTTAGGGCTTTCCATAAATACAGTCCAAGAGACACCAAGCCAATATTTGGAATTCTAAGATGTATTTCAAAAACCATCTCTACCCATATTACCTCCACACAGAGACTATGATTGTGCCATCCCTCTGGAGACAGGAGCAATTGTTCCTTTTGGGAGAATGTATACCCTCACCAAACCATAAAAAAAGGTTCTCAAGGATTATTTACAAGAAAATCTTCACAGTGGTCTTATCACTCCATCTTCTTCTCCTGCAGGAGCTCCTCTTTTCTTCGTACCTAAAAAGACTAAAGATCTTCACTCCTGTATAGACTTTCGCGGATTGAATAAAATCACCAGAAAGGAACGTTATCTCCTACCTCTAATCAAAGACATCCTGGAGGCTGTCAGAGGGGCACAAATGTTCACAAAGTTAGATCTTCGCGGAGCATATCAACTCTTACGTATTAAGGAGGGTAATGAGTGGAAGACTGCCTTTTGGACTCCTTTTGGACATTATGAATATAAGGTCATGCCTTTCGGCTTAACAAACGCCCCCTCAGTGTTTCAAAGATTCATGGATTTCGTCTTCTCTGATTTGTTGAACTACACGGTAGTGATCTATCTGGACGATATTCTTATATATTCCAGACGCCCTGAACTGCATTCTACACACGTCAAACAAGTCTTAAAGAGACTTCTGCAGCATCAACTTTATTGTAAACCGGAGAAGTGCGAATTTGATAAAACTGAAGTAAAGTATTTGGGTTACCATATCAGTCCTAAAGGTATCTCTATGGATCCAGAAAAGGTGCAAGCCATTCTAGATTGGCCATCCCCTTCATCAATCAAGGAAACTCAATGTTTCTTAGGACTGGCCAATTTCTACTGTCAGTTTATTCTGGACTTTGCGAAACAAACCAGTCAAATTTCACAAACTCTTAAAAAAGAGAATTTGCTAAATGGATTCATATGGACAGACACAGAAGAGGTGGCCTTTCAAAACTTAAAACTGGCCTTCACCTAAGCACCCATATTGAGACATCCATACACTAGTAAACAATTTACTGTTGTAACAGATGCTTCAGAAAGAGCTACTGGGGCAGTGTTATTACAACAACAAGACGATGACGGTTTAGAACATCCCATCTTTTACCTATCCCTTGTACTCTCTGATTCCGAACAACATTATTCGGTACTGGAAAGGGAACTATTGGCTCTAAAAACTGCATGCCAATATTGGAGACAATTTCTCATGGGTTCTAAGGAACCTTTTGGAGTAAGAACAGACCATCAAAATCTGCAATGCCTACGTAATTTTCAGTGGCGAAACAGTTGTCAGGCTCGTTGGTCCTTTTTCTTCAGTCAGTACAATTTTTATGTGACCTATATCCCAGGATCTCAAAACATTCTGGCCGATGCCCTATCTGGCCATTATCCCGAAAGTGTTCATACCCAGTCATCATACCTACCTGAACCTGACAAGATCATAGATGTAGTTCAGTCATTCCTAGAGGAAGTACAATCTGAATATTCCATCCTTCCAGAACAAGAGCTAAAGGATCTGCGTTCTAAGATTCGTAAACATAGAGGATATTACTATCACAATGACACCTTATTTCTCCCTTCTAAGAAAGTGCAGGAAAAGGCACTTCAGATGTGCCATGATTTCCCAGTAGCTGGCCATCGAGGTATTAAAGCCACACAAGAATTACTTGTTCGTTCCTTCTGGTGGCCTATGTTGAAACAATATTCTGAACGCTATGTGAAATCTTGCCCTATTTGTGCTCAAAGTAAGGTACCTCGTACAAGGCTGGCAGGACTACTTCATCCGTTACCAGTTCCACCAACTCCTTTGCACACAATATCATCTGACTTTATGTGTTCATTACCTCCATCAGCTGGAAACCGGGTTATAATGGTAACAGTTGATTCCTATACTAACATGGCCCTTTTTACCGCCTTAAAGAAATTACCCGCCTCACAAGAATTAAGTCAGATATTCATTCAACATATTTTTCGCCTCCATGGTCTTCCCCAAAGTATTGTGTCAGACAGGGGACCTCAGTACATTTCACGGTTCTGGAGACACTTCTGTAAGATCCTGAATATCAATGTGGCATTATCATCGGGATTTCATACTCAAACCAACGGGCAAACCGAACATCTCAACCAGGGACTTGAGCAGTATCTGAGTTGTTTCTGTAACTCCACTCAAAGTAACTGGAGCATTTATCTTCCACTTGCAGAGTTTTCATACAATAATACCGTCCATAGTGCCTCCAAGATCACTCCTTTTTTCTGTTCATATGGATTCCATCCAACCTCTTTTCCTACTACTCCTAAGACGTCCTCTAGTCTTCCCGCTATCACCTCTCTTTCCAAATGACAACATGGGATTCAAAGACTGATTCAAGCTAATTTATGAGGCACTAAAAGATATATGAAAAGACTTGCTGATAAGAAACGCAGTGAGGCGCCAGTATATCACATCCAAGATAAAGTCTGGTTATCTTCAAAATTTTTGCCCCTACATCTCTCCCAAAACAAGTTCAAACCTCGGTACTATAGACCCTTTTTTATTATACAGAAAATCAATCCTGTCACTTTCCATCTCCGTTTACCTCAAACTTGGAAAATCCATCCACTCTTTCATGTCTCCCAGTTGAAACCCTATGTACCTGATCCTTTTTCTCGCCATTATAATTGTCCTCCTCTGTTGTTGGTAGATGGTGAACCGGAATATGAAGTACAGGACATATGTGACTCTCGTATATTCCGGAACTGTCTTCAGTAACTGATTCAATGGAAGGGCTATCCTCTTAGTGAATGTTCTTGGGAGGATGCCTCTTCTGTTCACGCCCCTCTTCTGATTCGTCACTTTTTCCAGTTGTTTCCGCACAAACCAGGGGCTCTGGGGGGACCTACTGTTGAGCCACGTGCCGCTCCGTGAGCGGAATGTTCGGCTCGGGATGCGGGGCGCGGCAACAGGACGCGACGCGTCCCGAGCCTTGCATATATTTGTTGAGGCCCCAAATTGGACATGGGCCTCGTTGTCTCTTCAGTGGGGCACTTTGCCAGTAAATCCTGCCCCCCACTCACCTCTTTTCTTTCTTCTTTTCTTTCCTGTCGCCCTTGTTTAAAGCTCCTTATATACTTACTGTCTTTCCCATGCTTCTTTCTCTTTTCCCAGCATGCTTCCTTTTTTCCCTGCATGGACTGGTTCCCTATGGTTTTTTTCTATAGCATTCTAACACTGGATCCCAATTCAAGATAGCACCTTTTACTTCCTATTTCTGGGGTATTTAAGGTGTGTGATTCTTGTTCTCTTTGCGCTACAACACTTCCTGTTTGGTGGTGATCTTCGCTCCTGTTTCTTTGCATCTGCTATTGAACTCTGATTTTGTTCCAGCTTTTTTCCTGGCCATTTTTCCTTTTGTTTTTGATTTTCTTTTACTCTCGTTTGTTTCAGGAGTTCCCTCTTGTTGAGGTTTTTTTCCTCTTTTGGGTTTTTTTCCCTTGGGAACTCCTTCTGGAGGGCACGGACTGCCTTTGCCGTTCCCACCGTCAGCAGCACCGTGGCTACCAGAAAGAGTCGGCCATATTTGGGCCAAGGCAGAACTTACAAGAACAAGAAGTCCGCCACACTTCCTGTGGGTCACAGACACAGATTACGAGTAGGTTGTGACAGATTGCAGCGCCCAACAAACGAGACCTCGTCAATCGGAATGGAAGATACAGCAACGGCAGCTGCAGATCCTGACCAGTCCCTACTCGTAACTATTCAGCAACAGGACCAAGAACTGCGACAATTGAGAAATGAAAATGTGGCTTTACGACAAGCCTTGGCCTCCCGAAGTACTGATGTTCCTACTGTCTCTACCACTACTCCTCGGTTTTCGGAGACCCACATAAGCTGTGTGAATTTCTGGATGCTCTGACAGTCTACTTTGCTTTCAGGCCCACACAATTTTCACAAGATAAGACAAAGGTGGGTTATCTCATCAGTGCATTATCAGGCCCTGCCTTGGCCTGGGCGACCCTGATAGTAGCCTCCAACGACCCGGTGTTGTCTGATTATTCCGCCTTCGTAAACAGATTCAAGCAAATGTTTGAACGCCCGAGATTAGAAGCATCAGCCGAGGAAGCACTCTGTGAAATTCAACAAGGAACTCAGGATGTTCTACAATACATCACACGCTTCAGACAACTAGCAGCTGAGACAACTTGGGTTGAGCATACTCTGGTAACTCTGTTTCGTAGAGGGTTGTGAGAAGAAATCAAGGACAAATTAGTACACTCTTCCATAGTAGAAGATCTTTGAGGCCTGATGGATTTAGCTCTCTCTATTGAATATCGTCTCCAAGAACGTCGTTTGGAGAAAAGAAAGTGTTGAGGACCTTCCGAGTCAAGTACCTCACATGTTTTTGGATATCGTCCTGAAGAACCTCGACCCATATCCAGAGAGCCTGAAGCAGAACCTATGCAGGTAGACACTGCTCGAGGCCCACTTTCTAACAGCGAACTGGAAGAAAGATGACGAAGAGGATTGTGTCTTTAATGTGGAGCTGCTGGTCATTTACTTCGTACCTGTCCACTTCGTCCTATGAAATCTTCAGGGAATGCTACTTCCCGTCCTCTGTGAGAAGGGAGGGGATGGGATCATCTGCTATACCTTCCATCAGTTCTTCCAAAGAAACTGCCACTATCTTATTTATGTTACCAGTTATCCTGCAATTATCTGATGGTCAAGAAGAAAGACCCCTGCATTATTAGATTGTGGAGCTAGTGGCATATGAATGAACATGACTTGGGCTAAAACACTATAAATTCCGATGCTGGCTAAAGAAGTTCTTGAACCAGTGCATACCGTTGATGGCTCTTTATTATCCTCTGTTCCTGTAACATCAACCACCACGAACTTAGGTTTACAGTTTGGGAAACATCAAGAACGTATCTCCTTTGATTTAATCTCCTCTCCCAATCATTCCATAATCTTAGGAATTCCATGGTTCATAAGACACAATCCGTATGTTAACTGGGAAACCAGAACCATCTCATTGTCTTCTCAGTTCTGTCACAATCATTGTTATGCTTCAGATAAGTATTGGTCTCCCAAAAAGATTGTAACCTCGGAACCTAGTTTAGGGCTTTCCATAAATACAGTCCAAGAGACACCAAGCCAATATTTGGATTTCCAAGATGTATTTCAAAAACCATCTCTACCCATATTACCTCCACACAGAGACTATGATTGTGCCGTCCCTCTGGAGCCCAGAGCAATTGTTCCTTTTGGGAGAATGTATTCCCTCACCAAACCAGAAAAAAAGGTTCTCAAGGATTATTTACAAGAAAATCTTCACAGTGGTCTTATCACTCCATCTTCTTCTCCTGCAGGAGCTCCCCTTTTCTTCGTACCTAAAAAGACTAAAGATCTTCACCCCTGTATAGACTTTTGCGGATTGAATAAAATCACCATAAAGGAACGTTCTCTCTTACCTCTAATCAAAGACATCCTGGAGGCTGTCAGAGGGGCACAAAAATTCACAAAGTTAGATCTTCGCGGAGCATATCATCTCTTACGTATTAAGGAGGGTAATGAGTGAAGGACTGCCTTTTGGACTCCTTTTGGACATTATGAATATAAGGTCATGCCTTTCGGCTTAACAAACGCCCCCTCAGTGTTTCAAAGATTCATGGATTTCGTCTTCTCCGATTTGTTGAACTACACGGTAGTGATCTATCTGGACAATATTCTTATATATTCCAGACGCCCTGAACTGCATTCTACACACGTCAAACAAGTCTTAAAGAGACTTCTGCAGCATCAACTTTATTGTAAACCGGAGAAGTGCGAATTTGATAAAACTGAAGTTAAGTATTTGGGTTACCATATCAGTCCTAAAGGTATCCCTATGGATCCAGAAAAGGTGCAAGCCATTCTAGATTGGCCATCTCCTTCATCAATCAAGGAAACTCAATGTTTCTTAGGACTGGCCAATTTCTACCGTCAGTTTATTCTGGACTTTGCGAAACAAACCAGTCAAATTTCACAAACTCCTAAAAAATAGAATCTGCTAAATGGATTCATATGGACAGACACGGAAGAGGTGGCCTTTCAAAACTTAAAACTGGCCTTCACCTAAGCACCCATATTGAGACATCCATACACTAGTAAACAATTTACTGTTGTAACAGATGCTTCAGAAAGAGCTATTGGGGCAGTGTTATTACAACAACAAGACGATGATGGTTTAGAACATCCCATCTTTTACCTATCCCTTGTACTCTCTGATTCCGAACAACATTATTCGGTACTGGAAAGGGAACTATTGGCTCTAAAAACTGCATGCCAATATTGGAGACAATTTCTCATGGGTTCTAAGGAACCTTTTGGAGTAAGAACAGACCATCAAAATCTGCAATGCCTACGTAATTTTCAGTGGCGAAACAGTTGTCAGGCTCGTTGGGCCTTTTTCTTCAGTCAGTACAATTTTTATGTTACCTATATCCCAGGATCTCAAAACATTCTGGCCGATGCCCTATCTGGCCATTATCCCGAAAGTGTTCATACCCAATCATCATACCTACTTGAACCAGACAAGATCATAGATGTAGTTCAGTAATTCCTAGAGGAAGTACAATCTGAATATTCCACCCTTCCAGAACAAGAGCTAAAGGATGTGCGTTCTAAGATACGTAAACATTGAGGATATTAATATCACAATGACACCTTATTTCTCCCTTCTAAGAAAGTGCAGGAAAAGGCACTTCAGATGCGCCATGATTTCCCAGTAGCTGGCCATCGAGGTATTAAAGCCACACAAGAATTACGTCTTCATTCCTTCTGGTGGCCTATGTTGAAACAATATTCTGAACGCTATGTGAAATCTTGCCCTATTTGTGCTCAAAGTAAGGTACCTCGTACAAGGCTGGCAGGACTACTTCAACCGTTACCAGTTCCACCAACTCCTTTGCACACAATATCAACTGACTTTATGTGTTCATTCCCTCCATCAGCTGGAAACCGGGTTATAATGGTAACAGTAGATTCCTATACTAAGATGGCCCTTTTTACCCCCTTAAAGAAATTACCCACCTCACAAGAATTAAGTCAGATATTCATTCAACATATTTTTCGTCTCCATGGTCTTCCCCAAAGTATTGTGTCAGACAGGGGACCTCAGTACATTTCACGGTTCTGGAGACACTTCTGTAAGATCCTGAATATCAATGTGGCATTATCATCGGGATTTCATACTCAAACCAACGGGCAAACCGAACGTCTCAACCAGAGACTTGAGCAATATCTGCGTTGTTTCTGTAACTCCACTCAAAGTAACTGGAGCATTTATCTTCCACTTGCAGAGTTTTCATACAATAATACCGTCCATAGTGCCTCCAAGGTCACTCCTTTTTTCTGTTCATATGGATTCCATCCAACCTCTTTTCCTACTACTCCTAAGACGTCCTCTAGTCTTCCCGCTATCACCTCTCTTTCCAAATGACTACATGGGATTCAAAGACTGATTCAAGCTAATTTATTAGGCACTAAAAGATATATGAAAAGACTGGCTGATAAGAAACGCATTGAGGCTCCAGTATATCACATCCAAGATAAAGTCTGGTTATCTTCAACATTTTTGCCCCTACATCTCTCCCAAAACAAGTTCAAACCTCAGTACTATGGACCCTTTTGTATTATACAGAAAATCAATCCTGTCACTTTCCGTTTCCGTTTACCTCAAACTTTGAAAATCCATCCACTCTTTCATGTCTCCCAGTTGAAACCCTATGTACCTGATCCTTTTTCTCGCCATTATAATTGTCCTCCTCTGTTGTTGGTAGATGATGAACCGGAATATGAAGTACAGGACATATGTGACTCTCGTATATTCCGGAACTGTCTTCAGTAACTGATTCATTGGAAGGGCTATCCTCTTAGTGAATGTTCTTGGGAGGATGCCTCTTCTGTTCACGTCCCTCTTCTGATTCGTCACTTTTTCCAGTTGTTTCCGCACAAACCAGGGGCTCCGGGGGGGGCCTACTATTGCGCCACGTGCCGCTCCACGAGCTAAATGTTCGGCTCGGGATGCGGCGCGCGGCAGCAGGACGCGATGCGTCTCGAGCCTTGCATATAGTTGTCGAGGCCCCAAATTGGACATGGGGCCTCGTTTTCTCTTCAGTGGGGCACTTTCCCAGTAAATCCTGCCCCCATCTCACCTCTTTTCTTTCTTCTTTTCTTTCCTGTCGCCCTTGTTTAAAGCTCCTTATATACTTACTGTCTTTCCCATGTTTCTTTCTCTTTTCCCAGAATGCTTCCTTTTTTCCCTGCATGCACTGGTTCCCTATTCACTATGGGTTTTTTTCTATAGCATTCTAACACTGGATCCCAATTCAAGATGGCACCTTTTACTTCCTGTTGGTTACTTCCCGTTCCTGGGGTATATAACGTGTGTGATTCTTGTTCCCTTTGCGCTGCAACACTTCCTGTTTGGTGGTGATCTTCGCTCCTGTTTCTCTGCATCTGCTATTGAACTCTGATTTTGTTCCAGCTTTTTTCCTGGTCATTTTTCCTTTTGTTTTTGATTTATTTTCTTTTACTCTTGTTTGTTTTAGGAGTTCTCTCTTCTTGAGTTTTTTTTCCCCTTTTGGGTTTTTTTTCCCTCGGGGACTCCAACGTCAGCAGCACCGTGGCACTGTCATGACCTGTGTCCATGCGACTGGATCGTAGTGAAAAAACACGTGAGGAAACCCTGCCTGGAACCACGTTGGAAAGGCCCTCATAAGGTAGTTTTGGTGACTACCACAGCTGTGAAGTGTGCTGGTTGCCCTAACTTGGTACATGCAAGCCACACTTGAAAAATTACATGTCCCACTAGATGACACAGCACCTGTTTCCAAAAGGTAGGTTACAGTGAGTGAGAGGGATCAGGTTAGTCAAGCTGTTGGTGCTGATCAATTGGCTGCTATAGCAAAATTATAGTCTGAGGGGGGTCTGAGTGAGTCAACAATAATAGGTGGTGCAGAAGTGTCGAGACAGAATCAGTTGACTCATGCAAGCTCAGATTCTCGTGGAGTCAACTGGAAACATGAGAAATAAGCTTAAGTACATATGTAATAGTCATAATGACCATATTATTATTAGTTGGATTGAGTTTCCCCACATTTATTGATTCAGAAAAAGTCAAATCTACAGACGTCCTGAAGTTTGCAAGCTCAAAAGCAAATCAAAATGTATTGATTAATGAAAGAGAGTTAACATGCTGATGGATCCAGAGTTGATTTGTCCACAAATGTTTAATATAAATTGTTGAATACACATGTAATTATGATGGAGGGTAGGGATTGTTGTTTATGCAGACAATTACCCTCATCAGTTAGTGACGGAATCACTTATCATAACTATGGAATCCTGTAGCCTGTTGTTGACCCATTTGTATTTATAAGAATATTATCAATATTATTACTCAAACTATGCTCTTGTTTTCTCAATTGTCCCAATCAGGAAAAATTTGAGCAGCATTGCTAAAGCGTAAAACATTGATACAGTAGGAGATTTCTTTGAACCTACCTTGAAATTTGGAACCCTTTTTGCCCATAGAAACAGCCTGACCTCTATTTTGACCTCAGTAAAAATGGAATTAATTGAACATGCTGAAGACAGAAAAAGAACTATGAAAGCTAAAGTACTAAAGGGAATAGTATTACCAAACTGGAAAAGAGAAGGAGCTCATTCAGTAGCTGGAATTCTATATTTATCAGAAATAGATTGGCAATATATGTGGAAAGTATGTGAATATAGACCCAAATCAAAGACTGGCACAATATTTGTAGGGACCAGTGAATGTCAACATGTGTTTTTGTTTAAAAGCGTATAGATTTTTATGTTAGTTGGACAAGACCCCACCATACCCGGTGCTTTTTTCATTTGTGAATAAAACTCCTATTACAAGCAGCCAAGAGGCTGGTATGGTACGTTTTATTTAGGAGTAGTCTTTCTGAAGATGTATCACATGAAGAATTTTTAGGTTCCAGTTTGGAATAAGAAATCACATACCAGAGTTAAGAGAGGTGCCAGTGCTTCAGAAATAGTAGGTGATATTTTTAATGCCATAACTCCATCAAAGGGAGTTATCCTGAATGATCACAAGATAAGGAAGTTGTTAACAATTGTAGATACGCTTTCTACGGACACTGCAGGTGGATTTTTGCTAGTAGACACAGAAAGGGTTCCCCTAAGGTCAGTGACTTTACGAAATCGTCTTGCATTAGACATTCTTTTCACAAAAGAGGATGGAGTTTGCAAAATATTACAAGTTCAAAGGTGCTGCAGTTATATTCCTGGTAATAGTAAGGAGCTGAGGAAGTATATTTCAAGCATGACAAACTTGAGGCAGGAACTGAAGGAGTTAGAAGTGACAGGTGTCTGGGAAGGGATAGGTAATGGATTTTCAGCAGTTGGAAAGTGGTTTGGAAGTTTAGGGAAAGGTATTGTGGGAACCATCCTGAGACCTATAGTGATAATAGCCCTGTGTGACCTGGATGCAGTTGGTCTTTACAAGTTGATCAAGAAGCTGAAAAACATGAGAACTAGTAGAGGAGATAGGAGGGAGGAGTTTGAATTGGAGACTAGGTGATGACTATGTTACAGAGACACCAAGCAGTTTGAGGAGTCCAGAAGATCTTGTATAGAACTACCTCTGACATTTTTTGCTGGCTAATTAAAATGAGAAATTGTAGTTTGTGTTATGGCGTGATTTGCCATCAGGGGAGGGACTGATGTGACAGAAATGTTAGTACATTTCTTCATGTCACAGTGATCATCTATATGCGACAGTTTATGCATAGCATTAATCAAAGTACTAATAGTTTAGTAGTAAAGTGGAGCACTGAAAAGCCATATTGATGTGCATTCACCCTAGGTTAACCATTGATACCTCAATGGCTTAGCATTTAGATTTTATGTTTAAAGAATTAATTTGTCATTATATTTTAATTCATGACATAAACAAATGGTTTTTACTAAAAGGATATTAGATTTCATGTGGAAAATGTTTTAAAAATAACATGTCAGGTAGGGAATATAGTAATATAATATAGTCACATGAAAGAGTTAACAGAATCATTTTGGTTTTAAATGCATTGTAGTGTGAACACGTCTGCTAGTTTATTAATATTGAATTATGGATTAAGATGCTAAATGTGTATTAAATGCATAGATGAATATGAAGTTTTACTTCATTGCATTAGCCTAAGCGAGGCCTGTAAGGCCCTGCTTTGTGATTGTGCAGTAAATATTTAGTCATTCAAGGGTGTCAAGATGGTGGACACACTCTAAGAGTGCTCCGGACCCCTCTGTTATCTGCCCTGCTAGGCCGGTGGCCCAGGGACATCTACTGGCCCAGGGGAGCGCCTGGACTTGGGGTTTCGGGGCTACTGCCCAAAATCCACGAAACAAGACTGGCAGCCAAGCAGCGCATCCGCCCGGGGGCGGCGGCCTCCGGGCCCGCACTGAACTTTTCCTGAGCGGCGTCCCATGTGAAAGGGGTGCCGCAGAAGCAGAACCGGACTGTTGCCCTTGCGTCCCCTGGCTGGGGGAGGCAGCGAACCTGACTCGCCGAGCTGCGGGTGGTGGCCTGCACCATAGCGGAAGTGTCCAAGGCCGAGAGGTGGTGAGACGGAGTCCCGTGCGGTGTGGTGTGGCCGGACCCGCCCCTTGGTCGACTGCCCCCCGGTGCCCAGGACCGGTGGAAGCGAACTGGTGACCCCCGCATAAGGAGGAGGAGTCCGGGAGCGCGTAGCGCGAGAGGGTTGCCCCCCGAGGCCGTATTGAACTCTCCCGGAACGGCGTCCCGTGCAAGAGAGGGGCGCCGCAGAAACCGAAGTGGACTGCTGCCTTTGCCTCCCCCGGCCTGGGGAGACGGCGAACCTGCCTCGCGAACCCAGCAGAGGTGAGCCGGTGCTCCCCTGCAAAAAGGAGAAGACATCCATGCGCAGCGCCGTGCAGGGGGGGGGCACGGTGGGCCGTGCCTGCCCCAGGGCACCTGCCTCCCGACCGCGAGGCACGGCAGAGGACCTCAAGGGAGCTGGGCCGTCCCCCGCTGAAGATTGGGTCCTGGGCCCGGAACCGGGGCTCTTGGCAAGACCATCACATTGGGGCACCGGCCATGAGATAGGCTTGGGCCTCTGAAGTGGCGACACCAGGCGCCCATCCTGCGGTCATGGGGCCCGGTTGAGACACTGGCGAGAGGCAGACCGGGTGACTTGAACGAGTGTCGGCCAGCCTGGTGTTGGGGCAGGTGGCCCACTGAGGCCCTCACTGTCCAGAAGAAGGAGCGACGAGAAACGCTGTGGCTGGCTGTGTCACGAGCTGAGACCCGCCCCAGCTGGGCTGGCCCTGGAGCCGGGCTGGAGGAGGTTGTTGAGGAGCGGTGGTCGCATGGGCTGTCCCAGACTGGTCATCCCGCCACCCTGGGGGGTGATTGCCTTCGACCTGGACAGACTTTCTCCCAGAGTTACCGGTACGCTGAGAGCGACGCAGTGGTGGCCCTAGGGATCACGGACCAGGGTTCTGGAAGGAACCCTGTCTGGATTGACACAGTTGACCCGAAGGCAGCGATGGGGAAGGACAGAGCAAGTAAGCAGCCACCGCCATCTCAGCAGCACATTGATCACTTTGCCAAACAAGCATCCCCGCGATCGGCGGATGCCCCGACCCCCGAGGCAAAGGCAGCGGACGGGGTTCACACCATCTTGCAGGCTATCCAATCCTCGCAGTTGGCTGTCGAGGCCAAAGTCGGAGAGGTACGAGGGGATGTAGGCCTCCTACGGCAGGATTTGCGGACTGCGGTGGGCCGCATCCAAGAGGTGGAAGACCATGTTTCCCAAGCCAAAGATGAGATCGCAGACCTTAAAGCCAAGGTGGCGCAGCTGCAAACCCGTACAGGTGAACTGAACCACAGAGCGGAGGACGCAGAAAATCGGGCCAGGCAGAACAATCTGCGTTTTGTGGGATTCCTGGAGGAGGCGGAGACAGGACACGCAGTTGACTTTTTGGAGTGTTGGATCAAGTCATGGGTTCCTGCCCAGCAGCTCTCGTCCTGGTTTGCCATCGAATGCGCACATAGGGCCCTGGCAACCTGCCCTCCACCGGGTGGCCCTCGGAGGCCAATGATTGCACAGTTTCTCAACTTCAGGGACGTGTTGCAGCATTACGAGAGGCAAGGGAACACCAGGACCTTGGCTGGGACAATCATGAAATCCTCATATTCCCCGACTGCACCCGAGAGGTGCAGGCCAAGAGGCTTTCGTACAAAGGGGTTAAGCAGAAGCTCCGATCAATGCAGCTGACTTATATGCTCCTCTTCCCTGCACGCCTCAGTTATCCGTGACGGGAAATCTTTCTTCTTCGACTCCCCAGAGACAGCTTGGGACTGGCTCACAGAGGAACACTGGATGGCCCGGAGGGGCGCGTCCGGGCTGGGAAGTGAGAGGTGGGCTCCTGTGCCTGGCAGCCCCCCTGGGGCCCGAGAAGGACGCAGACAAACCCGGACTCACAGGAGGAAATGGAGTGGCCCGGGTGAGGGATCGGTGGGGAGCAGCTAGATGGGCCCGCGCACAAAAGGGGCCGCACCAAAGAGCCCAGGCGATGGAGATCCGGCGTCGACCCCAGAAGAAGACCGCCTCAGTCAGTCCCCCCGGATCTCATGTGACTGACCCCCTTTGACGCTGCAGGCTGAATAGAAGAATGTGGTATTGGTGCATTTACAATGACAGACTCAGGGCGGCCTAGGGCCGTATTGCAGAACTCCGTCTCACAGGAGGGGTCCACCACTCCAAGCCTACAGTTAACACTTTGAATTCACAGGTTTGGGCGACAGATGCTTCTGGGTTGGAAGTATGGGGATGGGAGAAGTTGGGGGGCAGAGTGGGAATGTTTATACGCTGATGCCCATGGGTGGGCGTGTTTTCTGTTTTATTGTTCCCGTTAAACTGGTCACCAAGGGAGATTAGAGCACTCATACTTCAGGGGACATATTCACATTTACACTCATGCTGGAGCAGTCAAGGCGGGTCGTTTCATGGAACGTAAATGGGCTCTTTGGGTAAAATAAAACGTTCTGCAGTCTTTTCAACCATCCGCAGGTCGACCTCATCCATGGTCCTGCTTCAAGAAACTCACCTAATGGGTACCAAGTCTACGCTCGAAGGACATCCGATCAATATCCTAAGTACTTACAGCCCTCCAGGGGCGCGAGAGCGGTCTTTGGGGTCCCTTGGGGAGGTGGTGGCAGGACTTCCCCTGGGGCTGACTGTGCTTGGGGGAGACTTTAACTCTGTGGTAGACCCCGAAAAGGATATTACTGGGCCCCCATCTTCCAGCCTAAGAGCTGGAGCGTCTGGGTTGTGGAGATAGATGGAGGGCCTGGGTCTTTGTGACATGTGGCGGGTCTGGCATCCTATTACGCGGCAATACACTCACACATCGGCAGCGCATCACACCCACGCGTGCATTGATCTCTTCCTTGCACCCGCCCTTGAAATGCCTAGATTTGTCAGGGCAGAGATTCTCCCCCATTGAGTATCGGATCACGCACCACTCCTCCTTCGTCTCAACAGAGGAAATACATGCCACCGACCAATTTGGCGGCTTAACGCCTGGTGTCTGCAAAATTACGAATACACCAAGGAGCTGGGTGATCGGCTCGCCGCGTTCTTTACTCTGAACGTGGGTTCCGTGACATTGCCGGGCACTATCTGGGAGGCAGTTAAGGCCACTATCAGGGGTCATGCCAAGAAGCTCCTGCGAGCTCGGGAGCGTGCACGCAATCGCAAAATATCAGTCCTCGAAGCAAAAGCGATGCGCCTGGAGGGTCAAGTGATGGGACCACTGGGTGCAGCGGCCACGCAGCAGCTGACCCTTGTCCGTGAAGAGATTGAGCACATAACACTCGAGACCACGAAACACTTGTGGCGGGCCTTTATGACCTGAGTGTATGGGTGGGGAGACAAAAATGGCAAACTCCTACACTGGATTGCCACCAGCCCAATGGCAGAAAGAGTAATCCTAGAGATTGCCAAAGATGCAGGCGCAGTCTTGCGAACCCCGTATGAAATTGCGCAGGGTTTCGCGGTCTACTACCAAAACCTCTATAGGGTGCACCTGCTGCCTCCTGCAGAGGCTGATGCCCAACTGCTGCTGGAAGTGACCCTCCCTACTATCTCCGCAGCGGAGCCCCTTGACCTGGAGGAGATTGGGGCAGCTATCGCAGAGCTGGTGACGGGGAAGACACCCGGCCCGACGGTTTCCCGGCCGAGTTCTACACGAAGTTCCGGAATATCCTGGCCCCCACCTGCTGGCAATGTATCAAGAGGCTGAAGGTACAGGATGCTTCCCCCCGGGTGTGGATCATGCCACCATAGTGGTGATTCCAAAGACTAAGCCCCCTTCCCAGAGCTGCTCAGCATATCGTCCTATCTCACTCCTCAACACAGATCCCAAGATTTTCTCGACGGTACTGGTCTTGAGATTGAAGAAAGTGCTGCCTGCACTGGTTCACCAAGACCAATGCGGTTTTATGCCAGCTAGAAGCACCTGACACTGCATTAGGTGCTTGCACGTGGCTCTAGCACACAGGGCCCTTCTCACCTCCCCCCTGGCGCTTCTAGTGGTAGATTTCGAGAAGGCCTTTGACACAGTGGACTGGTCATACCTGCGCTGTGTCCTTAGAAGGATGGGGTTTGGGCCGCGGTTCTGTGCCTTGGTGGACCTCCTCTACTCCAACCCGACAGCCCGACTGCAAGTCAACGGGGTGGTCTCGGACCATTTACCCGTCTGGAGAGTGACCCGCTAGGGATGTCCTCTCTCCCCACTCTTGTTTAGCCTGGCAATGGAGCTGCTGGCGAAACTAATCTGTGAAGACGCCCTGGTCGAGGGATGGTCGTGGCCCTCCGGGAGGGAAGACCGAATCATGTCATATGCTGTCCTCATATACCTTGCCAACCCGACCAACAGTGGACCTAGGGTGTTGCGGTTACTGGAGCTGTTCGCAGAGGCGTCTGGCCTAACAGTCAACCCCGGCAAATCTTTACTGATCCCACTTAGTCACTCTAGAGACTGCTATGATTGGCAACACAGTATTCCCATCAAACTAAATAGTTTCTGGTACCTGGGAATACAAGTGGCACTTCTGCAGGAGATGGCGTGGGCTTTGAATGTCAAACCCCTAACCAAGCAGATTAAGGACGATCTCCAGAGATGGAGATCTCTCCCGCTCAATATCCTCGGCCGAATAGCACTATACAAGATGATGGTGATCCCTCGGTTCCTTTATCTGCTGCAAAACTTACCCTATCAGATTCCTAGATGATGGTTCGCCGAGATGGAGACAGTGGTGTGACAATTTATATGGCACGGCTCCCGCCCACGCCTGGCGCTTCAGGTCTGCCAGAGGGACGTCTACGTGGGTGGTCTGGGGTTGTACAATCTTTACCTATGCCACCTGCCGATGCAGTTACTGGTAATCAACGACTGGCTGGGGGGAGTTGGTCGGACCCCGCCTACCAACTCCAACTGGAGCTCCTGACCGTTGGCCTCACTAACTTATTCGGGATGCTGTACGGCAACCCGGTGCCGCGAAAGGTCCCTGAAGTGATAAGGGTGGTGCTCATGGGGTGGAGGGCGGCGCAGCGAACGTCGGGATGGGGCGTCGGCTAACTCAGCAAACCCTGTTGTGGCAGGGCTCATGGCTGAAGGAGGTCTCTGCTTTCTGGTGGGACCTGGTGGGGATATCATCACTTGGAGAATCTGAGCGGGAACACACATGCGGTCCTTCCAAGAGCTGCAGCAGCACTTCTCACTCAGTCAAACTCAGTTCCATAAGTACTTACAGCTCTGCGATGCCCTGCGGGTCCACCTTCAGACAGGGGCGGTTCTCCCGGAGTTAAGCCCGTAGAGGCCAAAACACACATGGGACACTTGGGCAAGGGGGTGGTGTCACGTATATACTGCATGTTGGTCACAAACACAACACGGCCCCTTGATGCACTTCGCTCATGTTGGGAGCAGTGGGTGGGCCCAATAGAGGACGAAGACTGGAGAGACGCTTTGATGGCTCCAAGACTGTTGACTATAACCTCCCGTCTAAGGCTGGTACAAACCTATTTTCTCCACGCAGCATATCTCTCCCCCAAAAGGCTGCATATGGCCGGCCTCCGACAACAAGCAGGATGCCCCCGATTTACTAGTCCGACAGACGATTTCTTTCATATGGTGTGGGCATGCCCAGATATTTCTGCCTACTGGCACACAGTGTTGGAGGAGATGTCCTGGGCCTTGCGGGTGGGGATAGAGCTCGCCCCCTGGCCCATCCTGCTGGGAGTTCTCAAGGGAATGGGCTCCAGTGGGGCAGACCGAGCCTTTGTTGGAACGGCTTGTTTGGTGGCCAAGAGAAACATAGCTTCAGGGTGGCTAACGGATTCGGCCCCCACGCTGGAGAAATGGCGCCGAGGGGTGGACTGGTGCGCCTCCCAAGAGAAACTTGTTTACGAAGCAAGGGGCTGCACTGATAAATATGAAAGGGTGTGGGGGAGATGGGTGGGGTCCAAGGGTGAAGACGCTATGGGTGGTCCCCCAGTGTGAGCAAGGGGAATAAGCCAAGACATAAATAAGGTTTCTAGTCCCATGAACATGATATCTCCATGCTATGCTCAATCAAAGGAGGAAGAGGGTGACCAGTGGTGTTATGTTATGTTGTATTTTTGCTTTGTGAAAAAAACAATAAAGCTACTTCATAAAAAAAAAAAAAAATGTTTAGTCATTCTTGTTAACTTGAACCTTTCTTTTGAATTTCGTTCTCATGAAAAAATTAGCTTGGTAATAGATGTCTTTCTGTCTTATACATAGAAAGTTTGGAGTTTCGCCTTGATTTCGGTACATTCGGAACTGTCGACTGGCAACATATGTAAAATGTATCAAATTTGCGTTGATGAGAACTGATGGAATAGTGCCTAACTGTTGGTAATGGGAATTCATGGCCATGTTGTAGTCTATGTCGCCTGATCGATTTCTATTGAATATTACGTCATCCATGCCATGTGGACTGATGAATCATCTTGGCCTATGAACTTTAGTATACCATTCCCCGGTTGGATTTAGGTGAGGATCTACATTTTTTTTTTAGCATTCTTCTTCTTGATGAACACTCGGACTCTGAGAGGCACTATCTCTCTACCCTTGCCCCTTTAAAACTCTTTACTGTGACTTTGAGATTTTTCCCCTAACCCCGAGAAATAGATTCTTGACTGAGCTTCTGAAATGCTAACGCTTTCCCTTTTCATTTACCTTTTTCCCATTTTAGTGAGTAACCTGTTTTTGTGCTTTATGCCTTTTTGCCCACATATGTTAACCCCGGATTGGCTAATCTGTAGGGGTTTCCCTTGCTGAATTAGCTTAATCTAGATGACTTTAAATTGTCCATGCTTGTAAACTGAACAGCGCTTTTTTTATGTACATCAGGTGATTCTTCTGATGTTTTGTATTATTTTTGTTGAATGTCTAGTTCTGCTAATGTTAGTTCACTTGAATCTTTTCTGTCACCTAGGGCCAACCCTTGGTATTTTTGTATCTTTATAACTCAGTCTTGGGAATTATCTATTTGACTGACTTTGAGTTTGTAAAAAAAAAACTAACTTTACTTCAGATTGGAGTTTTCCTTGTGTGGCCACATTGGTTATGCTGCTAGTTTGAATATGATTTGCTATGAGATGTAATGATTTGTGGCCACAGCCTTATGCTGACCTCAAAGATTCATTGACCTCATCAAGCATTGATTCCTTCAAACAAATAAATGTTCCATCAGAAGGAACAATGTGAACATGTGTTTGAGGCTTATTGGAAGGAGTGGGCTTTTGGCCCCTTCTCTCTCTTCTTGGCACATAGAACGCGTCATATGCCAGCACTATTAAATACGCAGCTAGCACAGAAGAGCCCATGAGAGCTACCACAACACTTGAAAGAATCCATGGGGCGATCAAAGGCTGAATAACTATAAAGATTATTCTAACACTTCGTCGTTGTCACCATCCCTCATATTTTACTAGACCCTCTCCAGATAGTCTTTTCTTTCCTTCGGAACCACGGTGCCTCGTTGACAGTGTGCTCCGAGAGACCACGCTGTCTCTCTAATTGCCGCTATCAGCCTTTGATTGCTTCCTCCTTAATAGGGCCCCGGCTCGGGCGCCATTGTGCACACGTAGATGCGTGATGGGGAAGAACAGCAGGCAAGCATCATCGCTGCGATAGCCTCAACGACCTGTCTGGCCACGTGTCTCGTTTGGGCTTTCTTTCTACCTCTATAAAGGAAATCGTCATCAAGTGTGACTCATTACTGCAGAACGATTTCTTGGCCCTCTTTGCGAGCCATGATGAAAACAACAAAGTGAATGTCGTATTTTCACAAGTCAATTGCTGTGCATTATTGCTAATTTAGACTTGGTTTTAAGACAACAAGGCCCGAGCAGGGTTTGGGATGGAGCGAGCAAAGTGTTGTTATGTAACATATGTTTTTCCGTACTGCTTTTATAAAAGCGGAATTAAGATGCCGTTCAATTTTATGCTGAATATTGTTTCAGCAGTCAGGGACCTCAGTAATAAAGCAGTGCGCTACTGAGCCAGGAATTGCCTGACAAAGTCAAAAGGGTTTCACAAACAAGTTACTACGTGATTATCCAATTATGAGCTTTCTTTTTGGTTTCGTCAGCAAGATGAAAGGCTTACTTGAAGTTGTACCTGCCATGTGTAGGCGCAAATTAGGTCGTACAAGTGCTGCTTAAGTCAGCAGACAAAATACGACACTAGACATAGTGCTATATATTTTTCAACGCTATCTCTTAAATTGTGGGATATTTATCGTTCACAAGATCTATAATTCCGTGGTTGTTTTTAACATTGGCTTATTGGCTTTTTTAGAAGCCATGTAGGAGTTAAAGGTAATTGCAGCTGTTCTCACCGAGACTTACTTTCTTTCTTGTTGGTATATAAAAACACTATGTACAATCCCTAGGGTGTAAAATCTGCAGAAAGCTGTAAATTGGATCTCATTCATCAATTGCCTCAGAGAAACAACGTGAATGCATATGGAACTGCAAGCACGGTCAAGTAAGGCGATACAGAAACGTTTGTAAATGAGGACATGGCAATGCAGACTTTTGCTGCCATTTTCAACAAAGAAAATGTATCCTTTGTGTTTGTTCCTTTTCTTTTCTAGCATTATGCGAATTTATGAATTCCTCAGATTCTCACATTTGCGAAGGCTTTGAAAGCCTTGCGTACTTTGTAAAAAACTAAAGGGAGCGTTTTAAGGGCCTTTGCATGAGAAGGAAACCATTCTAACTGCTGCAAAGGGCCAGGACAGTCCCAAATCCTCATTCCAGACCCCCACCTGCAGGCAGGGTCACCCTCAGGAAGTGTCCCTACTGCTCTCTGCCATCATCTGGGCACCTGTTCCCTGTCTGCTTACCCACCTATGAACCTCAAACATTTACAAAGTTCGGTTGCAGAAGTTTTCCTTTGGATTTTCAGGTACAGAATGTCCCATCTGTAGGGAGCTAGCTCTGTATATACTAAACCAAAGTAAGGTATAGCGTGCACAGAGTCTGGCAGGTCCCCAGAGGTTTTACAGAGGCCAAAGTAGATAATACTAATGCTGTCTTTTGTGGTAGTGTGGTCCAGCAGTTTGGCTTATCAGAGGGTAGTGCTAAACATTTGTTGTTCACACACAGGCAAGAATGATTAACTTCAGTCCAATGTTTTATATATCAAAAATGTGCTTTTTACCTAATTTTTGGAACAAAAAGGATCTTTGTTGCAGAATGTATCACTCTCAAGTATCAAATGCACTTTGTAATTCACAGTTAAAACTGTTTTGAGATAAGTAGTCCTTTTCAATATAAAAGTAGACACAGTGCAAATTTCATCGAAGGCAATGCAGTCCTGGGTGGGTTAGAAGTACATACACAGTTTACAGATAGGTACTAGACTTACAGTCCCAGTCTTCAAGGGTTAAGGTGTCCACACAGCAAAGTTTAGGAAGACCCCAAGGGTGCACCCCCAGCAACATGGGGCTGGCCGAGTGCAGAGGTCAAAGTTAGTGTTGGGTGCACAATGGAATCCTTTGGAGACTGGGGACACATGAAAGTGAACGGTTTGCAGGTAAGTATCCCTGGTCTCAGGGCATGTGCCCTGGGGGTTTTAGATCAGCACCAGTGGGGGCCACAGATCAGCACCAACCACACACCCTCAACGGCACAGGGGCGGCTCGGTGCAGGGTGCAAACAGCGTTGGGCGCCTAATGCTTTTCAATGAGGAACTCCGGGTTCATGAAGAGGTGCCAGCTTGGTCCAGGCTGTCAGCTGAAGAAGACCAATGGCTGGACTGATAAGTTGAGGCTCTTATGGACATTGATGGACTGTCGTCTGGGTTCCCCAAGGTGCCCAAGGGGCAGGGGTGCCTTTAGGCGTTGGGTATCTTAACCAGATCCAGTCGTGGTCAGGGGAGTACTCTGGATTCAGGCTGCAAGCATCGTCCTGGTGGTCAGGGGGGTCAACCCAGGATGGACTTGAAGTCAAAATCGCCCCTGGGGACTCTTTCTGTTCAAGCTGGCCACTTGGGCTCGGGCCGTGGGCCTAGGTCCAGAAGGGGCAGGACTCCCGGATCTGGAGGCCTCTGGAGTCCTTGTTGGAGGTTTCTTTGTGGACAGGGCTGTTGTCCTTGGGAGTTCTTGGTCTTTAGGTAGGTGGGCAGTCTTCTGGGGTTTGTAGACATCAGTGGTCCTGCAGGATGAGTCGTCTTTTAGCATCGGGAGTCTTGAAGCTGCAGGTAGGCCGCTAGGGCTGGGCCATGTCAGTTGTCTCCTGGAGTCTTCATTGCTGGTGTGGTTCTTCAGTCCTTCTTCTTTTTTAATGTCATTAGGAATCTGAAGAGCAAGGTTCAGGGGTGCCTTTAATATTAGATTTAGGGGCGTTACAGGGGTCAGAGGGCAGTAGCAATTGGCAACTCACCCTGAGGACGACTACACCCTTCCAGTGCCCACTCCCTTTGGGGAGGGGGGCACATACCTAACACTATTGGCTAACTCCCTCCAAAACAAGATGGGAATTCTGCAAGGAGGGGGTCACCTCAGTTCTGGGCACCCTAGGGGTGGTCCCAGTTGGGGTGGACACTCCTCCTTGTGCTTACTAATTTCCCAGCTGTACCTGACACCAAAAGTTGGGTTTGGTCCAAGTGGCAGGCATCTCCGCTGGTTGGAGTGCCCTGAGGCAGCATAACAAGAAGCAGGAGCATTTGAGGCTCACCGTCAAGTGTTGCTGTTACAAAGGCTCTCACCCCATGGGATCAGAAACTTGTCTGGTGGTGGCAGGCTGCAATAGACCAATCAGCCAAACACTAGATAGTTGGGTGAATTTTAGGGGTATCTCTAAGATGCCCTCTGTGTGCATTTTACAATATATCCAACACTGGCATTGGTGTGGGTTTATTGAGCTGGGAAGTTTGATACCAAACTTCCCAGCATTCAGTGGAGCCTCCATGGAGCTATGGAGTTCGTAGTGACAAACTCCCAGCTCAGGTACTTAGTATGGCTACACTACACTTACAATGTCTATGAATGGACTTAGACACTGTAGGGGCATATTGCTGTTGCAGCTATGCCTTCACCTGTGGTATAGTGCACCCTGCCTTAGGACTGTAAGGCCTGCTAGAGGGGTGACTTACTTATGCCACAGGCAGTTTTTTGTAGGCATTGCACCCAGGGAGGGCTGCCATGTCAACTTTACAGTTTTCTCCCCACCAGCACACACAATCTGCAGTGACAGTGGGCATGTACTTGGTGAGGGGTTCCTTAGGGTGGCATAATACCAGGCTGCAGCCCTTAGAGACCTTCTCTGGCCACAGGGCCTTTGGTACCACTGGTCCCTTAACAAGGGACCTAGCTGGGTGCCAGAGGTTTGCCAATTGTGGAAGCAATGGTACAGTTTTAGGGAAAGAACACAAGTGCTGGGTCCTGGTTAGCAGGATCCCAGCACACACTCATTCAAGGTAGCATCAGATGTCAGGCAAAAAATGTGTGGGGGGTGACCATGCCAACAGGGTCACTTTCCTATACCACCCATGGGACTTCCTTAAAAAAATTGGTGTGCGGATGGGATGGAAGGGGTTTATCTAGGCCTCGGGCAAAGTCATCCTCACTGGGTAAACCAAAATTTCCCAAAAATGCCCAGCAACTTGGGTTAGCCAAACCATTCTTTTGCCTTTAATTTAGTAATTATTTTTGTTTGTAACAATAGATTTAATACAATTGCAAGTATAAATGTGAACAGGAATTTGCACACTTGCCTTCACTGCTGCTGAGGAGGGGCACTCGATCCCCCAACAGTCAGTACTGATTCCAGGAGGAGGGTCTCCAGCATACCAGCACACTCAAGCTCAAGGAGTGCCATGGAAACGGTATGCCTTCACTGCTGCAGAAGAGGGAGACTCCATCTTCCAGTATTCAGTACTGAGCCCAGGAGGAGGGGCTCCAATACACAAGTGCGCCCTTAAGCACAAGGAGACCTGCAGGTGTGGGATGGGCATGGGATGTGTCTAGGTGCGTGCCTGTGCAAAGATCAGGCCAAGAGCAGGCCCGTCTTCACCTATCTGAGCCGGGAACAGGTATGGCAGGACCACTCCTCTAACATTTGAGATTTGCGGACTCTTGTGACAAGAAGCAACAGACAGCTGAATACTCTTGTTTTGAGAGGAAGAGTGAGCAGGTGTGCTGATGTGACTCCTTTGTTTTTATCACCCTTTCTGCTTTTGCAATGTAACTGCCTTTGACTCCCTTTTTGTTTCTTCATCACAACTCGTCAAGGTAAACTAGTGAACAACTAAAAGAGGGGTCCATAGCTAAAGTTTGTACAAATGTAGACTGTACTGATGTATGCAAGTAAAAGCTCAAGCCACATAAAACTGGGAGATAGTCACCATCCTTTAGCAGGAGCTAAAGAGATTTATAATAAATGATCTCAAGTGGCTAACTATAAACAGATGATGAAAAGCAGCCTTTATGAAATGGGTAGTCTTGCTGTGTACTTGTAATTGTCCATTGTGAGGCAATGGTGAAAAGGAAAGCAAGGGGAAGCCTTCAGGGGATGGTGAACAGTAAAAAAGAACATGTACAACATGCAGCAGAGCACAATGGATGAAATTGCTAATCCTATCGAAGAGGTGTAAACTATCCTCAAAGAAGGAAAAACATCTAAGGGCCTGATGTAGTTGTTGGCAGAGGAAATACTCTGTCACAAATATGATGGACATCCCATCCGCCATATTGAGATCCTCATAGGATAAAATTAGATTGTAATATGGTGGAAGGGATATCTGTCACATTTGTGAGAGTATTCCCTTCCGCCAAGAGCTAAATCAGGCCCTAAGTGTTTAGATTTAGGCCTGAAGGTTGGATACATTTTTAAAGAGGAAATAATTCTGTACCATCTAGATGAGATTGAACTTCCCCAACTAAAGAACAAGAATCAAAGGCTTGTCAGGATTTAGACGACGGCGGAGAGGGGAGTTCACAGCCCAATTCACCAATGGTTGAAGTGGTACCAATGCAAGATGTCAGATGTGAGAGCCAACCAATTGTGGAACTTATTCACCTTTAAATATTGTGTACAAACAGGTATAGCCCTCTTGAAAAGGATGGGGCAGTGAGGAGTTCCTTAGTGAAGGATGTAACTAGGCAGCCACTGGCCAGTATAACAGTTATGTTGGAGAAATTTGATGTTACACATGATGATAATAAGAGTCTTAAGTGTTACACGGTTCCTACAAAGTTAGTAGGACTGTGTATATGACAACATGAACTTCACAATATATTGACTTAAGGCCCAATTTAGATGTTGTTAGTCACACAGCCAAGCTGCGTCGGTGGAGGGCCAGAAAAGACCATCACATCGCCGATCTCCCGCCCACCGTATTTAGAAGTATTGTACCTAAGCCAAAGACCTCCACAATGGAGTGTATTCCGTTGCGCAAGCTGCATCCGGCAGCCAACACAGTGGACTCAATGCCAACAAGTACGTCCTCTGTCATCATCTTGATGGAGCCATCCCGCCAAGCTTATTTAGATCACACAGTTATGCTGGCAGTATGTCAGTGGTGGGCCCTTGATGGCGGGAATATGCCGCAGAACCCGTTCATGATATCGCTATGGCTGCAGCCACCGGTTTAATGCTAGCTGCCCACACCGGCTGTAAATTGGACAATTGTGCGCACCTGCAAAACACACTATAAAACACACTTCAGTTCAGACCATGGTCCTTCACATTGCAGAACACCTTTTGGATAAAGGAATTGTCAGACAGGAAACAGGTTTCTGTTTTACTCTCCCTCTGTATTTTCTTGTTAAAACCATATTTAATTGTTTTTCCCTAATCTTTTTGGGCACTAGTTTAGTTTTTCCCCATAATTAATTATGGCAAGGAGAAATCCCATTTATCAGAGGGAGGGTTGTCTATCCTGGTGGATGAAATCATAAGAGTATAGCCACAATTGTTTGAAACAAGTCCAAAATACTACCATATCCCGGAAGGGGCAAATGTGGGTCAGAATAGTTGACAGAGTGAACGCCGTAGCTAACAATCTGCACACACAGGAGGAGATTAGGAAGAGGTGGAGCGACCTGCAGGGAAAGGTTTGTTCACCGGCCTCCAAGAATCACCTGGAGGACCAGAGGACTAGTGGTGGTTCTCCCAACCCCCATTACAACTCTTTCCCTGAGAGGAGAAGGTCTTGCAGATTCTACAACCTGAATGCTTGACAGGAATCCCTGGTAGAGTGGTAACTGGTAAATTACACCTATGTACGTCTCACTAATCACTAATGGAGTCCTATCATTAAGTTAGACATTTAGAATGCTACAACACCCTTAGCAAAACAGATATAGCTAAGTTTGACTGCACAAAATATATTGTGTCATACCAATTACTAGCAGCAGAGCTGTAGCTCTCCTTTTAACAATGGGCAATATGTATACTCAGATTGCGTGTAGTTTCCCATGGATTATCCCTTGCATTGGCTCTGCCCATTACTTTTGAACAATGCATTTAGTTGTGCTTCCAAAAACAGGTCCAAAACTACATCAATTTACACAGGAAAGGAAAGTGTTTCTAAGTGGTATTTTCTCCTAGTTACATCATATCTATACCTTTGTACATGTTGCAAGCATGTGTTCATCTCTAATATAGTCATTTAAAGTGATACATGTAACTTACATTTCAAACAAGTATTGTCTATGGTATCAAAAGATGAGTAAAACTGCCATGATGCTTTGTTTTTGGATCTGGAAAACAGTAGCGTAATGTACGGGTGTTCCATTGCCCTTTATTTATATATCAACACACATTAAAAAAAAATGACTGCATTTGTCAGTCATCATCCTATGGATTAAAATGTCACTTCTTGTGTATCACAATCATGTTGACACCTGCTCATAGCGACATAGAATTGATAAAAATGCTTACATAATTCATTGACTATTGAATCCTAGTTTTCCTAAAATGTGTTTTGGCATGCTAAATAGAAGTAGTGGCCACACACAAGTTAATTTGCACTGTTGATATGATGACCAAATACCGTGATATTTGTAGGTTCAACCACATTGATTCCAATATTTTGTTGCCTGCTGGGGCTTAGAATGGTTCCATACTCCAATCTACTCACCACTGTGTTGGGTTCAAAGTGTGCTACATGTAACATACAATTCTGAAATAACACTTTTGCATTTCAAGACATCTCTACAACGTCAGCACTAGAGTTGTGGTATGTGTAAATCAGGCTGCATTTGTAAAATAATCGAAACAAAACAAAGGCCTAATCAGTTCATCATTCTGTTTCTACTTTTCTAGGGTGGGCCAGTTGCAGACAAAGCCACTTTAAATGTCAAATTAGGTATTAGTTGCATGTTCTCTGCAGCCTTCATGGGTCCAACAACCCAGCCCAGTGGACCACCATCTGCAAGGCAGGACACTTCCACTCAAGACGAGGAGCAAGCCTTCATTGCGGACACACTAATGCAAGTCTTGATGATCAGGAGCCAGCTGGTCCATCTGGTCTATGTGGCCAGACAGTTTCAGTGAGTCAAACTTGGCCCACACCTACACCTCCCATCACAACTGCAACAACATCTCAGCGTGAGGATACCTCCACTCCTTGTACATCGAGGAGGTACACACCATATCTGTCCCCCAAGTCCTGACTGCTGTTGAGACACCACCAAGACAGCCTCCAGTTATGCCAGGAACCAGTGGGATGGGGCACACTTCCTCAAGGTCACAGGCTGATGGGGGTAGGGTTCATGGGATGGACTCTGTGGGCAAGCCAAGTGAGGCCCCTGGGGTTTTTGCAAGTCTGACCACCGTTGACCAAGTCTTGGGATCAGTACAACAGTCTCACGACATGATGGGCCAGGTTGTAACTGAGCTCCGGGCAATCAAGGAGGTGCAGAGGGAGCAAATCTTGGAACTATGAAACCACAATGAAAGTATGAGCTTCCTGACTGGAGTGCTATTTGACATCTATCACCCTCTGTGCAGGACTTTTCCCATTCCATCTGCCCCTGTCTGTGGTCCCTCCACATCTGGGCCACGTACACCACTGCCAGCTACAGAGAGGGAGGCCCGCCACTTGAGGAGCCTGCTCCTACCACCCCAGTCCCTGTAACTGTGCCCCCTCTTCCTCACCGGAGGGGACGGTTATCCAGACCAGCAGGAGAAGGTGAAAAGACCATCACCTCCAAGAGACGCAGAACGTAATTTCCTCCTGTGTGTGTCTACCATTCACTCTGTGAACTGTTTCATGGACACATTTACCTTTGCTGAGGATATTTGTATTTTGGACATTGGACTCCAAACTGTTTTTGGCACTACTGTCAAATTTCCATACACCATAATAGTCTCTTTTTGTGTTCATTTCATCTTTTCTTGATTCACCTTACTCTTTTTGTGTCATGATAATAAATGTTATGGACACAGACTACAAGACTCTTGTTGGATTATTTGTGCCCTTTCATTTGTCGTGTCTGTCTTCAACCATCATATTGTCAAATCTTTTGAACATTAATTTGCCAAAATTTTTTGAAATGACAAAGAAATAAAGGGGGTCATTCTGACCTCGGCGGTAAAAGGCCCTTACCGCCGGTCAGAAGTCCGCCATACTACCGCTGCGGCCGCGGTAGACCGCCACGGTCATTCTGACCACCAACTGTGAAACCGCCAAAAATCCGACATCCAAGGAAGGCCGCCACATCAGCGGGCCGCGGAAAACTGGAGATGACCAAACCTCCACCGTCACGCCAACACAAACACGCCCATGCCATTCTGACCCACGAATCCACGCGGCGGTCTTTCAACCGCGGTATTCCATTGGCGGTACACACCGCCGCGGTCAAAATACACACACAGCACCAAAACACTGCCACATTGGACATTTTGAAATACGCACACCTGAGACACATACAAACAACGCTCCCACACATCCAATCAACTATAAAACACACACCCACATCACCCACAAACCCCCACTAGTTGGAAATCGGAGCGAAGGCGAGAGCGAGAGAGATAGAGATAGCGAGCACAGCATTAGAAAACCCCAACACACACAGGAACCCAACTTCATCACCCACACCACATCTACGCACACATCACCACATATCACCACGCACATCACCACAAACACCACCCCACACCTCATCCACACCACCCCATGGCACCCCAAAGACACCCACGGTTTTCGGACCAAGAACTCCGGGTCATGGTGGAGGAAATCATGAGGGTTGAGCCCCAGCTCTTCGGCACACAGGTGCAGCACACCACCATAGCAAGGAAGGCTGAGCTATGGCAAAGGATCGTAGACAGGGTCAACGCTGTGGGACAGCATCCCAGAAATCGGGAAGATATCAGAAAGCGATGGAACGACCTACGGGGGAAGGTGCGCTCGATGATCTCCAGGCACAACATCGCTGTGCAGAAGACTGGCGGCGGACCCCCACCCACCCCACCCCAATTCACAGCATGGGAGCAAGAGGTGGTAAACATCCTGCATCCTGATGGCCTCGCTGGAGTACACGGAGGAATGGACTCTGGTAAGTCGAATCTCAACTACTTCACCCCCCCAACCACCAGCATGCCAACCCCCCCCCCAATATCACCCCCCAGCACATAACCTCCCTGCCAATGTCTCACCAGCACAACCCACCATAAACAACACCAACCCCTGAATGCCAACACAAACCATAGACAGCCACCACCAAAGCATGACCATTGCACATACCCATACACCCCCCCCCTAACCCTCACAACACCTCCCACAAGGGAATGCCAGCACTGGGGGACAAGGGCACCCAAAATGCACGCCATGGCACACACAGAAACAATAACCATACTCCTTCACCCCTGCAGGGCCTGAACGCCAACACACCGCCACGGAGGGTCCAGAGATGTCCATCCCACCCCCAGAACAGGCCCCCAGCGAGGACAGCAGCTCTGTCGACCTAGAACCTGACGACCAGCCCGGACCATCGGGGACCTCTGGACAGTCGGTTCCCCACACACAGACACAGGCCACAGCAGACCCAAACCCCTCTGGGAACACCAGCACAGCTAACACCCAGCGGGCACATGCCTCTGTCCCGCGGACGCGTCAATCAGCGGTGTGTCCGCCACTACAGGGCACCCAGGCTGACCCAACACCCCAACAACAACAGGGACCTGGGGGCAGTGGTAGTGGGCACACCATCCAGGGGACAGAGGCCCGGGGAAACAGGGCAACTGGGAGGGCTGCTGTGCGACGGGGGGGAGGACAGGCCCAGGGAACCGACTCTCCAAGAGGCCCTCACCACCATCATGGGAGCATACCATCACTCCCAGGAGACGATGGCGACGGTACTGGCCAGGTTCACCGAGATCCAGGCACAGCAGGAGGAACGGTACATGGGGTTCAGCAATGAACTCCGGGACATCGCTACCGCAATGGGGACCATAGTCCAGGCCCTCAACCGGATAGAAACCACATTGCGGGACCATGTGGCACCGCAAAGGGCCCCTGTCACTAGCCAGGAACAGCCTACCACCTACGCCGGCGCTAGTGGTCAGGAGGCCCCCACAGAACGACGGGCCACCAGAACCTCACCTCCTGCTGAAGAACAACCACCCCGCAAGAGGAACCTGAGATCTCAAAGGAAGACAGAGTAGGATGCCAAGACCCCCGCCAGTCTAATATCCCCCCGGATGTCATTCCACTGTCCCACAGTGTCACCCTGTCCAACCTTGAACTGCCCCTGCTCCATCCTTCCACAGCCATATGAACAATGCACCTGTGCGACCGAGAACTGGACTCTGCCATGACATAACTCCACCCTCACCCTTCACCGTTTTAATATCATGTTCCAAAATATAGCACTAAAAATAAATCACTCATTGCACATAAATCATTCTGGAGTCAGCCTGTATTATTTACAAATGTATAACACATTACTTATCAATAATGTTCTGTTATTTATGTGTGGACAACATACTGATGTCAATAAGCATTAGTCCATGGGCTAACCAAGCAGAAGTCACGCAGTGGGTCATACAGCACTGAAAAGGGAAGGGAAAAGTAAACTTCAGTTTAAAAGAACTGGGGGGAAATACACAAAGTAAAGATGCAGGGGGCATTCAGTAAATGGTAAATGGCGTGGGTGATCCCTACCTGTGTGCTACTGAAAATACTGATGGATAACTCTGTCCCTGTTGTCTGGGTCGTCCTCTTCGTCTTCCTCCTCTTCACTCTCCGCAGGCTCCACAGCTGCTTCAACACCACCATCTGGACCATCCTCCTGCAGGAAGGGCACCTGACGTCGCAATGCCAGATTGTGAAGCATGCAGCAGGCCACAATGATCTGGCACACCTTCTTTGGTGAGTACATCAGGGATCCCCCTGTCATATGTAGGCACCTAAACCTGGCCTTCAGGAGGCCAAAGGTTCTTTCAATGACCCTCCTAGTTCGCCCATGGGCCTCATTGTACCGTTCCTCTGCCCTGGTCCGGGGATTCCTCACTGGGGTCAATAGCCAAGGCAGGTTGGGGTAACCAGAGTCTCCAATTAGCCACACACGTTGTCTCTGTAGCTGTTCCATCACATAAGGGATGCTGCTATTTCGCATCACATACGCGTAATGCACTGACCCAGGGAACATGGCATTCACATGGGAGATGTACTGGTCAGCCAAACAGACCACCTGAACGTTCATCGAATGGTAACTTTTCCTGTTTCTGTACACCTGCTCATCGTCTTTTGGGGGTACTAAAGCCACATGGGCAAGGGCATAAAAATCACCCTTCACAGTGGCCAAATCGACCTCCTTAGGGAATACAATGTAGCGCCGCATGTGTTTCGTCAGGGCAGACAACACTCTAGACAAGATCTTTGAAAACATAGGCTGAGACATTCCAGATGACATGGCCACTGTTGTCTGGAATGAGCCACTTGCCAGAAAAAGGAGGACTGACAGAACCTGCACTAGAGGGGGAATTACTGTGGGTTGGCGGATGGGGGACATCAGGGCTGGCTCCAGCTGGGCACACAGTTCATGTATAGTGACTCGGTCAAGTCGGTATCGTAGCATGATGTGGCGTTCTTCCATTGTCGACAGGTCCAGCAGCGGGCGGTACACGCGAGGATTCATCCTTCTCCTCGCAAGTCCCAGCGGACGGTGCCTAGGAAGGACAACATGGAGCACAGAGTCAAGCAAGTCACAGGTACGTTCACCACTGCATGCATAGCACACGATTATCTATGTATTGAAAGGCGTGTATGTGTGGCAATGCAAGGCCTAGGCCTGTGTGACGCAGTACAAATAATGCCATGTGGGCCCTTGAAATGGCGGCTGCCTGACCTGTGAAGTGGGACAATGGGATGTGAGGTCAATGCGCTGGCGCGGCACACCGTGGCGGTAGGCGGTCGAAGACCGCTATACGAAGCCGCATTGGCTAACATTGAAGCCTATGGGTTTCAGGAGCCAATAATAAGGTGCGCCGGCGGTCGCGGTACGCACCGCCGCGGTACACACCGCCGCGGGCGTGACCGCCATTTTCTATCTGCTTCATCACTCGAGACCTGATCTTCCACAGGAGAGGACCTATACTGCAAGTGCTGCTGTGACCTCGGTCTGGAAGTGACAATGGCTGCTGCGACTGGGGAAAGGGCCCCCGCCTTCAGTTCCGAAGAGTTGGAGAAGCTCGTGGACGGGGTCCTCCCCCAGTATGCGTTACTCTACGGTCCTCCAGACCAACAGGTAAGTACACTGGGTGCACATTGAATGGGCTATGCCTGTGTGGAGTGGGGTGGATGCTAAGTTGGTGGGGTGGGGGGCGAATGAGGAGTGCAACGCACGACAGATGAGAGCATGTGCCATATGGCAAGGTTGGGGAGGGGGGGCCAATCGCATCTAACATGCAGGAATATGATGATTTCTCCTTCCCACCCTGTACATGTCAAATAGGTCAGTGCCCATCAGAAAGTGGACATATGGCGTGCTATCGCCAAGGAAGTCCGGGCCCTGGGGGTCCACGTCAGACGGGGCACCCACTGCCGCAAGAGGTGGGAGGACATCCGCCGCGGGACCAGGAAGACCGCCGAGTCACTGCTGGGGATGGCCTCCCAACGTAGGAGGGGTGCCAGTCGTACCCTGACCCCCCTGATGTCCCGGATCCTGGCGGTGGCCTACCCTGATTTGGATGGGCGCTTGAGGACATCACAGCAGACACAAGGGGGTGAGTATCAGCACATTCTGCTATCTCTCTGCGCAGTGGAGGCGTCTGGGTGGGGGAGGAGGGTGACATTAGGCCAGGGCGCTTTCTGTTGTGTAGTCCGCTCCTATAGGCATGGCCCTGTGCTCCCGGACCCCACCTCTGTAGGGTGACAAGTACAGCTATCGATGGTCCAGCATCGCACATGTGCGCCTTTGGCGTCTCTAGACCTGTAGTCCTAGTCCGAAGTACTGAGTAGTGTACCCCGAACTCGCGGCTTAGTGCTTGAGGCTCCTGTGTCTGTCCTCTCCGCCAACGGTGTTGTCATTGCATTCACTCAACCTGGTCTTCGTTTTTCTCCACCCACCCTTCTTCTTCGTCTTCTTGTGCATCTGTGCATTAGCATCATCAGGCGGAGGAGATATGGCATCGGAGCACGAGGGAGCTGCAAGTCACAAGGCCCCGGTGGGACCAGGAACAGACACCGAGGGCACCAGTGATCCGGAGGGCGAGGGGAGCACCACAACGGGGACCGGTGGTGACACCAGCGACAGCGACACGTCCTCGGATGGGAGCGCCCTAGCGGTGGCGGCAACATCCGGGCCCCCCGCCTCTCCAGGTACAGCCGCCACCCAGCGCACCAGCCCCGCCCTCCCAGCAGCCCCTCAGCTTACGCTCCGTGCCCGCTCGCCCAGGAAGGCGGGCGTCTCCTTCGCCCCAGGCACCTCAGCCCCTGCCCCTGTTACCCCTGCTGCCCTCAGTGAGGAGGTCATTGATCTCCTCAGGACACTCATTGTTGGGCAGACTACCCTTTTGAATGCCATCCAGGGGGTAGAAAGGGAGGTGCATCGGAGCAATGCCTACCTGGAGGGCATTCATTCGGGTCAGGCTGCCCATCAACGATCGTTCAATGCTCTGGCCTCAGCACTGATGGCAGCCATTGTCCCTGTTTCCAGCCTCCCTCTTCTGACTGCCTCCAGCCTGTCTCTGTCTCCTGTTCCTCAGCCTATCCCATCCACACCATCAGACCAGCCTGCACACACCTCAACACCCAAGGGAAGCTCATCCAGACACAGGCACCACAGAAGCCACAAGCATTCACGCAAGCAACACCCAGATGCAGACATTCCAACAGTCACTACCACCTCTGTGTCCCCCACCTCCTCGTCTCCCTCCTCCCTCCCTGTCACGTCTACACTCACACCTGCATGCACACCACCATCAGCCAGTGCTTCCATCACCAGCACACCCTCCAGTCCAGTCCGCACACGTGCAGTCACCACCCCCACTACCATTTACACGTCCCCTGTGTCCTCTCCCACTGTGTCTGTCACCCCCTCTTCCAAGACACACAAACGCAAGCAGCCACCCACCCAACAGCCATCCACCTCACGACAGCCTCCAGCACATGCACCTGCACCCTAAGACAGCACACCTGACTCTCCTACAACCACATCCTCTTCCTCCACTTCCATCTCCACTTCTCCTACCTTTTACCTTGGTCCTAAGAAAGTTTTCCTTGCTAATCTTGACCTCTTTCCCTCCACTGACCCACCCCCTCCATCTGCAAAGAGTCCCAAGAGCACCTCAGCCACCACCAGCCCAGCTTCGGGTGTCACTGTGGTGCATGGGTTCTGGAGCCCACCCTTTGCCAGCAGTGACACCTCAATCAGCAGCAAGGGGACAGGCAGCCCCCCACCAGGCAAGAAGACCAGGAAGGTAAAGGGCCGCCGTGAGAGGACTGACACGGCTGCCCCCAAGGAGCCAAGTTCTCCCACATCACCAGCCACAACAGCTAGGGGAGGCAAGAGCCCGAGAGCCCCATCTAAGGAGCGAAAGGGCAGCAGGGCGTAAAAGTCAGCCAGCAGGAGCGCGGAGCAGGAGGGGCCCACAAGCCCCATCCAGGGTGTTAGGAAGGACACCAAAGAGCCCAGGACTCCGTCACCGAAGGGTCCAGCAACAGCACGGTCGGAGGGCGAGTGAGCAGGGAGTCCAGGTCAGGTCTGGCTCCCTTGACCTACTGGACGAGCACCGCTGAAGAGGGCCCCGCCGTGCAGAAGAGCACCGCTGAAGAGGGCCCCGCCGTGCACAAGAGCACCGCTGAAGAGGGCCCCGCCGTGCAGAAGAGCACCGCTGAACAGGGCCCCGCCATCTCAAGCACCGCTCCGCTGGGCCCTTCATCTCAAGCACCGCTCCGCTGGGCCCCGCCATCTCAAGCACTGCTCCGCTGGGCCCTTCATCTCAAGCACCGCTCCGCTGGGCCCCGCCATCTCAAGCACCGCTCCGCTGGGCCCCGCCATCTCAAGCACCGCTCCGCTGGGCCCCGCCATCTCAAGCACCGCTCCGCTGGGCCCTTCATCTCAAGCACCGCTCTGCTGGGCCCCGCCATCTCAAGCACCGCTCCGCTGGGCCCCGCCATCTCAAGCACCGCTCAGCTGGGCCCCGCCGTCTCAAGCACCGCTCCGCTGGGCCCCGCCGTCTCAAGCACCGCTCCGCTGGGCCCTTCCTGTCAAGCACCGCTCCGCTGGGCCCGCCATCTCAAGCACCGCTCCGCTGGGCCCTTCATCTCAAGCACCGCTCCGCTGGGCCCCGCCATCTCAAGCACCGCTCCGCTGGGCCCCGCCATCTCAAGCACCGCTCCGCTGGGCCCTTCCTGTCAAGCTCCGCTCCGCTGGGCCCCGCCATCTCAAGCACCGCTCCGCTGGGCCCTTCATCTCAAGCACCGCTCCGCTGGGCCCTTCATCTCAAGCACCGCTCCGCTGGGCCCCGCCATCTCAAGCACCGCTCCGCTGGGCCCCGCCATCTCAAGCACCGCTCCGCTGGGCCCTTCCTGTCAAGCACCGCTCCGCTGGGCCCCGCCATCTCAAGCACCGCTCCGCTGGGCCCTTCATCTCAAGCACCGCTCCGCTGGGCCCCGCCATCTCAAGCACCGCTCCGCTGGGCCCCGCCATCTCAAGCACCGCTCCGATGGGCCCTTCATCTCAAGCACCGCTCCGCTGGGCCCCGCCATCTCAAACACCGCTCCTCTGGGCCCCGCCATCTCAAGCACCGCTCCGCTGGGCCCCGCCGTCTCAAGCACCGCTCCGCTGGGCCCCGCCGTCTCAAGCACCGCTCCGCTGGGCCCTTCCTGTCAAGCACCGCTCCGCTGGGCCCCGCCATCTCAAGCACAGCTCCGCTGGGCCCTTCATCTCAAGCACCGCTCCGCCTAGCCCCGCCATCTCAAGCACCGCTCCGCTGGGCCCCGCCATCTCAAGCACCGCTCCGCTGGGCCCTTCATCTCAAGCCCCGCTACGCTGGGCCCCGCCATCTCAAGCACCGCTCCGCTGGGCCCCGCCAACTCAAGCACCGCTCCGCTGGGCCCTTCCTGTCAAGCACCGCTCCGCTGGGCCCCGCCATCTCAAGCACCGCTCCGCTGGGCCCTTCATCTCAAGCACCGCTCCGCTGGGCCTTTCATCTCAAGCACCGCTCCGCTGGGCCCCGCCGTCTCAAGCACCGCTCCGCTGGGCCCCGCCGTCTCAAGCACCGCTCCGCTGGGCCCCGCCATCTCAAGCACCGCTCCGCTGGGCCCTTCATCTCAAGCACCGCTCCGCTGGGCCCTGCCGTCTCAAGCACCACTCCGCTGGGCCCTGCCGTCTCAAGCACCGCTCCGCTGGGCCCTTCCTGTCAAGCAACGCTCCGCTGGGCCCCGCCGTATCAAGCACCGCTCCGCTGGGCCCTTCCTGCCATGCACTGTTAACGGTTCACTGTGCCCACCATGCCTCCTCCTTGACCAGTGGAGACTGTAATCCACCTGATGGACTGTGGCTTTGCACTCCCCAGGATGGCCGAGTGGGCAACCCACCCACTGTAGAGACTTGAGAGACTGTGGCTTTGCACTCCCCAGGATGGCCGAGTGGGCATCCCACCCACTGTTATCGACTTGAGAGACTGTGGCTTTGCACTCCCCAGGATGGCCGAGTGGGCAACCCACCCACTGTAGAGACTTGAGAGACTGTGGCTTTGCACTCCCCAGGATGGCCGAGTGGGCATGGTGGCCCCTTCGTGGATCTGGCGTTGTGGACTCATACGGCTGTGGTGCCCCCCCCTTCCCTTCCCCCTGAGGTGCCTGTAGTTTTTTCATCAGATGACCCTGCAGTGTTCTCTCCAAAGGACTCAGGTCTCCTGTGTGGGCTTTGCCCTTGTGTTGCTACACTTTGGCCCACGGACACTTTGAATCACGTTAGTTGTGCAGGACTTATTGCCTCGGTTTTTTGTATGCACTGGATATTGATTTTGGATTTTTGAGTTGTTATTGCTATTTGACCGTGACTTATCAGTGGTTTTTATTTCCCATAAATTTCGAGTCACTATTTAATTATGTCCTTGTTTTCTTTACGGGGGTTTGGGTGGTTTCACTGTGACTTGTTGCTCTGCATTGGTGTGTACATGGTTTGGGGGGGTGGGTGTATCGCGTATGTGTGTGCACGTGACCTTTCGTCCTCCCCCCTCCCCTGTGTCATAGGTGCAGTACTCACCGTTGTCGTCTGCGCCGGCGTTCGTACTCGTGGTAGATGAGCAGGTAGACGAGAGCAGGTAGGATGTTTAATTCGGGTTCCATGCTGTCCTCCTTCCTCGTGGAGTGCGTAGAGGTGCGCGTTTTCCCGTTCGTAGTCTGTTTCCGCTGTGTTTTTATCGGCGGTGCTCCCGCCCCGGAAAAGGTGGCGGATTGGCCGATCATGATAGTGTGGGCGGAACATTGTCTGCCGCCTGGCTGTTGGCGGTGACCGCCGCGCTGTTTGTCGGTCCCGCCGTGGCGGTCGGAGTGTTAAGTTGGCGGGCTGTGTTGGCGGTTCCAGCCAGGGTCAGAATTCCATTTCTTGGACCGCCGGCCTGTTGGCGGGTTGGCCGCCGCTTTATCACCGACCGCCAGGGTTAGAATCACCCCCAAAGTGTTAAACAATGTATTAAAAAATAACAAACTCAACTCAGAATGTATTTGGAACATATGTTGGCAACAAGTTTTTGTAGAAATGAAATCTGGGTTTCATTAACTGGGCCTAACCCCACTAGTTGTGCCATTCCGAGTTATATGCTTCACAACCTTGACACCATGGAATAATGGAATATGCAGTGGTATCAAATAAAATAGGTAAACTATCACTGATGCATGATCTTTGCTGAAGTTATACATCCTGCCCTCACAATAGGAATCCTAGATCAATAACACCAATAGTCTACATCATGGCAATAAAACATTTGAGGCCAAATGACCATTACAGGACACTGTGGCAGTATCTCCGGCAATGACACAATCACTAATCAGTGGTTTGTTAACAAGAAGTTCAATCATTTATGAGGAAACACATTAACAGCTATCTCCACTGTCCAAAAATTGAAGATTTAGTCAAAGTGAAGGAAGAAAAGTATGCTAGGGCTTTATATACACATCTGATTTGAGCAAGTGAAGTGGCATATATTACCTTGATGGAAGCATCACACAGAGAACAAGTCTGACACAATCTCAAGAACTTCCATTCAATCACAGTGCAAGCTGTCCCTGGAAAAGATTTGTCCATCCAAGTGGGTGTATGTTCCAAGATCAACACATGTTTACTTTTTACTTCCAAACAGCAACATATCACGGCAAATGACTCAACTTTGATGTTCAAATGAAGATGACATGGTGAAGGACCCAGAAACCGAATGATGAGGGTAAATTATTTTTACCACATATTAAATCGAACTCAATTGACAAGTCATGAAGGCACATATACTTAGCACAAGCACAGCTATTCTCTGTCAATGACCACAGAGGTCAGTGTAAGGAATCCCTTATCCACTAACATCTTTGCCTTGACATTTCCTGCACTGACCATTCCTAACAAATTACCATGGCAGACAGATATGTTCCCTGTGTCACAAGTTGTACAGACATTGGAGGTTACAATTTGCAAAGGTAAACTTACACTCAGGTGAAGAAGTGGTCAATCACAATGTAGCGTACGTCAACTCCTTTTTTCTTCACCACTGTCATCTTCATTGGGCATTTCAACATCCTCACCTAGGGGCTAATCACAGTCTCCTTCCTCTTCAATTACAGGGATGTCCCTCCGCAGGACACTGTTATGGAGAATGCAGCAGGTAATCATGATGTGACACACCTCATCGGGTGAGTAGAGGAAGGTTCCTCCGATCTTGACCAGGCACCTAAACCTGGCCTTGAGGAGCCCGAAAGCCCACTCCACTATCCTCAATGTTCTTCCATGGGCCTTATTGAAGCTGACTTCCTCTGGTGTTTTAGGATTTCTCAGCTGTGCCAATAACCATGTTTGGTTAGGGCAATAGAGTGACTGCACTTCAGCACAGGTGGAGGGGTTAGCTGTTCGCTACATCGTACTCCAGTTATGTCAGGTGGACATTAATATGGGTGGTTCCTGTGGTGCCCTTTGTGGCTTAGAGCTCATTACTTGATCCTAACATGTGCTTTGTGATAGTGCCGGGCATGCTGGATGTCAGGGAGGTCTGCTTGGTAAATATCCATGCTCCCAACATTGATGATAGAAATATTTTTAGTGAAGTGCTGAGGGCAATGGTGGAGTATATGTGTGAGAGAACAGGGCTGATTACAGAGGCCCCTTAACTATTTGTCCCCATTTTCCACTTTTTGCTGGTGTTTTCCTGACTCTGATGGTGCCCTGGGTACTGCTAACCACTTCCAGGGCCTGTGCTCTGTGTAACGTCAGTATGCAAATTAGGCTAATTATAATTGGCTAAGTCAACCTACCTTTAAGTCCCTAGTATATGGTAGGGCATGGAGGTTTAGGGACCCCAGCATAGGTAGTGCACCCATAGGTGCACTGCTGAGGTGCTCAGTGACATTTTAAAGGCAGGCCTGCCTTGATGGCTACTTTTAAAATAAAGTTATATGCTAATTCGACTTTGGAATTAAAAGTAGTTACAAAGTCTTAAACTACCTTATCTTTACATATAAGTCACCCCTAAGGTGTGCCCTATGTGCCCCTAGGGCTGGGTGCCATGTAACTATAAGCAGGAACCTTATAAAAATAGTTTTATAAGCCCTGGTGAGGTAAAAACAGCCACATTCGTTTTTCCCTCATTGTAGTGAATGGCCTCCATAGGCTAGAATGGGGAGACTTTGTTTTAATTTTAAAAGTCACCTTAAGTAACAGATACAAGAGTTTGGTATTAAATTAATTGTTATAATAAATCCCACAACTTCCAGTTGTGGGATTTAATATAACTTGTTCAGGTAAAGAGTTTTAAACTTTACCTGAAAAGTTGCCAACTGCAGCCCTACAGTGTTTTTGCTGCTGTGCTTTGATTGGCCAGCCTCTGACAGCCTGGCCAGGCTGCCTTGATGAGGTGTGAAGTGGCCTGGCTTCACACAAAGAGATTTGTCTGTGGGAGGAGATCTCCCCTCAGCAGATGGTGAGGCAAGAAGGGGGAGGGCTGCCAAACTGGTCTTCAAAGACAGAGAATGACATTTGGAGCAACCCAGCAACACCCCCACACCCTGCAAACCAGACAATTAGGTGCCCCCTTAATTAGATTAGGAGAGGGCAGGAGAGGGGTGTGTTTAGGATTTTTAGCCACACCATTGGGTGGGCTCAGACAGATGTAACATCCAAAAATCACTTTCAGCCATGATGGATTTTTGGGGAATGTTGCTCTCTGGGATTGATTTTTGCCACACTTCCCAGGAAGTGGTCATCATAGGGGGAAGGACCCTGCCCCTGATTGGAGAACTAGGACCCCCCTGTTTTTCACCCAGGAGCAAAGATAAAACTGGCCGACCTGCACCCACACCTCAGATCCCTATGAGATTCCAACAAGGAAGATCTACAGGAGAAGAAGGACTGCCCTTCTGGACCCCTGACCTGCACCTGGACACTGCACTCTGGAGGACTGCACCAGCTGCACACTTGGGCTTCACCACTAAAATTACTTTACCTGTCTTCTACTGCTTCAAGAAGGGACTCCCTGGTTTTCTACAGGTAAAAAGGAGCTGCCCAGAGTCCCCTGCATCAAGTCCTGCAAGCAGAGCCCTGCTGACCAGCGTCCAGTGGCCATTTGAGGATTCTGACCAGGTGCATTCTGGGAATTGTAGCCCCAACTCCCAAGGAGCTACTCAGATCTTCTGGAACCTTGGATCAAGTTGTGGACACTTCAAGGACACAAAAAGGACCTCTGGAAGAAGATCCAGAAGTTTGGAGACGTTTGGAGTAACTTCATAAGTTGAAGAGGTGCATTGTGGGAGTTGTCGTCCCAGACCCCAAGAGGCACACCAGAGCCTCTGAACCCTTGGTTGGTGCTGTAGACCACTTTCCTGAATCAAACACTTCCGAAAGTAAGTGTGACAGTGTTACCTTGTGGGTGGCCTGAACTCTGGACTTTGTTCCTTTCCAGTATGACCTTTTTTAACTCTTTGAGCCATAGTTGCTTCTATGCGCTAGAAAGCCTTACTTCTTTAAAAAATCATATCTCCTGTTCCCCTTATCCGATTTTATTTGTTTTGCTGTCATTTTAAAGATAAAAATATAATCTATTTTTATAAATTGGTTTTGGATTTTTAAACTGTTTCCTGTGTTTTATTTAATTACTGTTTTGTGATATTTGAATGCTTTACTCTTTGTCTCCTAAGTTAAGCCTTGTTGCTCGTTGCCAAGCTACCAAGGGTTGAGCTAGGTTTAATATACTGAGACCTAACTGGACCTAAGTGGAGGTTAGTGGCCTATTGCTAAGTGGAGGTACTCACCTTCCCTTACCAGTAACCCATTTCCAACATTTTTGGTGCGCAGTGGTGGGATCCTGTACTTGTGTTCAGTATCACATTACAGTTTTAAGTAGAACAAATAAAAAATCCTTTAAATTGTCCTAGTGCAAAAATTGTTTTTAATTTTTAATTTGGATTAATTTCAATTATGGAATTTTTGTGATTTTTCTAAATTCTTGTTTCCAGTTTTGCAAGCAGAGCCCTGCTGACCAGCGTCCAGTGGCCATTTGAGGATTCTGACCAGGTGCATTCTGGGAATTGTAGTCCCAACTCCCAAGGAGCAACTCAGAGCTTCTGGAACCTTGGTGTCGTAGGTTGACCGATATCACGCACCAGACTGATTGTGTTGTACAGTAAGTATGGTTTATTGTAGTTTATAGGATACTTTCTGATGAGCAAATCTGAGATAGTTGTTTGTAGATGTCTCCTCTCATCTGGGTGTGTTAATCTCGTCTTCTTCCTTCTTTTCTCTCCATAGGCCCCTCGGGAAGCATGTGAGGACAGAAAAAAATAGGCACGGAAAGTGTTTTCATCAACGCTCTCTTCTCCTTTTCTCCCCCTCTTATTCTCACTATCAGGATTTTTATTCTTTACTTCCTCTCTCCTTTCTTCTTCCTATGTTCCGCTCTTGTCTCTTCCTTTCTCACTGGCTCTCCCATAGCCCTAGTTTCTGGTCTTTCCTTCCTCCTCCTGTATTCTGTTTTTTCTTTTAGACCTGTCTGTATCTTCTGCCCGTTGTCTTTGCTCTCCTGTACCTCTCTTCTCTTTCCCTTCTTCTTTGGCGCTTGGCGTTTTCCTTTTCTGTATTTTCTTTAGACTTTTTCAAGTCTGATTCTTCCTGTCGCGATTGACACGTTTTCTTTCCTATCCCACCTCTTCGTTTGTGCTCACAGTGTTTTATCCGCCCCTTCCCCCCCTTTTCCATGTTCCTCCCGCCCCGTGCCCTTGCTCGTTTTATGTTTTTCCCATATCCCACCTTCTCCTCCCGCATCCCACCCTCCCTACCTGTCCCTAGCTCTGTACCTAGCTTGGCCACGCTTCTCCTGAAGCATGGCAGGTCCTAGGTGTCTGCTTCCCGGGGCCGGCGATCTCCGTCCCGGATTGGGACTGTGAGGGCTCATGGTTCCAGACGGGTTCCTCTCTCCAGAAACTCTTGCTATTTGTCGATTCTTCTCCTCCCTGGTCCGCTCCGCTAACTTCTTCCTTTCGGGGTCTGCTCCGGACGGCTTTCCCTTGACGCTCAGGGACCTCCCCTTTTACAGCCCTCTCGTCCTGCGTATCCCACGCGTGGCCAATAGGAAGAGCGGCCCTCTGGGTTGCTTCCGGGGCAACCCAGGCAGAGACAGCACTAGGCACCATTGAGTGTGGGTCGGAACGGTCCGACCCATCACAGACACTCCCCCTAGAGAGCGGCTGTCGATGACGCTCAGGAGTAGGGTGACAGGACAGGTAATCTGCGTTCAAAATGTGGTGGCACGGAGAATGTAGCACCTGGAAAGAAAAGGGTTGCAAAGAGAGAAACCATCTTAGAACCCGAACGTTCGAGTCTTTGTTGCGAGCGAGCCAGGTGAGAGGTGCATGGTCCGTAAGTAGGGTGAAGGTTCACCCACTGGGATAATAGCGCAATGCTTCAACAGCCCATTTAATAGCCAGACATTCCTTCTCAATGGTGGGGTAGTGTGTTTATCTCGGCAGCAGCTTCCTACTGATGTATAATAAAGGCTGGATAGACCCATCCGTCTGAGTTTGTGACAACACAGCCCCAAGTCCCACATCAGATGCATCGGTCTGCAAAAAAAAACGTTTTTGGAAATCCGGACAGCATAATACCGGGTTGGTGGTTAGAGAGTGTTTTAAATGGACAAAACTGCAATGGGCAGCTTCGGGAAGTGAGGAGAAGGTTTTAGGAGTAGTATTTTTAAGTAAATTGGTTAGGGGTTCGGCCACTGATGAGAATTGTGGAATAAACCTCCTGTAATATCCTACAAGGCCGAGGAAAGCACATACGTCTTTTTTTGACTTCGGTACGGGAATCTGTTGGATTGCGTCTACTTTTTCTATTTGGGGATGGACCATTCCCTCCCCCAAGATATACCCTAGATACCTGATGGTTGTAAACCCAAGTCTGCATTTCTCGGGGTTAGCTGTTAAATGGGCTTCCCTCAATGCCTGTAAGACCGCCCTCAAGTGTACCAGATGATCAGTCCATGTCTGGCTGTATATCACTATGTCATCGAGATACGCTGCTGCATATGGCTGATGAGGACGTAGTACCTTATCCATTAGTCTTTGAAATGTGGCGGGAGCCCCATGCAACCCGAAGGGAAGAACATTAAATTGGTATAAGCCGGATGGTGCTGCAAAGGCAGTCTTTTCCTTGTCACCTGCTCTTAAGGGGATCTACCAATACCCCTTCGTTAAATCCAGGGTGGACATGAACCTGGCTTGTCCCAATTTTTCCAACAGCTCATCAATGCGGGGCATTGGGTAGGCATCAAAATAAGTCAATTCATTGACCCTCCTGTAATCTACACAAAACCGAGTGCTCCCATCCGGTTTTGGGACCAATACTACCGGAGAACACCATGGGCTGTTGGAGGGTTCGATGATTCCTGCTTCCAACATAGTTTAGACCTCTTGTTCTATTATGGATTTTTTTGCCTCTGGGATACGATAAGGTCTTTGTCTCGATATTGACTCATTCTTAGTGCGAATGATGTGTTCAGCCAACTGGGTATGCCCTGGCTGTTTAGAAAAAACATCCCTATATGCATTCATAACTTGTAAGAGAGAGACCAACTGCATATCTGGGAGGGATGGATTAGTTTGGGGTCTAGAATCCTCCTGACCAGGTGGGAGGGAAAAGGCTGGGTACAGGATATCATCTGTATTGTTATTAGTGATGTATCGGACTAGTTGGACACTATCGGGTTCCTGCCATTTTTTAAAGATATTTATGTGATATATTTGTTCCCTACCATGGCCGTGGGGAAGATCCAGTTTATAGGTGGTAGGGTTGAACTGTTCAAGCACCTCGTAGGGTCCCTGCCATCGTGCCAATAATTTATTCTCACTACTGGGAAGGAGGACCAGTGCCTTGTCCCCTATTTTTAAACTACGGAGTACACTCCTGGTGTCATACCCCCTCTTCTGTTTTTCTTGGGCTTTGCGTAGAGTGGTGTGCGCCTTTTCCCACACTGCCAGTAGGTTCCCCCGTAATTCCTTGGTATAAGTAAGGAGGTCTTTTGTCTGCTCGTCAGTCTCTTCCCATTGTTCAGCTAGCATTTCGAGAAGGGTTGGGAGTGGCCGGCCGAACAACAATTCAAATGGACTGTGGCCTAGGGAAGATTGAACATGCATGCGTATCGCATACAATTCTAGGGGTAGTTTCTTTTCCCAATCCCTTCCATCCTCAGTGATGCTTTTTTTAAGCAAGGACTTAATAGTCCTGTTGTATCTCTCCACGAGACCGTCAGTTTGTGGATGATACACTGATGTTCTGATCTGTTTTACTCCCAAGGTCTTGCTTACTTCCCCCATGAGTCTGGACATAAAAGGTGTACCTTGATCGGTTAGGATCTCCTTCGGAAAACCCACCCTTGAAAAAAACTCAATCATGGCTTGGGCTATTACTTTCGTGTGCATGCTGGGGAGGGGAATTGCTTCTGGATATCGGGTGGCATAATCAACCAATACCAGGACATACTGTCTACCTCTACTGGATGGAGTGAGAGGGCCGATGATATCCATGCCTACACAGGAAAAAGGGGTCTCTATAATAGGAAGGGGCTGTAATGGAGCAGGTGGGTGTGTGCTAGGGTTATATAATTGGCATTTCGGACAATTCGCACAATACCTCCGGATATCCCCGAAAACCCCGGGCCAGTAGGACCGTCGAAGTATGGCCTCCTCGGTCTTCTCCCTCCCGAGATGCCCTTCCCCCGTATCCCCATGAGCCAATTGTAGGACTTGTTGTCTGTGACTACTGGGGATTATCAATTGTTTCTGCCTTTCATCATTAGACTGGGGAATCCGATACAAGAAATGGTTCTGGATGGGGAATTTTGGACCGACCACAGGCTCCTTGTGACGTAAGGCCCTTTGCCTCTGTCTAAAGTCTCCTGCCACTGTATATACCTTGCCCGTGGCTCCTGGATCCTTCTTGCTGACTTCATAGTCCTTTACTGAGTATTGTTGTCGTTGTATTCTTTTCTGTCGTTTACTTAGCTGAGTTTTCGGTTGTTGACTAACTATCTCCCCAGATTCATATGGGACCTCTTTCCACCACATTTTCAAGGTATGCTCTTGCCCTGCTTTTGTCAATAAAGGGGAAAAAGCCGTATAGTCAGTCCCTACCGGTCCCCAGCTCCGTACCTGGCTTGGCCACGCTTCTCCTGAAGCGTGGCAGGTCCTAGGTGTCTGCTTCCCGGGGCCGGCGATCTCCGTCCCGGATTGGGACTGTGAGGGCTCATGGTTCCAGTCGGGTTCCTCTCTCCAGAAACTCCTGCTGTTCGTCGATTCTTCTCCTCCCTGGTCCGCTCCGCTAACTTCTTCCTTTCGGGGTCTGCTCCGGATGGCTTCCCCTTGACGCTCAGGGACCTCCCCTTTTACGGCTCTCTCGTCCCGTGTATCCCACGCGTGGCCAATAGGAAGAGCGGCCCTCTGGGTTGCTTCCGGGGCAACCCAGGCAGAGACAGCACTAGGCGCCATTGAGTGCGGGTCGGAACGGTCCGACCCGTCACACTTGGATCAAGTTGTGGACACTTCAAGGACACCAAAAGGACCTCTGGAAGAAGATCCAGAAGTTTGGAGACGTTTGGAGCAACTCCATAAGTTGAAGAGGTGCATTGTGGGAGTTGTCGTCCCAGACCCCAAGAGGCACACCAGAGCCTCTGAACCCGTGGTTGGTGCTGTGGACCACTTTCCTGAATCAAACACTTCTGAAAGTAAGTGTGACAGTGTTACCTCGTGGGTGGCCTGAACTCTGGACTTTGTTCCTTTCCAGTGTGACCCTTTTTAACCCTTTGAGCGCTAGTTGCTTCTATGCACTAGAAAGCATTAATTCTTTAAAAATTCATATCTCCGGTTCCCCTTATCCGATTTTATTTGTTTTGGTGTCATTTTAAAGATAGAAATATAATCTATTTTTATAAATTGATTTTTGATTTTTAAACTGTTTCCTGTGTTTTATTTAATTACTGTTTTGTGATATTTGAATGCTTTACGCTTTGTCTCCTAAGTTAAGCCTTGTCACTCGTTGCCAAGCTACCAAGGGTTGAGCTAGGTTTAATTTACTGAGACTTAACTGGACCTAAGTGGAGGTTAGTGGCCTATTGCAAAGTGTAGGTACTCACCTGCCCTTACCAGTAACCCATTTTCCAACAATATGGATAGAGAGCTGATCCCCATGGAAGACCTTAATTGTGTCCTAAATGGGGAACTAGACTAACACCCACCCAGAGCAGACACAAAACCCATCATGACGGGTACCTTGCTATAGATTATGACAAAAATGGGGTTCTGTGATGTGTGGAGAGAACATAACCTTCTGACTAAACCATATACCTGTTATGTCCCTGCAACCAGCACTTACAGCCATCTAGCTAATGCTTGTCTACTTGCAACATGCTTCAATGTGTGGAGGGGAACACTCCCCTTTACTGGTGAAACCTAGGTTATCTAAGGAACCTCCAGGGATACGCCTGTGGCGACTGCGTTCTGAAGCCCTCACGGAACCTGGGTTTGGGAATATGATACAGTCCACCAGGAATAAATTCTTTAGGGACAATTTGGGAATTGCATCAATGAGTGGGGTGGAGTGGGATGCCTTAACACTGGTGCTACAAGTTGAGTGCTTGAAAACGACCTATGGTGTATGGCAACAACTATCAGCATCCCTGAACTCGCTAGAGCACCAATTGAGCACTTTAGAACAGGTGATAGTAGACCAACCACAGCCCCTGAAAAGAGTGGACGGAGTGTAGAAAGGGGATATTGGAGACCTGGCACTGCTTAGAAAAATATGTGCGCACTAACTATCAACAGCGACTACATATAGAAGGCGACAAGGCAAGCAGGGTGCTTTCGCATCTGCTCCGAGTCAAGACCCGAATCCCCCCAGTGGCGGGAATCAGAAATAGAATGGGCTAGAAAGTTTACTCACAAAAAGACATAACTAAGGTCTTTGCCACTCATTTGGAAGTACTATACGTTGAACCCCAGGAACGCCGAACACGGGTGAGCTCACAATTTTGGGAGGGGATGGAGCTCCAATCCCTGGATGGAGGGGTGAGGGAGCAACTGACAGCTCCGATCTCCAAAGAGGAGATTGTGGCAGCTATATGGTTTCTAAGAACTGCTAGGGTCCCTATTAGTGACAGCCTCCCCACAGAATATTATCAACGCAGGGATGACCTCATAGCAGTTGAGCTATTAGAAGTACATATGGAGGCCTTCAACAAGGTCAAGCTCCTGGATTCTATGCAGGAGGCAGTCATACTTATGCTTCCAAAGCCAGATAGGGGCAGGAAGGAGATATCATCATATTGTCCTATTTCCAAGCTCAATGTGGATTTTAAAATATAGAGTAAAATCTTGGTGGAACGGCTCCTGCCCCACCTTTCTGGGCTTATATACGACAACCAATGTGGGCTTATCCCACGCAGGAACACAGCATGTAACCTGCGCCAGCTGGCATTGGTATGGCATGCCCTCAGGTACAAGGGGGACCTCTGCACCTTGGCATCCTTAGATATCGAGCAGGCCTTTGATTCTTTCTTCTGGAAGAATTTATGGGCGGTTATTCACAGAATGAGATTGGGTGAAAATTGTATACGCTGGGTGCAGCTATTATATGCAAATCCTATGGCCAGGGTGAAAGTAGGTGGCAAGGTTTCCAGACAATTTCCACTTCATCGGGGAACACGGCAGAGGTGCCCTTTGCCACCCCTGCTCTTTGCCACTGGTCTGTCGGTTGAGGGTGGCCTTGCGAGACTGGGAAGTGCGAGCTAGGGATCAGATTCATGTGATCTCCCTATATGCGGATGACGTGCTGCTGCATTTGCGACACCTGATGAGCTAAATACCAATACTGCTGCTATAACTGGCATTAAGGTTAATAACTTTAAATCAAAGTTGTTTCCCATGGGTGGTCTGATGAATACGCCATTGGCTGACCTCCCGAATACAGATATATTCTGGGTGGTAGATAACATCAGATATCTGGGTAAACCGCTACCCAGATATCCTGACAAGCCTGAGTAACTCGATTAGGTTTTGAAAGTCTCTACACCTTTAATTAATGGGCAAAGTGACATTAGTGAAAATGATAGTGGTCCCACGTTGCCTATATATATTTCAGGGGATGCTTTATGACCTCCCTAGGAGGGACTTTTGGGAGATAGGAAAACTGATTAGTGAGATTTTGTCGGCATCGGGGAGAAAATGCGTGGGACTTGCCACACTCGGAAGGACCTGGGAGACGGGGGACTGGAGGTGCCAAACCTTGAATGGTACTACCTAGCTTCACAACTTCAACATGCAGCACACTGGTTTGATGATGTGGAAAATTGGGAAAACAACGATTACTGGCTGGGACCTATGGTGGCTAATCCTTGCCTGAGCTGCTTATGCTGCGCTCTGCAGTGGAACTCTCAGATGTAATTTGGAGGGTATGCGGGGTGTGGCAACGTGCTGTCAGGGGGTTGATATGTCGAGCCCCCTTTGTAGATGCTATGCCCATATGGATACTCAGATCCTTTCCATAGATTGCAGTTGATGACTGTGGTTTGTTGGTGAGCTAGGGGATGCGAAACAGGGGGTGACCTCTACCCAAATGGTAGATTTATAACCATTTAGGAAGCACTCAACATGTTTCAGCTCGATACGGGGCAATTTCTGCAATATGCAAAGATATCAGCGACAGCCCAAGAAACATGGCTCGGCTTCTCAAAGGTACCGCCCTCCTCCTGGACACTGGAAGTGATGCTGATACTAGGGGGAACTCAGATTAGTTTCCATCTATATAGGGCCTTGAGAGATGATGTACCACTGACGGACCTCACAGTGCAAAACAGATGGCAGACTTCACCTACACAATTGACGAGCAAGGACTAGGAGGCGATTCATGCTGGTGTCAAAATGGTTTCTTCGAATGCCTGCTTCAAGCTTACTCATTATAACATTATATACAAGGTGTATCTATCCCCTAAAACCTTACAACATCTACTCCTTATGACCATCACGTTGCTGGAGATGTGGGTGGGAGGAAGCTGACTTCCTCCATATGATGTGGCTATGCCCAGACAGGGAGGCTTACTGGGAGGAGGTGTATCTGGAGTTGAGGGGGGCCACCAGGAGGACGATAACCAAGGAAAGTGGCTACTGTTTACTGGGGAGGGTGCCTTACAATAAGTCCCATAAGATGGCGAGAAGGTTTAAGCTGCTGGGCCTACAGCTGGTGTTGCGTGGGCTATCATTATCCTTATGTGGCTTCTGGATTCAGGCGGCAGCATCACCTAAATTGTGGGGAACTGAGTCCAGTCCCACACCATGTGACACCTGTCGGCCTTATCCATTTCCAGCCAACTAGAAGCACCTCACCTCAGTTTAAGAGCAGGGATGATTTGTGGCAACCGGACGCATTACAAGAATGACTTCTCAGGGAAATCGGCGGTGCATCAGAGGCAGAAAATGGTTCGATAAGATTTATTGAAGCAAGTGCGTCTTAAATAAAATGTCATGAATTGCAATAATTAGAATGATAAAACACTCTAGAAGCAAAATGGTGCCAAGAAAACTGAAACATAAGAAAAGTGCCACCATACTGTCACTATGCAAAGTGTATGGGGTCCCTATCTAAGCTATATTAGAGCACAGCGTGATAAGACCTAATCTGCCCTTCAGGATTCCCCCCCTGGGAAAGACATCATCCCCCATACCTGAGCAAGGAAGCCTGTTGTCTAGAGGGACATCATCCCTATGTAGGTCGGGGAAGCGATAGTCTCAGCAAGTAGCTGTAGCAAAATCAATCAGCCTGTGGTTGTGGTCATCTGGCTGGAATCTCCCTCTAACATGTATGGAACAGAGAAGTGTTTTTATAATAAAACAACTCATGTTCTGAGAAAATTTCCCCATGTGAGGATGGGTATGTTTCCATGAATGTTGGAGATGCAGTGTACCCCTTTGCATGCAACCCTATCTTGCAGCAGCCTTGAGGGAAGTACAAATTGAAAAGAATGCCTTGCTAAGAAACGCAATGCTTTCCTGGACAAAAGAACAACTAGATAAAGAAATAAAACACCACCACTAATGTGGCTACTTCTGAAATAATAAAAATGAAGCAGAATAAAATGTAACTGGGCTAAAGGGCACAGGCGGCATGCCTCGTTGCTAAAATAACGGTTCTAGAGACATCACTAAAATGTCCATAGAACACTAGCAAGCTATATGCTGGTTATCATCTAAGCACCCCATCCTGCAACAGTGGAAAAGGAATTTGATAGAATGGGCAAATGCAGATGAATGTTAAATGCGACATACACGAAGAGACCCAAAACTGAGGAAGGACCTATATACCTTGGCGACCTTACTGAACGATCTGTTGAGCCTTAATGCGACGGTGTGCACAAAAGCGACAGGAGACACAGGGAGGGGGGAAGACATAGACTAGATAGTGCTGATAATGGAAGGGGAGGTAACTGGAACAGACTTGGGCCAATCCCAAGCCCACACAAGTGGGGAGGGACCCTGGGGCACTGGTTCTCACAGGTGGGAGTGAAATTAATGGAGGACCTTCTCCTATACTCCAATATGTATTTTATATGTAAAGCCATTTTCTTCATGCCAAACTAGTAGTCAGGATGTGATCAAGGTGTAAATTAATGTGAAATATGGATGTCCTGTTTTTTCCTATGCACTGTATATTGAAATGCCTATAAAAACCTAAATATAACCATGGCTGGTTATGATACGTTGAGTCTCTTACACGGAAGCAACACATGAACAGATTCAGATCAAGCATTTTTCACTTCCTAAACTAGGATTCATAAAGCCATATTGTACTTAGCAACAAGCCAGGTCCTCTCTGGTCCAAGCTGTGACATCTGTATGGGTATGTTGCTGTTCCGTAGTCAGAATGAATCATGTGTTGACCCAGGAAAGCGGGCACACACACTTGAGATGTACAAGCAGACAACTTGCACATTGATGGAATGGAAGTTGTTCCGATTGCTCTAGACCTGTTCACGCGTGTGGGGGCATCAAGGCAATACGCGTGCCATCCATTGCTCCAACCACATGTGGTAGTCTACCCAAAGCATAAAATTCTCCCTTCAAAATGGCCACATCCTGTGGACGTGGGAACTGGATGTAGCTGTTATTATGTTTCATCAAGGAAGCAATAACTTCCAGTAGCACATCACTGAAAGTTGGCTGGGACATGCCCCCTGATACTGCCACAGTATATTGAAAAGTGTCAGTGGCAACAAAATCTAGTACTGCCATTGGTTTTACTACTTGTGTTATGGCTGTTGGGTTTATATTGTGAGGCAGGAGGGCAGGCTCCAACTGCTGGCACAAATCCAGGACAGTTAGCCCATTTATTAAAAAGTGTATGAAGGCTTTTCTTTCTTCATGGTGGCAAGGTCTGGAAAGGGCCAGAACCCCTGAGGCCGTCTCCTCCTACCCATGGCTGGGTTCAGACTTCTGCATGTATGGAAAAGAAAATATCACCTGAAATGGTCACACCATACTTTGATGTCAACACACATCTGTCTTTTTGGTAACAGTAGAAATGTCATTAGGTATTACATGTAAACACATTAACACCTAAATTTTGGAACTCTAAAATTATTTACAGTTTTTTAAATTTAGTTTGTTCCATTGTGTACAAATAATACATTTAAAATGTATGATTTGCACATATGTTTTAAAAAGAATTCCTTAAAATACTGTCAATGGAGGTAGTACTTCCCCCGTGGCACCACCGGTGTCAAACACAGTCACAGTTCACATTTTATTGTGTCATATTTTGCCAAGAAAAAGTGTTGTTCGTATCTGACATTTAGAAATACACTAGCCTCCATTTTGAAAGCTTGTGCCTCACTACAAATTAAAAAATGAGCAGTTTCGCACCTTAAAATGTCGGCTGCCTCACCTTGCCTTCAGGACATTGACTACGTGACAGCGGAAGTTGATCGCATAGTAGGTGGTAGCCTCTAAGACAGGCCCTGACATAGGCTAGTGTGTGTGATGGCTACGCACGAAAGCCAATGCCTGGGTCTGCCTCCATCACAGAAAGTGTCCTCTGTGTATTTGTATGCCTTGTTGTGAAAAAACACTCTCTTCCCTCGTAACACTGCAGTCATCAAGACCTCCTTGGTTTTTTACTGCTGTTACCGACCATCTGGGAGCCAGGATGCTGGGAAAAGCAGGTGACAGGGCCCCTGCCTTCAGCATGGAGGAGCTGGAGGCCCTTACCAGGATGGCTCTGTCCTGTAGAGCCAGCTCTATGGGACCCCAGAGGAACAGGTACTTGCTTATTGGGGAATGTCTGACTGAGTAACCTCTTACTTTCTGATACAAAGGCTATTTTGTTCATTTTTGGTAATGGGGGTAGTGTTGTGATTGGAGTTAACAGAATGATGTACATGGGAAAGATTGTTTCTTGCGACTGTCTGAAATGTCTGTGCATGGCAATGTTAAGCTACCTGAAAGTGGAAACTGAAATGTGTGTCCATGTGACTGTTGGAAAATGGGTTATTGGTAAGGGCAGGTAGGTACCTACACTTAGCAATAGGCTACTAACCTCCACTTAGGTCCAGTTAGGTCTCAGTAAATTGAACCCAGCTCAACCCTTGGTAGCTTGGCAACGAGCGTCAAGGCTTAACTTAGGAGACAGAGTGTAAAGTATTCAAATATCACGAAACAGTAATTAAATAAAACATAGAAACAGTTTAAAAATCCAAAACCAATTCATAAAAATAGGTTATATTTATATCTTTAAAATGACACAAAAATGAATAAAATCGGATAAGGGGAACTGGAAATATGATTGTTTTAAGAATTATTGTTTTTTTAGCACCTAGAAACAAAAAGTGCCAATCGGGTCATCTGGTTGCACCTCGACCAGGGCAAAGTCAAAGTTTAAAGCTGACCGCGATGGAGCCCAGCTTGGCCACAGCCTGCGGGAGGCCTCGGTCAAAAGTTTACCTTCGCACTTAGGCCCATATTTATACTTTTTGACGCTAAACTGCGCTAACGCAGTTTAGCGTCAAAAAAGTTAGCGCCGTCTAACGCCATTCTGAAGCGCCATGCGGGCGCCGTATTTATGGAATGGCGCTAGCCGGCGCTAGCAGACCGGCGCTGCCTGGTGTGCGTGGAAAAAAACCACGTAGACCAGGCAGCGCCGGCGTAGGGGGAAAATGGCGTTAGGGCGTCTTAAAATGGGGCAAGTCAGGTTGAGGCAAAAAAAGCGCCTCAACCCGATTAGCGCCATTATTTTCGACGCCCAGACGCCATTTAAATGACTCCTGTCTTAGTAAAGACAGGAGTCATGCCCCCTTGCCCAATGGCCATGCCCAGGGGACTTATGTCCCCTGGGCATGGTCATTGGGCATAGTGGCATGTAGGGGGGCACAAATAAGGCCCCCCTATGCCACCCAATTATATTTTAAAAAAATAAAAAATTATACTTACCTGAACTTACCTGAATGTCCCTGGGGTGGGTCCCTCCATCCTTGGGTGTCCTCCTGGGGTGGGCAGGGGTGGTAGGGGGGTCCCTGGGGGCAGGGGAGGGCACCTGTGGGCTCATTTTGAGCCCACAGGCCCCTTAACGCCTGCCCTGACCCAGGCGTTAAATAGTGGCGCAAATGCGGGGTTTTTTGACCCGCCTACTCCCGGGCGTGATTTTTGCCCGGGAGTATAAATACGACGCATTTGTGTCGCAGTCATTTTTTTGGACGGGAACGCCTACCTTGCATCTCATTAACGCAAGGAAGGCGTTCACGCAAAAAAATGACGCTATTTGCCCATACTTTGGCGCTAGACGCGTCTAACGCCAAAGTATAAATATGGCGTTCGTTTTGCGCCGAATTTGCGTCTAAAAAAACGACGCTAATTCGGCGCAAACGGAGTATAAATACGGGCCTTAGTCGTTTTTCTGAAGATTTTCTTGAGCTGGACAAACCTGCCAGTTCAATCCGACCTCCTGGAACCCTTCTCCGGATACGCGTGCGGGAATCCTCTGTGGAGATTTTTCCCTTCGGACATTGGGCCAGATGTAGGTAGCTAAAAAATTGCGAGTCGGAAATTGCGAGTCGTTGCGACTCGCAATTTCCGACTCGCAATATGGTATCCAACAAGAAAAAGCGACTCCATTTTGTGACTCGCAAATGAAGTCGCACCGCAGATTGCGAGTCCGCTGTTTGCGTGGTCGCATTTTGCAACCGCGCTAAAAACAAACAAGCAAATTGCGAGTGGGTGTCGCAAATTACGACTGTGCCTCAAATTGAATGTAGGTGCAGCAGAACACTCTGGAAAACACTTCCTGGCTCTTGATGATGACATCACAGCCAGGAAGTTTACTAATACACCTGGGAGGAGGGAGTGCCACACCCATTTCCAACTGCTGAACAGCCAACAGGAGGAACAGCAGCTACAATGGAAGAAACAGCCAGGAAGAGAAAGATCAAATTTGCTGAAAAAGAACTGGAGGTGCTGACGGACGAATGCTGCCAGCACCATGATCAACTCTTTGGGAGAGCAGCCCTCAGTGTGCCAGAGCAGATAAAAAGGAGGATTTGGAGTGAAATCCAAGACAAAGTAAATTCAATGGGTGTGAGCCACAGGAGCATTGAGGAACTTAAAAAAAGGTGCTATGACCTGCGCTCCCGGACCAATGAGAGGGTGGCAGATTGCCTCCGGGAGATGAGGGGCACTGGAGGAGGACCATCTACCATACCACCAGCCACACCCTTGGAGGAAAGAGTGGAGGAGACCCTGGAGCCAGAGGCAGTGTGCGGAATAGGAGAGCTGAACATGTCAGCGCCAGGACCATCAACCAGTGAGTACCATGAGACATGCATGTACACCCATATCTGCCATACCCCCACCCACCTAGTACACAGCAGCATGCACAACCAAAATAGCTCAATTTCAGAGTAGCAACCACCTGAATGGTGCATTATGGGCAATGTAGTCAAGTAGGCAGCTGATAGGCAACAGTTTATTAGGAAGCATATAACAGATGGTAGATACTGACAGTGTGTTCCCTATGTCCCACAGGTCTCCCACAAGACACCACCTCCAGCCACACCGTCCAGGGGCCACAGGTCAGCCACCAGGCAGCACAGGACCCAGAAGCAGCCACCACAGGGACCTGCAGCACCCAACCACAGTCCCCTCCAGATGCACCAGTGGCCATACTGGAGATTGAGGCAGCACCCGGGCCCAGCCACAGTGCCAGCGTACAGGACACAGAACCACCACTGTGTCGCAGGCTACGTGTCAATGTCCCTACAGTGTCACAGCGAGCAGTAGGGAACGCCTCCATTTCCGCCGCCGAGGCTGCACTCATCCATGGTCAGCACCTGCAGACAAGGGAAATGAGAATTATTTCAGGGGCCATGCGGTGCATGGAAAGAAACCAAACAACAGGGCTGCAACAGGTCCACACAGAGCTACAACATTTAAACAGCAATGTAGGTGACCTTGCGCTCTCACTCAGACAACTGGCGGCTGAACTTGTCAAGGAGAGAGAGGGTGCAAGGCGCCGCGACCGGCAGCTCATCCACCGCCTAGACCGCATGGCTGCCTCCATCGTCCGGCTGGCTGTAAACACCACAGGGCTGTCACGCCACACAGTCAGCCTACAGGTCGACATGGGCCACTTTGCCAGCGATGTGGCTCGCGGGCTGGGACGCATTAGCCACGCAGTCGATATGATGGAGGCACGACAGGTGGCCAGGGGCGCAGCAGACACGCCGCAAGACAGTGAGGAGGGCTCTACGATAAGTAGTGCATCTGCCACAGACACCAGGGTGTTGCGTAGTGGAAGTGCACGGCAGGGCACTGCAGATGCTCCAGGAACCAGCCATGCTGGGCGAGCACGGCGTAGGGTGTGAGCTACGCACTGACATACAATGGTGGCACATGAGGTTAATGTGTCCTCATAGCAGGTGGACTTTTACAGCCCCTGATCAGTAGTTTCTGTAAATAGTTTATTGGTTCACATCATTAAAGTTCTTGTTTGTCCACTTCACACCTGGGCTCTTTGTGTGTGACATTCGTGTGTGTGGTGACAGTTAGCACGTACCTTCCAAAGTATTGGTTTGCAATGTGGTCCCGTCTCTGTCTGCCTTGATTTGCAATGCTTCTATCCCCATGATGGCGATGTGGTAGCTCTTGCTCGTCATCCTCTGAATCTGGGTCTTCTGGGGTGAGATGTAGCCCACGTCTGGTGGCAATGTTTTGCAGTATAGCGCATGCGCCAACGATCTTGAATGCTGTTAATGGGGCACACTGGAGGGCACCTCCACTTCTGTGGAGGCATCTGAATCTTGCCTTCAACAGTCCAAAGGTCCTCTCTACAATATTTCGGGTCCTCGTATGTGCACTGTTGTATCGCCTCTCTGTCTCATTGCTGGGTGTTAAGTATGGGGTAAGCATCCATGGTCGTAGTGCATATGCACTGTCACCTGTTTGGCACAAAATGTACAATGTTAGCTGGGCATAGATGGGTTCCACATTGACCTGTGTGTATGTCTGCAAGGTGTATTCAGCTATACCTAGGAGGTATCCGTCTCCAAACTCCCCACGTTCTAGGTGTTGGTGTATCCTACTGTGCCTGAAAATGTAGGAGTCATGTGTACTCCCTGGGAATTTGGCAACCATGTCAGTTATAACATAATGGGCGTCACATACCACCTGGATATTCAGTGAGTGGGTACACTTCCGGTTGCAGAACAGACATTCCAGATTTTCAGGAGGGCATATTTGTATGTGTCCCGTCTACACACCCTATTACATGCGGGAAGTTGGCAATCCTGTAGAATTCCAACTTGGTGCTTTTGATTTCTGCCTCATTCCTGGGTAGGTATATGTATCTGGACATGTGTGTGAGTATGGCATCTAGGAATGATCTGAAGAACCGTGAGAGTGCACTTTGAGATACCCCACCTGCCACTGTAATGACCCCCTGATAGCTACCCGAGGCCAGGAGGTGCAGTGAGCATAGCACTTGCACATGTGTGGGGATGGCGCTGCCGCGCACAGTCTGACGTTGAAGCTGCGGATTGAGTAGATCTATTAAATCTAGTATTGCGGCACTGCTAAGTCTGTATTTCTCATATATCTCCTCCTCAGTTTGTTGGAAAAGTGTCTGTCTGGTTCTGTATATCTTCTCCTGTCTCTGGCTCCTCCTCCTCATCTGCTGTGCGGCGTGGGCTCTCCTCCTCCTTGCTATCACATATATCTCTGCCATCTTGAGTGGCCCAGGTGCCTTCTGGGTCCCCTTTTATACTTTGGTTATGGTAACCACCTGCTCTGAGTTAGTGGGAAATTGAAAGTGCAAAAAGGGCTTTTTGCGACTAGTCGCAATTTGCGAGTGGCTATTTCATATGGTTTGCGACTCGCAAATTGCGACTTCCTAATTGCGGGTCGCAAAATGGGGTCGCTATTTTTGCGAGTTGGTAATGGCTCGCGTCGCAATTTGCGATTCGTAAATGGGATTTTTGCATCCCATTTCCGATTTTGCGGGGTCGCAAATTGCGATTCGGGCCATTTGCGACTTGCAAAAGTTTGCTACATCTGGCCCTTAGTTGTTTTTTTGACGTGAAAATCCTTCGACAGGGGTAAACCTGGATCTTGATCTGACGTCCTTGGAGCTCTCCTCGGATACGCTGGCTGGGAGGTCCCGGTCAACTTTGTACGTTCGGACTTAGGGAGTCATTCCGGAAGCACCGCCAACAGGCTGGCGGTGCTTCAGGGGCAATTCTGACCGCAGCGGTAAAGCCGCGGTCAGAAAAGGGAAACCGGCGGTTTCCCACCAGTTTTCCCCTGCCTCGGGGAATCCTCCACGGCGGCGCTGCAAGCAGCGCCGCCATGGGGATTCCGACCCCCTTCCCGCCATCCTGTTTCTGGCGGTTTTCACCACCAGAAACAGGATGGCGGGAACGGGTGTCGTGGGGCCCCATTAAGATTTTCAGTGTCTGCAAAGCAGACACTGAAAATCGTGACGGGTGCAACTGCACCCGTCGCACACCAGCAACTCCGCCGGCTCCATTCGGAGCCGGCTTCATCGTTGCTGGGGCTTTCCCGCTGGGCGGGCGGGCGGCCTTTTGGCGGTCGCCCGCCAGCCCAGCGGGAAAGTCAAAATGACCGCCGCGGTCATTTGACCGCGGTGCCGGGGTAGGAATGACCCCCTTAGTCTTTTTTTTTAGATTTTCTTCACCGGGACGAACCCGCAAATTAGGCCGGGTTGCGGTTGAGGCAAGCCGGCTAGAGTTGCCACGGCGGGTCGGTCCCTCTATGGAGCTTTTTTTCAAAAGTTCTCCAAACTTCTGGGTCTTCTCCCAGATGTTCTTTTAAGGTTCTTTTGGGGTCTACAGCTCACCCCAAGGGTCCAGAAGCTCTGAGAAGATCCTTGGGGGTGTGGACTACAACTCCCAGAATGCACCGAGTGCAAACTCTTTTTTGGCTACTGATTAGTGGTCAGCTGGTTGATTTCTTCAGGAGTTGTTGCAGGGGACTCTGGTTAGCAATTTTTACCTGTAGCAAACAGGGAGTCCCTCCTTGAAGCAGTTAAAGCCAGGCAAACTCCTTCTTGTGGGGAAGCCCAAGTGTGCAACTGGTGCAGTCCTTCTGAGTGCAGGTTCCAGGTGCAGGCCAGGGGTCCAGCAGGGCAGTCCTTCTTCTCTTTTGGTTCTTCCTTGTTGGAATCTGATGGGGATCTGAGGTGTGGGTGCAAGTCTGCCAGTTTTATCCTTGCTCCTGGGTGAAAAACAGGGGGGTCCTGATTCTCCAATCAAGTGCAGGGTCCTTCCCCCTGTGATGACCACTTCCTGGGAAGTGTGGCAAAAAACAATCCCAGGAGGCAACATTCTTCAAAAATCCATCATGGCTGAAAATGATTTTTGGAGGTTACATCTGGCTGAGCCAACCCACTGGTGTGGCTAAAAATCATAAACACACCCCCTCTCCTGCCCTCTCGTAATCTAATCAAGGGGGCACCTAGTTGTCAGGGGTTGCAGGATGTGGGGGTGTTGCTGGGTTGCTCCAAATGTCCTTCTCTGCCTTTGAAGACCAGTTTGGCAGCCCTCCCCTTCCTGCCTCACCATCTGCTGAGGGGAGATTCCCTCCCACAGGCACATCTCTTTGTGTGATGCCAGGCCACTTCACACCTCATCAAGGCAGCCTGCCCAGGCTGCCAGAGGCCAGAGCACAGCAGCAAAAACAATGCAGGGCTGAAATTGGCAACTTTTCAGGTAAAGTTTAAAACTTTTTACCTGAACAAGTTATATTAAATCCCACAACTGGAAGTTGTGGGATTTATTATAACAATTAATTTGATACCAAACTCTTTGTATCTGTCATTTAAGGGGACTTTTAAAATTAAAACAAAGTCTCCCCATTCCAGCCTATGAAGGCCATTCATTACAATGAGGGAAAAATGAATTTGGCTGTTTTTATCTCACCAGGGCTTATAAAACTACTGGTGTAAGGTCCCTGCTTATAGTTGCATGGCACCCAGCCCTAGGGGCACATAGGGCACACCTTGGGGGTGACTTATACATAAAAATAAGGTTGCTTAAGACTTTGGAACTACTTTTAATTCCAAAGTCGAATTTGCATATCACTTTAATTTAAAAGCAGCCAGCAAGGCAGGCCTGCCTTTAAAATGAAACCGGGCACCTCAGCAGTGCACCTATGGGTGCACTACCTATGCTGTGGTCCCTAAACCTACATGCCCTACCATATACTAGGGACTTATAGGTACGTTAACTTAGCCAATTATAATTAGCCTAATTTGCATATCCACTTTACACGGAGCACTGGCCCTGGGACTGGTAAGCAGTACCCAGGGCACAGCCAAGAGTCAGTAACCACCAGTACCTGTCCAAAAAGTGTGGGGGTGACCAGGGCAAAAAGGAGGACTTTCCTACAGTGACACATAAATCCTATTTCATCACACAAACAGCATGCCACTGACTACCAGTGGGAAGTACACAGTGTACTTGCAGTGTGACTGACAACATATAGTCAATGTTGGAATGATGTTGATGTTTAGTTAAAAATGTAGATGATCTGGAGTTGTCTAATGTTGTTCTGTCACATGGGATTCCATCACATATTGTGTGTTAGGTTGCTCTTTATGGTTTAAACCTGTCATGGAGACACATATAGATACATTTAGTTTATGAGCAGCACGTTCCGATGACACTGGCTCTCAATAATCCATCCCAGTCTGTCCCATTCCAACATACCTGTCATACAACCCACAAATCCCAGCTCTCACTTACACATAACAGCCTTCTGTCTTAACCTTAGTTACTGTGATGCAGGCCATGGGTTCTGACTCTTGGGAGTTTAGACAGGAAGGCAATGTAGCTGTGAGTGTGATTATGTGCAAGGACTGTACACGTGGTTTGGCCTTTAGTAGCTCACAATTATTGTGAGTAATCAGGGGTGGCACTCACAACAGGATAGCTTGCATAGCTCTGGCCAAGATGATGTTATAGGCCTAATTAGGTAACATGAGAAGCTAGCAAGTACTGATAGTGCACATGAGATCACTGCAAATCAGTATATACAATCTACCTGTATTATTTTGCTGGGAAAAAAATCTAGTAACTATCCAAACGTATAAATATCCAAAATGTAATGTCACAGCAGTACTGCCAGAAATACTGATTTTTATTTCTTGTTCTCTTATGTCATCCATACAGGTTAACGTCCAACAGAAGCGGGAGATCTGGAAGGCAATTGTAAAGATGGTGCAGATCCAGTGGTTCCAAAAGCGGCATAGCATGCACTGTCGGAGGAGGTGGGAGGACTTTCCTCGGGGACAGGCAAGTCTGATGAGAGCCAAGTCAGGCAGTACTCCCAGAAAATCCAGGCAGGTGCACCGCACCCTGACTCCCCTAATGGCCCGCATCCTTGCGGTGGCTTACCGAGAGCTTGATGGACAGTTGAGGACCCAACAGCAGCCCCAAGGGAGTAAGTCATTGTATGTGGATATGATTGTGTTTTGACCTCTTAACTTTCCAGTTCTGTTGTATGCAACCATCTTTGAGGATGACACACATTCAAAGTCCATCAGGGTTTCTGGAGATGTAAGTTGATCAGACAGTGTTTAATGCTGTGTGTGATGTACTGCTTTGTGGTGAAGGATGACACTATATCCCTCATCACAAGGCAAGTACTGTTGTGGGCAGACACATGGCTGTATGTATACAAAGGGATTGCGAGCATTTTCACAATGACATGAGGGACAGTTTCATAAAACATGCCCCATGTCATGATTCGGTTAGGTGGGATGATATATCACCAATGTGTGTAGTGAAAGTAGGCTCCATTACTGGTAACTGTGGCAAACTGTGCAGTTGAAATATAGCGGATATATCAGAGTTGACATTGGTAAGTTGGTGCTTTGTCAATATGAGAATGTGCATCTGCACCAAAAGTATTGGAATTCTGTGTACAGTGGCATAATTCATTATCTGACATATGTTTGAAAGCAGTTTGTCCAGAAAACGTCTATTAAGTTAATGTGGGCAGTAGCAGGTGGACATGAGTCCTTAATCTTTCACAAATGTTCATGTAAGCCAGTCTGTGATTACCAATGTGAATTTGTCTGCCAAACTGTATTGATTACAACAGGCAGGAATGAGTCCACATTGGTGAGAGAGTTGTACATAACTGAGATAAAATTTCTGTGTCCTTAGTCCAGCCCGGAGCAGAAACTGGTGATGGAGAGCAATGTAATACTGAGAGGGGCATTTGCATATGGAAGGTTACATCACATAGATGTTGTGGTGTCCCATCTTGAGCAGTCAATTTCCATCTCAAAACCTTACCCTTTGGGAGAAGTGAATCCATTTTAGCTCTGTACTGCAATTGTTCAGAGATGTTTCCAGACCTATGTGTTTACTCATGCTGTTGGAACCCTTTGTCATGGAGTGAATTACAAGTGTATTAGTGACAAAGGCATACCTGATACTTGAGCTGAGATGGGGGATTAGAGAACTTGTTGCAAATTTTGTATGATGTACATTGATGTCTAATTACATTCTCATGGATACCCTAAAACTGTTGTATCTGTTTTTTCAGCATCAACTGGGCAAGGCGAAGGTGACAGCAGTCACGTTGGTGGGGATGAAGCTGGCCACTGGGAATCAGGTGTGTTCACCAGCGATGCCGAGGGCCTCAGTGACATGGGGAATGAGGTGACTGGCCAGGAGGTCATGAGTGATTCTACATCAGTGGTCTCCAAACTTTTTAATGCCGCGCCCCCCCCCAGCTGAAAAATAAAAGTCATTTGGGGCCCCCTCAGAATTTTTCACAATTATTTCATATGGATGGTAATGTTTAAATATGTCTAGATGTATGTAAACATTGCAGTTAAGTAATGCTGCCTTTTTAAAAGTGCAATAATATGTTTCTGCTTAAAACAAAACACAAATATCTGTGTAATGCTTCTTTTGGCCAGAGCCTGGTGCCCCCCCAGGATCATTTGAGGCCCCCCTAAGGGGGCCCAACCCCCAGTTTGTGGACCCCTGTTCTACATCTTCCTCAAAGGCTTCTAATGGGGCCAGACCCCACAGAGACTGTGACACATGCATCTTCGTCCACCCCCATTTCAATCTCCACCCTCCCTCTTGCTCCCCCCATTTGGCCATAGGCACCTCCATAAGAGGGGAGGCATCACCTTTGCTGCAGGCACCTCTGCCCCTGTCCTGGTTTTCCAGGCTGTGCTCACTGAGGAGGCAGTAGACCTATTACAGATGATTGCTGTAGGCCAGACTGCACTTCTGAATGCCACCCAGGGGCTGACTGGCCAGAACATCCAGATCCTGGCTTACCTGGATGGCATTCATTGTGCCCTGTCTGGTCTACAGCAGTCATTCCAGGGTTTGGCCTCCTCATTGGCCGCAGCCTCTCACCCACCCCAAGCTCGTGCCCACACTTCCACCCCTTCCCCATCCCAAACCCCTCAAACCAGCCCTATCCAAAGCACACGCAAACATATGCATGCACCCACAACAACCACAAGCAGCACATCCCAACTATGACACACCAAAAAACACAGGCATAGACACACACATGCAGACATCATACACAACACCATCACAAGCATACCCACAGGTATCAATCCTACCACAACACAACCACACCCATACCACCAGCACACCCACAGACACAATACTCACCTCTACACCAACACCTTCGTACACTACAAGCACACCCCCAGTCAGTGCACCCACCATGACACAACCACACCCCCACCGCCAGCACTCCCACAGACACAACACCCACCACTACACGAACACTTACACACACTACAAGCACACCCCCAGTCAGCGCACCCACCATCACATATGCATGCACCAGCATACTCACAGATACCACATCAAGACATGCCACATCCACTACACATACATCCATACACACACGTATTGAAGCAAAATACCCACACTCACCCACCCAACGGACAATCAGTAAGAGACATAAATTGAAAGATACAGCACATACACCAGACCCTCAAGCCACCCACACCCTCAACACACACACACACATAAAAGATACAGCCACTCCCTCCACCTCCAAAACCCAACTCCCTGAAGACCCCCTACTCATTTTCTTAAGGAGGACCTACTTTTCTCCTTTGTTCTGACCCCTTCCAGATGTAAATCCACCCCTCCCAAGCGTCTTTCCAACCCTTCCAAATCCCAACCCACCCATCCCAAAACCAAGGACTCCTGCTCCCAGTGAGATAATTGTGGTGCCTGCACTCTGCCACATAGATGCCCCTTCCAGAGGAGGTTTATTTTGGCAATGACATTAGGAGACAAGCTGTGGTCATGCACCCACACAATGGACTACTGGCTTTGTGCCTTTGCTTTTTCTGTGCTATTTTATTTATTTAATTATGAGAGAGTTATCTCATTTATATAAAGCATTTTTAGTTTGAGAATATCTTTGTCCTGGCCTTATTTTGTGATTGTTACTACTTGTTTGCTGATAGTGTTCTTTCTGCTAATGTGTGTGCCATGAACTTACTCTCATTTGTGATAGTTCCAAGCACAGGTTGCATCTTTTAGATATTTTGTCAAACATACATTAGTGTTGTACATTTGTGATGGACATATTAAATTTGGTGAAAGCATCCAAGTTGTTACCAGACACTTACACCAAAATCATATCCGTTTCTGTTTTTTTAGCTGGAGAATGCATGTGTGTTTATTTTGACATGACATGTCAATAATATGCAAATATGAATTACACAGGGAACGTGACACTTTACAGTTAAATGGGTTCTTATGTTTATGAGATATTGTGCGCACCAAGGGGACCTGTGACTGGCATAAATCTCTGCCATGTTTGCAGTTCAACAATGAAAATTGTAGTATATTCTGTAGCATGTTGTAGTGTAGTTGCCACACTATCATTGGATTGTTTGGTTCAGGTTGGGTATATTGTTTCAGTTGATACTTTTGAGATTTTGGGGACATTATTGCACACACCTGTGCGGACACATTTCTGTTTGCGATTGTAGAGATGTTTTGTGTAGGAGTCCACTGCCATGAAGGCAGCCCCCACCAGATTGGTGGGTGCTACTTATATCTCGAGGTCTGCTTTGATAAATTTTCTGACTACAACATTACACACTTCAGCATTGCTCAGCATTATGGTGGAGTCTGCACGAATGAATGAGCCATTCACGAGTCCAATATTACTGTGATGCTACAACTCTGAGGGTAACAGGAATGCCCGTGACTTACTTTGTGTGCCAGCGATGATGGGGTTGGTTTCCATCTGGGACCTGGGCTAGGAGCAATGGGAGGACTGGTAGCAGCAGGTTCTTGGTGTCACAATATGTGGAAAGCTCTAAAAAGTTGAGTTTTGCCCTTATATAGCTCCCAATCTGCCAACTCAGGTGTGGATGTTTGGCCACCAGAGTTGCATCAGTGGGACTGCACATCATGACTGACTCAGCAGTAAAAGGGGCTGTTGTCCCACTGCCAGCCGCTTTTGCCTAGGGTGCCGTCGGTGCAGATGAAGTTTCTTGGTGGTGACAGGAGGCCATCGGCATTCTTTCACTTATGCTGCTGCTGACATCTAGATAGATCACGTCACGGCGACGAGCGGGTTCCCAGTCTAAAAGTCAATGGCTGGACCGTTACTGCCAACATCTGAATCAGGCCCTTAGACCATGTATATCATCAGTAAATGTTGGTTTGTTTTTGTTTTCGCTAGCTCAAAGTACCACATCCAAACTCATAAACTGAACAGGGTAATAGGTGTTGTTGGCAACCTCGAACATGATACTCTGATCCCCAAGGAATCCGTGGAAACAGATCTAACCCTTTTGTTTGTTACTCTTGCATGCCCAAGGTAAAGACAAGAAAGATACGAAAATACATTTTCAAAACATTTATTGAAATGATCGTATTCTTGCAATGAAAGCATGATCTGCAATTATTAGAAAGATAAAACACGTGATTATATAAAGCATTATTAGGATGATAAACAATATAAATAATTCAACCACAGTAATTGTTACTAATGTTACCTTACTCCTGTTTTTTACTAATGCTATACCAAAGAGAGCATAGCAAGAGCTCCTTCTCCCTGCCTCATGTAATAGAACATTTCCCTTATCACACTGTGACAGAGATGCAGAATACCTACTTGGTTCATCTAGCACAAACATGTTGTCTCCTAACGAGTTCAGAAAGAGAAAATACAGGCATCCTGTACTGTTTGTCCATTCCTGGACTCAATGTACAGACTACAGGGGGACAATGCCTATCAAGAAGAAATGCATGTTCAGCACATTCTTCTGTTAGTGGAAAATATGTAAAAAGTCACAATCAGAAAAAGATGTCAAACAAAAATTGAAAATCTGAAATGGAGACCTAGTGCCCCCCTTGCAACATAAGGAGACAATAGTTCTGATGAGGGAAGAAATTGGCCATCTACGTGCTTTGGGTTTAAATCTCACAGACAAGGTAGAGAGACTGCAATTGAATGAATTGTGTGAGCTAAAGGTGGAAAATGAGCAGAAGTGGAATGGTACGATTAGAGAGTATCAGATGGGATGCACAGGAGATGTGACCATTAATAGACAAAAATTACTACCCCCTGAGGCTGAATGCCAAGGTCATGTGGGTAAAAGGGTGTCTATAGGTAAAATAGCCTGGGAAACTGATATATTCCTGATACACCGTATGAACCCCCAGCTCGTTGTCAGTATGGTGGGAAATGTCAAAGGAGGGAGCAAAAAAATGGCCAAAGGATGCCTAACAATGGGCAAAGTTTGGAGTTCAAAGATACAAATGGGGGAAAAAGGGGTGTGAACAACAAGGCCTGGCCCTCAGATGACAAGGAGAAAGTGTTGATCATGGTTAATGTACCTAGGTTAGGTCTCGGGAAGAAGGAAGATAATAACTTACTAAAAATAGAGTGATCCACTGGATAAACCACTACCAGCATTGCTACTCACTGATAAGATCAGATCTATACCTAGTTACACATTGTTCCCCACCTAATAAGCAGTTTGAATATATAACACTGAAAATGGCCAATGAGGATCTAGTGACTAGACTGGTGAGTCAGGCCAAATGCACTTTTCTTCCAAAGGGCTCATCAATTCAGTTAAGTCTAATCCCACTCCAGTGAAGTATTTACCTATAATGCAACCTTTGAGCCATTAGATTGTATTCAAGCATTTATGGAGGAAGAACATGAAGAAAGGGGAATACCAAATTAATGTTACCACCCCTAAAGAAGTGGTCAAAATAATCATTACAAATGACATCCCTTATATTATCCTACAGTCTTTGTGCTTGTAATGGCTGTTCGACATCTGACTAGAAAACTGCTTATACCTTTAAAAGAGTACTGTCTAGAAGTAGAATGGACTATGTTTTATTGGACCAAAAGTTTTGGGAAAATAGGGAAGATATGGTGCTAATCATTAGAAATGATAGTGACAAAACTGCTGTGTCTCTTTCATTAAAGAATAGCCCTATAGTTATTGGCTCCCACTCCCGTTCATGAGTTAAAACACCAATCTTGGATTCTAACAATAAAAGAAGGATCAGCTGGCCTAGTATTATGACCAACGCAGACACAATTGCACACATTTACTTGTTGGTTTCTAATGCCCTATGCATGTTTGAGGATTCCAACAAATAAGAGCCTCTCATAGTTATATCTTGAAACACCTACTTGATTCTACCAGAGTGTATTTTTATAAAACAGTGAAAGTTCCACAGTTTAGACAAAAGAAATACTCTGGTCTGACAAGCAATGCTGGTTGGCCAAATGAAAATGAATGGTTGTTCAAAAAGTGGAGATAGGGAGTTAATAGCTGTAGATGCACACAGTTAGCTGTTACAATAATATGGGGAAAGGAAATTAGCAGGATATTTTAGCAATCTTTATGTTTTTCATAACAGGAGAGAGAAAGTAGTTTAGATACAAATGGACAGCTGGTGAACATGTTGCATGATTTAGAGAGCTCTTCTATAGCTTCTTTTTCTATAGAAGAAACTCTAAGAGCCATAAATAGTATGAAAATGGGGAAATCCCCTGGACTTTATAAGATTCCAGGGGATCGCTATCAGTCACAACTGGTTGTATGGGGTTTTATATTAAATATCTTATCGAATTCCATAGCTAGAGGAGCAGAGATAACGGAATTCTGGAAAGGAGAAGCGATCATCCCGATTTATAAAAAGGGGGAGAAAGGCAACCCACTTAACTATGGACCAATTAGCTTTAATATATAATGTCCAAACATACTTAGTAGGCAGTTATTGATAAAAATTCAAACATGGTTTGAGAGAAATCAAGTGCCGTCACACCTTCAGGCAGCCTGTCAGTCCTATACAAGCAGTACTGATCAGGTGTTTCTCTTGATTCTCTGGAAGACCATTAATTTAGACAAAGGTAATCTGTAAGTAGTGTCCGTGGACTGACAGGCATCCTTTGATCTGGTACCTTTAGTAAAACTATGGGTTGCACTCAGAAATATGGAGAGACCAGTTAATCTGCTCAACCTAGTAATGTGCTTGTACAGCGCTAATTTTACACAAGTGGGATGGGGTAAGGAGGGTGAACTGACGGGCCACATTAGGATTGAGAGAGGGGTCAGTCAGAGTTGCGTGCTTACCTCAACTTTGTTTACACTCTACATTAATGAGATAATTAACACACTATATGACTGCAAGGGCGTCATTCCCAAATTGGCAGATCAGAGTATTCCTGCCTCTTGTTTGCAGATGATACAATACTAATTTTGAAAACTCCCATGGGGCTGCAGAACCTAATTGATATCTATCACCTGTGAACAAGAAGGTTTGGAAATCAATGTTTCAAAAACAAAATTTTAAACTTTTGTTCTGCATAAGTCTTTCAGAGTGAGGGTGGAGATTGGATCTTCATACTTAGAACAAGTCAGGGAATTTGCTTATCTTGGAGTCTGGATTGCAATTACCCTATCAAGGGTCCTTCAAATAATTAAAAGTAAAATAGCACTGCAACACACGGGATCAGCAATTGTGAATAGATTGAATGGATCCGATTTTCAATCAATATATCCTACTTTAGAGATCTACCTTGCAAGAGGTCTTGGTGCAGCATTGTATGGGAAAGACAAATTGAGTTCGGACGAAATCAAGAGTTTGGTGAAAACTAAGAATAGCATTGTTCGATCTATACTTTAGATGCCACAAGGCACCTCGCTAACACCTTTGCACCTAGACTTGGGTCTAAGGAATATATTGGATATAGCCAAACTCAAGCCTCTGGTCTATTGGATTAGACTTCGGAGTAGCAGATCTTTGGCACCTTATAAATAGGCATTTGCTAACCTAAGATAAGCATGGATACATAACTTGGTTTAATTATGATAAGTATTGGATGTACAGGTTGGACATGAACCTAGTCTGTGATAACCCAGAACAGATAACTAAGGAAATGCTAGGCCAACTAAAAACAAGGTAGTGGCACTGGCTACAGATATTTGAGGGATGGATTGTGGAATCATTGGTAGGCAGGTTTACAGATAGATGTCTTAATTCTAAACAGGATCTGTAATTCAAAATGTGTATGGACCTCATAGAACCACCACAGGCAAGACCTTTGTTTTTTAAATTCAGGTACAGGGTTCTACCGGTCAATACATTATGTAGAGGAGGGCGGGGTCAGCTATTGCACTTCCTTGTCCTTTATGTAACTTGTGTCCTAAATCTGAGGAGCATTTTATGTTCTTTTGTCCAGCATATTACATCTAAGGAAGACCTGGTTAATTCCTATATGTCACCTGTTGGGTGTAAGATGTTATTTAGAGGCCATTCAGATTTTAATAACTGATAACACGGAGCAGATTTGTTTTTTGGTTTCCAAACATTTATTGCATGCCCGGCAGAAAAAATGTAGATTAAAAGAAGCATTTTAATGGTGAAGGAGGTACTTTTAAGATGTACATTTTAATGTGGAATGGAATGGTGGTATTTTATGGAATGCCGTATTGTATTTTATATTTGTATATGTTTTATGGGTTTTTTCCCTCCAAAATAAACTTTAAACTTTAATCATCTTTACTTGGATTTGTAATGGCAATCATCACCCTTTTTAATAAAACTAGAAACTAAGAGTGCATACATTTTTTCTCATGTGCAATTTTTGGTGACCCTTTATTTGTGCGAGTTAAAATTTTTAATGATGCTTGTAGTAGTAACAGATGAATTAATAATGTTGCAATTTGATTATTTTATTCAAAAGTTTGATTAATAATGTAGCATAGTTATGCCACATTTTTGGGTGAGCCCCTTTTTTTTTTTTTTTTTTTAATAGATGCAATTTCCGGTGTTCTGCTTATCTTGCTCATAGCTCATTCCCCCTCCCAGTAAGTGACCAGCTGCAAGACATCTCTCCCCACAGTTTTTGCTCAGCACAGAATGTTATGATGCAAAAGGGGACTATTGTGTTAGGAAACATGTATTGTGAATAAAGTTTTCCATTGTGTACCTAATGTATTATTTTGAACAATCCCACTGGAAGGTCCAATGCAGGCATGAAAAAGAACATAACCCTATGAACTAATGTTTGAGAAATGTTTCATATTACTACTCATATATACCTTGTATATCTCCAGATTGCTGTTGCTGAGGAAGAAGGGAGTAGATTTCTCCCACTTTGAGAAGTTGGTTAGTGCTAAGAACTTTATTAACTGTGTAGTTCAATTTGATTTGCCAATGCAAACTATCCATGATAATACCATGTTGAATTTGCAGTTTTATTAATAGTTATGCATAAATTGTGCAAAGAAAACCCTTATTTTGAGGGTTGGACTGACTTTTTTCACCCCTCCCCACAAGAGTTTGTCTTATTATTTTGAGACGTTTCCTCTCTTTGCATGCTGTCAATACTCTTTATGAGTTTGATACTTAAACTGTTCCTACATTTATTTGCTAAATAGGGATTGGGTATATCTTGTGGTTCTGTATTTCTGTACTTGAAGCCTTCATGAGAGATTTCTGCATTGTTCTCTACCGTTCTTAATAACAATTCCGTAATAAATCTATTTTTCTATATTTTTGACATAAAACCCAATTATTATAAATTATCTTAGTTTTATTCGGATTTTTACTCTGCTAAATAAATGTTTTATTCATGCGGATTATAGTCTATTACTGCTAGAGAATTTCAAGGTGAACTATCCAAGGTACACATCGAGCGTGGTTTTGACAATTATTGAGTTTCACCTCCCACCAAATGTTGGTAGCAAACGATGGTTAGCATAAGAGCATCTCCTCTTTTAGAGGTCCTTTAAAGATTTTTGTAGATTATGAGCTCTTAATGCCAAGATCGAAGGAGAGAAGAGTTCTTGGGAATTTGCCAACTTTTTGGTGGCAGATACTCCATCACGAGGTCCCAAAGTGCAATTCTACCAAGTAGAAATCACATTTTGTGATTTCCCAAATAGGAATTCTCAAACAGGGATTTTCAATTTGCAATTTCCGATGCACATGTATGAAGCGTTTCCTAAGTGAGAAATGGCCATTTAGGACACGCTATTACCATTGACTCCAAGGCGATAGAAACCACGTGCAATTTAATGAAATGCACCCAAAAGGCATTTTCTGAAAATGCCATGTAGCGCGCACATGCCCCTAGGGCATTTGTGTGCTTTAAATGTGCATCACCTTTTTCAGTGGTGCATTAAGAGGGACCGTAGGCCCATATGCACCCTTCGTTTTGCTTTACCTAATTTGCAATTTCCTACTAGGAAATCGCAAATTAAGAAATGCAAAACCATTTATACCTATTTGCATTTAGGCCCATAGGTAAGAATAGTGTAGCATTTCCTAAACAGCAATTTCCTAATACTGATTAAAACTCTGTTGGAATCATTATTAGGAAATTCATATTTTTGTACATTACATTTTACATTTTCTAGATAGCAATTTCTTAGGATGTGCTATTTAGGAAATGCAAAAAGGCAATTTCGGACATCTGCCCCTAACTTTATTGCTGTACATCCCTGAATGAATCTGGAGTATAATTATGAATGGGGATTAATTGAGTTTGTGAATGTGTTTTCAAGTATAAGCATGTGATGATGAATCTCTGATTCTGTACTGAGTCGCTTGGAACTGTTATGATGATTGTGGGTTCAATTTGTGGATTGAAAATTGTTGTGCTGATGTATTATTCATATTTGTATGCTCATTAGAGGGTTATTTTTTTATTGGATAGATTTCAGTTAATTATCGAATTTGTCAAAAATACAAGATCTCTGGAGATTATTTGTCTGTATTGTGGTGTGTACAGGGAGACACTGTTTTATAGGGACTTTGAATGAAAAAAATTCATTTTTCAGGTTTGAAACTTTAACTTGAGTTATTGCGCTTACCCTGAGTGCACAGGATGGAGTACATTGACTTGGCGGTAGATTTCTGTTTGTCAGAGTTTTCCTAGTGAGAACTTTTGCAGGTTGTGTGTTATTCATTCTTGTCTCTTGTCTGATTTCTCATATTGCCAGTATTTGAGTTTCTACAGTATGTAAATGAGTTATTTTACTTTGTATGCTGAATTTTATTTCCTTTTTAGAATAAACAGCAAAGGGTTTATTGATTTAAGTAGATTAATGTGGTTCTGTGATTGTTTTCCTGTTCACTAAGAAATTAGGCTGTGATTCACTGCTCAGCCAGAGCGCTGCACTGGGATTGGTGAGATGCCACCACACAGATGTGCTGTGATTGGTTGGCTGCTGGCATAGTCACGCTGTGATAGGTTGACCTTTGACAGAGCGGCGCTGCTATTCGTTGTTGTTCACTAAGTTTGGTTATAGTGATTTTGAAATTGTTTTGAGTTTGTTTAGGTGTAAAACAAGGGTGGTGTGTTTGCAAAACCCAAACCTAAGTATGCTATACCTAGAGAGAGTCAGAAATTACACAGTTAAGGAATACCAACATATGAGATGATGGCAGAGGTCTTGTATTATACCTGTACCGGGAGCCCTGAATGGAATAAATACACAGCACATGATGAGGCTTTAAAATTTCCATTGCAGGGCGCCTTAAATATTAACAAGCATTGGCAAATCCAATAGGTTCCACCTTTGCAACAGCTATTGGCTTTGCCAATGTATTTAGCCATGTTGTATAGCAGCGTGGGTGTGCAGCATGGCTAAAAGTAACTTTACTTGCTGCATCATAGTGCTTTAGTTTTATTCTAGCAAATAGGGGAGGGCAAAACTGGCAACAGTAAGTGGAACAATGCAAAACCTGTGCAGGAACAGGATCATCATAAAAAAGCATAATGATAGCGCTGGTAGCATCATTGCACTTGTATTTGTTATGTTGGGTTGGTGGCAAGAGGGACAATGGGAGGGTGCAGTTGAGAGGGAAGAAACAACACCTATGACAGTGTGGGGGCATTGGAGGGGAAAAAGCAACCAGAGCAAGGACAAGGGAAGAAGCATATAAATAAAAGAGCACCTGATTCACAACATGAGCAGTAGAGGGACAGAAGAAGGACACTAAGCAAGCTAAATCAATCAGTAGTTAATAGGCAAGAAGAGGAAGTGTAGCCAGCATGCACTGGCCAATTAGGAGGCAGCAAAGAAGAGTGACAATGAAGCTAATGAATAATAAATAATGCAAGGGCTGTAAACCCACTTTTAATTTACAATACCCTTGGATCAACAGGGCAAACTCTTTCGCAGATGAGACTATAGGTAGTGCTTGAGAAGTAAGGAGTGGAAGGACAGATGTAATAAGGACATGCTCCAGGTTAAGGACAAACACAAGAAAAGGAAAGAAAGCCCATGCAAGCTAATGAATAACGAGTAACAAAAATGGTGCAAATGAGTTTGCACTGGTTTGCACTTTTTTCAATAGTGCACGATTCTGCAACATACATCAATCTCTGGTACAGTGCAAGTAAGTCTGTCTGTGTAATGGAGTTAATCAGTTTAGTAACTGGTATTAAATGAGCTATTGAAGATACTGAAAAGGTATGAACATGTGCTTTTCACCACATAAACTGCATGTGTTTAAGTCTGTTTTGAGTGTTCCATAACAAGAGTTTCTTTGAGGAGCCATGCTCATGCAGATGAAAAGAACTTTCTTGGGAGACACCATCTCACCTTATGTGTTCATTAAACTAAAACAAGGGCTATATGAGAGAGGCAGCTGCTGAGAACACTCAATGGCGAAAAGAATATTTTACAAGGTTGAGAAAATGGATATACTGAAAGGCCCAATGTAAGAAGAGACATTGAAAGGGCCTGAATGGGGTATGAATGGGTGAAAGTGATGGCAGGATATATGAAGTCATCAGGCATGTAGGGTTGAAGATATGTCACTGGTAGACAGGAGCACAATTACTGTGGAGCATACAGGGAATTAGTATAGGTATGAGTAGCTGGGAGATTCAATAAGACAGGGAGAAAGGGGAGATGGGAAAGGGTTAGATAGCTAGTGAAGTAGAAATAAAAAAGCTTAAGAGGATTACAGGGATGTGCAAGAGGGGGATAGCACAGTAAGTGAAAGAGAAAGAGAAAAGAGGCAGAGAGCAAAAGAATACCCAAAGAAATAAGGAGAAGAGGGAGAAAGGGAAAAGAGAAGAAACGAGATGGACAAGGAGAGGGCAAGAAATCTAGGAAAACAGAGGGAAATGTGGTAAAGCAAAAGAGAAAGTGAGAGGTGGAATGAGAAATGGCCAGTTATGTGAGAGTGATGAAATGAAAGAGGAAAGAGAAAAAGAAGGGAACAGGAGTGAGAACGGGGAGGGGAATGAAAGGAAAACTAGGGTGGGCAAGATTGAAACAGAAGAAATAAAAAGAGAGCAAGCTAGAGAAACAAACATTGAGTATGAGGGCGCACTGTTGGTCTTATACTTAGTTTAGAGGTCCAGATTACTCCCGGCTCGTAGAATAGTTATGGGAGCGGGACAGGGAGTAAACAAAAAAATCAGAATCCTGCTGAACTTACAAATACGGAGCAGAAAATACTAACAATTGAAGTTGCGAAACAGAACTGAAAGGCTTTTTCCAAAGGTTTTCCATCACAAATAATTGTCATAGCTACCAGCGCATTGAAGTGGGCCCTTCTTTAAAAAGACTGCTAAAGTGAAGTAAAATAACCCATGCTTTGGTGAAAAAATGATAATTCACCTGCACAAATGAAGGGGCCCGATGCATCTTGAACAATTTATTTATACAGGTAATTAAAACCTTTACAAAAATTGCGATGGAAAAGCTGCATGCGATTGTTTGGCAGTGCTGAATTTCAAGGCATAGTAAAACCATGACAGCTAATAACACTAAGAAACAAGAGGTTGAAAAGATACCTCCATTCAAGGACACAATGTTGTTTGAAAACAGTCCTGATATCAAGGTCCAGGAACACAGAGGTAGCAGCATTTTTGCCATTGGGCAAAATATTTTAGCATTATGAGCTATCGGAATTGTGGAACTAGCTAGCATGGGTACCTTCGACAAGCATGATGATTTTGCATCATTTAAGTGCAGCTGTTTAGTTATGCAAATGCGCCTGGTCCTTAATAAGTAAACTTACAAGGAGACGCGTATAGGCCGATTAACCTTTTGGATCGCATGGAGTATCCTAGCGATGTAATGACCAGTGTCATCAATATTCAGTGTAATGAATCAATAACCACTAAGAGAATCATTATTTAATAGACAAATATAACAACAATTTATGAAAAACCACAGCTCGATAAAGCATTTAACAATTTTTATTTCCCTATTAATTACAATTCTAATGCATTCAGTTAACTCAACTTTATTCAATCAGCTCAGAATTAGTTTATTAGCAACCACCAATAACACAATCTAATCAGAACTTGAGAAAATATGTGATGAAAAGCTTCAGCGTAAGAAACAAGATGAATACATCAACATTAATAGCAGAGTTCAGCAATCAGTTCGTCAATCATTTGTCACTGTCAACGTCACCCAGAAAAACCCTACCTAACCCACATTAGCATTAGCATGTGAGACTTCATGCAAAACAATTTAGAAAACATGAATTTGGAAGACATCTAGCTAGAAGAAAAACTATAAAACAGTGCAGTTGGTACCTAGAAGGAAAGGTACAAAGTTAATCAGTCACATTGTCATAGCTACCTATCCACGGAATGGATCAGCAACAAAGTCAGTCTTCGTCTTCAGGTCATCAATAGATCAGCAATGCATCAGGCTCTCAAGAGCATGAGCCCAATGACAGAATCTCGAACCCCGTCTCCTGACGTCATCAATTCTTCCCTCGCATCTGAAGTTTTAGCCCCTTGTCATGACTTTTTATTAGAGTTTTTCAGTCCATCCCCTAATTCCTAGTTGGTTAATCAGTTCTCCATATGTGACGTTACCCAATATTTTTTATTCTACATATCTATGAGTTCTAATATTTCATCTTTCTCAGTTCATGGATTGGTCCACTGTATGATGTCTTCATCATCCGGCTCTTCAGGTATCGAAAGTGTTGCATGATCCTCTTCAGTCAGTGTCTCTATTGTACAAGCCCTGGGAAAGTACATTCAGCCTACTCTACACATAATTGTATCAAATTGACTTCATCATCTCCTGTTCGTCGGTACACTGCAGAAAATTCTAGCTAAGCACACAGTTCACAGTCATTTACCACCAGCAACTTCTACATCATGCGTTTATTAATTCTGCTTCTGCATGAGGCCTGGCAAGTAGACCACAACTTCGGCTAAGTTAGCTTCTACGATATAATGCAAAACATAGGTTATACATCTCATTATGGCACATTACTACATCATTATTACACATTTCCATTATTTCACGCATTTTTAATAATTTTACTAAAAATTTGTATAAGTGGCTACCGCTCCCCGTGGGCACATTTTCAAACGTGCACCTTGTTTTCTCTACAATTAATTTCTCTATGAACATTTTGTTAATCAAAACTGATAACCATTCATTAATAATTGCTATTTAGCATATCTGCTTCAACAGTTATTAACACTGGAGATCGTAACAATTATAAAATACAAAAGTTATAAAACTAATTAAAAATCAAGGCCTACAAAAACACGTCTCACAAGTTTATATCGCTTAAAAGCAGCAGATTGATCAGGGCCAACCCTTTTAGCACAGTACAAGCACAAGAAAATAAGGCATGTTGGGCACTGAAATGGAGAAATTAGCATTCTAATGTCCCAGAATTATAACACTGATTAATAAGTCCTACAAAAGGCCGTCCCACTAAGAGTCGAACCCAAACATACATTAACATTTTCAGCTTCCAGCAGCAGCCAGGAAGTAGTGAATCATAAGGTGCAGGTGCAGAGCGTGAGCAAAGCAATGGAGTGGGGCCAGCTTTCTGTAGGACATGATGAACAGGGCTTTAGGCAGTATTCAGTGGTCAGTTTACACCAAAGGAGAGGAGTATCATATATCATGTTCTGCTTGTGTTAAAATTCTTTCAGCTTGTTTTAAAGACCTCTCAACTCCAAGAAGGTATTTCACCGTTGGCTCGATTATTCTTGGGTCAGCGGAGTTAAGACAAGCCAAAACGTCTTGTCTGCTGGAGCGTGTCCCTAACTGATTCCAGATGGGGCTCAACCATTTTGGTCATATATTTAGAGTGGAGCTGCAGAGGCACATGGTGTGCAGCAGGTTTTCAGTTGCAGAGCCGCATAACTGACAGATCTTTGCCCCTGCTGCCTTTTAGGATAGCAGGATCCCTAGATGGTGAGATATCTGCTCATGATACTGTAATTTTATGCCATCCCAAGGTATTTCTGTGGTCTTAAGGCTTTGTATCTGTTTAGTATGCCCCAGGCATGTGCACGGTTTGTTGAGGTAGCTCAGTCCTCCAGTGTGGAGATTATTTGAATTGTTTTGTGGACAGCTTCATGGCTTGCGGCAACATGGCACAGCTCAGCCACCCCAAACTGAGTTATCATTTCTTCGACGTAGTCCCTTGCGGGTGAGCATGACCTTTTCAAGATATCCTCCCATATACAATGGTCTAATGTGTGTACCGCAGCAATGTTGAGCTTGTGGCAAAAAAGGGTGAATGCTGCTGCCTTGCAAGGGACTATTTTACGAGCCCAAACTCTAGCTTAATTTGGGCTGGTGATGTGTAGACGGGAAGCTGAAAAATGTGTCTGTATATGCGTATTACTGTTGTGTCCAGAGTTGTTGCATCCTGCCCCCAAAAGGCCTCTGATGCGTATGCCAGGGTGGGTGCAATTTGGGGTCTGGCGATTTCCAATATGGGACTGAATGAATGCTCCTTCAGGTTTTTAAACACTGCAGAAAGCCAAACCTCAAGGGCGATCCCCTTGCTGTGTTAATGTCCTCCTTGTGAGGTTTAAAAGGGCCTCTATTATCGAATAGGATGGCAAGATATATGTAAACCTTTTTCTCCACGAAGGTGTTCCCATTAAGATACCAGCTGGCTGTCCCTTTATGACTATTTCTGACAAAGATCATCATCTTAGTTTTTCACTGTTTATTTTCAGGCTATTGGCTGGAGAATATTCCTGCATCAGCGCCTTGAGGGCCTCACGGGTGAGTAGCGTGCTCTATAAATGTTTTTAATTGATTGATTGCATTGCTCCCAAAAGGTGCTGCATACCGACACTGGTGTGGCTAAGTAGCACCATGTCATCAGCGTAAGGAGGTTCGACAGGTGTGTTGACCCTTCTTTCGGTGGATGCAAGTTCAATTGAAGCAGGACTGGGGGGAGATCTGCCAGGAATAAAATGAATAGTAACAGTGCTAAAATGCACCCCTGCTTGAGGCTGCTTGTCGTCGGAATGACCCTGGATAAGTTGGCTTCGTTGCCCAATTTCACTTTGACCCATGTGTTGGAATACAGATTTTCAATTGCTCTCAGAAGAAGTGTAGGGATACCCCAGCCATTTAGCTTTTCCCATAGTATTTTGCGGTTCACAAAATCAAAGGCTTTTTTGTAATTGATGTAACACTGGAAGAGTGGCAGCTTCTTTGTTATGGAGGAGTCAACAAATAGTGCCAGAGCCGCGAGGTTCGGTATTGTGCCAGTATTTTTGCGAGGCCTGTTTGATTTAAAGGAATAATATTATTCATGCTTGCCCATTCACAGAGATGATCAAGTAAAATACCAACATAGTATTTTGCCTCGTTATCAGTTAAGGCAAGCAGGCCTTTAATTCTCTGGGTCAAGTTTGTTTTATGCTTTAAAGATGAGTGCAATTGTGGAGTCTCTCCAGGAGGAAGAATTGTGGCCCTTAAAAGAGCATTGTTAAAATGTGGGCTCATGGCTTTGGCCCAGGTTGTCGGGTTTGTCTTGTAAATGGTGTGAGGGATTCCATTCGGGCCTGGTGCACTGGAAATGGGCCCCTTTGCCATCTGCCTATTTACCTCTTTTGCACTGATGGAAGGAGTACCACAGAGGCCCAGCGATTAATCCACAGGCTATTAATCCACAGGCACTACAGAGCCTTCCAGGTGTGCTTCCCTTGATGTATGCATCATAAAATTTGGGTTAGTCAGTGGATTTAAGTGGGCATATAGATGTGTGGCCCACACTACTTCAGGATTATTAGATTCCTGCTTTCCATTAGCAGAGGTTTGAAGGGTGTTCACAGTGTCCCAAAACATTTTGGAGTTGTGGTGCTTGAGGTCCCAAATAGGTTTAGTCTAGAAGGTCTCAAAATTGTCCTTCTTTTTTGCCCATATGGCCTGAGTATAGACCTTTCTTGCGCCCCTCAGATTGCTGACATGGGCTTTGTTGGCAGGAGGCCAATGAACAGTCCAAAGGGCCTTATTAACTTTCTGTTTTAGGTATTTCAAGGCTCCTACCTTGTGAGGTTTATACTGGTCAGCATAATCAGTTGGTTTTGGGCCCTGGGAGGATTAGCCTTTGAGGCAAACTTTGCCATAAAACCTTCTACAAATACCACCCAATGGTCAATTACAGAGCTTTCCAGTTGTCAAGCTTTATGCAGGAAAGATGTAGCCTCACTAGACAAGGGCTCTATTGTACTCCATTTTACTATTTTTAGATTGATTTAACACCCATTCTTAAGGAGGCACCTGAGATTAGTAGTGGGGGAGATGTCAGTGTGTAGTCTGTGAAAGAGTTTCCATGTGATGAATATAATACGTTTGCTGATGGGATGTCACCCTTAAAGTGACCCTTTAGAACTTGCAGACTCAGATGCTCTAACTTGCCAAGGAGGGCTTGGCCTATTGGATCCCTGCTGCACAGGTTGATTTGGGCTTGCTTAGGTATGTTCCAGTAGGAGTCGTGGGCCTCTATGACTTCATTTCGCAAAGACTGGCCAAGCAGTTTCATGTTGAAATCTGCTATCACTAATAGGAATGAACTCGGAAAGGATCCCTCTGCCTTAAGGATCTCATCAGTAAGTTCCCTTGAAACTTCCCTGCGATGTTTGCGTGCTGGTGGGGCATAGATGTTTATTTTTATATTCACATCCTATTCTGTCTCACTGTCGTTGAATGCTATGTGAATTATTTGTACCCTGTCCGAGTCCATTTTTAGAGCTGTGCACCTGGCCTTAATATCTGTTGATAGATAAATTCCCAAGCCTCCTTTGCTGTGATCAAATTTTGTTTCCTTAGTAGCTGGTATGACATTGTGGGAAAGGCGCAGGATCGCAACCAGCTCCTGTGCCCATTTTTCCTGCAGGGCTACAATTTCAAAAGATTGGAAGTATTGGTGCAGGTCCAGGTCATCTATCTTGTCCCTCAGGCCATAAATATTCTTTAAGCATAGTCTTAGTTTAGATCCCCTGCATTCAAATCTAGCCTCATTAGTGTCAGTTCACTTTAAAAGTGCAGCTGTAGGTGCTGACTGGTTTATGGCATTTGCGATTCGCCCCCTGCCAGGCTCCTTGCAAGTTGGACCGTTAATTGGAGATCTGAATGAAAACTTTCAACTGTGCCTCTTTTTGACAGAGATGGCTCGTGGGCATTCCTGAGGACTGAGTAAGACTTGGAGGGACCGATTACATCCCTTGTGCTATTATCTTTGTGCCTCCTCCGAGGATGCGGATACCTGGATTGGGAGAAGGTTTCCACCATGATGACCCAGTCCATGAGCTGTTTACTCTCATTTAGAACTCTCTGAGCAGTATTGGGTGATCTCCAGGTAACTTTGATTGAATCGCCGTACAGCCCTGAAGCTGAGATGATGAATTGGGCTGAGTCAATTTTGGTTTTGATTTGGTTTAATGATCAAAGTATGGTTCCCCAGTTTCAAATATCTTCATCTCCATCTAAGCGTATTAAGGGTGGAACAAGGTTATACTGGGATGCCGACTGGACATCTCTTCCTGCATGTGTTGGGAGGCACTGGGACTGGGCGCAGGTTGGATCAGGGGAGTCTTCCAAATATATAGGGGGGCTGGGTCTGCTTGAGAGTGCATGCTTGTATGTGCATTCTGCAGCTGCGAACCTCTGATTATTCAGAGTTGCTTCCTATGACAGAAGAACCATCACTTCTTATCCTATTGAAAGTGGGCTGTCGGACCTGTTGAGTAGAGGATGTGTGAGGAAAAGAGACCCAAGTTTTGGTGTTTAGTACTATCCTTTTGAAAGTGGTTGGTTATCTTGATTGGATTTCTCCAGAGTTGCCACCTGGGGAGGTGTTCTATCAGCGTATCTATTTACTACAGACGCTTCTAACTGAATATCTTTGCCTTTCAGGACGGCTGCTGTCATTGACTTGAGCTGTGTGTCATTTAGCCCAGCAATTTCTGAAGGACTGCAGGCTGATCTTGTGTTGGTCTCCCAGGATCATGACTGGGGGCTATAGGATTGAGATTTAGGTGGTCATTACAACCCTGGCGGACGGTGTTAAAGCGTCGGTAAGACCGCCAACAGGCCGGCAGAATTTTTTTTTGAATTACGACCGTGGCGGAAACCACCAACAAAGACAGCCACTTTTACACTCAGACCACCACGGCAGTACAAACAAACAGCTCGGCGGTCAAAGCCAACACACAGGCGGAGGACAATGTAACGCCCACACTATTATGACAGGCCAATCCGCCACCTTTTCCGGGGCAGATTCACCGCGGATAAAAACACGGCGGAAACAGGAATTTCGAAGGAAAAACGCTCACCTCTACACACTCCACGAGGAAGGAGGACACCATGGAGCCGGAACTCCATATTCTCCCTGCGATAGTCTTCCTGCTCCTGTACCAGGAGCACCAACGCCGGCGGCGAAGATCACGGTGAGTACTGCACCTACGACACAGGGGAGGGGGGAGGGAAAAAACAGGGACACACAAACGCAACACCCCCACTCCCACCCTCACCCACTCCAACACACACACCAATGCATATCTATACATTACAGTTACACCCCCCAAACCCCCCGGAATAATGCAAAGACAAACGGAAATTAGTGTAACCATTGTAATATATCAAAATTCAGTAAGCAAAAATATACATATATACACTATTAACAAAATATACACAAAGATTAGTAGTCCAGGTATTGCACCATTTTTTGTCCGTGGACCACTGGGCCCAAAATGCACGGGCGAGGCCCACACACGATACCAGATCAAAACAGAGAGAACACTGCAGGGGCATCAGATAGAAATACAACAGGCACCTCAGGGGGAAGGGAAGGAGGGGCACCTCAGCCGGATGAGTGCACGACGCCAGATCCACGAGGGCCTCCATGCCCATTGATGTATCCTGGGGAGTACAAAGCCACAGTCTCACAAGTCTCTACAGTGGGTGGTTTGCCCACTGCTGCATCCTGTGGAGTGCAAAGCCACAGTCTCACAAGTCTCTACAGTGGGTGGTTTGCCCACTGCTGCATCCTGGGGAGTACAAAGCCACTGTCTCACAAGTCTCTACAGGGGGTGGTTTGCCCACTGCTGCATCCTGGGGAGTGCAAAGCCACAGTCTCACAAGTCTCTACAGTGGGTGGATTGCCCACTATTCAATCTTGGGGAGTGCAACGCCACAGTCTCTCAAATCTCTACAGTGGGTGGTTTGCCCACTGCTGCATCCTGGGGAGTGCAAAGCCACAGTCTCACAAGTCTCTACAGTGGGTGGATTGCCCACTATTTAATCTTGGGGAGTGCAACACCACAGTCTCTCAAATCTCTACAGTGGTTGGTTTGCCCACTGCTGCATCCTGGGGAGTGCAAAGCCACAGTCTCACAAGTCTCTACAGTGGGTGGTTTGCCCACTGTTCAATCCTGGGGAGTGCAAAGCCACAGTCTCTCAAGTCTCTACATTGGGTGGTTTGCCCACTGCTGCATCCTGGGGAGTGCAAAGCCACAGTCTCACAAGTCTCTACAGTGGGTGGTTTGCCCACTGCTGCATCCTGGGGAGTGCAAAGCCACAGTCTCACAAGTCTCTACAGTGGGTGGATTGCCCACTGTTCAATCCTGGGGAGTGCAAAGCCACAGTCTCTCAAGTCTCTACAGTGGGTGGTTTGCCCACTGCTGCATCCTGGGTGGGTGGTTTACCCACTGCTGTATCCTGGGGAGTGCAAAGCCACAGTCTCACAAGTCTCTACAGTGGGTGGATTGCCCACTATTCAATCTTGATGAGTGCAACGCCACAGTCTCTCAAATCTCTACAGTGGGTGGTTTGCCCACTGCTGCATCCTGGGGAGTGCAAAGCCACAGTCTCACAAGTCTCTACAGTGGGTGGTTTGCCCACTGTTCAATCCTGGGGAGTGCAAAGCCACAGTCTCTCAAGTCTCTACAGTGGGTGGTTTGCCCACTGCTGCATCCTGGGGAGTGCAAAGCCACAGTCTCACAAGTCTCTTCAGTGGGTGGATTGCCCACTGTTCAATCCTGGGGAGTGCAAAGCCACAGTCTCTCAAGTCTCTACAGTGGGTGGTTTGCCCACTGCTGCATCCTGGGTGGGTGGTTTACCCACTGCTGCATCCTGGGGAGTGCAAAGCCACAGTCTCACAAGTCTCTACAGTGGGTGGATTGCCCACTGTTCAATCCTGGGGAGTGCAAAGCCACAGTCTCTCAAGTCTCTACAGTGGGTGGTTTGCCCACTGCTGCATCCTGGGGAGTGCAAAGCCACAGTCTCACAAGTCTCTACAGTGGGTGGTTTGCCCACTGCTGCATCCTGGGGAGTGGAAAGCCACAGTCTCACAAGTCTCTACAGTGGGTGGGTTGCCCACTATTCAATCCTGGGGAGTGCAAAGCCACAGTCTCGCAAGTCTCTACAGTGGGTGGTTTGCCCACTGCTGCATCCTGGGGAGTGCAAAGCCACAGTCTCACAAGTCTCTACAGTGGGTGGTTTGCCCACTGTTCAATCCTGGGGAGTGCAAAGCCACAGTTTCTCAAGTCTCTACAGTGGGTGGTTTGCCCACTGCTGCATCCTGGGGAGTGCAAAGCCACAGTCTCACAAGTCTCTACAGTGGGTGGTTTGCCCACTGCTGCATCCTGGGGAGTGGAAAGCCACAGTCTCACAAGTCTCTACAGTGGGTGGATTGCCCACTATTCAATCTTGGGGAGTGCAACGCCACAGTCTCTCAAATCTCTACAGTGGGTGGTTTGCCCACTGCTGCATCCTGGGGAGTGCAAAGCCACAGTCTCACAAGTCTCTACAGTGGGTGGTTTGCCCACTGTTCAATCCTGGGGAGTGCAAAGCCACAGTCTCTCAAGTCTCTACAGTGGGTGGTTTGCCCACTGCTGCATCCTGGGGAGTGCAAAGCCACAGTCTCACAAGTCTCTACAGTGGGTGGTTTGCCCACTGCTGCATCCTGGGGAGTGGAAAGCCACAGTCTCAAAAGTCTCTACAGTGGGTGGATTGCCCACTGTTCAATCCTGGGGAGTGCAAAACCACAGTCTCTCAAGTCTCTACAGTGGGTGGTTTGCCCACTGCTGCATCCTGGGTGGGTGGTTTACCCACTGCTGCATCCTGGGGAGTGCAAAGCCACAGTCTCACAAGTCTCTACAGTGGGTGGATTGCCCACTGTTCAATCCTGGGGAGTGCAAAGCCACAGTCTCTCAAGTCTCTACAGTGGGTGGTTTGCCCACTGCTGCATCCTGGGGAGTGCAAAGCCACAGTCTCACAAGTCTCTATAGTGGGTGGTTTGCCCACTGCTGCATCCTGGGGAGTGCAAAGCTACAGTCTCACAAGTCTCTACAGTGGGTGGATTGCCCACTGCTGAATCCTGGGGAGTGCAAAGCCACAGTCTTTTGAGTCTCTACAGTGGGTGGTTTGCCCACTGCTGCATCCTGGGGAGTGCAAAGCCACAGTCTGTCAAGTGGATGACAGTCTCCACTGGTTCTGGAGGGGGCTTGGTGCCCAGAGTGCTTCATCCTGCCAAGGATAGACGTAGTGGATGCATATCTCCACTGGTTCTGGAGGGGGACTGGTGCCCAGAGTGCTTCATCCTGCCAAGGACAGACGTAGTGGATGCATGTCTCCACTGGTTCTGGAGGGGGACTGGTGCCCAAAGTGCATCACTCACCCCGTGACGGTCCCTGTTGCGTCAGTGCCCCTGCCGCTCATGGGCTAGCGGTGCTTGAGTTGGCGGGGCCCTGTTCAGCGGTGCTTGACTTGGCGGTCCTTGCCCTGTTCAGCGGTGCTTGCCCTATTTAGCGGTGCTTGACTTGGCGGTCCTTGCCCTGTTCAGCGGTGCTTGCCCTGTTCAGCGGTGCTTGACTTGGCGTTGCTTGCCCTGTTCAGCGGTGCTTGCCCTATTCAGCGGTGCTTGACTTGGCGGTCCTTGCCCTGTTCCGCGGTGCTTGCCCTGTTCAGCGGTGCTTGACATGGCGGTCCTCGCCCTGTTCAGCGGTGCTTGACTTGGCGGTCCTTGCCCTGTTCAGCGGTGCTTGCCCTGTTCAGCGGTGCTTGACTTGGCGGTCCTTGCCCATTTCATCGGTGCTTGACTTGGCGGTCCTTGCCCTGTTCAGCGGTGCTTGCCCTGTTCAGCGGTGCTTGACTTGGCGGTGCTTGCCCTGTTCAGCGGTGCTTGACTTGGCGGTCCTTGCCCTGTTCAGCGGTGCTTACCCTGTTCAGCGGTGCTTGACTTGGCGGTCCTTCACTGCCCAGCTGGGCTGGGGCTGGTGGTCCTTAATTGGGCAGCTGGGCTGTAGCTGGCTGGGGCTGGCGGTCCTTCATTGGGCAGCTGGGCTGTGGCTGGCGGGGCCATCCTGGGCAGCTGGGCTGTGGCTGGCGGGGCCTTCCTCGGCAACGACGATGGGGCTGGTGGAGCCTTCCTGGGCAGCTGGGCTTTGGCTGGTGGGGCCCTCCTGGGCAGCGACGATGGGGCTGGCGGGGCCCTCCTGGGCAGCGACAATGGTGCTGGCGGTGGCCTCCTGGGCAGCGACGATGGGGCTGGCGGTGGCCTCCTGGGCAGCGACGATGGGGCTGGCGGGGCCCTCCTGGCCAGCGGAGATGATGGCGGTCTTCTCCGCTATGCTGCTCCTCCCAGACTAGCCGGGTTTCTTCTGGCCCTTCCCCACCTTGGGAGGAGTCACAGCTCAGTCCATACTCCCACCGGGACCCATGGGAGCGGCTTGGGTGGCTGGAGTCTTCCCCCTCTCCCGCCGGGCACTGCCCACCTTCTGCTGCTTCACAGGGGGGGGATTGGTTATGCTGCGGCCCCGTGCCACACTGGCCCTCCTGGTGGCCAGTGCACTCTACATACCTGTGACAACAGGCACCACTAGTCCTGGAGATTTTGTGGCTGAGGTGCTAGTACGGGACCTATGAGTTGGACGGGGGGTGGTGGGAAATAGGTTAAGGGTGGACAGGAAAAGTTGTTTGGACAAACTGGGATGGGTAGCAGGAGGGGGTTTCGGAGTGGAGGAAGAGGTGGTGGTTGTGGTGCAGGTGCATTCGCTGGAGGCTGTTGTGAGGTGGATGTATTTTGGGTGGGTGTGCGTCTGCGTTCGTGTATCTTCGGAGGGGGCGTCACAGACACACTGGGAGAGGATACAGGGGATGTGTGAATGGTAGTGGGGGTGGTGAGTGCACGTGAGCGGGGTGTGCTAGTGGGTGTGCTGGTGTGGGACGTAGTGGCTGTAGAGGTAGTGCATGCAGGTGTGAGTGTAGACGAGACTGGGAGGGAGGAGGGAGATGACGAGGAGGGGGACATCGTGGAGGCAGTGGATGTTGGTGTGTCTGTATGTGTGTGATGTTTGCGTGAGTGCCTGTGGGATGTGTGGTGCTTATGTTTGCCTGAGCTTCCCTTGTTTGGTGAGGTGTGTGCAGGCTGGTCTGATGGTGGGCTTGGGATAGGCTGAGGTACAGGGGATTGGATCTGGGTGGAGGAAGTTGGAGGGGGGAGGCTAGACACAGGGACAATGGCTGCCATCAGTGCTGAGGCCAGAGTTTGAAAGGTTCGGTGAAGGGCAGCCTGACCAGAATGAATGCCCTCCAGGAATGCATTGGTTTGTTGCAACTCCCTTTCTACACCCTGGATGGCCTTCAAAATGGTAGACTGCCCAACAGTGAGGGACCTGAGGAGGTCAATGGCCTCCTCACTGAGGGCAGCAGAGGTGACAGGGGCTGAGGTGCCTGGGGCGAAGGTGATGCCCACCCTCCTGGGTAAGCGTGCACGGGGCGAAGGCTGAGGGGCTGCTGGGAGGGCGGTGCTGGTAGGGGGGGTGGCGGCTGTACCTGTAGAAGTGGGGGGCACAGTTGTTGCCGCCACCACAAGGGAGCTCCCATCGGAGGACGAGTCTGTGTCGCTGGTTTCAGCTCCTGTCACAGCCGTGGTGCTCCCCTCACCCTCCGTCCCACTGGTGTATTCAGAGTCCGTAATGTGGCCCTCCATGGCCATGTGGGATGCAGCTCCCTCGTGCTCCGGTGCCACTGCTCCTCTGCCTGATGATGCTAATGCACACAAGAACAGGGAGACCGCAAAAAAAGGGGGGGGGAAACAGAAGAAAGACATGTTGAGTGCATGGCTTACCACTACAGTTGGCGGACAAGACAGACACAGAAGCCCCCTGCACTACGTCGCGCTGTTGGGCTCTACAGTGCAATTCCTGGGAAATGGCCTACAAGGCTATGGACAACATCTGCACACATAGATGACACAGGGGCATGAATAGCTGTACTTGGCACTCTACAGAGGTGGGGTGGGGGGCCCCAGGGCCATGCCTTACGAAGGGGCCTAGCCTACGAAACTCGCCCTGGCCTAGGGAAACCCACAGCCCTCCTCTCCCACCCAGACTCCTCCACTGCGCGCAAAGTCAGCTGAATGAGAGTGTACTCACCCCCTTGTGTCTGCTGTGATGCTCTCAAGCGCCCATCCAACTCCGGGTAGGCCACCGCCAGGATCCTGAACATCAGGGGGGTCATGGTTTGACGGGCACCCCTCCCACGTTGGGAGGCCATCCCCAGCTGAGCCTCCATCGTCTTCTTGCTCCAGCGGCGAATGTCCTCCCATCTTTTCCGGCAGTGGGTGCTCCGTCTGTGGTGGATCCCCAGGGTCCGGACGTCCTTGGCGATGGCCCGCCAAATATCCTTCTTCTGGTGGGCGCTGACCTACATGAAATGTACAGGGGAAGAAGAGAAGTCATTACCAACTGCGCTGTCAAAGTGAGTGGCCCCCATCCCTACCCTTGCCATGTGGCACATGCACCCACCGTCTTTCATGCACGCAGAACTCTGTCCCCTTCCTTCTTACAACTAGCCCTCTCCACACAGGCATAGCCCATACAACATGCCCCCTTTGTACTTACCTGTTGGTCTGGAGGACCGTAGAGTAGAGTGTACTGGGGGAGTACCCCATCGACGAGCTTCTCCAACTCCTCTGCAGTGAAGGCAGGGGCCCTTTCCCCAGACGCACGAACCATTGTCTCTTCCAGACCGAGGTCACAGCAGCACTTGCAGTGTAGGTCCTCTCCTGTCGAAGATCAGGTATCGAGTGATTCAAAGATAGAAAATGGCGGTCACGTACGCAGCGGTGCGTACCATCACCGCTGGCGTACATCGTCATTGGCTCCTGGGACCCATAGGGTCCAATGTTAACCAATGCAGCATTGCGCCACGGTCTTCGACCGCCTACCGCGACGGTGTACAACGCCAGCGCAGTAACCTCACATCCCATTGTCCCAGTTTAGAGGTCAGGCAGCCGCCATTTCAGGGGCCCACATGGCTTTATTTTTAACTGCGTCACACATACCTAGGCCTTGGCTCAACACACATACAGGCCACATTTTGGGTATGAATGGTGTTCTGTGTGGACTGTGGGTACATACCTCTGAGTTGTTTGACTCTGTGTTCACTGTTGTCCTTCATAGGCACCGTCCGCTGGGACATGTGAGGAGATTGCGGAATCCTCCGGTGTACCGACCGCTGGTGGACCTGTCAACAATGGAGGAAAGAAATTTGATTATCACCTACAGGTTTGACCGTGCCACAATCCAGGAACTGTGTACCCAGTTGGAGCCAGACCTGATGTCAGCAATCCGCCATCCCACAGGAATCCCCCCTCAAGTGCAGGTGCTATCAGTGCTCCATTTCCTTGCAAGTGGGTCTTTTCAAACAACTGTGGCCATGGCATCAGGGATGTCCCAGCCTATGTTTTCCAACGTATTGTCCAGAGTGTTGTCTGCCCTGCTGAAACACATGCGGAGCTACGTCGTTTTCCCTCAGGTGGAGGATTTGCCTACAGTGAAAGGTGACTTCTATGCCCTTGGACATATCCCCAACATCATAGGTGCCATTGATGGGACCCATGTGGCTTTGGTCCCCCCCCCACAGGAGTGAACAGGTGTACAGGAACCAGAAGAGTTATCATTCGATGAATGTACAGATGGTATGTTTGGCAGACCAGTACATCTCCCATGTGAATTTCATATTCCCTTGCTCAGTGCATGACGCCTACATCATGTGGAATAGCAGCATCCCTTATGTGATGGGTCAACTCCAGAGGCACCGTGTGTGGCTATTAGGTGACTCTGGTTACCCCAACCTGTCATGGCTACTGACCCCAGTGAGGAATCCCAGGACAAGGGCAGAGGAATGCTACAATGAGGCCTATGGGCGAACTAGGAGGGTGATCGAGCGGACCTTCGGCCTCCTGAAGGCCAGGTTCAGGTGCCTGCATATGACAGGTGGATCCCTATTCTACTCACCAAAGAAGGTGTGCCAGATCATGGTGGCCTGCTGTATGCTTCACAACTTGGCTTTGCGACGACAGGTGCCTTTTCTGCAGGAGGATGGTCCAGATGGCGGTGTTGTGGCAGCTGTGGAGCCTGTGGACAGTGATGAGGAGGAAGCAGAGGAAGAAGTCATGCAGAACAGGGACTCAGTCATCCAGCAATATTTCCAGTGAAACACAGGTTAGACTACATTCCTGCCTACTACATGTACTTTTACACTTCTACCTCTATCCTGTCTGTCGATTTCACCCAGTGTATGGTCACTGAGTTGTCACTTTCCCTTACGGTTTCACAGGTGTGGGTCCCAACGTGTGTCATCTGCTTAGATTCCTCAGGGACTAGAGCTGTGTGACATAGGTATGTTGACATTACTATTTCATGAACATTTTGTCACTGTAATTGCAAATACACTATTTCGAAATCACAGACAGACTCCAGATCTTTTGGTGCTTTATGTGTGTTTATTTAAATGCAAAATATTGGAGGGGGAAGTTAAATGGTGAGGGGTGATGGCGAAGGAGTGGCCATGGCAGAGTCCAGTCTATTAGTCTCACAGGTGCATTGCCCATATGGTCATAGGAAGTGGAGCTGGGGCAGTTTCAATATGGACAGGGTGACAAAGTAGGACAGTGGGATGACAATCAAGGTGGTCTAATTTCTTGGCGGGGGTCTTGGCATCGTGCTCTGTCTTGTTCCTGGATCTCAGGGACCGTTTGCGGGGGGGTTCTCCCTCTGCAGGGGGTGGGGTGCTGGTGTGGTGGTCCTGTGGCGGTGCCTCCTGTCCACCAGCGCGGCAGAGGTGGTGGGCAGTTCATCATCCATGCTAGTGTCAGGGGCCCCTTGTAGTGCCACAGTGTCCCTCCTGGGGTTGAGTACTTCCTTCAGCATCCCTACGATGGAGCCCAGGGCAGAGCTGATGGTTCTGAGTTCCTCCCTGAACCCCAAATACTGTTCCTCCTGCATGCGCTGGGTCTCCTGAAACTTTGCCAGTACCGTTGCCATCGTCTCCTGGGAGTGGTGGTATGCTCCCATGATGGAGGAGAGGGCCTCGTGGAGAGTGGGTTCCCTTGGCCTGTCTGCCCCCTGTCGCACAGCAGCCCTCCCAGTTCCCCTGTGTTCCTGGGCCTCTGTCCCCTGGACCGTGTGCCCACTGCCACAGCCCCCAGGTCCCTGTGTTGTTGGGGTGGTGGGTTATCCTGGGTTCCCTGTAGTGGTGGACACACAGCTGATTGATGTGTCCTGGGGACGGAGGTATGGGCCCGCTGGGTGGCTGCTGTGCTGGTGTTTCCAGAGGGGGGAAGGTCTGTGGTGGCCTGTGCCTGTGTGAGGGGAACCGACTGTCCCGAGGCCCACGATGGTCCAGGCTGGTCATCTAGATCCAGGTGGACAGAGGTGCTGTCATCACTGTGGGCCTCTTCTGTGGATGGAGTGGAGATGTCTGGACCCTCCTGTCTGGTGACGTTGGGTAGTGGTCCTGCAGGGGTGTAAAGGCATGATTATTGCATCTGTGTGTGTCATGGTGTGCAATGGGTGGGTGACCGTGTAACCCAGTGCTGGCATTCCTGTGTGGGGGCTTGTGTGATGATTGTTTAGGGGAGTGTATGGGTATGTGCAGTGGGCATGCTTTAGTGATGGGGGGCCCTGCGTTGGTGTTGCATGCAGGGCTTGGTGTTGGGATGGGTGGTTTGTGATATTGGTACATTTGTGAGGAGTTGGAGTGATAGGGTTGGGGGCGAGGTTGGGGGTATGTGATAGCATACAGGTAGGGTGGGGGATATGGTAGTTAAAGGTTTAGAGTCCATTCCTCCACCGACTCCTGCAAGGCCCTCAAGATGTAGAATTGCCAAGACCTGCTCCTCCCATGTTGTTAGTTGTGGGTGAGGAGATGGGGGTCTGCCGCCAGTCCGCTGAACCGCCTGGTGGTGTCTTGAGACCACGGAACGCTCCTTCCCCCGTAGGTCGTTCCACCTCTTCCTGATGTCCTCCCGTTTTCTTGGGTGTTGTCCTACTGCGTTGACCCTGTCGACTTTTCTTCGCCATAGCTCCATCTTCCTTGCAATTGAGGTGTGATGCACCGGTGATCCAAATAGCTGTGGCTCTACCCGGACAATTTCCTCCACCATGACCCTGAGCTCCTCCTCCGAGAACCTGGGGTGTCTTTGCCGTGCCATGGGGTGGTGTAGGTGATGTGTGGGGTGGTGTGTGTGGTGATAAGTGTGGTGATATGTAGTGGTGTGTTGGTGTTTTGTGGGTGGTGTTGTGTGCCTGTGGATGCTAGTTTGTGGATGGTGGTGTATCTCTCTGGCCTTCTCTCTGTAATAGTGGTCGTAGGGGTTTGTGGGTGATGTGGGTGTGTGTTTTATATTGTATTGGGTGTGTGGGAGTGGTGTGTGTATGTGTATCAGGTGTGTGTATTTTGAATTGTCCAATGTGGCTGTGTTTTGTAAGAGTGTGTGTATTTTGAGCGCGGCGGTGTGTACTGCCCATGGAATACCATGGGTGAAAGACCGCCGCGTGGATTCGTGTGTCGTGATAGTGTGGGTGTATTGCTGTTGCCGTGACGGTGGAGGTTTTGTTATCGCCAGTTTATCACTGACCTTTGGTGTGGCGGACTTGTGTGGGTGTCTGAACTTTGGCGGATTCCGAGATGTGGGTCATAATAGCTGTGGCGGAATTCCGTGGTCACGGCAGTGTGTTGGCAGTCTTCTGCACGGCGGTAAGCGGCTTTTACCGCCGATGTTGTAATGAGGGCCTTAGTGTTTCCAAAGTTGTCAGCGAGAAATGGGCTCTGCTGCTATTTCCTTTTACTGAAGATGCCTTGGCTAGGGCGCTCGTGCCCTGGCTGAAGATATCTGTCATCGTACTGACATGAGAGGTGCTGAAGTCTTGTGCTTTTGTGGAACTGACTGCGTAGTGATCTTGTGTATCTGTCTTAGAGATGTAATTTAGAGGCGTTGAAGGGACCCAGACTAAGGCTCTTTCGTTCTCTGGTCGTACCGTGGGTTACTGAAGTTGCAGTTTCCCTTTAAGTTTGCATTTCAGAAATGATTCAGTTGGTGATAAGAAAACACTGTTTTGTCCCTCCAATTTATGGCTTGACATTTCAAAAATAGAGTAATTTGGCAGCCAAGTTGTTTGAGGGAACATTTTGTTCTGAGATTTCCTTTTTTGAGTTCTTTAAACTTGATTTTAGCAGTGGTTCCTGCAGAGACTAAAAGGGGATTTTCCTTTTTTGAAGGTAGATGTGTTTGTAGAGCATTATCTGTTTCACTAAGTGAACCTGGGGGTCGTGCAGGTCTGTCTACTGGTGGTGTTTTTGGCTTTTATGAGTTTTTTTTCTGATTAATGTGGTACTGACCATTTTAAATGCGGTGATAGGTGAACTGGCCTGCTGATCCTATAAGGGCTTGGTTAGCTTGGCTACTGGCAGAATTATCTGCTCCGGTGCTGCAGTGAGACTGCTTGTGACCTCCCATCCCACCAGTGAGGACTGATCCGACCTTATTGCTAGCTTACACGCTTCCTTGAGACCCTCCATCACCTCCCCTAAGAACACAGGTAAGGTGCCTAACTTCTCCAGTACTGGAGAGCATGTACATCTGGGGGTCAGTTCTAGGGTGTCTTCTTGTACTCTTTTAATCAGCTTGTTCAGCTCTTTAATTCTATTGTCGGTCAAAGCCACATGGGCAGCAACTTGTGTTGAGGACCTCACTTTGGGCATCCATTTTGATGGAGTGGTAACCTAGGGCCTCAACTATTGATTGAAGTCATCAACAAGGAGGGCCAAATATCAATGTTGGATCGGGCCTGGTGCTTTATGGTGCTGTTGTGCTTCATGCTTCCAGCAGGGGATGAGGTTTCCTTGGTACTTTTTGTACCCTTAATTAGGGTGTCATAGTCCTCATCTGTGACATAGTAGGCCAGTAATTCATTCCACTCTTCCAGAAGACTGGGCTATTGTGTCACTGTTTAACTTTCTTTGGCCTCTTTCTACCCCTTGTGTAATTTTCCCTGATAGGTTTTGGAGGCTTCTTCCTGGATTGGCCGTGTCCGCGTCATTGTCTGGCTGGTGTCCAGCTTTCCGGGGGCTCATAGTTGTATTCTTAGAGTACAGGGTTTCCCATGTATTTAATTGAGTCTGAGACTCCTGCCCAACTGCCACCGTGTGGCTGTTCAAGTAAAATTCTGTGGAACTTCTTTTTCGTTCCTGTGATTCGCCTTGTTTGATATCTTCAGCCTCTATTTTTAGGCCCTTAGGTGTTTTGTCTGTGTGGACTGGAGCAGAATTTGAAGTTTCTGGACACTTGCTGGGAGGCTCATAAGGTTGATTAAGTGAGTGCTCACAAGGAAGAGTTGCTGCTATTGCGGTGTTTATTTTGCCTGGGGTCTGGTTCAGGGTTTGACCTTTTGATTGAATGATAATAGTCGGGGTCAGTGGAACTGGCAGAACCATGATTGCTGGGATAGTTGGATAAATAACAGCACCAGCATCTTTTAACTGTTGGAACTTAGTTGTAATTTTTGACAGACAGTCTAGCTCCCGTATTTCACTTATATTTACCAAGGGCTGCAACCTGTTGTTAGATTTCTTGTTTTTACCTTTTTTGGGGGGTGGATTTTTTTGTCTCCCTGACCTCATTGTGGGCTTTGGCAGATCACAACTATGGGTTGTATATTCCTCCAAGAAACAGGCTGCATAAACTTCCTGATTGTTTAGGCTTCCATGCGCCGGTACTGTGACCGTAGTTTCAAGTCAGGGTCCAGAGGTCTATGGCTTGTGTCCACTGTCTAGTTCTACACCTAGCTATAGCTATAGCAGTGCAACAAAATGTCAACAGTGCAAGTGTTAGGGGGACCTCTAGGAAATGCTCTATGAGTGAGCACGTCCCACGCATCAACAGTCTCCGAGAGGCTCCAGACCTAGTAGGCCTAACAAGATCAACAGGGTCTTGGTTTGCTGGGCAAGGCTTGTGTCTTTATAATTGCTGTTTATCACTGATTTTAAAGAACCCAGTATGCTTTGGGTGATAGCAGCCTTCCCTTGGCACTGCCTCACCCCCCTGTATGTGTTATGAAGGTTCCAGGATGTCTGGGAGTCCAGGAATGCCAAAGAAAAACAAACACTTGCCGGACACTTCTTGGGGGATGGGGGAAGTGGGGACACAAGCACACCCAAGTCACTTTGGTGAAAGAGGGCCCAGTAATTGGTAGTTGACCTGGCAACTAGCATACCGAGTGTTAGATTCCTGACTCCATGCTCCTGGCTTGTTCTTGGCTCTTAGGTGGAGTACAGGGCAGACAGACAGGGGGCAGGGGCGAGGAGTACTAGATTCCCTGTTCCTCCTCACCCTCAGCACCATTCCACGCTCTTGCCTTGGCTGCCTTGCTGTGCGGCAGCATCCTGTATGCAGGCTCACCTGGCTCTCTGAACACTGTATACCAAGCACCACTTATAATACTATGTCACTGTCTATGTTGCTGTTGTGCTCCCCAACAACCCACTGCCGTCTGCTGTATGGGGCAGTTGGCAGCTTCTGCTGTCTATGGTGCTAAGAGGCGCCACCATGCCCCGTGGTACGTCCCAGGGAGCAAGCCAAGCGGCAAGGTGACAGGCAACAGGGGCAGGGACACAAGACAAGGATACGGACCCGGCCCCAGGAATTGGCTCAGGTCCTAAATCTAAGACCTCTAGGAGAAAGGCAGTTATTTACAGGACAGCGGCATTTACTGGAGCGGGAGCCATAAGCAAGCAAGTGTTCTGCAGCTTCGGACCTTAAAAAGTAAACCTACAAGGGGACACGAATAGGTCAGCGAACCTTTTGACTCGCATTTAAGATGTTACCACCGTAGATCCAGTACATGCAGATCGATAATCAATAACTAATCAGTAACATCAATAATGAATGATAATCAATAGCATTAGTAATCAATTGCAGTCAGTAATTATCACACGGCATGACCTTTCAGTCATTAATAACCACACCTTTTAGTAAAAGTTAGAATATTTATTTCCCTATATTAACAATGCTAATGTCATGTAAGATAATCTCAAAATCCAATGATAAACATACAGAAACATCACTGGCAGTCCAAATTTGCGAAAGAAATGTAATCTAATCAAAGCTTGAATCACTTCACATTCTAAGGTTACATTGCAACTTAATAACAAGAACAAATGAGCAAACGATATTACATACATTTATAGGAAAGATATCAATTAGTGAAGATCCTTTTCTAACACCAGATTGGCATTAGCATGATAGGCTTCATGGAAAACAGTTTAGTCAACACAAATTTAGAAAACATCTAACTATGGCTCTATCAAAATAGTGCATTTGGTACCTAGAAAGGAAAGCAAATAGACTTAAGAAACACATCAGTAATAATATACCTCTCCTCAAATGGATCGGCAAGCTAAGATAGTCTTCGTCATCAGGACATAAGTTTGGTCAGCAAGGCATCAGGATTCAGCATCAAAGTTCAGAAAACCACAAAGTCTTTAAGCATCAAAGTTAAGCACGTCTCTAGACGCTCAGTAAATTATGATGGTGGCAAAATGCAAGAGCTCAATGGCAACGTCTTCTCAGTGCAGTCCGGCTAAGTTAGATTTCCTAAAGGTACTTCCCAAGTCCCCATTGGCCAAGGGATTGCATTTTCACGCTTTGTCCAATAAAACTAAAACTTCAAATCTATCATTTCTACTAGTACTCGGTTCACATGTCGCTGTTTGGCTTCTCTTGTAATGTCCTCTTCGTCCGGCTCGGCAGGTAACAATATTGTTTCACCTTATACCCCAGTCAGTGTTTCCATTGTTCTCCTCCTGAGAAAGTCAGTCTTACACACATTACACTCATACTGTTACATTTTATAAGAACAGCGTCTTCTACCAAGCAGTTCTCATGAGAAAGGCGTTTAGCTATGGGCACATTTAGTCAGCACAGTGGAAAATTACAGTTTAACCCTCTAAGCAAACATTTTATTTATCGGTTCAGAAATACAACTTAACATGAGGCCGTGCAACTAGGCCAAGATCTCCGCTAAGTTAAGGCCTACAATTAATAAAGCTAAGACATAATGCACAGCCCTTAATATGATGTACTACTACATTAATCAAACATAAGCTCCATATTTCATATTAATAAGCCATTAATAAGTATACTTTGTGAACATTGGTGGCCACTCACGTGGACACATTTTCAAATGCATGCATTATTTTTCTCTAAATTAATACATTTTCTACGCAACTCCATCTCTCAGAAAACATGAATATTCATTAACATTTTTATTAAAACACCTGCTCTAGCACTTCCCCTCCCCTCTGCTCTACGGCTCCACTCCACTCCGCCTCCTTCGTCCGTACGTGCATGCATCATTTGTGCGTCCTTAATGCAAGTAGTTTAAAGTTCCTTCTATCAACCTAGTAGCAGTCCTGCACCCTTCCTTTACCATCTTGCTCCAATGCCGCTGTCCCAACTCCAGTCCAAGGAACTGACTCAAAAATAGTTCAAAACATAGAACCTAAACAACATGAACATACCACAGTCCGAAGGTAAAATATATTAAAGTGTGCCAAGAAACACCGCAAGATAATGAAACCAATCCAAGCTCTTTAAAGAATGCATTAACTGATTCATTTCGCAGTTGTAGTAACAAATACACCTCTGACAGTGATAAAGATTGCACATTTTTTAAACATTAAAGAACCTTTTTACAAACATGTTAGTTTGTAGAGCTACGCTGCTGATAAATCCAAGGTAGCCAAATTGGTGACACAGGGGAGGAAAAGAAGGGGAGAATGTTAGAAAGTGGACAGATAAATAGCGAGCAAGGTTCCGAGCAAGATGACTGGGAGGGAGGAAGGCAGAGGAAGAGATATGGGAAGGAAAAAGTGAAAGGGAGGTGCTAGAGCTAATATATATAAATTAAAAGGTATTAATAAATGTTTAAGTATTTTGAATAAAGAAAATTATAGAACTTGATTAATGTAGAAAAATAATGTGCACGTTTGAAAATGTGCCCTCGGAGAATGATCACCAAGATTCACAAATGTACTAATAAAATGAATAACATGTATGAAATATAGAAAATCATATTGAATAATGTTGTAATATGTCATATTGAAAGATATTAGGTATGTTTTGCATTATATTGTAGAGCTTAACTTAGCCAAAGTAGTGACCTAGTTTTTCCAGGCCTTGTGCAGAAGCCGAATACGCTCAATGTAGAAATGCTAATGTGCTGAAGTAACCATGAACCGCTTGTTTAATAAAATCTGCTCAGCTAAAATCCTATGCGTGAACTGAGGAACAGGAGATGAAGAAATAAAAATTAGTATCAAGGACTGTGTAAAGCATTCAGAATGTACTTTCCCAGGACTCGAACAATGGAGACACTGACTGGAGAAGAAGATGCAACATTTTCTATCCCTGACGAGCCGGATGATGAGGACATTGTAAAGTGAACCAATCAACTACATGGGAACTGTGTAATGTTAGAATTCATAGATTGGGGAAACAAGGACTATTGGATAATACAACATCGTGTGATTAATTGACCAATTAGAAATTGCGGGATAGTCTGGGCAACTTTGATATAATGCTGTGACAAGGGGGGAAAGTTGTTAGAACAGATGAGAGGAGAACAGATGATGATACGGGGAGAGAGAGTGGCACCAAGGCGATTCGAGATTCTTTCATTGGGCTCAAGCATTTGAGAGCCTGATGAGATGATGATCGATTGATGACCTGAAGACGAAGAGTGACTTTGTTGCTGATCCATATCATGGATAGGTAGCTATGACAATGTGACTGAATTAACTTTTGTGCCTTTGTTTTCTAGGTACCACCTGCGCTGTCTAATAGTTTTCCTTTTAGATAGATGTTTTTCCAAATTCATATTTAAAATTGTTTTCGCATGAAGTCCCACATGCTAATGCTAATCTGGGTTAGGTGAGGTTCCTATTTTAGACATGGACAACTATAGTGACAAATGATTGACGGACTGATTTGCTGAACTCCGCTACCCATGTTGACGTATTCACCTTTGATTCATGTGTTGGCGTATGCTGAGGCGTTAGAATACATTTTGTCTCAAGTTCTGATTAGATTATGTTATTGGTGGTCACTAATGAATTAATCTTGATTTGCTTTGAATATAGTTTGAATTAACCCCATGACTTCGTATTGTAACTAATAGGGAAATAAAATTGATAAAAAGTATATTGAGTTGTGGTTATTCATGACTGAATGTCATGGTGCGATGTTATTAACTGCTGATTAATGTTTTGCTTAATGGTTATTAATTTGTGTATTGATTATTGATGAACATTGGTTACACCGTAGCTACAATACTCCATGCAAATCAAAAGGGTTATCGACCTATACGCGTCCCCTTATTAGTTTACTCATTAAGGACCGGGCGCTCCAACAGAAGGAAATACAAATGTAAACAGAAGGCACTGATAGATAAATCTTCGGGTGGTGCTCACAAGCCACATTTCCCTGGTGATGTCTGCAGTATGATTGAAAAAGAAAACGGACGAGCAGTTCAACCATGGATTAAACCATGTTTGGTGGAAAATGGCCAACATCTTTGAATCTTGTGCTGCTAATTCCCCCCTACCGTAATGCAATATTTCAAGAGTATGTAAATAAATAGTTTGTAACTAGTTTCAAGTAACTTGGTGAGCATGTTAAATGTTAAAATTCAAAATCATTTTTTTAAAGTTGTTCTCTGCTTTTAATCATAATGGAAGACTGTCACCAGCATTCTATAATCTATTTTTTTTTTTAAAACACTGGCTCCGTGTCATAAAGCTTGTGTCAAACAAAAAGGGCAAGCAGCACCACAGAGGAACCATACAAGGCAAATGATGGTTCCAAAGTACGGAATATTTCAACAAAGCAGTCAGCTGGAGAACACAAGCACTCATGGATTGCTTTAAAAAGTTAACTTAGCAGCCGGTGCAAGCAACAATGGGTGCTGGGGGTGTGTGCAGTGACATGGGGAGCAGAAACACAGGAAAGATGATCAGCTGGAGAACACATGCACTCGTGGAGTGCTTTAAAAAATAAACAGATTAGCTGCAGGTGCAAGCAGCAATAGGTGCGGGCAAGGCGCACTGACATGGGGGACAGTAACATGGAAAAAATGAAGGTGAAACATGGGATGTAAAAAAAATAGTACCTCATTGACAGCGTGAGAGGCAGACGACCATTAATCAACAGGAATCAATCTGTACTTCATCCATGTGCTAGATTTGAAACCGGAATAACACATGGCATGCACTGATCAATCAGGAGCCAGCAAAGAAGAGCGTCAATTCAGCCAAAAAATGGGAAGCAAAGGCAGGCTCCAAAGGCTTTATTGTAAATAATACCCCTCCCAAGCACAGCAATTGCGCTGTGTAGGTGAGACCTACAAAGCTAGATTTCCTACAAAAAACCCGTTATGATATGAGACCAATGGCTATGACTGTACATATTGAGACGAGTATTAAATTGGACCGCATGACTACTGAGAAATAGAGAGAAAAGAAAGACAAAACTGTAAAGACATAATTCTGGAGTTGTCTAGAAAGTAAATTAGATTGTTAAGAGAAAGGCTGGAGAGGAGACATGCCTGAAAAAACTTTCCCTGTTATAATTCCTGGAAAAGGGCAGGATAAAGAGAGAAACAAAAAAAGAGAATGTGCCTGCAACAGTGATAGCAGGCAAGTACAAGACTGTAACTGAGCATTTGAAAAAGAGAACTCTAGAAATTAATATTAACTGGTAGAAGATTTTGAGAACAAAACGGAAACCTGAAGAGTCAGAGAATCCTTATTATGAGAGGCTAATGAAGCTTTATAAGAAACATAATAGAGTCGAAAAGCCAGAAAAAGATGGTTAGCGGCTGCTTCAAAGAATAAGTTAAGATCAGAAATTAGTAATAATTTTTAACAGAGTGAATTGTGTTGGTTGACGAAGGGCACTGATAAGTTATTGATCTTAGTGAAAAATAGCAGTGATTATTTGAGAAAAGACAAACGTAGCTAAAAGAGAAGTTAGATGATCTCTTCAAAGAAAGAATTTAAGAAAGGATTGTGGCCTCAGATGGGTTAAAAAATGAATTTGTGCAACGTGGAATGAATCAAGTGATGCAAGGAGCTAGAAGAGATGAAATTAATGCAGATGTTAAAATGTTGAAAAAGAATACAGCTTGTCATTGTTGTGGAAGGATCGGGCATGGAAAAGAGAGTGTAGACAAAATCCTACGAGGATTCAGGAAAATTCAGAACAAATCCAGCAGACACGGAGAGGTAATGTGATATAGAATATGCAAAATTCAGGGCAGAACATACTGAATCAAAAAGCGTTTAAGTGTCCATGCCAACAGCCCAATAATGCAACAAAATATGGGAAATAAAGTATCATGTAATGCTGGACACCAACAAAATACTATTATTCTGAACGAAGCGATGGCTGAAAGCAGTTCACAATGATGGTGCCTGAGGCAGAAGGAGGATTACTTGCTTGGAGCAGTCCTAGAAGTAGACCAGAGAATGTCCCATATATTGACAGAGAAGTCAATGGCCATGCTGTTTCATTTCTGATTGATACAGGGGCCACCTGTTCTACAGTTCTTTCTGTAGAAGTTCCAAACTTACCCCTGTCAGGAAGAGAATTCCAAGTTGTAGGGATCAGCAATAAATACACTGCTAATCAGTTCACAGATGTTCCAGTCAAAATAGATAGGACAGATGAAGAATAAACATCAATTTATACTGAGCGATTGAAGTGCTGTGAATTTGCTTGGAAGGGACCTTCTTTGCAAAATGAACGGTGTCCCATATTGCACACTGGATGAAATCAAAGTTGAAATGCAAGATGAGGATTCAGTTTTTAAACTAAGTTCAGGAGACACAAAGGTTGAATTGTACCCAGTTTTGAAAAAAAGATTTACCTGTGGATTTAAGACATACTGTCAAAGGAAATGTATGGGGTTATACTGGGAAAGAGATTGGATTAATTAAAAGAGCAGAACCAGGACAAATAAAGAGTAAACCAAATGCAATATTACCTAGGGAGTACTGGCTTGTAAAAGAGGCAGAGGAACGAATGAAGCCAGTGATTGAGCAAATGACTGAGCAAAGAACTCTCAGAGGAGTATCTGGTAGTCCTTGCAGGTCTCTAGAGACCGGGCTTAAAAAGCTGAATGGCAAATGGAGACTCGTGCAAGATCTCTGAATGGTGTTAAAAATTGTTGTCCCTTGTCATCCAGAGATACCAACTACAACAGTGATTTTGTTTTAAATTCCATCAGAAGCAGAATGGTATATAGTCAATGACTTATGCCATGCATTCTTTTCAATTCCACTACATAAGGGTTCTCAGTTCCACTTTGCATTTCAATTTTTGAATTTAGTTTTCTTGTGGTGCAGGATCCCACAGGGGCATACAGAGAGACCTTCAATTTTCTCTGAAATACTGAAGGAAGATTTAGAGAGTCTAAAATTTCCGTGTAATTCTGTCCTCGTTCAATAAATTGATGACTTGCTAATAGCATCCAAAATGAAAGACGACTGTAAACTGAATGCAATTGCGTTGTTAAACCATTTGACTGAAAATGGCCATAAAGGTTTCTTGACTAAAATGTGGTTTTGTGAAAAAGAAGTTGTTTATCTCGTACACCATACTGAAAAGGTTTGAGGAAAGTTGTGGTTTTGGTGTTGTTCATGAATATGGATCACTATGGTTACAGAGGGAGTTTATGATGTCTCAAGGTGCTCCCATCAAAAACAGCATGTGTATATTGGATTTGTTGGGTGCAATTCAGAAGCCAAAAGAAGTGGCAGTTTTGAAGGGCAAAGCCCATAAAGCTGGCAAGGACACAGTTACATTACAAAACAGATACACCGATCAGATGGTAAGGTATTGTGTTTTGCAAGAAAAGTCAATTGTTCAAAAGAATCGAAATGATGATTTCACAGTTGAGAATAAACCAAGCTCAAATAATTGTTTTGTGATGGCTTCATTGCAGACATCTGTTAGTGAACTAAGGGACTTGCAGGAAGATGCTCCTGTAAATGATAAAAGGAAATGGGAAAAACTGAGCCATAAAAAGAATTCTTTGTAAGGATTTGCATGTAAAGTCAGAACAGAAATATGCCTTGACAATTTAAATGTTACAGCTCATCTGTAAATATTTGCATAATCAAACTCATGTAGGAAGCGGTAGTCTGGTGAGGACTTTTAAAAAATATTGGAAGAATACAGGATTTCAAGATGTTGCTGAGGATGCATGTAATCACTGCTTTTATGCCATTTAAATAATCAGGACAGCAAAACTGTGACAGTTATGAATCACACTGGCAAATCTGAAGACCAATTTATGAGACTACAGGCAGACTTTATTAAGATACTGTTAGAAATGGGGTCTTTGGTTGACAAGCAAGGACCCTCACTCTAGTCAGGGTAAAAGAGAATCACCCTCAGCTAACCCCTGCTTACCCCTTTGGTAGCTTGGCAGAGCAGAAGGCTTAACTTCAGAGTGCTAGGTGTAAAGTATTTGTACCAACACACACAGTAACTTAATAAAAACACTACAAAATGACACAACACCAGTTTAGAAAAATAGGAAATATTTATCTAAACAAAACATGACCAAAACGACAAACATCCAACATACACAAGTTAAGTTATGATTTTTTAAAGATTAAACTCAAAAATAGCGCTTAGAAACAAAAATGCTTCGATGAGGTGTTAACACGGCGTCGTGACGGAGTTGTTACCAACAAGCCGACACCAGCAGCATCGGACACGGAGTCGCGTAGACCCCCAAGTACAGTACCTGTGGTGAAGAGTGAAAACAAGTCGATGTGCGAAGTCGGGGATCACGGTGTCGGTGCGAAACGTTGAAGCCGTGCACTTCGGGCGGCGTCGGTCACGACGTGGTGCGGCGATTTCCACGGAGTCGCGGACTTCAGCGGGGCTGCAGCAGCGTCAGGCCTGCCAAGATCGTTGCGTTGCAGCGAAGGTCACAGCGTCGGGTGCAGGCGGCATCACCTGATTCAGCAGCGGCGTCGGTCCGAAGTCGTCCGAAGTCGATTTTCTTGGATTCCCACCATCTTTCCTTTCAAGGGCCCAGGGACTGGATAGGGCACCACTTGTCAAAGCAGGAGTCTCTCTAGAGACTCCAGGTGCTGACAGAGAGAAGTCTTTGCTGTCTCTGAGACTTCAAACAACAGGAGGCAAGATCTAAATCAAGCCCTTGGAGATTTCTTCACAAGATGGAAGGCACACAAAGTCCAGTCTTTGCCCTCTTACTCTGGCAGAAGCAGCAACTGCAGGATAGCTCCACAAAGCACAGTCACAGGCAGGGCAGCACTTCTCCTCAGCTCTTCTCCATGCAGAGGTTCCTCTTGTTTCCAGAAGTGTTCTAAAGTCTGTGGTTTTGGGTGCCCTTCTTATACCCAGTTTTACCTTTGAAGTAGGCCTACTTCAAAGTAAAGTCTCTTTGGAATGTGAAATCCTGCCTTGCCCAGGCCAGGCCCCAGACACTCACCAGGGGGTTGGAGACTGCATTGTGTGAGGGCAGGCACAGCCCTTTCAGGTGCGAGTGACCAGTCCTCCCCTCCCTCCTAGCACAGATGGCTCATCAGGATATGCAGGCTACACCCCAGCTCCCTTTGTGTCACTGTCTAGTGTGAGGTGCAACCAGCCCAACTGTCAAACTGACCCAGACAGGGAATCCACAAACAGGCAGAGTCACAGAAATGGTATAAGCAAGAAAATGCTCACTTTCTAAAAGTGGCATTTTCAAATGCACAATCTTAAAATCAATTTTACTAAAAGATGTATTTTTAAATTGTGAGCTCAGAGACCCCAAACTCCACATGTCCATCCGCTCCCAAAGGGAATCTACACTTTAATCAGATTTAAAGGTAGCCCCCATGTTAACGTATGAGAGGGACAGGCCTTGCAACAGTGAAAAACGAATTTAGCAATATTTCACTGTCAGGACATATAAAACACATTACTATGGTGGTCATTACAACCCTGGCGGTCGGTGTGCAAGAAAAGTCAATTGTTCAAAAGAATCGAAATGATGATTTCTCAGTTGAGAATAAACCAAGCTCAAATAATGTGAATTGTTTTGTGATGGCTTCATTGCAGACATCTGTTAGTGAACTAAGGGACTTGCAGGAAGATGCTCCTGTAAATGATAAAAGGAAATGGGAAAAACTGAGCCATAAAAAGAATTCTATGTAAGGATTTGCATGTAAAGTCAGAACAGAAATATGCCTTGACAATTTAAATGTTACAGCTCATCTGTAAATATTTGCATAATCAAACTCATGTAGGAAGCGGTAGTCTGGTGAGGACTTTAAAAAAATATTGGAAGAATACAGGATTTCAAGATGTTGCTGAGGATGCATGTAATCACTGCTTTTATGCCATTTAAATAATCAGGACAGCAAAACTGTGACAGTTATGAATCACACTGGCAAATCTGAAGACCAATTTATGAGACTACAGGCAGACTTTATTAAGATACTGTTAGAAATGGGGTCTTTGGTTGACAAGCAAGGACCCTCACTCTAGTCAGGGTAAAAGAGAATCACCCTCAGCTAACCCCTGCTTAACCCTTTGGTAGCTTGGCAGAGCAGAAGGCTTAACTTCAGAGTGCTAGGTGTAAAGTATTTGTACCAACACACACAGTAACTTAATAAAAACACTACAAAATGACACAACACCAGTTTAGAAAAATAGGAAATATTTATCTAAGCAAAACATGACCGAAACGACAAACATCCAACATACACAAGTTAAGTTATGAATTTTTAAAGATTAAACTCAAAAATAGCGCTTAGAAACAAAAATGCTTCGATGAGGTGTCAACACGGCGTCGTGATGGAGTTGTTCCCAACAAGCCAACACCAGCAGCATCGGACACGGAGTCGCGTAGTCCCCCAAGTACAGTACCTGTGGTGAAGAGTGAAAACAAGTCGATGTGCGAAGTCGGAGATCACGGCGTTGGTGCGAAACGTTGAAGCCGTGCACTTCGGGCGGCGTCGGTCACGACGTGGTGCGGCGATTTCCACGGAGTCGCGGACTTCAGCGGGGCTGCAGCAGCGTCAGGCCTGCCAAGATCGTTGCGTTGCAGCGCAGGTCACAGCGTCGGGTGCAGGCGGCGTCACCTGATTCAGCAGCGGCGTCGGTCCGAAGTCGTCCGAAGTCGATTTTCTTGGATTCCCACCATCTTTCCTTTCAAGGGCCCAGGGACTGGATAGGGCACCACTTGTCAAAGCAGGAGTCTCTCTAGAGACTCCAGGTGCTGACAGAGAGAAGTCTTTGCTGTCTCTGAGACTTCAAACAACAGGAGGCAAGATCTAAATCAAGCCCTTGGAGATTTCTTCACAAGATGGAAGGCACACAAAGTCCAGTCTTTGCCCTCTTACTCTGGCAGAAGCAGCAACTGCAGGATAGCTCCACAAAGCACAGTCACAGGCAGGGCAGCACTTCTCCTCAGCTCTTCAGCTCTTCTCCATGCAGAGGTTCCTCTTGTTTCCAGAAGTGTTCTAAAGTCTGTGGTTTTGGGTGCCCTTCTTATACCCAGTTTTTCCTTTGAAGTAGGCCTACTTCAAAGTAAAGTCTCTTTGGAATGTGAAATCCTGCCTTGCCCAGGCCAGGCCCCAGACACTCACCAGGGGGTTGGAGACTGCATTGTGTGAGGGCAGGCACAGCCCTTTCAGGTGCGAGTGACCAGTCCTCCCCTCCCTCCTAGCACAGATGGCTCATCAGGATATGCAGGCTACACCCCAGCTCCCTTTGTGTCACTGTCTAGTGTGAGGTGCAACCAGCCCAACTGTCAAACTGACCCAGACAGGGAATCCACAAACAGGCAGAGTCACAGAAATGGTATAAGCAAGAAAATGCTCACTTTCTAAAAGTGGCATTTTCAAATGCACAATCTTAAAATCAACTTTACTAAAAGATGTATTTTTAAATTGTGAGCTCAGAGACCCCAAACTCCACATGTCCATCCGCTCCCAAAGGGAATCTACACTTTAATCAGATTTAAAGGTAGCCCCCATGTTAACGTATGAGAGGGACAGGCCTTGCAACAGTGAAAAACAAATTTAGCAATATTTCACTGTCAGGACATATAAAACACATTACTATGGTGGTCATTACAACCCTGGCGGTCGGTGTTAAAGCGGCGGTAAAACCGCCAACAGGCCGGCGGACAAAAAATTGAATTATGACCGTGGCGGAAACCGCCAACATAGACAGCCACTTTAACACTCCGACCGCCAAGCAGGTACAAACAAACATCGCAACGGTAACCGCCAACAGACAGGCGGAAGACAATGTACCGCCCAAATTATTACAAGCCACCAATCCGCCACCTTTTCCGGGGCGGATACACCGCGAACAAAAACACGGCAGAAACAGGACTTGGAAGGGAAAACGCTCACCTCTACACATCCCTCGAGGAACCAGGCGCCATGGAACCGGAACTTGAGATTCTTCCAGCCTTTATCTTCCTGCTCCTCTACCATGAGCACAAACGCCAGCGGCGAAGACCACGGTGAGTACTGCACCTACGACACAGGGGAGGGGGGAGGGAAAAAACAGTGACACACACACGCAACACACAACACTCCCACCCTCACCCACGACAACACACACACTAATACATCATGATACATCACAGTTACACCCCTCAACCCCCCTGGAAGAATGCAAGGACCAAAGGAAATTAGTCGAATTATTGTAATATATACGAAGACAGTAATCAAAAATATATACATATATTAAGATATTCACACTATAAACAAATATATACACCAAGAATCCAAGTCCAAGGTATTCCACTATCATAGTCCGTGGACCACTGGGCCCAAAAGGCATGGGCGAGGCCCACACTCATTACCCAAACAAGACGGAGAGAACACTGCTGGGGCATGAGATAGAAATAAAACAGGCACCTCAGGGGGAAGAGAAGGGGGGGCACCTCAGCCGGATGAGTGCACGATGCCAGATCCACGAGGGGGCTCCATGCCCACTGTTGAATCCTGGGGAGTGCAAAGCCACAGGCTCTCAAGTCTCTACAGTGGGTGGTTTGCCCACTGCTATATCCTGGGGAGTGCAAAGCCACAGTCTCTCAAGTCTCTACAGTGGGTGGTTTGCCCACTGCTATATCCTGGGGAGTGCAAAGCCACAGTCTCTCAAGTCTCTACAGTGGGTGGTTTGCCCACTGCTATATCCTGGGGAGTGCAAAGCCACAGTCTCTCAAGTCTCTACAGTGGGTGGTTTGCCCACTGTTCAATCCTGGGGCGTGCAAAGCCACAGTCTCTCAAGTCTCTACAGTGGGTGGTTTGCCCACTGCTATATCCTGGGGAGTGCAAAGCCACAGTCTCTCAAGTCTCTACAGTGGGTGGTTTGCCCACTGTTCAATCCTGGGGAGTGCAAAGCCACAGTCTCTCAAGTGGATAACATTCTCCACTGGTTTCTGGAGGGGCCTTTGTGCCCAGAGTGCTTCATTCTGCCAAGGACTGGGGTCGTGGATGTGATACTCCACTGGTTCTGGTGGGGGCTTTGTGCCCAGAGTGCTTCATCCTGCCAAGGACAGAGGTAGTGGATGTGATACTCCACTGGTTCTGGAGGGGGCTTTGTGCCCAGAGTGCTTCATCCTGCCAAGGACTGCGTGAGTGGATGTGATACTCCACTGGTTCTGGAGGGGGCTTTGTGCCCAGAGTGCTTCATCCTGCCCGTGGTGGCCTCAGTAGCGTTGGAATTATTGGCGCTCACTGGCCTGCGGTGCTGCTGGCGGCAGTGTCCTGGGCAGCGGTTCTGCTGGTGGCGGTGTCCTGGGCAGCAGTGCTGCTGGCGGCGGTGTCCTGGGCAGTGGGGCTGGTGGCGGCGGTGTCCTGGGAAGCGGTGCAGCTGGTGGCGGTGTCCTGGGCAGCGGTGCTGCTGGTGGCGGTGTCCTGGGCAGCGGGGCTGGTGGCGGTCTTGTCCGCCGTGCAGATCTTCCCAGACTTGCCGGTTTTACTGTGCCCCTTCCCCACCTTGGATAGTGGCGCAGCTGTCTCCACATCCCCAACTGTACCCCTCTCCCGCCGGGCACTGGCCAACTTTTTATGCTTTACAGGTGGGGGACTGTCCGTGCTCTGGCTCCTTGCCACTCTGGCTGCCCTGCTGCCTGGCGCACTCCAGAAGCCGATTACTACTGGTACCACTGGTTTCGCAGATGTTGTGGCTGAGGTGCTGGGATGGGACCTGGAGAATCGGGCCCTAGGAGACTGAAGGGGTGGGGGAGGTGAGGGAAAGAGGTCAAGGTTGGACAGCAAAAGTTTCTTAGGAACACTGGGACAGGTAGATGGAGGGGGTTTGGGAGTGGAGGAAGAGGTAGTGGTTGTAGGAGGTGTACATTTGGTGACTTTGGGAGAAGGTGCATGGGCTGGAGGCTGTCGTGAGGTGGATGGCAGTTGGGTGGGTGTGTGGCTGCATTTGTGTACCTTGGGAGGTGGCCTCACAGACACACTGGGAGAGGACACAGGGGATGTGTTAATCGTAGTGGGAGTGATGACTGTATGTGAGCGGGGTGTGGTGGTGGGTGTGCTGGTGATGGACATAGTGGCTGAGGATGTAGTGCATGCAGGTGTGAGTGGAGACGAGACAGGGAGGGAGTAGGGAGACGAGGAGGAGGGGGACACAGTGGAGGCAGTGGATGGTGTGTCTGCATGTGTGTGATGCTTGCGTGAGTGCCTGTGGGATGTGTGGTGCTTATGTTTGCCAGATCTTCCCTTGTGTGTTGAGGTGTGTGCATGCTGGTCTGATGGTGTGCTTGGGATAGGCTGAGGTACAGGGGTTTGGGTCTGGGTGGAGGAAGTTGGAGGGGAGAGGCTAGAGACAGGGACAATGGCTGCCATCAGTGCTGAGGCCAGAGTCTGAAAAGCTCGCTGATGGGCTGCCTGACCAGAGTGAGTGCCCTCCAGGTATGCATTGGTTTGTTGCAACTGCCTCTCTACACCCTGGATGGCATTCAAAATGGTAGACTGCCCAACAGTGAGGGACCTGAGGAGGTCAATGGCCTCCTCACTGAGGGCAGCAGGGGTGACAGGGGCAGGGGCTGAGGTGCCTGGGGCAAAGGAGATGCGACCCTCCTGGGTGAGCGGGCACGGGACACACGCAGAGGGGCTGCTGGGAGGGCGGTGCTGGTAGGGGGGGTGGCGGCTGCATCTGTAGATGCGGGGGGCACAGATGGGCCCCCCACCGCAAGGGAGCTCCCAGCAGAGGAGGAGTCATAATCGCTGGTGTCAGCTCATGTCCCTGCCGTGGAGCTCCCCTCGCCCTCCGTCCCACTGGTAAATTCAGACTCCATAGTGTCGCCCTCCAGGGCCATGTGGGATGCAGCTCCCTCCTGCTCTGGTGGCACTGCTCCTCCGCCTGATGATGCTAATGCACACAAGAACAGGGAGACCACAAAAAGGGGGGGGAGACAGAAGAAAGACATATTGAGTGTATGCAATACCGCTACTGTTGGCGGACACTACTGACACAGAAGCCCCCTGCACTACGCCGCACACTTGGAGTTCCCTATTCAATCCCAGGGACATGGGCTTCAAGGTTATGCCCGATTGCTGCACACATGGATGTCACAGTAGTCTGACTAGGTGTAGTTGGCACTGTACACAGGTGGGGTGGGGTGCCACAGGGCCTGCCTTAAGAAGGGTCCTTGCCTACTAAACTCGCCCTGGCCTAGGGGAACCCACAGCCCACCTCCCCCACCCAGACACCTACAATGCACGCTGAATAAGCAGAATGAGAGTGTACTCACCCCCTTGTGGCTGCTGTGATGCCCTCAAGTGCCCATCCAACTCTGGGTACGCCACTGCCAGGATCCTGAACATCAGGGGGTCATGGAGCGACGGGCACCCTGCCCACGTTGAGAGGCCATCCCCAGCTGGGCCTCCGCCTTCTTCTTGCTCCAGCGGCGAATGTCCTCCCATCTTTTCCGGCAGTGGGTGCTCCGTCTGTGGTAGAACCCCAGGGTCTGGACTTCCTTGTCGATGGCACGCCAAATGTCCTTCTTCTGGTGGACGCTGACCTACAGGAATAGTACAGGGGAAAAAGAGAAGTTATTACTGTCCGCACCGTCACAGTAATTGGCCCGCATCCCTACCCTTGCCATGACGCACATGCACTCACCGTCGTTTCATGCACGCCTCATTCTCACCCCCCATATCTTTTATCCACACCACTCCACACAGGCATTGCCCATACAGCATGCTCACAGTGTACTTACCTGTTTGTCTGGAGGACCGTAGAGTACCGTGTACTGGGGAGGACCCCATCCACGAGTTTCTCCAACTCCTCCGTGCTGAAGGCAGGGGCCCTTTCCCCAGACACACGAGCCATTGTCTCTTCCAGACTGAGGTCACAGCAGCACTTGCAGTGTAGGTCCTCTCCTGTCGAAGATCAGGTATCAAGTGATTGAACAGAGAGAAAATGGCGGTCACGTCCGCGGCAGTGCGTACCGTCACCGCCGGCGTACATCGTCATTGGCTCCTGGGATCCATAGGGTCCAATGTTAACCAATGCAGGATTGCGCCTCGGTCTTCGACCGCCTACCGCGACGGTGTACAACGCCAGCGCAGTTACCTCATATTCCATTGTCCCACTTTACAGGTCGGCAGCCGCCATTTCATGGGCCCATATGCCATTATTTTGGACTGTGTCACACATATCTAGGCCTTGCCTAAACACTCCTACAGGCATATGTCGATTTTCCAATATTTCAGAGTAAGCTGTGTTTACGTACCTCAGAGTTGGTTGACTCTCTGCTTGCTGTTCTCCTCCATAGGCACCGTCTGCTGGGGCATGTGAGGAGATGGCGGCATCCTCCGGTATACAGACCGCTGGTGGACCTGTCGACAATGGAGGAGCGACATGTGATCATCACCTACAAACTTGATTGTGCCACAATCGAGGAACTGTGTGCCCAGTTGGAGCCAGACCTGATGTCAGCTATCCGCCATCCCACAGGAATCCCCCCTCAAGTGCTGTCAGTACTCAATTTCCTAGCAAGTGGGTCATTTCAAACTACAGTGGCCATTGCATAAGGGATGTCCCAGCCTATGTTTTCCAACGTGTTGTCCAGAGTGTTGTCTGCCCTGCTGAAACACATGCGGAGCTACATCGTTTTCCCTCAGGTGGAGAATTTGCCTGCAGTGAAAGGTGATTTCCATGCCCTGGGACATATCCCCAACATCATAGGTGCCATTGATGGGACACATAGGGCCTTGCCCCCCCGCAGGAGTAAACAAGTGTACAGAAACCGGAAGAGTTACCGTTCGATGAATGTGCAGATGGTGTGTTTGGCAGACCAGTACATCTCCCATGTGAATGCCAAATTCCCTGGCTCAGTGTATGACGATTACATTTTGAGAAATAGCAGCATCCCTTATGTGATGGGGCAACTCCAGAGGCACCGTGTGTGGCTATTAGGTGAGGACATGGACCCAATACAGTGAGAATAGTTGTCTGGGTCTGGGGATGTCCCTATGAGTTAGTGTGTGTCTAACAGTTGTCCCTCGCCATTTGCAGGTGACTCTGGTTACCCCAACCTGTCATGGCTACTGACCCCAGTGAGGAATCCCAGGACAAGGGCAGAGGAACGCTACAATGAGGCCCATGGGCGAACTAGGAGGGTTATAGAGAGGACCTTCAACCTCCTGAAGGCCAGGTTCCGGTGCCTCCACATGACAGGTGGTTCCCTATTCTACTCACAAAAGAAGGTGTGCCAGATCATCGTGGCCTGCTGTATGCTTCACAACTTGACTTTGCGATGACAGGTGCCTTTTCTGCAGGATGATGGTCCAGATGGAGGTGTTGTGGCAGCTGTGAAGCCAGTGGACAGTGAAGACAAGGAAGCAGAAGAAGAGGACATAGACAACAGGAACATGGTGATCCTGCAATACTTCCAGTGAGACACAGGTAAGAAGACAACACTGGCTGCTACATCTGATTTAATTCTACTACCTCTCATCTGTCTGTCATTTTCACCCAGTGTATGGTCACTGAGTTGTCACTTTCCCTTGCGATTTCACAGATGTGGATCCCACTGTGTGACATCTGCTTTGTTTCCGCATGGACTAGAGCTGTGTGACATAGGTATGTTGACATTACATTTGATATAGCATTTTGCCACTGTTATTGCAAATACACATTTTCGAAAGCACAGACTGACTCCAGATTGTTTTTTGATTTAAGGGTGTTTATTTAAGTGCTCAATAGTGGAGGGGGTTGTAAAATGGTCAGGGGTGATGGTGGAGGAATGTCATGGCAGAGTCCAGTCTATTAGTCTCACAGGTGCATTGTCCAAAGGGGCATATGAAGTGGAGCTGGGGCAGTTTAAGTATGGACAGGGTGACAAAGTGGGACAGAAGGATGACAATCAGGGTGGTCTCATTTCTTGGCGGGGGTCTTGGCATTGTTCTCTGTCTTTGTCCTGGATCTTAGGGACCGTTTGCGGGGTGGTTCTCCCTCTGCAGGGGGTGGGGTGCTGGTGTGGTGGTCCTGTAGCGGGGCGTCCTGTCCACTAGCGCCGGCAGAGGTGGTGGGCAGTTCATCGTCCAGGCTAGTGTCAGGGGGCCCTTGTAGTGCTACAGTGTCCCTCCTGGTGTTGAGTACTTCCTTCAGCACCCCTACGATGGTGCCCAGGGTGGAGCTGATGGTTCTGAGTTCCTCCCTGAAGCCCATATACTGTTCCTCCTGCAGGCTCTGGGTCTCCTGAAACTTGGCCAGTACCGTTGCCATTGTCTCCTGGGAGTGGTGGTAGGCTCCCATGATGGAGGAGAGGGCCTTGTGGAGAGTGGGTTCCCTTGGCCTGTCCGCCCCCAGTCGCACAGCAGCCCTCCCAGTTTCCCTGTGTTCCTGGGCCTCCGTCCCCTGGACCGTGTGCCCACTACCACTGCCCCCAGGTCCCTGTTGTTGTTGGGGTGGTGGGTTATCCTGGGTTCCCTGTAGTGGTGGACACATTGCTGATTGACGTGTCCTGGGGATGGAGGTATGGGCCCGCTGGGTGGGTGCTGTGCTGGTGTTTCCAGAGGGTGGAAGGTCTGTAGTGGCCTGTGACTGGGTGATGGGAACCGACTGTCCCGAGGTCCCCGATAGGCCGGGCTGGTCATCTAGGTCCAGTTGGACAGAGGTGCTGTCATCACTGTGGGCCTCTTCTGTTGGTGGTGTGGACATGTGTGGACCCTCCTGTGACATTGGGTAGGGGTCCTGCAGGGCTAGAAAAGGATGGTTATTACATCTGTGTGTGTCATGGTGTGCAATGGGTGGGTGACCGTGTACCCCAGTGCTTGCATTCCTGTGTGGGACCTTGTGTGAGGATGGTTTAGGGGGTTGTATGGGTATGTGCAGTGGGCATGCTTTAGTGATGGGTGTCCATGCTTTGTTGTTGCATGCAGGGCTTGGTGTTGGGATGGGTGGTTTGTGATGTTGGGACATATGTGAGGAGTTGGGGTGCTGGGGGTGAGGGTGGGGGTGGGGGTATGTGATAGCATGCAGGTAGGGTGGGGGTTGTAATAGTTAAGATTTGACTTACCAGAGTCCATTCCTCCACCTACTCCTGCGAGGCCCTTAGGATGCAGAAGCTCCAAGACCTGCTCCTCCCATGTTGTTAGTTGTGGGGGAGGAGGTGGGGGTCTGCCGCCAGTCCGCTGAACCGCCAGGTGGTGTCTTGAGACCACGGAACGTACCTTCCCCCGTAGGTCGTTCCACCGCTTCCTGATGTCCTCCTTATTTCTTGGGTGCTGTCCCACTGCGTTGACCCTGTCCACTATTCTTCGCCATAGCTCCATCTTCCTTGAAATGGAGGTGTGCTGCACCTGTGCTCCGAATAGCTGTGGCTCTACCCGAACGATTTCCTCCACCATGACCCTGAGCTTCTCCTCCGAGAACCTGGGGTGTCTTTGCCGTGCCATGGGGTGGTGTCGGTGATGTGTGGGGTAGAGTGTGTGGTGATATGTGTTCTGATATGTAGTGGTGTGTTGTGTGAGGTGCGTGGAAGGTCTGTGGGTGATGGTGTTGTGTGCCTGTGGATGCTGTTGTTCTTGCTGGTGCTCTCTCTCTGGCCTTCTTTCGGAATTTTTTGTTGTGGGGGTTTGTGGGTGTGTGTTTTATATTGTATTGGGTGTGGGGGAGTGGTGTGTGTATGTGTATCATGTGTGTGTATTTTGAATTGTCCAATGTGGTAGTGTTTTGTAAATGTGTGTGTATTTTGAGCGTAGCAGTGAGTACCGCCAATGGAATACCGCGGTTGAAAGACCGATGCGTGGATTCGTGTGTCGTGATAGTGTGGGCGTATTTCTGTTGGCGTGATGGTGGAGGTTTTGTTTTCGCCAGTTTATCACTGACCTTTGGTGTGGCGGACTTATGTGGGTGTCTGAATTTTGGCGGATTCCGAAATGTGGGTCATAATAGCTGTGGCGGAATTCCGCGGCCGCGGCGGTGTGTTGGCGGTCTTCTGCACTGTGGTAAGCGGCTTTTACCACCAATGTTGTAATGACCGCCAATGTCCAGTCTTTGCCCTCTTACTCTGGCAGAAGCAGCAACTTCAGGATAGCTCCGCAAAGCACAGTCACAGGCAGGGCAGCACTTCTCCTCAGCTCTTCTCTAGGCAGAGGTTCCTCTTGTTTCCAGAAGTGTTCTAAAGTCTGTGGTTTTGGGTGCCCTTCTTATGCCCAGTTTCTCCTTTGAAGTAGGCCTACTGCAAAGTAAAGTCTCTTTGGAATGTGAAATCCTGCCTTGCCCAGGCCAGGCCCCAGACACTCACCAGGGGGTTGGAGACTGCATTGTGTGGGGGCAGGCACAGCCCTTTCAGGTGCGAGTGACCACTCCTCCACTCCTTCCCTCCCTCCTAGCACAGATGGCTCATCAGGATATGCAGGCTACACCCCAGCTCCCTTTGTGTCACTGTCTAGTGTGAGGTGCAACCAGCCCAACTGTCAAACTGACCCAGACAGGGAATCCACAAACAGACAGAGTCACAGAAATGGTGTACGCAAGAAAATGCTCACTTTCTAAAAGTGGCATTTTCAAACGCACAATCTTAAAATCAACTTTACTAAAAGATATATTTTTAAATTGTGAGCTCAGAGACCCCAAACTCCACATGTCCATCCGCTCCCAAAGGGAATCTACACTTTAATCAGATTTAAAGGTAGCCCCATGTTAACCTATGAGAGGGACAGGCCTTGCAACAGTGAAAAACGAATTTAGCAATATTTCACTGTCAGGACATATAAAACACATTACTATGGTGGTCATTCTAACCCTGGCGGTAAAAACCGCCAGGGCGAATGACCGCGGTAGCACTGCCAACAGGCTGGCGGTGCACCGCTGGGCATTCTGACCGCGGCGGTTCAGCCGCGGCCAGAAACGGAAAGTCGGCGGTGTACCGCCGACTTTCCGCTGCCCTTGAGAATCCTCCATGGCGGCGGAGCGCGCTCCGCCGCCATGGGGATTCTGACACCCCCTACCGCCATCCTGTTCCTGGGGATGGCGGTAGGGGGTGCCGCGGGGCCCCTGGGGGCCCCTGGGGGCCCCTGCAGTGCCCATGCCAATGGCATGGGCACTGCAGGGGCCCCCGTAAGAGGGCCCCAAAAAGAATTTCAGTGTCTGCCTAGCAGACACTGAAATTCGTGACGGGTGCTACTGCACCCGTCGCACTCCAGCAACTCCGCCGGCTCCATTCGGAGCCGGCTTCATCGTTGCTGGGTCTTTCCCGCTGTGCTGGCGGGCGGCCTTTTGGCGGTCGCCCGCCAACACAGCGGGAAAGCCAGAATGGCCGCCGCGGTCATTTGGCGGTAACCGCATGGCGGGCGGCGACCGCCGCCCGCCGCGGTTAGAATCACCGCCTATATGTCCTACCTTAACCATACACTGCACCCTGCCCTTGGGGCTACCTAGGGCCTACCATAGGGGTGTCTGACATGTAAGAAAAGGGAAGGTTTAGGACTGGCAAGTGGGTACACTTGCCAAGTCGAATTTACAGATAAAACTGCTCACACAGACACTTCAATGACAGGTCTGAGTCATGATTACAGAGCTACTTTTGTGGGTGGCACAACCAGTGCTGCAGGCCCACTAGTAGCATTTGATTTACAGGCCCTGGCACCTCTAGTGCCCTTTACTAGGGACTTACTAGTAAATCAAATATGCCAATCATGGATAAAACAATCACATACACATTTTGCAAAGGAGCACTTGCACTTTAGCACTGGTTGACAGTGGTAAAGTGCCCAAAGTAACAAAAACAGCAAAATCAGAGTCCAGCACACATCAACAACCTGGGGAACAGAGGCAAAAAGTTAAGGGAGACCACGCCAAGGATGAAAAGTCTAACATATACCATATGGTAATGGATTGAAATATGCCTTAGTAACTGTCTGCTTCTTCACCAAATGGGTGGAAGCATTTTCCACGAAGTGAACAGATAGCCTTACAGTTCCCACTTGTTGTTGAGGTAGGTGATTTCTAGATTTAGCATCCGGACTTCTACTGAGACTGATCATAGGGCACACTTGAAGAATGAAATGTTACAGATAATCTGCACAGCTTTTGAGATCTAGCGGAGATTTAATTGTAACTATCAACCTCAATCCTCAGGTCTAGTGGAGCTCTCAGATACAAATTGGCAAACGTTTGTGCTTCAACTTGTCTGAAGTGGCCCTGTGCTGTTCGCTTTGCTCTGATGAATATATGTAGTACTTCTGACAGAAAGATAGGATTGTCTCTCCATGAGCTGGAGATGGGCAGAACAAGGAGATGTACACATGTAACTTCAGCTGCACTAGTTTCAATACCTGATGTGGTGAAATCTGTGTCTTACGTGACAGCAAATGAATACAAGGATACACCCTGCCATGATTTGAATGTCAGAGATTGGATGGTAATCCAAAAACACATTCACAAGTGATGTCTTGATGAGCACCGATGGGACCATTTCAGGTCATCCTAATGACGAATAGTGCTGTCAAGTGTGTTAGTGTTCCTCAGTGGATCCTCACTGTTTACACAAAGAGTGTAAGAGTAGCTGAAAAAATGAATGAGGTGAATGATCAAAATACAAAGTCTACTTCTCAAGTTCAAAGTCAAATCCAAGTTTGGAGTGTAAATCCAGAGGAGTGGTGAAGATTTTTCTGAACTTGTTGAAGATACAGTGAAAAAACATACAAAAGCAAAAGCTTCAGGTGAGTGAAAGTTCAGATGAAGCACCTGAGACACCTGAAGTCCAGTTATAGAGGTATCGGAGTGAAGAGCTGTTGTGATGCAGGAGAGCAAAGAATGAGTGGCAGCATGAAGAAGACATTTCTGAACAAAGTAGTAACAAGTTGCAGTTGAAAATCAGAGTGACAAAAACCCCTTTTGGAAGGAAGAGCTTCACTTCAGAGAGAGCAGACAGGAGAGTTTGCTCAAAGTTCAAGTTTAAATCAAAGACTTAAAGAAGACAAAATACAAAACATTGTCATTGAGAAAGAAAAAGTTGAAGACATTCCCAGAAAGAGATCTTGCAAACGGAAACATTATGAGCTAGAAAAAGATTTTGATAGACAGGAGAATTCAGAAACTGATGAGAGTGAATCACCAGTTTCTAAAAGATCAACCAGAATGAGAGTTCCAAATCAAAAGTATGGCTTACAAGAGTGGGTGTATTTAGCCACATTATCAGAAGAAGATACAAATGAAACTGTGGTGGATTATTTCTGAATGAACAAGTGCCAAAATAGTTGTGAGACTGGGTTACTTCTAGAGACTGACACTGAAGAGGAACCACTTTGAAAAGTGAAATTGAGACTTAAGCTTGATCAGCTTGAAGGTTGCAGTGGGAAGACCCACAATGGACTCTGTCTCTGGAGAGTCTGGGGACCCCGCTGGCGCCGCTGGCCCACTTCAACTTGGGCTGGGGGGCAGTGGTGCTCTCAAGCAACGGGTTTTGATGGGTCCAAGCCCTCTCAGTGTCTCTTGGGGTGCCTGAAAAATACAGGAAAGCAGCTCCCTGGTTCACAGGAGTTGCTGGATCTTGGGTGAAGGCTGGCAGTCCTCCTGGGCTTTTGGACGCACAAGCAGCTTTGGCATGATTGCCAAAGTCTATCTTTATCAAATGAGTCCCTCTCCTATAAATCACCTACAAACAATCACCTTCAACAAATAAGAACAATTGAGAAAAAATATAACAATTTTATTCCAAATCACATGAACACTAATTGAAAAAAACTTTAGAAAAAATGTGATTGACACAGAGACATAAAGACAATAAGTTACTGATAACCATCATAACATTGACTCCAGACTTCCTCACAACAGGACAACAAATAAATAACAAACATATACATATCCCAACGAAAAAAACACATATACATCAATAAATAAACTAAATTTCAAAATTACTACTATATATCCAAACTCTATTCGACATATGCAACCAAGTAATTTTCAATCATTTTATACATTTCTTTACTTTCTCTACTGTGATATAATTGCACATGGTCTTTTCACAGTTCATTGACCATATACCAATGTTCTACTTGTGAGAGTCCTTATGTTCCAGTGTTCTTCACACATATATTACTCGGCTACACTTGATATTCAACTTTTTCACAAATGTTCCAACCTTTACTTTTTCAAATGCCCATTCAACTGTGTTGGAAATTTGCTCAGCCAGCCTTAATTTCGAATCGTAAAATTTCTAGGCCAGCCAAACTAATAATTAGATTGTATTAGATTGTCAAAGTCAGCAGGCAGGCTGGAAGGGTTGGCGGCAAGTCTGCCACTGGTCTACAGTTCTTGCTTTTGCATCTTTGGAGCATCCTTCTTTTTCTTCATGCCAACAGGATCTTATTTTCTGGTGCTTTGGGTTCCCCTAAATACTGAGTATTGGGGCATTTTGGGGAGTGTGGGGTAGTAGCCAATGGGCTACTTACCCATGGGGTCACTACACCCCCTTTATGACCACTTCCCATGGGATGTGGGCATAACCCTCTCCCAGAGTTCCTAGTTGTCCCATCACCAAGATAGCAGACTTTAAAATTTTGTGTCCACATGAGGCAGCTCATTTTGGGGGTGGGGGGACTGACCTGAGGGGTGGACACACCTCTCTGATTACTAAGTTTCACACCTGTTCAGGTGCCAAAGGGTCCTATGGCAGGGGGTCAGCATCTCCTCTGAGAGAAGCCAGATCTGCATACTAAGGGCAGTAGGCTCTTTGACCCTCCCTGCCTTGGAATGCAGATTAGCAAGTCATCCTGTTGGGAGGGGTGGGTTAACACATTGTTAGAGCAGGCTTTGTTCCTGACCACTCAAGAGCAGAGGATCTCACCCTTGGATGTCAGAAACATGTCTATTGGTGATAGGCTGGCTGAACCTAGTTGGCCAGTACACCGGCAGTTGGTAGGGCTTTCAGGGGGCACCTCTAAGGTGCCCTCCTGGTGCAGGTATTAATAAATCCATCAGAGGAATCAGTGAGGGTTTAATAATATGAGATGTTTGATACCAAACATCCCTAGTCTCAGTAAAGCTGTCATGTAGCTGGGGCACTTGTATTGGCCAGTGTCCAGGACATGTTCTTAAAAGGGTTTCCCTGATCACTTCTTTTGTCTAAGAATCGGCAAAGACATAACAGGGGCATATGTGCTCTTGCAGATATGTCCACACAGGTAGTGTAATCTACCCTGTTTTAGGGCTGGAAGGCCTGTTGTAGCTGCGCCAAGACACAGCCTACAATGGTAGTTTGCAGGTGCTAGGTGAGGAGCCCCGGAGGGTGTCACACTACATGCTGCAGCCCTGGGGACCCTCTTTGGTACACATTCCTTAAGTACCTGAGGTACCATTTACTATGGACTTAAATGGATGCCACAAATATTGCCAATTGGGGAACAATTGTACAGTTTTAGGGACAGAGATATGGCACTGGGTATCAGTCAAAATTGCATCATTTATTAGCCAAAAGTGAGGGTCACCATGTCACAAAGGGGCACTTTCCTACAGTAGGTTGAAATTTGCAACCCATTAGGAATGATAGCCTTCACAGGGGTAAACAGGATGCATTTAAAAAGACAATTTTCTATTTTTCTTTTGGTTGTTTAAGAAGATGCAGTGATCACGTGGACCACTGCCTTCGCTTAAACAAACTTTTTATTTACCTTCACAAATGGAAAATGGTCCCGAGGAGACCCCTTACCATTTGTGCATGCATTAGCACTACACTTTGGTTGTGTGTAGATTATTAATGTTTTGCAGTAGTCCCCAAGTTAGTTAGGTCACAGAGAACTAACCCGATAAAGTTGTAGAAAACAACACTTGTTTGGAGGCCAAGAAGAAGAATTGTAATATTTGTTTGTTGCCATTTTTGAGTTTTGGCAGAGCAATGAGCACACTATATGCACTTTGGCCCAGATTTACAGGTGGCTTGCACCGCCGATGCATCACTTTTTTTAGATATTTGTTGCGTAGGCTACTGACTCATATCTAGAAGGCCATGCAAAGCCACTTTGCGTGGCTTTACATGGCATAGTAGATATGGAGTAGATATGGAGTAATGCAACGCAGTGCAAGACACTGCGTTGCCTTACTTTGCGTCGGGAGGCGTTTCCATGGGTGTTGCATGGGTGTTGTAATCTTGGGAATGCGTCAAAACCCTACGCCCTCCAGGGGTGGCATAGAAGTGATGCAACAGGGAGAAATATCTTTATTTATCCCCATTTTTTCCTCTTTCTATGTGTGCTGTATTTTGCATCATACATAGAAAGAAGTAAACTCCTCTTGGAATTGTTTTTGTGCAGGAAGGTGCCCCTTTCTACACCAAAACAAACATCCCCATAACGCAGGTACCCCTGCACCATGGTGCAAGGGTGCCTTCATTGGCACATGGCAGCAATTTGTGCACCAGCACAGGGGAAAAGGACAGGAATGCACCTTATCTCATTGATGTGGTGCATTCCTGCCCTTTCGTTTTGACACAGGGCAGCACTGCAAGAAGGCTGGTGGCGCTGCCCTGTGACAAAACAATGTAAATCTGGCCTTTACACTGCGCCACAGGGGCTTGTAGATAAGCCCTAAAGTCCATTACCCCATTCGCTGCCAAGTCTTTTCCCCCTCAGGTGCGAGCCTTTATTTGGCTATTTGGAGTAGTTCGCGCTTAGGCCCTCATAACTTTTTTTCCACATAAGCTACCTACGCCAAATTTGCGTGCTTTCTTTCCAATATCCTAGGGATTCTGGAGGTACCCAGAGTTTGTAGGTTCCTTTGGAGGAGACCAAGAAATTAGCCAAAATACAGCTAAAATTTCATTAAAAAAAAAAAATTGGAAACAAGTGCTGCAGAAGAAAGCAGGTGTTTTATTCACTGAAAATGGCATCAAAAAAGGGTTTGCAATGCTAAAATCACCATTCTTTCCAGCTTTCAGGAACAGGCAGACTTGAATCAGAAGCCCACAGTTTTCAACACAATTGTGGCATTTTACTGGGACATACCCCATTTTTACAATTCTTTGTGCTTTAAGCCTCCTTCTAGTTAGTGACAGAAATGGGTGTGAAATCAATGCTGGATTCCGGACAGCTAAACTTTTGTGAAATGAGACAAAATTCTAAATTCAGCAAGGGGTCATTTGTGTAGATGCTTCAAGTTTTTCCTACAGAAAGTAACAGCTAAAATAAAAAAATATTGAAATTAAGGTGGCAGAAAGAGCCATTTCTGTCAACGTTTTCTTCTATATGTTTTTCCAGCTATGGCAAAAATTTTAGAGCAATATACCGTTACATCTGATGGACTCTTCTGGTTGCATGGATATATAGGGCTTGTAGGTTCATCAAGAACTCTAGGTACCCAGAGACAATAAATGAGCTGCACCTTGCAATGGGTTTTTATTGTATACTGGGTATACAGCAATTCATTTGGTGAAATATAAAGAGTGAAAAATAGGTATCAAGGAAACCTTTGTATTTCCAAAACGTGCATAAGATAAGGTGTTGAGAAGCAGTGATTATTTGCACATTTCTAAATTCCGGGGACCTCATACTAGCATGTGAATTATAGGGCATTTCTCAAATAGACTTCTTTTTTATATACTGTCTTACATTTGGCAAGGAAAAAATGTGGAGAAAGACAAGGGGCAATAACACTTATTCTTCTATTCTGTGTTCCCCCAAGTCTCCCGATAAAAATGGTACCTCACTTGTGTGGGTAGGCCTAGTGCCCGTGACAGGAAACACAACATGGACACATCACATTTTTACATTGAAATATGATGGTTTTTATGGGAAGTGCCCAGCTGTGAATTTTGGCCTCTAGCTCAGCCGGCACCTAGGGAAACCTACCAGACCTCTGCATTTTTTTAAAATAGGCACATAGGGGAATCCAGTATGGGGTGACTTGTGGGGCTCTCACCAGGTTCTGTTACCCAGAATCCTTTGCAAACCTCGAAATTTGGAGAAAAAAAATACTTTTCCCTCACATTTCAGTGATAGAAAGTTCTGGAATCTGAGAGGAGCCACAAATTTCCTTCCACCCATCATTCCCCCAAGTCTCCAGATAAACATGGTCCCTCACTTGTCCTGGTAGGCCTAGTGCCTGCGAAAAGAAACGCCCCAAAATGCAACATGGACACATCAACTTTTTCTGATGACGACTGACCGTTTTTATTTTCAAAGTGCCTCGCTGTGGATTTTGGCCTCTGGCTCATCCAGCACCTGGGAAAACCTAGCAAACCTGGACGTTTCTGAAAATTAATCACCTAGGGGAACCCAAGCTGGGATAACTTGTGGTGCTCTCACCAGGTTCTGTTACCCAGAATCCTTTGCAAACCTCAAAAATTGGCCAACAAAAGCACACATAGCGGTGCTGCAAAGTTTTGGAACCTGAGAGGAACCACAAATGTCCTTCTACTCAGCATTCCCCCACATCTCCCAATAAAAATGGTAGCTCACTTGTGTGGGTAGGCCTAGTGCATGCAACAGGAAATGCCCCACAACAATATGTGGACACATCAAAATGATCAATTACAAAAAGTACCTGTTTTTACAGAGGCGGCTCCTTCGTTTTTGGTCCTGGGCTCAGCAGCCTTCTAAGGAAACCTACCAAACACAGACATTTCTGAAAACTAGACACCCAAGGGAGTCCAAGGAGGTGTGACTTTCTTGGATACCCCAGTGTTTTCTTACCCAGAATCATCAGCAAACCTCAAAATTAGGTAAAACAACACACATTCCCCACATTTCTGTGTGGGATCACCACACCAGCACACATTTCCTACCACCCAACATTCCCCTCAGTCTCCCAATAAAAATGATACCTCACGTGCAGGTGGGCCAAGAGCCTGTGAAAAGCCAAAAACCTGTCGAAATTGAGGTGGAACCAAAGCATGTCCAAAAGGGCAGTTTAAAGAAAAACATTTTTAGGCTGACAAGTGTGGCAGAATTTTTATTGGTATGGATGCAACAATGCTGGGTGGCAGGAATTTTGTGGATTCCTGCAGATTCTGGAAGGTTTCATCACAAAAATGTGGGAAATTGTGTGATTTCTAGCAAAGTTGGAGGTTTGCAGGGAATTGCGGGTAAGAAAATGGTGTGGGGTGCATGTGAAGCACACCACCCTGGACTCACCCAAATGTTTAGTTTTTAGATGTGTCTAGGTTTCGTAGATTTTTCTAGATGGCAGCGTCCCAAAGTCGTAAAAGTGCAGACCTCACTATTCCAAGAAGGACGATTTTGAGAGTTAGCCAAGATCTCATGGCCCAAATGTAAAATCAAAACCCTAAATAATCTAATGTCCTCTTGCTTGCCATTGGGATAGATCTTTTAGTGTGCTGGGGGAGAGCTGGAAGACTGTTACCCCCTTCAGTTGGAGTGGGGGCATGACCATGCCAATACTGGTTGGTAGCCACCACCCCACTACTTTTTTAAAACAATTCCCTGACATCTAGTAGCCTTTCTCCCCTCCCCCCCGGGAGTAGATCAGGGGTAATTGCCCTGTCTGCCCATCGGTGGGCAGAAAAACTTTGTCCCCATTTATATGGAGTGGGGGTATGGCTATACCCCCAACCTCTTTTTTTTAAAACAAATTCTTCCCTGGTGACTAGCGGGCTCCGAGGGCAGATGGGCTTTACACAAATAGGCTGATCTGCCCCCAAAGGGGGTAGAAATGACCAACAATAATGTGCCCCAATGGGGAGCGACCCTTCCCCAAGGGGCTGGCCCCCAAAACAAAACACACACACATACCAATCTCTGGTGCCTAAGTGGTTTCTGCCCCCCTTCGGAGCTGATGGGCCTAACAAAAATAGGCTGATCTGTCCCCAAGGGTGACAGAAATGGGCAACAGTTGTGTGCCCCCTTTGGAGAGCGACCCTTGCCCAAGGGGTCAACCCCCCCACAAAAAAGAAAAAAAAAAGAAAAACCTCTGGCATCTTTGTGGTTTCTGCCCCCCTTGTGGGCAATTTGGCCTAAAAATAATATGCCAATCTGCCCCCAGGAGGGCAGAAATGGCCAACAGTTATGTGCCCCACTTTGGGGGAGGCAACCCTTGCCCACGGGGACAACCCCTCACAAACAAAACTGATAACAAAACAATCCCTGGTGCCTTAGTGGATTCTACCCCCCTTGGGTCAGATGGGACTGACAAAAATAGGCTGATCTGCCCCCAAGGGGGACAGAAATGGCCAACAGTTGTGTGCCCCCTTTGGGGGTGACCCTTGCCCAAGGGGTCGCACCTTTGGGGGCAGATGGGCTTAAAATATTAGGCCAATCTGCCCCCAAGGGGGTAAGTGATGGCCAAGAGTTAAGTGCCCCCTTTAGTGGGTGGCCCTTGCCCACTTGGGTTCCTCCCCACACAAAAAACACACACACACACACACAGATCCCTAGCACCTAGTGGGTTTTAACCACCCCCCCCCGCAAGCCCCAGAGCTAGATCAGCCAAAAACATGGATGATCTAGCCCCGGGGGGAAAACATACAAAAAAATCTTTCCCCCAGGGCAGCAACTTTTGCCTAAGGGGTCGCCCCCCAAAATAAACAAAAAAACATCCCTGGTGCCTAGTGGGTGGATTCGTGCTCCACGATTGCAGGCCTTGCTAGCGATCATGGAGCAGGAATCCATTCAAAACAGGCACGGGGGAAGGAAAAACTCTTTCCTTCCCCCTGTTTCCGTCCCTCCCCACCAACCCCCCAGGAGAAGGACTTACCAAAACAAGTCCTCTCTCCTCTGACGCGCTGGAAGCAAATGCTTCCAGCTTGTCCCCGGCAGCATGTGATGACGTCGGCACGCTGTGAGCGCGTCAACGTCATCAGATCGCCGAGGGGGTGTTCTGTTTTGGCAGGGGAAGCGCCTCCCCTTCCATTCTTGACTGTGGGGTGTGGCCGGGTGCAGGCCGAGGTGGACCACCTCGGCACATGGCAACCATGACCGAGGGCAAGACCAGCTCGTCCAAGGCACCCAAGGGGTTAAAATACAGAGAACTTAGAAACAAATGTAAAAACATGATTAAACATTATAAAACACACATATTCATGGGACAAAATAATTTACAGCCATTATAAATTAATTGCACAAACAAAAAATCATTGCCTCCAATCTTGATCTTGTATTACATTTTAAAAAATAGGTTTTAAAAGTTTATGATGCAAATTTAATGAGTAAAGACAATGTAATAAAATATAGACATTTGTAATGCTCCTTGCCAACCCACAGCAACACAACCCTTCTGAATTCTAAAAAAAAAGATACCCCCAAGGAATAGAAAGGGAGAGGATGGAGCCGTGTTGTGAATCTTACTACTGTACCTTGCATTTGGCCATTAGTCCAAACATGTACATAATGAAAACAAGACTTTGGGCCTGATTTAGATATTGGTGGATGGTTTACTCTGTAACAACTTTGACAGATATCCCATCTGCCAAAATCTAAAACCCATAGGCAGTAATGGGATTTAGATTTCAGCAAATTGAATATCTACCACGGTTGTAACAGAGTAACCTGTCCGCCAATATCGAAATCAGGCCCTTTGTTTCCCATAAATCACAAAGTTTCAGTATTGAAGGCTCTTAAATCACATATCGGAAATTTCTTCCTTTCCTGATCATCAGACCTCCGCTCAGTTAAGTCACGCTTTGAAAGGACTAAGGGGAATACAACATTACAATTATTGATTGGTAATGTCAATGCCATAATCTGTGACTGATTCTTCGTTTTCTTTGCCCAGCACAGTTCACTTTTGATTATTGCTTCTTTACACAGTGTAGTTATTTTTGGATGCTCTGCCACTAAACGATTTATTCCAAAATCTCAATAATCACACTAAAGCCATAGAGGGCTATGTTGCAGCACAGATTTGATTCTGGTTGCAGTGGTCATGGTATGTTTTGGAAGGGCTTAGGGATTGTTTAGACAGCAACCTTCCTTCCACCCAGATCCAATACCTCCACCCATACAGAATTGTAGAGGAGCTATTATGCTGTAAGCAGCAAGGATGGGGTGGAGGTGGGGACTGCCATAATCTCTGTTAAACTTCCTTTAACCCCGCAAGAGTAGACAATGTTTTAGTTTTAATGCATTGGTATACAGCCTCTAAGACAGAGTTCATGTAAAGTAAAGATCATCTCTAAATATTTATATTCAGAGACTTCCCCAACTTCTGTACGCCATATGGACTATATGCTCGTAGTTTTCTTTCTACCAAAGATAATAATGTTTGTCTTGTCAAGTTTCTTATTTGTTTATTATTTTGACAACAGTTATCAAATTCTGCCAATTTTCTTTTGTAGCCCACTGGAGTTCTATCCATTATTACAAGGCCATCTGCATACAGAAGACAAATCATGTGAAAACCCTTCATTTTATGACAGAACAATTGTGTGTCTGCTAAATATAGAGCAAAAAGGGTCGGAGCTAACACACACAGTTGACACAACCGATTCTCAATGCTTATCTTCCTTGAAAGACACCCCTTCTGATCCAAGATAACTCTTGTGCAGCTATTCTTATAGAGCTCTTTCAGGATCCCTAGAAATACTCTAGGGATCTTCACAGTTTCAAGTTTGGACCATAAAATCTGTCCATTTCCCAAATCAAAGGCAGAACAAAAATCCACAAAGCAGGTATATAACTAAACACCCACTTCTGTTGATTTACATACTATGGCACACAAGCTGAAATAATTGTCTATGGTGGAGAGCCGTTCTTTAGCACCACCTTGTTCGACTGGGATCACATTTTCTTCTGCTTCCACTGTTTTATAACTTTGGAGCAATAGTTTCACGTGACTCTTTGCACTCACATCCATCAGGGTTAGAAGGCAATAGTTTTTTGGATCTGCTGCATCACCCTTTTCAAATAAGGGTTTAATTATGACACCTTTCTAATCTGACAGATATACTACTGTTATGGTGAACCTTTGAAATGCCTTAGAGAAAAAAATTGCCCACCAGATCTAATTAGATTTTATGGTTATTGCCGGCCAGTTGTCAGTTACTGCAGCCCTTGTTAGCCTAATAGAGCCGATTTTGTTTTTGACAGCTATTTCAGAGAAAAAAGTAAGGACCTAATTTCTTATTAGAGGAACTACTGGAGAGGCATTATCATCCTTCCCTTCATATAATGTTGATAAATACTCCACCCATACGTCTTCCTGAACCATACTTTCAGCACTTTTATCACAAACAAATGTGCCTAGTCATACTACTTTTCACAATTTATGAACATTGTTTGTTAGAACTACAAACATAGGGCCTGATTACAAATTTGGAGGTAGGTGTTAATCCGTCCCAAATGTGACGGATATACCACCCGCCGTATTACAAGTTCATTATATCCTATGGAACTCATAATACGGTGGGCAGGATATCCATCACATTTGGGACGGATTAGCACCCTCCTCCAAAGTTGTAATCAGGCCCATAATTTCCTCTTAATTTTCCTTATGTTGCAATGTTATGTTTATTTTTGTTCTTGATTTATATTACGAATTTCACAATATGCAGTTGTAGCATTTTGCTGCTTGTGAATCCTTTCAACTTTCTTAAGTACTTTTTTAAACTCCTGCCATCCTGAGTCAAACAACCTATCTTGTTTAATACCAAGCAAGCTGTGAGTTTTTACCTTCACCAGGCCATTTTGCCCAACTTCTACCAGACAGTTGACTGCTGCTTCTATTGTATTCTCATACCCGCTCCAACGATTGAAAAAGTTTAAGTTCTAGGTTGTTTTTCAGGTCAGCAAGCACCTATATGTGGAGGGCACTGATCTGTGTAGTGTGTCACCTTGGGAACTCATTTTAAAGTGGCATGGCTGAGTGACTTTCAATCATTCTCAGTGGTAATTTGGCTCTTTAGGGAAAGTGGTAGCTTTCTGTGAGGGCAAGGGCATGGAATTCTTGGAATAACTGAAAATGACAGGCTAAAGTGTAGATATAATCTATTGGGCCAAGGGGACTACCTGACTGAAGGACTTACTTGCGAGGGTGCCTGACTGGAAACAATAATTTGAACAGAACAGATTCCAATTTGCCAGGAATCTTTACATTTTTGCAGACAACATAGATCTGTGACATTGGGAAAAAATTGGTGAGCATCTTGTTAGCTCTCATCAGTTCTCCACATGGCACTTTCCCTTGGGAAGAGCTTTCCCTCAAGTTATGTATATATTGACAATTATCATGCTCCTAACATCTTCTCTATAGTTATGCAGATTTGGCTCTTAACCTTGGCTGCATATACCCACTTGCTTTTTTCCTTTTTGCGTCTTGAATGGATATTGAGGTAAGTAAACCTCCTGAATTATGCCCATAAGTATTTGATGTTGCTTCTGTCAAAATGTGACAGAAACCTAGGAATGCTAGTTGTTCCCCCAACAGCCAAGTTTTTTAGGCACACATAATTTTATATTCTTCTAGCATTTTTTCCCATAATTCGGATTTTAAGAGCCGACGTATCCTCTGTACGTTCCATATAAGTACTAAATGGCTATTGGGAGAAGTCCTATCCTCATCTATATTTCTAAGTCCACTAAATATCTCCCAGGCTTGTTCCTCTCGATTTTTACATGCAAATCTATTCTTGTCATTCAATGCACATGTCATTTGTAGCTTGTTGCTATTATGCACAACTATTCAATGCGGTAAATTAAATTCAGATTTTGTTGTTTCATGACGAGATTTACTTGCCTTGTATCTAACTCCGCATGGCTTTTTAGAAAGGGCCTCTTGATCAGGGTTCATTTTGCTGAAGGAAATACCATATTGATCCCCTTGAAGGTAATTTATTTCCCTGCTGCTTAAGATCATTTTCTTTTTTATCAAAGAGGTTAACATGACCATTGTTAATTTTTATTGCGAACAACCCTGCATAAAACCCACCTGCTTTAAATCGCTTGATGTTTTTACCTTTGAGAGAGGGACAAAACTTATATATATCTAACAATTTTGAACTCTTCATTGACCTTACATTCTTTCTTCTCTTCCATTCTTTAAAATATCAAAGAAAATTGCTAACTGCTCCGTATGTTCTTCCTAACCTACTTGTTGTTTACCTTCATTATTTCCCTTATTGATTCTGTTTATAAGCCGTTCTACCTTTCCTTATTTTTGCTCGGCGACCCTGGTTAGTCCCATTAGTAGAATATTGGTAGGGGACACCTTACTGTTGTGAATCTCCATTACGCCTAAGATAATTTGTCTGTTGTATGCTTGAGTCATGGGAATTAACTGACCCTTTTTGGGCCTTTCCCATATTTGATTGTCTTGTCATCACTATATTCCCCTGGTGGAATTTCCCCCTCGATTATGTTTGCATGCAAGATGTCTTTTTACTCACTTTGATGCACTTTTCCCTTGAAGTCATGCAAATTTTCCTAGATTTCACCTTTTTAATTCTTTTGTTTTACTTACAGTACCCTCTTTGGGTCAGGGCGTAAACCCTGCCCTCATCATTTTTCACTTGGTTTACCCCAAGTTCAGGGTCAATACTGGTCTTCATGGGTATGCACCTAGGAAAGCATACAAGAATTGCTGCCTTTTAGGACCTCTGAAATACTTTTCAGTAAGCTGGTTTGTTTCAGTTTATCAGATTCATCATTATGTAAACCCTCTGCTTCAAGGATCCCATGTGCGTTTTTCTGCATACGTACTAGGACATCCAACACAGAGGCCCCAGAGGCTGAAGAAATATTCAAGTTGGAAAAGAGCAGCTGATTCAATTGTCTAAATGGAGGATTTGCATCCGAATTTCCATTAGATTTTCTATTTTCACCAAACTTTCCATCATTTACAAACTGTCTCTCTCACGGCTCTACTGAGGCCAAACATACTGACCCCTCCAAAGAGGAAAGCTCTACATTTAAATCTGGAGCTCCTGAAGGCCGTATTATGGAAGAGGAAGATAGACATGGTTCTAATAGATTGAGAGGCTCCTCCTCTGCTTGTGAGACAAACATACTTCCATCCTAGATGAATTTACTGATTACTGGTTCCTTACTCAAACTTCTTCTTAAAAGTGGTGGAGGTAGATGTACTGCTTCTCTACATTTCTTCCTAAACTGCTTACCAACAGAGTCTCTTAGAGATGACACTGGCGGGGCTATATCTTAAGTTATTGAGAAATTGGCCTGTCATTGCTATTTGCCAGGGGAGTTTCTACACAGGGGGTATCCTGAACTAGGAGTATTGTTACCTTCGACTGAATAGTTGTTTGAGGAGCCTTAGCTTTCTGACCACCCAAACATTTATCTTTCTGCATCAATATGGTGGGTTTTTTTGTGCACTGCTCTTTTCTTCTCCCAGGCATCAACTGGGCTTAAACAAAGAGAAAATGTAAGAAAAAAAAGAAACATTTTTTGACTCTGCTCCCCATACTTCTGCGATAAGGTGGGGGCGACCTTTTCTCTCTGTAAGTTTACTTTATACTTAAGTCATTTACGCTGTTCAGAGTGATGTTTATACCGCAGAGTTTTTTGCAACCTGAGGGCCCCAGAGTAACCCCTCTTGGAGAGAACAAGGCAGTTGCCGGTGGCGCACAAAACAGTTGACATTCTGCCCGGGGTCTACACGAGGCTTTGAGGACAGTCAGACCCATGTTTATACTTTTAAAGCGCCGCATTTGCATCATTTTTTTATGCAAAAGCAGCGCAAACGTACAAAATACAAAATACGGCGATATAAAAGTATAAATATGGGCCTCAGTGCTTCTTTCTGTGCAAGGGTGGGGTGGCTTCCCCCTTACAGGCTACCAAACCATTTTAAAGGACACTGTTCTCTTTTCTGTCGAAGAGTGTCTTTCCACTCTGCCATCTCTTTATCGAGGGGCGACTCAACAAAAATATAATCATTCTACCTCACCACTCCCACCAATCTCTGAAAAAAATTGAAGACTTAAAGTGTCAACCTGCAACAGTGATATGAGTTATCTTTTTACTATGATATTTGTTTATACAAAACAAATTACATGTTTTTCTCAAAAACGTAAGTGAAAATAGATACATTTACAACTGCATAATACTAAACACATTCACCTTTATTTGATAGAACGCTTTATGTCATGACTTTTCCTGACATTTCAGCTTCAGCCAGGTTTCCTCAAAATCTTATATTGCACACGTTTTGTAATTAAAAACCCAAAACATTTTATTAGTCATTTTAAGGTCTCACCTGCCACACAGCTTTGGTTGCTACAGGCCTTTTGTGGACTATCACAAAAATGTACATGGGCTTCGAACCCACTGAGTGCCTCACCTGTTTGGCATTATTGTCACTCTTATGCCTGTGTTTCTTATTCAATGACTTTTCCCCTTTTCTTGTGTTTGACCCTCACCTGGAGCATAGCTTCTTTACTATGCTTTCTCTTTTACTGAACTATTTTTTTCTTTTTGTTTAAGCACTCAATAAGAGTTCATGTGTTTTCCAGCTGTCTCCACTGTGCTCTTCTCTCCCTCCCACATACTCATCCCACATTGCTCTGTGTTTCTCTTGGCCTTGTGTGCTGCACTCTTTTGTGTACTTCACCTCTACTTTAAGTCCCCCGCACTCCATGTTGCTTTCTCCATTGTGTGCTGCGTTTCCCTGTCTCTTTCCCTTCTCCCGCAACCCCGCTTTTTTTTATATCATCCCTGCCCCGTTTCCATTTGCTTCCCCAACCCACTCCTCCATTGCTTGTCCATCCAATGCAGTCCTTTTAATATTTTTCTAAAGCTTTTTCCATTTTTCGGAGGGCCTAGTAATTTCTATTTGCGAACAGCCTTCTACTCTTGCACAAATAGGCTTTTGCGGAAATGATAATGTATATTTTATTTACCACACCAAGTAGTGTCCACCATCTTGAATCGTTAAAATAAAAAAATTAAATATTTAAGCCTCTATTATTTAGTAGGTGCATGCATGAGTGCTAATGCATGCACATGCATATGTAAGACATACACATGTCTGCAGTACATTGGCCAGCCAATCGTCCAAAAGACAAGACCTCGACATTACCAATGCTTGTTAGCATTGTTTTCAGTTTTCTTGCTACATAGACAACCCGATGAAATAGCTGCTGGTATGATGTAAGAGTAATAAAGGAGATAAATGTTAAATAAAGAAAACTTGAATGAAATATTCCCTCACTTAGTTTCCTTTCGTGCATCCTTTCTCATGTGCTTCATTTAAATCCTTCTATGTCATCAACGTGACTTTGAGAAGCCAATTTTTGATGTAGAAATACAAATAAACAGGTGGTAGTTTTTCCTTCTGATAACATTGATCTGTTTATGTGAAAGTGTGTGCCTTTTTAATGAATGAATGTACAATAAACATAGCCGAAATGTCCCACATTAACACAGAGCAAAAAATATAAAAGGAAGTGCCAAAGGACCGTGAACCCCTTCACTCTTTGCTAAAAACAAATTATAATTTAATGGACTTGTATAAACGTTGGAAACAGGAAACAACACATTCACACACTTAAACTAAATCAGGTGCAATTGAAGAAGACAATGCAAAAGTACGTACAGACAGTGGCGGCCGGCAGCTTTAGGAGGGAGGGGGGCAGGCGGGGCACACACACACTCATTCTTTCACACACTGACACGCACGCACGCATGCACATCCATTAACAACACTCATACCATTCAAACATGCACACACGCACCAAACATTTGATAGAGCGGAACGCGGTAATAATTTACCTGCGTTTGGACGCTCTTTAGGCCGATGGATCTTTTGACTAAGTGGGAACTCTCTGTACTCTTGATCAATCAATCTCATCAAAATCAATGATCAATAACGAACATAAGCAACCCCTTGAACAACATAACACTTTACAATTAACCCAGAATACATTTCGGCGAACCCTGACCCTTCAGTCAGGAATAACCACACCAGTTTATTGCAAAGTTAGTGAATTTATTTCCCTATATTAACAAAGCTAGCACAATGTAAATGTGTCTCAACACCAAATGATAAACATATATGAACATTAATAGCTGTCCATAGCGGCGGAATAAGTGTAATCTATGAAGCATTTGAATCACAAGACATTCGATAATGGCAATGCAAAGCACTAATGCGATAATCTGTAATGAACTAATTGCGTACATTTAGTCAGCATAACAAGATCTCAAATTGCATCCTGCAACATATGGAAACCTCGTCTAACCTCAAATTAGCATAGGCATGTGGGACTTCATGCAAAAACAATTTAGCAACATTAATTTAGAAAACTCCTAACTAGGGATCTTACCAAAAACCAACAGTTGGTTACCTAAAAGGAACACAATGCAATTTTACAATTTTCCTTTCATATTTACTAATTACGATCAGCATACAAGGAAGTCTTCGTCTCACAGGTACCGTTCTTCGGTCAGCATGGGTACCGTTTCTCGATCAGCATAGAACGGGCCAAAGGGGCAGGGGTGAACAGGGCAATTGCCTCACGGTGGCAAGGTAAGACTACTACTTCATGCAAAGGGATCAAATCAAAGTTACAGTCTCTAGGGCAAGAATCATTTAAAGTCTCTTTCTCTCGATTAGAGAAAGAATCAAAGTCTCTCAAAATGGCGTCGCAGCAAAGTGGGCCATAATAGCTACGATGTCCGAATATTCGTAATCGCGGGCAAATGGCTGTAATGGCTACCTTCTTCTCATGCACCTGATTTTTATAGGCAATAGTTCGAGTCGTGTAGGGTCTCCATTGGAGGGTTCAGAGGTTAGCTTCAAATTGACCAATCAAAAACGACAGTTCTCAAGCTTTTACTTAAGCATACATTATCCTTGGAGATGGGTACGCAGATCGCAACATTGTCTCCCAATTAGCTTACTCTCAGAGCCTCCATTGTCCGCACCTGCAAGTCGACCTTGAATTAAAGAGAAAATATGCCAGGCTGGCACTAACTTTAAGATAAGCATGTGAACGGCTTCTGTGGAAAAATACAGCTTCAAGCAAGAATACACGTTTAATAGCACAGTGGAAAAATACGAGCATCTAAACCGTGAGACCAGGCAACTAGGCCAAAGCCTCCGCTAAAGTAATGCTAAGCTAAAGTATTTCAAACAAGCAAATCGTAGCACACGTTTATGATTATGTCGGATTAGTGCAATTCTAATTCACCACGTTATATAAAGCACGCGTATAAATGATGGCAAACTACTCTGAGGGCACATTTTGTCCCCGTACAATCTTTATTAGTTCGGTTAATGTCACACATGATTATTTCAGCACTACGTTTAAGCGTTAATAAATCAAAACCTTCATTCTCTGCTTCATCAATCCCTCCTCTGATGACTACTAGTCATCACACAAATCATGCCCACAAATGTTATTCCATAAAAATTCTGTCAGTTCCCTTTTCCTTTTAGTACCCCTAGTTTGCGCTTTGTATTCTTCTGCCATTCTTTTCATAATTTTCTCTTCTTTTCTTCTTTTAATTCTTTCCATAATCATTATTATTCCCCTTTTTATTCCCCAAATTCCAAATACACACATTATTACTATTAATATTCCTTCTATTATTTTCAATAATATTCCATTCCAAATTCCCCCAATCCAATGTCCCACTGAAGCTATTCCCTTTCCAACCTTCTCCCACACTCCTGTTTCTTTCAGTTCTTTCAAATCTGCACTTTCTTTTGTTAGATTAGCAAGCATAGTTTTAATCTTCACACTATTATCCGGTATATAGGTGCAACAGTGACGTGCACCAATCATTTTGCAAACGCCTCCATCCTTTGCTAAAAGAATGTCTAAAGCAAGCCTATTTTGAAGAGTCATAGCTCTTTCCGCTGCAAGCTCAGCATCTATCAGGATTATAGCACCTGAAAACTTTGTCAACATGTTATCCACTATAGTAGACAACTTTCGTATCTTGATGGAATTTAACACAACTCCCAATGAAGGAATCATGGCTCCAAATATATCACCTACCACAGCAGCTGCGGTCTCTCTTTTCTGGATACGATGGGATCCAGATGTCTTTTCAATCATCGATACGTCATCCAGTTGATAAACCTTGGGAAACACTATACCCAAATAACATCTCCCCCACCATCCCTTTGGAAGACGATAATAGGCATTATGCCCACAAATGTAATATACACCTGGAATGACAGGGTCAAGTCCGTTCATCATGAATGTCCATTTGGCCTTAAAAATAAACGTATGTTTGCATTCACTCGCTCCTACAAAAATATTGTCATAATAAGATTCACCTCGATATATACAAAATTTCCCTACATGCCAAGCATCTAAAGCTATTTTCCCTTGCGTCTTTATAGCAGCAAAATCATAATTATCTACTGAAGTCCTCTTATGTAGCTCCTTTTCTAATTTCGCATTCATTTGTGCCCTTCTATCATCGGTGCGATCTAAAAAGCTTATTTCTACAGCAGAGACTGAGCAAGTAAGATTCTCCCTATGAGCATGAGCCGTTTCAAAAGGTTGCATTGGCTCGAAAAAGTCCCTCATAATTTTGTAATCCCAATATTTTGCGGTCTCGCTTAGCTGCGCTATTATAGGAACATAAGCAAAGGTAACATCATAATTCGAGTAAAAATACTGTATGTTAGATTGACCATAAAACCTAGACATTACTATACTACATGTAATCCCGTATGTAAGAGGCATGTGGTGATATGTTACCCCTTCCTTTACTGATGTCGGTATCTGTGTGCACACATAACAATCTTTCGCATCCATAGTTTCAACATACTCTGTTAGTAGGCGATAGAAAACGTTATACGAAAGCTCTTTCTTATCGTGCAAGAGCCTCTTATCCAATGCCAGTCTTTTCAATGGTGTTAGTTCAGTGACAGTAACAGGAGCAATAGTAGAAGCAGCGATAGTCTCATTCTTACCCTTTCCATGCATTCCAAACACAATTGCCATTATTATTATTACACATGTTACTACCAAGCCTATACACACATATTTACAATATTTCTTTCTATTATTTCGCGTCATGATCTGTATAGAATAAGAGAGCTAGAAGCACCTATAAATGAAACTATTTAGCAATTCAGTTACAAAACTGAACGAGCACAATGTTCACACCGTCTTCTTCAAAAGGCCAGTCACTTATCGGTTAGCAGCATTTGTCTCAATTCGGCAATAACTCAGTCTTTATCAGTTTATGAAATGTCTCATCCGGTTTAACAATGTCTCAGCTGGTTGTTTTCTTTCACGTTAGATTGTAGCAAGCAATATCATTTACTCTTTCAATCGACAGAGTCTATGAAACTTTTCTTTTCTATTGGTATCTCTTCTTCTTCTTCCTTCTCGATGCTCAGAGATACAAACTCGTCAGTCCAATCATCATTTACTGCATACGCCCATTCAGGACCGGAATACCTCCTGTTTGGTATCCTTTTTCTTTTCAATTTTGCTTCTCTTTTCGACTCTCCTTCGCTGGTACTCTCCTCTTTTGTCAAGTCTTTTTCCTCACTTGACGATTGTTCCACAACACTCACTTCCTTTCTTTTCTCTTTCACTTTTGGTCTCCCGCCCTCGTTCAAACCTTCTTTACCCTTTTCTTTTATCGGTGAGATACTTAGTCTTCTCTTTGCACCATGTCCATTCGAAGGACCTGCGATCTTTTCTGTTGAAGCTTGAACCTTTTCGTTCTTTTCTCCCTTATCCCCTTCTTCCGGGGAATCGATCACGTTCTCCTTTTCTTTTTCTGTGTCGTCTGCTTCTGGGAAAGCCTTCCTCTGATCAGGCTCTCCTGCCTTTTCACCTTTTTCGAGCCCTTCGTCACCGTTACTTTCTTCAGGCTCTTTATCACTTTCAGCTGCTTCAGGCTCCTTGTCACCTTCAGCTGCTTCAGGCTTTTTGCTACCCTCAGCTGCTTCAGGTTCTTTGTCGCCTGCAGCTTCTTCGTCGCTGTCTGAACTTTCTCCTTGGTCTTCCCCAAGTGAGTCAGACTCTTCACCCTCCAATAATATTTCCTTCTCTCCTACTTCTGCTTGTTCGCTTTCAGTTCGCTTCTGTTCTTTCTCAGCACTCGGCACTGCTTTATCAGGCACTGGTAGTTTCAGCGCTTCCACTTCCTCATCTGTAGGACACAACACCTTCTTTGTGTAACTGGCGTGAATCCAGTTGGGAACCCCCGCACACTTCACAGCGGTAGTTGTCGTCAGGATCACTTGGAAAGGGCCTTTCCAACGGGGTTCCAGACACGATTTTCTCACGTGCTTCTTTACCACGACCCAGTCACCTGCTTTCAGTGCGTGTCCTGGACCTTGGATCGGTGGCAAGGTGGTCGCTTCCACCTGCTGAGAGAAAGAGCGAACCACGTCAGCCAGTCCTTTGCAGTAGTCTAACACCATATCATCTGTAATATTCAAAAGCATGTTTGCGGGAACTGCAGGAAGTCTCATAGCCCTGCCCATGAGAATTTCATGCGGAGACAATCCAGTTTTTCTATCGGGAGTGTTTCTCATTGACATTAGCACTAAGGGCAATGCGTCAGGCCATTTCAAATTTGTCGATGCACATATTTTTGCCATTCTCGATTTCAGCGTACCATTCATCTGTTCCACCAGTCCTGATGCTTCAGGGCGATAGCTACAGTGCAGCTTTTGCTCAATGTTCAGTGCTTCGCAAAGTAACTTTATCACCTCGTTATTGAAGTGACTTCCCCTATCTGATTCTAAAGAGATCGGGAATCCGAAACGTGGTATCAACTCTCTCAACAATAGCTTGGCAACTGTAAGGCTGTCGTTTCTACGTGTGGGGTATGCTTCAATCCAGTGACTAAAAATGCACACAATCACCAACACATATTTCAGACCCCCATGCACAGGCATCTCAATGAAGTCCATCTGCATACGGCTAAAAGGACCGCTTGCCCTACCAATGTGACTCGCGCTCACAACTGTTCCCTTTCCTGGGTTCATCTGCTGGCAAGTGACACATCGATGGCAAACTGCTTCTGCAGCTTGGCGAAATCTGGGGTTAAACCAATCAGTTTTGAACAATCTTATCATGGCATCTCTCCCTAGGTGAGCTTGCCCATGATAGAACCGCGCAAGCTGTGATAAGAGACTATTTGGCAAAACATATTTTCCCTCGTGTGAGACCCATAACTCGTCTTGTCTCTTTATACATTGTGATTTAATCCAGGAATCTCTTTCATCCTCCCTGACATTATTCTGTAGTGCTTTTAGCTCCTCTATTGTATCTACGACCTTCAAGGCAAATGCTTCAGCTGGTTCGAGTTCTGGCTCATTTATCGTATTCCAATCATCTCTTAGTAATATACAGTTCAAGGCGCAAAATCTTGCGACTTGATCCGCATATGCATTTCCCAGAGACACATAGGCCCTCATTCTGACCCTGGCGGTCGGTGATAAAGCGGCGGCCAAGCCGCCAACAGGCCGGCGGTCTAAAATATGCAATTCTGACCCTGGCGGGAACCGCCAACACAGCCCGCCGTATTAACACTCCGCCCGCCACGGCGGTACAAACAAACAGCGCGGCGGTTCCCGCCAACAGCCAGGCGGCAGACAATGTACCGCCCACCCTATTACGACCCACCAATCCGCCACCTTTTCCGGGGCGGGAGCACCGCCGATAAGAACACGGCGGAAACAGACTACGAACGGGAAAACGCTCACCTCTACGCACTCCACGCGAGATTCCGGCAGTATGGAACCAGAGTTGCAGGTCATCCCCGCACTCCTATACCTGCTCATATACCAGGAGCACGCCCGGCGGCGCGGAAGACATCGGTGAGTACTGCACCTACGACACAGGGGAGGGAAAAGATTACCGGCACACACCCACCCACCCACACCCACTACAACACACACATCAATGCATTCCCACAGATCACTGTCACAACCCACAAACCACCCCCCTCCGAAATAATGCAAAGACCAAAAGAAGAGATCATAAACGGGCAGATATATTGAAATATGTACACCAGTAATCCCAATAAATAAATAAACTATGTACAAAATATATACAGCTACTAAATGTAGTCCAACCACTGTCCGTGGATCACAGGGGTCCTGTGCAAAGGGGCAAGGCCCAGTCCCACGACAAGAACTCCACGGAGAGAACACTGCAGGGGCATCAGAAAGAAAATAGGACAGGCACCTCAGGGGGAAGGGAAGGGGGGGCACCTCAGCCACTTGAGTACACGACGCCAGATCCACGAGGGGACTCCATGACCACTGGCCCATCCTGGGGAGAGCAAAGCCACAGTCCAAACAGTCCATACAGTGGGTGGCCTGCCCACTGGCCCATCCTGGGGAGAGCAAAGCCACAGTCCATACAGTCCATACAGTGGGTGGCCTGCCCACTGGGCCATCCTGGGGAGAGCAAGGCCACAGTCCAAACAGTCCATACAGTGGGTGGCCTGCCCACTGGGCCATCCTGGGGAGAGCAAAGCCACAGTCCAAACAGTCCATACAGTGGGTGGCCTGCCCACTGGGCCATCCTGGGGAGAGCAAAGCCACAGTCCAAACAGTCCATACAGTGGGTGGCCTGCCCACTGGCCCATCCTGGGGAGAGCAAAGCCACAGTCCATACAGTCCATACAGTGGGTGGCCTGCCCACTGGGCCATCCTGGGGAGAGCAAAGCCACAGTCCAAACAGTCCATACAGTGGGTGGCCTGCCCACTGGCCCATCCTGGGGAGAGCAAAGCCACAGTCCAAACAGTCCATACAGTGGGTGGCCTGCCCACTGGCCCATCCTGGGGAGAGCAAAGCCACAGTCCAAACAGTCCATACAGTGGGTGGCCTGCCCACTGGCCCATCCTGGGGAGAGCAAAGCCACAGTCCAAACAGTCCATACAGTGGGTGGCCTGCCCACTGGGCCATCCTGGGGAGAGCAAAGCCACAGTCCATACAGTCCATACAGTGGGTGGCCTGCCCACTGGGCCATCCTGGGGAGAGCAAAGCCACAGTCCATACAGTCCATAACAGACCCCACTGCCACTGGAGGAGGCAAGTTGGCCAGAGGACATCCTGCAGCCCTGCCCGAGATAGATCCTGCCCTGCCACGTCTGCCAAAGGGCCAGCGGTTCTTGCCTTGAAGGGCCCAGTTCAGCGCTCCTTGCCTTGAAGGGCCCAGTTCAGCGGTTCTTGAGACGGCGGGGCCCAGTTCAGCGGTTCTGGAGACGGCGGGGCCCAGTTCAGCGGTTCTGGAGACGGCGGGGCCCAGTTCAGCGGTTCTTGAGACGGCGGGGCCCAGTTCAGCGGTTCTGGAGACGGCGGGGCCCAGTTCAGTGCTCCTTGCCTTGAAGGGCCCAGTTCAGCGGTTCTTGAGACGGCGGGGCCCAGCGGAGCGGTTCTTGAGACGGCGGGGCCCAGTTCAGCGGTTCTTGAGACGGCGGGGCCCAGTTCAGCGGTTCTGGAGACGGCGGGGCCCAGTTCAGCGCTCCTTGCCTTGAAGGGCCCAGTTCAGCGGTTCTTGAGACGGCGGGGCCCAGTTCAGTGGTTCTGGAGACGGCGGGGCCCAGTTCAGCGCTCCTTGCCTTGAAGGGCCCAGTTCAGCGGTTCTTGAGACGGCGGGGCCCAGCGGAGCGGTTCTTGAGACGGCGGGGCCCAGTTCAGCGGTTCTGGAGACGGCGGCCGGTCTATGGCCAACTGCTAATTGCCTGGTGGTGCCCTCCTGGGCAGCGGGGATGGTGCTCCTTCAATGCCCACCTGGGCTGTGGGTGGTGGGGCCCTCCTGGCCAGCTGGGCTGGGTCCTCCCTGGGCAGCGGCTATGGGGGTGGTGGGCTCTCCCGGGGCAGCTGTGCCGGTTCCTCCCGGGGCAGCGGCTATGGGGGTTGTGGGCTCCTCCTGGGCAGCAGGCCTGCTGCCTGACCTCTCCGACTTGCTGCCCTTGCCCTCCTTAGTCGTGGGCCTGTGGCCCTTTCCTCCCTTTGGAGCTGTGGCTGGTGACTGTCTCTGGGTGGTGTCCGGGGGGGATGTAGAAGGCGGGCTCCTGCGGTGCCCCTTCCGCCTTCTGCTCCTCTTCCCAGGGGGTGGGCTGGCTGTCCCCTTGCTGCTGGGCGAAGATCCAGACATGCGGGCTGGCGGGCTCCAATACCCCTGCACCCTTGTCAAGGGGGCTGCAGGGCTGGTGGTGGCTGAGGTGCTCTTCTTACCCCGACGAGAAGGAGGGGGGGGCTCAGGGTCAGGAAAGAAGTTAGTAGTGGCGAGGAAGAGCTTCTTGGGACAATGGAGAGTGGTAGGTACAGTGGGAATGGGAGTGGAGGGAGAGGATGTGGTTGTAGGTGAGTCACGTTTGCTGTCTTTGGGTGCAGGTGCAGGAGGGATAGGCTGTCGTGAGGTGGATGGCTGTTGGGTGGGTGGGTGGCTGCGTTTGTGTGGTGTGGAAGAGGGGGTGACAGACACAGTGGGAGAGGACACAGGGGACGTGTAAATGGCAGTGGGGGTGGTGACTGCACGTGTGCGGACTGGAGTGGAGGGTGTGCTGGTGATGGAAACACTGGCTGATGGTGAGGTGAATGGAGGTGTGAGTGTAGACGTCACAGGGAGGGAGGAGGGAGACGAGGAGGTGGGGGTCACAGAGGTGGTAGTGACTGTTGGCATGTCTGCATCGGAATGTTGCGTGTGTGAATGTCTGCGTGATCTGTGGTGCTTATGTTTGGATGAGCTTCTCTTGGGTGTTGAGGTGTGTGCAGGCTGGTCTGATGGTGTGGGTGGGACAGGCAGAGGAACAGGAGACTGGGAGGAGGGAGTTAGTAGAGGCAGGCAGGAGACAGGGACAATGGCTGCCGTCAGTGCTGAGGCCAGAGCCTGGAACGATCGCTGATGGGCAGCCTGACCCGAATGAATGCCCTCCAGGTACGCATTGCTGCGATGAACCTCCCTCTCCACCCCCTGGATGGCATTCAAAAGGGTAGTCTGCCCAACAATGAGCATTCGGAGGAGGTCAATGACCTCCTCACTGAGGGCAGCGGGGGTAACAGGGGCAGGGCCTGAGGTGCCTGGGGCGAAGGAGATGCCCGGCTTCCTGGCAGAGCGGGCACGGGGCGAACGCTGAGGGGCTGCTGGGAGGGCGGAGATGGTGCGCTGGGTGGCGGCTGTACCTGTAATGGCGGGGGGCACGGATGGTGCCACCCCCGCAAGGGAGCCCCCTTCCGAGGACGTGTCCGTGTCGCTGCAGGGTCCAGTCGTCCCCGTCGTGGAGCTCCCCTCGCCCTCCGTCTCACTGGTCCAGTCTGACTCTGTGGCATGGCCCTCCTGGGCCATGTGAGATGCAACTCCCTCCTGCCCCGATGCCACTTCTCCTCCGCCTGATGATGCTGATGCACACAAGCACAGAAAGACAAACAAAAAGGGGGGGGGAGAGAGAAATAAAGGGATATTGATTACATGGATCTCCGGTACAGTTAGCGGACATGACAGACACAGATGCCCCCTGCACTAAGTTGCGCACTTGGGGTCCGCTACGCATTCCGTGGAACATGCCCTACACGCCTAGAGTTGACAACTGCACCCATGGATGACACGGCCCAGGGATGGCTGTACTGACAAACTACTGAGGGTGGTGGCTGGGGACACAGGGGCTTACGGGGGTGCCCAGCCTACAGATGTCGCCCTGGCCTAGGGGGATCCCCAGCCCTCCTCCCCCACCCAGACACCTCCACTGCGCGACAACAGAGTAGATAATGCTTGTACTCACCCCCTTGTGTCTGCTGTGCTGCCCTCACGCGCCCATCCAAATCAGGGTAGGCCACCGCCAGGATCCGGAACATCAGGGGGCTCAGTTGACGGCAGGCACCCCGCCTACGTTGGGAGGCCATCCCCAGCAGAGACTCGGCGGTCTTCTTGGTCCCGCGGCGGATGTCCTCCCACCTCTTGCGGCAGTGGGTGCCCCGTCGATGGTGGACCCCCAGGGTCCGGACTTCCTTGGCGATGGCACGCCAAATCCCGATCTTCTCATGGGCGCGGACCTATGTGACACGTACAGGGAGGGAGAAATACCACGTTCAAGTTTGTCAGCATTTTCCTTGCCAGTGGCCCAACGCCCCCCATCCCCGCCAGGCCCCCCGCCATGCCCAACATGCCCCCCATCCCCGCCATGCCCCCCGCCATGCCCAACATGCCCCCCATCCCCGCCAGGCCCCCCGCCATGCCTCCCGCCAGGCCCAACATGCCCCCCATCCCCGCCAGGCCCCCCGCCATGCCCCCCGCCAGGCCCAACATGCCCCCCATCCCCGCCATGCCCCCCGCCAGGCCCAACATGCCCCCCATCCCCGCCATGCCCCCGCCATGCCCAACATGCCCCCCATCCCCGCCAGGCCCCCCGCCATGCCCCCCGCCAGGCCCAACATGCCCCCCATCCCCGCCATGCCCCCAGCCATGCCCAACATGCCCCCCATCCCCGCCATGCCCCCCGCCATGCCCCCCGCCAGGCCCAACATGCCCCCCATCCCCGCCAGGCCCCCCGCCAGGCCCCCAAGCCAGCCAGTGGCCCCAAATCCAGATTGAATTAAACTCACTTGTTGGTCTGGAGGACCGTAGAGTAGCGCATACTGGGGGAGGACCCCATCCACAAGTTTCTCCAACTCCTCTCCAGTGAAGGCAGGGGACCTTTCCCCAGGTGCAGCAGCCATTGTCCCTTCCAGACCGAGGTCACAGCAACACTTGCAGTATAGGTCCTCTCCTGTGAAAGTTCAAGTCGCAAGTGGATAAGTAGATAGAAAATGGCGGTCACGTCCGCGGCGGTGCGTACCGCGGCGGTGCGTCCCGCCACCGCCGGCGCCCTTCGCCATTGGCTCCTGAAACCCATAGGCTTCAATGTTAACCAATGCGGCTTGGCGCCGTGGTCTTCGCCCGCCGCCCGCCGCGGTGTGCCACGCCAGCGCATTGACCTCACATCCCATTGTCACACTTCACAGGTCAGGCAGCCGCCATTTCCAGGGCCCACATGGCTCAATTTCAACTGCGTCACACAGGCCTAGGCCTTGCATAGCCACTCAGACACGCCATTCACTGCATAGAGAATCGTTTACTGTGCTAGCTGTGAGTACGTACCTGTGGGTTGCTTGACTGTGTGCTCCATGTTGTCCTTCCTAGGCACCGTCCGCTGGGTTGGGCGAGGAGACGGATGAATCCTCCTGTGTACCGACCGCTGGTGGACCTGTCGACAATGGAAGAACGCCACATTATCCTGACCTACCGTCTTAACCGTGCCACTATCCATGAACTGTGTGCCCAGCTGGAGCCCGACCTGATGTCCCCCATCCGCCAACCCACAGGGATTCCCCCTCTGGTGCAGGTCATGTCAGTACTCCATTTCTTGGCAAGTGGGTCATTTCAAACAACCGTGGGAATTGCTTCTGGGATGTCTCAGCCCATGTTTTCGAAGGTGTTATCCAGAGTGTTGTCTGCCCTGATGAAATCCGTGAGGAGCTACATCATTTTCCCTGAGGTGGGCGAATTGGCTACAGTGAAGGGTGATTTCTACGCCCTTGGACATATTCCCAACGTAATTGGTGCCATTGATGGGACCCATGTGGCTTTGGTTCCCCCAAGAGACAGGGAGCAGGTGTACAGGAACAGAAAAAATTACCATTCAATGAACATCCAGGTGGTGTGTTTGGCTGACCAGTACATCTCGCATGTAAATGCCAAATTCCCAGGGTCAGTGCATGACGCCTACATCCTCAGGAATAGCAGCATCCCTTACGTGATGGAACAGCTACAGAGACACCGTGTATGGATAGTGGGGGACTCTGGGTACCCCAACCTGTCGTGGCTACTGACCCCAGTAAGGAATCCCCGGACCAGGGCAGAGGAACGGTACAATGAGGCCCATGGGCGTACTAGGAGGGTGATCGAACGCACCTTTGGCCTCCTAAAGGCCAGGTTTAGGTGCCTGCATATGACAGGTGGATCCCTAATGTACTCACCTAAGAAGGTGTGTCACATCATCGTGGCCTGCTGCATGCTTCACAACCTGGCTTTGCGCCGCCAGGTGCCTTTCCTGCAGGAGGATGGTCGAGACGGTGGTGTTGTGGCAGCGGTGGAACCTGAGGAGAGTGACGAGGAGGAAGACGACGGGGCTGAAACAGACAACAGGGACAGAATCATTGAACAGTACTTCCAATAGGACACAGGTAACATTTCAAAGATAATTTAGTAAATGTTAACTACTCTCCTGCATCTCTGCTGCCTGTCTATTTGCCCCAGTGTATGATGACTGAGTTTTGGCTTTTCCCTCCCTATTTCAGATCTGGGGTCCCCACTACGAGTCCTGTGCTTCGTTTCCCCATGGACTACAGCTTTGTGGCAGCTGTTTGTTGACTTCACCATGTACAAGGACATATTTGCACTGTCATGTCAATTACAATATATTGAAATCACAGCCAGACTCCAGATATTTTGGTGCAAAATAGGTGTTTATTTAAGTGCTCAAAATGAGATGGGTGGTTTCAAGTGGGTGGGGGCTATGGTGAAGGAATGTCCATGGCAGAGTCCAGAGTAACAGTCACACAGGTGCATTGTCCAGAGGCCTGTGGAGAGATGGAGCATGGGCAGTTCAAGGATGGACAGGGTGACAATGTGGGACAGTGGGATGACATCAGGTGGTATCCATTGCTGGCGGGGGTCTTGACATCCTACTCTGTCTTCTTGCGAGATCTCAGGGCCCTCTTGCGGGGTGGTTCTTCTCCTGCAGGAGGTGGGGGTCTGGTGGGCTGCTGCTGTGCGGGGGCCTCCTGTCCACTAGCGCCGGCGGAGGTGGTTGGCTGTTCTTGGTCCAGGCTAGTGGCAGGGGCCCTTGGGTGTTGTTGAGTGTCCGCCCTGGTGTTGACGAGGTCCTGCAGCAGCCCTACCATGGTAACCAGGGTGGTGTTGATGGCTCTGATGTCCTCCCTGTACCCCCGATAGTGTTCCTCCTGCAGTACCTGGATCTCCTGGAACCGGGCCAGTACCGTCGCCATCGTCTCCTGGGAGCGGTTGTATGCTCCCATGATGGTGGTGAGGACCTCGTGGAGAGTGGGTTCCCTGGGCCTCTCCTCCCCCCCCTGTCGCACAGCTGCCCTCCGAGTTCCCCTGTTTCCCTGGGCCTCTGCCCCCTGGCCGGTGTGCCCACTACCACTGCCCCCAGGTCCCTGTTGTTGTTGGGGTGGTGGGTTATCCTGGGTGCCCTGTAGTGGTAGACACACCGCAGATTGACGCGCCCTGGAGACAGAGGCATGGGCCCGCTGGGTGGGAGCTGTGCTGGTGTTCCCAGAGGGGTTTGGGTCTGTAGTGGCCTGGGCCTGTGTGAGGGGAACCGACTGTCCAGAGGTCCCCGATGGTCCGGGCTGGTCATCGGTGTCCAGGTCGACAGAGCTGCTGTCATCGCTGACGGCCTCTTGGGTGGGGGGTGTGGAGAATTCTGGCCCCTCCGCCGCGATGTGTTGACGGTCGGGTCCTGCAGGGGTATAGAGGTATGGTTATAGTTTCAATGTGTGGCATATGGGTGTATCTATGGGTTCTCGTGTCCCCAAGTGCTGGCATTCGTGTGTGGGGGCTTTGGTGAGGGTGGCTTGTGGGGGGGATGTGTATATGCATTGGGCATGCTTTGGTGATGGGTGTCCATGCTTAGTGGACGCATGCAGGCCTAGGTTTTGGGATGTGTGGGTTGTGATGGTGAGACATTGGCGGGGAATAGGTGTGCTGGGGGTGGGGGTGAGGATGGTGGTGGGGGTGAGGATGGTGGTGGGGGTGAGGGTGGGGGTGAGGATGGGGGTGGGGGTGAGGGTGGGGTTCGAGGATGGGGGTGAGGGTTGGGGTATGATTTGGCATGCAGGTGGGGGGGAAGCAGTATTGAAGCTTCAACTTACCAGTATCCATTCCTCCGCCGACTCCTGCGAGGCCGTCAGGATGCAGGATGTTCAAGACTTCCTCCTCCCATGATGTGAATTGTGGGGGTTGAGGTGGGGGTCCTCCGCCAGTCTTCTGCACGGCGATGTTGTGCCTGGATACCATGGAACGCACCTTCCCCCGTAGGTCGTTCCATCGCTTCCTGATGTCTTCCCGATTTCTGGGGTGCTGTCCCACTGCGTTGACCCTGTCGACAATCCTCTGCCATAGCTCCGTCCTCCGGGCAATGCTGGTGTATTGTATCTGTGTGCCGAACAGCTGGGGCTCTACCCGAACGATTTCCTCCACCATGACCCTGAGTTCTTCGTCTGTGAAGCGGGGTTGTCTTTGGGGTGCCATGGGGTGGTGTGTATGATGTGTGGGGTGGAGTATGTGTATTTAAGTGAGTTGAGTGTGGTGGTGTGTGTTGTTTTGTGTGTGGATAGTGTGTGGGTGATGGTGTTGAGTGGCTGTGGCTGTTAGTTTGTGGATGCTGGTGTCTCGCTCTGGCCTTCTTTCAGAATTTTTTAGCGTAGGGGTTTGTGGGTGATGTGGGTGGGTGTTTTATATTGTATTGTGTGTGTGGGAGTGGTGTGTGTATGTGTATCAGGTGTGTGGGATTCAAATCGTCCAATGTGGCTGAGTTTTGTTCGTTTGTGTGTATTCTGACCGCGGCGGTGTGTCCCGCCAATGGAATACCGCGTTTGAATGACCGCCGCGTGGATTCGTGGGTCGTAATGGCATGGGCGTATTTCTGTTGGTGTGACGGTGGAGGTTTTGTCACCTCCACTTTTCCGCCGACCGCTGGTCTGGCGGTCTGTTGTGGCGGTCGGATTTTCGGAGGTTTGCCTTCTGCGGGTCAGAATGACCGTGGCGGGTTTCCGCGACCGCGGCGGGATTATGGAGGATTTCTGACCGGCGGTAGGCGCCTTTTACCGCCGAGGTCAGAATGACCACCATAGTCCTGTCCTTTCGTGTGAGCACTGCACTTTACCACTGCAACTTCAGCTGGTACTTGAATGGCATGTAACAATTCCCTTATTCTTTCCCCGTTCTTCACTGGGGATCCTGAAGAAGTCAGGAAACCTCTCTGTGACCATAGTTGTCCAAAGTCATGCACAATCCCAAACCCGTATTGACTATCAGTGTAGATGGTGACTTTCATCAATGCAGATAATTGACATGCTCTTGTGAGGGCTACAAGTTCTGCTACTTGTGCAGAATAGACTCCTTGAAGCCATCCCGCTTCCAAGACCCCTGTTACAGTACATACAGCATATCCTGCTTTCAAAATCCCCATCCCATCTCTTAGACATGAACCATCAACAAAAAGAATCTGGTCATTTTCATCAAGTTTAGTATCCTTGATGTCCGGTCGGGGTTTTGTGCAAAATTCAGTCACCTGAAGGCAGTCATGCTCGACGTCTTCAGCGTTCTCAATTTCAGCATTTTCTCCAGGAAGCAAGGTAGCTGGATTCAACGTAGTGCACCTTTTCAGCTGCACATTCGGTGAGCCCAGAATAATCGTTTCATACCTTGTGAGTCTTGCTCCAGTCATGTGTTGCGTTCGGGAGCGGGTCAAAAGTATCTCAACTGAGTGAGGGACCATGACTGTTACTGGGTGTCCCATCACTATTCCTTCACTCTGAGTGAGGCTGATACCAACTGCTGCTACGGCGCGCAAACACCCTGGGAGTGCTGCTGCGACCGGATCCAAAGTAGCTGAAAAATACGCTACTGGTCTGTTTACGCCACCATGGGCTTGGGTCAAGACAGACAAAGAACATGCATCACGTTCATGACAAAACAATGTGAAAGGCTTCGTGTAATCAGGCATACCTAAAGCTGGAGCCCTGCACATGCATTCTTTCAGTTCAACAAAAGCATCCATCTCGTCTCCTTTCAGCTCAATTTCATCCAAGGCATCCTTTTGGGTCAATTTCAGTAGGGGCTTCGCTAGAGACGAAAAGTTGGGAATCCACTGGCGACAATATCCCACCATTCCCAAAAACTTCCTCACCTCCTTCCTTGTCTTTGGTGGACTCATTTGGAGTATACTTGTAACTCTTTCCTTCATTATTCTCCGTGACCCTTTCTCTATTTGGTGACCCAAGTATTTCACTTTCTTCTGATAAAACTGTAATTTGGAAGGGGAGACTTTATGTCCATTCCTTCCCAAATGATTCAACAGAGCAATGGTATCGGCTGTGCAGCCATTTTCCGTTTTGGATGCAACCAGTAAGTCGTCAATGTACTGTACTAGGGTTGACTCGAATGGCAATTCTAATTCTTCCAGGTCTTTCTTTAGAATCTGATTGAATATTGACGGTGACTCAGAAAACCCTTGAGGAATTCGACACCAACTGTACACCCTGTCTAGGAATTTGAAACAAAAGAGGAATTGGCTGTCCTCATGAAGAGGCACAGAAAAGAATGCCTGTGACAAATCGATGACTGAGAACCATTCAGCATCGCAAGGGACTTGAAACATTATCACGGCTGGATTCGGTACTACTGGGCAGCACTTTATTATGATGTCATTTATTTTCCTCAAATCCTGCACGAGTCGGACTTTCCCACTTGGCTTTATTAGTCCCATTATCGGTGAATTACATGGGCTGCTTAACACTTCTTTCAGTACTCCCTGCTTTACAAATTCGTCAATGAGTTGGGCAACTTTCATGAGAGTGTCTTGTGGCATGTGGTATTGTGGGGTCTGGGGAAAGATCGCATTGGGCTTCACCATCACTTTCACTGGTTCCACTCCTTTCATCAATCCCACCTCTTTCCCTGTCATGTCCCACACTTCCTTTCCGACTGTTTCCCGTAATTCTGCTGGAATATCTTCTTCAGTTATCATCGGGAAAAGACAAATCAGAGGATACTCCTCGTCGACTGTTTCTATCTCATCCCCCTCTACACTGTCCTCGTCTTCCCCATCATTGCTCGTCTCTATTGTTATTCCTTCGTTTGAACACATTATCGAACAACCCAATTTACACAATAGGTCTCTTCCTAACAGTGCTATCGGGCTTGAGTCACACACCACAAACTGATGTACCCCTTGATAGTTACCAATGTTGACTGGAACTGGATCTGTAATTGGGTTCGTCAGATGTCTGTTTGCTACTCCCACCACTTGAACTGTCCTCCCTGAGAGTGGCAAATTTGGAACTTCACTGCTCTTAACAGTTGAACGTGTGGCTCCCGTGTCAACCAGGAATGAGACACGATGACCCATTACTCTTCCCTCTACGTACGGACCCCTTTGATCTACTTCCAAGGATGCCGCAAGCACACAATCTCCTTCTTCTCCTGAACTTTCGCCCTCCCATACGTTGTTTATTCCACTCTCACTGTGTAATGGGAACTGCTGTACGGTGCCATTTGTACTCATTACCTGACCCGTTACCTGCGGAGGAACCATCACTTGCTGCTGACTCATTGGTGCCAATGGTATTTGCATTTGCTGATTAGGTACCATAGGTAACTGCTGTTGCATCGGCTGCATTTGCGTCATCTGCATACGGGGCATCTGCATCTGCTGCGGCTGCATCGGTTGTAATCCCTGCAATTGATTTACAGTCTGAAAATTTGAGTTTGGACCTCTCATTTTCGGTCCTCTCATTGTCTGCAATGCATTGACATCATTGTTTTGCTGACCAACACCTACACCTGCACCTACACCTGGACCTACACCTGCACCTTCCTGCACCACCATCGGGCACTCGCGTTTCCAATGACCGACGATTCCGCACACGTGACACGGCATCACCTTCTTCATTGCCTGCACACCTGTCACAACAGTGTTCAAATCTGGACCATTATTCACAAAACCTCCTCTGCCTCTGGCCTGTGGCTGAAACGCCATGTTTCCCTGCAACTGTGGCTGCGGTTGCAATACCTGCTGTTGGAATCCTTGCATCCCTTGTAAACCTTGCAAACCTTGCAAACCTGTTTGAGCTGCCTTAAGCTGCATCATCATCACTTTCTCTTTCAACTTTTTCTGTTTCACTTCAATTTCGTCACTACAGTATTTTGCGTAAGTCAAGACCTCATCAATCGGTTTAGACTGCCAACAAATCAAATGCGACTTTATCATCTGACTTATCTCTGGCCTCAGCCCTTCCACAAATCTGAAAACAAAATGGAGCATGTCCTTCGCCTCTATTGTTTCCGTGCCACTGTAATTCTTGAACGCCTTCAACAACCTTTCATAGTAACTATGAATCGATTCTTTAGCCTCTTGGGCAGTCCGATCAATCTTCTGCCAATCCACATTCTTCGCGGCAACCTTCGTCTTCAAATGCTCAATCACCTTATAGTACAAGCTCATCACCAAAGGTGATGGTGCACCCGTCTCCCTGTCCCTCTCTGGTTCACTTGTCGGCCAACCTACAGCTCTTTTGCAATCTTCCCACAAATCTGCCGGAACCACAATCTCAAATAGAGTGTTCAGGTCTTCCCAGAGACATTTTGCAAGCTTCACAAACCTATCAGTCTGTTGGTACCATTCAATTGGTTTCTCTCTCAGTTTGGGAAAATCATTCGTAAAAGACTGAATGTCGCTTCTGTGCCATGGTACATGTACTAATTTTCCCCCTGCTGTCTCCCTCATTGGTAACATTGTTACTGTATCGCTACTCTGCGGTCTTTTCTCATTGTGCTCTGTAGCACTGTCCCTCCTCTTATCCTTCCTCTTTACCCACCTGCTCTCCCACTTGTCTAAGCACCTCCATACTTGTGCACTCTGCAACAATTCTCTAAGGTGTGCCTTCATGCCTGCTGATCTCATGTGTTCAAAATCTGTGGTCCCAAAATCCAACCTATAGCTCCTGCTCAAATGTTTCGTCTTGCCTATGTCAATCCCATTTCTGTCCGCCACTTCCTGCAAACTTCTATGTACCTTGTTTACTTCTTTCGTGATCTTTGGACATAGATACCTCAGCTCCTCTTCCGTGTAGGACTCTAATCTGTTCACACCCATATTCCCCTCCACCAATTCTTGGGCTTCCATGTTCAGCCTCATCCTATTCAGGTACTCTTCTCCTTTCCCACTGCCTGAACTTTGTGTGGAATTTAGACTGTTAAACCACTGTGTCAATTGTTGCGCATTTACCCCCATCAGGGTAGCATTCACATCGACTGCCATCGATGGCTGTGGCAGCTTTTCAGTGTTCGACGTGAGAGGTATTATCAGTGGGGGGCTCGACCTCACCAGTGTTGACTGAGCACATATGGGACTAAACTCCATCAAGGATCCAGACCCAGTTGGCTGAGTCACTATCGGGGTTATCCCTGAAGTGTTTTCTATGCACCTTCTTTCTGTCCCACTCTGCAGCATTGATCCCTGACTGCTCAGACCCGAATTAGGCTGACTATACAGAGGTACCGCTGGACCTACAGTAATGGGTAAGGATATCGCGTCTGGGTTCTGTCCATTCCCCATGTTCTGAGGCATGTTCATTCCCACACCATGGGTCATCATTGCCGGCATGCCCATCTGGCTCCCCGTCATTTGAGCATGTGCGTTTCCTCCCTGCATCTGCTTTTGAGGCATCAAAAACTGAGTTGATTCAGCTTGTGCCATTGTTGGGTTGTAACCATTCTGTACGCCCCTTACTGTTGGATCTAGGATCATTCCTCCACTGTTATCACTGTTGTAGCACCCTGGCATTTGCAGCTGATAATTTTCTGCTGGTTTCAACACGGGCACATCTGGATATAGTCTCCTAACCTGCGGTATCTGCGGGGTGAACAGCAGACTCGGGTCCTTTGGTCCCGATGATGCTCCTGGACTCTGGGTTTCACTGTTCTGTACCGGTGCCGGAGGGGCAGAACTGGTACTTGGACCTTGTCCATTCTCTGCATAAGGCGGTGGACGGTCGTTCAGCAATTCCATTATTAACTCCTCATCTTCTAACTCCTCTTCTCTTCTCAACTTTTCCTCGTCCTCTCTATCCTTGGAACACTTTCTGTCTGTCTTACAGGTAGCTTTCTTACCTGTCTCTTCTCCTTCCTTAGTAATTGCTGGAAACAATTTTATCCCCTGCAACACATCCGATCTCCACACCTTCTGTGCATTATCCCACCCAGCATCCGCTAGTGTCTTTTCTACCTTCCTCATTCTGGTCTCAAACTTCTTTTGCTGTTGCTGTCTGGCCATTAGTTCCCAAATCGCTAGAGCCTCAAACTGTGCTGGCCTTGGAGGCACCTTCATGTCGTACATCGTGAATCTCAAATTCTCTAAAATCTTTATATTGAATGTCCCATATATCGGGAACGCTACGCTCCCATGTTTTTCTGTCAACTTGTGCCATTGCTTTAGCCAAAGACACAGAGCTACTCCCTTTTCTTCCATTACAATGTAAGCTGGTGTACCTTCGGGCGGCGTCTCCTCTCCTACGTTCGCTTTAATGTAAGACTCCCCCTTCATCGCACTCCTAAACGCTTTAAGGAATTTCATTTTTTCCTCTTTTATTTCACCAAGTTTATAGTCAATAGGTCACTTTTATTCCACAAAATTTGTAATCAATAGGTGACTTTAATTCCCGGAATACTCTTCACCTGCCTTTCCCCTTCCAATCGAGCCCCACGGACTGCGTCCAATCCGTGCGCGACCCTTCTCTGCAACCAACCTATCCCAGCGCGGCTCTTAGTGACGTCACACTCACACACACTGCGGCTGACAAAGCCTCGCGGCTAGTCTTCCTTCACTCACCTCTTTTCGTGTCAACTTCTGCATATATTGCGAGCTACCAAAAATATAAAACAGATCTGTCGGTTTACTACAGGAAGGGTAACACAGTCGCTTCAGGACCTTAGGGACCTTTCACCAACCTTGGCCACTATTCGATCTTTTTCACCAGCTTCGGCCGCTATTCGGTCTTTCTCGGTCCCCACATTCGCAAGCAGATCTGACCCGCAGACCTACTCTCAACTTGTCAATGATCTGTTCTAGTGCACTTAGAATCTTGTCAAAGCCCGAAGTCGAAGTCTCTTTCACTCCCTAACACACGTACCCGACTCGTTGACCACGCCCGATCAACCTACTAAACCGCCCAGACCACAACATGGATCAACATACTCCGGAGTCTCTTGACCTCGCAGGGCCCGTCTCAACAACAACAACCACGTGGTCCTTTTTATGCACAAAGCGCCAGACGCACATGAAGTTCGACGACTTCCCTACTCTCACACTCGGAGCCGCACCTCCGTTAACTCTATGAAGTTCGACGACTTCTCTACTTCTACACTCGGAGTCGCACCTCCGCTATCCTTAAAGAAACCCTCGCAACCTTTTCACACACCCTGCGGCAATAAGCTGTGCAAGCGCAAAACCCTAACTTCACTCATACCATCACTAGTACCGCCAACGCTGAATCCACACCTCCGTTCTCTCCATCCGCAAGCTCTGAGATCCCGGGAAAGTCGCGGTGGACCTAGCCCATCATCATCTTGTCAATCCGTTTTATCCAAGAAAATCTAATTCAACTTCTCGAATGGGGCCACAAAATGCGTAACCGTTAATTTAACACCATGTACTTTAATGGTACAGGGTCCCAAAAGACGTAACCGTCCTCTGCTACCATCTACTGATAGAGCGGAACGCGGTAATAATTTACCTGCGTTTGGACGCTCTTTAGGCCGATGGATCTTTTGACTAAGTGGGAACTCTCTGTACTCTTGATCAATCAATCTCATCAAAATCAATGATCAATAACGAACATAAGCAACCCCTTGAACAACATAACACTTTACGATTAACCCAGAATACATTTCGGCGAACCCTGACCCTTCAGTCAGGAATAACCACACCAGTTTATTGCAAAGTTAGTGAATTTATTTCCCTATATTAACAAAGCTAGCACAATGTAAATGTGTCTCAACACCAAATGATAAACATATATGAACATTAATAGCTGTCCATAGCGGCGGAATAAGTGTAATCTATGAAGCATTTGAATCACAAGACATTCGATAATGGCAATGCAAAGCACTAATGCGATAATCTGTAATGAACTAATTGCGTACATTTAGTCAGCATAACAAGATCTCAAATTGCATCGTGCAACATATGGAAACCTCGTCTAACCTCAAATTAGCATCGGCATGTGGGACTTCATGCAAAAACAATTTAGCAACATTAATTTAGAAAACTCCTAACTAGGGATCTTACCAAAAACCAGCAGTTGGTTACCTAAAAGGAACACAATGCAATTTTACAATTTTCCTTTCATATTTACCAATTACGATCAGCATACAAGGAAGTCTTCGTCTCACAGGTACCGTTCTTCGGTCAGCATGGGTACCGTTTCTCGATCAGCATAGAACGGGCCAAAGGGGCAGGGGTGAACAGGGCAATTGCCTCACGGTGGCAAGGTAAGACTACTACTTCATGCAAAGGGATCAAATCAAAGTTACAGTCTCTAGGGCAAGAATCATTTAAAGTCTCTTTCTCTCGATTAGAGAAAGAATCAAAGTCTCTCAAAATGGCATCGCAGCAAAGTGGGCCATAATAGCTACGATGTCCGAATATTCGTAATCGCGGGCAAATGGCTGTAATGGCTACCTTCTTCTCATGCACCTGATTTTTATAGGCAATAGTTCGAGTCGTGTAGGGTCTCCATTGGAGGGTTCAGAGGTTAGCTTCAAATTGACCAATCAAAAACGACAGTTCTCAAGCTTTTACTTAAGCATACATTATCCTTGGAGATGGGTAAGCAGATCGCAACATTGTCTCCCAATTAGCTTACTCTCAGAGCCTCCATTGTCCGCACCTGCAAGTCGACCTTGAATTAAAGAGAAAATATGCCAGGCTGGCACTAACTTTAAGATAAGCATGTGAACGGCTTCTGTGGAAAAATACAGCTTCAAGCAAGAATACACGTTTAATAGCACAGTGGAAAAATACGAGCATCTAAATCGTGAGACCAGGCAACTAGGCCAAAGCCTCCGCTAAAGTAATGCTAAGCTAAAGTATTTCAAACAAGCAAATCGTAGCACACGTTTATGATTATGTCGGATTAGTGCAATTCTAATTCACCACGTTATATAAAGCACGCGTATAAATGATGGCAAACTACTCTGAGGGCACATTTTGTCCCCGTACAATCTTTATTAGTTCGGTTAATGTCACACATGATTATTTCAGCACTACGTTTAAGCGTTAATAAATCAAAACCTTCATTCTCTGCTTCATCACATTCATTTTAAAAGATCGCACACACTCATTCTTTCACACACATGCACGCACATCCATTAACAACACTCATAACACTCAAACATGCATGTGCGCACCAAACATTCAATTTAAAACATCACACACATACACACACACACACAACCACACATTTACCTTCGGCCTCCAGGTCCCAGGAGGGTTGGGACGGCTGCAGTCCCAGCCTCGTCACAGAGTGGGATGGGGTCAGTGAGACTGCTGACCCCACCCCAATTTGTGACGAAGTGTCACTGATTGACACTCGCCCTGGGCACCTCAGGGCTTAAACCTGAGGCGCCCAGGGAGAGTGCCAATTGGTGACGCTTTCCTCGTCACCCAGGGGAGGGCCTCGAGGCACCATTGCTGGGCTGAGGAGGTCACACCCATAGGAGCTGTGATCTCCTCAGCCCAGCAAAGTTCAGCTCAGGCAGCAAGGAGTCTGCGCAAATCGTGCATGTCTGCTCCTGGCTGCCTGACCTGAACATGAGGAGTGTCTGTCAGGCTGACCTTTGCTCAGCCTGACAGACACTCATCATGGGGGGGGGGCAAAAGGTGGGGGGGCGTGGCCCTTCCACCCTAAAGAATGGGCCACCACTGCATACAGATTATTAATTTTGTAGCATGGCTCAACGACAAAACTAATTGGTCCAAGAAGAAGCAAAAACAGGTATGCTTTTTGGGTCCAATGCAAAACGGTAAGTCGCTGCGATGAATGCCCTTCCTGTGAATTGTATCAATGGTGTACCATCGAATTAATGCTATTAATCAATGACATCTGTAATGAAACTTTCCAAAGCAGGCGTTTTCCTAATGCCTGGAATTAATCTAATATGTCTGTATATCGCAAAAAAGACAGAGATCCTTCTTCTATATCATTTATCGATGTTGACACCAAGTTATTAACAAATGTTTGGGTAACAAGAATTGAAAATGTAATTGAAAAATTGGTTCATTGAGACCAAATAGGATTTATTAGCGGCAGGCACATTTAGTTTAGTTGTAATCTATTAAAAATAAATGACAGACAATTTCAAGACAAAACAAGACAACTATAAGTTGACATTAAAATGCTCAGTTAAAAAGGCCCTTTCTGCTATGATGTTCCGTGTCGATGCTGAAAAGGCTTTCAAATGGGGTGGGCAGAACTCATGGAACGTCACTCCTCGGGAATCTCCGAAGGTCCAAAAAACTCAGCGAGAGTCTGTGAAGTTCTGCCAGTAGGCGAAAATATGCTGCTAGTTCTGTAATTTAGCAAATCAGCACGAAGTGCACCATGCATAGCGCAAGAGCAAGTACAGATTCAAGGTTATATTGCTGTGGCTCGAGTAGAAAATCTACTCGAGCAGCAGCAAATCTACTCAAGTGGTAGCCCTATGACAGCTACTGCCTGTGTCTAAAAATCACACTAGAGGATGCCAAATCTCACTCGCATTTTCTGGAGCCTCACAGGTGAAAATTTACGCATTGCGGGAATTGACAGAATTTGGTCTGAACTGTACACTAAAGAGTAATGTGAAGTGACCAAAATTGTGCCAATTGTGCGGGCAGAATGAAACATTCCACCCACCCCTACTTTCAAATATTCTGTTTGAATTTACACTCACCTCTATGCTCATGAGTCACATATCATATTAGATGACGATTTGGAACTTTTTACAGTGTTTTGTATCTTTTGCAGTGCAGGTTTTGTAGGACTTCGTTAATGGTGCCTCCATCACAGCACCACATAGTGGTGTGGTCATATGGAACACACAGGTGAAAATATGACCCACCTCCATGGGCGCTATAGTTATGAGAGGGATCACCATACTTTGGTTCATGGATGTGATATCACCTGCACTGTTAGGTCCTTTTGGTGGGCACACTGCGGTGCTCATTGGAGTTTGGTGTTACCATGTATTAAGTGTGCTGGAGAAAAGCAATCATCAATAAAGCATTGTAATAAGAGCAGTAAGACTCATAACAAACAGCTTACTAAAGGAGCCTCATCTGCATAGCGGGAGCAAAAATACTTGACCTTCAGACCGGCTGTTAGGTCCACTGTTACAGCAAACAAACTGCAGCAGGAGGAAGCTGAATACTGCCCTGAAAAGGCCCTGCCTAGCGTGCCTCCATTACAGAAGGAAAAGACTCTGTGGAGTCTCCCACCACAACCCTTGTCAATTCAAACCTGCCCAGCAGGAGAACCTCTGACAACCTGAACAATGGCAACAATGAGAGCCCAAAAGCTTATTGTACACCATTTGTGCAAATTAACTTATCACCTAATCGAAATGACCCAACTGGCAAAGCAAGCACCTCAGGAGGCCTTGACAAATCCTTTTTAGAGCAATGACCACAGAAGAAGCCCCACACCCCTTGACACACATGGGTACATCTCGGAGTCATCAATCTCCACAGTTAATCCCTTGGTCTTTTCAAACCAATGCAAGTCTAATTAGCTATTCATGGCATACAAGCAAAAGGACAAATCAGATGATCAATTCACAGCCACTGGGCCCTTACTTTTCTGCTAAGATGTGGGCAGAGTGTTCAGTCACTACAGATCCATCAGTAACTATAACGTTGACATCCTCTTACGAATCCAGGACACTTTTGGACAGTAAAATAGAGGTAAGGGAATGTACCAGTTCGGAGTAGGCATGTAAGTTATTCTTCACACCGAAATACAAATCCTGCAGGTACTGCATTATTAACAACAGAGGCACTGTACTTCAAATAGCCCAGGAAATTAGGTCTTTGCAGCACATCGAATCAATTGATATTCAGTGGGTTGCCTTCTGTCTCAGCCTGACACTTAACTTGTAATAATCCACTGTAATCACCTGGGAAAACCCATTGCTTGCAGAGCAAGAGCAGGTGAGGAAGGAGAGACTCTCTTTTGGAAAATGGAGGATAAAGATTTCCTACCCTGAGGACACAGCATATCTCCAGTTTTTAATGCCAAGCAGCACTATTCAAAGGCCCAATTCAGCTGTCTCACAAAGAACTATGAACAAAGGAGACCAGTCCATGTCAATTTTCAGAGGGGCAAGGAGTCATTCCATTTCGTCATCAAGTCCCAAGGTCAATAATAGTATAAAATGAGCCACTATGACCTCATGCAAGGTGAAGACAGCACATCCTCAACTTTCAGTATCTAGCTGCCCTGTTCAAAGATCCCCCATCCCCAAAATGTCTCCAACGCCTGTCTGAAGTCAGAACAGTGAGAAACAAAGCAACTCTGGCCCCATTGTGTGGCCAGGTCTGGACAAGGTCAGTCCTTAGAGGGGCAAGGAGCTGCTAGCATGCCCGGTCCTTAGTAACTAAACTTACGAGGGTACGTGTATAGGCCGATGAACCTTTTGAATTGCATGAAGTATCCTAGTCATGTAGTGATTAATAAATCAACAACTAATATCAATAATCAATAAACATTGTATAGATAAACAGCTTAAAACCATCTACTCATGAATAACCACAACTCGGTAAAGAGTTAACAATTTTTATTTCCCTATTGATTAAAACTCTAAATCATCTGTTAGTTCAATCTTTATTCAATCCACTCAATTTATTAATTCATTAATAGAAAACATTATTACTTGAAGAAAACATGTGCAAAAATGCAAATCCATAAGCCACGAATACCAGCATTAATAGAATAGCTCAGCAATTAAGTTTGTCAGTCAATTTGTCACTGTCAACGTCACCCTCAACAGCCTACATAACCAAGATTAGCATCAGTATGTGGGTCTTCATGCGAAAAACCTTTTAGAGAAAACATTAATTTGGATAACTCTATCCAAGCGAGAATTTCTATAATCAGCGCAGTTGGTACCTAGAAGAAAAGGCACAAATTTGTCAGTCACATTTTCATAGCTACCTATCCAGGAAGGATCAGCAACAAGTCAGTCTTCGTCTTCAGGTCATCAATTATTCAGCCACGGATCAGGCTCACAGATTATGAGCCCAACGACAGCACCTCGGACATCGTCTCCTGACGTCACCAATTCTCCCCATGCATCTAAAATTTCAGCACCTTGTCATGACTTTTTATTAGGGTCTCCCAGTCCAACCCCCTAATTTCTAATTGGTCCGTCAGTAGTCAGCCCTAGTAGTTTGAGAGGCAAAATATTTCGCTGATATTTTAATTACTGGACAAACTAATAGAATGGACCACTCAAAAGTCACTGGTTCTGGTGAATCAAATTGACTTCATCAAAAACACAGGAACGATCACAAACATCATTATGCTTTCCTTACTAAATGACAAAACCAGGGCTTCCTCTCAAAATCTTCACATCTGTTTTGTGGATTTCCTCTCTGCCTTCGACGCAGTACTGTGCAATATTCTCTGGCAGAACCTCTTGGACTGTCTCATTTCTTCAACTCTCCTCAGAGCCATTCCATTGCTACGTACGAATACATGGACATGAGTGAGACTGGGCAACGGTTTCCAGAGAAGTAAACACGAGCAAAGGCCTGAAGCAAGGATGTGTCCTTGCCCACTACCTGTTCAATCTGTATCTGGCTGAGCTAACTACAACTCTTAAAAAAATTAACTTGCATACCCCAACATTGTCCGGGTTCAATGCCTCACACATGCTGTATGCTAACAATATTGTCCTGGCCTTCAAAGGCTTAGTAATGCTACAGCAGCATATGCAGCAAATCATGGGCCTCAAGTCAACCGTGACAAAACAAAATCTGACAACGCCCACTTTCAATACCCCATCTAGAAGGCTCACCCTTGGAATCCATGTCAGAGTATAAGAATCTGGGAGTAATCTTTGACTCACAGGCCACATTTGCCAGCCACTGCAACTCGATCCAAAGGAAAAGTAATTCACCTTGAAGGGCCTGTCTCTGCAACCACTACTACAAGTCATGGCTGCAAAATACATTCCTGCAATAGCATATGGAGTGGAAGCTCTCGGGGAAAGTGGACAAAGCAACTGAAAAGGTAACAGTTGTTACCTACCGGCAAGTGTTCAGGCTCCCACGGTCTACTTCCCCAACACAAGCAAGGCTTGAATTTGAAATACAGAGGCAGAATTTAAATAGTCTTAGTTCTTTCTTAACCAAAAAAAAAACTTGTTACAAATTGAAAAATGAGCCAGGAGGCACACTAAGCATCTCTGTGTGGAGCACCATAGACAATCCTGATAGCACCCAGGCACATGAATATCTGACTCTAGCTCTAACAGCTTTACGGGTCAAGTCGCTCAAACTGCTTTTTAACAGAGCCAATAATTCAGCAGCTAAGAATTTTTCCTCCCTCACTGACAAAGCCTTGCTGACAAGAAGGACACATGCATGGATGACAATGAGCTCAAAAGGCCTCCTCAAGTCACAGTCATATTGAGGCGAACTGTTTGGATTAAAGGCAAAGCTCAAACTGCTCACTTACCGGTTGGACTGTTTTACTACTTTATGCAACTCCTCCGCTTGACTGAGACAACTTAATGCAACCGCTTACCGGCTATGCCAATACTCAAAGGAAGACATCTGCCACATTGTCCTTGTTTGTCCAGCATTGAAGGCAGAGTGAAAAAGACTTCTGAAACGTCATGCCTAAGGAATGGAATTCTCACAAGTGGATCAGCAGTAATTGGCTGCTTACAAGGAGAAGACATAATGCTATTATGAAACTGATGTCACTAACAGAAAGACAATTGATTAAGTGAGCCCCACAGTGACATGACATCATTTTATTGCTCATGCTTTGATTGCACTTTGCCTATTTTTGCACCTTTAATCTTTCTACTTGTAAAACAATTAGCACTTTACTGTTAAAGCACTGACTGCATTTTATGGGCATTTCGTGAATTGTATGTTATTGGCAGAAAGAAAATTGATTAGGCAAGACCCACAGTGTCAAGACATAACTCTTATGCTAAAGCTCTGATTGCAATTTGCCTGCCTTTGCTCTTTAACCTTGTAAAATAATCAGCGCTTAACTGTTAATGTAATGACTCCACTTTTCTTTAGAAACAGGAAACAAATCTCTAGATAGATGCTAATTCACTGTCCAAACTTAACACACTGATGCGACTAAGGTAGAGGGAAAGCTGGTTTTAGCGTGGTTTTAACAATGCAATGATTGTGTTTTTTAATTTTTTAATCGCAAGTTTTAATTAACTAAACAATAAAGCGTTCATTTATCCATCCAGCCAGTTGTTCGTTCATTCATTAATTCATCGTGTCCTACATGACATTCGTGGTTTACATTTGATTGAGGTTCATTTTACCACCCATTAGTGTAGCTGTCCACACCACCAAAACAGGCAACTGTTAAAGAATTCGGAATGGATGCTAATGCCTCCTGTGCAGAAGTGCCACTAACCACAGGGTGCCTGAACATTCCCAACCAGCTTCTCATTCATGTGCTTCTTTAACTCTTGTCACCTTATGCTAATGTTACTTCTTGTGGCTTACAGAGTCTGATGTGGCGCTATTGGGCTTCCTCAAGCAGAGTTTCCAAACACTTAACCTGTTTTCATGTTAGTGGAATAGGGCCTGATGTACAAATCTCCATTTGAAAACTTGGATGTGCAATTTGCACATCAACTGATTTGCGAGTAGGTATATAATTTGCAATGTGACCTCTGTATAAATAGGTTGCAGCACAAATTATATATTCAAACAGTCTCAAAACAGTCTGCCGAATGAATATTAATTACACAGGTGTGGGTGCAAGGTGCCACAAAATTTTAGACACCTCAAAATTTACCTCTGTCAAAATGCCCACTTTTTGCTGGACAGGAGACTGTGCTAAATCTCAGTTTCATGAGGTGATGTATTCACAAGTTAAGGCACCTCATCAAAATCAGAAATGAAGTTAATTTATCAAGTGAATGGGCCCACTCAATAACTGGAACTGGGCTCCACATGAAATGCATATGAAATTACTAGATCTGCAGACTCATTGTGGTGTGAGACAATTTATCATGTCATAAGCAAATCAGAGCACATAAAAAACAAATGCCATATTGCCTTAACACCTAAGCACTATCCCACCACATGAATAATTATTGAGCACCCTCTGTGTTAATGTCATCCAGGTATGCTAGAACAAAACTAGATGCATTAACAATGAGGTGTTATGTGAATAAATAGGCACATTGAACCAACAGAAAGACCTTGGAAATATTGTGAGTTATGACTGAGCTGGGGGAAGTTCACTGAAAAAAGAATAATAAAAGTATAAGTAAACCAGTACATCCCAGCTTGACTGTATGCTATTGAGTTTGCAAGGAAAGAAATGGACTGGGAACAGCTATCTCTTTACAAATCAGATACCAAGCAGCTCTCGGGAGTAGGTAAGTAATCAATGATTTGCAACCGCAATTGTTGTCACAAACCATTGATACATAATTTTGCAACTCACAAATAGGAGGAAGATGTTCCTTGCACACACCCTCTTATTCGAAATTCAGTCGCAAAAGCCCTTTTGTGAACCAAAAATACTTTTTGACTTGCATTATAAAAAGGTATTTTGTGGTGCCCACCCACCTTGTGATTTTGTGACATGCAGGCTTTGCACCCACAAAAGATTGTTCTACATCAGGACCCTTGTTGCCTGCACTCAGTTTCTTCCATCACTCTTTCCTGCAAAAACATTTTATTATTTTTCTTGAGTTTGGATAATATGCAATACACCCTTAACTGAGTTTACAGATTACGTTAATACATTATGAACCTTCACTGTGCATATTAATGGCTATACAATTACTGATGTTTAGTTTCACCTGTGTAATTAAGGGCCTTCGGTCCTTTACCTATTCCCGTGCCATGGATATGCAATTTCCACACTGACTGGTTTGCAAATGGGAATGAAAATTGTGGAGCGACCTATGAACTATTAGGTTGCATTGCTAATTGTACATTCACAGGGACTGGCACAGCAACTTGTCCAATGATCCTAGTTGGACAGGCCACAATTTGACACTTCCAAGGCACAGTATACCTCCATCCCTGCATTTCCACACAGATTTTCTTTGTTAAAAAGAGTCCTTGTCCTTTAAATGGACAGGTGCAGCTTAACAATGTTACCCATTTAGGAACATAGTGGATTGAGAAGGCATGGTTCATCTAGACAAATGCATGCTCCCCGGGAGTCTACCAACATTAGTTCCAAAAGGGGACCTGTCCATTGGGACAAACAAGACTTTGAGTGAGATGAAGACAAAGGAGAAAATATCCCTGCAGCTCGGTGGGAAAAAGTACTGTCTTACAGACTCAGTAGAAGCATCATCATGCTGAAAAAGCTAGTAGAATAGAAAAATGCTGGATAAAATGCCTAAATAAGTGCCAGAGGTGCAATTAGGGTTCACACACGATTACGTTGAAAGAATGCCTTTGGATTCAGGTTCTTTGCGATAATGTTCAGTTTGGAAATATTGTGATACAAAAACATTGCAGCAAAACCATTGAGGTCAAAAATAGCGACTTTACACACTTGTCATGAATAGTACAATATTATCCACTGCAAGAATATTGTAGACAAAAATAGTGAAAATACATAGGTTAGTAAATTTGAAAGTATTTAACATTAAATTTAGTTCAAAGTGAGTAGAATTAACTTCTCATCCTCCAACGTAAGCAAAAGTAGGGACAGTATTTCACTTTGGAAGGTGTCAGATTTTCTTCTCCATTAAAATCTGAGCAACAATAAGGATACCATTAGGCTTTAGAGGTGTCAGATTTACTGTCCCCACTGGAACTTGAGCAACAGTAGAGAAAATGTTGGACTTTGAAGTGGTAAGATCTACTATTCCCACTCCAACGTAAGCAACTGTATGGAAACATTTCTTGATACCCTAACATTAAAAAAATATTCTAATGGCAATAAAGTCAAGGGGCATAATATTGCAGGTAAAAATTGAATTTTTTTCTATTCCCTCTCCAAATTGAGCAACATTTGAGCAACACTTGTAAAAGCTTTGTATTTTGAGGGCCAGACCTATGATTCCTACTCCAGTGTAAGAAACACTAGAGAAAATGTTAAAAAGTAGAAGGGTCAGATGTACTACTCCCAATCCAATTTGAGTAACAGTAGGAAGAGTGTTGGGCTTTGGAGGGTTTAGATTTACTATTCCCACTTCAAACTCAACAACATTCATGAATGTGTTTGGCTATCACTGGTCGAGGTGGCTCCCCCAGGGGTGGCCTGGGCATCAAAGATTGATGCGCTCGTTCAATCATGATCATGCCTGAGAATGTTTTGCTGCCCAGCAGTGTAGTCAGAAGTTGTTCGATATATTGCTCCATATTATCAATAGCTGTTAATCCACAATGCCTACCACATGTATGTTGCTCCTGAAGGAATGGGCCTCCAAATCCTCAACCTTGGTTTGCATTGAGACAAGCTTTTGTCCATATTTGATTGTGTTGTAGTGATTGTGGGATGTTCATCTTCGACTTCAGAAATTCTACGCTCAGTTGCATCGAGACGTTCCGCATGCTTATCAAGCCACTCAGTCACCCTGTCCTTCCTGAAGAACAGGGAGTCGATCTTGCCGTCTATCGTGGCAAGAATATGCTACATAACAGAAAGGATATGTTTTAAATCAGGCTGAGCATCACAGTGTCATTCGTCCTCCCGTCCCGAGGTCTGGGAGTTTTGCCCTGTTCAAAACGTAGCTTTGCCTGGACCGCGCATGTGGTAAACAGTTGGTGGACCCACAGTGCAGCAGAGGACAAATAGTGCCTCTATGTCACTCTTTTGCTGGGTGATGGATTGTTGCCTGGTCCCCACCCGACTCCAGAAGAGAAGGGCCCAAAGCGAGAACGATGGGGGGGCAACCACCTTTAAGTTTCAAATCATTTGCAGCAGATGTGGTCAGGCCATTCAGTGATCAAAGGGAAGCCTGGTCGAATGCAGCAGGTGCTAATGAGTGCATGAAGAGGCGCCTCTGGGAAGTGAGTGGCCTCCTAGGTCTGTGATGGAAGCCATGTGGGTATTTACAGCCATCGCCCAACCCAGGCCTACAGGTCGCACGCGAATCTGCACGGATGTCACCGGGCGGAGCGTTCTCCTCACCCTTCTATCTGCTCTGGCCACTTTCCCAAAGAGCGAGCAGCAAGTGTGGGACACACAGTGGCTCAGCTCACCTGACTATTTTACAGGGGTGCTGTGAACTTCCAGAGGTGTCCAGGGTCCTGAGTCCCTTCCTGTCTCCACTCCCCTATCTCTGCGCACACCACAGGGCCAAGGGCAGGTTACAGCTGCGACTCGGGCGGCGGGCCCCACCCAGTCCCAGCGCTGCAGTCCAGAAAAGGGATCAACAACATCACAATAATCTACAGATACTGGGGGACAAAGAAGGACTAGAGGGCCAAGACATGAGGACCTTCTTTCTAGTGAAAAATTATTTAAGGGAGCTTTTCCCGATCTCAAAAACTAGGACTGGGAACCTGAGATACAGAAGGCCCATTGGTTTCCACTTTTCTTAAAGAAAAACAAGGGGATGAACTTACTGATAACCCGGCCCAGCCTAGGGCCATCATCGTGTGCTTTGGCAATTATTTGTTATGTCAAGCTGTATTCAAGAAGGCCAGCCCTGACTCCAAGGGAAATTTTGAGGGGGCATCCTTCTTTGCGCACCTTGACTATTGTCATATTACTGTAGAAAGGCATTGGCGATTGAGACAGTGTATAAGTCCTTGCAAGGAGAGAGGGGCGGAAGTATACTTATTGGACCCAGCTCGGCTGAATATTGTGTGTAAAGGGATTGTAAATTTGTTTACATCAGAGATTAAGGCTAAGGAGTTCATTGACAAACTCTCTCAAAGTCATGATGGACAATGAGTGATGAATACTGGCCGTGTGATTCCTTACTCTCTTTGTTTTTTTTTTTTTTGTAGGAGGAGTATCACTTAGAGAAGTGTTGCGGAATTGTGCATGATTGCAGGTACACAAGGTACAAAAAGGAGAATAAACATCAATAGGCAGTCTAATGTGTGCGAGGAGAGGGGAAGGGGGCAAGCAGACCATCTTACAGACTTAGCAGTCTGGTGGTCTCATGTGGCTGGAGGGGGTGGGCGTTCTGCTAGGCTACAGGGAGGGGGCGGGAGTATGGAGGGTGAAGAGTTGGTAGGGTTGGGCAGGGACAGAGGCTAAAGTGGAGCTGCACAAGGGGAACAAGCACATTTTGATAAAGATGGCCTGACAAGAAGGGGAAAACAGACACATTTTCATACATGGCTGATGGCAAATTTGGAACACAATGGCACAAAATAGTATAGTGCGTATTGTCACAGTGAATATCTGTGGGCTGAATAGTAGCAACAAAAGGCAGCTGGTGTCAGAAGGCTTAAAAACATTGAAAGCAGATATTGTTTGTATGCAGGAGACTCATGTTATCAGTTCCAGGAAAGACATGTTAGAATTTCCAGGTTTTCAACTGTTGGCAAATACTGCACAGGGGATGACCACCAAAGGGGTGGCTGTAGTGACCCCTAATGGATTGGTAGGCCACTGATCAGCTAGTTCACTGGGTGATGTTGGAGCACTCAACTGGGAGACACACGTTTACATTGTGTTTGCTGTATGGCTCCACTCTTGATGATCCCAGCTTTTCAAGTTCATTAACATGGAGTTGGCAACTTGGATAGTGCCCATCATTGTATGTGGCGATTTAAATATTCACATTAATAGAGCTAGGCCTATTTGGGGTGCCCGTCGGTATGATAGGAGGAAGCCCAAAGTATTCAGAGCAGTGTGGACTTTGGTAATAAGCCATGGGCTGGTGGATGTATGGCATCAAATGAATGCGTCTGATCCGGGCTATACCTTTTTTTCACTCCCCACCTGTCAGGATAGATTACATTTTTGTCTCAAACGAGCTTTGTGAGGGAGCAAGGCCCGAAAAACATCCTATAATATTGTTGGATCATAGCCCTTTGGACGTAGAAATAAGGGATCTGAGTAAAGAACAACAATCACCAACATGGTCATTTGATAGAGGGCTAATAATGGATCAAGGGTGTATTGAGCATATGAGAAAACTGATTCCATCTTTCTTAGAAGTTAAGAGAGGAAGTGCTCCTAGCTATGTAGTTTGGGACACCCTTACAGTAGGGATGAGAGGGGAAACGTTAAGCTTTTGCTTAAATAAGGAGGGGGAACATGCCCAAAAAGTGAGAGCTGCAAAGGATGAGTTGATATTCTTGGAATCTGAGTTAGTGAGGGCTGGCAGAGGAAAAATAACCCCTGGTGGAGATTCTGGATAAAATAACCCTGGCAAAGGTTAAGATCACCCAAGGTTTGTTGGAGAAGGCTGCAGATAGGTTTCAGGCTCGCCGACAGACTCCTATGAATAAAGTGAGAAGGTTGGAAAGTTATTAACACTTAGAACTTGGCAGAAGGTGGCTTATAAGAGTATAAGCCTGATCAAGGGAAAACGAGGTCAGCTTGTTAAAAGAAAGGAGGCTATGCTAGGGGTGTTCGGAGAGTTTTAAATGGACGTATACCAACAGGAGACTATTGAGGATGACTGTGGTACCCCTCAGTATCTGGATAGTGATCTGTTAGAGCAGCTGAATGAATATAAAGGGGTGCAGCTTGGGGCCCCAATAAGTTTAGAGGAAATAGAGGGTGCGCTGAGCTCACTGGCGAATAGGAAAGCTGCTGGTCCGGTCAAGATCACTTTGGAGTTTTTTAAGGTGTTTTTCTGGGAGCTTGAATTGTTTAGGGCTCTTCAGGGCAGGTATCAAGCCACAGCATCTTGGCTAGCAGCTAATATTGCTGTTTTTCTGAGAAAAGAGAAGGGTCCAACTAACCCAGGCTCTTATCGACCTATTTAGTTAATTAATGGGGATGCAAAGCTCTACGCGAAAGTTCGTGCCACTAGATTGAACATGGTGATGAGCAAATTGGTTTCCCCGTGGCAGCATTGCTTTATTCCCAGTAGAGGGGCGGTTAACCATTTGAGGCGAGTAATAGCCTTGTTTGAGGCAATGAGGGTGGCCAAGGCTCAAATGTCTCCGATTCTATTGGACCCTGAAAAAGCCTTTGATAGGGTGAACTGGGGGTATCGTTGGGCAGTGGTCAGGACAAGCAATCGAGATCCTGGTTATATAGGAGCTAGGCAAGGGTGTCAATGCTCCCCTCTTCACTTTGCCCTAGATATAGACCTGTTAGCAAGGATGTTAATATATAACACATCAATCAGGCTGATAGAAATGCATGAATTGAGCACTAAGATGTTAGCCTGCGCGGATGACATTGTGTTAGTATCACCTGATCCCAGGCCCTCCTTTAAAGAGGTTGAGAGGGAGACAGACAGGTTTGGTAAGGTTTCGGGATACCTCTTAAATAAAGCAAAATGTCAGATAGCGGACAACAAACTGGTATACTTAGAGGATGAGCGAAGAACGGAACAAGCAAAATACCTGGGGGTCAGGCTGACAGCAGATATGGATGCAATTGTGGCGAGTAATCTGGCCCTGGTATTAGCCAAGACCAGGAGAGAATTGCGGCATATGAATAGCTTATATCTTTCCATAGTAGGCCGAGCAATGTTATTAAGATGCTCTTTCTTCACAGGGTACTGTATTTTCTTCAGACTATCCCGCTGGAATTCGAGCATATTTGGTTTAAGCAGATGGAAGAGATGGCTAGCAGCTTTATGTGGTCATATGGCAAGGCCCTAGACCTTTAGGTATTTAGGGGCATATTTACAAGAAACTGGCGCATCAGTGCTGATGCGCCAGTTGTCTTGCGTCACCCCTGCCCCACCTAATGACACCATGGGTGCGCCGTATTTACAATACGGTGCACCATGGTTCATGTTGGGCCCATAACGTCAAACTTTTTGACTCTATTATGTTGACGCTAGTGCAGCAAAGTGCAAGGAGGCCCATTGGGTGCGTCACGTTAATGCCTGCTTTGAGCAGGAGTTAAAAATGACGCCAAAAATGGTGCAGTGAAATCTTGTGGATTTCACTGCAGAATTTCTTGCGGCCCTCCTAACACTGGAACACCCCCCTTGCATACATTATGCCTGAGGCAGGCATAACGTGGCGCAATGGATCGCAAAGTGGCGCAATGCATGCATTGCGCCACTTTGTAAATATGGCGCAGCAAAAATTACCTCCTTGAGCCACATTAGCATAAAAAAAGAGACACTAGTGTGGCTTTAAGGAGGTGCTAGGGCCTAGTAAATCTGCCCCTTAGTATTGCCAAGAGAGAAGGGTGGATGGACTGTGCCTAATTTTAGATATTATTTGAGGGCCGCTGCCCTACAATATTTTCAAGTATTGATTATTCCAGATTATGATGGTAAAGCGCGGAGGAAGTCTTACTGTCTATTTATAGTACGACATGGGACAATGCAGCTGGAGGAGCCTTCTTAAGGATTCTGGAGCCAAGCTACTTTAGGGAAGTTAAATTTAAAGTAGTAAGGGCTGCATTTGGTGTCTGGCAGCAAGTGTGGCGAAAAATTGGAATTGTTCGGCTCAATTATTATATGCCATCATGGAATACCTCAACTTTGCCAAATATTTTTCGAGATAACTATTGTAGGCAATGGAATCTGGGAGATGCTTATAGGATTGGTGACTTATTTACTGACGGCCAAATGAAATCTTTCACTAGACTGAAAGAAGATTTCTCGTTGGATAAGGCTTTTTAAAAACTTCTTCAGGTTAGAGATTTCTTGATGACAAATCTAAAGGGAAGTCCCTGTGGGGAGAAAATTCCGGTGATGGAGTTACTTGGGAATACTACAGACTGCAATATCAGTAATATCTACCAGTCGCTTATTAAAGTTATGCAGGATGATTTGCGGATGCAAGCACAGAATTGGACCCGACGGATTGGTGCCAGTGTGACAGTATTTTTTACTTCTTTAGAAATGGGTCAACATCTATTGCTCTCTGCAGGGCTACAAACTCAGCATTCCAAAACGTTATTTAATTTATATCATATCCCAGCTAGGATATTTAAATGGGGGGTTAATGCTGGTATCACCTGCCCGAGATGCAATTACTTAAGAGCAGATCTCTGTCATATATTTTTTTAGCTATGATAAGCTTGAGACCTTAAAAACTGAGATTTCAAAGTTTTTGGAAAACATATTGTTTAATGATATGTGTCTAACACCAGAACTCGTGCTTCTCGGGGTGGGAGGGGGTAATGGTATGAGTCAATTTCAAAGCTTTGCATTTGTGGCAATTGCAGTGATGCGGATCTGTATAAGGGCTGATTGGTTAAAACCTGATCCCCAACCTTCCATCAATGGTTGGCTAGAGTGCTATCAATGTATTACCTTGAGACTAGTTTGTATGCTCGAAAGGGCAGGGCAGCTCAAAAGAGGGGGGCAAAAGTGTTGGCACCCATTGCACAATAGATTATGAAATAAAATGTTGGTATTTTGAGTATGATCTTGTATCTGATGAATGGAACAGTGTAATTGATTTTTTTTGGATTAATGACTATGAAATAATTTATTGATCGAATTATGAATGTGTTTTAATGTATGCTCTTGTGCACAGGAAAATAATAATAAAAAATATGATATTTAAAATACACATTAAAAATTATTAAACATATGAAATGTATTACAATAAAACAAGTAACAATGTATAAACACAATATTGAATTAATTACAATAAATACTAATCTAATTAGTCAATTAAAATTCAATAAATTATTTAACAACTTCTAAAATATTATAAAATATATATTTTAATAAACATCCCAACATAGGTCCCAAAACCTGAACAACCCACAAATAAATTAAAATAATGAATTTTAAATAAAATATAATTCTTAAAATAAATTACCAAGTCTAAACAAAATACTCAAAATAATTACAAATAAATAACAATAAAATATTAATTATCTACACCACCTACAATTAATAAAAATATTACAAAAACATTAGAAAACAATATTATAGATATTATACAATGATAATTCGCAAATCAATGTTAATTTGATACGTTCAACAAAATTAAACAATGATATCCTTACCTGCAATTGTATGCCCCACAATATCATTGCCATCATGTTTTTTAATGAAATTAGTGTACCTTAATATTTTTTCAGCAATCCTAAGCCGTACACCCGAATTGAAGAACTGTTGTGAAGTGGTACAAAGAATTAACCTGCCTATGGGCAAATGCTCAAGAGCAATCACCAGATCATAATGACCTATCAGGGCACCCTTGCTGTTCGCTACCTACAGAGAACTTCTTTGAATGTGGATAATTGTAAGACATTTGCACTAAAAATCCTGCCATTTTTCTTGTTTCTGAATACAGATGCCACTTTATTCATTAGACCATGAGAAGAGCCACCTTCTAGAGTCACTGTTCTCTACATTTATAGAGCTTGCAAAAAAGTAGCTGAAAAAGTGGGTGTGGTTCAGATGACTCCCCTCTCTGCATCACCCCATGCACTAGCAGCATCTCTAAAAAAGTGCTGGCAACTGCAGTCTTCCACGTTTTATTGTAAGCCCCCATATGTCAAAAAAGAGAAGGGATGTGAAGACTAGGCTGTCGAGAAGTCAACTCCCACAGGAAGCACATCCATGCCATAGGCGAGTAAAGCAAAGTGGCAGTGGGGGGGACAACCACAGATTGGGTAAGGATGTAGGAACAAAGCATATTCATAGACTTGTTATGGAGATACTAATTCAGTTCTTAAATTAAAAAAAGTGTTAAGTAATGATTTTTGTAAGAAGATAGAAAACAAGATTTTGCTTTGTTCAAATACCAGCTCGAACACGCACCCTTGTGACTGATATCCTCAGGTATTAAAAGTGATAGTTTTAGTGATAGAGCTGATGAACTAGCATATGTCTCATTAACAGCACCTGTGTTATCTATTGAGGGTAGGGTCTTACAACGTGCAGGCAGAAATGCTACTGAGGGTTCCCACAAATCTGTTAGCCATGCTACCCTTGTTCGCCCACCAGGGGGATTGGATATTCAAACGGGTCTTGTGGAAAGAAAAGGACCTTGTGCTTTGCCATGCACAACAGGGGCTAAACATCATAGTTAAAACTATTGTATGCAAACAGAGACCCTGCAATTGCCACCTGACTGCACTTCCTATGTGATTGTGCTAGAAAATGTTCCACCAGTCACACATGGGCCTGAGATTAATGATGAGGCCTTAAAATGGTAGAAGGTTCACTGGCTATGGATTAAAGGAGGTCGCTATGATGACCTGTATAATGAAGTCCTTTTACCCGCAGAGCAGGTTGGATTGGTCAATCCAGTAAAACATCTAATTGTGACTGTGTAGTCATACATTTTAGAGACCCAAAGTTTGTAAACCATCTCTTTAATCACCTAAACTATTTGGCCGAAAAGCAAGAGGGCATATGGGCACAACCTCTTCACTTCTTTTATAGGCCTGTTTTCCCCCTACCAAATTGTGTTACCGATCATAGGGGTACAAGTGTGCATGTTAATATGCTGGATTGTTATAATGTCCCAGTTAGTAACGGTTATGATCTAATGGAAGGGATGGAAGTGATCGATTGACTGTCCTTCCAGGCTAGGTTGATTATGCCAGATTGCCAGTTGGTAAGGAATTCCAAATGTGACCCATTGACACAAGGAGTTCATCAAATCCAGGATGTAGTAGAGACGTCTACAGATCAAGAACCTTACCCGCTATTGGAGGGAATTAGGGCCTCATTAAAAGTCTCGCAGTCTTAAGAACGCCAGACTCACAGTGGCAGTCGGACCACTGCACTCCTGGTGGTCCAACTGCCAGATTATGATCCTGGTGGTGGGACCGCCAGGGGACTGTGCCACCGCCAGGAACATGGTTCCCCATGGGGTGGTGGCAGTCGGAGTCATGGTCAACCAAGGCGGTGCTGATTACAAGTCCCCTTTCCACCTGCCTTTTCATGGCAGAGTCCCCGCCATCAAAAAAGACTCGTGGAAGGCCATAAGGTCACAGGGGGCCCCCTGCACGGCCCATGACAGCAGACAGCTGACAGTTTACATTCCGAGAGTGCTGTGTGCTATGGTATTGGACTCAGCTCCCATAAGGGAGCCAAGAACAATATCGTAGCACTGTTCCCGCTGGGCAGCCAGGGGGAACAGCGTGCTACAATGTTCCTGCTGGTCAGCCAGGTGGGAACATTGTGATAGGCTTAGGGGTGGCGGTGGCATCCACCTCGTGAGTTTGGCAGCCCCACAGTGAGACTGCCAAACTCATAATAGGGCCCCAAGACACAAACCAATCGAAGAGATGATAAGCCTATATAAAAGTCAATGCGTCTCAGCAGGGGTATACATTGAAGGCCTGTGGGGTTACTGCAATATGGGGGTCTTTCAACATGCCCAACATTGTTTTAGCTGCAGATTACTTTTACATACTAGAGGCAATGCTACCTTCATATGCCTTGAGGAATTAGAGTTACCATACCTGGATGATTTGATTGGGCTCGCTCCCCTCATACTATAGTTCAAGAGTTGTGGAATCCTAGAGACGGGCTTGTTCAGAACATGTATTTCAGATTGCCTATCTCTTGATGGGGCAGACTGGATCCCCTTGCTGTCCTATTTGAGGAAAACATTTGAGATAATACGGCTCCGAGAATCGTATAAAAATCTGCAAAAGATAACGCTTAAGTGTAAAGAAATAGTAAGACAGCGTTACTTAATCCATTGTTCGAAATTGGGGCTGGAGTGGGCCCAGTTTATAGACGCTAGCTAGATACTCTTTGGTATCAACTACAAGGAGTTTGGAACCCTATCTGGATTGGATTGTGAAGGCTGCACACCATTTTTACCTTTCTCTTTTTGGATTATTCACTGTGCTCTTTAAGTTTGCTTTCCCCTTGCAAGAATCTTGGCAACATAATTTACCTCCATGGCATTGTAATAATGTTTCTAAACAAATCACAAATCACTTTATACTGTTCTGTCCTTTGTTTTCGGAACCTCAGTCCTCCTTTTTGGTTCCCATTTTGCATAATACAAATTTAAGACATCGTCAGGAAGGGCTTATGTTTTTGTAGTAACTGTGCACAGTGGATATTTGTTATGCAGTCATAAATTTGATAAGAATGGCATTTACAATTAGGAAAAGTTATGAAGAGCTATATTTGTGATGATAGTATGTTTGTACTCTGGCAATGATGATTTTGTCAATTTATCCATATAACTGGAGAAAAAGATAGGATCCTTCTCATAGTCTTAGTACACAGTGATGGTCTAATATGAAAACTACACCTGCTAGTCAAGATTCCAGCGTTAATAGACACCTTATCAAAAACACCACATGTATTTTGTTTGCAAAAGCAAGAACATTAGAACACTTCTCTGCCAATTAGAATTTAAAAATTAGGTGACAAATGTCAATGGGTGACAACAACTGCATTTCCAGAAACCAAAGAGATTTTGCAAGTATCAGTACTGCTCAATATACAAAGGAAGACAGATGTTGGGTACCGAAAAACTAAAACCTATAGGATTTCCTGGAACAGCACCTACATTCTGCCCTTGTACACTTACATAAGTACACAGTAAAATAAGGCCATTGAAAACTCAAATGCAGGGACATCACAGTAACATCCATGGTAACATCCACAGGGACAAGAAGGCACCACTGAAAAAACATTTCAACGAATACCACAAACACTTAAATGAATGAAAGTTCATTTTATAAGTTAATTAAAACCATAAAAAATATTTCTTCAACATAAAATTTAACAGTACAATATTGGTGCAATAAGATATTTATGCTACAATAAAAGTTATGAGATAAATATAATATAATACATTCTACAGATTTGGTTTGCCCCTACTTAATTCCGATTGTTGGTACAAGACTTTGTTACCGCACTGGCTGTGTACCCTGCGATGTTACCTAAGAACCTTCCATTCTTTGAGGTGTTCATACTAGGTCAAAGGATTTTGTTACCATTTTCACCCTCCCTGTCACTGGGTTGTTTCAGGAGAGGAAATTTTGAGTGAAAAAATTTCCAAAAATTTAACCAGCCTAATTTTCAATATGGTATTTTGTGGATTGAATTCTTTGGTTAGTGCTTGTCTACAGGATCTGATCCCTAAACCATTTAGTTCTTTTTTCAGTAAAAGTCTTCTCTCAACAGCCAAAGCTGGGGAAATGCAGACCACATGCACCAAGTTTTCTTCTGCCAGATGACATAGATGGCACTCGTGGGTGCCTACTCGCGGCCCCTTCTTCCATTTTGGCATGAGGTCTAGCGTGGGAACTTCACCCTGCCTGAGTCTTAGAAAAAATTGCTTGATTTTCCGTGAGTAGGGGGCAGCCATAAGTGGTGATTCTTTAAACATTTTATATGAGTTAAGAATCAACCAACCATGCGCCCTTTTAGCCAGAACTTCCCTATCTTCTAGCCAGCTGTGTAATTTACTTGATTTATTCACTGCTTTGTTAAAAGCCGGGGTGGGGAGCGACTGGCCCCATACCTCACCTGAGTTCAAAAGATTTTTGATCTTTTCCAGATACCTTATATAATTGCTATTCCCTCTTTCTAAGATAATTTCCTGCCAGACTAGATTAGCTAATGACCCTTTTGGAGCGCGGCTCAGTTTTTAACCGCATTTGATATATGCCGCAGGATGGGCTAGCGACTGCTTGACCAGCATAAATTCCAGTCTGACCTGGGCTGGGAAGGCATGCTCATGTAACCGAAAAACACGCTTATATGTCTTTATCAAAAGCTTATCCAGGAGAGCTACCTCCATCCCCCTCATTATTTCAGTCCCATAGGTGAGGGTTGGCAATAATTTTGCTCTCATTATGGCTGTCAATGGGTTCAGAGCACGACCACATATTGAGTTTGATAGCTTGGCAAAGGCGTGAGCAAGTGCCCGCGCCTTTTTTTTTATTGCTTCTTTGTATAGCGCATAATTACATCTGGCATCGACCACGACTCCTAGGTATCTGTATGAGCTTACTTTCTCTAGAGTCTTTCCGTTCAAGTACCATTTACGCTGGCTGGTGGGTCTGCGATTTAGAGTGATAATTTTAGATTTATTATGGTTGATTTCTAATTTGTTTGTTCTTGTATACTCTTTTAATTTGTTTAGCAGTTTTTGCATGCCTATTCTGGTGTTACTAATTAGTAATAGGTCATCTGCGTATAACATATTAGATAGTTGTTGGCCACCCAGGGAGGGAGAATGGAATCATTGATCGTTTAACTTGGCAGAAAGATCTGCTATGTGCAAATTAAAGAGTGTTGGGGCCAATACACAGCCTTGTTTAACACCAACTGTTGTTTTAACTGCCCTAGATAGGTGAGAGCCTCCTCCCAGTTTAACCTTCACCCAAGTATCGGAGTAGATCATTTCGATCAATCAATCAATCAATCAAATAATTTCTTAAGCGCACTACTCACCGGGTAGGGTCTCAAGGTGCTGGGGGGGGCGGTTACTGCTCGAAAAGCCATGTTTTTAGGTGCTTTCTAAAGGTTAGGAGGTTCTGGGTCTTGCGTAGGTTAGTGGGGAGGGAGTTCCAGTTCTTGGCGGCGAGGTGGGAGAAGGATCTGCCGCCGGAGATGGTGCGTTGGATGCAGGGGGCTGTAGCGAAAGCGAGGTCGGCGGAGTGGAGCTGCCGAGTTGGTATGTGGAAGTTGACTTGTTCATTGAGGTAGGCCGGTCCAGTGTCGTGGAGGGCTTTGCGGGCGTGAACGAGGATTTTGAAAATGATCCTTTTGTTGATGGGCAGCCAGTGTAGGGATCTGAGGTGGGTGGATATGTGTTCGTGGCGACGGAGGTTGAGGATGAGACGTGCGGCTGCGTTTTGGATTCGCTGGAGTTTTCTATGAAGCTTGGCTGTGGTCCCTGCGTGACTGTTTTTCTTGTTTCTAGAGGGATCCATTTGAAAGTCTTGCGTAGCATGCGAAGGGTGTTGAAGCAGGAGGATGATATGGCGTTGATTTGCTGGGTCATGGAGAGAGACGAGTCCAGTATGATGCCAAGGTTGCGTGTGTGGGTGGTAGGTGCTGGGGGTGGTCAGAGGGTGGTGGGCCACCAGGATGCGTTCCATGCTGTCTTGTTGGGGCTGAAGATGATAGTCTCTGTCTTGTCTGAGTTCAATTTGAGGTGGCTTGCTGTCATCCATTTGGCGATGTCGATGTCGAGGAGTCTGGTGTGCAGGTTCTTCTTGGCGGTGGCTGGGTTCCTAGTGAGGGGGATGATGAGCTGGGTGTCGTCAGCGTGTGAAATGATGGTGATGTTGTGGGGGCGGAGGATGTTGGCGAGAGGAGCCATGTAGATCTTGAAGAGGGTGGGGCTGAGGGAGGATCCTTGGGGGACCCCACAGATGATCTTGGTGGCTGTAGACCGGAAAGGAGGGAGGCAAACTCTTTCAGTTCTTTCGGAGAGGAAGGAGGTGAGCCAGTCCAGGGCCTCAATGGCATTTAAAATAGTGGGTGGTAACTCCCTAGAGTTGTAGTTTGGCCCACAGTTTGCCACGGGGGACACAATCAAAAGCAGCTTTAAAGTCAACAAAGCACAAATAGGTAGGAGTCCCAGTTGCTTTTGCTCTGTTGGTGATCAGTCCCAGTGCTATAAGGTTTGTTAGCATTCCTTGTGCTTGGTGAAGCCACGTTGATTTAAGGGTAAAATGTTTTTATCTGTAATCCAGGACTCTATGGGGGTCATTCTGACCTTGGCGGTCCATGACCGCCATGGCGGAGTGCGGCGGAAGCACCGCCAACAGACTGGCGGTGCTTCCTGGGCGATTCTGACCGCGGCGGTAAAGCAACGTTCGGAAAAGGGGAGCCGGCGGTTTCCCGGCGGTTTCCCGCTGGCCCAGGGAACCCGCCATGGCGGCGCTGCTTGCAGCACCGCCATGGGGATTCCGACCCCCTTACCGCCAGCCTGTTTCTGGCGGTGTCCACCGCCGGAACCAGGATGGCGGGAACGGGCCCACTGCCCATGCCACTGGCATGGGCAGTGCAGGGGCCCCCTAACAGGGCCCAACAAAGATTTTCACTGTCTGCTTAGCAGACAGTGAAAATCGCGACGGGTGCCACTGCACCCGTCGCACCCCTTCAACTCCGCCGGCTCCATTCCGAGCCGGCTTCATTGTTGAAGGGGCTGTCCCGCTGGGCCGGACGGCGGTCTTCTGGCGGTCACCCGCTGGCCCAGCGGGAAAGCCGGAATGACCGCCGCGGTCTTTTGACCGCGGTGCGGTCTTTCGGCGGGAACCGCTTGGCGGGCGGCGACCGCCGACCGCCGCGGTCACAATGACCGCCTAAGTGTTTTAGCACACAAGATGAGAAATACTTGAGGTCAACGTCTAGGAGAGCGATTAATCTGTAATTGTTTGGGGTGGATTATAGAGCTTCTCCAGGTTGCTGGGACAATACCTGTTGGAAGTACATGAAGAATTTCACCTCCTTAGGCTTTGAACATATTCACAAATCCAGTCAGGGTGGTGAGTGTGAAAGGAAACTAGAGTTTATGGATCAAATCTGTTTATTGTTTTCAAGTTATTAACATGTCAAGTACAACTCTTCACAATAAGGCAATCACAATGCAACGGTGTTGTCTGGGAGTATTGGGGCGGCCCATAACAATCCACTCCTGCTCAGCAATGTCCGAAAGGGCCTCCTCCTCGCCTCCTCTCTGTACTCCCACTCCTAAGAGGGTCACCCAGCATCATGTGCTGCACTGTGAAGCGAACTCCATGCATGGTAATATACAACATAGAAATGATTAGTAAAACACCAACATTATTTCCCTGAAAAGGCCCGCCATCCACCAATCTCTCGAGTCCCCCGCCCTACCCCCACATGGTCCCGGTTCTCCCAAGAATCTCTCCTGCAAACACACTCCCAGAAGCTCAGGTCAAACCCAGGGAAACTAGAGTTTAAAACACAATAAAGCATAGTCTAAACAAGGAAGCCAAATAATACCAATGGCTATTAAGCTATAGCCTGCTTCTAGGACAATTTACAATCCAATGTAATAGACTACTATTTTCAGGATGCACAAAAAATCAGGGCAACTGATGCAAAAATTATTTCGAATATACACAGCAAAAGTAATCAGTTCTTATGACACTACTATAATTTTCACAAGAATCAACGTCTTTTAAGAAATGTACCTACTCAGTACTGTATCAAACCTTATATTTTCACCTTTTTAAAAATAACTACAGTACTGTACACACACCATTGTTATGACAATTTGTTAATTATATTTTAGATTGTATTAGCCCTTATATTTTCGTGTTTTATTGAATAACAACCAATGTTTCTTTAAAAACTACCCTTGCTATGAAAACCTTTTGTATATAAATGTATTTAGGGACAAAAAATTGCCTCCCCTTCACATCTACATATCAAACCTTGCACTGACTGTTCTCTGTTGGTGTATTCATACACAAGTGTAAACTTGACATGAAATGTATTATAATACATGTAAAATACACAATATATATATGGAACTTGGGTATGCTACGGATGACACATGCTTCTTTGAGATAGTTGTCCTACAACCAAAGACACGCCTCTATGTCGTACTTCACTAATGTCATACAAAATACACCTTGGAAAACAGTGACAATCCTTCTCAGATATGCAGATACTATGGACTAAAATAAGGTTTAGCCATAGGAAGTACTTCCCTAGATTTGGCAACCTTACCTCCACAATGTGTTCTGGAGTACAGTTTGGAAACAATCGAATGACCACTTCAGCTAACAAAATAGAAGACACACTCATTCACACCCTTATAATATGATTGCCTCATAACCTTAAAGCATACAAATTCCACTCAGCAGGTCATGTCATTGTCACGTAGACCTGTGTTCTTCTGCAAAACCCAGATGTTGACCATTGTTACTACTAGAGTACTGTATACTCCGAAATAGGACAGTGGCATACTGCAAATGCCTGCGATGGCCATAAGTAGCCCCCCCATTCACTGAAGCATCCCCGATGGTAAGCACACACCCCTGCAGCCACCCTCCCTGCTCATGTGTATATAAATTTATTTAGGGACAAAAATTGCCTCCTCTTCACATCTATATATCAAACCTTGCACTGACTGTTTTCTGTTGGTGTATTCATACAGAAGTGTAAACTTGACATGAAATGTATTATAATACATGTAAAATACACAATATATATATGGAACTCAGGTATGCTACAGATGACACATGCTACTATGTGATAGTTGTCCTACAAACAAAGACACGCCTCTATGGCGCACTTCACTAATGTCACACAAAATACACCTTGGAAAACAGTGACAATCCTTCTCAGATATGCAGATATTATGGACCGATATAAGGTTCAGACATAGGAAGCACTTCCCTAGATTTGGCAACCTTACCTCCACAATACTGTATGTTCTGTAGTACAGTTTGGAAACAATCGAATGACCTCTTCAGCTAACAAAATAGAAGACACACTCATTCACACCCATATAATATGTTTGCCTCATAACCTTAAGGCATACAAATTCCACTCAGCAGGTCATGTCATTGTCACGTAGACCTGTGTTCTTCTACAAAACCCAGATGTTGACCATTGTTACTACTAGATCACTGTATACTCTGAAATAGGACAGTGGCATATGTTATCATTTTCCAGGTAGTCTGCTAGAGAACGCAAGGAGACTATCCATAAGATATCTACACAAACTGCATGATTTGCCTTTTCTCTGTCATTGTCAACAATTATGTTCTGACTTCCCACAAAATAAAACCTTTCTACTTTAAATACACAATACTCCACCCCTATTCAGTTTACAACCCCACATTTCTTTCACAGTACTTTTAATATCTGACACCGACCTCACACCTTTCATTTTGTGGATAGAGAGTTTGAGTATTACAGTTTGCTATGCCACTACTCCACATGTCTGTAGACAAATCGGTAATATATATTTTTTCGTTGTTACAATCATTCTTACAAATGATGTTATGACCTTGCCAAAGCCTAATGCTTATCAGTGTAAGGGCAAAACACAAGTTGGCTGAGCCACTTTAAAGCATATTTGAACATTAAAAACAGATATAAATGAGACAGAAATACATAACGACTGCAGCTACAAATACATTGAAAAGGAGCGCAACAAAGACTAATGTCTATATATATTTATTTTTGGATACAAGATGTTGCTTTCCACTACGCTATAAAATATACATACTCACAACCAAAGGCTTAGCAAAAAAATATATATATATATCGTAATATGACAAAAGACTTTGGAATTTCTCGCACAATTTTCGTCAGCTACTGGGTACTACAGTTCCTCTTCCTTAAATTATCTCAGGTCTGACAGAGACTCTGCAGGGTAAATTTGATACACAGGAATATTGAATTGTATTGGAAGTCAATGACAAACATAAAAGGCTTATAAGCTCCACCGCCCGCCAAAGTAACCCCGTCGGAAGACCGCTCCGCGGTCAACAGACCGCGACGGTCATTCCGACTTTCCCGCTGGGCCGGCGGGCGACCGCCAGGAGGACGCCCGCCGGCCCAGCGGGAAAGCCCCTTGAGCAATGAAGCCGGCTCCGAATGGAGCCGGCGGAGTTGAAGGGGTGCGACGGGTGCAGTGGCACCCGTTGCGATTTTCAGTGTCTGCAAGGCAGACACTGAAAATCTTTATGGGGCCCTGTTAGGGGGCCCCTGCACTGCCCATGCCAGTGGCATGGGCAGTGCAGGGGCCCCCAGGGGCCCCACGACACCCGTTCCCGCCATCCTGTTCCTGGCGGTAACAACCACCAGGAACAGGATGGCGGGAAGGGGGTCGGAATCCCCATGGCGGCGCTGCAAGCAGCACCGCCATGGAGGATTCCCTGGGCAGGGTTAAACCGGCAGGAAACCGCCGGTTGCCCTTTTCTGACCGCGGCTTTACCGCTGCGGTCAGAATTGCCCATGTAGCACCGCCAGCCTGTTGGCGGTGCTACCTCCGGCCTCCACCCTGGCGGTCTATGACCGCCAGGGTCGGAATGAGGCCCTTAATATTTTACAATTCTTTCTTTAATACTAAGATAGCCTATGCTGGAAGCAAAACAATGATAGCTTGTTTTAGAAACACACTAGCACATGTGAATATCAAAAACGTAATTAGAAAATACCTGACATTTAATTGAAAGCTATCAAGAACCCACATTCTAAGTTCTGCCAAGTAGCTACAAATGCACACTCTCTAATGTCCTCAGCTCTTCTAATGTCATCATTGTGAAGACACTCTTCTGTGTTCAGTGTTCATAGGCAAGGCCCTCAGCTGTTAGGCATAGTGTCCCTAAGATCCAAAAGTCTTCTTTGAGTGACCAAAAGCCAAGGATTTCATTGGGTCTTGAGGGAAAGCCGAGTGTAGTGAGGTCTGCTCCCCAGAGGTTTTGAAAAATTAGGTGCAGTCAGTTGTGACTGCCCCTTAAAAATATCCTTGGCGTTTTGGGCTGCTCTGGAGCCTAAAGTAGCCCAATTTGCACATATGTAGGCTATTTTGGGCTCTTTTCTACCAAGGTGGGATTGGTGTCCCCGTAGTTGGTGACCCAATTAGTGTAGGTTTAAATTTCCAGTACTTTTTTGCATGGAGTCATTAGTGCAAAAGGAGTTGGGGAATGGCAACTAGTGCCATCAAGGTAACAGAGGCTTTGCTCTTGTTGTGCGAGACCAGCTGGACATCTTGAAAGAGGCAGAACATGAAGGGAGAGAAGGGAGGCCTATGTGTCGGCCCTCAGAACAGGGAGTGGTGGTTGTGGCTGTGTGCTCACCACCAAAGAAAATGAAGGCAGAGAAACTACAGGTAAAGAATGGCTGCTCCATTCCCACACGCGCTGCCCCACAGGTGGACTCGGCCCTCGAATGCAGGGCGGGAGCTGTCACTTCCATGACCCATTTCGAAGCTGATTAGGTGGACGGGCATCTCAACGAGGCAACCTGGACTGCGGGTGGCTCCCGTGAGGTCAACAGCAGAGACTCTCATGGAGACCGACAGGTGGGGGAATGAGGTGGCTTAGTTACATGAAGGAGGGAGTTATTGCCCCCCCTGACATGGCAATGTTAGAGTATTCCTAGGGTGGGGGAGAAGAAGTAAGGTCCCTGAGAAGGTCTTGGGAGGGGCCTGCACCCTGGAGGACTACATCGCCAAACACAAGGGTGTACAATCAGGGGAAGGCCTCCTGGATGGGGGGAGACCTGTAGTTTGGATGCTGTGACTGGCTTCAGAGAGGCCTCCCGGGCCTACCAGAAGGCTGGGCAGAGTGAGGCCTATGGGCAGTAGACTTGAGATGAGGGTCTGAGTTGGAGCAGAACAGGGTGGTCATGCAGGACCAGGACAGGGCGGAGGGTCAGGGGCCTCCCATGGGGGCTGTACCTGCCATTGTGGAGGCCATGCTCAAGTGTAGTGGGGAGGAATATGAGGAGGAAGGGGGCATCATGAGGAAAGAAGGACATGAAACTAGTGGTAGGGACAGGGGGACAGGTTCTTAGGAGAGTGTGTAAGGTAGTGCGGGAGTGTAGAATGCTGGGGAGAATGGAGGAACAGGCCTGCACAAGCTGTGTACCATTCCTCTCCTCTTGTTTGCAGATGGGGGAGAGTTACCAGTGTCCCGACTTGGCAGTGCTTGGCGCGGCCCATAGAAACTGAGGAGAAGAGAAGGTTGGGCTCAGAATGGTTCACCAGATGTCTATGTGGGATCCCAGTGCAGCCAGTGGAAGTGGACCCAGAACAACCTTGTGTTCTCCAACAGTGGGTCAGGCTGAGGTGACCTCTGGCATGTGTCAATCAAAGGACAGACGTGGGGTGACAACAGACCAGTATGGTGGGGTCCACACTGCTCCCCTGGGCACCAGGTGTTGGCCCGCATATCAGGAGAGTCAGAAAAAGGCGGGGCACTATGAGTGGAATTGTCTGGTGTGGGCCAGGTCGGGAGACACCATGGGGTGCTGGTGCTGGAGTATGAGGGTGAGAGCCATGAGAAAGTGAGTGAGGATGCGGACACAGGCATGAGAGTTTGGGGTCATGAAGGGGGGTTCTACTAACATTTAGTTGTCTAGCTCATTGAAGGTATGGCACAGGACAGTCACAGACACGAGGAGGCCACTGGTGAGAGGGACAAGTGCCTGCAGGGGCACTGTCCTTGTAGCCAGGTAAGGGCACTGTGGCTGGGCAAGGACCCAGCGTTAGTAGTTAGTATTCACAGGAGTGGACACAGGCTGTAGTATTGAGGGGCAGGGGTAGAGAGGTAATTATGTGGTGGACAATGGTGTGGGGACGGACACGGCGACAATGGTGGCAAATAAAGAGTTAGGGGAAGGAGAGACACAGGGAAAGGAGGACATATCAAAAGCCGCAGGGAGCGTAGAGGGCGACAATGAACATACTGCGGAAGGGAAAGTTGACAAGAAGAGAGGGGGCGGAGAGTAAGGAACTGAAAATAAAACATCTACCCTATATGGGAACAACAAAGCTGTTGGGGACCAACTTGTTGCAGACTACAAAAGAGAGGATATGGAAAGGGGAATATGTGGAGATGCTTAAACTCCTCCATGTGGAAGTGGGGTCAAAGGAAGGGTCCAAGTAGGGGGAATACAAGCTGGCCAAACGGGTGAAAGTTCCCCAGACAATTGAAAATTGGACAGCGGCCTTTTTAATATTCATCAATGTTTACAGCAAAAAACTTCCAGAATGCTGCATAGCACTGTTGAAGCACATGGACGTTATATGCAAAGCCCAGCTGACTTTTGGTGGGTATGCTTGGGCGCAATATGATGAGGAATTCAGAGTGAGAATGGCTTGGGATCCAGAGGCAAAATAGGGGGAAACTGGATAAGGATCTATGGCAGCACACCATGGGCCTGGTTTGGGGGAGACAGTTTTTACAGGAAACGGGCTGCCAATAATTTACAAGCCCTTTCAGGAGTGCCCCACCTGGGGTGTAGTAGGACAGGTCATCAAAAGTGCCCACAGATCCAGAGGGGCATCCTGGAATTTCAGCAAAGGTTTGTACAAGAGAGAATATTGTAAAGTGCTCAAAGTACAAAGACCGGCACGTCCTCATTCATTGCTTTGGGCAGACAGGGAGCGCTCAGGGACAGCCATCAAACCAGTGTCAGTTATCGACAGGCAAGGATCGCACCAATGTCAAACAGCAATTCTCGAGTAGAGGTGGTAGAGAGCAACAAGGACCTGCAGGTAACAGTGCGTACTCAGAGGCTGGAGTATTGGATGGACTTTTATGGACGTCCAGAAGAGGCTGGGATACTGAGGGAAGGTTTCAAACAGGGTTTTCAATTGGGATATCAAGGTCCACTGATGCATAGGTGGGCAGATAATATGTGCTCTGCCAGAGAAAAATGGTAGTGCAAGGAAAACTTGATAACGAAATTGCACAAGGGAGAGTGGCAGGCCCCTTTGAGGACTGGCCAATGGAGAATCCGATTGTGTCACTGACAGGCCTTATGCCAAAGATAGAAAATTGACAGTTCTGCCTTACCTAGCACTTGTCGTGGCCAGAGAGTGGGTCAGTGAATGGCTTTAAACCACAGGAGTTGGTCTCGATATACATGTAATGGGAGGGAAAATGGTATGTAGACAAAGCACCACCAATGGGATGCTCTGTATCGAGTGCACTATTTGATTGTTTCAGTTTCTTTTTACAGTGACTTTTCACTTGGCACATGAGTGACATATTATCTTGATGATTTATTTTTCATGGGGAAGCCCAGCTCGGTGGGCTGCTAACTTGCAATGGCAAGGTTCCAGAAGCTCATAGATGAGTTAGGGGTCCCGCTTGCACCAGAAAAGACAAAAAGCCCCTAACACGGTTTGGTTCTTCTTAGGGATGGAATTGGACACAGAACATGTGGAGGTGAGGCTCCCGCAGGTAAAGAAAGAGACAATTCTAACATTGGTGGCTACAATGCTAGATGGGAAAAAGGTGAAAGTGAAGGAGGTGCAGATCCTGCTGGATCACCTCAATTTTGCTTGTTAAGTGGTCAGGGCAGGTAGGGCTTTCTGTAGGTGCCAGGTCTGGCCCTCGCAGGGGTTCTCTGCCTCTCCACCACGTACGATTGCCAGCAGGAGTGAAAGAAGATCTCAGAATGGGGTATTTCTTTTTTAAATCCTTTAACAGCATTCTGGTACCTGGACAAGATTAGATAGACTGAGATGTCCAGATATTTTCAGTCTCAATGAGAGGACTGGGTTTTGGCCTTTGTTGGCAGAGCAGGTGGTGTGCAGAAGAATGGCAGGCACATTGGAAGACAGAGGGTAGGCTCACTGGATTACTGGAGCTTTTTCTACTGGTGGTAGCAGTCACACTGTGGGGGGCAGAGCTGGCTCACTGCAAGGTGCTGTTCAGTTTGGATAACATGTCTGTGGTGCAAGTGGTCCACTGGCAGTTGGCCAGGGAGGAGCAGGTATTGAAACTGAGTTTTGGGTTGCCAGCACCACAACATTGCTTTCAGGGTATTCCATGTGCTGGGGGTTGAAAATTATATTGCAAATGCTTTGTCTTGTTTTCACTGGCAGAGATTCCGTGGGCTGGCTAAGGAGGCAGAGCATGCAAGACCCCCATTCTAGAGGAGCTGTGGTCAATAGGCAACAAAGGGTGGTGCAATTGGTGCCAGGGTCTACCAGAAGTTCATACAATCAGGCTTGGACAGGATTCTTAGCATCCGGCGCACAATACAGGTGTGAGGTTTGGAGAAGGTCTGAGGATGTAATCAATTCATCCTGGTATTGATGGACAAAGGTATGTTTTGAGTTACTTTTGCTGGGAAGTTAGCAGGTAGGTATTTCCTTTATGGGGATGTTGCTATGGGGATATGCTCTATCAGACAGAGAACTGAGTCACAGGATGCTGGAAGGTTGACCAAGAGAGCTGGTCTACAAGGGGAAACTTGGACAGCCCATTTCCATGCTACTGTTCTGACGTATCCTTTAACTGTTACCCCAGATATGCAGAAGGGAGGAAGAGACATGCATATTTTTCTGCGTTAATGTCTGGGATATTTTTTGGGGCTTTAAGAATGTCTGAATTATTGGGTTACAATGACAAGAAAGGGTTGTTTTGGGATGTGGCCAGCATGGTGTTGAGGCTACGTAGTACAAAAACGGACCAGAGAACATGAGGAAAAGATGTAGTTTTGCATAGTTACTCAGATTTTGAGATTTGTCCGGTGGTTTGGGGGGGTCTTAATGACCGGGGCTGTGCAGGGAGTGTGAGGAGGTGGTATTTCAGCAGCAGGCCGGACAGAGGGGAGGGTGAGTGCATTCCAGCTGCTATACATATTGTGCAGGCCCCTTGCAAGACTAGGTCTCCCCCTTCTCTGCTTTGGAACCCATTCCTTCAGGATTGGCACAGTGACTGAGGCTGGCTGATGTGGTTGGGAGCCAGAGGACATTATGAGGTTGAGCCATTGGTCTTCAGATTGTTTTCAGAAGTATGTGTGCATTGACAGGGATAATGGCTGCGTCACCTCCTCTTCGGGATGATATTTATCTCTTTTTCTGTTGCATGTTCTGTCACGAGGCCAAATTTGAAGGAGACTTCAGTCTGGGTGGTTGGAACAGCAGGCAGGTCAGAGAGGAATTGGGTCCAACTTGAGTTTGCGGATCATAGGATTTCTGTACATTGGAATGGGATTGGTGGCATAAGATGGCCTGAATTGATCTGCTGTTTGAACAGTATGCTGGTGAGGGGTATATACCCAGTATTATTGATTCTGCACTTGGGAGAAAATGATTTGGTCCAGGAGAAAGGTTTTTGTGCTGATGAGGGCCATGAAGAGGGATGTGAGACAACTGAGGGCCTAGTGGTCAGGTTGCTTCATGTTAAGGACTGGGTTTATGCCTCATAGGCAGTGGAGGGGTGTGGTGAAGCCTGTAGCAGTAGACAGGGCTCGGGGAAAGATTAATAGGGAAATAGGCCGTTTTTGCTGAGGCATGGGTTTTGGCTGAGTTTACCATTCTGACATTCAGTAAAACAATGTCTAATTCCCTGGATGCCATTGATTGACTAAATAGTAATCGGGAAGCGTGGTCTGGGGACATTACTGGGGTCAATTGTATGGAAGAGGGATCGAGCCCCGCCCACAGCCACGATACAATTAACCCCGAGCTTCTAATTTTAACATGGAATGTAGCTGGTCTTAGCAAGAAGTTAGGGGACTCGGAGTGGGCCACTTTCATTAATGATTCCCACATTTGCCTGTTTCAGGAAACCTGGGCTGTTGGCCAAATTCATATTGATGGGTTCTTCTCGTATAATATTCCCGCCCAGTTATCAGAGAAGGGCCGAGGCCGTGGTAAAGAGGGACTGCTAATGCTCATTAATAAGAATTTGCAATGTGAGCATCTTTTGTTAAAAACAGATTCAGTGGATCTAATGGGAGTACAATTTACTTTTCATCAGGAATGTTAAATCATTGTTATCAATGTATACGCTAGATCTGTTCCAAGGGGTACTGAGTCTCAAATTTTGATACAGCTGTCAGAACTTCTTGACTCCTTATGTCCCCCATTCTAGCTAATATTAGCAGGTGATCTTGTCGCGTGGGCTCTCATTATTCTAAATGAGACTACTCGATTTCTAGGCAGCAGGATCGATAACGGTGTGGGGGACTGAGTCTGACCCACGTGTAAAGAACTCTGTCACCCTAAATCCGTTTTTTGCTCCGGCTAACTAGCAGTGCCTCATTTTTCCCATGAGGAAGGAATGATTTGGCAGCCGAGCGCATGACATCTTTGGAACTTCTCAGGGAAGTCGTGGTCACTCAGATCCAAACCAACTCTCTTATTTCCAATATGATCTCATATACAAATGACAAAGACAGTATAAGTTTTATATAATATTTTAATAAAACGACTGTATTTTAGATATTAAGACGTAAGCCGCAATAACCAGAACAATACAACACAGTAGGATTGAAATAGTCACCAGGAGAGTAAAACATAAGAACAAAGCTATCATATTGTCTAACAGTTTCTACTCTCCCTCTGCTTGTTCTATTTAGAGCACAGCATGTTAAGCTTCTACCTTGCCTGTCAGAATCACTGTGGAGACATCAGCCCTCATACCTGAGCAAAGACCTGTGATCTTGGTTCAGCATCTGCAACGAGGCAGCCAGCGTCTAGTTGTGGTTCCCTGGTCGGAATCTCCCTCTTGCGTGTATTGGGACAAGGAAGTGATTTTATAACTAACATGTCATCGTGATCACAAAATGTCCCTACGCAGGAATGCCAAGTCTAAACTCCTACCACGTCTATCGGCAATGTACCAGACTGTATCCTTGACTGAAGCACAGAGTAAATATGTTATGGAGAACTCCAGTGCTGAAGTAGGCACAACAGTGTGATATGAATAAAAAAACAACACCGTAGAACTGGCTATTTGAAAAATAACAGTACGAAGCCTAATAAAAAGCATGTAGAGCAAAGTGCACGGAGGCTCTAAGCTGTCAGCAAATGAATAAAATATATTCAGGGCAAAGTGCACAAATGCCTAAAGCCTGAAGCTAAAGCGCAATGAATACGTAAAAACTGACCACACTACACCCTCCCCTTGTCGGTAGCAAGTGGTTCCAATAATATAAAAGGATGCCCCAAATATAAAATCAATTATTTTAACAAGGTGAGAAGACAACAAAGTCATAAATTTAGGAAACATGTGACCATAAAGCCAAATTCATTATAGTGTCAATTTCGTAGGAGAAAAAAAAAATCCAATCGTCAGACAGAAGCAACAGAACGCAGGAGTTCCTCCACTTCGATATATGTCAATATCGGAAGATCCACGCCACAAAGTACCATGGAGCAGGTGTGATCCAAAGCCCCAAAACCATGCAGGGCGGCACCCCGTGCAGGGCCTATGAAAGAGACAATACCATCTTCCTCCAGGAAGGGAATCTCATAAACCGCCTCACGAAGCAAGCGCATCCGTAGTGCACAAGTCTGGGAATGAGCCCTAATCGGGAACATCAACAGATCAGTATCGACCATTGGAGGGCTTTGCAGTGAGAGACAGAGAGCCACTGCATGTTCAAACGAGCACCAAAGGCATCGAAACACAGGCTGCACACAATCCAAAACCGGTCTGAATGACAGAGACCAGTCACACTCCAAATGTCCCAGGAGAGTTGCTCCAAAATGCTGCATCATGCGTTCACGACACAGCTGCGCTGACGGGAGCCGCAATACAGGATCTCGTCGTGACGGGACAGCCATTGCGGAAAAATAGCAACAACAGCAAGACTCCAGCCAATAAAGCCAAAGTAATCGGGAAACCCCCAAAAATGCTTCCGAAAATAGAATGTATAGCCGAAGGTATCAAACCGAATATGGAAGAGAAGGTGTGAGTAAAACCAACACCAACGGCTTTGAAAAAATGTGCAATACCAGCAGTGCTGGATGCATTAAATATACGTCCCACAAGTTCACCGAAGTGACTTGGAAAGTTAGTATTCAAAAGGGACTGTATCTCCGCCGATGACCTTGCCACCTGAAGTGCGTAGGTCTCGCTAGCAGATGTAAGGGCCACATGCTTTTGAAACAATAAAGCTTTTAGCCGACTCAACTTGTCGAAATCAACCTTGGAAGTAGCAATATGAGGCCAGATGTCCGCTACCTCCCTAATTTGAGTGGGGGGAAACAACACATTCCCGCAGCACGTAACGGCCTTGTTGACAACGACGATGTAATCTATTCCGGCACGCATGCCACAGCAGCGTTCGTTGTTAAGAACAATGTAACTGCCGTTAGAAAGCACCTTGAAAGTGTTTTTAATAACCGGGACTGGAACTCCCTTCAGATAACAAGCTAAGTTAGCAATCGAAGCGTTACACGCCCCGTGCAAGGACAGCTGTTTACAAACCATTGAAAGGCTGACAGAAGCTTCGCATTCGCTGCCGCTAAGAAAAACCTCCCTCAAACCATTAACACATCTGTACTGAAAGGGAAGCTCCCACACCTCGTGTATGTAACTGTCTCCCAATAGTTCATATCTGCCCACCGGAATGTGCTTCAAACAAGAAGTAAATTGAAAAGTGGAGATATGCAAATTAATAACCCCATGAATCAACCACTCAGCTGACGGAATCTCAGCTACCGTGAAAGGCAGTTTCTCTAATTTCTCAATATTCAACATAACATATGTCGCTTCCTTTTTAGCCATCAGTTGTTGCTGATGAGTCAAATTAAAAGAGATAAAGATCTCTCTGGCACGAACGTGCTGCCATGGAACGCGACCCGCCTTCAAGGTCTGAAGAGTCCAACCCAGCTGCATGATGGACCGCGTCTGACTCTGCCCATGATATAAAGAAGACATGTCCAATTTAATAATGTCAATGGCAGAGGAAACAATGCTGTCAATCGTGTAAACACGGTCAGAAAGGGTATGCATGCCATTATCAACAACAGACAAAGTCTGCATCAGGTTTTCCTGATCAATCTGCCTCAACCGGGCTGCAGCCTCTTGTTGTGAAAGCTTCCAAATCTCATTATAAACTTCGTATAAGAACCTTTTCTTCCATGGTACTTTGGGACCCGACAAAAAATCTTGTAAATCAGTATCATTAGACAGTAACGTGAGATGTGACTTAACTGCATCCAGCATGGATGACTTCAACCATTGCTGACAAAGCTTCCCCACACTGTATGTAGTTATAATATCAGCATGTTCTGGTGAAACGTAACGAGGGTCTGCCCTACTAGTCCTGAACCCCCCTGAAGAGGTGACAAAACGTTGATGACACACATTAGTGTCTACAGGCCATAATAACCACCCGTCTGGATGTAACGATGAAATGTTAAGCGTACCATTCTGGACCCAATGTGTAAATTCACTAAAAGTAGCATTCACATAATGCTGCCAATTTTTTTATTTAGAAGGGACAGGTATACTAGGCAAAGTCAACTCCCTAATTGTCGCTAAGCCCAAACAGCTAGTCTGTTGTACTGTGTCATTGAGGAAAATCATCTGCACAGGGATAATACATGCTCTAAATAACGTGTCCCTGCCTTGCATTTGCCAATTTTTCGAACCCCAAACACTTTTCAAGTCAACAGTTTTAAACCAGTATTCATACCCCTCGACCGAAAGTTTTGATACAAACAAATTTGAATACAGTAATTTAGTATCGGTCAACAACATTTGCTTACTAGAATACGGGGCAACTTTAAAATAGTAAGACTTAGCATTTCGTTGATCATGCCCAGAAAAATATGCAAATTTATCATAATACGTTTTCTAACTCCCTTGTGGAGGAGTCGAGCAATGTTCCCATTGCACATAATTAAACATGGACTTAGGGCTACTAGCTTTATGAATAAAGTGGTGTCCATAATAGTTGTAGCAAAACATGTCACTATGATTATCTCTAAATTGGTAAGCATCTTCATCGTCATAGACAGTATAATATTGCAAATCCGTTAGCATAGAATCTACTGCCTTCACATCCCAATCATCAGAAACAATGCCAGGTATAACAATATCATTCATTGATAATTTGAGGACATACGGTATTTGAATCAATTCAGTGGGACCATATATATCAAACATTACTTTATCCCACACAATCCCATCCGGAATTGGTATTGCAGAAATGTTTACAGTGGACAAGTCTCTTCGAACCATATGAGACGAAAAATGCGGTTTTAATACAGTCTCCACGTGCTCAATGTCAGATCGATCAGGAAGAAAATGACCATGTATTATCAGAAAAAAAGTAACCACAAATCCCAACCATAATAAAAGAGTCATCACGGCCAAAAACAGCCACAAATAGTTCCAAGGAAAAACAAAATATGTGCGTTTAAGCCAACCCAGCAGCCGTCGTGGACCGTGGACAGAAGACATCGAGGACGAGGAACCGGACACATCATTATCAGCGTCGTTGAAGCAGCCAGAGGCAGTTCTACCAAAAGGTGCAACCATGAACAAAGAAGCAGATGGAGGCTCTCGCCTTGGCACGCTATAAACCACATGTTCAGAAACATCAGTAGAACGTACAGCAAGTTGATCAAAAGATTCCATATTAATCGTCGTCGGTGGAACAATCGCAAGATCATCATCCACCCTCCCCAAGCTCAGAGAGGAAACAGTGTCGGTGAAAATCACCTGCAGCTGGACTTCTTCCCCAGTAGTGAGAGGGATTCCGGAACTACTGGGTGTCCCTCTTGGTCTGCTGTGCAGAATCGGCCCCATGTTGTAACTTGACATTATCAATGGAAACAAAGCGATTTCCTTTGGCCCCTCGCAGCGGCGGTAAAATCACAGTTCTCGTGCCGCTTACCCCCAACACAGGGACAGGTACTCGATAAGAAGGACCAAATTCTTTTTTAACTGCGACCTTTTCACGCACTAGATCCCCAATCCTGGGTATCCAACCAGTAGGTGTTACTGGCTCATCCTTAATTCCTGAGGAGGCAGCACTTGCAGAAGAGTTATCTTCACGGAATTGTTGTAAATCCTGCAAAACAGTGACACAATCATTTATGTCAAAGGGCGTATCTGCCGCCTCCACACCAGGACCATCTAGATCAGGAACATACATTTGTGTTCCAAACAGGCACTCATATGAAGTACGACCCCCCCAGTGACCTTCTAGGCAAGTTATTAAGTGCTCTCTGTACTCCATATAGGTGGGCTAGCCAACCACGACCCGTACCTATAAGCCTGGCCGTTAAGGACTGCTTTAAATCACGATTTAAACGCTCCACGACAGAATTTCCTGCGGGATGAAATGGAGACGAGAATTGGAGTTGGACCCCCAACGAAGCCATGGTGTCCCTGAATGCCTTACAGGCAAAAGCAGGGCCCTGGTCTGAATGAAAAGCCGCAACTGCAAATGTATCGACAAAGATGCGCAAATCTTTAATAACAGTTCGAGCGTCAGCCGAGCGTTGTGGCCATACCCACACAAATCTGGAGCACGAATCTACAGCAACCAATATATATTTGTATGCACTATCTGGTGTCAGCGGACCACAATGATTCAAGTACACACACTGTAAAGGTTTATTTGAAATCAGAAGGGGCGTCTGCTGCGGGCGTCTAGCCGACGACGCTTTAATTTGTTGACAAACATCACAACAAAGGACATATTGCTTCGTCTCTTTATAGAGACCAGGCCACCAGTAACGAGCCTGTAAAAGCGAAATCGTGGCAGCCACCCCAGCATGTGCAGAAGCCACCCCCTCATGTGCTGCAGAAATTAATTGAGGTCTTTCAATTTTATTGGGAATTTCACGTACACCAATGCCTTGAATTGTAACAGTAGCATTCAGCGCACCATTCAAGCAGTAACTATATTTAGAAGAAAATCCTTTAGGAAAGGGCGTGCCATCAGCCGTGGCCTTTATGGCAGCCGAAATTTCTGTGTCTGGTTTGGAACTCGAACGAGTCACTGCGGCCACAGTGGCGACAGCCACTGCCGATTTCGCGGCTTCATCAGCCAAAGTATTCCCAGCAACGTGTATTCCAACGCGCTGGTGTCCAAGTGTATGCACAACATGGACGTTAGGAAGCGTTTCCTTCAGATCCGCAACCTTACCCCACAACATTTTATGTTTAATGGTGTTGCCTTTAGAATCTCTGAACCCATTCATCTTCCAATAGTGTAGATATTCGTTGAAAGACTGTACACAGTGGTAGGAGTCACAGACCAGCAAGGTTAAAATCGCCGGATCCGCGTGCTCCAACGCTAACAATAGAGCTTTGAGCTCAGCCAGCTGTGCCGTGCAATCTCCCAAGGTTTTAGTATAAGTATGTCGGGGGCAGAACACTTCCCCCTCCATAGTGCCGCTCACCACCGCACATGCAGCAGAATACTGTTGTTTAGTCCCAACCGCTGGTTGCGCAGAGCCATCGGTATACATGACTACTTGATATTGGTCAATAGGCAACGTACCAGCAGGAACAGGGTATTCCATCTCATATTGAAGAAATTCTTGAGTCTGCAGTCTAGGGTCAAATACGTTATCTACATCAGTGGCTGTCAAAGACGTAGCCCATTGTATCCATTGCGTGTGCAAAGCTTTCGAATTTGGAACACTCGCTTTTGTAACTGCCTCTAAGGCCGGAATTGGGGAAACGACAATGATACGTTGGCCCTGGGCAAGCAGTCTTTCTTTAATAACAGCCATCTGTACTGCAGTGAGTATTTTCTCAGTCTGTGCAAATCGTTGTTCTGCAGCAGAATACAAGTGAGACTTGTATGCAATCGGGACTGTCTCCCCCTCATTAAAGGTGACATACGTAAACCCAACAGCCCCAGGTATCACCCTGATGACTAAATGTGTCTTATTGTCCCGTGTGTGTAAGTGTTTAACTGCTAAGAGATTAGTCTGTAACTCTCGCAGTATGTGTGTATGCTCAATCGTCCAAAATCTACTCGAAAAATTCGGGCGAATCAGTTCGTATAAGGATTTTATACGCGTCGCATAATCAGGAATGTAAGTTCTGCCAAAATTCAGAAACACCAACAACAATGTGCGATACACGCTTTAGATGTTGCAGAATCTCATCGTCTGTCAGATGTATGTCATCCACATATGATAACGCTTCAGGGTCGAACTCATGCAGCATTTCAGTTACACGAGCCGAAAACAGTCCTGGGCTATTCTTATACCCCTGAGGCAAACGACAAAAAATTTCCAGAGAGCCAAACGCACTGAAACTGGTATAGTCCCGACTTTCGGGCACTATATTCTGGCAGAAAAATCCATTTGAGATATCTAATGTTGTCTTGTACTTCTTACGTACAATATTATTCATAAGCGCTGCGCTATGTGAATTCTGTATTGCATATGTGCGTGTATGACTATTCAAATGTCGGTAATCCACCACTATCCTATATGAATGGTCCGGTTTAGCAACCGGAAATAAGGGATTATTCATCGGCGAGACACAGGGCTCAATTACACCCTGGTACTCCAATTGTGTAAGAATTTTCCTAACCGATGCCCTTGCTTCAAATTTGATAGGATACTGCGGTTGTGGCTGAGGTTCGCCCTTTATCGGAATTACATGATAAGGTGATTGTCTATCCCACCCAAAAATGGCGTTTATAATACGGTCAATGTCCCCTTCCAATCGCAGAGACACTTCATATACTCTATCAGGATCAGAGACTCGCATATCCGCCGTCTCGACTTGTATGAAGTCATCAGTTGCTTTCACCTCCAGATGCTCTAGAAGACTCCGGCGAACTGTTGTGACCTCTGCCGCGCTGTCTAACAGTGCTAACGCCCATGTCTTGTTCGTCAAGAGAACTCTCTTCTTGAGCGGCATGTCTAACTGAGACTGCTAAGTCACAAACGAGAGTACGGGTTTTTTTTGAATTTACAAATGGGTTGCAAGTGTGCTAATTGCGTCACTATACCAATCCTAAATCTCAACTAAAGATAAAACGAGGGGTGGTTTAAGGTCTGTGGAGGGGGATTTCCTTTATGGACTAGGTGGTCTCACACACTATATAGTGTCATGCTTCATCATATGACCACCTAGCCCCACCCAGGTAGGACATTACCACCTGGGCGGACTCAACCTCGCTGTTAAAGGAATCAGGAGGGAGTGCGTAAATTAGTTTGATTTCTGGAAAGTAGGGATCCAGCTATGCTATGGGAATAAAAACACCTACTCAGATACCAGGGTGAGTTTTAATAGAAGGTTCTGTGTGGTGTGATTAAAAGAAATGGGAGACCAGTGTGAGGACAATGACTCGCAAGGTCACCTATCTAGCCGACATGTTTCTGCCCTTGTGATTGAGCTATGGAGGGTCTCTGGGCATTCATCAGGGCGTTGGATCCCTGTTACAGATGCTTATAACGCGTCGCATTTTAGATCGCAGTAGGAAAAAACGTGGGAAGGGAAGGAAGGGCCTACCTTAGCCAAGGGAATACCTGGGGAGGACCCTAACAATAAAGGCTACTAGCCTCTGGTATCCTGGAGAGGGAGCGTCCCCTTATAGTCAGACTTGCATCAAAGGTGGGCGCTCTCTGTGCGCCTATACCGACCTCTCTTTCAGGACCGCTTAGCCTTTATTGTTAGGGTCCTCCCCAGGTATTCCCTTGGCTAAGGTAGGCCCTTCCTTCCCTTCCCACGTTTTTTCCTACTGCGATCTAAAATGTGGTGCGTTATAAGCATCTGTAACAGGGATCCAACGCCCTGATGAATGCCCAGAGACCCTCCATAGCTCAATCACAAGGGCAGAAACATGTCGGCTAGATAGGTGACCTTGCGAGTCATTGTCCTCACACTGGTCTCCCATTTCTTTTAATCACACCACACAGAACCTTCTATTAAAACTCACCCTGGTATCTGAGTAGGTGTTTTTATTCCCATAGCATAGCTGGATCCCTACTTTCCAGAAATCAAACTAATTTACGCACTCCCTCCTGATTCCTTTAACAGCGAGGTTGAGTCCGCCCAGGTGGTACTGTCCTACCTGGGTGGGGTTAGGTGGTCATATGATGAAGCATGACACTATATAGTGTGTGAGACCACCTAGTCCGTAAAGGAAATCCCCCACCACAGACCTTAAACCACCCCTCGTTTTATCATTAGTTGAGATTTAGGATTGGTATAGTGACGCAATTAGCACACTTGCAACCCATTTGTAAATTCAAAAAAAAACCGTACTCTAGTTTGTGACTTAGTTTTGTGTTTGGGGAGTCGAGTACGAAGGGTGTCTTTTCCTACTCCCTTATACTCTCCCTTTGTGTACTAACTGAGACTGCTGCCACTTTCTTCTTTTTAAATTGCTGTTTTTGTTGCAGCGGTTTCTCTTCTTGTTTAATAGAAACCTCCGCCGAGCGTTGTGAATCCTGTCTCGGTTTCACGTACTCCGTCCTCCGCTCTGACCGCCCACCTCTCTCACTTCTCTTTTCCGAGGAGTCCTGAAAGGAACGAGATTGGCGTGTATCAGTATATTGATATCTATCAGGCGTCTTCAAAGTATCCCTATTCCTGAGATTATACTTATTCTGTGGGGTCTCCGGTTGCGGAGACTGCCCACCATCTTTTTTAGGTGTTTGCTGTTTCTTTTCCCAGCGCTTTTTCGAACCCTCAGGTTGTTGCTGTTTAGCATTATCTTTATTATTCTTACCCTGTAACTGGGGTTTCTGTGGTCTAGCACCTAGGCTATCGCGACCAATACTAGAATATATTTCCGCTATTATTCTCGGAAGTTCCTGCTCCTGATTAAGCATCGGAACATCCTGAAGACGCATTCGCACTGCTAGTGCTACTGCCTCTCCCTTGAGATTACTCAAAATAATAGAAGAAACTGTGGCAAAATTGCCCAGCAACTGCATGCCCAAATCTAAGGCAGGGGCAGCCCCATATTCATCTTGAATTTGTTTAAGCACGTCCGGTAAATTAGCTAATGTCAGTGTACTGTGTGCCGTAGTGTAGAGTGCGGCAAACACCGTGCCCCAGGTATTACAAAGGTCCACCGGAGGAACCATCCCATACGGCAAACACATCGTCAAAATTCTATGTTTATCCTGAGGTCCCGTATGGGGAAATACTGCTTCCAGCGTATTAATTTTTTGCGCCAGCCAAAATGGAGTCTCCTCTCGTTTAGCCGGTACTTTACCCATAACTGAGTGTACAGTGGCCGGATTAATACCCGGAACCACTGCCTGTGGGTGCGCTGGAGCAGCACGCGCTGCATTCGTATTTAGTGTCTGCATGACAAACTGAACTAATCGTCTATATGTAGCCGTTAATTCTGTATATAAACGACGAACTTCAACCACTGACAATTGAGCAACCGCAGGATGAGGTGTATATGTAGCCAATAGAGGCCAGGTAGGACCATCATTACTCAGCGGACCTAACCTAACTTGTGCTACTGTGTGTGGGAGGGCGCCATCAAGCCAATTATGGTGTTCTTGATGAGATAGAGGTATTTCTAAATAAGCGTAAGCCCTGTATTGTACAGGGACATTCGCAACAGTGTATTCGTGAAAAGTATTTGTACCCCCATCCACTGCTGGAAATCCGACCCAAGAATAAAAAAGTTCTGTTCTATAGGCTGCATGGGCGTCCACCACAAAAGTGACTGGGCCCCCCTGGACCGTCAGTTCATGTGCCAACAGATGTCCTGTGAGCGGGTGACGCATATTGATTGCTATATTCACTACATTGGGATTCGCCATTTATAAAAAATAGCTCCAGGTCAGAGAAGGCACACCAATATCAGGGTTTTCCTTTCAAAGTTCAAGCTTGAACAACCAACCACTAAGCAATAGGAAGCACCTATCCCGTGGCGGCGGAATGCCTCAGCCCCACGGACGTGTCCGTATACGGAACCGAGGAGTCAAAATATATATGAGACCAAGAGAGTCAGTCGGACCCAAACATTAGAGCCAGACCAAACGTTGGGCGCCATGTCGCGTGGGCTCTCATTATTCTAAATGAGACTACTGGATTTCTAGGCAGCAGGATCGATAACGGTGTGGGGGACTGAGTCTGACCCACGTGTAAAGAACTCTGTCACCCTAAATCCGGTTTTTGCTCCGGCTAACTAGCAGTGCCTCATTTTTCCCATGAGGAAGGAATGATTTGGCAGCCGAGCGCATGACATCTTTGGAACTTCTCAGGGAAGTCGTGGTCACTCAGATCCAAACCAACTCTCTTATTTCCAATATGATCTCATATACAAATGACAAAGACAGTATAAGTTTTATATAATATTTTAATAAAACGACTGTATTTTAGATATTAAGGCGTGAGCCGCAATAACCAGAACAATACAACACAGTAGGATTGAAATAGTCACCAGGAGAGTAAAACATAAGAACAAAGCTATCATATTGTCTAACAGTTTCTACTCTCCCTCTGCTTGTTCTATTTAGAGCACAGCATGTTAAGCTTCTACCTTGCCTGTCAGAATCACTGTGGAGACATCAGCCCTCATACCTGAGCAAAGACATGTGATCTTGGTTCAGCATCTGCAAAGAGGCAGTCAGCGTCTAGTTGTGGTTCCCTGGTCGGAATCTCCCTCTTGCGTGTATTGGGACAAGGAAGTGATTTTATAACTAACATGTCATCGTGATCACAAAATGTCCCTACGCAGGAATGCCAAGTCTAAACTCCTACCACGTCTATCGGCAATGCACCAGACTGTATCCTTGACTGAAGCACAGAGTAAATATGTTATGGAGAACTCCAGTGCTGAAGTAGGCAAAACAGTGTGATATGAATAAAAAAACAACACTGTAGAACTGGCTATTTGAATAATAACAGTACGAAGCCTAATAAAAAGCATGTAGAGCAAAGTGCACGGAGGCTCTAAGCTGTCAGCAAATGAATAAAATATATTCAGGGCAAAGTGCACAAAGGCCTAAAGCCTGAAGCTAAAGCGCAATGAATACGTAAAAACTGACCACACTACAATCTAAATTGTACCTTTGAACCCTCCAATTTGGTTACTGGATTAACAGATGAGGAAGATGAAATGTGGGGAATCCCGCAGCTAATAGATAATCATCCATGTACCCATTCTCGCGTAGCCCTCCAGTTGGCTTCGCTATGCTTGAGGTATGGGCTGCAGGCTTGCACCGGACGTACACCATCTGATTTAAATATGGCACCTACCTTCAAACGTGGGATGTCTTCAAGTGTAATTGACTATTTTCTGCTTGACGTTAGATTGTGGCCACTAATGAAGGATCTGAAGGTGGAATTTCGATGAGAAAGTGATCATAATCCCTTGTTAATATCCATGGATGGGGATGTCTTTAGGAGAACTCTGAACCTACAACGCACAGTGGTTCCCTCCCCATTGTTGAACAACAACCACACTAGGGTTTCTTGGCCAAAGGTTCTGTCTAGCTCCTATGTGATTTGTGGGATTTACAAATTGTTTATGGATAAACTGGCAATATATGAGGATTGCGAAGTTGATAACATCCCCATTCTGGATATTCATCAAGAAATGTTGAAGGGACTGCAGAGGTTCTTCTATAAAAAATCTTGTGTCAAATTAGGTGGTGATTTTACCAATGGCGATAAAGGGTGGTTTGACGAGGGCTGTAGTAGGGCCAAATCTGAACTAAAAGCTGCCATTAAGACAGGTTTCTAGTAGAGATTCAACCAGCTAGGCGATCATACAAGAAGGCTCAAATGGTAACTAAAAAGTCATGGGAAGATGCATTATGGCAAGGCCTGATCCTTGCTACGGATAACAAAAATGATGTGATGTTTTGGGACTTATTGTCCAGAGGGCAAGGAGGAAGCAGGAGGCCTATCAGGAATCACATTCAACCTGAGAATTGGGTAGATCACTTTACTCAACTTTATGCTACCCCCTACAACTCCTTGGCTGGTCATTTTCCAGCATACAACTCATTAACCCCATTGTTGTCTAGCCGGGGAGATTGGTATGAACCACTTGTTTTCTCTATAGAGGAAACCAAAGCTGCAATAAATTCCTTAAAATCAGGGAAAGCACCAGGGCCTAATAAGATACCAGGCGATCTTTATAAATCAGAAATTTCTATCTGGTCTTGGTACATTAACTTGATTTCAAATAGAATTGCCGCTGGTGCTGCAATTCCTAGCACCTAGAAGGGAGCAGAAATAATTCCCATTTTTAAATAGGGCAATGCAAATTCCCCTGCCAATTACAGACCCATCAGCTTGATTGATAATTTGCAGAAAATCTTTGCCAAACAATTGCTAGAGAGGTTAACTACTTGGGTTCAAGACCACCAGGCTCTCACTACGCTACAAGCGGGCTTTCGATCTAAAACCAGCACGATTGACCAGGTCTTTAGATTGACACTCCTGTATTGGAAATACGTGGCTCTTGCTAAACAACCTTTATATGTTGTTTTCGTGGACCTGAGAGCTGCCTTAGATCTGGTCTCTAGAGAAAAGTTGTGGGAAGCACTATTTCAGATGGGTGTTCCCATTAATTTAGTTTTTCTTCTACAGCGGCTACATGCTAATACGTATGCGCAAGTAAGGTGGGGTGCTCAGGGAGAACTGACAGACAAAATCCCTATACGGAGGGGAGTCCGTCAGGGTTGTGTCTTGGCCCCCATACTATTTACCTTATATATTAACAAAGTGGTTCAAATTCTATCCTCCTGTTCCAATGACACTCCCACCTTGAATGAGCAGAAGATCCCAATATTATTGTTTGCTGATGACTCACTTCTTATTTCTAAGACCCCCATGGGCCTCCAAATCCTTGTGCATAGATTTAAGTCTTTTTGTGATGACCATGGTTTGGAATTGAATGCCAATAAAACAAAATTGATGGTGTTCACTTCCGGCTCCCGTCGGAAATTCACCACCAATTTGGATGGGGCCTTATTAAGTAGAGTTAAGACTATAGACTATCTGGGAGTGCAGTTATCAAACAACCTGCGCTGGGAGGATCAAATTAATGAAAGCTCAGGGCTTCTTCAGCACAGAGCGGCCGCTATCCTGCGCTTTTATAAGAATTCCTTATCCAAAGTTGTATCACCAGCCATTAAAATCTATTTGGCAAAGGCGCAGGGTGCTGCCGCTTATGGTGCTGCCGCTTATGGTGCTGAAATGTGGGGATTCTCCGATAGCAAACGATTAACAGGAGGAGAAAAAAACTTTGCCAGGGCTTTACTTGCATGCCACCGTAGTACCCCCTCGATCCCTATTTTTGGACCTGGGCTTTAAACGTATAGCCGAACTGATAGCTTTAAGACCCTTGCTATACTGGGTAAGGATTTGGACTGTCCCTGAGCTTATTGTACATAGAGATTCAGCACTCAATCTACTACGGAGTCCGAAAGTGGCCACTATTCCATGGGTCAAGCACGTTTCCAATTGGTTCTGTATTCTTGGATTACGAAGGTTTTGGGAAGAGCCACACAAGCTGGAGAGATCTGATAAAACTCTTTTGAAGATAGCATACTGGTCCTATGTAAAAAACAACCTGGTCCATTGTATATCCTATGGCCGGCTGACCAACTCATTTATTGATCTTAAGTGGTATCCCCAATATGAACCATATCTTGATCTGATTCCCGACTTACTGGGGAAGGGTCTCTATGCACGCGTCCGTTTTGGAAGCCTACCGCTGTTATCCTTTACTAAAAGCTGGGGCACTACTCCATCTATTGATCTTTGTCCAGCTTGTCTTGGCTGTTCTGAAACTATTGAACATTTTATGTTTTTTTGCCCTGTATATACTGTTCCAAGATCAAAATGGTTATGTGCAACGTGTCGAGATTTGGGTTTGAGCCAGTGTTCTTCAGCTATTAGGATCTTAAAGAGTGACACATCTAAATCTGTAATCCTCGCGGTTAGCAAGTTCCTTGTGACCGCGTGGCGTATATGACATCGTTCATTGAATTAAATCCTTCAGCTCTGCCATCAACTACCAATTGAAGGTACCTCTTCTGTTATTTTTTAATTATTGTATATATATACTAAGTTATTAAGCTAGTTGCTTTTATCTTGTTTTTAATTCTGTTATGTATGTATTTTATGATTTGATGGCCTTTTAGACCGAATAAAGCTTTGCTATTGATTGATTGATTGAAATGTCTAATTTTTTCACAGTGATGGAGTGCATCTCTCTTGGATGGGAATGGAGTTACACTTGTTTGAAGTGACGGAGGTTGTGGCCAGAGCATTGAACCTGAGGAGATGAAGGGGAAGACAGAACAAGCGGGAATGGGGAGGGGGCGAAAAAGTCAGGGTCTGGCTTTTTCTGGTTGGTAGTGGCATTGAAAGTTTTTACAGAAGTTTACAGATGTTATGAGGACTTTACATTGGTAAAAAGCAAGGAATGGGGGGGTAGGTAGCAAGTTTATAGTTAAGAGGTAATTCATTAGAGGAGTTGTTTAGAGTTCAGATGTACAGTTTGAGATTGAAAGAGTACATTAACAATTGGACATTGGCATGTAACAATGAGAGGCCTAGTGGGGAGGGGATTTTGTGGGTGGGATATTTTGGGTGGGTGAGTAGGTTTTGGTAGTAAGTTAATTGTTAGTGAGGAGTTGGTTTTGTAAGGCCATTGGCCTGTGTTTGTGATTGTTACTGTGCACCTGTTTCAATAAAAGCAGCTTTTTCCACACTATAAAGAGGGTTAATTTTTGTCAGCACCATATTTCCCAATGGGTTCTTGGGGGGCAGCCGAGCTCCGGGGGGGGGGTTGGGAAATTAGGTGCAGTCATTTGTGACTCCCCCTACAAATAAAGTCTGGGTGTTTTGGGCTACACTAGAGCCCAAGGTAGCCCAATTTGCTTATAAATAGGCTATTTTAGACTTATTCTCGACCATTTTGGAATTGGTGCCCTGGTGGCTGGTGACCTAATTAGTGTAGGTTTAAATTTCCCCCTCCTTCCCACCCTTGGTCCTTTTTGTTTGGGTCACGTCACTCATTTTGGCAAGTACATACGGATTGTCTGTTTTCTGTGGGACAGGTGCACATAGGGGGTTCTTGCTGTATGTAGTCTGTCGCTTGAGACAGGTGCCTAGCAGTGGCATGGAAAGTTTTTACAGAAGGGTACAGAACTTTATGGGGACTTTACATTGATAAAATGCAAGAAATGGGTGGATATTCAGGAGGTTTATGGTTACAAGGTAGTTTATTAGAGGCTATTTGTTTAGAGTTAAGATTTACAGATTGAGATTGAAGAGTATGTGTAAAGAAATGGCTCCCTGTTGCAGTTACCCCCCACTTTTTGCCTGATACTGATGCTGACTTGACTGAGAAGTGTGCTGGGACCCTGCTAACCAGGCCCCAGCACCAGTGTTCCTTCACCTAAAATGTACCATTGTATCCACAATTGGCACACCCTGGCATTCAGATAAGTCCCTTGTAACTGGTACTTCTAGTACCAAGGGCCCTGATGCCAAGGAAGGTCTCTAAGGGCTGCAGCATGTCTTATGCCACCCTGGAGACCTCTCACTCAGCACAGACACCCTGCTTGCCAGCTTGTGTGTGCTAGTGAGGACAAAACGAGTAAGTCGACATGGCACTCCCCTCAGGGTGCCATGCCAGCCTCTCACTGCCTATGCAGTATAGGTAAGACACCCCTCTAGCAGGCCTTACAGCCCTAAGGCAGGGTGCACTATACCATAGGTGAGGGTACCAGTGCATGAGCATGGTACCCCTACAGTGTCTAAACAAAACCTTAGACATTGTAAGTGCAGGGTAGCCATAAGAGTATATGGTCTGGGAGTTTGTCAAGCACGAGCTCCACAGCACCATAATGGCTACACTGAAAACTGGGAAGTTTGGTATCAAACTTCTCAGCACAATAAATGCACACTGATGCCAGTGTACATTTTATTGTAAAATACACCACAGAGGGCACCTTAGAGGTGCCCCCTGAAACTTAACCGACTATCTGTGTAGGCTGACTAGTTTTAGCAGCCTGCCACAAACCGAGACATGTTGCTGGCCCCATGGGGAGAGTGCCTTTGTCACTCTGAGGCCAGTAACAAAGCCTGCACTGGGTGGAGATGCTAACACCTCTCCCAGGCAGGAATTGTCACACCTGGCGGTGAGCCTCAAAGGCTCACCTCCTTTGTGCCAACCCAGCAGGACACTCCAGCTAGTGGAGTTGCCCGCCCCCTCCGGCCAGGCCCCACTTTTGGCGGCAAGGCCGGAGAAAATAATGAGAATAACAAGGAGGAGTCACTGGCCAGTCAGGACAGCCCCTAAGGTGTCCTGAGCTGAGGTGACTCTAACTTTTAGAAATCCTCCATCTTGCAGATGGAGGATTCCCCCAATAGGGTTAGGATTGTGACCCCCTCCCCTTGGGAGGAGGCACAAAGAGGGTGTACCCACCCTCAGGGCTAGTAGCCATTGGCTACTAACCCCCCAGACCTAAACACGCCCTTAAATTTAGTATTTAAGGGCTCCCCTGAACCCTAGAAAATTAGATTCCTGCAACTACAAGAAGAAGGACTGCCCAGCTGAAAACCCCTGCAGCGGAAGACCAGAAGACGACAACTGCCTTGGCTCCAGAAACTCACCGGCCTGTCTCCTGCCTTCCAAAGATCCTGCTCCAGCAAACGCCTTCCAAAGGGACCAGCGACCTCGACATCCTCTGAGGACTGCCCCTGCTTCGAAAAGACAAGAAACTCCCGAGGACAGCGGACCTGCTCCAAGAAAAGCTGCAACTTTGTTTCCAGCAGCTTTAAAGAACCCTGCAAGCTCCCCGCAAGAAGCGCGAGACTTGCAACACTGCACCCGGCGACCCCGACTCGGCTGGTGGAGATCCGACACCTCAGGAGGGACCCCAGGACTACTCTGATACTGTGAGTACCAAAACCTGTCCCCCCTGAGCCCCCACAGCGCCGCCTGCAGAGGGAATCCCGAGGCTTCCCCTGACCGCGACTCTTTGAACCTAAAGTCCCGACGCCTGGGAGAGACCCTGCACCCGCAGCCCCCAGGACCTGAAGGACCGGACTTTCACTGGAGAAGTGACCCCCAGGAGTCCCTCTCCCTTGCCCAAGTGGAGGTTTCCCCGAGGAACCCCCCCCTTGCCTGCCTGCAGCGCTGAAGAGATCCCGAGATCTCTCATAGACTAACATTACAAACCCGACGCTTGTTTCTACACTGCACCCGGCCGCCCCCGCGCTGCTGAGGGTGAAATTTCTGTGTGGACTTGTGTCCCCCGCGGTGCCCTACAAAACCCCCCTGGTCTGCCCTCCGAAGACACGGGTAACTACCTGCAAGCAGACCGGAACCGGGGCACCCCCTCCTCTCCATTCTAGCCTATGTGTTTTGGGCACCACTTTGAACTCTGCACCTGACCGGCCCTGAGCTGCTGGTGTGGTGACTTTGGGGTTGCTCTGAACCCCCAACGGTGGGCTACCTTGGACCAAGAACTGAACCCTGTAAGTGTCCTACTTACCTGGTAAAACTAACAAAAACTTACCTCCCCCAGGAACTGTGAAAATTGCACTAAGTGTCCACTTTTAAAACAGCTATTTGTCAATAACTTGAAAAGTATACATGCAATTTTTATGATTTGAAGTTCCTAAAGTACTTACCTGCAATACCTTTCGAATGAGATATTACATGTAGAATTTGAACCTGTGGTTCTTAAAATAAACTAAGAAAAGATATTTTTCTATATAAAAACCTATTGGCTGGATTTGTCTCTGAGTGTGTGTACCTCATTTATTGTCTATGTGTATGTACAACAAATGCTTAACACTACTCCTTGGATAAGCCTACTGCTCGACCACACTACCACAAAATAGAGCATTAGTATTATCTATTTTTACCACTATTTTACCTCTAAGGGGAACCCTTGGACTCTGTGCATGCTATTCCTTACTTTGAAATAGCACATACAGAGCCAACTTCCTACATTGGTGGATCAGCGGTGGGGTACAAGACTTTGCATTTGCTGGACTACTCAGCCAATACCTGATCACACGACAAATTCCAAAATTGTCATTAGAGATTGATTTTTGCAATTTGAAAAGTTTTCTAAATTCTTAAAAGACCTGCTAGGGCCTTGTGTTAGATCCTGTTTAGCATTTCTTTTAGAGTTTAAAAGTTTGTTAAAAGTTTGAATTAGATTCTAGAATCAGTTTTAGTTTCTTAAAAAGTATTCCAACTTTTAGAAGCATAATGTCTAGCACAGATGTGACTGTGGTGGAACTCGACACCACACCTTACCTCCATCTTAAGATGAGGGAGCTAAGGTCACTCTGTAAAATAAAGAAAATAACAATGGGCCCCAAACCTACCAAAATACAGCTCCAGGAGCTTTTGGCAGAGTTTGAAAAGGCCAACCCCTCTGAGGGTGGCAACTCAGAGGAAGAGGATAGTGACTTGGAGGAAAATTCCCCCCTACCAGTCCTATCTAGGGAGGACAGGGTCCCTCAAACCCTGACTCCTAAAATAATAGTCAGAGATGCTGGTTCCCTCACAGGAGAGACCAACACCTCTGAAATCACTGAGGATAGCCCCAGTGAAGAGGACATCCAGTTAGCCAGGATGGCCAAAAGATTGGCTTTGGAAAAACAGATCCTAGCCATAGAGAGGGAAAGAAAAGAGATGGGCCTAGGTCCCATCAATGGTGGCAGCAACTTAAATAGGGTCAGAGATTCTCCTGACATCCTAAAAATCCCCAAAGGGATTGTAACAAAATATGAAGATGGTGATGACATCACCAAATGGTTCACAGCTTTTGAGAGGGCTTGTGTAACCAGAAAAGTGAACAGATCTCACTGGGGTGCTCTCCTTTGGGAAATGTTCACTGGAAAGTGTAGGGATAGACTCCTCACACTCTCTGGAAAAGATGCAGAATCTTATGACCTCATGAAGGGTACCCTGATTGAGGGCTTTGGATTCTCCACTGAGGAGTATAGAATTAGATTCAGGGGGGCTCAAAAATCCTCGAGCCAGACCTGGGTTGATTTTGTAGACTACTCAGTAAAAACACTGGATGGTTGGTTAACTGGAAATGAAGTGTGTGACTATGTTGGGCTTTATAATTTGTTTATGAAAGAACACATTTTAAGTAACTGCTTCAATGAAAAGTTGCATCAGTATCTGGTAGACCTAGGTCCAATTTCTCCCCAAGAATTGGGAAAGAAGGCAGACCACTGGGTCAAGACTAGGGTAACCAAAACTTCCACTGGGGGTGACCAAAAGAAAGGGGTTACAAAAACTCCCCAGGAGAAAGTGGGTGACACTAGAAACAAAGAAAAAGAGTCCTCTGTAGGCCCCCAAAAACCAGAACAGGTGGGTGGGCCCCAAGACACAACCCAAAACAAAGGTGGGTACCAGGGTAAGAACTGGGATGCCACTAAGGCATGGTGCCACAACTGTAAACAGTCTGGGCACCACACCAAGGACACTTCTTGTCCCAAAAACAAACCCCAGAACAAAATTCCAGGGGTAACCAGTGTAGCCATGGGAGATGACTCCTCAGATGAGGAGGTCTTCCTAGCCTTCAACTGGAAACAGGGCCCAACAGGTGAGTTGGAGATTCCAGAGGGAAGTAGACACTTCCACCACCTACTGGTGAATGGAATCCCAACCACTGCCCTGAGAGACACTTGTGCCAGTCACACTATTGTGCATGACAGGCTGGTGCTCTCAAACCAGTACATCCCAGGTGAGACTGCCAGGGTAAGAGTTAGCCTAGACAGGGTCACTAAGAGGCCTGTGGCTTTAGTGCCCATAGAAGTGGGTGGCACTCTTAGCTGGAGAAGGGTAGTAGTCAGTACCGACCTCCCCCTTGATTGTCTCCTTGGAAATGACTACCCAGAGGTTAGTCAGAGCCCAAGAGAGGAACTGGTCCAGTGCCAGTCCTCTCCCAAGGATTCTGGAAGTCCTGCCTCTGCAGTAAATGCAAGCAGGCCCCAGAAGAAGAAGAAAAGAAAACAGAGTAGGAAGGGTGGACAACCTTTAGCCAAGGTTACAGCAAGCCAAGGAGATTCTGCTCCAGTAGGGGAGAACTCCAAAAATGGCTCTGATAAAGTCCAACCTGACCCACAAGAAGTCCTGGCTAGTCAGGCAACTGTTAAGCCTGAGTGGGTGGCTCCTCAGCTAACAGAAGAAAGAGTGGAAGAAGGGTGTTTACTACAAGATGTGGTAACCCCCCACTCTAATACAGCAGACAGGCACCCTGAACCCAAAGAAGCCTGTAACTTAGCCCCTTCCCTTGTAGGTGAGGAGCTAAAGGTGTGGTTCTGGGCACTGACAGCTGTCAGTGGCCTCTGCTGGGTGTTAGCCTTTATGGCTGCACTATCCTTGGCATGGTGGTCTGACCCCATGCCAAATAACAAGTTAGGCCCCCTGACCCTGTTGGTCATGGTGGGGTTACTCCAGCTCTGGGTAACCTCTTTGGGTAAGCTAGGGGTGACCCTGGCTAAGATAAGATTAGCAGAGGTGGATACCTCTGACCTCAAAATAGAGAGAATGGGCGAAGACATAAAAAGCACAGACAAGAGGCAGTTCAGACTAGGTCCTATCACTGTGGAAGTGGGTCAGTTCCCCAGAGGGAATGACCTGAACAGGAGGATGTAAGGCAGAGTAGGCCCTGCAACAAACCAGCCATTTCCTCTACTCTTCCTCGCCTGACAGACTAGGAAGACTCTTCCAGCGTTGGCTGAGTCTCCTGGCCTGTGGGCTGGGGGGGGCTTGTGTAAAGAAATGGCTCCCTGTTGCAGTTACCCCCCACTTTTTGCCTGATACTGATGCTGACTTGACTGAGAAGTGTGCTGGGACCCTGCTAACCAGGCCCCAGCACCAGTGTTCCTTCACCTAAAATGTACCATTGTATCCACAATTGGCACACCCTGGCATTCAGATAAGTCCCTTGTAACTGGTACTTCTAGTACCAAGGGCCCTGATGCCAAGGAAGGTCTCTAAGGGCTGCAGCATGTCTTATGCCACCCTGGAGACCTCTCACTCAGCACAGACACCCTGCTTGCCAGCTTGTGTGTGCTAGTGAGGACAAAACGAGTAAGTCGACATGGCACTCCCCTCAGGGTGCCATGCCAGCCTCTCACTGCCTATGCAGTATAGGTAAGACACCCCTCTAGCAGGCCTTACAGCCCTAAGGCAGGGTGCACTATACCATAGGTGAGGGTACCAGTGCATGAGCATGGTACCCCTACAGTGTCTAAACAAAACCTTAGACATTGTAAGTGCAGGGTAGCCATAAGAGTATATGGTCTGGGAGTTTGTCAAGCACGAGCTCCACAGCACCATAATGGCTACACTGAAAACTGGGAAGTTTGGTATCAAACTTCTCAGCACAATAAATGCACACTGATGCCAGTGTACATTTTATTGTAAAATACACCACAGAGGGCACCTTAGAGGTGCCCCCTGAAACTTAACCGACTATCTGTGTAGGCTGACTAGTTTTAGCAGCCTGCCACAAACCGAGACATGTTGCTGGCCCCATGGGGAGAGTGCCTTTGTCACTCTGAGGCCAGTAACAAAGCCTGCACTGGGTGGAGATGCTAACACCTCTCCCAGGCAGGAATTGTCACACCTGGCGGTGAGCCTCAAAGGCTCACCTCCTTTGTGCCAACCCAGCAGGACACTCCAGCTAGTGGAGTTGCCCGCCCCCTCCGGCCAGGCCCCACTTTTGGCGGCAAGGCCGGAGAAAATAATGAGAATAACAAGGAGGAGTCACTGGCCAGTCAGGACAGCCCCTAAGGTGTCCTGAGCTGAGGTGACTCTAACTTTTAGAAATCCTCCATCTTGCAGATGGAGGATTCCCCCAATAGGGTTAGGATTGTGACCCCCTCCCCTTGGGAGGAGGCACAAAGAGGGTGTACCCACCCTCAGGGCTAGTAGCCATTGGCTACTAACCCCCCAGACCTAAACACGCCCTTAAATTTAGTATTTAAGGGCTCCCCTGAACCCTAGAAAATTAGATTCCTGCAACTACAAGAAGAAGGACTGCCCAGCTGAAAACCCCTGCAGCGGAAGACCAGAAGACGACAACTGCCTTGGCTCCAGAAACTCACCGGCCTGTCTCCTGCCTTCCAAAGATCCTGCTCCAGCAAACGCCTTCCAAAGGGACCAGCGACCTCGACATCCTCTGAGGACTGCCCCTGCTTCGAAAAGACAAGAAACTCCCGAGGACAGCGGACCTGCTCCAAGAAAAGCTGCAACTTTGTTTCCAGCAGCTTTAAAGAACCCTGCAAGCTCCCCGCAAGAAGCGCGAGACTTGCAACACTGCACCCGGCGACCCCGACTCGGCTGGTGGAGATCCGACACCTCAGGAGGGACCCCAGGACTACTCTGATACTGTGAGTACCAAAACCTGTCCCCCCTGAGCCCCCACAGCGCCGCCTGCAGAGGGAATCCCGAGGCTTCCCCTGACCGCGACTCTTTGAACCTAAAGTCCCGACGCCTGGGAGAGACCCTGCACCCGCAGCCCCCAGGACCTGAAGGACCGGACTTTCACTGGAGAAGTGACGCCCAGGAGTCCCTCTCCCTTGCCCAAGTGGAGGTTTCCCCGAGGAACCCCCCCCTTGCCTGCCTGCAGCGCTGAAGAGATCCCGAGATCTCTCATAGACTAACATTACAAACCCGACGCTTGTTTCTACACTGCACCCGGCCGCCCCCGCGCTGCTGAGGGTGAAATTTCTGTGTGGACTTGTGTCCCCCGCGGTGCCCTACAAAACCCCCCTGGTCTGCCCTCCGAAGACACGGGTAACTACCTGCAAGCAGACCGGAACCGGGGCACCCCCTCCTCTCCATTCTAGCCTATGTGTTTTGGGCACCACTTTGAACTCTGCACCTGACCGGCCCTGAGCTGCTGGTGTGGTGACTTTGGGGTTGCTCTGAACCCCCAACGGTGGGCTACCTTGGACCAAGAACTGAACCCTGTAAGTGTCCTACTTACCTGGTAAAACTAACAAAAACTTACCTCCCCCAGGAACTGTGAAAATTGCACTGTGTCCACTTTTAAAACAGCTATTTGTCAATAACTTGAAAAGTATACATGCAATTTTTATGATTTGAAGTTCCTAAAGTACTTACCTGCAATACCTTTCGAATGAGATATTACATGTAGAATTTGAACCTGTGGTTCTTAAAATAAACTAAGAAAAGATATTTTTCTATATAAAAACCTATTGGCTGGATTTGTCTCTGAGTGTGTGTACCTCATTTATTGTCTATGTGTATGTACAACAAATGCTTAACACTACTCCTTGGATAAGCCTACTGCTCGACCACACTACCACAAAATAGAGCATTAGTATTATCTATTTTTACCACTATTTTACCTCTAAGGGGAACCCTTGGACTCTGTGCATGCTATTCCTTACTTTGAAATAGCACATACAGAGCCAACTTCCTACAGTATGTTAAAAGCTGGACATGGGATTAGAGGCCTAGAGGGTTTTTGTAGGTTGGAAAATTGGGGGGGGGGGGTAGGTTTTGATAGTAAGTTAATTGTTAGTGAGGTGTTAGTTTTGTAAGGCCATTTTCCTAGATTTGTGATTCTTAATGTGCACCTGTTTCAATAAGAGCGGCCTTTTCCACACTACAAAGAGGGTCAGCTTGTGTCAGCACCCTATTTACCAATACACTGTTGGGACTCTACTAACCTGAGAAGTATCTTTCGTTAGCACCCTAATCAGACATCAGATTCTAACATGAGAAGCTATCCTTGCATTTGATAACGAGAATCATCATGCATGGGCTTTGCATAAGAATAGGTTCTAAAGCAGGTTTTCATTTAATAGACCCTGAGGAGGTTAATATATTGTCATACACTGTGTAACCAAGTAAATTGGAATTATCAGGAGTCAACAGAAACCTTCCACCTTATGAATTAAAGAGGATGTAATAATTTCATGTCATTTCACCATATGAACTAAAGAGGACGTAACAATTTCATGTTACCCCAGTAGAGAGAAAACGTCACAGGTCATAAATGGAAATGACTGGTGATATTCATGAAATTTGTTCTGAGGAGGTTAGAGGACAAGAGACAGGGAAATCTTGAAACTATTGTTTCCTTTTTGGTAGAAACACATTCTACAAGCAATGGAGATTTTAATGTTACAAATGAAGTCCCTCTAGGGAAATTTGTTCATTGCCACATGTATATTGTTTCATCAAGAAAAAGTCAAATACTTGGGCTTCTTAAGGTGTGGGCTTTTCTAAGAATTAAGAAAGAAAAATAATTTAAGAATTAAGAAGCATACATCTCAGCTTGACCCAGTCTTTGCGTCTTTCGCAAGTCAGTGATCTTTGGCAATGTAATGAATTTATGTATGAATATTCAGGAGATTGGGAATTTCTTTATTTTTAAATGTACTATTTGGTAAGAAAACAGCGGACTAGCTGTACTAGAAGAATACCCTATAAAGCAAACAAACTGATATAAGAAATCAATAGAAGTTTTAAAAAGTCTTTAAAACATACTTGTTAACAATGACAATCAAAAAAGTCAACCAAAAACAACCATGAGACAACTAATGGATGTACTCTATGAGAGAGCATGCCATTGTTTTGTGATTACTGTAAATGTCAACACTTTTATGCAACTGTTTTTAGAATTTGAAGTCAAATGTGATATTTGATAGGTCATGTAATTTCTATAACAAAGATCTGGATGTCAACACCATTTTTAAGCCTTGTGTGACAGAGTGCATGCGATGTTGCTGCAGATTGTGTACAGTAAAGAGCATGGAGCCTGCCCTTTGCTTACCATCGATTGACTGTAGTGCCCCTTTTCTTTGTTGCTTCCTAAGTGGCCAGCATGAGCCAGACATCACTTCATTTTCTTTGTGTGGAGCTGAGACCAAGTACAGATTGATTCATTTTAATAAGTTTCTGTCTGCTGGTTGCATGTGATTCAGGTACTATTTCTTCTTCTCCCTCCGACCCACCCTTTCTCCATGTTGCTTCTACCCCACCACTCACCCCTACTCCATGTTGCTGCCCGCATCCTCCCACCCCTCCACATCGTCGTAGCTTTCCTGTACCGACATCCCCTTTACACGTCCTTGCTTGCCCATCCCAGTGGCCCAAAAAAAAGCACCATGACGCAATGCTTGTTCTGTCAGCATTTTAATGCTATCTCTATAACTTTACTTTTAGCCATGCTGATGTACAACGTGGCTAAAAAACATTACCAAAACCATGTGACCAGTGCTTATGTTTTTACAGCCTCTTAAGGACCAAGAAGTTTGTTTTGAGGTTTCAAGCTTTTCAAACAATTATTGTACGTTGTCGTAAATCTATGTAATTTTAACCATGTTTAATATTTTTATTATTTTTTTATGTATTTATTTAATTTGTGATTTTAGGATTAAGTTTCTTAATTGAATAAAATAAACTGAGTGAATGGCAATGACAGGCTGTACCACACCAAACAATGCCAAGCCATACCATACCATAGATGGCTATATCTCGTATAGGCAAGACCGATTGGCTTTACAATGCGTGTGCCTGAATTCTATTTCTAGCCATGGGGGGAATGGCACGACAGCCCTCTTACTAGGTATTTTGCCTCCTTGACCTCCCCCACTTCAACCACAGGAGCTAGCATATAATCAAGGTGAGATAAAAATCGGTGTTTCCCTGAGTAATGTCTAGTATCTGGGTGACTACATCACTAAAGGTCTGTCAGCTCCAGAGTTCCTGCTCTTCCGCCAAAGGCCTCTTTCTCGAGTGTGAAGTCGGGGGACCGGAGCGATCCATGACTGGATTGATCACGTCATTAAAATTCCCCCTACGCGGTGGAGGGTCATCTCGGATTCTAGAAGGATCTCTGTGATTTTTGTGTGTGTTTGATGTTGGAGACGAGGCGGTGCATACACACTTGCTAAGGTTACCTCCCATCGCCCCCACCTTCCCCTTACTACTAAGTATGTACCATTGTGATATCTCCAGAGTTTCTCTATCATGAATGGGGGTGATTTCCTTATCAGTATTGCCACCTCTCAGGAGCCCGAAGAGAACCCAGCATGGGCCAGCAGTGTGTGTGTGTGCCCCCCTACTGAGGAAACTGCACTGTGTGCCCCTCAGGTGCGTTTCTTGGAGCATCACAATGTCAGGTTTATTGCGCTTTATGTAAGCTGTCACCAGACCTCGTTTCACCTTACTGCTGAGACTGTTCACATTCCAAGACAATTCTGTACATCTATAGTTGTCACCTGCTCTACCTATATACATTGTTGCAGCTGTCTAACCTATAGCTCTTGACGCTGGTATGAGTGCCTTTTTTCACCTTGTATCTGCTTTAGGATTCATTCCATGCCCCCAACCTCCACCACCTCAAAGATGCCCCTGTGAGCATGACTATCACAAAACATTATAACCGCTCGACAGAGAAATCAGCAAGGTCTGCCGTCCCCCCTACCCCCCTCTGTGCTCCTGTAACTTACAACATTGACCAACCAGTGGGCAAAGTGCCCCAGAACTTGGCACTAAGGTCTGTGATTAAGTCAGTGGCACTGCGTACTTGTCCACATGGCAGAGTCGGACAATTTGTAAGGTTTTTTGACTGCCATCTGTAACCCTTAGTTTGTGGTGTTTCGGGGATTAACTATTTCTCAAGTTCATCGGAGATAGGCCTGAATTTATACTTTTTGGTGCAAAACTGTGGGGATGCAGTTTTGCACCAAAAAGTATAGCGCTGGCTTGCGTCATTTTACAACGCCAGCTGGGTGCCGTATTAATAGAATGGCACAAGCTGGCGTTAAACTTGTGCTAGCATCTCAAAAAAAGACGCTAGCCAGGTGGGGTTGGTGGTAGGGAAGGAGGGTGTTGTGCATCAAAAAATGAAGCTAACCTGATTAGAGGCAACAAAATGCCTCTAACCAGACTAGCACCATCTCCTGGCACACAACCACCAAAAACATGCCTCCTGTCTTAGGAAAGACAGGAGTCATGCCCATCACCCCAATGGCCAGCACAGGGGACAAATGTCCCATGGGCATGGTCATTGCACCCTGTGCCATGCAGGGGGCCCCAAGTTAGGGCTCTCAGTGGCAAAAAAAAAATATTTAAAAAATACGTACCTGGACTTACCTGGGATGGGGTCCCCCATCCTCCGGTGTTCCTCTGGTGGGGGTGTTCCTGGGGCTTGGGGAGGGCACCTGTGGACCCATTCCATGATGTTTAACCATGGAAATGGGTCCACACGCCCCCCAATGCCTGGTCTGACCTAGATGTTAAATAACAGTGCTAAGCAAGCTTAGCACCATCATTTAGCCCCTCTTCCCACATGTGATCATTTTAGCACGGGGGATACATATGGGGTGATGGAGATAGCATCATTTTTTGGATGGGAACATCTACCTTGCATCTCATTGATGCAAGGTAGGTTCACTCATCCAAAAAATGGTGCAAACTCCTATATTTTGATGCTAGATGTGTCTAATGCCAAAATATAAATATGGAGTTAAGTTTGTGCCAAATTTGCGTTAAATAAAGATGCAAATTTGGAGCAAAAGGAGTACAAATATGGGCCATAGTGTGGCCTAGTGGTGAAGTTTTGTTTCCACTGGCGTTTCCTCTAGATTGTCTACAGCCACTGCCAAGGGGTGTCGGGATTCCTCTGCATCCTCCTGCTCAGTGTTGGGGTGCTCGCTGGATGTTGGAAGTGATTTAGTACTGACTTTACCTCTCTTTATGTTGGTAAAGTGTTCCTCTTATGAGTTAGACATGGATGCGGAGTGTCTCCTCAGCGACTGGAACGGGCATCTCCCCACTCCTGTCAGAGTCACCAGATCCTCGGGGTCTGTGCACGTTCCCAACACTTCCACCACAAGACAGCTCCAATACTCTGATTAGATTTATCACAGAGTCTAAGAGAGTCCAAGTGGGGAAAAGGGGATTAGGACGGGAACCGCTGGGAAGGAGACCTGTAGGAAACAAAAGGTTAAAACACAACATCAAAATTACATCTCATGAAATCAGTACCATGCTACAACTCTAAGCTTCGTCTTTTCCGAAAAACATGAACAACCCTACAATAGTCCTAAAACAGACTAGGCTTTGGATGACCGAATGCCTGAGGAGGAAACAGGAAAAGTTAAATAGGACTTTCAGATTCGAGTACTTTCTTTAGCATGAGAATCAGGAAACACTCTGAGCAATTTCTAAACAACCATATGAATCTCCTTTTAAGAATATATATCAGGAACACACAGCATTACATCTAGAACTCTGGTATTGTTGTGTTCATCTCAGAAAAAACATTGGGAAGTGAATTGCGCACATTGCAGACCTCTATATGAGTATTAAACACCATAAAGGATTGTGCACCATGAAATCACTCAGCGTAGATTCAAGGAATAAATCACGCAACGTGTCAACTTGAAATTCTACCAAGAAAATGTCTTAGAATAGTAGCGCACAGTAATTTACATTATTTATCCACGAGGAAAGAATTGCGCGTCTTGCCGATTCAAATGCCACCATACAAATGCCAAGAAATGGTAGCGCACAATGAACAACATGAAAAGCACTCAGGGAAAGAATTGCGCGTCTTGCCGATTCAAATGCCACCATGCAAATGCCAAGAAATGGTAGCGCACAATGAATAACATGAAAAAACACTCAAGGAAAGAATCATGCGTGTTGCCGATTCGAATGCCACCATGTAAATGCCAGAAAATGGTAGCGTGCAATGAAAAACAAAGTTAAATGCTCATGAAACGAGTTGCACGTCTTGCCAACTCGAAAAACATCATGTAAATGTCAAGAAATATCCGCGCGCAATGAACAACAATGTAATAACGAAGTCAAATCTTTATGGAATAAATTGCACGTCCTCCCTTTTGCAAACCACCATACAAATGTCAAAAAAATGGCAGCACACAAGTAATCTGTTATTCATTTAAGAATTAAAATCAAGAATATGAAAATTCTCAATTACGGTGTTGGGAAATGTCCAAACACCGTCTTACCGCCTGGAAACAGTGATCACCAATGAGAGATGAGCGCAGAAGACTGGAAAATCCAAATAGGCCGCCGGGACAGGAACTCAGGAAGAAGCTGCTGCTCTGCACCGGGACCTCTGAATAGTGAGCACTGTCATTTGGGCTGACTCTCTTTTATAGAGTCTTGGACCACCCTAGAACCAAGCCCAGGCATGTTGCAGGGAAAGTCTCTAGAAGGCCCTGGAAAGGGACCACACCCTAACACACTCTGAATGTCTGCAGCAATACATTGCAAATGTAAAGTATTTATAAGCACCTTAAAAATGAATCTTTTGGATGGAATTCTCCAATGCAAAAGGTTAAACAATAACATATCATCACAATGCATAAATTACATTATGTTGCGAGTGTTGGGTTTTTGCATTCTAGATGCCCGTAGAGCGCGCACTGTCCTGGTGTTGACAGTACTCCCCTCTCCCAGGCGCACTCTAGGGCCTGGTTTATCTGGATTGAGACGATGAAAGTGTCTCACAAGTACTGGAGCATGAACATCAGATGCGGAAACCCATGAATTACTTTCAGGGCCATAATCTTTCCATGAGATTAAGTACCATAGGTTACGGCCTCTCAGTTTAGAGTCCAACACTTTCTTGACTTCATATTCTTCTTCCCCCTGTACTAGAACAGGAGCTGGATGAGGGTGGACCTTTTGGACTGCCTTTTTTAAGTGGGAAGTCTGGAACACTGGATGAATCCGTAATGATTTTGGCAATTGTAGTTTATAGGTCACAGGATTGATTTGCTGAAGAACAGTGTAAGGACCTATAAATTTGGGGTTGAACATGTGCTTCTTCTTGAAGTCTATATGTTTTGTGGAAAGCCACACTTTGTCACCAGGTTGATACTGCGGTCCCTCACAATGTTTCTTGTCATAATGCTTTTTGTATTTTTTTTTGGCTTTTTCTAAATGTTGTTGAATCGATTTCTGAGTTTGATGCAAATGTTGAATGATTTCTGACACAGCTGGAGTGAGATAACTTTCTTGAGGAATTGTGATGGGCAAGGTGTCAGGATGATAGCCAAACAAACCAAAGAAGGGTGTAACGCCAGTAGACGTGTGGAAGGAGTTGTTGTAGGCTAACTCAGCTAACCAGAGCATTGATGTCCATGAATTAAGTGCTTTTTCAGCGTAAGCACGTAGGTATTGCTTCAAAGTCTGATTTAGTCTCTCCGTTTGACCATCTGTTTGAGGATGGTGGCTAGTAGATAGGGTAGATGTCACTTGGAGTGTTTTACACCATGTCTTCCAGAAGTTGGAGGGAAATTGCGATCCCCGATCGGAAAGGATCACTTTTGGCAGTCCATGATAACGAACCACTCTATTCAGTAAGATAGTTGCCAGTTCACTAGAGGTGGGTAATTTCTTACAGGCAATGAAATGTCCATATTTCGTGAGACTATCTACTACAACCAGAATTACTGAATGCTGTTGAACCACTGGCAGACCTGTAATAAAGTCTAAAGAGATGTGTTCCCACGGACGACTTGGGGTTGGGAGTGGGTGTAACAACCCTTTCGGTTTTGAATGACTTGTTTTTTTATGCGAGCACAGACTTCGCAGTTGTTTACCATTGTTTTTACATCCTTTGTTAAGGTAGGCCACCAAAAATAGCGTTGGATTAATTCAAGAGTTTTAGGAGTACCAGGGTGACCTGCTGTAGGTATAACATGCAACCAATGAAACACTATCTTGCAAAGTTTGGTAGTAGGCACGAACAAACGAGCATCGTGAAAGGGTAATCCTTGCTTGATTGATCTTTTCGGATCTGCTTGGGCCCACGCCTGCCATTTTTCAACAGTGAATAAATTGCGGATGTCTTCAAAGAAATCTTCTGTTTTTATGATACATAGGACCTTGTCAGGAGCAATGATAGCTCTGGAGGTCTGAACTGCAGGCAATGTGGTAGACTCTTGGCGGGACAAGGCGTCAGCTTTGCGATTATCTTTACCAGGCCGGAAGGTTACCACAAAATCAAACTCGGCAAAAAACAGCATCCAGCGTAATTGCCGAGGAGTCAAAAGTCTGGCAGAACTCATGAATTGAAGATTGCGATGATCAGTATATACTGTGACAGTATATTTAGCTCCCAACAAATGACGTCTCCATTCTTTAAAGGCGTCACGAATCGCCAGAAGCTCTTTTTCAGCAATGACATAGTTCTGTTCGGCTTCGTTCAACTTCCGAGACATGTAAGCTACAGGATGAAGCTGACCAGTGTCTTTGTTTCGTTGTGACAAGACTGCTCCTATCGCCACATCTGAAGCATCAGCTTCCACTATGAAAGGTCGATCCGCATCTGGATGAGTCAAGACTGGGGCAGTGGAGAAAGCTTCTTTCAAAGTTGAAAAGGCTTGGTCTGCTTCTGGGGACCATACACATTTTTCTTTCTTTCTTAATAACTTAGTAATTGGAGCCATTGTCTGGGAGAAATGATTGATGAACCTCCGGTAAAAATTTGCAAAGCCCAGGAAACATTGTACATCACGAACAGTCTTTGGGATGGGCCATTTAGATACGGCTTTTACTTTCCTTTCTGCCATCACCATACCTTGAGGGGTAAGGATAACCCCTAAAAACTCAACTGTGGTAACATGAAACTCACACTTGGTTAGCTTGCAATATAAATGGTGTTTACGAAGGGCTGCCAAAATTTTCTTGACATGTTGAACATGTTCATTCTCATTGTCTGAGTAGATCAAAATGTCATCAATGTAAACTATGGCAAAGATATTGAGGTACTCTCTAAGAACGTCATTTAAGAAAAATTGAAATGCTGCTGGAGCATTGCACAGACCAAAAGGCATGACGGTGTATTCAAAAAGGCCATATCTTGTTTTGAATGCCGTTTTCCATTCGTTATCTTCTCTCATTCTGACCAAATGGTAAGCACCTCGAAGATCAAGCTTCGTGTAGATTTTTGCTTTCTTTACTTGTTCCAGTAGAACCGGAATTAGAGGCAAAGGATATTTGTTCTTGATGGTGATTTTATTCAAGCCCCTATAGTCGATACAAGTTCGAAGCTCTCCGTTCGCTTTTGGAACAAAAAACAAAGGAGAAGCTGTGGGAGACTTAGAGGGGCGGATGAAACCATTCTCTAAGAATTGATCCAAGTATTTTCGTAAATGTTGATTTTCATGTTCTGACAGGGCATACACACGACAGTTGGGAAGTATCCCCCCTGGGACTAGATCAATTTGACAGTCATAAGATCTATGAGGAGGTAAGTTCTCTGCTTCCTTCTCATCAAATACATCTTCATAAGACGAATACTGTTTGGGCAACTGAACTTCTTTCTCTGCGGCGGTAGCTATGTAAGAATGGCGAACTTCTGATTCTTGAGTCCTTTGGAGACAATGGGGGTTATTACAACTTAGGAGGAGGTGTTAATCTGTCCCAAAAGTGACGGTAAAGTGACGGATATACCACCAGCCGTATTATGAGTCCATTATATCCTATGGAACTCGTAATACGGCTGGTGGTTTATCCGTCACTTTACCGTCACTTTTGGGACGGATTAACACCTCCTCCAAAGTTGTAATAACCCCCAATGTTCTTTACATAGCACTGATGAGAACACGATCTTTCGTTCTGCCCAATTAATCTCTGGATTGTGATGAGTTAACCATGGCAAGCCAAGGATGATCCCATACTGGGGAGCATGGATCACGTCAAGGATGAGTTCCTCTTTATGTTTCTTTCTTTGATTTTTACCTTCACAAATTATTGTCAAGGGGACAGTCTGAAGAGTTATCGGACCTTCAGTCAAGAGTTTTCCATCAACTGCCTGGATGGTTTCTGGGGTCTTCTTTTCAATACATGGGATCCCCCATGCACGAACCAATTGGGCATCAACAAAGTTTCCGGTAGACCCAGAGTCGACTAGAGCCTTCTTGAAATAGGTATTTTTCTTGACCTGAACTCTTATTCCCAATTTTAGATGTTTGGATTGTGAAGGATCCACGGTGACACCCAAGAGCAACCCTTCTCTGCAACTTGGGTGCTTTAGATTTTCCGACTCGACTGATGCATTGGTTGCAACTTTCTGAACTGGGCCTCGCTTGCTCTTTGTTTTGATTGGACAATCTTTGGCGAAATGACCTTTCCGCCCACAATAGAGACATTGCCCATTTTTTCTGCGTAGGTCCTTTTCATCTTAGGTCAAAGGTCTCCTGATGGTTCCAATTTCCATCGGTTCTGGCGTTCTTTCTCTCGGAGTTCTTGAGTCTTTGTTATCATGAGCATGCCTAGAATGTTTTTCAGTCTTTTTACGCGTTCCTTTTCGTTCGTTTAAACGATGATCAAGCCTCAAGACAAGGTTTATTAAATCTTGACAGTTTGCAGGTTGTGGGTCGATTTGCGCTAAGATGTCTTTTAGCTCCTCTTTGAGTCCCCTGTAAAACAAGGCCGCTTGTTTTTCTTCAGGCTAGGATGTCTCAGCGACCAGCCGATTAAAGTTGGCTAAATATGACACTAAGTCCTGATTCCCTTGGCGTAAGTCTAATAATTCACGATCTGCTGACTGTGTTACAGTTCTACGAACTAAAACTCTCTCAAATTCATGAACACATTTTTTCCAGTTGTACAACAGGGGACTATTTTTACGCACAAGAGGAATAGCCCAGGTAGCTGCATCTCCAGACAGATATGACAACAAGAAAGCTACTTTAGACTGGGCATCGGGGAAAGTATGTGGTCTGCAGGTGAAGTGAAGTTCCACTTGAACCAGAAGAGATTGCGCTTTCAAGGGATCACCTGAGAAGCGTTCTGGGGGAGCTAAAGGAATGGCTGTAGGAACATTGAGGGAAATGTTGGTCGGATTACCTCCAGAAGTCTGAGAAGAAGTACCTGGCCAAGACACACCTGTGGGACTTTGTTCTTTCTTCTCAACCTTATTCTGTAACTGACTCACCCTCTCAGCTAGACTATTTGTCAAATCCTTTGATGATACCACTTCTGACTGGAGCTGGGTGATAGCCTTGACCAGCTCGTCCAGTGTTGCCATGCTGAGAACATACACAAACCAGGAGGATAATAATTTGTGGGCTCACTATTCTGTCAGAGTCACCAGATCCTCGGGGTCTGTGCACGTTCCCAACACTTCCACCACAAGACAGCTCCAATACTCTGATTAGATTTATCACAGAGTCTAAGAGAGTCCAAGTGGGGAAAAGGGGATTAGGACGGGAACAGCTGGGAAGGAGACCTGTAGGAAGCAAAAGGTTAAAACACAACACCAAAATTACATCTCATGAAATCAGTACCATGCTACAACTCTAAGCTTCGTCTTTTCCGAAAAACATGAACAACCCTAGAATAGTCCTAAAACTGACTAGGCTTTAGATGACCGAATGCCTGAGGAGGAAACAGGAAAAGTTAAATAGGACTTTCAGATTCGAGTACTTTCTTTAGCATGAGAATCAGGAAACACTCTGAGCAATTTCTAAACCACCATATGAATCTCCTTTTAAGAATATATATCAGGAACACACAGCATTACATCTAGAACTCTGGTATTGTTGTGTTCATCTCAGAAAAAACATTGGGAAGTGAATTGCGCACATTGCAGACCTCTATATGAGTATTAAACACCATAAAGGATTGTGCACCATGAAATCACTCAACGTAGATTCAAGGAATAAATCACGCAACGTGTCAACTTGAAATGCTACCAAGAAAATGTCTTAGAATAGTAGCGCACAGTAATTTACATTATTTATACACGAGGAAAGAATTGCGCGTCTTGCCGATTCAAATGCCACCATACAAATGCCAAGAAATGGTAGCGCACAATGAACAACATGAAAAGCACTCAGGGAAAGAATTGCGCGTCTTGCCGATTCAAATGCCACCATGCAAATGCCAAGAAATGGTAGCGCACAATGAATAACATGAAAAAACACTCAAGGAAAGAATCGCGCGTGTTGCCGATTCGAATGCCACCATGTAAATGCCAGAAAATGGTAGCGTGCAATGAAAAACAAAGTTAAATGCTCATGAAACGAGTTGCACGTCTTGCCAACTCGTAAAACATCATGTAAATGTCAAGAAATATCAGCGCGCAATGAACAACAATGTAATAATGAAGTCAAATCTTTATGGAATAAATTGCGCGTCCTCCCTATTTGCAAACCACCATACAAATGTCAAAAAAATGGCAGCACACAAGTAATCTGTTATTCATTTAAGAATTAAAATCAAGAATATGAAAATTCTCAATTACTGTGTTGGGAAATGTCCAAACACCATCTTACCGCCTGGAAACAGTGATCACCAATGAGAGATGGGCGCAGAAGACTGGAAAATCCAAATAGGCCGCCAGGACAGGAGCTCAGGAAGAAGCTGCTGCTCTGCACCAGGACCTCTGAATAGTGAGCACTGGAAGTTGGGCTGACTCTCTTTTATAGAGTCTTGGACCAGCCTAGAACCACGCCCAGGCATGTTGCAGGGAAAGTCTCTAGAAGGCCCTGGAAAGGGACCACACCCTAACACACTCTGAATGTCTGCAGCAATACATTGCAAATCTACAGTATTTATAAGCACCTTAAAAATGAATCTTTTGGATGGAATTCTGCAATGCAAAAGGTTAAACAATAACATCTCATCACAATGCATGAATTACATTATCTTGCGAGTGTTGGGTTTTTGCATTCTAGATGCCCGTAGAGCGCACACTGTCCTGGTGTTGACAACTCCTCCTTTTTGTTTCGTTGGTGGCTGACCCTTGTTCATGGATTAATGCAACTCCTCCTTTTTGTTTCGTTGGTGGCTGACCCTTGTTCATGGATTAATGCTGTTCCACATCTGGGGTAAATTTCCTCTGGGGCCTCGTCCTTTCACACATTTGCTCCCCCATGGGCTGCTCCCAGGGGTGCTCTTTCAACCACTCTTAAGCCTCCCCAGGTGTTTGAAAGAAGTGGACTTTAACTTGATGTAGGATTTTTAATTTGGCTGGGAAAAACAGCACATATTGCAGCTGGAGTATCCTTAGCTTTGCTTTGACTGCATCAAATGTGCATCTTTGGCGCTGGACTTCTTGTGTGTTATCAGGGAATATTTGGATTAAGGCATCGTCACAGCAGACTTCTTTCATTTTCCTTCTGAGAGGATTGAGTCTCTATCTTTATAATTTAAGAAACTCGCTATGACTGGACAGGGATGGCTGTGGTTTGTTGTTCAACGCCCGATGCACCTGCTCCACCACAAAGCAAGATGGGAATTTGTCTTTGGGGAACATTCGTATAAGCCATTCCTCCAAAAATTGTTGCATGTTTTGGCCCTCCACCCCTTTGGGGAAGCCTATGAAGCACAGATTGCTCTACCTTGCTCTGTTTTCTGGATCTTCCAGCCTCCACACCATGTCCTTGGAGACCAAGGGTATGTCTAACATCTCCTTCCGAAGTGTCTATAATGTTTTCGAGCTCTGAAACTCGGGCCTCAGCAGCGATGACCCTTTCCACCACATTCCACATGTCTTGGTGAAGGAGGGTAACCTCAGACTTCACCTCTCCCAGCCCACCTCCCAGAGCTGTTCATGGGGCCTCTATTGCTTGTAGTAGCATCACATTCTCGGGTCCAGTTTGTATCAGTTACGTTGTTGTTTCCTCCGCCGGTGCGGTGACCACTCTGGTCGCTGGTCCCTCTGCCTCTTCATCTTGGCGCAGTAACCGGAGGCCCTCCCAGGGGACTCCAAATCCCACTTATGTATGAGGCCTGGCCCTACCGTTTTGATTCCCCCCCTCTCCCTTTACACGCAGAAGTTCACTCTGGAGAAAGGCTACATCCCTTCATTTCTCTGACATCGCTCCCCAGCCTCAGGGTACCAGTCCGAGCATTATCCCTTAAGTGCTCTCTGGTTGACTTTCACCTTCTACACCAGGGTCTCTATCTGGGGGGGTTCTATCACACACACCCCTGGCATGCCTCTGGCCTTCGAATCTGTCTGAGGAGCTATGGGCAGTGCCTTGTCGATATATGTGTCGTATGGTGCTCCTATTGCCTCTAGGCCTTCTGGGTGGTGCTGCTCTGGCCTCGACCGGTCTTACTACTCTGCTGCTCAACCACCCACAAAAGTCTCGCTCAGTTTCTGCCCATCCCTCCGGCCTCTCCCACGCTTCCAGCCTTGTTCTTCTCGCTTCCTGTGCCAGGGTTCTTGGGGGGGACATCTCCATGCACCAGCACCTACAGCTCCTCTCAGGGGGTCCTATGCACCCCTCCGCATGACCGTCTTATCTGGTCTTCCTGGCAAAGGCACCACAATGTTCCCCACCGTCTCTTCCAGGATTACGCAAGGCTGCCAGCACCTTGTCCTCACCGGCGGGCTAGCAAGAGCGCAGGTCTCTCGCAGCAACCCCAGGAAGCCCAGGGTTACAGATTAGTACTTGATCCCTCTGTGCCCTCACTTTCCGGCAGTCCCCGGGCTCAATCACTGCTCCTCGTGGGCCGCCTGACTTCCCCTAATCAACAGGGGCAACCGCCAGCCGACAACCGGTCTTCTCCGGCGCCCCCTGCCCATGACTACTCCCTTGCGCCTGTTCTGCCTCCTCGAACTTTTGCTTGGGCCCCGTCACTCTCCACCTTGCTATTGCAATTGTCAGCCAACAGGGTGTCGCAGGCTTACCCTCTTGGCAGCACGGCCATACCTCCTTTCAGCTCCTTCTCCTCTCTGGGGATGGGGGACACTTCATGTGTCGCAACTTCCAGAGCGGCATTCGCTGTGCTGGCAATCTCCATTCGGTCTTGGCAGGGGACAGCCCAGGGAGTCTGACTGGCCCACTCCACTAGGCTGCTGGGCCTCAACTCCTGCCTGCTCCTTCTCCTCTTCGGGCATGGGGGTCCACTTCCCTTACCACAGGCTCTGGTGGGGTCTTCACCGCGCATTCTTCACTCTGCGCTTCAGGTCTGCTAGGGACTGACATTGAGTTTTAGGCAGCGCGCACTCTTTATCGTAATGCGGATGTCACTCCCAGTCTGTCAGGCTCACTGCCGCTTCATGTTCATACAATTACACACCGGATTAAGTAGGATTACTTGGGGCTTCATACAGAGCTCTTCACTGAGCTTCAGATCTGGTCGCCATCTTGGCCACGCCCCCCACATGTCAACACTCTTAATCAAGAAATTGAAATAAGGCACATCTTTTTGATGCAGTCTTTCATTCCCATTGCTAGTACTTTATTTTCTTCTTTTGGACTTTTATATGGCTCGGACTCAGTTTAAAATAGATGTCACATTGCTTAACAGTATAGTTTCAAATTTTTTTATAATATATAAGTACATTACAAAGTGCAGTAAAGCTGCTTTGATCTTTTGCAGGGCATCTTGTGATATACAGAAACAAGCTGTAGAATAACATTGATCACCAGCAGTTATTACAGGAAAGGTGGGGGCTGCACTATCATACTATGTAAAGAATGAATGTTTGGAAAAGAAGGTCAGAATGTGATGTAGTGAAGGATTATTAGAAGACTGAGAAGAGGTCTAGGGGGAGAAACAATAAGATGCTAAATGGACTTGGGAGAGAAGTAGGGAGCAATAGATGATATGCAGGGTGAAATATTAGGAGGAGAGTTTATGGAATAACCACTGTGATGAGTTGTAAAAAGGAGAGTAAACAAAGGGATGAAAGCTATCTTTCCTCTGATTCTTCTATTAATCAAGTGTGGATGTCGGCATTATGTTATTTCCAGATGCTGAAAAATCAGACTTTTAGGCTATATTTAAAGGAGCAGATTATTAGCAGGAGTCTCATGTCCTGCGGAAGGCCATTCCATATCTTAGGTGTGTGGAAAGACAAAAGAAGATATTTTATAAAAGCATGGGTGTCAGACCTGGCATCCTTGGCATAGTTTTCCCCCTAACTTTTGCCTTCAGATCTTTGGTTTGCTAACTTTGTTGCTGCTGGCCTTACGACTCTGTACACTTTACCACTGCTAACCAGTGCTAAAGTACTTGTACTCTTTCCAAACATGGTAAGATGGCTTATACCCAACTGGCATGTTTAATGTACTTGTAAGGCCCTAGGAAAGTGGCATTACCTGTGCCAAGGGCCTGTAAATTAAATACTACTAGTGGGCATGCATCACTAATTGTGCCGCCCACTTAAGTAGCATTTTAAACATGGCTCAGGCCTGCCATTGCAGCTTATATGTGTGTAGTTTTCAACTGCCATTTTGACCTGGAAAAATAAACCTCCCATAGGATAACATTGGAGTAACCTTATTAAATTTAATAAGCTGTCATTTCGAAATGGGAACAGATAATGAGTTTGTTTGGTGTCTTTGGAATTCTAATTAAAAAGCCTAACTTATTTTACATTACAATTTTGAAACTGCAGCTTTTTGAAAGTTTGAATTTTCCTGCCTTAGCCTTTTGGTGCCTGCAGCCTGTCTCTGGGTCACATGACTGGATATGGGTTACAGATCGGCTTTGTTTATTCTTCCAAGATAGCCATACACAATAGGGACCTTAGGTGTGCCTGAATGGGCCACTACTGGCAGGACGGAAGGAAAGGAAGAGCTGGACCCAGCCCCACTTACACCTGAATAGACTGTGTCCTCTCTCCACAAAAGGGCTGCATACCCCCTGCAGTTAGTCTGGAGTCAGGGCCAGGAAGGCAGGAAACCTGTGCAGTTCAAATGACAACCTTTAGAAGCTTCTCCTCACTTCACAGACACACCTGGGTATAAATAATGGACATCAGACAGCAACTCTTAAGTGCACTTCTGGACTTGTGGATACCCTACCAGGATGAAGGACTGCTGTGCTCCTGAAAGGACTGCCACTCTGCTAGACTGATACTCTGAAGCACTGCTGGCCTGCTGTGCTGACCTGCTTCCATTTTACCTAGGTGAGAAGGTTTGGATATGCATTTCTTGAACCCAGAATCCCAGAGTGACTCCAAGGGCTAGTTTACTGGCTTCCTGATCCGAAGCCTCAGGGACATAACAGGCTTCTAACTACCCTGCATCTGTACCTGGGTTCTGACATCTGTGAGTCTACCCTGCCAAGTGGCCCCATCCCAGTACCTGTACCCTTGCAACTGAGATTAAGGTACTCTGCCAACCTCTCTGAATCCAGCGGAACTGACTGATCTTTGCTGCGCAGTGCAAACCCTACCAGAACTGAAGCATCTCAGCTGTTGCATGAAATAGGACCTGTCGCAAAGACCTGCATCGTGCTGCAGCCCGCAGCCTCTTCAGAGCCAACGCTGTGTGATGCATCCTCGGTGTAGGCCCCTGCATCCCTCGTCGATGGCAGCCTCGACAATTATGCCAGACTGCTCATTGTAGCATCCCCAGTTCCTTGGAACGTATGAATTGCCTCAACTCTGTGATCTATCCTCGATGCAGGACCTCACATCTCAAGCCCGCATCAATGGGATCCTCGACGACGATGCAGGACCTCGCAACACAGCCTTGCCGCATCTCGGAACCAATGCATTGTTTCAGCTGTGTGACGCATCTTTGTTGCAGATCTTTACAACACTCCTCAAACCAGGATTCAGTGTACTTTGTTCAGCAAGCCTAACTGTGTCCCTGTAGCAGGCCTGCCCTCCATCACAGTCAGCGTGAACTTGTGACTTTGTCTTGGGCCTGTGTGACCAGATTCCACAGTTGGTGCTTTGTGTTTTTTGGTGCTATTTTTGCTGAACTCTTTAAAAGTGCAACTCCCTGGTTCTACTGATTGGATTTTTGTTCTGGTCTTTTTGTATTTAGGAAAGAAAGTTCTATTTTCCTAACTTGTGTGTTGCACAGATACTTAATACATTGCTTCTAAATGAAGCCTGACTGCTTTGTGCCAAACTTCCAGAGGATTGAGCACAGGTTAATTTAGGGTTGGCCTGTGCAACACCCTGACAAGGATTGTGGCTGCTGCCTGACCAGGGCTAACATCCCAAACAGCCAACAACCAAATTTCTTTCATTGGTGATCAGCGTTGAGGATTAGGACTTGTGTTCGAGCAGTGCCATACAGTGATTTGGTATACACTACCATCCCATATCTAAGACCAGTTTGAATTCTAAATTCTTCTTGATTTGGCTTTTTGCTTTTTCTAAATGTTGTAATTGACTGATGTGCCTGAAACCACACCTGCAAGAATGGAGTTTGAGCTGGCCAACATGGATACCTACACTGTGGCACAGCTCAAGGATTTTTTCAAGGAGAGGGGACCAGCCAAAAGCACTGCCAGGAAAGTGGAGCTACAAAAGACACGGAAGGCCTAGGAGAAGCCCACCAGTCGTTGGTTGAACCTACAGAGGGAGATGCTGATGAGATGAAAGAGCCTTGAGAAGACCTTTGTTAGAAATTGGGTATATAGTTGGCGGAGGTATACACCCTTGTAAGAAGGGACCAGTCAGGGTAAGTCACTACACAACCTAAATTATCCTGTGCTCATCCTCTGGTAGCTTGACACAGAGCAGGCAGGCTTAACTTAGAAGGCAATGTGTAAAGTATTTGTGCATTAACTCCTACAGTAACACAGTGAAAACACCACAAAAGGTTTAGTAAATAGATCATATTTATCTGAATAAAATAATAGCAAAACAACAAAAATCCAATATGCACAAGTCAAGATATTACTATTTAAAGGTTTAAATGAGTCTCAATCCCTAAGAATCAGTGGTTGTATCCTTGTAAAACACAGTACCTGGGATGCGTCAAGAATAACGACGCACAGGGGCCACAGAGGATGAGATGCGTTGAAAAATAAGGCTCTGCGCCAGATTTTCAGGCACAGCACGGACGATGCATTGTTTCTTTCCACACTGCAAGGTGATGCCTCGATTTCCAATAGCGCAACCTTGGTTCCTCATTGCGATGCAGGGATATTTTGATGCCCAGGAACGATGTGTTGAAAGTCCTTGATGCAGTGGTGAGAAGAAGCAGGTGCTACGTCGATCTGGTAGGCAATGCAGCGATGTTTTCAGCCGCGAGGCAGGCACTGCATGGATTTCTGCAGACATTGTGTCGATTTTCTGATGCACAGGGATTTTCTTCTCTTGAGTGAAGTATTTGTGGTCCGGAGACTTCAGAACAGGAGACAAGCTCAATCCAAGCCCTGGAAGGCACTCGTGGGAAAGGCTGAGTCCTTCCAGCAGAGTCAGGGGCAGGCAGGCAGCAGAGCAACAAGCAGGGCAGCAGTCCTTCCAGCCAAGCAGTCCAGATGAGTCCTTTGGGCAGCCAGGCAGTCACTCTGACAGAGTCCAGTTGTAGAACCAGAAGTGTATAATTTGATGGGGTCAGAGACCTGGTATATATATGCCAAAGTGTCTTTGATGTGGGGGAAACTTCAAAGAGTGGTTTTGAAGTGCACAAGTTCCCCTTTCAAACCAGTCCTATCTGCCAGGAGTCTTATGGGGGGTTACCAGTCTTTTGTGTAAGGATAGGTCACTGGCCTTTGAAGTGTAAGTGATAGCCCCTCCGCCCTCCCTGCTTAGGGAAACCCATATGTATGCAGATGAATGTAGATGGAGCTGAGTGTCCTGTGTTTATGGCTGTCTGGGTGGAATGCATAAGGGCAGCTGTCAACCAGCACAGACCAGGCATAGATTGGAAACAGGCTGTAAGGCACAGATGCCACTAAGGCCCTCATTATGAACACAGCAGTAAACACCGCACCGCCGGCGAAAAAAACCGCCAACAGAGGAGCGGTCCCGACCGCCAAATAATGAACCAACTGAAACACAGGCATCCTGAAAACCACCCACTGCCAGAAGAGGAGAGCCGACAATGACAGCAGAGCCCGCCCACAGGCCAACGGAAGGTCCGAACCCGCCCATCAAATAATGAACCACTAGGCCACGCAAAGCCAGGCGGAAACGAACCAAATATAAGGAAACACTCACCGGAGGCTCACACAACACGCCGAAGCAGACATGGATAGAGAGCTTCAGATCATGCCAGCCCTGCTTCTTGCCATATACCTCCACGACCGAGAACGAAGACGACAACAGTAAATACCGCAACCTATTAAACAAGGGAAGAAAGGGCACAGTTACATACCCACCCTGCATCGCTCCCACAACCCTTCACAACAGCACAACCCATAAATCCTACAGCAAGAGGTACTTACCCGACACAAGGCAAATCCAACCTGACCATAGTACCTATAAGTGCCCCACACCCACAAACAATGAAATGAGAGACCAGGGATCAAGAGTGTGCCACCAAAACACAGGCCAGACATAAACGTTTAATGCAGCTCTCTGAGCAAACGATTCACATTAAGGCCAATGGCCAGTCCATAGTGCCAGAATTGTTTGGGCTACAATGGCTCCAACCTGACTCCTAAAAGTGCTTCGGTACTCCACCTTAAAGGGGCAACAATGGGGCATCCAGGCACCTCAGGGAACAGTGGCAGGGTGTGTTGGGGGTGGGGATTTAAGAGGGGGGTGGGCCTTGGATTTGCATTCGGAATGTGGAGCGGGTTTGGGTTTGGCCTTGGAAGGTGGGGGAGTGTGCTTTGACCGGGTGGAGCCAGATCGCAATGGCTCTGCATGGGGCTTCTTTCTCTCTGGGGAAGGGGCATGGGAATGTGAAGGGCGGGCAGGGGCGGGCTGTGAAGTGGAAGGAGTGGGAAGGACAAGGAGGTGCGCACGTTTAGGGACAAGATGGGGTGGGCCAGTGGGTTGGAAGAGGTCAGCACGGGAGAGGAAACGTTTTTTAGGAGCAATTGGGTTGGACCTGGAGGAGGGTGTGGGAGTGGAGGCAGAGGGTGTGGACGTAAGAGGTGTAGAGGTGCGTGTTGTGGGTGCAGGTGACTGGACAGTATGCTGAGGTGTGGTGGATGTGTAATGGGTGGGTGTTTTGGTGCGTTTGTGTGTTTTTGGAGGAGGGGGGTGGACACATTGGGAGAAGACAGGCTGCCAGTGTGAATGTATGTTGTGTGGGTGTCTGCAAGTCTGGTGAGTGTGCTGCATGTTTCAACTACAGTAGTTGTGGCGAGTGCAGGTGTGGTGTCTGGAGTGCATGTATGGATGTGTGCTATTGTGGTGAGTGCAGGAATAGGCTCAGCAACAGTGACTGAAGGTGCAGTGCCTGGGGGTGTGCATGTAGAGGGGACAGACAGGGAGGTAGAAGAGGTGGGCACAACAGGGGAAGTGGATGTTGCTGTGTGTGTATGTGTATGTTGGTTGTGTGAATGCTTGTGGTGGGAGGTGTGGTGCTTGTGTTTAGAAGTGTGCTTCTGGTGTGTTGAGGTGCTTGACTGCGTGTCGGATTGTATGCTTTGGACGGGTGAAGGGAGTGGGGTGCTGGAAGGGGAAGAGGATGTTGGAGGGGGGAGGGAATGACCAGGGAAACTGGTTGCTGTCAAAGAGGAGGGCAGAGCTCTGTAGGTTAGACATAACACCGTGAATGCCATCCAGATAGGCATTGGTCTGCTGCATCTCTGATGCTAGTCCCTGGATGGCATTGACGATGGTTGTCTGCCCTACAGAGATGGTTCTCGGGAGGTCAATAGCCTCCTCCGTGAGGGCAGCAGGGCTGACTGGGGCAGGGGAGGAGGTGACTGTGGCGAAGGAGACACCCACCCTTCTGGGTGAGTGGGCACGGGCAACTCGGTAGGGAACAAATGGGAGGGCGGTGATGGCATGGGGGGAGTGGCGGAAGATGATACAGTAGGGGTGTGCCCACTAGGGTCCGCCACCACCAGGGAGCACCCATTGGAGGAGGTATTGGAGTCACTACCTCCAGTGGTAGTTGCCTCCCCCGTGGTACTCCCCTCGCCCTCCAACCCACTGGTCCCCTTGGCGTCGGATGACTCTGCCTCCGAGGATCCGTGGGCCGCTGCATCCCCACTCGCCGGTGCCTCCACTCCCTCGCCAGATGATGCTGATGTACACAAACAACACAAGAGAACAGGGATGGGTAGACAAAACAGGAGAGACACTTGTAAATAGCTGAAAGGAGTGAACATAGTGGTCATACATACACCCACCCAGAAGACCCTCTAACAGGCAGTACCTTCAACTATACCCATGGCCATGCCCCTGACAAGTGACCAGAACCCTGCTCTACACCCATTCCCTAAACACCCTAAGGACCCGACGTGTAGGAGACCTGACCCAAACAACCCTACTCCCTACGGGGGGCCATCATGTAGATGGACACCAGTCAGAGTCCCAGCAACTAAGCAGCATAAACCCGAATGCACACACAGACATCCATCTGGGGTTAAAAATGTGGCATGTGTACTCACCCCCGTGTGACTGCTGTACAGCCTTCAAGCGCCCATCCAGGTCTGGGTACGCCACTGCCAGGATGCGTAGCATGAGGGGGGTCAGTGCCCGACGGGCACCCCTTCCCCGTTGGGAAGACTTCCCCAGCTGGGCCTCAAAGATTTTTCGCACCCAGCGATGCAGGTCCTCCCACCTCTTCCTGCAGTGGGTGCTCCGCCGGTTGTAGACCCCCAGGGTCCACACCTCCTTGGCGATGGCATGCCAAAGTGCCCTTTTCTGGTGGGCGCTTACCTAAAAGGGAGACACAGAAATGTGACACAGAGGTCAGGCACTTGGCAAATATATACAGCTGGCTAGACGTCCACTATGGGACGGACAGTACAAACAGAATAACAGGACATACGCATGCAGCATGTCATGAACCATGGCCCATGCAGGGTCAGAGGTGCACACATATGTACTGCCAACACCATCCATTACACACAACCATTGCCCCCAATCACCCTACTCACATGTACCTCTGGTGTCTGTAGAGCTTGGCGTACAGGGGCAGGACCCCATCCACTAGCCTCTCCAATTCCTCCTGAGTGAAGGCTGGGGCCCTTTCCCCTGCAACACGAGCCACTTCCATGACCAGAGGCAGGACACAGCAGTACACTCAGTGGAGTACCTGCTTGCACAAGATCAGGGAGTCAAGTGAAGTTGGGGTGATGAAATCACGTATGTACCGCAGCGATGTGCACCGTCACCGCCGGTGGCGATCATGATACGCCAGGACTCCCCATTGGCATCCATGTTAACCAATGACTGTGCGCACGGCGATAAACACTGCCTTTCTCTGTTACATCAACCGATAGCAGTATGAGGTGTTTTCCACCACAACAGTTCTGGATTACAGGGGGCAGACATGTTGGCCTTAACTACACATTTATCATACTGCTATCTGCACAATGCAGGCCCTAATGTTCACCTAAAACACACATGCATGTGACCATTAACAATACCACTCATTACAAACCTTGATCAATAATTATGGTCTAGTTGATGTTATGTCAAAAACACTTAGCATTTGAGTCCCTACAATCAAGTCAGCAGTGCTCAATGACTGACAATGTGTGCCGATGTATGTGTGCTCCTCACATGTGTTTCATGCATGTCAATATCCTCCTAGGTACAGACCCTTGTGGCGAGGAAGGGCCCCATTGGTGTACAGTCCACTTGTGGATATGCGGGCCATGGTGGAGTGTCACATCATAATCAATTACAGACTCACCCGTGCAACTATTCTGAAACTTTGTGCATTACTGGATCCTGCACTGACTCTGGCAAATCGTAATCAGCATACCATCCCTACTGAAGTGCAGGTGCCCTCTGCACTCCATTTCCTGGCCACGGGCTCTTTTCAAGTGACAGTGGGCATGGGTGCTGGATTTTCACAGCCAATGATACTAACAAGATTTCTGAATGCATTTGTACGACACCTACAGTCCTATGTGAGGTTTACTCAAAGTACTGCCCTCCATGCCATCAAGTCTGACTTCTATGCCTTTGCCAACATAACCCTTGTGATAGGTGCCATGGATGGCACCTACATACCTATAATACCCTCAAGAGTCAGTGAACAGGTGTACAGAAACAGGAAGAACGTTCACTCCATGAACATTCAATTGGTATGTACTGCAGACCAGTACATCTCACATGTGAATGCTATGTTCCCCGGTTCAGTCCATGATTCCTTTGTGCTGAGGAACAGTCGTGTGCCACACAAGATGGAACAACTACAAGAGGACAGAGGGTGGATCATAGGTAGGTGTTGCTGTCACTAACTGCCACCTAGCAGACAGCCAGGCTGTTTAACTCTGAGGCTTGACAATGACTGCTCTGTTTTGCACCTTTTTCTAGGTGATTCTGGCTATCCCAACTTACGTTGGCTCCTGACACCAGTGAGGAATCCGGGGACAGATGCAGAGAGGAATTACAATGAGGCCCATGGACGTACTAGGAGGGGGATAGAGCGCACAATAGGTCTCCTGAAGGCTAGATTTTGTTGTCTACATATCTCTGGGGGTTCCCTGGCCTATAGGCCTGAAAAGGTGTGTAGAATAGTTGTGGCATGCTGCATAACGTGGCAGTGAAAAATTATCTCCCCCTCTTGCAGGTGGATGGTGCTGTATATCCAGACCAGCTACCTCAGAGAGGGGACGAGAGTGATGGTGATGATGAGGAAGGGGAAAATGTCAATTCCAGGACCCAACTGATGCAACTCTACTTCCAGAAACTATGTGGTACCAAGGGCTGACATTTGTGATTGTGAAACATACTGTCAGTGTGCCTTGTCATCCAGGGGTGTTTTGAATGTACTACTTGCAACTGTGTCCAGGTCTGCATAGGACAGAATAAAATGTTGTGGTTCTTTTTGTTAACATATTTAGGCACAGCAACATGTAAGGTGAGTGTGTATTTTCATGCTATGAAGGTACAAATAAAGTAGTGATCAGCCAGTTGCATCCATACTTCACTCTGTTCACACATTATGACAGGGGACAGTGTTACAGGTGTGATATGTGTTTTATTTGGTGCAGGGATTGAATAGTGCAAATTACAGTGATGGCAGTTGGTCATGGGTGGTTATCCTAAATGCCAACATAGTGGCAGCCTTGTTGTAAGTATTGGTACGTCTATCAATGCTTACATGAGTTCTTATTGATTGTTAGCACTGTTTGGTGGTTGATTGTGTGGGATAGTTGGTGGACAGATTGTTGCAGAGTCGCTTCTTTGAGAGGGCCTTGTTTGTGGCAAGGGTTCCAGTCCCATATCTTGGCCTGCGGGTCCGTTTGTGCGCCTGCTGTTGACCTATGGGGGATGACATGGTTGTTCCTTGTGTTTCCTCTAAGGGTAGTTTGTGGAATGTTGCTGCTGATGCTGTCATGGGCCTCCTGTACTGTGTGGATCTCAGACTGGGTTTGTACAAGCTGCAGCAGCGCTCCTGCTATGCTGGCCATTGTTGCGTTGTGCATTTTCCACTGCTCCATGGCCTCTTGGTGGTGTTCCTGCTGCATCCTCTGACTATGCTCCAGGGTGGATACTATCTGGGCCAATCTGTCATGGGTATGCTGGTAGGCCCCAAGGACCTCAGAGATCATGTCCTGGGCTGCAGCATCCATCCTGTGGCCTATGCCCTGGGCCACTGATGCCCTCCCACTGGGCCTAGCCCCTTGTGCCTGTGTCCCCTGCACAGGTCTGGCGGTGCCACTTGTACTGGAGCCATTGTCTTCCTGCCTGTTGGTAGGGGGTGACTGTGGCCTCTGTACTTGTGTTCCACCAGCCTGTGGCCTGATTACACAGGTGTGTGGACGGTTGCCCTGGGCTGATGTTCTTGCCTGGGTTGTAGGGGTGTCAGTGGTATCCTGGGTGGGGCTGCTGGATGGGGACAGTCTATGACTGTGTGAGGGGCTAGCCTGCTCATCAGTGTCCAGGGTTCCATCCCCAGTGTCCTGTGAGGTGCCTCTGTCTCCCTGGGGGGCACTGGCACTCCTTGTCCTGCCAGCAGGGTGGCATGGGTGGTGGTGCCTGTTGGGGTAAATGATATGTCTGTTACAAATGCATGATCGGATGTGGTGCACAGGGCTGGGCTGTTTTGTGCAGGTTTTACACTTTGGGGCCATGCAGGGTGCCTTTATGAGGTTTGCACTGCATTTTGCTTAGGATGTGGAGGTGCATTGTGGGTGGTGTAGTGTCTTTGTGATTCCTTGCAGGGGTAGGTGGCTGTGCACAGGGGTAGGGATGTGGGCCTGTTAGTGAGTTTGTGGGCATGCAGGGTGACTGGATGTTGTCAATGTGGGCTGGGTGGGGTAGTGGTCCTGGTGGATGTTGGAGGGGTGGGGTGGTGCATGCATCACAGGTGTGATGGATATGGGGTAATTGTAGACGACTTACCCGAGTCCAGTCCTCCAGTGAGTCCAGTGAGGCCCTCAGGGTGCAGGATGGCCAGTACCTTTTCCTCCCAGTCAGTGTAGTTGGGTGGTGTTGGTGGAGGTCCTCCTCCAGTCTTCTGGACTGCAATGTGGTGCCTGGATGCCATGGCCCTGACCTTCCCCCTCAGGTTGTTCCATCTCTTGCGGATGTCATCCCTGGTGCGTGGATGGTGTCCCACTGCATTGACCCTGTTGACAATGGTCTGCCATAGCTCCATCTTCCTGGCGATGGGTGTGTACTGCACCTGAGCCCCGAATAGTTGTGGCTCCACCTTCAGGATCTCGTCCACCATGGTCCTTAGCTCCCTTTCTGTGAAGCGTGGATGTTTGGGGGGTGACATGATGAGTGTGGTGAATGGTGTCGGGGTGGAATTGCAGTGAGAGTGCTCCTCTGTGGTTCGGTGTGAGTCTTGTGTATTGTGGCATTCGGTGTCTGCTTCTGGTGTTCTCTGTCTTCCTTGGCCTACTTTCATTGCAAAGGATTGTGGGGTGTGTCTGTTAGTGTTTTATGGTGTTGTGTATGTGTGTCAGGTGTATGGGTTTCTAACTTATCCAATGTGTCCACTTACTGTTGGTCTGCACCGCCAATGGTCGTTCGGCTTCCACTGACTGCCATGGTGATTTGTGCATCATTATTTGGAGGGCGGGATGTGGGTGTGCTCGGCGATGGCGGGGTGGGAGGTCCAGCATTTCCGCCAACAGGGTCCTGGTGGTGACTGGTGGACTGGTGATTTTTGGCAGATTCTGTTTTTTAGTTCATTATATGGCGGGTTTCTGTTCACCGCCAATGGCGGTCTTCTGTTCACCGTCGCCACGGCGGTCAGCGGTTTTTACCGCTGTGTTCATAATGACCGCCTAAGTGTTGAAAAATGCCTACTTTCTAAAAGTGGCTTTTCTGAAATAGTAATGTAAAATCAAACTTCACCAGTAAGTAGGATTTTTTACTACCATTCCACCCATACCACATATGACAAGTCTACTCCAGTCAGATCAGAGTTTACCACTTAAAGGTATATAAGGGAATTTTCAATGCTGGTCTATGAGAGGAGCAGACTTCACTGTAGAGAAAAACAACTTTGGGAGTTTTTCACAACCAGGACATGTAAAACTTGTAAGTACATGTCCAGCCTTTTACTTTCATAGTACCCTGCCCTATGGGTTACCTAGGGCCTACCTTAGGGTTGACCTATATGTAAGAAAAGAGGAATTTAAGGCTTGGCAAATAGTTTTAAATGCCAAGTTGAAGTGGCAGTAAAACTGCACATACATTCCTTGCAATGGCACACCTGAGACATGGTTAAGGGGCTACTTATGTGGACGGCACAATCAGTGATGCAGGCTCACTAGTAGCATTTAAGTTACAGGGCATATCTAGTGCAGTTTTGTAGGAACATATAGGTAAATTAAGTATGCCAATTGGGTATGAGCCAATGTTACCATGTTTGGGGAGAGAGCACAAGCACTTTAGTACTGGTCAGCACTGGTAAAGTGCTCAGAGTCCTAAAACGAGCAAAAATGAGATCAGAAAATTTGGAGAGAGGCAGGCAAAAAGTTGGGGAAGACCCCCTAGGGTGTCAAGTGTAATAACCTTCCTGTGGTGCTAACTTCAGTAGAGGGGTGTACTTGTCCCCTGAAGTGAAGCTTCCATCCAGATCAGAAAGTAGTATGTCTTCCTGCAGCCTGTCTGCAAAGGAGCTGGCAGAAATGAGGGAAGAGAGAGAGTTCAAGCTGCAGGTGGCCAAGTTACGAATGGAGGAAAGGAAATTGGCCATGGAGGCAAAGAAGGCTGAGAAAGAGACAGCCTCAGAGGAGAAGAAAACCTAGTCGACTCATGAACTGAGTCTGACAGAGCTGGACATCAAGGTCAGACAGCCAGAGTCCAGCAGCGATGGCAGCAGCATTTCTCAAGTGCCCTCTGGAAACAAGAGGGTCCATATCCCTAACGGTTTGGTGCATGACTTTGTTATAGGGTATGACATCGACAAATGGTTTGAAGCGTATGAGATGGCTTTGCAGATGCATAGAATCCATGAGGAGGATTGGGGAGCTGGCCTCTGGAAGCACATCCCTAACAAAGAAGGGGGTGCCCTACTGGCTCAAAATAAAGGATGAGGTATCCACCTATGAAGGAACCCCTATTCAGAAAGTACAGCCTTACCCCAGAGAAGTACAGGCAGAAGTTCAGGGACAGCCAGAAGCTGGCCCAGCAGTCCTGGTAGATTTGGTGGATTTAATTTGCACTGGAGGTGAGTGATTACAAAAGGCTGTATGATCTATTTGCACATGTTCATTAATTGTTTTCCAGAGCTGCGCTGACACTTAATTATTAGTAAGCTCACTGTCCCCAGGGAGCTTCCTAAGGAGGCAGACCACTGGTTCAGCACAAGGGTCCACTTTGGGGTATGGGGAATCACCACCAGGGTAGGCAGGGTCCCCACCAGCTGGTGATCTTTAAAAGTGGTGGGGCGTAATCCCTGGTTTGAATCCCAGTGTTCTTCTTCTTGAAGGGTTCTCTCACACATGCTTGCACTAAGGGCCTCATTTACAAAGATTTGGCATAGGGCAGTGCCGCAAGTCTTTTTGCTGTGCTGCCATACGCCAAAACCAAAAAGGAAGAAATGCACAGTATTTATGAGATACAGTGCATTCCTGTCCTTTTAGCCTGCACGTTCCGTTGTTATGTGCGGTTGGCGCAAATGTTTTTGTGCAGGAAGGGACACTTTCCTGCATAAAAACAATCCATGGAGGCATTGTCCTAGTTCTACGTGTGCTGCAGAATGCAGCAGACATGGAAAGAGGAAGAAACAAGTAGAAATTACAACATTTCTACTCGTTATGCCTGCTTTGGGGAGGCATAAGGTTTTGGCGCTGCCCCAGGTTTACGTGACTTTGTAAATCTGGTGCAGCATCAAAGTCCAAGGGTGTTGCATGAGAACACCCTCCGCAACGCCTATTGAATGCCCTTGCCTCACTCTATACGTATGAGACCATGCAAAGCCACACAGGGTGGCTTTGCGTCGCCTCAGAGATATGAATGAGAGGCCTGCGCCACTGAAGCATCTAAATGAAGTGACAAACAGGCGGTGCAGGCCTCTTGTAAATAGCCTCCTAAGTTTACTGTCTCACTTTGACTCACTCAGTCCCACTGTGTCTCACTAATTTACACAGTCTCACTCATTCTATTCTGACTCATTCTTTCTCACTCAGACCCACCCATTTTCACTCATTCAGAATTGCTCAGTCTTACTGTTTCTCACAATGTTACACTCACTGTCACTCACTCACATTCATTCTCACAGATACTCGTCTTTACTGTCACTCATTCTCACTCAATCCGACTTAGTCCTTCACTGACTCTCTCCCACTTTAACTCACACATATAGATACAGACATGCTCACTGTGCTGAAATGGCACAGGCACCTTCATGCACCTCTGTCAGCAATCAAACAATGTCACTAGTTGCCTCAGTTTGTTGCTGGACCTTAAGCGGGTCTGCATTTTATTTTCATTGTACAGAGATTGAATAATTATTCACTCTTGATACAATACAAATGGAGCACAAAACAAGGAGGGTGTAGTGTAGCTGTGGAGCCCATAAAGGAGGGTCACCACTGGTCCAGGGACATGCATCCATCACACCAATCCATCCACTCAATCATCCATCCTTTCCCTTATCCACCCCACTTTCACCCATCCATTCATCTATCCTTTCAATCATCCTTCTATCCTTTTGCTCATCTATCTGCCCTTTTGCTCCATCTATCTATCCTTTCTCTCCATCCATCCATCATCTGCCCTTTGTCTCATCCATCTACCCACCCATTCACTCAGCCATCCATCCTTACACCCATCCATCTGCTCTTGGTCCCATCCTTCAATCCATTGATCCATTGATCCATCGATCCATCCTTCCATCCATCCATTCATCCATCCATCCATCTATCCATCCATCCATTCATTCATCTACCCTGCCTTTCCCTCATCCTTCCATTGTTTTATTCATCCATCTTTACATACTTCCTTCCACTCATCCATCAACAATCACTCAATATTTCACTCATCCATCAACATTTTCACTCTATCCATTCATCCACTCATCCATCCTTTTCACTTCTACTTATCCATCCACACATTCTTCCATCTATCCTTTCTCTGATCATCCATTGATCCAGCCATTCACTCCTCCATTCATTCACTGTTCCATCCATCCATCCATCCATTCACTCTTAATTTCATTCATACACCCTCTCCCTTTCATTATTCCATTCTTACATCTAACCTTTCACTCACTGATCCTCCAAGTTAATTATGAGGCTTTGTAAGCCGAGTTGCAGACAGAAGAGGTCCATCAAGAACCACATACCATGGAGCAGCTAAAGTAGGGGGGGGTGTGGTGAGGGTGACGATGCCACTGATGCAAAAGCTTACCTCCATACTTAACTCTTAGTCCACTCATACCATTGTTGTCTGCAACTGGTTACTTCCTTCTCTTGGGCCTCTGTAAGATTGAGATAAGCAGCAATCTGTCGGGCTCAGCTCCATAAAGTGTATCAGTGAAACCAAATGCAGTATTAAGCATGTGCTACTGCAAGCAGAGCAGCCCCCTACACCACTCCTACGGCCTGCCCCTCTGTGATGATTGTTTCCACCGACTCCCTCCTTGTTCTTGTAGGTCTGCCCCACCCCCAACCAGTGAAGTGAATGAAGCTTTGCTAACTCTTCCCAGGGCCACTGTTCAAGCGCCCCTAAAGCAACCAGATCCATGGCTTCCTCATCCAGCACTCCCTCTCCGATTATGTCACTGTTGTAGTTTACGTCTTCAGATCGATAAAAAACCTCACCCAGTTGGAACTTGCACAGTAGGACATCTGCAAAATTAACTAGATTTCACCCAGAAGATTCAGCACACAGTCTCCGAGCAGTAATTTCTTTTCAGCTTCTCTGAGTTTATTTTCCCTGTTCCTGCCTCTTCCCAGGGTGGCTGAGCAATGCCCCTTTTGCCCATGAACACCAGTCACTCCTGGTCCCCACCAGAAGAAGGAGGGGGAGACAAACATAAAACAAGGAGTTCTCTACAGGTCCTCAAACTAGTTCAAAGGGTCAGGACTCCAAATCCCCACCTGAGCAGAAGAAGAAGAGGTTCTCTTGATTATCATGGAAGGCACCTCTAAGTGCAATGATTGTCAACAGGTTGGGCACTTCAAGGGGGATACCAAGTGTTCCACATGGACACAGACCCCGACTAGTAGGCAGTTACGGGGTTTATTTAGTGAAGCAATTGGGGAGGAGATTGTCTCAGATAGTGTGGGGGTTCATGTAGAAATTACCCTAGTGTCCCTAGGTGATGGAGAGATGATGCAGAGAACTCTCATGCCTAGTAATATTAGGAAATACAGGCAGTGGGTCAACATCAATGGAAGCTCTCAGGGACACTGGAGCCAGCATGACAACTGTGAGATGTCATCTGGTGACTTCAGAGCAAGTATTTGCATTGTCACCACCCAGTGGCTCTGGTTCACTTTGATTTGGGGGCTCAGCTTTTCTGAGGGCAGCTGTGAGTTTGTCCATGCCTGTGGATTTTCTGCTTGGCAATGACCTAGAACACACCATATGGAAGAAGGTGAAGCTCATGTCGCACTTGGAGATGTTAGGGTTGCCTGGGTGGGTGTGCCTGACCACACAGTCTGTGGTCACCCGAGGGGGTAGCCAGGAGGACCTAGAGTCTGGAAGAATGGCCTGGGTACCTGCCAAAAAAGAAGAAGGCAAGGGATTGGAGAAACCTGCTTCTGAAACTCTCACGACCCGGGAGGCACTTGTGCCTGAGGTTGACATACTAGAGCCTACAGGGGAGGAAATTGTCACCCTGGGAAACCTATCTTAGCTGACCAACTGGCAGCAGGATGGGATCCCACCAAGGAGGTGTTCTGCAAGGTGAAGACTGAGTGCTCTACTCTTGAGGGCTTATGGTTGCAGGCCATGGTCCAGTCAGCTGGAGACACCGTTGGTGATCACCTGATTCACTGGGAGAATGTTCTCCTGTATAGTGAGCCTTAGGTTCCTGAGCCTGGTGCAACTATTGTGTTAGTGCCCCCCTCCAGTGCTACAGGGCCTGACTATTGGAGCTGGCTCACGATGTGCCCCTGGCAGGTCATCTAGGGCAGGACAAGACCTTTGAAAGGCTTCTCACCCATTTTTACTAACCCAAAATGAGGACGGCCTCAGATGCGTTCAGCAGGTCATGCCCTACTTGTCAGGCCAGTGGCAACTCAGGAAGGAAGCACAAGGCTTCCCTCCAGCCATCCGAGTTGTTGGCACTCCCTTTCAATGGATGGGCATCGACATTGTTGGGCCCCAAGACAGCCCTTAGCAAAAGGTTTATCAATCAGTCAATCAATCAATCAGCATTTAAAAAGCACAGCTTATCACCAGGGAGGTCTCCAGGTGCCAGCTGGGTGGCACGGGTCAGTTAAAAAGCCAGGTCTTAAGGTCCTTCCTGAATGAGCCAGCGAGGGGGACTGCCTGAGGCAGAAAAGCATCCTTTTCTATGCCGGGGAGGTAGGAGAAGGATTTTCCTTTGGCTGTGTTCTTCCAGACTCTGGGGATGGTGGCGAAGGTCAGTTGAGCACAGCAGAGTTGTCTGGAGGGGGTGTAGAATGAGAGCCGGTGGTTGAGATAGGCAGGTCCGATGTTGTGAAGGGCCTTGTACGCATGTGTCAGGAGCTTGAAAGTGATGCGTTTGTTAACGGGGAGCTAGGGTAGGTCTCTGAGGAGAGCGGAGATGTGGCTGTGGCGGGGGATGCCCAGAATCAGTCTGGCCGCAGCATTCTGTATTCTCTGATGTCTAGCTTCGAGTTTCTTGAGGTAGAAGTGGGACATCCTCCTGCCATGCCTTTTGTTTGCTTACTGGGAGGTACCAAAGAAGGGGGATTGGCTTCAGCCCCTTTGAACTTCTGTAGAGGTACTCTGTGAGAGTATGTCTGAGTCTGGTAAAGGAGGGCTGGGATCAAGCTCCCAGAAAGCCCCACGAGAATGTGGTCAGCAACATGCTGACATTCCATACTCAGAAGAAGTGCTTCTGGAAGAAAGCCAAAGAGAATCTAGAAGCCATCCAGGAAGACATGAAATGGCGGTATGACCAGAAGGCCACAACATGTGGGATTCGGAGCCTCTGGAGCCCAGTGCCCTGCAAGACTGCTGACGTGAGCCCTAAGAGGTGAAAGAGTGCAAGTATGAGGTCACCTACTTGTTGGACCTCAAGACTCCCAGGAACCCTTTAAGGGGTTTGTACATTAGACACCTCAAACCTCACTTCGAGATGTCTGAGCTAACCATGCTCCTAGTAACAGATGATGTAGTGGAGGAGAGTGAACTTCTCCCCGATGTGCTTTCTTCCAAAGAGCAGGATGGGTCAGTGAAGGGTGTCAGCCTCTCCCCTCCCCTGACCCTAGAACAACAGAGAGACTGCCAATCCACGCAGCAGATTGGGGTCAGTTTGACTCTCTGTTCTCCCTTACTCCAGGTCTCGCTAAATGGTTTACCCATGATATTGATACTGGGGAAAGCATGCCTGTGAAGAGTAAAATCTACAGGCTGTCTGACAAGGTGAGAATCTGCATTAAGTAGGAAGTCTCCAAAATATTGGAGTTTGGAGTTATTGAGCCCTCAAATAGCCCTTGGTTGAGCCCAGTAGTACTGGTCCTCAAGATTGCTCCTCCAGGTACTACCCCAGGACTTTGGTTCTGTGTGGAGTACTGGGGGCTTGATGCGGTCACCAAGACTGATGCACACCCCATCCCCAGAGCTGATGAGCTCATATATTGGTTGAGAGCTCCCAAATTCATAGTAATACTTCACTTAGGGCCTGATTTAGAGTTTGGCAGGGGAGGGTTACTCTGCCACAAATGTGATAGATATTCCATCCACTGTATTACAATTTCCTTATAGCGTATGGAACTTGTAATATGGCGGATGGGATATCCATCACATTTGTGATGGAGTAACCGCTCTGCCAAACTCTAAATCAGACCCTTAACGTCTAGGTACTGGCAGGTTGCCTTATCGAGGGGACCAAGGAGAGTCCTGGGTGCTCTACCCCAGGAGGGTACTCCCGGTTCAAGGTTATGTCCTTTGGATTGAAGAACACCCTTGAAGTGCTTCAGGCTCTGCAGAGGCAAGGTCTGACTCTCAATGCCAGTAAGTGCCAGATAGGGCAGGATTCAGTGGTCTACTTGGATCATCAAGGTCGGAGGAGGCAAGGTGGAGCCCCTCTGAGCTAAGACTGAAACCATTCTGGCTTGGGAATCCCCCAAGACCCAGACAGAGATGAGAGTCTTCTTAGGCCTCACTGGTTATTATAGGAGATTCATAAAGATGCATGGCACCATTGTTGCACCCTTGACAGAGCTGACTTCTAAGAAGCAACTCAGAAAGGTGATTTGGACAGAAGCGTGGCAGAATGCTTTTGGACACCCTGAAGGTGATCATGTTCACATCACTTGTGCTCAAGGCCCCTGACTTTTCTAGAGAATTGATTGTCCAAATGGACATCACAGAGCATGGCATAGGGGCTGTGCTCTCACAGCTGAACAAAGAGGGCCTGGATCAACCTGTAGCCTTCATCAGTAGGAGGTGACTTCCACAGAAACAGAGGTGGAGTTCAATTGAGAGGGAAGCTGAGACGATTCCTGTTTGGTGCTCACTTCTGGGTTCAGACAGACCACAGACCCCTCAGATGTGGCTAATGCAAATGAGGGGTGAGAATCTAAAACTGTTGAGGTGGTCCATTTCCCTAAAGAGAAAACCATCCTGGAAAAGACCACGTCAATGCTGATGGTCTCTCCAGGTTTTTCTGCCTTAGTGAAGAGAACTCCCAAGTGCTTTTGTAGTTCTCCCTACTTTTAGCTTGGAGGCACACCTGTTTGTTCTGGCATCATTGGTGTGGTTTCCCCCTAATTCTTTGCTTTCAGACCTCCTGTTTTGCTGCCTTTGTTTTTGGCGGCTTTAGGACTCTGTACACTGTACGACTGCTAACATGGCTAAAGTGCTTGAACTCTCTCCTTAAAACATGGTAAGATTGGCTTATAGCCAATTGGCATATTAAATATACTTGTACCCCCTAGTAAATTGTCACTACCTGTGCCCAGGGCATGTAAGTTAAATGCTACTAGTGGGCCTGCAGCACTGATTGTGCCACCAAATTAGGTAGCACTTTAAACATGTCTCAGGCCTGCCACTGCAGCCTGCGTCAGAGCAGTTTTAAACTGCCATTTTAACATGGTAAATTAAACCGTTTGCCAGACACCTATGCACTTTAAATGTCTGCCCTAAGAAGCCTCTCCCCACTTGAAAGTCACAACTGGGTTATCTTTAGTGGACTTCTGGACCTGTGGATACGCTGCCAGGAAGAAGGACTACTGTGCGGCTGAAAGGACTGCCACTCTGCAAGACTGTTGCTCTGAAGGACAGCAGCCTTTTCGTGCTGACCGGCTACCTGCTGCTCTCTTGCTTGGGTGAGAAGGACTGGACCTGCATCTTTTGAACTCAGAACCCCAGAGAGACTCCAAGGTCTAGTTGGCTGGCCTCCTGATCCGAAGCCTCAGGGACATAATAGGCTTCAAACAACCCAGCACCTGCACCTGGACTCTGCCATCTGTGAGTCTACTCTGCCAATTGGTGCCACCCCAGTTGTGAACCCTTGGAAGTGGGCCTAAGGTGCTCTGCCAGCCTCTGTGGATCCAGCGGAACAGACGCATCTGCTCTTCAAGTGGGAGCAGAACCGATGCATCTCAACTGCTGCATGGATTGGACATCGCAAAGACCTACATCGCCACCGCAGCCCATAGTCTCTTCAGAACCACTGCTGTGAGATGCATCCTTGGTGCAGGTTCTTCTGTCCCTCGTAGTCGGCAGCCTCAACTGCGATGCCGTACTCCACATCGCAGCCCCACAGCTCTCCAGAACTATTGCATCGCCTAGACTGCGCAACACATCCTTGATGCCAGACTTCCCATCACAAGCCCCCGTCAATGGGATCCTCGATGACAACACAGGACCTCATATTGCAGACTAGCCACACCCTGGAACCAACTCACCACTTCGGCTTTGCAATGTATCTTCGACAAAGATCCTTGCAACACTCTGCAAACCAAGACTTAAGGTACTTTGTTATGTGGGCCTAACTGGTCCCCTGTAGCTGGCCTCCACTATATTGCTTGTGACTTGCACCTTTGCCCCAATCCAGCGTGGCCATATATCCAAAGTCAGCGATTTGTGCTTTTTGGTGCTATTTTTACTGAAATCTTTAAAATTGCATATCTGCTTTTCTACTGATTGGATTTGTGGTTTTGGTCTTGTTTTATTTTTGAAAGACAATTCTAGTTTTCTAACTTTGTGTGGTATCCTTTCTTTGTGGTGTTTTTCACTTCATTACTGTTTGAAGTGTTGCACAGATACTTTACGCATTGCCTCTAAGTTAAATCTGACTGCTCTGGGTCAAGCTTCTAGAGGGCTGGGCACAGGTTAAATTAGTTAACCTGTCCCTCACCCTGACAAGGATTGTGGCTGCTGCTTCACCAGGTCTCAAACTCCAGCGAACCAACAACCCAATTTCTTGCAATGGGGTATGAAGCCATGCTCTACAATCAACATCTTTATGTCCACCAGATATGACCACATTTTGTGTCAAGTAGTGTGGGGCGTTTAGTCACATGGCTTTATAGCTGAAACTTGTGGTTGAGAAAATATAGTGCAATTAAAAATATAGCTATTTGAGGGACTTTAAAAGAAGTTATGCGTGTTCTTGGTTTATGGTGTCAAATATCATTATTATTTTGACACGAACAACAGCATTTATCGCTTCTAGCAGGTTGGGTGAAAGCCACGTTAGGAGGGAATTTCTGTGGTCAAGGAAGACATGCCTGGTTTTTTTTAACTGTCCACCTGAATGAAAGGCTTGATGCTTGTAAGAATTCTGTTAAAAATACACACCTTTTTGCCACGTTCTTTACTTGTTAGTTCATATGCAATCTCTTTTCACATGTATTACCCAGGGATTACACACTAGTAGTGTTTTCAGGGCAGATCATTTCAGAGAGAGCCATTTGATCTGATGGGCTTTGTTGGAGTTACGCATGTTGAGTAAGAATTGTTTTCTGGTAACTGAGTTTTAGTTTTCTGTGAGCCATCCAAGTTTATATTTAGTCATGAAGTGTTTCAGGTGTAGGGCTGAGCTTGAGGAATCAATGTGTAAGTAGAGCTCAGCATTATGACTGCATTGATAATATGTGACTCCATAAGGACAGCAAAAACCTTGAGATACTAGTTATCGGTACATTGGATAGCACCACCAGTAAATAGAGCCTTTGAAAATGGCCTCTAAACATGTTCAATTACAGTTCTGCTACTTTGTATTTCAAGTCTTCTGAAGCTATACAAAAACCTTAACTCACAATATATCATACTTCTGGGTGAAGATTTCTGTCAGTATCTGTACTACCATCTGTGCCTGCTACCTCCATTGTACTTTCTGGTGCCCCTTGTACAATAAAAACACATAGAAAGAGGCACCAGGAGTATTCACACATTTGTGTTGTTGTTATTGGGATGGTATACAGATTTATTCCCATTACCTAATAGGATATAGTATAAATTGATCATTATGAAGACTAATTTATCTATATTTAGTAATGTTTTTCTTTCAATCAGGCATAATTGTGCTATGTCTTCGGGGAAACCACCACTGAGTAGCTTAGGCTTCTGAGCCATTATTACACATTGGACGCACATTCCATGTTTGTGCCACGGTGCACCTTTAACCATGTGCGCCGGGCACAAACAGGGAAGTAAAGAGGGGTTAGTGATCCCGCTGCAGGCAGGTGCAGTGAGTGACTGCATCCACTTGTAGGGGTATTTCAACCGGCTAGACGGCTGCCCACAGAGGGGCTCACTGACAGTGTGCCACCTTTTTGTGGGGCACTTTCAGTGTACCTCATAAAGGCATATTTTATTCTGCGTCTGTGTCTGTAATACGGCCCGGGTACAGAGGTAAAATGATTCCCAAATTTGAACGCGGCCACGATCCTATGTAAACGAGGGAATGCCCCCTTAGGGTGGCTCTGGCACTACATGTGCGCCAACGCTATTTGCCGTACATAAGCGGGCCTACACGTGTCTACAGCCCCTTCTTTAATTCAGAAGTCCAACTGGCCGCACAAAGCAGGTTGAACCGCCCGTTGCGCCCTGGACTACTTTCCAGACTACGGTCCCTTGTAACCACATCACTCGTTAGATACAGTCCACAAGGCTCCGTGAAGATCCAAAACCACCATGGATTGTTGTTCTTTCTCAGTTTAGATGTGTTGATACTATGCAGTTACCATCTGTACAGCTGTAGGACTGCCTGGTGATGTAGCCACCTTAGCACATAACAGATTTTGTCGGCTGCTACTTGATCATTCGGATTTAAAATATTTGTTGTGACTGTTGGTGCATCGCATATAGCATTGCACTGTCCAATTAGGAAGTTCAGCATGTACCCTATATATTACTCGATGGCGAGCACTGGCATCATCTGCAGACGTTGTGGAATAGTGCGCTGGACTTAGAATAAATGTGAAAGACTGGACGTACTCTATAAAAATGTAAAATGTGAACAAATTGTACATCCTATAGCAAGTATATCAAGGAGCCGATCGTTTTAATAGCAATGGTGGTGCGGTTACTTGCATTCTTTTGTTCATCACTATTTATATGAATTAAATGTAAAAAATGTTTATCAAATTTGAGATGCAGCTAAGCTGCCTTCACAGGATACATAGTACTGGTCAATACGACTGACCTTATGCGCTTACTAATGCAGCGATTACAGGAATAGTCACTCCAACCATTCTTGCCCCGCCCGCCAGGCCTACATACCCCCAAAGAGCAGTATGACTTTTTCATAGATCGCTCCTCACTTTTGCCATGCTGACTAAAAGTCATTAAAGGAACTAGATGTCATTCATTTCAAGTATTTATAATTAAAATAGCATTTAAATATAAGCATCTGTAAAAATTGTAGTGTGCTATATAAATATTGTAGTTAATCGGGGTTATCTTGCTACAATATTTCTTCCATTACATAACACTTGAATATTTCTAACACCCTGCTGTTTAATTACAATTCTGTTGCTAATTACTCGTTCAAGTTGCCTCGCCTCTCAGTGTTATGCTCCTTCAGTGCCAGTATTTTCTTCCCGTTAAATGATTTGATGTTGCAAAACTCGTATTCGAATTTCTTTTCCCTCAAATTACCCTGCATTGCCTAGCAGGCCCAATGGTTGTGTTTTGTTGACATACTTTGCAAGTTTTGTTTCATACACAGATGCAGCTTTGATTTATGTAAATGGGTCCTCTCTTTCAATCACCCTATGAAATTATTTTTCACTTCACTGCATGCGCTCAGGAAAGAAGTGCCCTTTCTTACCAGCCCGCTCTCCATTTTCTGTCGAGCGGCTTCTCTGGAGGAAAAGAATGCATTAGAAGGAGACAGCTTGACATGTCTCTCTCCGGATTAACTGCCCGTCAGGTGCTTCAACAATGTGAGAAAAGACCACTGGGTGCAGGGATGTTCTAGTGTTTGTGGTCTCGCCTGGATGTTATTTTGCTCTTTCACCTTTTTTGTAAAAATACTTATATCTTAACACATTCTAATGTGTTGAAAGTGATAAAAGTTCACATGATACAGTTGATACTCCAAATTACTTTTTATTTCAACTTTTATACGTAAGGAAAATTTTAAAAATCAGAAAACATTGGCCCTTTCATATGATTATACAATGTTTTGTGTGTGCTGGCATGGCTGTCAAGGTGAGGGAGGAGAAACGTGTATTACAGGCAGTTTAAATAAAAACGTGCTTACAAAAAGGCACATGGTCTAACAATAGTCAAAATGCATATATCTTTTGTTCTCACATATTTCTAATGAGCCTCTCCCAGGTAGATTATTTGTCATTTTTATGACAGACAAGCTACTTGGAAGATGCAGGGTGGAGAAATAAAATAGTATTTAGATCTCATAATCACAGACACAAAGGACACTCACCAAAATGTTTTTAAAAAAGGCTGCCCCCCCCCAGAAACATAGAAAGTGAGGGGCATATTTAAGAGCCCTTTGCGCTGCCTTATCGCCGCCTCAGCATAATTTCTTGACGCTAAGGTGGAGCTTATATGCGTGCCTTTTATACGTGCCATATTTACACAGTTGCACAATGCATGCATTGTGCCATTTTGTAACCCCTTGCGCCACATTATGCCTGCACCAGGCATAATGTATGCTAGGGGGGCATTCAGGTGCTAGGAGGCCCACAAGAATGGCGCAGTAAAATTTAACAGATTTCACTGCGCCAGTTTTGGCGTCATTTTTAACGCCTACTCACAGCAGGGTTTAAAATGAGGCATCCATAGAAATCCATGGGCCTCATTGCACTTTGCTACACTAGCGTCAACATTTTTGATGCTAGTGTTGCAAAGCACCACAACAGCGTCAAAAAGCTTGATGCTGTTGTGCCAACAACCATCATGGTGCATTGTATCATAAATACGGCACAACCATGGTGTCGTTAGGTGCCGGTAGTGAGGGGGAGCAGAAAAAGTGGCACATCAGCTGTGATGTGCCACATTTTCATAAATATGGGCCTAAGTCTCCTGGCATATTAAATGTATTACCACAGGAGAGCTAACCATATCTTTCAAAAACACTCTTACACACTGTGGCAGCTCCCACCTAGTCAGAGCCAGCACTCCCCTTTCCGCAAGTGAGAGCTGTCAAACTGCTCTTGCTTACAGAAAGCGGAGTTTTCATCTGTTTCCCTGCACCCATATTTCAGGTGAAAAAAAATGTAAATAGCAACTCCCTGCTTGTGGGAGCAATGGTGGCTCCCGCACGATGCAGGGAGCAGGGTAGGACCACGGGGGCCTAGGGCCCCTGTGGTCCTGTCACTCTCTCTCTCTCTTTCTCTTCACCCCATAACGGGATAGAAGGGTGAGAGATATTTTTATTGCAATGGTCACTCCATGCAATGACTTCAAAGTGTCAAACTAGCAAGGTGTTTGGCACAAATGTTATAGTGGACAGCAGACCAAGGTCACTTCTGGCCTAATGGTAAAGCTCTTGTATTGTCAGTATGTAGACGGTTTAAATACTAGTATCTCATGACAGAGTGTCTGTTTATTTTCTAGTGTTTTGATTATTAAACATTCATAGTAATGGAACATTGAAATCTTTTTCCACTCAAAATCTGTGAGCTGAATGTCATAGCTAAGGTTGGACACTGCACAGTAAGGAGTCACCTCTGGCCTAGTGATTAAGGTCTCAGATGAGCACACTAATGGTTAAGGGTTGCAGTCTGTGTCCGTCTGCAGTCATTTCCTGCTTTAGTTTCTTTTCAGCTATAAATATTTCAGTTACATACTGAAAGGTGATCTCACTCTTTTTACTTGACAAAAACATTTTTCTTTTCAATTTGACCAAAAATATCTCATTCCAAATATATCATTCATCAAAGCCTAAAAATCCTCTCTCTCTCTGTCTCTCTATCTTTCAATTTCTCTCTGTGAAATCTTTCTCTAAATCTCTCTTTCTCAATCTCTCACTTTCTCTCTCTCTCCTGGGGTTTGGTCGTTTGGGGGGTGGCCACAGGGACTGACCACAGGCCAAAGGCCGTGCACTGCAGTGATTGGATTAACGTATAGTAATGAAAATTACTTTATGTTAAAAAAAAAGTAGAAATTCACTGTGTGAGAAAAACCAAAGGTTACAGGGACATTATAGTTAGAAAATAGAATTTAAAAAACATAGAAATTCACTTAAAAAACTGAAGGTTAAAGGGGCGTTATAGTTAGACTTACATTTTAAATGTACCAAACCATAGAAATGTTCAGTTATAATTAAAGTTATCTCAAGTAATTATAGCTCATGTCCTAAGGTAACTATAACTTGCACCCTCACCATGCAGTGCCAATTTCCCCATATAATACATCACTCATGACATCTTTGATAACATCATTGATAATATCAATGTAACATTTGCAGTAAAATTATTTAGCAGAAAACTGTACATGTCGGGGTGTGTTATAGTTACTTGAGATAACTCTATATTTTAGAGTAAATCTAAACTTACTAATATATAGTTGCCTTCACATTATTATGGTACCAGATATCCTGCACTCACAAGTTGGGCTAGACAATATTTTCTTACTCAAAATTGTGACACGCAACTGTGGTCATAATGCCAGCACATATTCTGAGCGGTTGTTTGGGAACTGAAAGGCAAGCCTAAAAACTTCTTTGAGAAGGAAGTTGGCAGCTAGTCCTGATATGGGATGTGCTTATGTTCCATTTTACATAATTGGAACAGTCCATGAATTTTTAGAGAAGAATAACTATATCACTGGTGTTCTTGACTAATTCATTGAAATGCCTGGGGTATGTGTAATGAACCAAATTAACACCTGTGCAATAACTGCACTTCTCGTAAAAGTACTTAGGAGCATATTTATAAGCCCCTAGCGCCACCTTGCGCCACATTAGTGCCACGTTTAGACGCTAATGTGGCCCAACGAGGTCAAAATCCTTGCGCCATCTTTACAATTTGGTGCAATGCATGCTGTGCGCCACTTTGTAACCCTTTGTGCTACATTATGCCTGCGCCAGGCAGAATGTATGGAAAGGGGGCGTTCCTCTATTAGGGGGGCTGCAAAAATGACACAGGGAAATCCAACGGATTTCCTTACGTCATTTTATATGGCACTTTTAACGCCTTCTGAGAGCAGGCGTTAAAAGGGGTCTTCCATTATTTATAATGGGCCCCTATGTACTCTGCATGAGTAGCACCAATATGTTTGCGCTACTCCTGCAGATTACATCAATAGCGTCAATAAAAGTGACGCTATTGCCCCCTACCCAGCGCCATGGTGCGCCGTATCTTAGATATGGCGTACACATGGTGGCCGTAAGGGGTCGCTAAGGGACACAAGGGAAGTGGCGCTGCACTAGGTACAGCACCACTTTACTTAAATATGCCCCTTAGTATTTAGTAGAAGAGTGCTGTGCCTTGGGAGTGACAATGAAAATCAATTTATATCCGATTCTAAAAATGAATTTCTACAAAATGTGGGTAGTGAACATAAAACTACTTCTTTACCACACAATATAGGTATGGAGCAGGAAGGGTTACTTAATAGAGTGACAACAGGTTATCATTGGAATGAAGAGAAGTGCTGGAAACCATTTGGGTCTATGTGACCTCTGAGGTTTCGATTACTAGCAATGCTTACTTTATGTTATCGCTTTCAGGCCATCAAATACTTATGAAAATCAAACAAAAACATAGACAGCAAATTGTTATCATAGATTACTCTCCAGGTGTACTCACAAAACTCTGTATGTACCTATGAGAGGGATCTTGTTACCAATTTACATACATTAATCAAAAACCTTCAAATTATCGTCTAAGAGGGGCAGTGATTTTGTTGTTAGGGGTACCAAAGACCAATGTGTTCATATAGAATTTTGTGTAATCACCAAAAGTGACATCTTCATTAATACGGATAATCACCTCCTAAATTTATGATTAAGGGGGAGCTCGGGCATAACTTGCATTAACCCAACCATTAACCCAATCTTCTAATGGACCTGATTAAGATAGTTTTAATATAGTGTTTTGTACATCATGAACTTATACTTCATTATAAAGGGATATAATTTATAGGTCAGGAAATGCAATAAATTCCATATTACAAGAAGTTGCTTACGTTACTGCAGTTGCACAAGCTGAAATATAATATTACTCCCTAAAGAAATTATTTTTTAATAGAAAATGTATGAATTAAAATGCAGGAGATACATAGCATTCATTCCTCACAAGTGGAAAGGGAAAGTAAGCCTAATCACCTGCAGCATATTATTCAAAACTAAATGACAATAACTATCTGAAGCTCAATGAGACCAAATCATAATACCTAATAGCAGGCACCAAGGGCAGGCCTACACTTCTAGCCCTTGAGTTGCCTGACATTGATGGGGTAAAATTGGTCCCCACCAATCAAATGTAAAACCTGGTTTTCCTGGTTGATGCAGTCACCTCCTAATTATCAAGTCATGCAGTAGTCAAGAGATGCTGTTTCAGCTTCAATACACTCTAATGGTTGCTGAAACTCCGATTCCTGACGAACCAAGGTTTGGAGCTAGGCGCTATAATGAATACTCTGTTGAACTATTTCAATGCTCTTTACTTATGCCTCTACAAGAAACTGTGGTCAGGCTTAAAAGACCCAAACTGCAATAGTTCACACCATTGTGAGGCTACGGAGAAGAGGTCAATAAGGGAGTAAGAGATACATTTGAGAAAAGGGGAAAATGTCTCTTTTGCCTTGTTTATAGGGTACCAATGTCTATACCCTCTAGATTAAGGCACTATACCCTCTAGATTAAGTCAGGCAGGTCATCTGTCACTACTTGGCAGATATGGTACATAAACCAAACTCCAACTTAGGGCCCACATCGCGCTGGCACATATAATTGTACAGTGGCTCTTGGCCCTGATGTGCAAAAAAATATAAGGTCCTATACGTTGTATACAAATGTCTATACAAATTGGCCCATGAATACTTGACTTCTAAAATTAACTGGACTATGTCAAATAAATCTGACAGTTGTGAATATAATCTTAGCTGATTCTATTTTATTGTTCATATTTTTAAACATGCTCTCTCTTTCAAGTGGGGAAGCCAGGATTGATACTAGATTTTTGGTTTCACATTATGAACATTGTGAATATTCTATTTCATTCATTGCTACAATCAAGTTACTTGCTTTTTATACTTGACTGTGTCAGTGCTTACCCCAAGGTGTTGTAAAAGGAGACCGGTTCAGAGACAGCATTAATTAGTCATGTCAAATTTATGACTTATTAGAAGCTAGAGGGTTAATTTAGGGGACAGTGCTAGAGATGTTATTAGAAAATCAGATTCATTCATATAATAACAATTATGAGTAAAAGGTAGGCCTAAACAAAAGCTGCATTTATTCATGCACTTTCCTTTCTAAACTTTGCATGACCCGCGTTTGCTTGACTCGCTTGATTTGCTAACATTGACAAATTCTAACATGCTTTAATTCAATAGAAATGTTTCTATCATAACCTTTGCTTGGCCTATGCATGACGCTAACTTCATTCAGAAACAAAGAAGGCTATATTATTTTATTCTTTCTATCTGACTGACCTGCATTGAAATTTGAAAACTTGCTATACTAATCTGAAACTTGCTTCTTAATGAATTAGCTTACTGTGTGTAGATACGTGTGAATGGAAATGACGGAGTGCAAATAAGCATAAAATCCTATACAAGTGCCTTGTTTTTCGAAGAGGGAAGGCCATGGGAAGAATTCTTATGTTTCTAGATGAATATTGAAAGAAACGTAATGTGCTGCATGTTTAGACTGCTTTTTGTTCAAAAAGTCACATGTACAGAAAGGGTTTTGTTCCCAAGAAACTGCAAGTCATGATTGGATGTCTAATATCTTGAATGAAACAACTTTACTGAAATGTATTTTTCATTGTTGAGTGTATTAAAGTGTCCCAGGGATAGAACAGATAACAATAGCGATGGCAATAGCTAGAGCAGCCTTTTGCTAGGAGATTAAGACTCACTCTCCGATGCAGATTCTCGGTGCTCTTGACACAGACAGATTACTCTCTGCCTAGATTATTCTCTATTATTCTTTGTTACAGTATTCTTCATGAGTACTGATAGCTTTGCAGATTAGACTTTTCTCTTGGAAGTTTGTTCTTTTTGATAATATTACCTAATTGTTTTACTGATTTAGAATATTAGAATAAGGATAGATTGTGGGACACACTTTATGCTACGCTCTGTCAATTTTAATTGACCAATAAAGAAAGATTCAAAACTTAAGATAAAATAAACACTTTAAAACTTTGTGACTCCTGAATTAAAAGAATTTGTAATGCATTTATATTGATAATTGCAGCTTGCACCTATACTCATTCCCAAGATTCTCCTCTTGGGCCCTAAGAGTTGCAGAGCACTTTATAATTTTAGGATTTCCTGCTCTCCGAAAAAGTTGGTAGCAGGTAAGGTAAGGTAAGGTAAGGTTAGTATGATTAAGGAAACAAGCTGCAATAATTAAAAAGTGCCCAAAGTTAGAGGAAAATCGAGTGTCCAGAACCTGACTTTGAGGTTTGATGAGATGCAGTTTTGGAAGCAGTTGCAGATTGCATTTTAAAGAACTGGTGAAATTGGCGGGTGTGAGTAACAATAGGGTTGATGTGTCGAAATTGTACATATTTTAATTTGTGATGATTTTATGATGTTGTGATTCACAATTGCCATGGTTTATGTTTTATGTTCTTTACCAAGGAAGAAAATAGGTTTTCGTACTAAGAAGTAGTTTAAGATTCTGGGATAGATAAAGAGAAAAATAAGGTAGTCTTGTCTGCTAGGAAAGTGTAAGTTGTGAGATGCAATCGACTTTTGCACACAGGTAGGCACATAATAAGTTGTTGTGATTGTACTCATTTTAATTGGTTCTTGTGAAAACTGATGTGCAAAGGTGACAAAGCACTGATGAGGTGATTTCCCGCAGGTCAAGAATTTACCATAGTGAGTGACAAATTTCTTTTTGATTGAAAATCGGAAGGGGTAAAACCTAATTCCGGTTGTTGACCTGTGCTGTTTAGTTTCTTTAGAAGAAGCAATGATTAATGACTTTTTATGTTGCTTAGTTATTAGATTTGTCTTTCATTCATTTAATAGAGAAATCTGAAAAGGGGAGGTGAAATGCTGCAAAGAGTGAGTTATTAAGTCATATTGTGTGGTGCTGGTATTGTTCGGTTGGTGTGAAGCTTAACAATCATTACGAGTTTATTGGTCAATTGAATTACTAAACTGCATTGTGATTTGATAAAAGGGGTTCTGTATTCTGACATATACAAAACAATTTCAAAACATTTGGAACATTGTAAATTCATTATTGAGTTGTTTAATAAAATTTGAAATTATGATGTTTTTCAAAATTTTAAGGAGTCTAATAAGAGGTGATGTAATTATTCCAATTAGAGAGGGTGAGGAGGCACCTTCAGAGGATATACCTGCATATCAAATGATGATTGAATGATGATAGAAGAAGGGTTATATACATGTGTTTGGCTTCGTCAGTGGTGCACGTTTACTCAAAAAGAAGGCTCATTGAGTTTTCCTAGGAGGGGAACATTTAATTTAGGGATAATTGGCAGATTACTAGAAGTATTATATAAAATGGAGCCAAATAAAAGAGAAAATAGCATGAAAAAAGGATAGAGAAAGATTTTAAAAAATTGACAAAAATAGCAATAAGAAATTATTCAGATGCAGTTTAGGATGAGCGAGCACACTTATGGAGATAAAGTATGGTGGAAGGTACTAGATTATTTCCTGTACTCACAAAAGAAGAGAGCACAACATTTAAAGATTCTGAAAAACCTGTAAAGGCGATAAGGAAACAGAAACAAAATGTGATTCATATTCTGATTCGGGCTATTCGTCCACCACCATATAGGGGGTCTTATGCCAAATGATGGAGCTTAATAAGTAAATAATGTGACCATAGCTACATCGCCAAGAGATCTAGGTTTTTCGCAAGTTCCCAGCCCGGTGCAAGCAGTACAACCTGCAAATATACAACCTGTATTGACCCAGTCGATTGTTTCACAGGATATTATTACACAGCCTGTAGCTCAGCAAGCAGTTGCAAGTACTCCGGTACCAATGAATAGAGCTCAAACTGTAACTTTAACAGATGTTCCAATTATAGTGGTTACAACTCCAGCACAGGTTACTGAATTGATTACACCACAAACAGTGCAGCACAGATTATTCAAACTCCAGCCACAGTGGTTTAGCAACCAACTAGGGTTACACCAGTAAGTGGGTTTATCCCGACATCACAGAATTTTACAGATTGTACTATGGACCCCACAATAGACCATTGAAGCATTAAGGCAAGAAAGGCAATTTGTGTTTACAACAAATACTGTATCAGAAGAATGTAATTTAAAAGGTGATTTATTTTCTCCTTGGTTTGAAGAAGCTCCTAGAAACTGTGTGAAAGTTCAGGACGCCAAAAGACTGAATACTAATTCAAGTTCATAAACCATCCTAGCTCCTGGAATGGAGAGACCTTTAAATGTGCCCCAACTGAAAGGTGAAGTAGAAGAGATTATAGAGGATGTTTGACTCTTGATCATATTAATCAATATCAAGAAAAATAATTGATTTACCTATGTAAAGAAATTACGAGAAAAGCTGCAACTGTTCAATACAGATCAACTAAATTGGCAAATAAATATAAGGTTGATATTTATAAAAGTGTACCATTACAGAGATGTTTTAGGGTGATATTAGATGATGAAACAATTGAAAACATGAGTTCTCCAGGAATGTAAATTCATCTCAACTAATGAATCAAATGCACATGCAAACAGAGTGAATTTGACACATTTGAAAATAAATGGTCACAAAAACATGAAAAGAAAAAGATACAGGAAAAACAGTCTGAGGAGAAAAGAAAACAAGCATTACATTCAGAAAAGAAAGAGACAACTGCAGCATATCTTTTAAGGGAGATGTCAGGTGGAGGGTATGTACATGTCCCTTGGAGTAGGTGACACCTTGCAGCATTCACGAACAATTCCAAAGTTGAGAGAAAGTCCATTGCAGTGATATACACATGTTGTGAGGTTTATCAAGATCTCGATCTTGGTACTGTGGGAAGATTTAAATATGTTTTTGGATATTGTGTTCCGAGTGATATGTGGGCAAAATGTAAGATTCCTGTCCAATGACTGGATACAGAACCAGTGAGAAATCCTATAACAAATGCACCTTCAACTGTAATGATGCCTTAATATAATGAATCAATTACATTTCTGAAGGATAGAATTTCTCCTAAGGATTTGAATTATTTGAAATTGAACTGAACGCAGCAGGAAGTTAATGTGACTGTGCATGAGTATTATGAAAAGCCAATTAAAGCATTTAAACAGCATACAGGACAGATGCATCTTGATCCAACAGATAAGGGATTTTTCATTACTCAATTTATGGTGGTGCAACATAATGTGAATTGTTGGTAAACAAAATCTTTGTATGAGATTTTAAAATATGCACATCATTGCAGTGACGAGCAGGGGATGAAAAATCATAAGCTTAAGGAGAAATGTTTGTTGTCACGGAATAAGTTTGTTCAACAAGCTTTTCAGAAGCCCATTGTTAGATATGGTGGTGCAGTCACATCAAGAACAAAAGAATCTTGCAAAGTTGATACCATTGCCTTGTTGAATCATTTGGCAGAGAATGGACATTAAAGTCACCAAACAAATAGCACTATTGTGAAAAAGAAGTCCTGTATTTTGGGCATATCTTTGAAAGGGGAACGAGAAAAGTGTCAAGAGAAAGAGTCAAAGCTATCTTGAAAATAAGTTGGCTATTGTAGATAGTGGATAGGCAACTTTTCCCTGGTGGCGAAATCTTTGTTAACACCGACATTCAAAGATGTACGAGATCCGATTCCATGGGACACTGAATGCATAAAAACATTCCTAGAGCTGAGAGAAAGTACCTGTCGTGCCCCGGCACTGGGAATGCCAGATCACACAAATTATTTTATACTGTTCTGGAGTGGGAGGGAGGGTTCCGCTCTCTCTGTGTTAACCCAAATTCATGGAGACACCAAAAAGCCTCTGGCGTACTTTTCTGTAACTCTTAATCCTGCAGCTGCCACTTTACCTGGTCACCTTAAAGTGGTACCTGCAGTGAGTGCAAGCTTCGAAAAGTGTGAGAGCATTGTGATTAGATATCCTCTGTCATGGTTCCTCACTCAGTCGAAGGGTTGCTTACTAGAACTAAAACACAGCACCTTACAAATTTGAGACTGATTCGTTATGAGCAGAAAATATTGGCAGGAAACTATGTTGTGCTGAGAAGATGACAAGTACTGAATCCTAGCCCATTGTTGCCTATTCTTGAGGATGACGAATCTGATTATTTTGAACATAATTGTGTTGATGTCACAGACTTAAGCAAAAAATTCAGATCAGATATAAAAGATGAGCCTTTAATGGGTCAAGATTACATTTTATTTGTGGGTGGATCATGTGTAAGAACAAATGAAGAATCTTTGAGAGCAGCCTATGCAGTCTGCACTATTCAAGAGGTAATAGAAGCTTCATGGCTTCAGGGAGTTTCTTCAGCACAAGTTGCAAAATTAATTGCCCTTTCCAGAGCTTGCACACAAATGAGAGTGGCTATATTTACAGATAGTATGGGTTTGGTGTTGTCTGCGATTTTGGGCAATTATGGTCACAGAGAGGGTTTCTGACCTCTTCTAGTTCACCCATTAGAAATGGGGAACAGATCTGAAACCTTCTAGAAGCTCTATAATTCCCCACTGAAACTGCTGTAGTGAAGTGTGCAGTGACCATGAGCAGCAATGGTTATGTCACGGTCTGCAACAAGCAAGCTGATGAAGTGGCCCGCTATGATGTAATTGTGGCCTACACATCCAACAGTTCATTCACAAATGAAAATGCAGGAGAAAAAGTTTTTTCCATGATGTTGACAATTTGGATGAATTATGAAGAATGCAAGAAAATGCACCAGAGCTAGAAAAGCAGGGATGGATCAGAGCAGGTTGTGGAATAGATGAATACAGTGTTTGGGTTTCAGTGACTGGAGACCCAGTATTGCCAGAGAGTCTGCTATCTACAATGACAACAAGATGTTTCCTTTGCCAAACTCATTTAGGCAGGGATGCCATGATCCGCAACTTTAAGACATTTTGGGGGTTATTCCAACTTTGGAGGAAGTGGTAATCCGTCCCAAAAGTGACGGTAAAGTGACGGATATACCACCAGCCGTATTACGAGTCCATTATATCCTATGGAACTCGTAATACGGCTGGTGGTAAATCCGTCACATTTGGGACGGATTACCACCTCCTCCAAAGTTGGAATAACCCCCTTTATATTTAATCCCAGAATCAGAGCCCAGGCAGAATAATTGTCTCATTGATGTGTGACATGTAAACAAATGAATGTAGGCAAACAAACATGTTATACTGAGCCACATAGGAAGATCAGGAGGTCATTTTACCAGATGCAAATGGATTTCATTGCAATGCCCATTTGCAACGGTTAACATTTTGGTTATTGTCTGCACGTTCTCCAGATGGGTAGAAGCTTATCCAGGAAGAAGAAATTAAAGTCTTACTGTAGCAAAGTTACTGTTGAAGGATTTTGTAGCAGGGTAGCCTGTCTCTCTAGAATAAGATCAAAGTACTCACTTTAACAGTGAGATTATAAAAATGTTAAGTGCAGCATTACAAGTTGAACAGAAGCTTCATAGCAGTTATCATTCAGAAGCTTCAGGCGTAGAGGAACACCTCAATGGGACGTTTCAATCAAGATTGGCTAAAGTTTGTGCTTCCTCTTCTCTGAAATGGTCATTAGTAATGATGAGCCTACAAAGTACATCTGACGGAAAAACTTGTTTATCACTCCATGATATCCTTATGGACAGAACTATGAGGTTACCTGCTGTTCCAGCAAATGCACTTCTGAATATTACAGGTGACATGGTACTCGATTACAGTAATGGATTGGCTGATGTGGTACGTTCTGTCTCTCAACAGGCTGAAGCTGTCACTGCAAATCCAAACCAGGAGCAGTTCCATGAGCTTAGTCCTAGTGACTGGATCTTAGTCAAAAAGCACATAAGAAATTCCTGTCTAGAGCCACGTTGCAAAGGCCCAATCAGTTGATTATGTTAACAAATACTGCAGTAAAATATGCTGGAGTCCTGAAATGGGTGTATGTATCTCCAAATCCAGAGGACAAGGGATCCTTATGAAAAAATAGTGTCCTATGAGTTTGAACCAAGAGCACTGGTGCATGTACCACCACACGTTGTATAAGAAGAAACACAAGAGAGAAAAAACTGTGATCAGAGGTAGCAAGAATAAGATAGTGGTGAAAATCTCAGACAGATAAAGAGGTGCAATTGCTTGATATCTCACAAAGTGCCAATGGAGAAGAACTGATAACACAGTCAATTGAACTCCTGAATCTGCTGCAGAACAAACAGAAGATGTTGATGATCTAGGAGAAGGAACACATTCTAGAATAAAGAATAGAAACAATTCACACAATGAAAAATGGGCAAAAGCTTACAGTAAAAAGAGAACAAAGTTGAGTGTGTCAGCTGAATCAATAGCACCGACAATCAGAGAAGCAGAGTCCAGTGGTATAAGTGAAACAGAAGAAGAACAAAGCACATTCAGAAGGTCAATAAGATCTGGAGTACCTTCACAAAGATATTCATTACCTGAATGGACATATTATGTGAGCCAAGTTTTGAACGTTACAATTTCTGATCTACTTGATTGGAGCAAAGAACTGCCAGAGCCTCTTTGAAAGTCCTTAATTGCAAAAGAACTATTGAACTATAAATTCAAAAATCGAGAATTAACGAACTGAGATATTATTTGTACTATTATGAAATAAAAGGACTAATAAAGTTAATTGAATAAAGAAGATAAGAAGAATACTGAGATCCAAGAGAGTAGATGAAGAGTAGGGATAACATTCTAGAAGAGCACAGAGTAGTTTTAAGGATTGTCTATACGAAGATATTATCATAAACAAGACTAAGGGGGTCATTCCGGGTGGCTATTGGACCGCCGCGGTAGTGGCGGTCTGATCCGCTTCATTCTGGCTGAGGCTGAACAGCTGCGGTCAAACCGCCAACACCGCCAGGCTGCAGTCAGCCTGCAGCCTGGCGATCCTGGCGGTTGTAATCTGCTAGGGCAACGCTGTCCTTCGGATTACGAGTCCCATTCTGTCAGCCTTTCCATGGCAGTTTACACCGCTGTGGAAAATCTGGCGGAATGGGGGTGCCTGGGGCCCCTGGGTGGCCCCTGCACTGCCCATGCACTTGGCATGGACAGTGCAGAGGTCCCCATGCACAGCCCCGAATTATGGGCAGTGAAATGCATGATGGGTGTCGCTGCACCACCACATTGGTGCCGTCCCGATTCTGAGCCGACGTCAATGTTAAGGCCCTCTTCTCCGCAGGGCCGGTGGATGCAAACACTGTTTCTGCCCGCCGGCCCTGCGGTGAACTTGGAATAGGGCCGGCGGTGTCCTGGCGGCACTAGCGGTCAGGTGGCAGGTTGAGTTTGGCGGGCAGTCTCCGCCACCCGCCAAACACAGTATGACCGCCTAAGTGACAAAAAAAACAAAAATTAAGAAAATCCGTGAAAAGAAAAAGACTTGCTTGAAAGGTAAATTGACCTGAAGAAAAGAATTGATATTGTTCGGCTTGGACAATATATAAGTTGCTGTCATAAACATCTTATTAGTAGTAGATCTGATTTTAGAGATGTGGAACTAGGTGCAAGGTATTTAGCTACTTTACTGACACTTATAGTTTTGGTTGGAATAGCAACAGTTCTAGTGATACACTTTACACATGATACAGAGAAAGCTATAGCAGAATATTAAATGCAACATTTAAACCAGGAATACATGAAGATGAATTGAAGGCATCATTTGTAAATTACATGCATGAAGATTATTCAATGGATGCTTACTCTAATTAGTACAAGAATACACTAAAGCTATTGAGATTAAGGACTGCTACGTTTGTGCGCACATGCCAACTTCTGTAGATGAACAAGTTTCTTACCACCATATTCCACTTTCCTACATTATTCCTTATAGCAGCTTCCTAAGTCTAGTATATAGGCAGCAACATTTTGAATACTATTACTCAAACTTTGATATTGTACTTTCTAAAGTTTCACTAATGAAAAGTATGAATTTACACCCACAAGCTAAGGAAAAGGAGACTGCATGGCATTACTTTAGCCAGTTGTTCCTGAAGCACGGTTAAAGGGTATTAGCAAACCCTAACATGCTTAATGAACTCACAAGAAAATGCTAGAAGAAAGAAATTACCATTTTGCAAAAAGTGCATAGAAGAAAGGGGATGTTCAGAAGAATGTACGGTGAAAGGAAGATGATTAATTCAGAAAGAAAATGACTGTACCAAAGCTTGAATTAGATAAAAGGCAAAGAGGAAAAATATGTATGTTTAAGAGAAGAATCAATGGGGTAAAGACACCAGTGGGAAATAGTAATTGTGAGCATGTGTCTGAATTGTCTGGAGTAACATGTAAAATTTTACAAGATGACCCTACCATGCCTAGGGTAAACGTCATATGTGCAGAGAATGCATGTTTTATACTGCCTGCTTATTGGGAGGGTATTTGTTATTTAGGCTTACTTTTTCCATAATGTATCACATCCAGAGCTTAGATGCATTACCAATAACACCAACACACAAAAGATACACTTGCAGTGCGAATGAAGTGACACAGTCAGTGGGAGGCATATGTGGAGCAATCATACCTGCTGTAGGAGTAGTAGTGATTGAGAAATTTAGAAAGCGCTCAACAGAAGTTGATAGGTTGGCAATTAGTACTTCTGGAGATCTATTGGTAGAAGCTTGTAGCAATTATATCTATAGTTTTGCAGAACTGCTATGTGCTGAGAAAGGTGGAGTCTGCAAGATGCTACAAATTGAAAATTGGTATACTCCTAGGGCTAGATTTCGGGACACACCATGCTTTATGCTATGGTCTGTAAATATTAATTGACTAATAAAGAGGGAATCAAAACTTAAGATCAAATAAATACTTTAAAACTTCAATCAACTCTCATTATTGACTCTTGAAGAAAAAATAATCTGTAATCCATTTATATTGATAATAGCAGCTTGCATCTATACTAATTTCCAAGATGCTCCTCTTGGGCCCTAAGAGGTGTGGAGAATGTTATGTTGTAAGAATTCTCCACTCTCCCAACAGTATAGAATGTAGAACTCAAAATAGCTCAACGATCAATCAACCAAAACATGATTTGCTTCCCCTACAGTCACCTAAACCCCTTCCATAACGCCCCACACAAAACCCCACTCACACTGTGCTGACATCAATACGGCCCATGGGCACCCCGCAAACCATACTTTGGGGCCTTTTGAAAAATGTTTGAAAGGAACTGTTACCATACTATAGAGGAACTTGGCCTTCTGCCTCATTCCCCTATATAGTCATGGAACTCCCAGTGACCTGCAATATCCTTAGAATGAACGGCAGGGTGTACTTTATTCCATATATATTGTAACCTGAACCACATAAATACTTTATTATCTTTTCCTAAAGGAGGAAAGGTTAAACACAATATAACCAGGCTGTGGCCAAATAGCTAGGACTGATGATGCCAATCAGTGGAGCTGTAGAGTTTTAGCCGCAGAACTGGCAAAACTCTGAAAAGAAAAGGCTTCACCTGGGATGCTGGGAGTAGTGAGAGAGGTCACGCTCCAGTCAAATGAGAAAGGGCATAGTTGGAAGGCCAGAGATGAAAAATAGTCAGGGAAACAACAGAGGTTGAAAAGCAGAAGCTGCTGATGGTATTCTGGCAAAAGGTGGGAATTCAAGAGCACAGGTGTTGCAGTGCAATAGTCGGACAGGGGACAAGTGTGCAAATAAAAAGATTATTATTCTAAGGTATCTACTTGTTGCTCAAAGGGAAGATGACCTTGATCTCTTGGGTACGATGACCAAAGGGTGCATTCTGTTCTCTGCATGAAAAGCAGAAGGATATTTGATCGAATTTACAGGGGCATCAAGTCCAGTGGCATACATGGGAAGCATCTGTCTCTGGGCTTCCTAGTAGAAGAGGATTCCATGGCAGTCAGACCACAGTTCAAGAGAGGTCAGTCTGAAGGAAGTCAGTTCTTCCTTGGGATCATAAAGGCTTCTGGACTAATAGAAAGATGCATGTCTCACATTAGCAACCATCACAATTTACCTCAATAAACCAGACCATGGAGAAAGCCAGTCGTTGCACGGCGTAACATAACTTCCGTTCCTGCTGAAGTTGCCAGCCATGACAGCCAAACCCCGGGCAAGGTGAACTATATTCCCCCTCTCTGACTAGAGTGTGTTGAATCTTTTGCATTTTGCAAAGTGTCATCTGGCATCAAGAGACATTCAAGGATGCCCACCCTGTTTACTTCCACAGTCGTTGAGTTCCTTTTGGTGAGACCTACCCTTTATCTGAGCCATCAAACAGTCATTACCTTTGTCCTAATCGATGGAGCTCCCTTGACTAATGACTGGATCCTTTCCTCAGCAGATGCCAACAGGAGCACAGCACGAGAGTTCATGCATTCACACTCTGGCACATGTGGAGGCTCCTGTGACCTTTCTAAGTAATTAAGGCAGAACTAAATGGAGTCCTCTAGGTGGCTGGCAAAGCTGAGGGGTACTTGAGCCCAGGTGGTGACCTCAATGACTGCAGGAGAAAGAACAGCAGATGTGCCTGTCAGGTCAAGTGTAGGCTGCACACTATAATTTAAAAACTCTCAAAGGGACACTATTCTATGGCCCAGTACAGCTCCAAGATGAATGACCCACAGATCAAGTATCATGGGTGAATAGAGACAAACCAATGTACCAATCTCTCTCATGTCAATCAAAACCCATATATCACATGAAGAATAACACATTCCTATCCTCTATTAGACTCAAAACCTACATGAGGCTTGTCTAAGAAATTGTCTTCTTCATGTGGCTGCAGTTCACTAATTGACTTTATTTCTAATTAGTTTGGCAACTTTTGGGATTGTGATATCTGCCTGAAATGCAAAGGGTCTTTACTTTCCAGTACAGGTCTTTCCAATAAAAGACAGATCTTCTTGTGTTTTAGTGGTGCAGAATCACAATGCCACACATAGTGGAATTTGCGATCTCCTGTAGTCTGTTACTGAATTGTCTGATTGACTCACTGTGGTAAGGAACATGCTCTGTTGTCTGTTCTGTTGCTCTTACCCCTTAAAAATCCTAAAGGACTCCTCTGTTAGTGATAGAAACTGATAAACTACTACTGTGCTTGCTTTCCCTGGCATGGAATCCAGAGTGTTCCCATGAAGTTTCTGCATCACATTAGTACAAGTAATTAGCCTCATTTTCTGCTATTGTCTGTGGGTAGACTGCCACATTCTCTAGAGCTCCAGTGGGGTGATAAATTGCATGCTAGAATACTAATAATAAACATTTTATCCAAAATAACTATAGTTTCCTAGACATCATTTACTAAAATAGTGTCCCATGGGGTGTAGGTTTTATATTTCTATTTTTTTGTGAACGTTATTTAGTACATTTATGCCAGATTATGTTCTGGTTACGATACCAAGGCTACAACTGGGAGGAGCGAACTGGAGATGTTTACAAAATCATTTATCACGCCAAGGATCTCCTTAGCTACATTAGGAGTTTGAAGAGTAAGATCCAAAAATGTGTTGTCAAGAATTTGGACTTAAAAGGCAAGATTTGTTTTCCTGTTTTATTATGTTCGGGGGGTGCAGGTGTGGGGTGGTATTGTAGGCATGACACCAGTGGCATGCTAGGTTTCTTACCTGCTTTCCTATTTTGGATGGGTCTTTAGTGACCTTTTGGGATAACGTCCTATCCCTAACTGTAGCGAGTGGATGTTCACGCAAGACCACTTAAAAATAGGTTCATGCAACTGACTAAATCGGCTGGAGGTGCCACTATGCATTGTATACAGGCTTCAATTCACTCTCCTGGGCTCCTACCTTTAGATCCCTACATCAATTCCATTTGCTTTTTTAAGGAACATAAAAAAATGATCAACTAGTGTCTTAAGAAACAAACTGGCCATCGCAGATACCTAGTTTTCTGGCCAGGCCCTGACCAACTCTCTCCAGACAGTCACCCTCAGTGTCAGTGTGATTGGAGGAGGGGGCGGGGGGGGGGGGCAGGAGTCCGAAGACAAGCTCCCCTATTGGAGTCCAGACATCTGTGCTCACAAAGTTTCCTTCCAAAACTGAGTAACGGGGTGAAAGAGTGAATGTGAACATTTATATAGCCACATCAGGCAGTGAACTGTCTTCACGTAGTAAATCCCCCAGGAGAGAACCAATAAAGAGGTACCCATATATCCAGGAACTTAGTCCTCCAAATCTCGGTCTATTGCGCAGTTATGCTTTGTATGTTGTTTCATTGCTCGCCTCATTATGACTTTTTAGGACCCGGAATACAGAGGCTTACTCATCCATGAAAGAACTTGCGCACAAATGATCAGGAACAAGTCCATTATATGCTGACGTCTTTAGCCTAGAGAGTGATTTTTTGCCTTGAATTTTAATATTTTATGTCTTTTTATTTTCTTCCTCTATATCTTTAAAATCACCTCGTGGGTGTTCCCAGAATGTTGACACGCATGTCTGTGAAGGGTAGAACAGGAAAAAATACACTTCCAGCGACTATATTGCAGCAGCTAAAGAAAGTGACTGGGGTGCAGTGTTTTCCAAAGTTAATTCGCACAAATAACAGAGATAAACAAATGCCTGAACAAGGATCAGGGGCGTGGCTATCAATAGAACAGCAGGTGCAATGGCACCGGGGTCCAAGGAAACCAGGATAGAATAGGACCGCCCTATAGTTGTTTCGTACTACTAAACTTGAAGGTATAGGCACTTTTCTTGTGTGCATTAGGGTTCGCGGCACCTTTTTCTACACCACTGGCTAGGGAGATAACCAAGCAATATTAAATTACAAAATCATTAGCAAATTGTGCGTTGGTGTCAGCATGAACACATAGGTTTTTAACGTGGTTCACATGTGCCCACATTATTCAGACAATCCACTAAAGGACCAAGAAAAAAAGACTGCTCTGCTGGTCCACGTTGGATTTCATGACTAATGCACCGTTGCCATGGCAGCCGAGACATAGGAAAGGAAAAAATCCTTTTAGCACCTACCTGGGTCTCTCAGGCTTTACTGTCAGCGCATCGCATTCTTATTGTGTCAACCAAGCATCAATAGGTGGAACTTGATTTCAGCTCACACCACATGATGCGTCAACGTGCAGATTTGAAAAATAGAGGAAACGTCTACTTCTGCACCATCAAAAGCATGCCTATGAAGTTGGAGATGCAACGACTACTCCAGTAACAGCAGCAAAAGAGCACACACTTACCCACACTTCATATTCTATTCTTTTTCCAGACCTTCTTGTCTGCTAGCAGCTCAGAATTTAACAAGCACTGGCAAAACCAATGTTGTCGCGTACGCAAGGCTTTGTCGTTTTTTCTAGCCATGTTGTACAGCAGTGGGGCTGATGTGCAGCATAGCAGAAAGTTTTTTTTTAAAGTCTCATGATGCTGATCATAGCGTACTTCTTTTTATTGCTTGCAAAACAGAGGGGGAAGGCAACATGGAGGTCACAGATGTAGGGGCGAAATAGCTCTATGACACGACCAGCGGTTTCTGCGTTGTGACATTTCTCTTGCTATGACAGGTGGATGGACAACAAACGGTGGGAGAGGTCAGAGCAACACAGAAACAACAGGAGGGACAGCGAGTGGCAGTGGGTCAAGTGAACACATAAAATGAATGGAGGGAGGGAGAGGGCAAGCTAACACAGACAACGAACAGAACGGTGCAAGCCAACGCAAACAAAGAAAGGGAAGAAGGAGGGAGGGTGGGAGCAAGCCAATATGGACATCAAATCAAGGGTGGGAGTTTTGTGGGCAAGCCAACACAGACAATGAACGGAGGGAGGAAGGTAAGGTGACGGCAAGGCAACACAGACAACAGACAATAGAAGGAGGGTGGGTGGGTGTGCAAAGCATACGGACAAGGTAAGATTACGTGGGGGGAGAAGTACACATATGAGACACCTGAAAAAATTATGCACTCTTGTAAAGCCCTGAAATCCAATGAAAAAGTACTGCCTTAAATAACGAGCAGTGGAAGGACATATTAAATGTTACCATACTCTAGTTGAGGGACAAACACATGAAGAGGAAGTAAACCTATGGCAGCTGAGCAATTAGAAGCAAGCAAATGAGAGAGATAATGAAGCCAACCAATGGTAAGCAACTGGAGGTCTTTAAGCCCACTGATAGAAAACAAAAGGTGTTGAAGAAGCATGTCAACTGTAGGGGTGACCTAAAATCTAATTATATTTCAAATGTGTAATATCCCCTGACTTTTTTCCCTTTTAACCTCCTGTTTGCTGTCTTAGGCCCATAGTTATCCTTCGATGCACCAAATTTGCGTCATTTTTTTTAACGTAAATTTGGCGCAAACCTAACTCCGTCCTCATATTTTGACGCTAGAGACGTCTAGTGTCAAAATATTGGTGTTTGCATCATTTTCTGGATGCGTACACCTACCTTGCATCAATAAGATGCAAGGTAGGTTTTCCCATCTAAAAAATGATGCTAACTGCCCATGCTAAAATGATGCACGAGTGGGAGGAGGGGCTAAATAATGGTGCAAAGCTTGGTTTGCACAATTTTTTAACACCTGGGTCAGACCAGGCCTTCGGGGACCTGTGGACCCATTTCCATGGTTAAACACCATGGAATAGGCCCACAGGTGCCCACCCCAAGCACCAGGAACACCCCCACCCACACCAGAGGGACACCAGAGGATGGGTGACCCCATCCTAGGTAAGTAGGGTAAATATAGTAAGTATTAAAAAAAAAAAGGTAAGTGCCAGTGGGGGCCCTGACACGGGCCCTCATGCATGGCACTGGATGCAATGCCGTGCCCAGGGGACCCTGGTCCCCTGTGCTGGCCATTGGGGTGGTGGGCATGACTCCTGTCTTTTATAAGACAGGAGTCATATGGTATGGATGATTTTGCGTCAGGAAATGATGCTAGGCTGGTTAGAGGCATTTTTTTTGCCTCCAACCAGCCTAGCGTAATTTTTTGTAGCAAAACCTCTTTCACCCGTACCGTCACCCCCACCCGGCTAGTGTTATTTTTGTTGACACTAGCCCAAGCTTAGCCTCGGCTTGCGCCATTCTATAAATATGGCGCCCGGCTGGCGCTCAGGAATAGCACAAACCGGTGCTAAACTTTTTGATACAAAACTGCATTAGTGCAGTTTTGCATCAAAAAGTATAACTATGCCCCTTAGTTTCTGCTGACTTTAGGACTCTAGGGACTTTACCACAGCTGACCAGTGCATGTGCTCTTTCCCTAAAACATGTTACAATTGGCTTATCCACAATTGGCACATATAAGTCCCTAGTGAAACGCACTACCTGTGCCCAGGGCATGTAAATTAAATGCTACTAGTGGGACTGCAGCACACCCACTTAAGTAGCCTTTTAAACATGACTCAGGCCTGCCATTGCAGAGCCAGTCTGTGCAGTTTTAAACTGCCATGTCAATCTGGCAAGTTAACCCTGTTGCGAGGCCCAAACCTCCCGTTTTAATATGTATAAGTCACCCTAAGGTCGGCCCTATAGAGTTCCAAGGGCAGGGTGTGCTATATTTAAAACGTTGGACACGCACATTTAAGCTTTAAACTTGTAAGTTTGTTTTTCACTACTGCAGGACCTATCTCTCCCATAAGTTAACATTGGGGTTGCCTTATTACATTTTATATGTGTAATTTCCAATTAGGAAGATATGACACCCCTAAGTTCGGTGTCTCTGGAATCACAATTTAAAATCACAACTTATGGTGAAGTCACGTTTAAAATTGTAGTTCTGAAAATGCCACTTTTAGAAAGTTTACATTTTCTTACTTTAAATCATCTAGTTGCTTCTACCTGTCTCTGAATACACGTCTGGGTGGGTGACAGCTGGGCTCTTGTGCATTCCCTCCAGACATCTACACACAAAGGAAGCTTAGGTGTGACTAAAGCCCTCATTACAACCCTGGCAGTCAGTGATTAAGTGGCGGTAATTCCGCCAACAGGCCGGCGGAAAAAAAATGTAATCACGACCAGGGCGGAAACCGCCAACACAAACAGCCACTTTAACACTTCGACTGCCATGGCGGTAGCAACAAACACCGCAGCAGTAACCGCTAACAGACAGGAAGAAGACAATGTACCGCCCACACTATTACAAGGCACCAATCCCCCAGATTTTCCAGGCTGTACCAACGCCATCAAAAGCACGGTGAAAACAGTCTTTGGAACGGAAACCATTCACCTCACGACACCCAACGAGGAACCAGGACGCCATGGATCCCGAGTTACAGGTCCTGCCCATGTTGGTTAACCTCCTCATCTACCAGGAACATCAAAGACGCCGGCGGCGACCATGGTGAGTATTGCACCTAGCACACAGGGGAGGGGGGGAGGAAAAACAGAGTGACACACACGCAACACGCAACACCCCACCCCCCACCCATAACAACATACACACTAACACATCCAATTACATCACAGATACACTCCGTCACCCCCTGGAAGAACGCAAGGACCAAATGAAATGAGTTTAGCGAGTGTAATAATCGAAAATTCAGATAGGCCAAGATAACTTTAAATCATTAGTATATACAAATATTCACAGCAATTACACAAGTCCATATACTGTCCCATTAAATGTCCGTGGACCAGTGGTCCCAAAAAGCATGGGCGAAGTTCACACATGACACCTGCCTCAAAACGGAGAGAACACTGCAGGGGCATCTGGTTGAAAAAAAAAACAGGCACCTCAGGGGAAGGAGAGGGGGGGCACCTCAGCCCGGATGATGGGACGACGCCACTGCTCCTCGAGGGGGCTCCATGCCCACTGCTTGGTCCTGGGGAGTGCAAAGCCACAGACTCTCAAGTGGGTGGTTTGCCCACTGCCTGCTCCTGGGGAGTACAAAGCCACAGTCTCTCAAGTGGGTGATTTGCCCACTGCCTGGTCCTGGGGAGTACAAACCCACAGTCTCTCAAGTCGGTGGTTTGCCCACTGCCTGGTCCTGGGGAGTACAAAGCCACAGTCTCTCAAGTCAATGACATGTTCCACTGGGTCTGGAGGGGGCATGGTGCCCAGAGTGCTTCATCCTACCAAGGACTGGGGGAGTGGATGCTGTTCTCCACTGGTTCTGGAGGGGGCATGGTGCCCAGAGTGCTTCATCCTGCCAAGGACTGGGGGAGTGGATGCTGTTCTCCACTGGTTCTGGAGGGGGCATGGTGCCCAGAGTGCTTCATTCTGCCAAGGACTGGGGGAGTGGATGCTGTTCTCAACTGGTTCTGGAGGGGGCATGGTGCCCAGAGTGCTTCATCCTGCCAAGGACTGGGGCAGTGGATGCTGTTCTCCACTGGTTTTGGAGGGGGCATGGTGCCCAGAGTGCTTCATCCTGCCAAGGACTGGGGCAGTGGATGCTGTTCTCCACTGGTTCTGGAGGGGGCATGGTGCCCAGTGATGCTGCACCAGCTGTGTGGCACTTCCCATTCCCTCACATGGGAGTCTGAGCCACGAGATTTACCGGTAACAGGTAGCATGATACTCCATGGAGGCAGAGCCACACTCCTCCTTGCACGACTAAGGCTGCAAACTGCTGGTAGTGCCAGTGCTGGTGGTGGTGCCTCATGTAGTGTGTGCAGGGTCCAGGACATCGCCTGCAGGATCGGAAGCCTGCTCACTGGGGATGCTGCTGTTGTGTACTTTGGGAGGAGGGCTCACAGACACACTGGGAGAGGACACAGAGGATGTGTGCATGGTTGTGGGGGTGGTGATTGCACGTGAGCGGTGTGTGGCGAATGGCGTTCTGGTGATGGAGGTAGTGGCTGAGGATGTAGCACATGCAGGTGTGAGTGGAGACGAGACTGGGAGGGAGGTGGATGATGTGGAGGAGGGGGACACAGTGGAGGCAGTGGATGTTGGTGTGTCTGCATGGGTATGGTGCTTGTGTGAGTGCCTGTGGGATGTGTGGTACTTATGTTTGCCTGAGCCACTTTTGTGTGTTGATGTGTGAGCATCCTGGTCTGATGGTGTGCTTGGGATAGGCTGAGGTAGAGGGGATTGGGTCGGGGTAGTGGAGGTTGGAGAGGGGAGGCTGGACACAGGGACAATGGCTGCCATCAGTGCTGAGGCCAGAGCCTGAAATGCTCTCTGTTGGGCCGCCACGCCAGAATGAATGCCCTCCAGGTATGTATTTGTTTGCTGCAAATGCCTCTATGCAAATTTTTTGCTGCATATGCCTCTCGAGACACTGGATGGCATTCAAAATGGTTGACTGCCCAACAGTGAGGGATCTTAGGAGGTCAATAGCCTCCTCACTGAGGGCAGCAGAGCTGACTGGGGCAGGGCCTGAGGTGCCTGTGGCGAAGGAGATGGCCACCCTCCAGGGTGAGCGGGCACGGGAAGCACGCTGAGGGGCTGCTGGGAGGGCGGTACTGGTAGGGGGGTGGCTGCTGCACCTGTTGTTGTGGTGGGCATAGATGTGGCTCCCATCAGAGGAGGAGTCTCTGTCGCTGGTGTCCCCTTCTGTCCCCATCATGGAGCTCACCTCGCCCTACGTCCCTCCGTCCCACTGGTGCCTTCAGACTCCGTACATTCACCTTCCTGGGCCATGTGGGTTGCAGCTCCCTCCTGCTCCGGGGCCACTGCTCCTCCACCGGATGATGCTGTGTGCACACAAGGACAGGGTGACAAAACAAAAAGGGGGGGAAAGACAGAGGAGACACATGGTCAATGCCAGCAACTCCACTACAGTTGGCGGACACAACACACAGGGAGCAGCCCTATGCACTAGCCCATGCACTAGCAGTGAGTGGGAAATACACCTGCCCATGAGGGACTATGCCTAAGCCCATATGCTGCACCCCTGGATCCCACAGGAGCCTGACCAGTTGTAGATGGCCACTACCACTATTAGGGTTGGAGTGCACAGAGCCTGCCTAACAAGGGACCTACCCTAGCAAGTTCGCCCTGGCCTAGGGGAACCCACAGCACACATCCCCCACCCAGACACCTCGTAAAGCATGCAGAGTCAGCTGAATGAGAGTGTACTCACCCCCTTGTGGCTGCTGTGATGCCCTCAAGCGCCCATCGAACTCCGGATATGCCACCGTCAGGATCCGGAACATCATGGGGGGTTATGGTGCGACAGGCACCCATTCCACGTTGGGAGGCCAACCCCATCTGGGCCTCCGCCGTCTTCTTGCTCCAGCGGCACAAGTCCTCCCATCTCTTGCGCCAGTGGGTGCTCCGTCTGTGATAGACCCCAGGGTTCCCACTTCCTTGGCCATGGCACGCCAAATACCCTTCTTCTTGTGTGCGCTGACCTACAGGAAAGGTAAAGTAAGAATGGATTTTACTCCCCGTCCGGTTCTTCTTACTCATTGGACACAACTTCCCAACCATGCCCTGAAACACATACACTGACCATCTTCACATGCAAGCCACAGCCCCCCCCATGTATCTTCCATCCAGGCCAATCCTTACATTAGTGTCCCATCCACCATGCACACAGTGTACTCACCTGTTTGTCTGGAGGACCGTAGAGTGGCGTGTACTGGGGGAGGACTCCATCCACCAGGTTGTCCAACTCCTCCGTGGTGAAGGCAGGGGCCCTTTCCCCAGACACTGTAGCCATTGTGGCTTCCAGACTCAGGTCACAGCAGCACTTGCAGTGTAGGTCCTCTCCTGTTGAAAGTCAGGCATCAAGTGAGTACACAGATAGAAAATGGCGGTCACGTCCGCAGCGGTGCGTACCGTCACCGCCGGCGTACATTGTCATTGGCTCCTGGAACCCATAGGGCCCAATGATAACCAATGCTGAATTGCGCAGCGGTCTTTGTCCGCCTACCGCGACGCTGCACAATGCCAGCGCAGTTACCTCATTTCCCCTTGTCCCTCCTTACAGGTTAGGCAGCCGTCATTTCAGGGGGGCACATGGCAGGGCACCTAACAGCGTCACAGCACTTTTGGGCAGGAATACGGACAGACAGCGCCACTCACCGATGAAATCACAATAGTGCAAAACACCCTTGGGCAACCCATGTGGTATTTGACCCTCTGCTCACCATTCTCCTCCATAGGGCACATCCGCTGGGGCAGATGATGAGATGGCGTCATCCTCCGGTGTACAGACCCCTAGTGGACCTGTCGACAATGGAAGACAGACACATCATTATCACCTACAGACTTGATCGTGCCACAGTCCATGAAATGTGTGCCCAGTTGGAGCCTGACCTGATGTCAGCTCTCCACAATCCCACAGGAATCCCCCCCTCTAGTGCAGGTCCTGTCTGTGGTCCATTTCCTGGCCAGTGGTTCCTTTCAAACAACAGTGGCCATGGCATCAGGGATGTCTCAGCCAATGTTCTCTAATGTGTTGTCCAGAGTGTTGTCTGCCCTGCTGAAACACATGCGCAGCTACATCGTTTCTCCCCCCAGGTGAAGGATTTGCCCACAGTGAAAGGTGACTTCTGTGCCCTGGGACATATCCCCAACAGCATTGGTGTCATTGATGGTACACATGTGGCATTTGTCCCCCCCCGCAGGAATGAACAGGTGTACAGAAACCGCAAAAGCTACCATTCCATGAATGTGCAGATGGTGTGTTTGGCAGACCAGTACATCTCCCATGTAAATGCCAAGTATCCTGGCTCAGTACATGACGCTTACATTTTGAGGAATAGCAGCATCCCTTATGTGATGGGGCAACTCCAGAGGCACCGTGTGTCGCTAATAGGTGAGCCCAAGGTCCACACACAGTTTGAATAGGTGTCTGGGTATAGGAGAGTCCCTAAGGGTTTGTGTATGTCTAACAGATACCCCTCGATATTTGCAGGTGACTCTGGTTACCCCAACCTGTCATGGCTACTGACCCCAGTGAGGAATCCCAGGACAAGGGCAGAGGAGCGCTACAATGAGCCACATGGGTGAAGTAGGAGGATTATAGAGCGGACTTTCGGCCTCCTGAAGGCCAGGTTCCGGTACCTCCATCTGACAGGTGGCTCCCTATACTACTGACCTAAGAAGGTGTGCCAGATAATCGTTGCATGCTGTATGTTGCACAACCTGGCTTTGCGACGCCAGGTGCCTTTTCTGCAGGAGGATGGGCCTGATGTTGGTCTTGTGGCAGCTGTGGAGCCTGTGGACAGTGAAGAAGAGGAGGCAGAAGAAGAAGATATTGACAACCGAAACATCATCATGCAATACTTCCAGTGAGACACAGGTAAGAGACTGGCACTGCTCCTCTCATATCAGACTACTGTGGGACATTGCATGAGTCTGCCTTTTTACCTCTGTGTATGGACCCTGACAGTTCACTTTGCCTTTCCTTTTCACAGATCTGGGTATCACATTCTGCCTTCTGCTATGTTCACTGCTGCCCAACAACTGTCATATATTGGTTTGTGCAAATGAACATTGCCATTGATATTTGTCAGGGAGGTTGTAATAGCACATTTGTGAAAGTACAGACTGACTCCAGATTGTTTTGTGATTCAAGGGTGTTTATTTAAGTGCTAATCAGTGGAGGGGGATGTGCAATGGGCTGAGGTGATGGTGGAGGAATATCCATGGTAGAGTCCAGTCTCTTTGGATCACAGGTGTATTGTCCAAGGGGGCATAGGAAGTGGAGCAATGGCAGTTCAAGGTGGTCAGGGTGACATAGTGGGACAGAAGAGTGACAATCAGGAGAGTCTTATTTCCTGGTGGAGGTCTTGGCAATGTTCTCTGTCTTGTGCCTGGATCGCAGGGACCTTTTGCGGGGTGGTTCTCCTTCTACAGGGGTATGGGGTGCTGGTGGCCTGTTGGTCCTGTAGCAGGACCTCCTGTCCACTAACGCCGGCGGACGTGGAGGGCTGTTCATCATTCGGGCTAGTGTCAGGGGCCCGTTGGTGTGCCACTGTCTCCCTCATGATGTTGGCTATGTCTGCCAGCACCCCTGCAAGGGTGACCAGGGTGGTGTTAATTGACTTCAAGTCCTCCCTGATCCCCAAGTACTGTTCCGCTGGGTCTCCTGAAACTTGGCCAGTATCGTGCCCATGGTCTCCTGGGAATGGTGGCATGCTCCCATGATGTTGGAGAGTGCCTCGTGGAGAGTGGGTTACCTGGGCCTGTCCTCCCCCTGTCGCACAGCAGTCCTCCCAGCTTCCATGTTGTCCTGTGCCTTTGTCCCCTGAACCGTGTGCCCACTGCCACTGACCCCAGGTCACTGGGTTTGTTGGTTTGCCTGGGTTCCCTGTAGTGGTGGACACACTGCTGATTGGCGTGTCCTGGGGACAGAGGCGTGGGCCCGCTGGGTGGGTGCTGTGGTGGTGTTTCCTGAGGGGGGAGGTTTAGTGGTGGTTTGGGACTGTGGCAGGGGAACCGACTGTCCAGAGGTCCCTGATGGGCCGGGCTGGTCGCCTTGATCCAGGCATGCAGAGCTGCTGTCTTCACTGTGGGTCTCTTCTGTGGGGGGACTGGATATGGCTGGCACCTCCTGTCCGGTGACGTTGGGTAGGGGTCCTGTTGGGGTGTAAATGCATAGTTATTGTATCTGTCTGTGCCATCTTGTGCAATGGGTGAGTTTCCCTCTACTCCTGTGCTTGCATTATTGCCTTGGCCCTTGTGTGAGTGGTGATTTTGTGGCCTGGGTGAGTCTCTCTACTGGACATTGGTGATGGGTGTCCATGCAGGTCTGTAATGGGTGTCATGCAATGGTGTTACATGCAGAGCTTGGTATTGGGATGTGTGGGTTGTGATAGTAGGGTATCTGTGAGGTGATGGAGTGATGGGAGTGAGGGTAAGGGTGGGGGTATGTGATGGCATGCAGGTAGGGAGGGGGATATAGTAGTGAAGATTTGACTTACCAAAGAACAGTCCTCCAGCTACTCTTGCAAGGCCCTCAGGATGCATGATCGCCAAGACTTGCTCCTCCCATGTTGTTAGTTGTGGGGGAGGAGTTCGGGGTCCACCGCCAGTCCTCTGTACGGCTACCTGGTGTCTGGATACCACGGAACGCATCTTCCCCCATAGGTTGTTCCACCTCTTCCTGATGTCATCCCGTGTTCTTGGATGCTGTCCCACTGCGTTGACCCTGTCAACAATTCTCCACCATAGCTCCATCTTCCTTGCAATGGAGGTCTGCTGCACCTGTGATCCCAACAGCTGTGGCTCTACCAGGATGATTTCCCCCACCATGACCTGAGCCCCTCCTCAGAAAACCTGGGGTGTCTTTGAGTTGCCATAATGTGGTGTGGGTGACGTGTGAGGTGATGTATGTTGTGATGTGTGATGTGATGTGTTGGTGTGTGTTCTTTGAGGTACGTGGCTGTTGTATGAGTGATGGTGTTGTGTGCCTCTGGATGCTGGTGTTGCCTTTGCTATTCTCTCTCTCTTTGCTTCTTACAAAACTGCCATTGTAAGGGGTTGTGGGTAGTGTTGGTGTTTGTTTTATAGTGGTGTGAGTGTGTGGTGTGTGTATGTGTGTCAGGCGGTGTGTACCGCCTATGGATTACCGTGGTTGAAAGACTGCCGCGTTGATTTGTGGGTCGTGATACTGTGGGCGTATTCCTGTTGGCGTGACGGTGTAGGTTTTGCTATCGCGAGTTTATCAGTGACCTTTTTTTGTGGCGGACCTGTGTGGGTGTCTGTATTGTTATGGATTACGAGATGTGGGTCATAATACCTGTAGCAGATTTCCGCTACATCAATGGTATGTTGGCGGCCGTTAGCACGGCGGTAAGCGGGATTTGCCACCAGGGTTGTAATGAGGGCCTAAGTGTCCATCTGCATGTTGATGGTCAGGATGGGAGGGAGGAACTGACACATCTGAATGGGTTGTCCCCTTAGCCTTTACAAAGGGCTGAATACTCCCCTGTAGAGCATCTGGAGCCACGGCAGGAAGGACTGGGGCATTGTGCACTTAAAAGGCCTCCCTCTGAAGTCTCCCACTTCACAGGCACCACTGGGTATAAGAACTGTGCTTCTGACCCTACCAAATCAGTCTAATTCTCGACCTGAGGACATTCTGCTAGGAAGAAGAATGGCCATGTTGCTGAAGGGACTCTCACTCTGCTGGAACACTGCTGGGCTTTTCTTTGCTGGACTCCTGCTTACCTGTGCCTGCCCTCCTGCCTGCTGCCCTCCTTGTCTGGGAGTGAGAAGGACTGTGCGTACATCTGTACATCCCCAGAACCAAAGTGACTCCAAAGACTTGCCGGCTTGCCTCCTGTCCTGAAGTCTCAGGGACATCAAAAACTTCTAGAGCTTCTGAACTCTGCCAAATGTGAGTCCTACTCTGCCAAGTGGTGCCAATCCAGTCCTGGGTCCTTGAAAGTGGGTTGTGCAGCTGTTTTCGACAGAAATCTACACATTACCACCACTGCGCTGATCAGAACTGCTGCATCTCTCCTCTATGCTGACGCATCAGCGCTGCCACTGAAGACAAAGACATCACAGCACCAACTGTGCAGCTTGGAACTGGTACATTGCTCTCAGTCCGGACGTATCACCTTTGCACTGCCGGCTGCGTGGCTTGATGACCACGCATCACCTTCATCATAAAGGTTCACCGCTACACTGCTGCTCAAAGACATCGTATTGATGACTGCGCGGCTCAGCGATGATGCATCCATAACTGCGTGGATTGGAACAAACGCATCGCCTTTGCATTATCCCCCTCTACTCCTTGCACTGGATCTTCGACATAGATGCAACCATCCACGCAAGGTACAGTTACAGTGGAACAAGGTGGTTGCTGTAGCGAGCCTGCAATTCATCACGGTCGACCTAAAGTTTTGGATTTACCTCAGTCTAGTGTGACCAGATAGCCCTGATTGGCACTTTAAGTTTCTAAGCATTATTTATGCATATGCAGATTTTCTTTAAAAATTCATATCTCGACTTCTACATATTGGATTTTTGTTGTTTTGTTAATTAAATTAAGATCTATTTGTTTTAACTTGAACAAGTTAAGTGTTGAACAAATACTTTACACATTTCCTCCTAAGTTAAGCCTGCCTGCTCTGTGCCAAGCTACAAGAGGGTGAGCACAGGATAATTTATGGTCAGTTGACTTACCCTGACTAGGATTGTGGTTCCTGCTTGGACATGGTGCATACCTCTGCCAACCAGAAACCCAATTTCTAGCATTCACATTGTATGATTATGACACTATTGCAAATCATTGTTTGCAAGGGTGTCAGAATTATGAGTTTGCTGGTAAAATCCAACAGTTTTCCCTCTGATAAATCTTGGAATGTCAAACACCCTTTACCCTTGTATCCTACAACTGCTTAAATTACTGTTCATATTATTAAGGGGAACTGCTTCACACTGCATGTGGGAAAACCGCATGGAGCAGGCATGTGTTGCGCGGCTTCCAAATCAACTGTGAAGTGCCCCATATGCCGATGGGAGGGTAGAGGAAAGGCAGCCTGATTATGAACAACCATGCAGGGGTCTTAGTCTGTGCCACAGGGTGGGACAAAGCATAAAGCTGCTGCTACAGTACATATGGACACATGAGCTACACATGCTTCAGGAGGGTAAATATATATTTATTTACTTATTAATTTATCATGTTTTTTTAGCACAGACCTAACTGCAAGGGGAGCTGAGCTATTTAACCCCTTGGGTGTCTTGGACGAGCTGGTCTTGCCCTCAGCCATGATCGCAGAGTGCTGAGGACGAGACCAGCTCTCCTGCAAATCGTGAAGCGATCGGGCTGCAGAAATGCCTACTAGGCACCAGGGAATTTGTTTTTTGTTTTGTTTATGTGTGATTTATGCATAAGGAAATCAGCCCCTTTGGCAAGGGCCGCTCCCGGGGAGGCAATTAATTGTTAGGCCTTTTCTGCCTCCCCTGGGGCAGATCGGCCTATTTAAATTAGGCAGATCTGCCCCCGAGTGGCACAAGCCACTAGACACAAGGAATTTTTTTTTTAGACGTGTGGAGCGACCCCTTAGGCAAGGGGGGCAGAAACCACTAGACACCAGGGATTTCTCATTTGAACGTCAATTTCATGCAAGGGTCGCTCCCCTGGGGGGGCAAATGTATTTTAGGTCATTTCTGCCCCCCTTGGGGGCAGATCGGCATATTTATGTTAGGCTGATCTGCCCCCAGGTGGGGCAGAAACCTCTCAGGCACCAGGAATTGGTGTGTGTGTTTGTTGTGTAAAGGGTCACTCCCCATGGGGGCACATTACTGTTTGCCATTTATGCCCCCCTTAGGGGCAGATCGGCCTATTTTTGGAAGGCCTATCTGCCCCAAAGGGGGGCAAAAAGCTCAGCAGAGGCCAGGGAAGATTTTTGTTTCTTTCAAAAAAATGGGGACAAAGTTGTTCTGCCCACCGGTGGACAGATTGGGCAATTACCCCAGACTCACTTCACAGTGGGACAGAAAACCTACTAGATGCCAGGGAATTGGGGTGGTGGCTACCAACCAGTATGGGCATGGTTATGCTCCCACCCCAACTGAAGGGGGTAACAGTCTTTCAGCTCTTCCCCCACACACTAAAACATCTTATCCCACGGCAAGCAGGAGGACATTTGGGGGCATATTTATACTCTGTACCGAATTAGCGTCATTTTTTTAAAATTCTAATTCGGTGCAAAACTAACTCCCTATTTATACTTTGGTGCTAGACCCGTATAGCACCTAATGTATGGAGTTAAAGTCATTTTTTGGAAGTGTAAACCTACCTTGCCTTAATGAGATGCAAGGTAGGCGTTCAAGTGCAAAAAATTTCTCTATCGTCTTAACACCATACTTATATTCCTGTGCAATAATGGTGCACGGGAAGGAGGAGTAGTCAAAAAATGGTGCAAAGCTTGCTTTGCCCCATTTTTTAACTCAAGGGTCAGGGCTGGCGTTAGGGGACCTGTGGGCCTATTTCCATAGTGGAACACCAGGGAATAATCCCGCAGGTGTCCTCCCCAGGACCTAGGGGCACCCCAACCCACACCAGAGGAACTGCGGAGGATGAGGGACCCCATCCCAGGTAAGTACAGATAAGTACAGGTAAGCATTGCATTTTATTTTTTAAAATGCCATAGGGGGCCCGGTAATGGGCCCGCATACATGGCACAGGGTGCAATGGCCATGCCCAGGTGACCCTTGTCCCCTGTGCTGGCCACTGGGGTGGTGGGCATGACTCCTGCCTTCTCTAAGGCAGGAGTCATGTGGCATGGTGGGTTTAGCACCACAAAATGACGCTAATCTGGTTAGAGTCATTTTTATTTACTCTAACCTGCCTAAAGTCAATTTTTGGTGCTAATCCCCCTTCTTCTATACCGCCAGCCCCACCTGACTAAAGTCATTTTTTTCACTCTAGCCTACCCTTTGCACCGGCTTGCACCATTACATAAATATGGTGCCCGGCTGGTGCACAGAAATAGTGCAAGCCAGTGCTAAACCTTTTGGTGCACAACTGTTTTAGTGCAGTTTTGCACCAAAAAGTATAAATAAGGGCCTTGATTTTTTGGGGTTTTAAATTTGGGCCATGAGAGCTTGTCTAACTCTCAAAATCGTCCCACCTGAATGGCGAGGGTTGCACTTTTTGGACTTTGGGATGCTGCCATGTATAAAAATCTACGAGACCTAGACATATCTGAAAGCTAAACAAATTGGTGAGTCCAGGGTGGTGTGCTTCACATGCATCCCGCACCATTTTCTTACCCATAATGCCCTGCAGACCTCCAACTTTGCTGGAAGTCACACATTTTTCCCACATTTTTGTGATGGAACTTTCCGGAATCTGCTGGAACCCACAAAATTCCTACCACCCACATTGTTGCATCTATATCGATAAAAATTCTGCCCCACTTGTCAGCTTAAAAACGTTTTTTTTCAAACTGCCCTTTTGGACCTGCTTTGGTTCCCTCTCATTTTTGACATGTTTTTGGCTCTTCCCTGTCACAGTCACTTGGCCCACCTACACAAGTGAGGTGCTATTTTTACCGGGAGACTGAGGGGAACATTGGGTGGTACGAAATGTGTGTCGGTGGGGTGACTCCACACAGAAATGTGGGAAAAATGTTATTTTTTAGCTAAATTTGGGGTTTGCTGAGGATTCTGGGTAAGAAAACACTGGTGGATCCACGCAAGTCACACCTCCCTGGACTCCCTTGAGTGTCTAGTTTTCATAAATGTTTAGGTTTGGCAGCTTTCTCTTTATGACTGTTGAGCTCAGGACCAAAAACGAAGGTGTCCCCCCACCCTCAAAAACAGGTAGTTTTGTGTCTGATCATTTTGATGTGTTCACATAGGCCCTCATTCCAACCCTGGCGGTCTATGACCGCCAGGGTGGAGGTCGCCTGAAGCACCGCCAACAGGCTGGCGGTGCTTCATCTGGCATCCCAGCTGGGTCCGGCGGTTTCCTGCCAGATTAGCCCCGGCTGGGAGAATCCTCCATGGCGGCGCTGCAAGCAGCGCCGCCATGGGGATTCCGACCCCCTTCCCGCCTGCCTGTTTCTGGCGGTGGGTGTCGTGGGGCCCCTGGGGGCCCCTGCACTGCCCATGCCACTGGCATGGGCAGTGCAGGGGCCCCCTAACAGGGCCCCAGCATGATTTTCACTGTCTGCATAGCAGACAGTGAAAATCGCGACGGGTGCAACTGCACCCGTCGCACCCCTGCAACACCGCCGGCTCCATTCGGAGCCGGCTTCAATGTTGCAGGGCCTTTCCCGCTGGGCCGGCGGGCGCTCCCTTGGCGGGCGCCCGGCAGCCCAGCGGGAAAGTCTGAATGGCCTCCACTGTCTTTTGACCGCAGAGCGGCCAAGTGGCGGTTCCAGCTTGGCGGGCGGCGCCCGCCGCCCACCAATGTAGGAATGACCCCCTTAGTGTTTTGGGGCATTTCATTTTGCGGGCACTAGGCCTACAAGTGAGGTACCATTTTTATTGGGAGACTTGGTGGAACGCTGAGTGGAAGGAAATTTGTGACTCCTCTTAGGTTCCAGAACTTTCTGTCACCAAAATGTGAGGAAAAAGTATTTTTTTGCCTAATTTTAAGGTTTGCAAAGGATTCTGGGTAACAGAACCTGGTGAGAGCCCCATAAGTCACCCTATTCTGAGTTCCACTCGGTCTATAGTTTTTAGAAATGTCCAGGTTTGGTAGGTTTTCCTAGATGCCGGCTGAGCTACAGGCCAAAATCCACAGCTCGGCACTTTGCAAAGTGGGGAAAATGTGATGTGTCCATGTTGTATTTTGGGGCATTTCCTTTCGCGGGCACTAGGCCTACCCACAGAAGTGAGGTACCATTTTTATCGGGAGACTTGGGGGAAAGCTGGGTGGAAGGAAATTTGTGCCTCTTCTCAGGTTCCAGAACTTTCTGTCACTGTAATGTGTGGAAAAAGTGGGGTTTGTTTTGCGAAATTACTGTATGAGGTTTGCACAGGATTCTGGGTAACAGAACCTGGTGAGAGCCCCACATGTCACCCTATCTTGGATTCCCCCAGGTGTCTAGTTTTCAAAAATGCACAAGTTTGGTAGGTTTCCCTATGTGCCGGCTGAGCTAGAGATCAAAATCCACAGCTAGTCACTTTCCAAAAAACACATCAATTTTCAATGTAAAAATGTGATGTGTCCATATTGCCTTTCCTGTCGCGGGCATGATGCCTACCCACACAAGTGAAGTGCCATTTTTATCAGGAGACTTGGGGGAAATTAAATAGCAGAACAAGTGTTATTGCCCCTTGTCTTTCTCTACATTTTTTCCTTCCAAATTTAAGACAGTGTGTAAAAAAGACGTCTATTTGAGAAATGCTCTGTAATTCACATGCTAGTATTGGCACCCCGGAATTCAGATATGTGCAAATAACCACCGCTTCTCAACACCTTTTGGCATTTTGGAAATACAAAGGTTTCCTTGATACCTATTTTTCACTCTTTATATTTCACCAAATGAATTGCTGCATACCAGGCATACAATGAAAAAGCATTGCAAGGTGCAGCTCCTTTACTGGCTCTGGGTACCTAGGGTTCTTGATGAACCTACAAGCCCAATATATCCCCACAACCAGAAGAGTCCAGAAGATGTAACGGTATATTACTTTTGAAAATGAGACATCGCAAGGAAAGGTTACAGAGTAAAACGTGGAGAAAAATGGCTTTTTTCACCTCAATTTCAATAATGTTTTTATTTCAGCTATTATTTTCTGTAGGAAAACCTTGTAGGATCTACACAAATGACCCCTTGGTGGATTCAGAAATTTGTCTACTTTTCAGAAATGTTTAGCTTTCCGGAATTCAGCATTGGTTTCACACCCATTTCTGTCACAAACTGGAAGGAGGAATAGTGAAAATGGGGTATGTCCCAGTAAAATGCCAAAATTGTGTTGAAAAATGTAGTTTTCTGATGCAAGTCTACCTGTTCCTGAAATCTGGGAAGATGGTGATTATAGCACCGCAAACACTTTATTGATGCCATTTTCAGGGAAAAAACTACAAGCCTTCTTCTGCAGCCCTTTTTTCCCATTAAAAAAAAACCCACCATTCTTTGCTGTATTTTGGATAATTTCTTATCCCACAAACTCTGGGTACCTCTAGAATCCCTAGGATCTTGGAAAAAAAAAGGACGCAAATTTGGCAAGGGTAGCTTATGTGGACAAAATGTTATGAGGGCCTAGGCGTGAACTGCCCCAAATAGCCAAAAAAAAGCCTGGCACCTGAGGGGGAAAAGGCCTGGCAGGGAAGGGGTTAAAGACAACAAAGTAATCTAAAACCATTACAAACAAGCATTTCAAAAGGCAATGGGCTGACTTCAGCTTCAAGTCTCTGACTTTGTCAATGCTTGCTTTTTATGGTTTTATAGAACATTATTGTTGGAGGACCTGCTGGGCCCTTGCCAGTATTAAATAAAAAACCTTAGCTAAAAGCAAACATTTTTATGCTCTCAGAAAATGCACATTCTCTTTTTAGTGTCAGGCACTGAAGAGAAGTACTAGGTGGATGTGATCCTTGTAAAAGAGAAGAATGATGTCACTCACAATGAAGCTAGCCAATGGCTAAAGTGAGCTGACCCATTGCTCATGCTGTATGCTGTAGTAAGCGGAAGAAAGTGTGAATGATACAACAAACGACCAATGGATGAAGAAGGCTGGCAAGAAAGCCAGTCTAAGTAAGCATACTCTATATATAAATAAGTTTACTAAAATGAAAAGGTCATGGCTAAAGCCAACCCTAAAAAATAGGCCTAAAGCATACCAAATATAAAATGAAGCATTAACCATGAGGTGAAGTCTAACAAAGTGAGTTCTAATTTAATTGCTAAATGCCAGGAGATTAGAATTTAGTGGTCATGGTAAGATTTATGGATGTAAATAAAATGCAAAAATTAGTGAAAGTCCCATCTGCCCTATTTAAAATATATATGCTTTTCCATACACTCTAAACAGGGCGGGTGGTACTGTTTGTCCAAGTCTTCATCAAAGGCTGCAGATATTACAAAATGAACCACTTTACAGCACATCTGAAATTTACAGATATGTACAGATATCCAGGGAATAATGAACCATCTCTTTCTGAGAAGGATAAAGAAAACCAAGAAATGACAAGGGGCCAGATGTAGGAAGGCATTAGCGCCTCGCAAACGGCGAAAAACGCCGTTTGCGAGGCGCTAATGCCCTCACGCGATGCAGAAACACATATTGCGAGTCGGTACCGACTCGCAAAATGTGTTTCAGACTCGCAAATAGGAAGGGGTGTTCCCTTCCTATTTGCGAGTCGCACCGCGATGTAGAGTTGATTTGTGACCGCGAAAGCGGTCGCAAATCAACTCGCAGTTACCATCCACTTGAAGTGGATGGTAACTCATTCGCAAACGGAAAGGGGTCCCCATGGGACCCCTTCCCCTTTGTGAATGCTCACAATGATTTTTTTTCAGAGCAGGCAGTGGTCCTATGGACCACTGCCTACTCTGAAAAAAACCGAAACTAAAAGGTTTCGGTATTTTTTCTATTTGCAGCTCGTTTTCCTTTAAGGAAAACGGGCTGCAAAGAGAAAAAAAAAAACTGCTTTATTGAAAAGCAGTCACGGACATGGTGGTCTGCTGTCTCCAGCAGGCCACCATCCCCGTGAGTGCCTAGACTCTCTATGGGGTTGCAAACTGCGACCCACCTCATAAATATTTATGAGGTGGGTCTTTGCGACCCCATAGCGAGTCGCAGAAGGTGTCTGAGACACCTTTCTGCATTTCCTTTTGCGAGATGCAAATTGCGAGTCGCTGGGACTCGCAATTTGCACCTCGCAAAAGGAAACCTACTTACATCTGGCCCAAGGTTCTGTAACAAATGGAACAGAGGGTAGAGTTTTGAATGGAATCTAGAGCCATACTGAAAGACCACCATATCAGGAAAAAATGGAAAAAGATACCTGAGAAATTAAGATTGGTCAGTAAGTAGCAATGTTCAATCAATTGTATGTTTCTTTTGATATACGCTTATTTTTGCTTTGATTGTTTTTCTGTCTAGAGACTTGATGGAAGTGACCACTTGCCTGTAAAGGTGTCCATAAATGTTAAATTAGAAGTAGGGACATAGACGTTTCCCCAATTCCAATGTACTGTCTTCATAGACTTCCTGTATCAACAAAAACTCAATTAATTTATCTCAGTTCCCAAGATAAAGGTCATAAAGATGTTATGTTTTATAGTAGCACCAACAATTGAGAACAGTGTCAACCAGTTAAAAATGAAACTCCAAAATATGGCTAAGGAAGGAGAACTAAGGACAAGAGCAACTCCCAATGGTTTGATCAAACATGTCATCCACTAAACAGTAAAATTCATGAACTCCATAGGCTTAATAAAGAAAATCACAGCGAAACTGTATAAAAAGCTAATAAGGGAGAAAAGGATAAATTATTGAAACAAAATGCGAAGTTAACTTGAGAGATGAGAAGGAAGTGTGGTGATTGGTGAATGATTGTGCCATATCGAACCCCACATCATTAAATTGCATGATTCCTGAAGAAGACTGACATACCCATCTGAATAGGTTAATAATCAGACTTCTTTGGTAATCTTTAGTCAGGACAACATAGTTGGGTTATTTTTGCTTCCCTGACTCCATTTTAGATGTATTGCTGAAAGAGGAGAAATTCCATACTCCTCGAGGGTTGCCATAGTCAAGCTCATGTATAAGAAGGGCAGACGTAATCTCCCCCTCAATATCAATTTATCAGCTTGAGAGATATCATATCCAAAGTATTTCTTAAAATATGACACCACTTGGAGGAAAGGGTGCAAAGGAGCATTTCATTGCCAACTGAACAAGGTGGAGCTATGAAGTGACAATCAACGTCGGCCACTGTTTTGCACTAGGAGCTATAGTGCCGAAGTCGGTGGAACAAAGTGGAAAACTCCGTTATTGTTTTGTCAGCTTTAACACACAACCTTCAGTGAAGTGGACTGGCAGATCCTTTAGTCAAAAATGAATACATTAAAAATAAAACGTGGGTGTCTTTTCTATCTTACTGCAGCTTCATAGTGCCAATTGGGCACAAATTGAGGTTTGTAATACAGGGAAACCATTACAACACATTAGTATTGAAAATGGCCTTAAACAGGGAAGTGTATTGGCCACAACACTTTCTGGTTCATATTTAGCTGACCTCCTTGTACCTCAGAAGATACAAGCTCATTATCTCCAAGGAAGGGAGGAATCTATTGTCCATGCCTGCTTTAAGTGGATGCTTTTGTTATTATGGATGACAACCCAAGAGGTCTTCAAAGAAAATGAAAGGTTCTCTTTAGTTATTGGACATTGAATTATCTTACTGTTAAAAGCAGAAATCAGAATCCTCAGGAAAAAACAATCACAAGTGTCCTGGCATCTAGGGAGTGAAAAAATTGAAGCTGTAAGCTTCTTTAAATATTTGGGAATGCCATTTACAAACAGTCTAAAATAGAATGATTACTTTAGTTCTCTAAAAGTCAAAATTAATGAAGAAATGGGAGCTTTAATTAAATTTAACAAAATAATATTGTGGCTATTCTAAGGTCCCGCTAAGTAAAGCCTATAAGGGTAAGATTTCTCCTATAATGTTATAAAATGCATGTATTTGTATGTTGATCTGAGATTATGTTGAACCTCCTTAGAAAATAAGGGGCAGATTTAGGAGCCCGTAGTGCCTCCTTGTGCCACATTAGCGTAAATGTTTTACCTAATGTGAAAATGAGGCCAAAATTATTTCGCCAAATTTACAAAGTAGCGCAATGCATGTGTTGCACCACTTTATAACCCTTTGCGCTACTTCATGCCTGTGCCAGGCATAATGTATGCCAAGGGGGCGTTCCCCCGTCGGAGGGGGGGTGCAAAAAAATGGTGCAAAGAAATGTAAGAGATTTCTTTGCATCATTTTTTTCGGCACTTTTAGCACTTGCTCAGAGCAGCCGTTAAAAGGAGGCACACCATTGTTTGCAATGGACTTTGCAGGATTAGTGTCACTCTAATCCTGCAAAGCTCTGAACTAGCATAAAAAATGTTGACGCTAGTTCCCCTAACTACTGCCATGGTGCGCCATATCTTAGATGCCACATGGTGGCATTAAAGGGAGCAAGAAAAGTGGCCCTGCACCAGGTGCAGGGCCACCTTTCTTAAATCAGGCCCTTACTGCCTAAGAATAATACGGGGAATAAGCTCTGAATTTAAGTAGCCTCTTGGAAAGTGATGGCAGAAGTTCTGTCAATAGGAATGTTAAATCGATTAGTAACTAGTGTTAGTGCGTCAGACCTTAATAAGTAACTGCATCAAAGTAATTACAGACATGAAGTTTAGCAGAGAAATTCATCAACGTAAATCCCTATTAGCACAATTTCATTAGTGAAGATCCTTAACTAACACCAGATTAGAATCAGCATGTTGGTCTTCATGCAAAACAATTTAGTAACACAAATTTGGAAAATATCTAACTATGGCTCTATCAAAACAATGCAGTTGGTACCTAGAAGGCAAAAGCAAATATGCATTATAATCATCAGTCTATTTATGATACCTATCCTCAGTGTGGATCAGCAAGCAGTCAGTCTTCGTCCTCAGGACATTAGTCGATCAGCAAGGTATCAGGATTCAGCATCAAAGTTCAGAAAACAAAGTCTCTAAGCATTAAAGTTAAGCATGTCTCTTGTCAAGATGCAAAATGGGCAAGAATGAGCTATCCCTCTCCCAAGCAGTTCTATTAAATTAAAACTACTAAAACTACTTCTCAAATCCCTATTGGTCAGTTAATCGCATGTTCACACTTTGTCTAATAAGAAACTAAAACTCCAAATCTATTAATTCTACTATTACTCCATTCACATGTCATTGATTGGTTCGTCTTGCAATGTTCTCATCATCCGGCTTGTCAGGTAGCAATATTGTTGCAGTTTCCACTCTAGTCAGTATCTCCATTGTTCTCCTCCTGAGAAAGTCAGTCTCACACACATTACACATAAAATGTTACATTAACAGAAACAACACATTTTAGCGGTCGGTTCTTATGAGAAGCAAGTCTCAGCTACAAGCTCTTTATCCTACTGAACATTTGCAGTCAGCTCAAAAAAATCCCTTTTTCGCTTGTCTCTTTTCTTTGCCCATCTGCCTTCCCATTTATCTAATGCTCCCCAGGTCTGAGCACTTTGAAGCAATTCCTTAAGGTGTGCCTTCATTCATGTGTTCAAAATCTTTAGTCTCAAAATCTAATTTGTAACTCCTTTTCAAATGCTTTGTTTTCTCTATTTCTATGCAGTATTTCTTTGACAAGTCTGCCAGTTTCTGATGTACATTGCTCATTTTCCTCGTAATCTTCAGGCACAAATATCTCAACTCTGCCTCTGTGTAGGATTCTAACCTGTTCACCACCATAGTTCCCTCAATGGGTTCACCTGCTTCCATGCTTAGTCTAGTATAATTCAAATACTCTTCTGCCTGAGGAGCACTCTGTAGGGTTGTCTAACCATTTAGTCAACTGCTGAGCTGTCAAACCTTACAACAAAATTTTACTTGCTTGAACCGGTGGTACCTGCTGGGCAGCTGCATTCGGGTTCTGAGGTGTCAACAATTTCAAACTCCAGCTAACGTTTGACCCTGCCATAGTATCTGGAAGTGCTACAAATGGACAAAGGTCTAATAATGACGTTGATCCGCCAAATGTCTGTCCCACAGGAGAGACTACCTGAACATTTTCATTATGTCCTTCACTCATTATACTCTAGGTCATCACTCCCTGTTCACCTACAGTAGGTTTGCTCTGGGAAAAAATTGGTACCGCTGGACCAACAGTAATAGGTGGCGATATAGCATCTGGGGCTGCTCTGACATTTACACTCTGTGGGAAAGTAACTCCCATATTTTGATTCATCATCAGAGACATATCTGACTATGTCCCTGTTACTGGAGTTAATCATGGGATTACCTGCGGCTGAACTTGGGGCAGTAAAAGTGGAGTTGGTTTTGTCTGAACCAATATCAGTCTCGGGAACACCTGTTCCATAGGCACTATTAAGTTCAAAGTAGTTTCTATAATGGGTACATTGGGGTAAATTTTCTGAACCTGCGGGGGATGCACCTGATTTTGTACTATCGGAGTGGTAGGCACATTAAGACCACTTTGCATCGCATTCGGTGTGAGGCTAGCATTAACCTGCATCGGAATCATTGTCCCATTGACCTGTGTTGGGGCTGTCGGATCAGCACTGGTACTCGGACCACTCTCATGTACTGCATATGGTGGTGGGCGATCCCTCAATAACTGTGAAATAAACTCATCATCATCTGATTCCTATTCCACTGTTGAAGACTTTCTAGCCTCCCTACTCTCGGACGGACTTTTGTTAGTCTTCCTAATAGGTTTTCTTCCTTCCTTCTCATTCTCCTGCGTAATTGCCAGAAACAACTTAATTCCGTGGAAAGTCTCCATCCTCCAAACTCTCTGAACACTGTCCCATCTAGCCTCTGCTAGAGTCTTTTCTGTCTTTCTCATCCTCCTCTCAAATTTCTGTTGCTGTTGTTGTCTGGCTACTGGCTACCAGATCGCTAATGCTTCAAACTGTGCTGGTCTCGGAAGGGGCTTTGATTCATATAGCACCATCCTTAAGTGCTCCAAGACCCTCAAATTGAACGTCCCATTTGTAGGAAACGCTAAATTCCCGTCCATTTCTGTCAGTTTGCACCATTGCTTTAACCAAAGACATGGTACAACACCCTTCCATTACAATGTAAGCTGGTGTACCTTGTGGCGGTGTAGCCTCGCCTACACTTGTTGTAATATAAGTATCTCCCCTTAGGGCAATCTTTAATGCTATGAAAAATTTCATTTTTTTGACCTTTTTGTTATTCAAAATCAATTCAGGAAGTGACTCTTAATCCCAAGAATCCCTTAATCTACTTTCTCAGCCAATTGCCTCTCACGGACGGATGCCAATCCGTTCACAACCCTTCTCACTAACCGACCTATCCAAGCGTGACTCCAATGATGTCATAGTCACATGTACTGCGGTTGACAAAGTCTTGCAGCTTGTCGAAACTCTGATTCAAACGAACTAAAGCAAAAATTTGCGAGCACTAATCAAAAAACAAAAGCCCAAAAACAAATCTGCTGGGTTACTACAGGAAAGGTAACACAATCGCTTCAGAAACCTTACAGACTTTTCACTGATGGCTCTTCCCGCACTCACAGCAAGTCTTTCTTTCTCGGGCTCCCAAATTCGCAGCAAAACTCGACCCACAAATTTTACTCTCAGCTGATCAATGGGTCTGTCCTGGTGCACATAGGACTTGGGAAACCTCAGTCAAAAATTTTCTTTCACTCACTTTACTCACATTTTGACTTGTTGACCATGCCCTATCAATCTACTAAACCAAACAGATTACAACATAAAACCAGGTGTCTCATACACTTTTCAATATACTCTCGAGTCTTAGACCACGCAGGGTCCGTACATCAACAACCATGTGGACAGTTTTTGGGCACAAAGCGCCACACACATGTGAAGTTTGACGACTTCCCTACTCTCACACTGCAGAGTATGCAAACTCCTTCTACAACTTCATTTGGAGTACCCAAACTCCCTAAAACTCTCACATACCTTACAATTCATCTGAGATTTGCATAAGCTGTGCAAGCGCATCCTACTTCATTCACACTGTCACTAGAACTCTGAGAACACCCTCAAACAACCATTTACAGAATCCAGGATTCTGAGAAAGTCATTTCCAGGCTTAAGGGAACATTTTCTCTCCAATTAGCATCATTGAAAAACGAAATCCAAATCTCAATTATAATGAATTCTCAAAGGACCAACTCATCAAACTGCTGCCATCTCTGTTCGTCTATTATTCTATCCCGGGCGTCTATTACCTCTCTTACCACCTCTGTTAACACCTGCTACTATGTACCGGACGTCTATGATAAGCTCTTAAGCCATCCTCTGCTACCATATCTGTACACAATACACAATAATCAATAATCATTAACAATCAATAACATCAACAATCAATAACAATAATAATCAATAGAGTGAGTAATTGTCACGCACCACAACCATTCAGTCGTGAATAACCACACCTTTTAGTAAAAGTTTGAATATTTATTTCCCTATATAACAATGCTACAGTCATGTAGATTAATCTCAAAATCAAAAGAAACACATACAGCAACCATACTGGTTGTCCAAAACGGCAGAAGAAACTTAATCTAATCAAAGCTGGAACTACAACACATTTTAAGGTTATGGTGAAAATCGATAACAAAGTCAACTACGTCAAAGTAATTACATGCATTAAGTTTAGCAGAGACATTCATCAACGTAAATCCCTATTAGCACAATTACATTAGTGAAGATCCTTAACTAACACCAGATTATCATCAGCATGTTGGGCTTCATGCAAAACAATTTAGTAACACAAATTTGGAAAACATCTAACTATGGCTCTGTCAAAACAATGCAGTTGATACATAGAAAGAAAAAGCAAATGTGCATCATAATCAACAGTCTATTTATAATACCTATCCTCAGTGTGGATCAGCAAGCAGAGTCAGTCTTCGTCCTCAGGACATTAGTCGATCAGCAAGGCATCAGGATTTAACATCAAAGTTCAGAAAAAGCAAAGTCTCTAAGCATTAAAATTAAGCATGTCTCTTGTCAACACGCAAAATGGGCAAGAATGAGCTATCCCTCTCCCGAGCAGTTCAGTCAAATTAAAACTACTAAAACTACTTCTCAAATCCCTATTGGTCAGTTAATCGCATGTTCACACTTTGTATAATAAAACTAAAACTCCAAATCTATGAATTCTACTATTACTCCGTTCACATGTTGTTGATTGGTTTGTCTTGCAATGTCCTCACCATCTGGCTTGTCAGATAACAATATTGTTGCAGCTTCCACTCCAGTCAGTGTCTCCATTGTTCTCCTCCTGGGAAAGTCAGTCTCACACACATTACACATAAAATGTTACATTAGCAGAAACCGCATCTTCTAGCAGTTGGTTCTCATGAGAAGCAAGTCTCAGCTATGAGCACACAATGTAAAATGGAAAATCACAGTTTAGCTCTCTAGGACAGCCATTTTATTAAACATTAAAAAATACAGTATTTAAATGAGGCCTGGCAAGTAGGCCATGACACTCCCTAAGTTAAGGCTTACAAATAATAAAGTTAAAGCATACTGCATTACCTTCAATATGACTCATTTCTATATTAGTCAAACATATATTCAATATTCCACACTATTAATTTATTGGTAAGTGCACTTTGTGAACATTGGCGGCCACTCTTCGTAATCACATTTTCAAATGCGTGCATTTATTTTCTGTGTTATTTTATTTTCTACATAATTCACTTTTTCAGAATACATGAAAACCCATTAATAATTTTTATTAAAACACCTGCACTAGCGAGGAAATGAATAACATCCCCTACTATTGCAGGAAGGAAGTATATTAAATGAAAGATATTGGACCACTAACCAGTGTGCTGCATAAAAATGATTAAAGATATTTATGAACTAAAAAGAGGTATTATGACATTGAAATCCTCACCCTCCAAAAAATCTATTAAGCCAAATCACACTGATTTTATACATTAAAACATACTTAGATTACTTAACAGGTTTAATATCTATAGCCCCAATGTTACTGTATCTTGGTCATGAAGAAAGATTTCTGTATTTGGAAGGGGTGTGAGACAGATTGTTTTAACATGCTGTGCTAAAATTTCGTTTTCACGTTATCTTCCGTTATCACTTACTTACAGAGGTTTATTTTAGTAAAAGTGCAAAATTGAGCAAGATAATCTCTATATGTAGTGATCAAACGGAATTTGTATTGCCTAACTCTGTTGGAAATCGATTGTCACCTAGGGGCAAGAATCAAGAATCTGGAAATATTATTGTAGGTATGATTGTAACTGTACTTGTATCGTGCTCAGGTTTTCTTATGCTATGTTATGGGCTTTTATTTCCATTTACACAGTGCTATTGTTGGCCTCCTGTATAGCAGGAGCTACTGTTTATCCAAACCAGGTTTTGATTGTGAAAAGGAGATACGAGTTTAAGTCTGTGATTAAGACGTGGGCGCTCAAGTGGTTCTTGTTCCCGAATCTAGCACTGAAGATGATGCAGAACAGGTGAAGGTTAGAGGGGTAAGTGGGGGGTGCTGAAGGTGGGTTGGTGGGAAGGTGGGAGAGCGCTCTAATGGACAGGGTAGGGGGCTTGCTTTTGGACTGAAGAAAGCAGAGGAGAGATTTGACAGGGATAGGATGATAGGATGAGGGAGAAAGAGTGTGTCTGGTATGTAGGTTAAAAGGACATAATTAGGGGTAGAGTGTAGATGGATTGGAGAGGTGGAGAGAGGATTGGGTAGAATTGGGGTCCTCTTTAGGAATATGATGATGATGGTGGTCACTTTTTCAGAATATCTAGAGCAATAAGAAGAAGAGAAGAAGGTTTAAGGAAGAAATGTGGTAGATAGAGTTGAAGGTGGAAATGGATGACAGATGGAATGAACAATCCTATAGAAAGTGCATTACTCTCAAAACCACCAGATTGCAAACCAGTGAAGGACACAGCTTCTAAAACCACCAATAATTTGGAGTTTACAGGTCTATCCATGTGCTTGAGGGAACACTGCAGTGGAGGGGGAGCTGCCAAGAACTGTTATGAATTGAAAGTTAATGGGTTCACACAGGAGTGGCAAAGGTGAAACCCCATGGATAGTGGATCTGCTCATGAATTAAAGGTGCCTCTTCCTAAAAACAACAACTATTTAGTATTCTGTCGATTCAACCATGAGCAGTGGCAGCGCAGCCCTATGGAAGACAGCTTCTGAAAACCACCAGGAATGAAGATTCTACGAGTCCACCCAGGAGCCATATAGATGCAACCATAAAAAACCCATAGCTTTTCAAAATCACCAGAAATTATGAGTGTATGGGTCCAGGTGCAAACCTATTGGGAAAGTAACTTCTCAAGGCCAGCACATTTTGTGTAAGAGTCTATGAGTATTGCTGAAGTGGTGGAGGTGCCGTACTACGGAACACACAGTTTTCCAAAGCTATCAAATAGTTACAAATCAGCAAGGCTTCCCTGGAATGGACAATGTATAATCCTATGAAAGTCTCTATTAGTACATCCAAGTTTGGCAGGGTGAAAAATATAGTATCCAAGAAAAAAACAAATAGTTTGACACCATGAGTCTATACCAAAGCGGCACAAAAGCCACATCGAGGTGCAACGCTCCCCAAACCCCAAGGAGGATGTAGCTTCCCAGAATCATCTGGAAATAAGTATTACTGGGTACACGCAGAAGCAGTAGCTATTTAAACCTATTCAAAGCACATCTATCTAAAACCACAAGGAATTTAAATTCTATAGGCCCACTGAGGAGCGGTGGAGTTGCACCCTTACAGAAAACACGACTTCTTAAACCACTGGCAACCGCAGATGCAACTTTCTAAAATAACCAAATATTTAGACGTCTAAAGTGTTCACCCAAATGAGGTAAACATGGAAGAACAATTCTCCGAAACTACCAGGAACTAAACTTTTATGCTCCTCATTTCGAGGGGCCCACAAATCCTAGTTCAGGATTTTTTTATTTTTTTCAAGAGATTGTGTTGGAATCCTTTCAAACCCCAGTGTGTCCAATCAGAAGTGAAAGAGTTGCAACACTTTGGAGACAGCTTCTAAAAACCATGAGGAACTGACACAAACAGCAGCACCAGATCACCTCCCATGCCCAAACGCTATTGTGTGCTCAAAGTTGACCCACACGTTGCACCCAAACTTCTTCGCACAGTCCCCTGGTTAATCTGTCCAAGGGGGCCTGTCTACGGTGGGCCAACACAAAAGCCTTAGGTTTGTAGTGTAGTGTCATCCAGCTTTCCCAAAATCCTAAAGCCAAGTAAAAGTAGGCACATGCAAAAACGTTAAGCAGAACCTAGCCTAACACCTACCTGTAACTTATGTGTTTTACTCTGAACAACGCACTGTACATATCTAAATCTGCAACTTGGAATTTGTGCTGGTGGTTTTACCGCAGTGCAATATCTAGCCTAGACACAACTGGCTCCCCTTTGCATAAGAGGTAGGGGCTTAGCATCACACAGAACAGCTAGCTTTAGTCAAGTGCCACCTATGATGTCATCAGTTGACTACTCTTACTAACTTTGGTGCTGCGCTATATTCGGCCCTTTGCACTATACAGTGCTGCACTTTCTCATGCAGCACTCCACTGCATGAAGGACAGCAAATCTGAACATAAAAGCCTATGAGTCCACACAGCAGTGGAATTGGTGCAACTCTATGGATGGGTGAGCTTCTTAAAAGCACCATGGCATATTTATAAGCCCCTAGTGCCACATTAGCGTAATTTCTTTATGCTAATCTGTCCCAATGAGGCCAAAAACCTTGCGCCACATTTACAAAGTGCACCACTTTGTAACCCTTTGCGCTACATTATCCCTGTGCCAGGTATAATGTATGCAGACGGGGCATTCCCCAGTTAGGGGGGCTGAAAAAATGGTGCAAGGAAATCTAACAGATTTCCTTGCATCATTTGTTACGCACTTTTAACGCCTGCTCAGAGCAGGCGTTAAAAGGGGGCTTCCCTTATATATAGTGGGCCCCTATGTACTCACTCTGAAGGAGTAGAACGAATATTTTGACACTACTCCTGCAGAGTACATCAATAGCGTCAATAAAAATGACGCTATTGCCCACTACCCTGCACCATGGTGCGCCGTATCTTAGAAAGGGTGCAAGTCAGGTGGTGCTGCACTAGGTCAGCACCACTTTACTTAAATATGCCCCCAAGTATTTAGGGGTATACTGATCCATGAAGCAGCGAAGGGCAAGCAAACCCTAGAATAAGAGAACCCTGTAAAAAAGCGGGAGATTCTCAGGTATCATATGGAGAACACAACTTTCAGGTGAAAATTTTACTTCATACACCATATTAATAAAGTTACCACTTTTATCAATCTTTTTGACTCCCATTTGTCATGCACAGAAATGACAAAAATGCAGAACAGCCACTCGCGCCCAAGTATTAACTTTCTGGTACATTTATTCACCCATATGGAATTACACAATACTCTTATTCCATTGTTTTCATCTTGATTCTTCTAACATTTCCCCAGTAAAGAAGCACAGCCCCTGGTCGTAAACTGCAAAAATGTGATTTTTTTTGCCACTCATTATTTGCCATCATGTATCCATCTCAGTACCGCTGAACAATCTGTAAAGTGCAATCACCATAACATGAGAGTGAAAATATGATATGCAGCTGCAATACAGGAAGTGTATTAAAGTGTATTCATCAATGAATTGAGCAGTTGTGGTAGGGTGCATGGCTCATAGATATAATGATTGATGTTCGCTACAGGCACCTTTTGTGATCTGTACTTCACAATTCAAATTCTGCCAATGCCAACTCAGCCTTCAACTCTTCTGAGGTGGACGAACTGTGAACTGTGAAACTGGCTAGTGGTAAAATGGTAATTTGTAACACTTAGAATCTGCAGCTGTGCAATATGAAGTGTTTTATTGACTGCCAGCCTTCTGGCTTTGTCAATGCTTGTTTTGTCTTGTTTTTCTTTAAAACTATTTTATTGGTATTTAGAAATATTTTTTATATTCAATTACACATTTCAGTACATCACCACCTATTGTCTAATAGAATATGTTCTTACAACGCAAACAGACATCATGGAAGAAATCATATATACATTGAGTCGAGGCATCCCACATAACATGTTGGATACTCATATATATGACCAATATATCCGCTACTCTACTTGTGTTAACTCATGTGAAGGCCCACGTCAGCCTGCCATACCTTTCCCAATATTCAGGCGGGATCCTAAGGTGATGTGTAAATACAGTTGCGGGTCGCAGAAGGGGCGGGGTGGCGCGCGGAGAGGGGCAGGGGGAATAAAAATTAAATTATTTTTTTTTTAAAACACTTATCTTCAGCCGCCACCTCCTCTGTCTCCTCAGCAGGCTGCTGGAACAGGCTCCCAGCCTGCCCTGCAGCCAATCCTGATGCTGCTCAGAGCAGCGTCACGATTGGCACCCAGGCCGACTGGGAGATTATGCAGGCTCTCTCCAGCACGCCAACTGTGTTTCTGGGCTAGATAAAGCCTACTATGCATGTGTGTTTGGCCAGCCCGCGACGGCCAAACACACATGCGCACTGAGGGGAATGCTCCGTGCACTCCCCTCAGTGCTCATCATCCCCAGTGCCCCACCCCTTTACAAGAAAACGATATTAAACATAGTTTATTATTTTCTTGGAAAGTTTTGCAGCTGTCGCTGCTGGCGAGGGGGCAACGCTCCTCTGCCCTAAAGGAGGAGCCGCCCATGTGTATATATCTAGTCTAGGTGATTTTCTGATAGAGGCAGTGTGAGGTGGTGGTGGTGGGGGGGATAGCTCAGACCATTTCCCAGAGAAAGATATATCTGAAGTCGACATGATAACTACAACAACTTTTTGCCAACCCGTCCAACAGAGACAGGTAACATAAAAGGAATGCATATTTAACCAATGTGTCTCGGTTAACAGAAGCTACAGTATGTCTGAGGTCAGACGGGGGAGTGAGGAGCCAGGGGAGCCCCTGCATTAGTGAAGATCAAATTGTAGCACACGTCTCACAGAGTAGAGGGGGAGTGAATGTTATATGCCCAGGGGATGGAGGATAGATAGCATCATTGGTGTTTTTGCATACGTCCCAGTCAGTGCTGCCAGTCATTGCTGTCTAGCTGTTCGTCCACAATCATTCCTTCCTCATTGTCTCCACCCAGTCCAGTATCTCGGGAGCCGTCCTCCGAAGCTACCTGGTCTCCCTGCTCTGTGTCTGTATCACTCCCAAGAGGTTCCCAGCTAGCTAGAATCTCTGTCGAGTCTTGCCAAGGGATATTGTTGTATGCACTGACTGTCTTTCCTCCAAAGGACCCTCTCTTTGACCATCACCCATAAAGTAACATCCCATACACATAGGTCTATACCGGGCCCTTCTCAGATTTCCAGGCCATTTTTATCCTACGTTTGGCTAGTACTATGGCCAGGTCTAGGAACCTAGAACTGACTTTACGCTTCTTAGGTCCCGTACAATTCCCCAATATACAGCCCTCTATCGAGCACAGGGCTGTACATCCGAGCGTGAGGCACAGACGCTTAAGAACTGCCTGCCAGTATATCTGGAGGAGGCAAATCCAGGTCATGTGACTGACGTCAGCTACAGGATGTCCACATCGAGGGCAGCCCAATGGTTCCCCACCATATATAACTTGCAGTTAGAAATTGGGTCTGTAGGTGGCAGAGGTATGCACCCTGTCCAAGTAGGGACCACAATCCTAGTTAGAGTAAGTCACAACACAATACAAATTTTTCTGTGCTCACCCTCTTGTAGCTTGGCACAGAGCAGACAGGCTTAACTTAGAAGGCAATGTGTAAAGTATGTGCGCAATAACTCATACAGTAACACAGTGAAAACACCACAAAAATACACCACACAGGTTTAGAAAAATAGATAATATTCATCTGAATAAAATAAGATAAAAACTAAATAAATCCTATATGCACAAGTCAATATATTACTTTCAAAAGTTTTAAATGAGTCTCAATCCTTAAGAATCAGTGGTTATATCCTTGTAACACACAGTACCTGGAATGTGTCAAAAATGACGACACACGGGGGGCACAGAGGAGGAGATGCGTTGAAAAATAAGGCGATGTGTCAGATTTTCTGGTGCTGCACAGACAATGTGTCATTTCTTTCCACACTGCAAGGTGATATGTCGATTTCCAGAAGTGCAGATTTGGTTCTTCAATGCGATGAGGGGGTATTTTGATGCCCAGGGACGGGCTGGTAGAAGGCGCAGATGCTGCATCGATCCGGTCGGCGATGCTGTGAAATTTCAGCCAGGAGGCAGGAGCTGCATTGATTTCTGCAGATGTGTTGTCGATTTCCAACATACAGGGATTTTCTTCTTTTTGGTGAAGTCTTTGTGGCCCTGAGACTTCAGACCAAGAGGCAAGCTCAATCCACGCCCTTGGAGCACTTGAAGGGAAGGCAGAGTCATTCCAGCAGAGTCAGAGGCCATCAAGCAGCAGGGCAGCAGTCCTTCTCAGCAAAGCACTTCAGATGAGTCCTTTGGGCAGCCAGGCAGTCCGTCTGACAAAGATGCATTTGAAGTGGTTTTGAAGTGCACAAGTTCCCATTTCAGCCCAGTCCTGTCTGTCAGGATCCCTGTGGGGGTTTATCAATTCTTTGTGTGAGGGCAGGCCACTGGCCTTTGAAGTATAAGAGGGAGCCCCTGCACTCTTCCTGCCCAGGGAGACCCATTCAGTATGCAGATGAATGCAGATGTGACTGAGTGTTCTGTGTTTTGTTTATGGCTTTCTGGGTAGAATGCACAAGGGGAGCTGTCAACCAGCACAGACCAGACATGGATTGGGGGCAGGCTGTGAGGCACAGATGGCAGTAAGTGCAAAGAAATGCCCACTTTCTAAAAGTGGCATTTCTAAAATAGCAATATTAAAAACAACTTCACCAGTAAGCAGGATTTTCTATTACCATTCTGGTCATACTAAACATGACAGGGCTACTCCGTCCAGATCAGAATCTGCCATTTAAAAGAATATGAGGGCTGTTCCAATGCTAGTCTATGAGAGGAGTAGGACTCACAGTAGTGGAAAATGAATTTGTGAGATTTTCACTACCAGGACATGTAAAACACATAAATACATGCCCTGCCTTTTACTTACATAGCACCCTGCCCTATGGGTTACCTAGGGCCTACCTTAGGGGTGACTTATAGGTAGAAAAAGGGGAGTTTAAGGCTTGGCAAGTAGTTTTAAATGCCAAGTCGAAGTGGCAGTGAAACTGCACACACAGGCCTTGCAATGGCAGGCCTGAGTCATGGTTAAAGGGCTACTTATGTGGGTGGCCCAAACAGTGCTGCAGGCCCACTGGTAGAATTTATTGTACAGCCCCTGGGCACGAGTAGTGCACTTTACGAAGGACTTATAGGTAAATTAAATATGCCAATTGGGTAGGAACCAATATTACCAATTGGGTAGGAACCAATCTTACCAAGTTTAGGGGATAGAGCGCATGCACTTTAGCACTGGTCAGCAGTGGTAAAGTGTGAAGAGTCCTAAAACCAACAAAAACAGGATCAGAGAAATAGAGGGAGGCAGGAACAAAATTACAACCTTTGGGAAGCGTGGTATGTCATATGTAAGACATTAAATTGTATACATTTGAGTCTTGCATTGTGGGACACTTTTGTGTTGTATGCTCCATTCTTTGTCGGTAACCATGTTGACGTCCCATCTCGTCCATAAGGCCATCAACGGTTTCCATCCCATATCATTTAGGGACAGGTAAAGCCATGTGATCACCATCTAGCCATTCCTGAAGTTAGTAAAAGCTGCAATACAGCTTGTGTAGGGGATGCCTCTCTTCCACAGTGCCACAGGTCCGCAAAGGTCTGCACCAGTGCTTCATAGTTGAGGAATTGACTCCTGCTTAAGGTAGATTGTTCTTTTAGTTCATCAAGTAGCATGAGTGTGCCCATTGAGAAACAGTCCCCCACTGTTTGTAACCCAGCTTCGGTCCAGTTTGAAAGTTGGGTGGAGGTGAAGTAAGTGCCTGGAGTGCCGTGAGGGAACCCTACTAACGGCAGTACAGGTGCGTACGGTAGCACACTACGGATCCGCACCCAACTCCTTTACCAAGCATAGAACGCTGCCTGTAATACAGTAGTCGAGCATGGGATAGTTACATGTCACCGCAGCAGCCTGCTTAGGAGGTGATTCTGACGAAGAGCTAGTCCCAGCAGGTCCAGCGCATCCTGATGTGTTTTATCTAGCCATCGAGCTATCAACTGCAGCTAGGCAGCTAAATCCTAGAGTTCAAAATCTGGTGCCCAAGACCTCCATTGCAGTATCTCCAGGGAGACTCTATGTATGCCCTCATCCCATATCAGGTCATGAGGGAGCGTCTAATTGCGAAACCACGTCAAAAGGGATCCGGACAAAAGTACAGCAAGCGGGGCAGCTTCACCATCTTAAAGATGGCAACATGTGCCATTAGTGACAGATGTAAAGATCACCAAAAGGAGACACATCCCCTAAGAGAGTGATAGGTTGTCCCTAGATTTTCTTCCCATAGATCCTCAACATTGTGGTACATCTGAATGCACAAATATTTGAAGGAGGCAGGTGCCCATTGAAGCCCCAAGGCTGTCTATCTCGCATTCAAGGGGTGCGCAGGACGCAGAGAAACAGAGACGTTTTGGTGCAGTTCAGGCATAGGCTTGACACTCTCCAAACTCCTGGAAGCATGTAAACACTGTCTGTACCCCCTAGGTCCCTGAGCCAGGTACAAAACTATTTCATCTGCATACAGTCACATAATGTGCTGCTCTTCATTCACCACTATGCCCTCTCCTACACCCTCCCTTCGAAAGATGTCTGCCAATAGTTTGATGGCCAGCCCAAAGAGTAAGGGTTGCAGGAGGCAGCCTTGCTTGGTCCCACGAAAAATATGATGGGGTAGATACTGTGTAGCCCGTCCTAACCCTGGTCGGGGAAGCATATAGTAACATGACCCAGCATATCCAATCTCTTCCTAGCCCCATTGTCTTCATGACTGCCATTAGGAATTCCCATCTTATTGAATCCAACACTTTCTTGAGGTCTATTAATATTAGCATTCTGGGTTTGCACTGCAGGGTAGTACTATACATGGAAGAGTCATCTCAAATTGAGGGAGGTACTACGGTTTGGTCTCTATGAACAAGCATCAGCATGTAGCAGAGTAATCTATTAGCTAATACTTTGCTAAGGATTTTGAGGTCCATGTTTAACATGGACAATGGACGAAAAGCGGCAGTGGGTAAACTTGCATTTGTTTTCTTGGGGAGAGGGCTCACCAACGCACTTCTAGTAGAATCTGGGAGACAACCAGTTTTCAATGACTCTGCATATATGTGTTCCAATTTAGGAGCCAAGGCATCCAGGTATGTTGGGTAAAATTCTGCTGGTAAGCCATTCAGCCCTGGGGTCTTACCCGTGGCCATCTCGCTAACAGTGTGTTGTATCTCAGGGATTATGATAGGTCCTGCCAGTGTCGCACATGCATCGGGCGGTAGTGACTGGAGATGCACATGATCTAAAAATCTGGCCTGCAGGGATCCATGGGACACCTCTGGTCGATCATAAAAGATCTCAGCATAAGACCAAAACTCATCATTGATGAGCCTTGGCGAATAAACGTGTGGCCCTGTGCCTGAGGTCAAATGTGTGGTGGATGAGCCCCGAAGTTTTGGGCATATGAGCCAAGCTAATAACCTTCCCAATTTGCCTTCCTCATTATGAAGTTTGGCCATTGTGGTCATGGCATCTCAGCCTTTCAAGAATAGTGATATATTGTTCCTTAGCTTGGGATAGCCTGTCATGTGTAGTAGGGTCTGTACCCAGGGTCGTTTCTAGAGTAAGAATTGTACCGTCAAGGGACTGTAATTCCCTATGTAACTCCCTACAGGCCCCACTGATTGGCCCAAGCAGTGTCCCCATATTACCACCTTGAAGGCTCCCCATTCTATGATAACTGAGGAAGCCAAGCCTTGATTAGTCACAAAGTATCCTTGATAGCTGTGTGTAGGGAGTCCCTATAACTGTTGTCTTTGAGTGTCCGTAGTTGGAGACGCCATAAGGGGATCACCTGCCTGTCATCCGGTGTTTCAGGACCCAGCAGTAGAGGGCTGTGGTCCAACATGATACAGCCTAAATATTCAATGAACTTTATGTATCAGCACAACACTTCTGAATATGGAAACCTGTCTGGTATGTAGGTCATGAATGTGGAAAAAGAAGGAAAAGTCTGGTTCTGAGCCATGTTGAGTGTGCCAAATGTCTGTATGTGCCTGGTGCCGTAATCAATCCCTGATCCTTGTGGCTGTTTTATGGGCTGACGCTCCCCTTAATGGGGGCGTAGAGCAATATAAAAGGATGCCTAAGAGACAATTAAAATCCCCCCCCCCCCAAGAGCATATCACTGCCCACTAACTGGCTCAGTGGTGCCGACAGGGTTTGAAGAAATGAAAGATGATCTTGATTGGGGGAGTTAACACTTCCCAAGGTCACCTCCCTTTCAAAGAGCCTTCCGCTCACTAACAGATATCTTCCATCTTTAGCGATAAGTAATTTTGTGTGTTTCAACAGGACTCCAGTTCTGACCCATATCAGCGCTGCCCTAGTGAAAGCAGAGTAAGAGGTAGCATATAGTTGTCCACGCCACCTATGGTGTAGGCTTTCAATCTCTACCTCCATAATGTGAGTCTCCTGTAGCATTGCCATTTGGACCCCTCTGCACTGCAGGTATCTATGGATTTTATGGCGCTTTGCAGCAGACATCCCCATGACATTCCATGTTAAACAACTGATCTCCTGTGACTTAGTGACCATGTTGGTACTCACAGTGCAAGCCGCTTGTCGGCGGATATAGAGGACCCCAATCCCCCCATCCAGACAGCCCTTTGAGACATACAGAAAGTAACAAATCCCTAACTTCAAACCCCCATCCACAGGGCCCAGTAGCGATGGCTGTCCACCCAAACTAAAAAACATCTCCAAACAAAACAGGGCTATGTGTAAAGCTCCATTTGGCACCTGTAATGGGTCAGACGGTGAGGTATGTGATCCAATAAGGCAGTAATCAGAGTTCCCCTCAGGCCCACATACAGTACTTACACCTACTGTGGCCAGATGCCCAGCCAGGCAGGAGCAGAGGGCATCAGTTATCACAGTGTGAGGCAGGATCACTATTCCCCCATGTCACCTGTGTTACCATGAGGAACTCCCAACTATCCACAAGGACCAGGCATTGAAACATCTTGAAGTAGCTAAGTGATGTAAGGTCGAGGTATCAAATGAGGTGGTTGACAGTTTACGGGGTCACCAACGTCAGCTCGTTCCGTCCCCTACCCCCAACCCCCCCCCTCCCAGGAATAGATTTTAAGAATTCTCAGTCTGCCCTGGAGAGTCCTGAGCTTGAGCCATACTCCAATGAATTCTGATCCAGTCTGTTAAGCAATTTCCACTGCTGCATGGAGGGCCGCAGCCATACCCTGAGCAGCCTGTTCTCAGATGGTCTCTGGAAGAAGCTTCCCCCTCTAGGTCTGTGGTGTCATTTGTTTAGGGTACTGTTGACCCTCTTTTTGACTCTGTTGTTTCCGTACTTAAGGTGTTCCAGGTTTATAAGCTTCCAGCCATTCCCAGGCCTCACGCGAATCACTACAGAAGTGCGTTTTTCAGTCTAACATAATTATCAGCTTGGCAAGGAACAGTAAGGAATATTGAAGACCTTCCTCTCTGAGGGCTCTTTTTACATCAATGAAGGAGGCCCTCATGGCCTGGACTGTGGCCGTATAGTCAGGGAACAATGTGAGATTTCCATTATTGATTTGGTAGGGATCTTCCTTAGGGCTTTCTCTAACAGGGTGTCACATTCTCTAAAGTGCAGTAGCCTGGCAACCACCTGTCATGGCTGCCGACCAGGGGCTGGAGGGCGGGCAGGGACCCTATGTGCCTGTTCTAGGACAAAAAAGGGAGTCAGATTGTTCTGGGCTACCACAGCTTTCATCCAGTTCTCAAGGTAAGACACCATGGCCCTCATTACAACATTGGTGGTAAATCCCACTTACCGCCATGCAGAAGACCGCCAACACACCACTGAGGCAGTGTAATTCCGCTACAGCTATTACGACCCACAGCCCGGAATCTGCCAAAATCCAGACACCCACACATGTCCGCCACACCAAAGGTCAGTGATAAACTGGCGATAAAAAAACCTCCACTGTCACGCCAACACAGGAATACGCCCACACTATCACCACCCACAAATCCACACGGCAGTCTTTCAACCGCAGTATTCCATTGGCGGTACACACCGCCGCGCTCAAAATACACACACATTTACAAAACACAACCACATTGGACAAATGGAAATACCCACACCTGATACACATACACACACCACTCCCACACACTCAATACAATATAAAACACCCACCCACAAACCCCTACGACAAAAATTGAGAAAGAAGCCCAGAGAGAGACACCACCATCAACAACACTAGCATCCACAGGGACACAACACCATCACTCACACAACATCCACGCACCTCAGACAGCACACACAAACACATCCCCTCACACATCACAACCACCACCACCTCACACATCACCCACACCACACCATGGCCCCGCAAAGACACCCCAGGTTCTTGGAGGAGGAGCTCAGGGTCATGGTGAAGGAAATCATCCGGGTAGAGCCACAGCTATTCGGATCACAGGTTCAGCACACCTCCGTAGCTAGGAAGATTGAGCTATGGCGCAGAATCGTAGACAGGGTCAACGCAGTGGGACAGCATCCAAGAACACAGGATGACATCAGGAAGAGGTGGAACGACCTACGGGGGAAGGTGCGTTCTGTGGTCTCAAGACACCAGATTGCAGTTCAGAGGACTGGTGGCGGACCCCCACCTCCTCCCCCACAACTAACAACATTGGAGGAGCAGGTCTTGGCTATACTGCATCCTGAGGGCCTCACAGGAGTAGCAGGAGGAATGGACTCTGGTAAGTCAAACCTGAACTATTACATCCCCCACCCTACCTGCATGCTATCACATACCCCACCCTCACCCCCATCACTCCAACACCTCACAAATGTCCCACTATCACAACCCACACATCCCAACACCAAGCCCTGCATGCACCACCACAGCATGGGCACCCATCACCAAAGCATGTCCACTACAGATACCCACACAGATCCCCAAACCAATTATCACACAAGGTCCTACACAAGAATGCAAGCACTGGAGTACAGGGTCACCCACCCATTGCACACAATGGCACACATATGCAATAATCATGCCTTTACACCCCTGCAGGACCGCTACCCAACTTCACCGGGCAGGAGCTTCCAGACATGTCTACTTCCCCCACAGAAGAGGCCCACAGTGATGACAGCAGCTCTGTCCAACTGGATCAAGATGACCAGCCCGGCCCATCTGGGACCTCGGGACAGTCGGTTCCCATGACACTAGCTCAAGCCACCACAGAGCCTCCCCCCTCAGGAAACACCAGCACAGCACCCACCCAGCGGGCCCATCCGTCTGTCCCCAGGACACGTCAAGCAGCAGTGTGTCCACCACTACAGGGAACCCAGGCAAACCCACCAACCCAAGAAAATCAGGAACCTGGGGGCAGTGCCAGTGGGCACACGGTTCATGGGACAGAGGCACATGAAAACAGAGGAACTGGGAGGACTGCTGTGCGACAGGGGGAGGACAGGCCCAGGGAACCCACTCTCCACGAGGCCCCCTCCAACATCATGGGAGCGTACCATCATTCCCAGGAGACGATGGCAACGGTACTGGCCAAGTTTCAGGAGACCCAGCGGCTGCAGGAAGTACAGTATCTGGGTATCACGAAGGAACTTAAGTCCATCAGCACCACCCTGGTCACCATTGTAGGGGTGCTGAAGGACCTTGTGAACACCAGGAGGGACACTGTGGCACAACAAGGGGCCCCTGACACTAGCCTGGATGATGAACAGCCCACCACCTCCGCCGGCGCTAGTGGACAGGAGGCACCGCCACAGGACCACGACACCAGCACCCCACCCCCTGCAGATGGAGAACCACCCGCAAACGGTCCCTGAGATCCAGGACAAAGACAGAGAACAATGCCAAGACCCCCGCCAGGAAATGAGACCCCCCTGAATGTCATCCTTCTGTCCCACTTCGTCACCCTGTCAATCCATCAACTGCCCTAGCTCCACTTCCTATGCCCCTTTGGACAATGCACCTGTGAAACAAATAGACTGGACTCTGCCATGGACAATTTTCCACCATCACCCCTGCCCATTTTACAACCCCCTCCACTATTTTGCACTGAAATAAACAACCTTGAATCACAAAACAAGCTGGAGTCAGTCTGTGCTTTCACAAATGTGTATTTGCAACAACTATGGAATATAGCAATGTCGATTGTATTGTCAACATACCGATGTAAACAGCTCTAGTCCATGAAGTAATATAGCAGAGGTCACACAGTGGGACCCACATCTGTGAAATGGAAAGGCAAAGTGACAAGTCAAGGTCCATACACTGGGTGAAAGTGACAGACATATGATGGGTCTAACAATTGTATGAGAGGTGTGAGGCAGTCACATCTTCTTACCTGTATCTCACTGGAAGTATTGCTGGATAACGTTGTTTCTGTTGTTGATATCCTCTTCTTATGCCTCCTCTTCTTCACTGTCCACAGGCTCCACAGGCTCCACAGCTGCCACAGGACCTCCATCTGGTCCATCCTCCTGCAGAAAAGGCACCTGTCGTTGCAAAGCCAGGTTGTGCAGCATACAGCAGGCCACGATGATCTGGCACACCTTCTTTGGTGAGTAGTAGAGAGAACCACCTGTCATATGGAGGCACCAGAACCTGGCCTTCAGGAGGCTGAAGGTCCTTTCGATCACTCTCCTAGTTCGCCCATGTGCCTCATTGTAGCGTTCCTCTGCCCTTGTCCTGGCATTTCTCACTGGGGTCAGTAGCCATGACAGGTTGGGGTACCCAGAGTCACCTGCAAATGGCGAGGGCCAACTGTTAGACACACACTAACCCTTAGGGACAACCCCAGACCCAGACAACTATTCACAGGGTATAGGGTCCTTGTCCTCACCTATTAGGCACACACAGGGGGTCATTCTGACCCCGGCGGGCGGCGGGAGCCGCCCGCCTGGAGGGAGCCGCCATATGGCCGCTCCGCGGTCGAAAGACCACGGAGGCCATTCTGGCTTTCCCGCTGGGCTGGCGGGTGACCGCCAGAAGGCCGCCCGCCAGCCCAGCGGGAAACCCCTCCCCACGAGGAAGCCGGCTCCGAATGGAGCCGGCGGATTGGAGGATGTGCGACGGGTGCAGTGGCACCCGTCGCGAATTCCAGTGTCTGCAAAGCAGACACTGGAATTCAAAGTGGGGCCCTCTTATGGGGGCCCCTGCAGTGCCCATGCCATTGGCATGGGCACTACAGGGGCCCCCAGGGGCCCCACGACACCCCTCACCACCATCCTGTTCCTGGCGGTCGGAACCGCCAGGAACAGGATGGCGGTGAGGGGGTCGGAATCCCCCATGGCGGCGCAGCAAGCTGCGCCGCCATGGGGGATTCCCAGGGCAGCGGAAAACCGGCGGGAGACCGCCGGTTTTCCTGGTCTGACCGCGGCCAAACCGCCGCGGTCAGAATGCCCTGCGGGGCACCGCCAGCCTGTTGGCGGTGCTCCCGCATCCCCGGCCCCGGCGGTCCTTGACCGCCGGGGTCGGAATGAGCCCCACAGTGCCTCTGGAGTTGCCCCATCACATAAGGGATGCTGCTATTCTCAGAATATAAGCGTCATGCACTGATCCAGGAAACTTGGCATTCACATGAGAGATGTACTGGTCGGCCAAACATACCATCTGCACATTCATGAATGGTAGCTCTTCCGGTTTCTGTACACCTGTTCACTTCTGCGGGGGGTACCAAGGCCACATGTGTCCCATCAATGGCACCTATGATGTTGGGGATATGTCCCAGGGCATAGAAGTCACCTTTCACTGTAGGCAAATCCTCCACCTGAGGGAAAACGATGTAGCTGCGCATGTGTTTAAGCAGGGCAGACAACAATCTGGACAACACGTTTGAGAACATAGGCTGGGACATCCCTGATGCAATGGCCACTGTTGTTTGAAAAGACCCACTTGCCAGGAAATGGAGTACTGACAGGACCTGCACTAGAGGGGGGATTCCTGTGGGATGGCGGATTGCTGATATCAGGTCTGGCTCCAACTGGGCACACAGTTCATGGATTGTTGCACAATCAAGTCTGTAGGTGACCACTACATGACTCTCTTCCATTGTCGACAGGTCAACCAGCGGTCTGTACACCGGAGGATGCCGCCATCTCAGCACCTGCCCCTGCGGACGTGCCCTATGGAGGAAAACACCGAGCAGAGAGTCAGCCAACACTGAGGTATTACTAAATGTCATTAGCAAACATTTGTAAATCTGCAATGTGCCTGTTACTGTGTGTATGCAAGCCCTAAATAGGTGTGAAGCAGTTAATATTAATTTCTTGTGGCCCTCTGAAATGGCGGCTGCTTGACTAGTAAGGTGGGACAAGGGGATATGAGGTAACTGCGCTGGCGTTCTACACCGTCGCGGTAGGCGGTGGAAGACCACAGTGCAATCCTGCGTTGGTTAACATTGGACCCTATGGGACCCAGGAGCCAATGAGAATGTACGCCGGCAGTGACGGTATGCACCGCCGCGGACGTGACCGCCCTTTTCTGTCTGTTCACTAACTTGATACCTGACCTTTGACAGGAGAGGACCTACACTGCAAGTGCTGCTGTGACCTCAGTCTGGAAGCGACGATGGCTCATGTGTCTGAGGAAAGGGCCCCTGCCTTCACTTCGGAGGAGTTGGAGAAGTTAGTGGATGGGGTCCTCCCCCAGTACACGCTACTCTACGGTCCTCCAGACAAACAGGTGAGTACACTGTGAGCATGCTGCATGGGCAATGCCTGGTTGGAGTGGTGTGGATGGAAGATACATGGGGGGGGGGAACGGAGGCCTGCATGTGTGGACGGTGAGTGTATGTGCTTCAGGGCAAGGGTCGGAACGTGGGCCAATGACTATGACGGTCCAGACGGTTAAAGTTATTCCTTTTCCCCTGTACTATTCCTCTAGGTCAGCGCCCACCAGAAGAAGGATATTTGGCGTGCCATCGCCAAGGACGTCCGGACCCTGGGGGTCCAAAATAGACGGAGCACCCACTGCCGTAAAAGATGTGAGGACATTTGCCGCTGGAGCAAGAAGATGGCGGAGGCCCAGCTGGGGATGGCCTCCCAACGTGGGAGGGGTGACCATCGCACCATGACCCCCCTTAAGTTCCGGATCCTGGCGGTGGCGTATCCGGAGTTGGATGGGCGCTTGAGGGCATCACAGCAGCCACAAGGGGGTGAGTACTGTCACATCCATCTGACTCTGCGCACATTACAAGGTGTCTGGGTGGGGGAGGTGGGCAGTGGGTTACCCTAGGCCAGGGCGAGCTTTGTAGGCAAGGACCCTTTGTGAGGCAGGCTATGTGGCACCCCAACCCCACCAGTGGTAAGAGCCATCTACACCTAGTCAGGCTCCTGTGACTTCCATATGTGCAGCAATCGGGCATAGGCCTTGTACCCCATAGGCATGTGATTAATCTAGGAACTCTAAGTGCGTGGCGTAGTGCAGAGGGCTGCTGTGTCTGTAGTGTCCGCCAACGGTAGTGGTATTGCATGCACTGAACATGAATTTCTTCTGTCTTTCCCCCACCCTTTTTGTGGTCTCCCTGTTCTTGTGTGCAATAGCATCATCAGGCGGAGGAGCAGTGGCACCTGAGCAGGAGGGAGCTGCATCCTACTTGACTCTGGAGGGCGAGACAACGGTGTCTGAAGCCACCAGTGGGACGGAGGACGAGTGGAGCTCCACAGCGGGGACAGGAGGTGACATCAGCGACTGCGACTCCTCCTCTGATAGGAGCTCCCTTGCGGTGGCGGGCCCCTCTGTGCCCCCCGCATCAACAGGTACAGCCGCCACCCCCCTACCAGCACCGCCCACCCAGCAGCCCCTCAGTGTGTGTACCGTGGCCGTTCACCCAGGAGGGTGGGCATCTCCTCCGCCCCAGGCACCTGAGGCCCTGCCCCAGTCAGCCCTGCTGCCCTCAGTGAGGAGGCTATTGACCTCCTGAGATCCCTCACTGTTGGGCAATCTACCATTGTGAATGCCATCCTGGGTGTCGAGAAGCATTTGCAACAAACAAATGCATACCTGGAGGGCATTAATTCTGGCCAGGCAGCCCAACAGAGAGCATTTCAGGCTCTGGCCTCAGCACTGATGGCAGCCATTGTCCCTGTGTCCAGCCTCCCCCCTCCAACTTCCTCCACCCAGATCCAATCCCCTGTACCTCAGCCTATCCCAAGCACACCATCAGACCAGCATGCACACACCTCATCACACAAGGGTGGCTCTGGCAAACATAAGCACCACACATTCCACAGGCACTCACACAAGCATCATTCCCACGCAGACATATCAATATCCACTGCCTCCACTGTGTCCCCCTCCTCCACGTCGTCCTCCTCCCTCCCAGTCTCACCTCTACTCACACCTGCATGCACTACATCCTCAGCCACCACCTCCATCACCAGCACACCCATCAGCACACACCGCTCACGTGCACTCACCACCCCCACTACCATTTACACATCCCCTGTGTCCTCTACCAGTGTGTCTGTGAGCCCTCCTCCCAAAGTACACAAACGCAGGCACACACCCACCCAACAGCCAACCACCTCACAACAGCCTACAGCCCATGCACTTTCACCCAAATTCAGCAATCGTACACCTCCTACAACCACTACCTCTTAACCCACTCCATCTACCCGTCCCAGTGTGTGTAAAAAAAAATTCCTGGCTAACATTTACCTCTTCCCTACACCTCCCCCCGTCCGTCCCCTAGGGCCAGGCTTTCCAGGTCCCAACCCAGCACCTCAGCCACCACATCACCGGGCACAGTGGTCCCAGCAACAGCAGGCTTTTGGAGTGTGCCAAGCATCAGGGCAGCCAGTGTGCCACAGAGCGAGGGCAAGGACATTCTGCCACCTGCTAAAGTAAAAAAGTTTCCCACATCCCAGAGGGAGAAGGCGAAAACACCTACCACCAAGGGCTGAGGGAAAACAAAAGAGGATAGTGGCAAGACAGCTGCGCCACCATCCAAGGAGGGGAAAGGCCAGAAAGTCAAGGGCAGGTCGGGAGAGGGCATGGTGGCACCGACTATGGGACCAGTGCCACACCTTCTGTCCATGTCAACGCCAACCGGTACGGCGGAGAAGACTGCACCGCCACATGCACCACCATCAGCACCGCAGTCCGTGACCCCGCCACCAGCTCCGCAGTCACTGAGCCCGCCACCAGCATCGCCGCCACTGAGCCCGCCACCAGCACAGCCACCACAGAGCCCAGCACCGTCACCAGCACTGCCGCCACAGAGTCCGCCACCAGCACCGCCACCACAGAGCCCGCCGCCAGCACCAATGCCATAGAGGCCGCCGCAAGCACCGCCGACAGCACCGATGCCACAGAGGCCGCCGCAAGCACCGCTGCCACAGAGTCCGCCGCCAGCACCGATGCCACAGAGGCCGCGCAAGCACCGCCGCTACCTACACCGCCACAAGCACCGCCAGCAGCCCCGCGACATCCTGAGCCAGTAGCACCACCACAGACATGGCTGCCATCCCCAGTGGTCAGTCGACCGAGCCTGGTGGTCAATTCCAGGAGCCTGGGCAGCTTCCATGATGCAACACCTTCAGTGGAGAAAGGCTTCCACTAACTTTGTCCTTGGCAGGATGAAGCACTCTGGGCACAAAGCCCCCTCCAGAACCAGTGGAGTATCACATCCACTACCTCTGTCCTTGGCAGGATGAAGCCCTCTGGGCACAAAGCCCCCACCAGAACCAGTGGAGAAAGGCATCCACTACCTCTGCCCTTGGCAGGATGAAGCACTCTGGGCACAAAGCCCCCTCCAGATCCAGTGGAGAAAGGCATCCACTACCTCTGTTCTTGGCAGGATGAAGCACTCTGGGCACAAAGCCCCCTCCAGAACCAGTGGAGACTGTTATCCTCTTGAGAGACTGTGGCTTTGCACTCCCCAGGATAAAGCAGTGGGCAAACCACCCACTGGAGAGACTTGAGAGACTGTGGCTTTGCACTCCCCAGGATAGTGCAGTGGGCAAACCGCCCACTGGAGAGACTTGAGAGACTGTGGCTTTGCACTCCGCAGGATACAGCAGTGGGCATGGAGCCCCCACGTGGAGCAGTGGCGTCGTGCACTCATCTGGCTGAGGAGCCCTCCCTTCCCTTCCCCTTGAGGTGCCTGTTTCATTTCGATCTGATGCCCATGCAGTGTTCTCTTCGTTTGATGTCTGTTGATTTTTTAGGGGGCATAGCGGGGGTATTGCAATGCCCATTCTGAGTTTCTCCCACCCCTAGATGAATGAAAAAAAATCCCTGGTGCCTAGTGGGTTTTCTACCCTCCCCCGCCCAGGGGCAGACCGGGACTATTGCCCCCTGCAGGGGCAGAAAGACTGTGTTGTTTTTTTGGGGGGTAGTGGTGGGGTACTGCAATGCCCATTCTGAGCAGCTCTCATCCCGAGATGAATGAAAGAAAAATCCCTGGTGCCTAGTGGGCTTCCTGCCTCTCTCAGGGGGGCAGAAAGACTGCTGACTTTTTTTAAGGGGGTGGGGCAGTGCAAAGCCCATTCTGGGCAGCCCCCACCCCTAGATGTTTGAAAAGAAACACCTGGTGACTTGTGGGCTTTCTGACCCCCGAGGGCGGGGATCAAAAAGGCTGTGCTGCTTTTTGGGAGAGATGGGGCATATCAATGTCCATTTAGGACAGCCCCACCTCTAGATGTATAAAAAAGTAAATCCCTGATTTCTAGTGGGCTTTCTGACCCACGGTGGGGGCAGATCGGGGACTACTGGGCAGAAAGGCTGAATATGGTCAAAACCTTTAGGGGGAGCAAAAACCCTTGCCCAAGGGGCCGGTCCCTCTTCCTCGGTTCCTAGTGTGTGGATCCCTCCTGCAGCGATCCCCAAGCAGGGATCCACCAGGGAAGGATACCATTGGAAAGGGGCGATTCTCCCCTTCCATATGATACCTCTCCCACCTGCCTCGGTGCTCGGGGGCTGAGATGGCCCTCTGACAACTGAGGCAGTGAAAGTAAACTAAACCAATCGGCTCATTTCACTTTCAGTTTCAGTGAAATGACGTCAGTGTTCTCATTTCACTGAAACAAAAGAAACTGTCTCGGGAGATGGAGAAGCTCTCCCCTATCTCCTGAGGCCCGCTCTTTTAGAAGAAATCCCTCTGGTGCCAGAGGGATTTCAAGTGCCATGTGTGTGGATGGCTGGAAGCTGTCCAACGCACATGAGCACTGTTGCGCCGTACGGTCTAGGCAGTATGATGCACCGAAGTAGCTAATGAGGCTTGGGGCATAAAAGAGTTATTTTCTTCAATAAGCAAGGTAACTGTCACTTTCAGAAACCCAAATGAAGGGCCCTGATGAGAGAATAAAAATGCATAGATGTGAAGTCTGAGCATTAAAACGGTGAAGATTAGCAGTGGCTTAAAAGATTATTCTCTGCTCATCACAGACATATCTCAGATCTGCCTGCTAAGTTCTGCAGCAAGCTCTCCAAGTCTGTCCAAGGAAGGGTTTCTCAAATCCAAGGAACACACATAAATATAATTCAACCAAAACATTAATGGCAACACATTTCACATTCCCTGCTCCTGTGAACCAATCAGTCTCCAGGAAACTCTGGAAGCAGGTAAACTCCATAGTTCCTCATGTCTTCACAATGGACTATGCAAGTATGTCCTTGGTTTGTTACTTTGAACAGATCTTGGGGTTCAGACTGTATTCCCATGAGTTGCACTTCCTGCAATCTCCTCTCCTCCTGGTGAGAACTTTACTAGCAGTTGTGTAACAAAAAACAAATGCCTGTTCTCTAGCTAACAGGAGGCTTCTGGAAAATTACAGTATCTGGACTAGGAAAGAGAAAAACATATTGTGCAAAACAATAGTTAATAAGTGGAAACAGGCCTTATAACCCTAACATGTAAAGTTGACATTTAAATTGACATCAGCAGAAAGGCTACCTTTAAAGTATGAAGAAAAGTGGGGAAATTATAGGGATAGGCGCTAACAGAATATCCCCAAAACATTTCTTTAACAATAGCTAGTAAATATGGTGCTCCTCAATGGAGGGTCCTCCCAGCACCTCCAGTGTTTCTCCAATAGGAAAAAACAAAATGATTCAAAAGGCCAGGGCACTCGTATGAAATAAGATAAGAGACTGTGCAGTTAGGTTCTTGGTCTTCGGAGAATCAATATATAATCCAAACAGAGTTAAAGTTCAGTGTCTTTATTCTTGTGCGAGGTTTTCATACATGTTCATCACATCAGAAAGATTCCATATGTGGTCATCACAACAACATCCAACAGCCAACACGTGTTTCTTCTTTGAGAAATTAATCTCATTGACTTCCTCAGGGCAATAGAGAAAGAGTAGTGGGAATCATGTGATGGGGGCAAAACACTATTATCCCCGAGTCTTCGTGAGGGAGTACTCCCCGTCATGCCGAGGAGTTTCACACACACTCCTGAGACCTTACTCTGTGTCTCTTCTATACCTTATACTTCTAGATGAGACGGAGGGCTTACACGTCCTTTTTCTCTACATACACTTCAGCTTAATTATCGGGGAGCAAGACACAGCGCCCCCAACACAAGAATTTACCCAAAAGAACTGTTTTGTTTATAGATCACACCGTAAAAGATTTTGGATCCATACGTGCTGACTTATGAGTGTTGGCTGTTGGATGTTGTTGTGATGACCACATATGGAATCTTTCTGATGTAATGAACATGTATGAAAACCTCACACAAAAATAAAGACACTGAACTTTAACTCTGTTTGGATTATATATTGATTATCCCAAGACCAAGAACCTAACTGCACAGACTCTTATCTTATTTCATACCAGTGCCCTGGCCTTTTGAATTACCTTTAAAGTATGTTAATTCATGCATTTGCTTGAAATGCCTGAATAGGACTACTAACTAAAAATGTGCATTTATTGTGTGTGTTAGTCAGCATTGAAATGAGTGCTTCCGGAGATCCACTCTATCAGGTCCATAATTATGAAGTCTTTATGTTGTCCTTGCATCACACAAGTTGACACAAAGGCCAACCCAAAAGCTTCAGTAATATTTACCAAGACACACCAGTCTTTGTAAAGAAATGAAACACAAGGCTTCTGCTTGTGCAGCAATACATTACATTTCAACTTGGGTGGCGTTCCATGGGTGGAGCATCTGCGTTCCCATACCCCCACCAATGGCTTTGATGTATTCTCAGATTTACAAAGACTTGAAAACTTGGGAATGCATCAAAATGCTGCACCTTCCCAAGTGAGGCAGAACAAGGAGAAACATCTTTATTTCTCCTCATTATTTCCTCTTTCTATGTGTGCTGCTTTCTGTGGCACACATAGAAAGAGGAAAATGTCTCTAAGGATTGTTTTTGTACAGGAATGTGTCCCTTCCTGCACATAACAATCAAGGCATCCTGGCACCATAGCATTGGTGCTGCAAAGAGTGCACCAGCATATGGAGAGAGCGGAAATGCTCCATGTCTCGTAAATGTGGAATGATTCTGCTCTCTCCCTTTCACACAACACAGCACAGCAAATTTGCTTACTGCCCTGCGTTGTGTGAAAGTTTAGTAAATGTGCCCCTAGGTGTTTAAAGGAAATTGCAGGTTCTATTTAGCTAGGGCATCCTTAGCAAGATACGAATTTGTGGGCAATGAATGGTGTTGAAACTAAAGTGTTCTGGATAGCCATGCAGACAAAGTGTGCCTGTTGGTGCATTTTGAGACACTTTGGTGGTCATTCTGACCCTGGCGGTCTTTGACCGCCAGGGCGGAGGACCGCGGGAGCACCGCCGACAGGCCGGCGGTGCTCCAATGGGGATTCCGACCGCGGCGGTAAAGCTGCGGTCGGACCGGCACCACTGGCGGGGTCCCGCCAGTGTACCGCGGCCCCATTGAATCCTCCGCGGCGGCGCAGCTTGCTGCACCGCCGCGGGGATTCCGACCCCCCCTACCGCCATCCAGATCCCGGCGGTCAGACCGCCGAGATCCGGATGGCGGTAGGGGGGGTCGCGGGGCCCCTGGGGGCCCCTGCAGTGCCCATGCCACTGGCATGGGCATTGCAGGGGCCCCCGTAAGAGGGCCCCTACATGTATTTCACTGTCTGCTGCGCAGACAGTGAAATACGCGACGGGTGCAACTGCACCCGTCGCACAGCTTCCACTCCGCCGGCTCGATTCCGAGCCGGCTTCATCGTGGAAGCCTCTTTCCCGCTGGGCTGGCTGGCGGTCTGAAGGCGACCGCCCGCCAGCCCAGCGGGAAAGTCAGAATTACCGCTGCGGTCTTTCGACCGCGGAACGGTAACCTCACGGCGGGACTTTGGCGGGCGGCCTCCGCCGCCCGCCAAGGTCAGAATGAGGGCCTTTGTGTAGAGTTGTTGGGCTAGAGTAACTCACCTCACACATGGCTTTAGGTCCTCGCTAGAGAACAGTCAGCAACTGGAAAGTATGTGACCCCCCAATCTCAAGTCTCAAATATTATATTTCTGTCCACTGAATATGTGGTGATGTTTATTGTCAGATAAAGCAAGGCCCTTTAGAGTGTTTTGACTATGCTTTGCAAGATCCATGAAGTCAAAGTCAACAGGAGATCAACATCTGTGTGGCTTCCATGTTTTCTTTCCTGCAACCTTTGTGCTTCATCTGGCATTCTCTAATGAAATGCCCAACGTTACCTCAAGACAAACACTGATTGCTTCCTGTCTCAATGAGTCATTCACAGTCTAAATGATCACAGGTTACTATCACAGGATCTTGTAATTGTGCTACCAGAATTTCAGTACTGGTACTGTCAAGTTCTGGAAGTGTTTTTTTGGTATCACTTGTTCTGCTGTCTTGCTTTTTCAATCTGAGAGCCTGTTCTCTTACTGAAGCACCAATAAATTCAGCTCTGCATATTTTTGTTGGTTTTGGAAAGACTTGAACAAGGAGATCTTCTAGGCTGTCTTTTAGAACTCTACAAAATGCTAAATGCATCTTCCTTTCAGTATTTCTAAGACTAATGGGCATTCTCCTCAGCCAAACACATAAATGGGGAGTAGTATACCTTGATGGTGGCAATTTCCTCAGCACTGATTACAGGATAACAATGCATCACCGTGATAAACTTCTGACCCTCCTAAAGAGAGGAATTCTTAATGTGAATTCAGGGAATCAATCAAGTTTGTTATTTTGAATACACATAGTGGTGTTTCACAAAATGATGATGCCCATCTGCAGAATGTGATGAGGGGCACCAGAGTACAATGCATGCATTTTTTAGTGTTTTTTCCACACATACCCTTAACATACATGGTAAGTCTAGTTAAGGTAAGTATATTTCAGGGCCACTGGAATTATGCAATTGTGCAACCGTGGTGATTTTTGCATAACTATAGATTTTCTGCATTTGCCTCATAATCCGTCATCAGACGCAAAATCTGCAGAATTTAACAACAAAAGAAATTCCAGCTCAAACAGTTAAAAAGTTCCTAAAACTGCAGCAACACATCTTGCCATGCATTGAAAGGTCCTTTGCAAAGCTAGACTGGTCACCTTCTTGTTGCTTATTGCTATATTTGTGTCTTTAAATAGTACTAATGAGGTGCCACCGAAGCCCAGACAGTGTTACCAAGTTTTAAAATGACAAAATAATGAAGTAATACTCTTAAAAATGTGGCACATTATGCAACATAATATGCATTTTTTTGCTGCATAATTTATGCAACCCGGCTGCATAGTTTGGTCCTCTCCTCCCGCATACGTCCAGTGGCCCTGGTATATATGCATGTGATATATAAACATGAAGGCAGCCATGTTGTTTTAAATAGCACTTTTGGACTGTTCACCAATGCATCTTAACCCCTTCGCTGCCAGGCCTTTTCCCACTCAGGTGCCAAGCTTTTTTTTTGGGCTATTTGGGGCAGTTTGAGCTTAGGTCCTCATGACCTTTTGTCCACATAAGCTACCCACACCAAATTTGCATCCTTTTTTAAAACATCCTAGGGATTCTAGAGGTGCCCAGATTGTGTGGGTTCCCCTGAAGGAGACCAAGAAATTAGCCAAAATACAGTGAAAAGTTGTTGTTTTTTCACAAAAATTGGAAAAAGGCTGCAGAAGAAGGCTTGTGGTTTTTTCCCTGAAAATGGCATCAACAAAGAGTTTGTGGTGCTAAAATCACCAGCTTCCCAGCTTTCAGGAACAGGCAGACTTGAATCAGAAAACCCAATTTTTCAACACAAGTTTGGTATTTTACTGGGACATACTCCATTTTTACAATTGTTTGTGCTTTCAGCCTCCTTCCAGTCAGTGACAGAAATGGGTGTGAAACCAATGCTTGATCCCAGAAACCTAAACATTTATAAAAAGTAGACAAACTACTGAATTCAGCAATGGGTAATTTGTGTAGATCCTACAAGGGTTTCCTACAGAAAATAACAACTGAAATAAATAAATATTGAAAGTGAGGTAAAAAAACAGCAATTTTTCTCTGCATTTTACTCTGTAACTTTTTCCTGCAATGTCAGAAAGCAATATACCGTTAGATCTGTTGGACTCTTCTGGTTGCAGGGATGTATAGGGCTTTTAGGTTCATCAAGAACCCTAGGTACCCATAGCCAATAAATGAGCTGCACCTTACAATGGGTTTTCATTCTATACCGGTTATACAGCAATTCATTTGCTGAAATATAAAGAATGAAAAATAGGTATCAAGAAAACCTTTGTATTTCCAAAATGGGCACAAGATAAGGTGTTGAGAAGCAGTGGTTATTTGCACATCTCTGAATTCCGGGGTGCCCATACTAGCATGTGAATTACAGGGCATTTCTCAATTACACATCTTTTTTACACACTGTCTTACATTTGGAAGGAAAAAATGAAGAGAAAGACAAGGGGCAATAACACTTATTTTGCTACTCTGTCTTCCCCCAAGTCTCCCGATAAAAATGGTACCTCACTTGCGTGGGTAGGCCTGATGCTCGTGACAGGAAACGCAACATGGACACATCACATTTTTACATTGAAATCTGATGTGTTTTTTGCAAAGTGCCTAGCTATGGATTTTGGCCTCTAGCTCAGCCGGCACCTAGGGAAACCTACCAAACCTGTGCATTTTTGAAAATTAGACACCTAGGGGAATCCAAGACGGGCTAACTTGTGGGGCTCTCACCAGGTTTTGTTACCCAGAATCCTTTGCAAACCTCAAAATTTGGCTAAAAAAACGCTTTCTCCTCACATTTCGGTGACAGAAAGTTCCGGAATCTGAGAGGAGCCACAAATTTCCTCCTGCCCAGCGTTCCCCCAAGTCTCCCGATAAAATGATACCTCACTTGTGTAGGTAGGCCTATTACCAGCGACAGGAAATGCCCCAAAACACTACTTGGGCACTTCAAAATGATCAAATATAAAACTACCTGTTTTTGGGGGGGCAATCTAGGGAAACCTACCAAACCCAGACATTTCTGAAAAGCAGACACCCAAGGGAGTCCAGGGAGGTGTGACTTGCGTGGATCCCACAATTATTTTATTATAAATATTCCTTAACTCCGATGATGTTCTTTAAGAAATAATTTATTGGCAAGATGAATTAACAACAGCCTCCAGCCACAACCGGTAGCGAGCATTTCTCCTCACAGCTGTCAACTGTCACAGGAACAGTTATAGAATGCTGGTAGGAACCAACTGGGAAGACAAGGGGAATATGGGGAGGAATGGAATGTTACACTTGGATCCCTATGGGCAGGTGGGTACACAATGAAAGTAAGGGGAAAATAGAGAATGTACATTTTATACAAAACATTACTTATGATAAATTACAACACTTCTCCTTCCCATAAAAGACTTTCATAGAATGTTTGAAAGTAATATCCTGTTGGGAAATCAAGTGAGCAAGTAATCTTTGTGCCAGACAGGAACTGCACGAGCCCTAGCTCTGCGATTGTTCCCATCATATTTCAATACATCCTTTGGCTTTCCATCCATACCTGAATACTTCTGAGATGGACAATGGGGTGTTAATCTATCCATGCTCCACGTTCTGCCATCCTCTAATGTTACTACATTTTTCTTCACCTCTGTTATTTTTATAGGTTTGGAGAATTTAGATTCACACCCTTGGCGATTGTCTGGTAGTTTAACCATTACCCGATCGCCTACATTCCATCTTCCTAACTTGGAACCATGCTTTTGGTCATATCTTTTCTTGTACCCTTCCTGATGTGTTTTGACTTGATTCTTCATTTTATCTCTATGAACCCATTTAGGCTCTCCTCCACCCAGCCAGTTGGGGGTCAATTTGGTGCCTGGTAACCTCCCTTTGAGCGCTAAGAAGGGTGATACCTTGGTAACTGAATTAGGGGTTGTGTGATAGGACCAAATCATTTTTTGAGGTGCTTTATCAGGAGGACTCCTTGATATGTGTGCGGTTTGCATACACTCTTTGATCATACGGTTAACGCGTTCCACCAAACCGTTTGCTCTAGGGCAATACAGTGCTGTTTTGTGATGTATGATAGACAACCTTTGTAAAAACTCACGCATTTCCTCAGAAGTGAATTGGACCCCGTTGTCTGTTACTATAGTGCTAGGCACACCTTCTGTCATGAATGTATTGGTTAAGAAATTCACTAGAGATTGGGTTGTGATGTTGCTAACTACTCTGATGGTGATCCACTGAGAGTGACAGTCCACCAGTACTAACATAAATTTACCAGCCCACCTGGAAAGTTTTAATGGACCAATAATGTTGAGACCCAGTTTATCCCAAGGTTTGGATGGCACACTCACAGGGGATAGTGGTGCGCACCTGGTATTCTTGCTTTTGTCACTCATGGCACAAGTCAAACAATCCCTGACTTTATTTTCCACAATGCGGTCCATGCTCGGGAACCAGTACGTGGCCCTGACTTTAGCCTTGGTTAGGCTTCTACCTAAGTGACCTTCATGGGCCAAATCCGTAATCCTATCCCACAAGCCCTTCGGTGGTACTATCCTTTCCCCTCTCATGACTTTGTCGTCAACAATACTTAATTCTTGTCTCACAGCCCAAAAATGTTTTAGATCCTGATCTAAGCCATTAGACTTTGGGGGCCATCCTTGGACTATCCTTACCTTCACATTTAATAGACTATGGTCATTTTCCATGCAAGTGTTCCATTCCTCCCTTGTAATACTAGGGATATCAATCATTAATAAAGGTTCTTCAGATTTATTTGCCTTTTCCTCCTCCTGTACACATGGTAGCCTGGATAGACAATCCGCTACAGAGTTTTTTATACCAGGAACATATTCGATTTTGAAATTGTAACCTTCCATACCTATGAGCCATTTAGCTATTCGAGGAGTGGTGGTCTCCCTCCCCTTTGTTGAAAATATATAAATCAGAGGCTTATGGTCAGTGCGTACAGTAAATGGTAATCCCCAAAGGAAGTATTTAAAGTGTGAAATAGCCCAAGTACATGCAAGTGCTTCACGCTCTACTGTGGAGTAATTACATTCCGTATCTTTTAATGCTCTGGAAGCAAACGCTATGATTTTTTCCTCGCCTTCCACCATTTGAGTTAGGGATGCTCCAATTCCTTTCCCACTGGCGTCAGTAGTTAGGATGGTTTTACGTCTGGTGTCAAAATTTCCCAAGGAAGGGGCACTAACAATGGCTTTTTTGATAGACGCAAAGGCTTCATGGCATTCCCCGTCCCATTTGAAATGAGTACCTTTTTTTAAGAGGGCTCTTAATGGTACAGCAATATCTGCAAAATTCTTGATGAATTTAGTCATGTATTCAACTAACCCTAAAAAGGATTTTAATTCCTCCTTATTTGTTGGAGGAGGAGCATCTTTTACAGCGTTGACTAAACCAATTTTAGGTTTAATTCCATGTTTGGAAATCGTATGTCCTAGGTAATCAACTGATTGGCCTCCCAACTGGCATTTGTCTTTTCTTATGGTTAGACCTGCTTTTTTGAGTGCTGACAGAACTTCCCTTAATGAGTTGTCATGATTAGTTGTAGAATTACCATATATAAGTATGTCATCTTGGAAGCATAAAACATTCTTTATCCCCTCCAAAATGTTTTGCATGACTCTCTGGAACACTGCAGCTGCTGAAGCAAGACCGAATGGCATTCTGCAGTACCTGTATGCTCCGAATGGAGTTATAAATGAGGTTAAGGATTTGGAATCTTCGTGTAATTCTATTTGGTGGTATGCTGAAGAGAGATCAATTACGCTAAAATGGTTTGCCTCTCCAATTACGCTGATCATTTCATTTATTCTGGGCAGAGGAAATCTATCCACCCAAATATTTGCATTGAGATCTCTTAAGTCGACACAGAGATGAAGACCCCTCCCTCCAGACTTTTGGGTGACTACAATTGGAGCGAGCCATAAAGAACTTTCTATAGGTTCTATTATTTTCTGCTTGACCAGTTTATCCAATTCCTCTTGTAAAGGGTCACGCATTAAATGGGGAATTGGTCTTACCTTATGTATTACTGGTACTGCGTTGTTTTTTAGTTTGATTTTATGTTGGAAATTTTTAAGATGGCCTAAATCATCATTAAATACTTCAGAGAATTCTTCACATAGTTTCTCATACCGTCTTAAGTTCTCTCTTCCTTCCAAAATTGATAACACAGGTTCTTGGCTGTTAGGATCAAGTTTGATTCCTAAAGCTTTTTGGTGAGCCCAACCTAATAAATTAGATCCTTTTTTTGTTAGATAGATCTTTCCTGCAGTGGAACGGTCCTTAAAGGTTATATTCATATTCACCATTCCTACTAATGGTATGGGATCCTTGTTGTACCCCCCAGGTCCTACATCAGGTTGTAAGATAACATACGTTTTGTCCTTAAATTTTTCTTGAAAATTGTTGTAATCGATCAACGTGTAGGGAGAGCATGAGTCAGCATACATTTTGAACGATACTCCATCCAACACAACGCCACAAGTGGGATAACTACTCCCAGTAGTAGATACTTCACTTACCACTTGGAAAACATATTTGTTAGTACATTCCCCCACATATCCCACAACATGTACACTTTTTCTTTCATCTTTTAGGTTTTTACATAGTCTAGCATAATGCCCTCTCTTATTGCATTTACTACAGACTACGGAACGTGCAGGACAATTGATATTGTTGGCTAAATGGTTAAAATTTCCACATCGAAAACATTTTAATTTGTCTTTTCTCTCTTCTTCGAATGTCTTTTTATTGAGAGAGTCTGGAATTTTCTTCCTTTCTCCTGTGTCTTGTACTTCTGGGTGATCTTTCACTAAGTGGATAGTGTCTGAATTGTTGTTTTGTTTCATTTCTCTAATGCACTCTTCTGTGTGTTCTATACTTTTAGCTATTTCTATTGCTTCTTTTAAGTCTGGATTTCCTGCTAATAGTTTTTCTTGAATCTTGTGGTTGTTTGTGCAACGAACTAGCTGGTCTCTAATTAAGGAATCACACAATGGGCCAAAGTCACACATACTAGCCAAACCTCTTAACACAGCAATGTAACTAGAAATTTTCTCTGTTTTTCCTTGTATTCTACAAAAGAACTTGTGCCTTTCTAATACAATGTTTATTCTTTGACCAAAATGTTTCTCTAATTTGTTGAAAGTTTTATAGTAAACATCTGCTTCGCTATCTGCATCTTCATCCTCACTTTCAGGATCTGGCAGATTCTCATAAACTTTTCTCCCTTGAATACCTAAGTTGTGAAGTAATATGTGTTGTTTCCTTAAGGGAGAGAATTTTTCTCCTCCTATTGCAATCAAATATGAGATTAATATTTTCTCCCATTCCTTCCAAGGTATGGTTGGTTCTCCTGCTTCATCCAAAAAGGGTGGGGGTTGAGACATATTTGTCGCCGCCATGTATAAAGTAAACAGATAACAATATACTCACTATACTCACAGAAAAGAATTGGTATCACTGGCATATATTCGTAAATGTTTAAAGTTCACTGTTTACCTCAGCACTAGAAAGACATATAAAATCATCTATAATATGTTACTATAACAATGGAGGAGTTAATTGTTGATCTGTGCCCTCAGCTGACATATACTCTTTTTAGATGGGAGGGAATAAACAGAATAAACTTATGCATAAACAAATGCAATTAATAACTACTATAACTTGTTAAAATAAGCTGTGCCTATCAGCGTGACAGGCTTCTTGTAAAGTTGGTAGAAGATGCTAATAAAGGAGCTTTTCCAATCAGCGTGTAGACACAGAATATCAAGCCAGCTCAGATATAAGATATTGAGGCTGTGTCATTAGCCTCACTGCGCAATAGAGCAAATATGCAAAAAAAACAAATAAAAACTGTGTCTGCCAGTGAATGTACATGAGATTCAGATTTGCTCAGGAAGGTTTAACAGCTGTGCCCATCAGCGTGAAGATTATGTGCTGGCTCTCAATAGTAGTAAATCAAAGATGGCGCTATATTTTGTTAGTGTTTCCTTAAGGTGTACGCTCTAGTCTTCACTCTCTAGTTTCCTGCAGGAGGGGCCGGCTTTCCTTGTCCCATCCCACCAATCAGACTTAAGAAGAAAAAGACTTCAGTTGCTGAAGGGATACCAGTCAAAAGGTGAGGTAAAAGAAAGATTTCTTTCTAGAAATGCAATTGGTGATAACATTGACAGGCTATTTTAAAGCTGTGCCTGTCAGCATGCAGATGGAAAGATTCTTGGATCGGTTTACAAGTTTTACAAGAGCCTTTCTCCTTTAATTAAATGTTGAGAGGCAACAATTCAAATGGTAGTTTCTGTTTGTCTGTGCTCCCAGAGTTGAGCTGAATAGAATTCTGTTTATAATCTTGAAAATCAGTTGAGAAATGCAGTGTGTGTCAATAGTTTATTTCAGCCTTGAAAGACACATTTATCAGCTGAGCCTGTCAGATCTGAAGATAGTGCAAGGTTAATAAGGTTTCCTGGTTGTTGCCAGCAAAGGGCTATACATTTTTCTTAATTGCTGCTCTGACAGGTTGAATTTGAAAAAAAAACAGAGGAAATTCTGAAGTTAAACATAAACTTGCATTATGTGTTTATGCTGAGAGTATATTTTATAATAATAACCTGCGTTAGCAGCATGGCAGGTTAAATGTAGAAACAGACAGTACTTTCTCAAATTATTTCCAGACTGAAAGTTCTGCTCACCTCAGGGAATTATTCTCAATCTCCTGTTGTTTATTTCCAGCATCTGTCTGTGACACAGGTGGCTATAAGTTGTAGGGGAGGAGGCTGAGACTGCCGTCTCCCACCAGCAATTCGTCGCCAGTATTATAAATATTCCTTAACTCCGATGATGTTCTTTAAGAAATAATTTATTGGCAAGATGAATTAACAACAGCCTCCAGCCACAACGGTAGCGAGCATTTCTCCTCACAGCTGTCAACTGTCACAGGAACAGTTATAGAATGCTGGTAGGAACCAACTGGGAAGACAAGGGGAATATGGGGAGGAATGGAATGTTACACTTGGATCCCTATGGGCAGGTGGGTACACAATGAAAGTAAGGGGAAAATAGAGAATGTACTTTTTATACAAAACATTACTTATGATAAATTACAACATATTTCTTACCCAGAATCCTCTGCAAAGCTCACATTTAGCTAAAAAAACACTTTTTCCCACATTTCTGTGTAGGATCACCGCACAGGGACAAATGTCCTACCACCCAACGTTTCCCTCAGTTTCTCAGTAAAAATGATACCTCACTTGTGTAGGTGGGCCAAGTGCCTGTGACAGGGAAGAGCCAAAAACATCTCAAAATTGAGGGGGAACCAAAGTGGGTCCAAAAGGGCAATTTGAAAAAAGAAATTTTTAGGCTGACATGTGCAGCAGAATTTTTATCGGTATAGATGGGACAATGTTGGGTAGTATGAATTTTGCGGATCCCTGCAGATTCCGGAAGGTTCTATCACGAAAATGTGGATAAAATGCATGATTTTCAGCAAAGTTGGAGGTTTGCAGGGCATTGTGGGTAAGAAAATGGTGCGGGTGCATGTGAAGCACACCACCCTGGAATCAACCAGATGTTTAGCTTTCAGATGTGTCTGGGTCTTGTGGATTTTTCTACCTGGCAGCGTCCCAAAGTGCAGCCCTCACCATTCCAAGTTGGACGATTTTGAGAGTTACCATGCTCTCATGGCCCAAATATAAAACCAAAACCCAAAATAATCAAAGGACTTCTTGCTTGCCGTGGAATAAAATGTTTTATTGTGCGGGGGGAGAGCTGAAAGACTGTTACCCCCTTCAGTTGGGGTGGGGGCATAACCAGGCCCATACCGGTTGGTAGTCAACACCCCACTATAGTTTAAATAAAAAAAATCCATGCCATCTAGCAGACTTTCTGCCCCCGCTGTGTGGATTGGGGATAATTGCCCCATCTGCCCACTGGTGGGCAGAACAACTTTGGCCCTATTTATTTGGGGTGGGGGTGGGGGTATGGCCGTACCCCCACCCTCTTATTTTGAAAAATAATCTTCCCTGGTCTCTGGTGGGCTTTTTGCCCCCCTTGGGGGCAGATGGGTCTTCCAAAAATAGGGCCCCCCCAAGGGGGGGCAGATACGGCCAACAGTAATGTGCACCCATGGGGAGCGACCTTTGCCCAAGGGGCAGCCCCCTCAAAAAAAACACACACATACACACACACCAATCCCTGGTGTCTAGTGGTTTCTGCCCCCCCCCCCGGGCAGAAATGGCCTTAAAACAATTTGGCCCCCAGGGAGTGACCCTTGCAGAAGGGGTCGCTCCCTACACATAAAAGAAAAAAAAATGATCCCTGGTGTCTAGGTTTGTGTCCCCCCTGGGGCAGATCAGCCTAAATATATTAGGCCGGTCTGCCCCTGGGGGGGCAGAAATGGCCTAGAAACAATTTGCCCCCCCAAGGGAGTGGCCCTTACCCAAGGGGCCGCTCCCCTTATACGTATGGATAAGATAAAAAAAAATTCCCTGGTGTCTAGAGGTTTCTGCCCCCCTCCCCTGGAGGGAGATCAGCCTAATTATATTAGGCTGATCTGCCCCCAGGGGGGACAGAAATGGACTAGAAACAATTTGGCCCCCCAGGGAGCAACCATTGCTGAAGGGGTCGCTCCCTAAACATAAAAGGTAAAAAAAGAAAATCCCTGGTGTCTAGGGTGTCTTCTGCGCCCTCCCCCCCACCCCCCGGGGCAGAAATGACCTAAAAATTATTTGCTCCCCTTATGTTCATTTAAAAAAAATATATTCCCTGGTGACTAGTGGTTTCTGCCCCCCCCCGGGGGGCAGATCAGCCTAATGGCCTAGAAACAATTTGGCCACCCAGGGAGCGACCCTTGCTGAAGGGGTCGCTCCCTAAACATAAAAGAAAAAACAAACAAACAAAAAAAATCCCTGGTGTCTAGGGGGTTTTCTGTCCCCCGGGGGCAGATCGGCCTAAAAATTATTTGCCCCTTGGGGAGAGGCCCTTGCCCAAGGGGCCGCTCCCCTCATGTTCATTTCACAAAAATAAATATTCCCTGGTGTCTAGTGGGCATTTCTGCTGCCCAATCGCATCGCGATCGGGCAGCAGAAATGCTTGCAGAGACATGAAAGGAAAGGAAAGCTAAGCATTTCTCTTCCGCAATCGCGCTGGAAGCATGCATCCAGCGCGATGGGAGTTGACCTCTGATGAGGTCAGCACGCTTTTGCGTGCTGTAGTCATCAGACGTCACTGGGGGGGGGGTCGGGGTGGAAGGGGAAGAGATTCCCCTTCCAGCCCTGACCACAGGGTGTGGGGGGTGGCCCTCGGGGGGAGACCCCCGAGGGCCGGTATATGGACGTAATGGTTATGTCCATGGCGCCACTCGGGCGCCCATTACGTCCATGGCGGTAAAGGTGTTAAAATGACTTTAAAAATAAGCTCTGTTTTCTACTTTTAATTATTATTACTTCGGAATAGTGGTGATATGTAGAGAATACGATTTTGTGATGGCTATATTTAAAAAAAAAACGGAAAATTGCGGAACTTTTAAATAGGTCTCTAGAAAGTACTGCAGTAACATAAAAGCATTTTTTTTTTAAACCCAAATGTTTAAACATTTACTGATCCTCCAGTTAGGTTGGCTTGTAAAACAGACTTTGATTAGAAGTCTGTCCTTAGGATTTGGACATGGTTGATCAGAAAGTGGGGCTTGTTATGAATGAACAAATTATTGTCTTCGGAAGTAAAATGTACATGATCAACATGATATAGGTAAGCTTTTGAAAGCACTAATGAAGGAAATGAGAGGTAATGTCCTTCCAACATAAACCTCTGTCAGTGACCCATGTGATTTAATTGTTTGGTAATTGTAAATATGCTCAATTTGACACTTCTTGGCATACTCTGGAGCCCAAAAGATATAACTATGTCCAATGATCTAGCCACAAACCATCTTCTTTGAAGAGTACCACAAACCTTCAAGATACACTGGCTGAATCTAGGAAAGTGAAACGTGGATGTACTGGCCTAGAACACTGTCTAATTAGATACTATTTAAAACATTATCTGTATTGAAGAAAGCATGTGATTGGTTATATGTAAGATTGGGCTAGTAACATATGCCAAAAAGTACTAAAGAAGCACACTATATAACAAATAGACTGGACTGTAGACATTAACAGTATTATAGTAAACCTGCAACAATTTCCATGACCTTTAATGTCATATGACCAAGTAACCAAATAAAGTACAGGATTAGAAAGGAAAGCTAACATTTATATCTTTGTGATCTGTGGAAAGCGGATGTGAAATACAGACTACCTTTTATTACATGATAAATTTAAGTGATACTATGCAATCTAACAAGCACAACAGACCTGTAACATACTTTGCTGTTGGAATTTTTTTTACATTAAGCTTCAAAGTACACCAGTAGCACTAGACTTATGCAAGCAGTATTTATATTAGCTCAATAAATGCTGTGTGATTTTACAAAGCGCTTTGGATGCTGAAGATTGATTTCTACATGGAGCGATAGGAGATATACTACAGCTTGTAAAATATAAAATGAATGATGACATTTAATTTGCTATTGCAAAAATGGACAATATTAAGGAACCAGAACACATTGCAAGACCAACGGCTAGATTTTTAGTGAAAAATTGTGTTAGTTATTACGAATTACTTTTAGACTTTAAGTAAAATTCAGAGTTAAAAATTTGCATTATTAAAAAGGGATATTTGACAATCTATTTGATTTCTGTTGTTTCTGCAGTGTGTGATGAAGAACAAAATATTAAGTTTATCTGGATCCAGCTGATTCATAAATATGGAGTAGGGAGAAGTCTTATTTGCATATGGCTGGGTCCAAACTGAGGTGGCATGGTAAGCAAATGAACGATGGGTTGGAGTGCTACCCCGACCTATTGCCAGTGGTTTCACTTACTTTTAGCAGACTCCTATCATCACCGTGTGTGGCTCCTGTGCTCACAATGTCACAGTAACTAAGCTGTGCCCCGGTGATGAACCCATAACGAGGGCAAATCCGGTCCTGGTTTGCTTGTGTAGTGGGTCAGGGATGACCTGCATAGTTCTTGCTAGACTGTTACCATAAGAAGGAGGGTGAAGATTACTTTGGATATGGCTGGGTCCAAACTGAGCTGGCATGCTGAGCAAAACAATGATTTGTTTGAATGCTGCCCAACCTATTACCAGTACTGAAACTCATTGCAAGATGCCTCCCATCACCTTTGATGTCTTTGATATACCGCTCTAAGTGGCATGGATATGCCCAGACATCAATCATTTGCTGATTGTCACTGGAACCAAGCTGTATCAGGCTAGTGAGCCCATACGTAGGACAAACAAAGTCCTGGGTTGCTTTTCTTCTGGTTTAGGGAGGACCTTGGCCTGTACTGTTTCCATGAGAAGCATGGTCAACACTGATTTACATATGGCAATGGCAAAACTGAGGTGGCATATTGAGCAAAACATAGATGGATTGCAGTAGAATCCCAAGCTATTGCCGGTGGTTAGGCTTATTGCAAACAGCCTTCTATAACCTTTTGTGTGTTTCTGGTGATACATTATAGCATTGTTTAGTAACTTAATTCTTATGACCACATAAACAATACGATACTAAATAGAAACAATTGTATTTGATATATGTGTGTGAACAAATGTAGATGAAATCTACTGTAATTTTCTGTTTCAAATAAAGTAGCAAGCTTAAAAATGAATCTTACAATCTAAAAGTACTATTCCTTTATTAAGTGTCTCTTTTGGAAATGGCCCTTTCTGCAGGGTTTCCCCTGTCTTTTTGGCTTCTGACCTCCTGTTATTGATCCTGTGCTGCATTTAGTTTTTGCTGGTTTTAGCACTCTGGGCACTTTACCACTACTGACCAGTGCTAAAGTGCAAGTGCTCTCTGTCTAAATTGGATTGGTGATTGGTTGCTCCATGATTGTCATATTTTGATTTATTAATAAGTCCCTAGTAAAGTGCACTATGTGTGCGCAGGGCATGTAAATCAAATGCTTCTAGTGGGCCTGCAACACTGATTGTGCCACCCACAGGAGTAGCCCTGTAAACCTGTCTTAGACCTGCCACAGCAGTGTCTGTGTTTGCAGTTTTGACTGCCAGTTCGACCGGACAAGTGCACCCACTTGCCAGCCACAAACCTTTCCTTTTACTGTGTAAGTCACCCCTAAGGTAGGCCCTAGGCAGCCCCGTGGGCAAGGTGCAGTGTATTTAAAAGGAAGGACATGTACTGGTGTGTTTTACATGTCCTGATAGTGAAATATTGCTCAATTTGTGTTTTACTATTGCAAGGCCTATCTCTCTCATAGGTTAACATGGGGATTGCCTTGAAATATCTTTTGAGTGAAATGTCCAATTGGGAGCAGATAGAGATATGGCGATAGGGGTCTCTGAACTCACAATTTAAAATACATCTTTTGGTGAAGTTGTTTTTTAAATTGTAAGTTTAAAAATGCCACTTTTAGAAAGTGGGCATTTTTTTGCTTAACCATTCTGTGCCTCTGCCTGGTTGTGGAATACACGTCTGGGTCAGGATGACAGTTGGGCTGTTTGTGAAATCACTCTAGACAGTCACAGAAAGGGAGCTGAGGTGTACCTTGCATATCATGATGGGTCTTCCTGGGCTAGAGTGGAGAAAGGAGCTGACACTTGCGCCTGAACATGGCTTTGCCTGTCCTTACACAAATCAGTCTCCAACCCCCTGGAGTGTGACTAGGGCCAGGGCAATAAAGGCAGGGTTCTGTGCATTACAAAGATTTTCCTTTGAAGTTTGCCTTCTTCAAAGGCAGAAATGAGTATAAGGATGGGGCCTCTGAGACAACAACTTCAGAACACTTCTGGACTGACGACATTCTGCTAGGAAGAAGTGTTAGATGTCGTAGGACGGACTGACGCTCTGCCTGAGACTGGACATTGCTTTCTACATCCTGTTTTTTAGGGTTCTCCAAGGGCTTGAACTGAGTTTGCCTCCTGCTGGAAGTCTCAGGGACATCAAAGACTTCATCTGCCAGCACCTGGGCTCTCTTGCTGAGAGTCCTGACTCACCAAATGGTGCCACATTCAGTCCCTGGGCCCTTGGGGGTGAGGCCTGATGCCGCTGCAGTGCCTCCGAAGTCATGCTACAGCGTGAGTCCTAAGTGTCATGTCCCTGACGTCCGGGACATCCAACTCCGACTTTGCCACAGCATCTGTGGCCTCCTGGTGTGATCGCGACACTGTGAAGTAGACGCCTCACATCTTGACCTGGAAATGGAGAGGCTCAAGCTGCAGCATGAGAGGGAATTTCAGCTGGAGCTGGCCAAGATCAAAAGGGAGGCAGAGAAGGAGAAACTTGTCATGGAGGAAATGTGCACTACAAATACTTTAGTTAGACATTTGTCTATTTGAAAGGCAGAAATGAGTATAAGTATGGGACTTCTGAGACCATAGCTCCAGAACACTTCTGGACTGAGGACATTTTGCTAGGAAGAAGCGTTAGATGCGGTACGAGGGACTGCCACTCCGCCTGTTGCTTTGCTTTGCTGGCCTGCTGCTTGCTGCTTCTGTCCTGGGAGTGAAAGGCCTGGACTTTGCTTTCTACATCTTTCCAAGATTCTCCAAGGGCTTGAACTGAGCTTGCCTCCTGCCTTCTGTTAAAAGTCTCAGGGACTTTAAAGACTTCATCTGCCAGCACATGTGCCCTCTTGCTGAGAGTCCTGATTTTCCAAGCAGTGCTAAATCCAGTCCCTGGGCCCTTGGGAGTGAGTTCTGGTGCAACCAAGAAGAAATCAAGAACATTGACTCCAGAGTGACTTTGGAATCGGCACCGCTCTCTGACTTTGCTCTACTGCCTGCACCAGGGGCCGTAGTTCCCACTGAGTGCAACAACCACGACCTATGTTACAGGTCAGATGCTGTTGCAGCTCCTCCAAAGTCCTGAGTCCTGAGTGCCGTCCCCCCGACGTCTGGGACACCTGACTCCGCCGCAGCACCTGTGACCCCATGTTGTAATTGCAACACCGCAAAGTCGACACCTCGCCTCTTGACCTGCTGGTTTCATCAACTCCGCTGAATCGTAAGGAACCAACCCCTTGCCACAGAGGCTGCATCACCTCCCCTGCAACCGTAAGTAACCGACGCCTCACCTCTCCTGCCTCGCAGTAAGTAAGTGATGCCTCACCTCCCCGGTAGAATTAAGGAACCGACCTGGCACAAGCTGCAGCGACAGCTCACCTCTCAGACTCCATGCAACATCTTCACTTCCTTACCGTTTTCAACGGTACTGTGCCTGGGGGTCCGTGCAACTACCTGACAGGCACGCACTCCCTTGCGAGTGGCGTCGGACTGTACGGAATGATTCCATCAACTACGTCATGAAAGCCCCAGTTGGAGCTATTGTATTTCTAAGCTCTCTGTTGAGATTTAACTGTTAAAAAATTGTGTCTTGGCTTGTGCATGTTGGATTTTTGTTGTGTTGGTCTTGTTTAACTCAGATAATAATGAGGCTATTTTTCTAAACTGTGTGTGTGTGTGTACAAATACTTCACACATTCTCTCTGAGATAAGCCTGACTGCTCATGCCAAGCTACCAAGGGAGTGAGCAGGGGTTATCGTAGCTGTGTGGCTCCCCTACCGTTACTAGATTGACGGTCCATACTTGGACAAGGTGCAAACCACTGCCAACTAGGAGATCCCATTTCTAACAGTCCATACATAATGTAACTTTCCACTGACATACCTTATCCTTTACGTTTCTTTCATATATGTTATCTGCTTTTGTAGGTGGCAAAGTTGGGATAATAACTAGCCTTTTATTAGAAATAAATGGAAAATAGTTTTCCTTCTTTTTCTTTTGTGCATTTTTTTTTTTTTTAACTCGAGCTCAACTGAGCCAACTATAAAACTTAAAAAACACGCACTCAACAGGGCACCAAAAAACCTGCTGCATTAAAAAAAATAATAATAACCCCATGAGTGTTTTAGAGAGGGCAGCAGTGAGCTACTACAAGCTCCCGGGGGATGTTCATGTCACTCTCCCCTGCGACTTTGACTGCTTGGCAAGCTGTCCCTGGATAAGGCTCAATTATATTGCTCTGCTGCCTTAGGATGTTGGCATTAAATGCTGAGCCAGGTGGTAGAATTACAAATAGTGCAGAAGTAGTAGGTGGTGGGATTACTTGTGTGGCCATGGCTAAAGTGAACGGTCTAGGAGTTGGGATAAACCAGCTCTGGAAGATGTTCCCTCCTCGTGTTGCACCAACTCCAGCTCCCTTCCTGTGTCTGACTGAGACAAACCGGTGGAATGCATGGCGCGAAGGTGTTCACATTCCTGTCGTCCCCAAGGAGTACTGCTGTCTGCTTCCACAAAATATCACTTTTTTGACACAATGTGCATGGCACGTGCCAGGCGTTCACTTTTCTCTCACCCACAGGAAGACAGACAAACTGCCACACTACTGACTCTTTCAATTCTTTTCGGTGCTGCAATTGTTGCTCCTCGAGGGCAGTGGCATACTCTTCCTCCTCCATTACAGCACAAGTAACAGCACTGGATTCTCCTTTTTCAGCCATTATAAAAACTGGACATAAACACATCAAATGCAGCAGCAGACCTGTTACACTTCTGAGCAGGTCAAAAGAACAACAACAATGAGCAGAAATCAAATACAGCTTTCTATTGGTTTAAAAAGAAATGTTCCCAGCTTATCAGAAGGTTTCCTGGTATCGCAACGATAGTACCGCGGTACAGGCAAAAACAGAATGCACTTTTATTTCAATAACAAATAAAACAGTACTTACACATTTTTTTAACAAAAACATACACATAATACTTTTGACTACACAAGTGTAGCCCAATTGTACCAGAAAGGAAAACAATTCTCTTGGAATTTACAAAAAAATTAAGCATAAAAGTAAATAATAGTTACTGGTTATTATTATGCTACCCTACTACCCAGCACATTTAAGCTACACAAACATTAGAAATAGAATAGTTATAGTTGCTTGAGTCTACAAGTGATGTTGAGATTTTATATTACAGTGTGGGCCGTAGTGGAAGTTGGGCCAATAATGTTTTAATTAAAGATTACAAAAAACTATGACTATGGTATTTCTAATGTTTGTGTGGCGTAGTTGTGCTGGGTAGTAGGGTAGTAAAATGATAACCCTAACTATAATTTACCTCTAATCTTTCTTTTTGTGTGTGTGTGTATATATCTATATACATAGATATATATATACATATATATATCTATGTCATCATCATCATCATCATCAGCTTTATTCGATCAATGACCATAAAAGCACATAAAAACAAAGATAATAAGTAATACTTAAGTAAATAAATAAATGCACAGCTATAAATTGGTATAAAAACATTAAAACAATGACTTGAATTACACATAAGACTCTAAAACTTATCTATAAAAGAAATGGGGCCTTAGATTACTTTTTGAAGATGGCATCGTATGCGCCAAGCTGTTACTAAATACTTGCTTACTAAAAGAATTACGTTGGCTGAATTATGGCTTTTTAGAACCCGTAGAGCCAAAGAGCAGTTCTTAAATCCCATAGCCCTGCAAATATTGCGAATCCATTTTGACAGCGGAATCGCATAGGCTGGGCAGAAGAACATGAAGTGCTCAATGGTTTCAAAAGTGCTGCCACAGGCAGGGCATATATCGGGAAGATTAATCGATCCCCACCTATGGATCAATGACATCAAGGGCAAAGAGCCAAAACGAAACCTTGCATATAAACTCTTGCCCTGCAAATCCGGTATAATATCCAGATAGGCTTCAAACTTTGGGGACCATTTAATATCAATGAAGGAATTAATTAAGCGACCATGGGATTTGTGGGTTATGTAGTTATCCCCAACATAAGACCAATAGGTTAACTTTAAAACATTTATATGCCGTCTCTCTAATTTATGGGGATTTTCCCAATAATCACCCAGGCCCAATAGCCGAAGCCAATGGGCCACATGGCGAATCCAGGGAAGAGTGATAGCGTTTTGGCATTTTAATAGATCGTGTAATGAGGTCTTATATATATCTAGTTCGGGGGTTATCCATAACCTGATCCAATAAAGGAGAGGTATTAAAGTAGCTAGATCTGCTACTCGGCTTAACCCCAGATCTAGAAATAATGGAAGCAGGGGTGTGGTGCGTGGACATGCAGTTAAAGCCCTTGCAAAATTGTTTTCCCCCACACTAATCTTGTTACAGTTAGCGTAACCCCATACCTCCGCTCCGTACAGGGCTGCACCTTGAGCCTTAGCTGTATACATTTTTATTGCTGGGGAAACAACTTTTGTAGAGGTGCTTTGATAAAAACGCAATATGGATGAGGCTCTGTGTTGTAGGAGCCCTGCACTTTTTGTAATCTGCTCTTCCCATGATAGTTTACTAGTTAGCCTGACTCCCAGGTAATCTATAGAGCTTACTTCCTTCAAGGGTACTCCCTCAATATGAATGGAACATTTTTTCCTAGGTCCCTTGGATAACACCATCAGTTTGGTTTTGTTGATATTAACCTCCAACCCATGATCGCTACAAAATTGGTTAAACCAGTCAACGAGGATTTGCAACCCCATTGGTGTCTTAGAGATGAGAAGCGAATCATCGGCGAAGAGCAGGATGGGGATTTTTTGTGAGTTCAGGGAGGGGGCATCGTTCTGGCCTATGGACACAGCTTTTACTACTTCATTGATAAATATGGTGAATAGTAGGGGGGCTAGCACACAACCTTGGTGAACTCCCCTTCTAATTGGGATCTGTTCTGTCGATTCGCCTTGTTCACCCCACCTCACTTGGGCATAAGTGTTCTCATGTAATCGTTTTAACAGGAGTAGTAGGTGCTCTGGAACTCCCAATCTACCCAGCACTTCCCACAGTTTGGCTCTTGGGACCAAATCAAAAGCCGATCGCAGGTCTATAAATACTACATACAGGCACTGCTTGGCAACAAGAACATATTTCCAATACAATATGGCCAGTCGAAAGACCTGGTCTATCGTGCTAGTTTTAGCACGAAACCCTGCCTGTAATTGGGAAAGGATTTGGTACTCCTCAACCCAAATGGTTAGCCTCTGCAAAATTTGTTTAGCAAAGATCTTTTGTAAGTTGTCTATAAGGCCAATTGGCCTATAGTTAGCTGGAAGATTAACATTTCCTTTTTTATAAATGGGTATGATCTCTGCCCCCTTCCATGTACCTGAAATTTGTCCCCCTGCAGCTATGCTATTTGAGATGGCATTAATATACCAGGACCAGATATATGGTTCCGATCTATAGAGATCTCCAGGAAGCTTGTCCAGTCCAGGTGCTTTGCCAGGTTTCAGGCTATTTATAGCCTCAAGGGTTTCTTCTACTTTAAAGGTGAGGTAACCCTCAGGGACACACTGGGCCTCCACTTGGAGGGCCATGCTGGAATTTGAATCCAACAGTTTTGTTGGAGAGTGGACCACATTGGTGTCCATTGGGCCCTCTGGTAGGGCATAAAGAGTAGTAAAATGCTCTACCCAGCTTTCTGGTTGAATATGGTTGCTGGGACAACTCCTACCTCCATTTTCTCTTTTAGACAGGAGTTCCCAAAAACGCTTGTTATTCTTCTCTCTGGAAGCATCTAATAATTCCTGCCACAGGGAATCCTCCCACCCCTTTTTTGCATTAGACAAGGTTACTTTGTATAAGGACCTAGCTTGTTTAATTTCCCCCTGGGAACCAAACATTACTGCTACTCTTAATCCAGACTTAGCCTCTGAGCACCTCTCATCGAACCATCCCTTACGTGCCCCTTTCCCTTCATGTGGCTTTGACCCCCTTGTTTTGTAAAAGAAACCCCGTAGCTGAGTAGTCATGCTGTCATGTATTTTGAGAATCGGAATATTCCCCACAGCCTGATCTTCGTACTCAGCCAAACTATTTAAGAAAATTTGATATATTGCTCTAATATGGTGAGGGTTGGACATCACTTTTGGCCAAGTAATCTTAGTAAATTTGTTGTTCCAGCAAGGTGGCGGAATTATTGTAGCATAGTTATTAAGTGTTCTCCTGAACATTTCTCCAGAAAGGGTAAGGAGCAAAGGGAAATGGTCACTATCACATCTCACTTCTACTTTCATGTCTACCAAATGGGGCCACAACCTAACATCGACCAAGAAGTAATCAATAGTGCTTATAGACATGCCCCTTTTGAAAGTTGGTGCGCTGTTCATATCAGATGGAGTTCTACCATTACAGGCCCTAAGGCCCTGGTTTAAACATAATGGGGGTCATTCTGACCCCCGCCGGCGGCGGAAGCCGCCGGCCTGGCGGGAACCGGCAGAAGACCGTACCGCGGTCAAAAGACCGCGGCGGTCATTCTGACTTTCCCGCTGGGCTGGCGGGCGACCGCCAAAAGGCCGCCCGCCCGCCCAGCGGGAAAGCACCAGCAACGAGGAAGCCGGCTCCGAATGGAGCCGGCGGAGTTGCTGGTGTGCGACGGGTGCAGTTGCACCTGTCGCGATTTTCAGTGTCTGCCACGCAGACACTGAAAATCAATGTGGGGCCCTGTTAGGGGGCCCCTGCAGTGCCCATGCCAGTGGCATGGGCACTGTAGGGGCCCCCAGGGGCCCCACGACACCCGTTCCCGCCAGCCACCAGGCTGGCGGGAAGGGGGTCGGAATCCCCATGGCCGTGGAGGATTCCCTGGGGCAGCGGGAAGCCGGCGGGAAACCGCCGGCTTCCCTTTTCTGACCGCGGCTTTACCGCCGCAGTCAGAATGCCCCCGGAAGCACTGCCAGCCTGTTGGCGGTGCTTCCGCGGTCGTTGGCCCTGGTGGTCCATGACCGCCAGGGTCAGAATGACACCCAATGTGGCTAATTGAATGGCCACCCGAGATTTTTTGCAAGGCCGAGTAGTGGATAATTGTGGGATCCCCCACTGCTCATCCTCTTCATCAGTTAAACCACTTATGAGAATAGAAGGTTCGAAGGTACAGTTAAAATCTCCAGCTATGATTAGGATAGTTGAGGGGTGGAGGCTTCCTACAAATTCGGACAAAATAGCCAGGGTATGGGACTCAGAGCCATGTGGGACCGATCATATGTAAGCATTAACAATAACAATTGATAATCTTCTGTTGAACGTAAAACACCTGGCTTTTAGATCTACAGAATCAATTTCCAAAAGCTTATAGTCGCACTGCAGATTCTTGTTAACAAGTAATAAAAGCCCACCTTTCGCCCAGCCCCTCCCCTTCTCTGGAGGTATAGCAGGTGCACTAAATGAGAGAAATCCATCAATATTGGTAGCATCCTCCGCCCAAGTTTCCTGAAACAGACATATATCTATTTTTTTAATAAAAGAGGCCCATTCACCATCATCTAATTTCTTTGCCAGGCCGGCAACGTTCCATGACATAAGATCTAACGTACATTTATCTTGGTTTATCACCATGATTGTGCCTCCAGCATCTATCGCGCTTGGGTCATTACTACAAATGTCTAATGATGGTGCTTTATCATTCCCTGTCAAATGTAAGGCCTTGGAGCGGGCCGTCACATTAGGTGCTAATTCAGTAGTCAGTCATGCAGGATTAGGCAGCGGCCCAAGATTGGTAGCTTCCTTTCGTACAGCACCTCCACGGGGATTAATTAAACCATCGAATCCTGCCGGTCCCATGGCTAGTCCAGAATTATGTGGGTGTAACATGAGTCTTATTCCCCCCCTGGTTGTTGCACTATCCACGTGGGTACGAGAATCAAAATCCATTAATTGTGTCACCATAGACTTATCTTCAAAGTAGATAGTTATTGTATCAAAATTGGTCCCTGTGATGCTGCTTCTCCTGGCCGATATTATGTCAGAACGAATAACAGAGAGACAACTTCGTCGGGAGCGTATCCAGTGTATGACTTTGTTAATCAAAGAAGCTTGGTTCTCAGCTAACCCTGGCGATAGTTTTGGAACATTAGTCAAACAGATTTTGTTTGTTCCCTGACTTGTATGCAGGTCCTGTTCTTTAATAACTGTACTCTCAATATTGTAGCGGGAGAGAGTGATGTTATTATAGGGGATCTTGTGTAGCCTGTTAGGGGTTTGTGTAAAACTGGACTCTTGGACAGTTTCCGGGAGGTCAAGTCTGCTGGTCCTACCTCTAGCTCTATCACTTGTTAAATTACTTGACCAGTTACCTTGACGATCTCCGTGTCTAGGTACATTTGTAGACCTCCTTCTGGGCCTCATATTATCTTTGTTGGGATCACAGTGGTAATCTTCCCTCCCTTGAAGAGCTGTCCCCCCTCTAATGGGGAGACAAGAATTATCCCTTAACTCCGCCCCCTTTGTTGGGGCAGATGATGGGAAAGCTACTTTCCCCCTGACCTCCCCACAAACTTTACAAATCCCTGCACAAGAATAGTTGTTCCCGTGCTGGTGCGCACGGTTGCTCTTCATAAGATCTATTAATACTAGAACTAATCCCTTGACTTCATCGACTCTCTGAAGGACTGTAGCCAGGTTATCTCTACTAGCTGCAGATTCTTTGCCTTCCGACTCGGACTGGGAGATCGGTGGGATAACACTAGGGTTGGATGTTCCAACTACTGGCTTGCACTTGGGCACACTCGTGGGCACGGGCGAATCCTCTATTGCTAATAGAGTTTCAAAGCGATTAGTACAGAATAAGCTTGGGACCACCTTGATCACCGGGGTCAATGGTAGGAGAGTTGGTGTGTGTGGTACATGTGGGAGACCCCACTGGGATACTGGAGGACTCGCTATATTATGAGTGGGTTTTGGGGTGGGGCCCCTACAGTTATGCGGGCCCCCATCCCCATCAACCCCTGTTATAGTATCTATAGAATCCTTTGTCCCCTTCTTTTTAAAAATCTCTGGGATTTTCCTATCCTTAGGGGGGCCTCTCTTTGGATTATTTGCCCCTATAGTTGTTTGTGTACCTAACATAGACTCAACTTCTTTAACTAGGAGGTCTATTTCGTCCAATGGGTTAGACCCATTGGGTGTACCCAGATTCAAAGGTCTACTTGGGCGTTTTTTTGCGATTTTAGTACCCTTTGATTGCGCTGGTAAATCTATAGCCTTTCTTTTCCCCATGTTAAGAAGATGCCCGTAAAATAAAATAAATACAAAGTACAGTGGTAAAAGAAAAGAAAAAGAAAAACAGCTCCCTTACTTATCATTTAAGTGTCCTGTCACTGGAGTAACTGGCCCTGCCTGACAGCCCTCTTCCGGGGATAGCAGCGTCTCACTCTTTAGCTGGGTGCTTGTTTTGGATTTGTTTGAGAACAGCCCTCTGGGTGATATCCTCCGGATGCCAGTAGAAGCTTATGGAAGAGGCCTACTGTTGTTGTAACACAGGTGAAAGAGGGGGCCCCAGCCCAGCCTCCTCCGGTCTCAGACGGGCACAGGACCGGCCCGCCGTTGGCCCGGGCCTTGCCCGGGCACGCCCGTGCTCGTCCCGCGAGGCGGGAGCGCTTCCAAGGTTTAAAGGGCTCCTGCCCCTTGAGTCAATGCCGCCTCCTCCTCTGCCCCCAGGTGCCGGTGATCGCGTTTCCCGCGAGGCGGGAGCGCTTCCAAGGTTTAAAGGGCTCCTGCCCCTTGAGTCAATGCCGCCTCCTCCTCTGCCCCCAGGTGCCAGTGATCGCGTTTTTCTACGTATATAGATATATATATATACACACATACACACACCTCCTAAGACACACACATATACATATATAAAATGTTTTCTTTTTTTTTTTTAGAAAGAGACCCACAAAAAACACAAATTTTTAGAAAAATACATTCATTTAATTTTTATTGTGGGGACCCCCTTAACCTCCCTTTAATAATTACCCTTACCACCCTATGCCCCTACCCACCCCTAAAACTTCAAAATGCCCTCACCATCTTATACCCCTAACCATCCCTAAATCCTAAAAATACCCTTACCACTCAATGCACCTACCCATGCTTAAACTCTAAGACTCCTTTACTACCATATACCCTTACACACCCTAAGCCCTAAAAATACCCTCACAACCCAAAATACTTACCCATCCCTAAAACCCTAAAATTCCGTTTCCACTCAATACCCTTACCCACTTCTTAACCCTAAAAACAACCTTCCAATCCAATACTATTACCTATCCCTAAAAATACTTTTACAACCCAATACCCTTACCCACCCTGACACCCTAAAAAATACCTTTTCCACCCAATACCCTTACCCTCTCCTAAACCCCAAAAACACCCTTACAATTCAATACTATTACCCAACCATAAACCCTAAAAATACCCTTACAACCCCACACCCTTACCCACCCTTAAAACCCTAAAAATCCCCTTTCCACTCAATACTGGTATCCACTTCTAAATCACAAAAAACACATTTGCAACCCAATACTATTACCTAACCCTAATACCCCAAAATACCCTTACAAACCCATTCCTTACCCACCTCTAAACCCTAAAAAATACCCTTACCTCCCTATAAACCCACTTAACCCTAAAAATACCCTTACAACCCAATACCCTTACCCACCCTAAATCATAGAATACCTTTACCATACTGTACCCCTACCTAACCCTAAACCCTAAAAACACTCTTACAAACTAATATTCTTACCCACCCTTAAACCCTAAAAATACCCTTACAACCCAATGGCCTTATCCATAGCTAAACCCTAAAATACCCTTAAAAACCTATGCCCTACAGACCCTGAACCCTTGAATTTTACACACACACCCACACAAACACATATATGTATATTTATTTATACTTACATGTGTGGTAAATACATGAATTGTAAAAAAAAAGCATGGAAAGGGCATATATGGTAAATACCTGCGTTGTAAAGTCATACGACCCATACCATGGTGATCAAAATGTAGTATTGTGTCCTCAAATGGATTTTGAAGTCCCTCAAATACTACCTCAAAGATTACCACTTCATTCTCTGTTCCACTAATATCTCTTTGATCCAGCTTTCCCATCAGAGTTGCTCAAATCATCAGTCTTTTTTGCTCCTTTGTTCATGTTTTTCCTGTAGTTTATTGAGCCTGTTGCTTCCTGGTTTGGAAGGAGGTCCTGTACTCATGGCCGGGCTTGATGGCTAATAGGAGAAGATATGTGAGGAGTATGATGCAGGCAAAGGCAGGAGTTTACTTACTTGGGTTGAGGTGAAAGTTAAGAGGAGCACAAGGTGGAAGGGGTGCAAGGTGGAAGTTGGCTGGAACACCACATGTGGTGGTCTTGAAGTGGGGAAAGACTGTGTTGATGCTCCAACTCTTGACAGCATGTAGAGCTGCAAGAATGTGGAAGTGCTACCACGATACAGGTAGGAATACATTAGGTGGCAGGTACAGCCATGAGCACACTAGCTCTTCATGGACAATGGTGCTGACTGATGGCTGCTGGAGGAGAATGAGGGAGAGAAAGGCAGTTGGAGTTGGGTAGGCAGGGAGGAGAAATCCTAGGATCAGACTTATGTGATCTAAAATGGGGATATGGCCCAGAAAGAACAATTAAAAGGACGAAATGCAGCCTTAAGCATGTAGGTAGAGGCCTTTTCATTACAGGGTCGTAGCCAATGCAAAAAATTAGAAAGCCACATTCAAATGGTAGTGCTGCCCCAGGGCGAATGGAGGGGAAAGAATGGACAATCCAATCAGTCGGCCAGCCATCAAGGGCCTATGGCATACAGAAGGAAGCAGTTCAAGATGGTAATTGTCAGCTGATGTGCTTTCTGTACTCCACATGTAGGTGCGGACAGCAATATATGTGAGACTGACCCCATTGTTGAGTCCTTATCTGAAGAGACTGCAATCTGAACGATGTTACTTATGTGATCAGAGTGTGATGGAACACTAACCTTTAACTAGAACCAGTGCAAATGTATGATTTTTTTTTACATAGTCTGTGGTTCTGTCCCGCCATTTACAGTAAAGTCTCCCATAAACCGTAGAAGAGAGGTTACTCTTTAACCACGATTCTGGATGAACATTCGATAAAGCCCCATTCTAAGAAAGTCAAATTAGTTGTTTATTTTTTGTTGAGCACAACACGCCTATAAAATAGTTCAAGGGCGCTGATCAATTGGAAACAAACTATTAATACAATACAACAAAAAAACAGAAAATCGAGACTCTCTAGATCAATAAAAACGATCATTCAACAGACATAAAGAAGTACACTTTAAAATCCTTATAGAAAATAGACCTCAGACAATTTTATCGAAAAAACCCTGATTAAGTATATTTGTAAAAATATCAAAAAGGGAAATGATTCTCATATACAAAGAAAGAGAAATACAATAGTGGGTTTCACAGACTGCAGAGTTTTGCCTCATCTTTTTTCAAAGCAGTATCATAGAGTTTAGAGTTTTGGGCCACCTTCATACCTCTAAGCCTTAGAGCGTACATTAAACTCAACAAGTTCACTTAAATATATTATGTCATGTATATTAATCATTTTCTAAAAAATAATAAATTCAAGTTTGAACTTGATAATCAATTGTCACATACATCGTATCATTTGATAGAAAGACAAATCATCACTTTTTTGCAAAGATAAGCTTTATTGTGTGGCTTTATACTCTTTAAAAACAGTTTCCAGAATTTGTGGACATATTCTTATGCGGCGCTGTAGAATATAATAGTCTGGAACATTCTGATGCCTATGGCTTACAATGGAAAGGCTCTACATGTCGAAGTGTCCTACCTCAGCCATTACAGAACCCTCAGTAGCAAAACTGAGTACATGGTCAAGGACTATCCTTACAGTTTATATGGACTTGCTGCATTATGAGGTGACCCAAGCTGAGTAGACAAAGAAAAACACATTGTGAATAGGTCTGAGCAGTCCAGGAACCTCACGTAATTTTTCACGATTTAATTCATCAAATATCCTGCACCAGATCTGCAGCTAATTTGTATATTTAGTCACCACTGCGACTTCATTTGGAACCACTGGGAAGATCTAATACAACATAGGTAAATCAGGCATATAATTGACATTAATAGCGCGTCAGAGCCTTGATAAGTAAACTTACAAGGAGACATGCCTAGGTCGACGAACCTTTGGACCACGTTTGGGGACTTCCCAGTACAAGATGTCTTTTTGGCATCCCAAATCAATGGACCAATAACCCAATCAATATTCTTAGTAACTAATCAACAAGCTAATCCATAACATTTAATAGGAATCAATAAATTTAACACACCATGACCTATCAGACACGAATAACCACACCAATTTAATTAAATGTTAGGACATTTATTTCCCTATTGATTACAGTCTAATGTCATCTATGTTAATCTCATCAGCAATAAACCTCATTAGAACTCTTCTAATTAGCAATTAGAACGCAGTTAATAATTGCATAGAGAATATTCATTCAGCATTTAGACTCATCATTAATATGAAGCAACTTAGCAAAGTCCCACTAATACATGATTCAACAAAGCAAGAACTCAGTCATTTGTCTTTTTGTGCAAGATATTTGTGAGCACCTCATCTAACCTCAAAATAGCATTAGTAGGTTGGGCTTCATGCAAACATTTTAGCAAACACGAATTTGGAAAACATCTAAACTATGGACTCTATCAAAATAGCAGTTGGTACCTAGAAAGAAAAGGCAAACAGACAAATACAATTTTGCATCAGATAGTTACCAATCCAACAAATCAGCAAACAGCGTCAGTCTTCGTCCTCAGGATCATCAGTCGATCACCATCAGCAGAGATAGGACGGGATAAAGTCTCAATATCGCATAGCTAAGGAATAGGATCTTCCCTCATATGGAGGAGAAGCAAGTATCAGGCAAAAAATGGGTAGAAAATGGTTTAAAGTATCAGGACAAGGCAAAAGAGTGAAAAGTCTCTGTAAGTAAGTGAAGTCTAAAAATCTCTCTGTCTCTGCATGCATTTCTTCTTGGGTCACTCCGTTATATCAAAACTATTCAATTAGCCCCTAACTCCTCATTGGATAATACTTGGTGCATCATTATCTCTGTCCAATAATTCTTCACGCCTTTTGCCAGAATTTTCCACAAACCACAGTTCTCATGTCGCGGATTGGTCCATGTTATTGACGTCTTCATTGGTTGGAATGTCAGGTAAGAAAAGTTACACTTTGCGCTCCAGTCAGTGTTTCCATTGTTTTCTCCTACTCCTTGCACCTATTACGAATTACACTGTTGCATTCGGCAAGAACGTCTCCTTGAGCAAGTCGGTTCTCATGAGAAAGAATTTACTACGGCTACATACACACATAACTTCTGGAAAAGTACAGCTTCGTGTCCTTCAGAAAAACAGCACATTACACGGTTAGAAAATGTAGTTTAATACGAGACCAGGCAGCTAGGCCCAGACCCACGCTAAGCTAAGGCCTATCAATTAATAAGCAACTTCTTTATTACATAACTCTAATTATAATATGCTAATACAATTCAAAACATTATTGCATAATAATTCAGAATTAACAGCTTTCATTAGTCTTTGTATACATTGGTAGCCATTCCCCGTGGGCACATTCCAAACACGTGCATTATTTTCTATGTTAACACTTTTTCTATGTAGCTTCATTACACAATATATTGCAAGCTTTTCATGTTAATATTGTTTTTGAAAAAACACACTCCAACAATCCCTCCTCTGATGACTCTTGTCATCACATAAACATTCCCCCAGAAATTATACATCTTAAAATTCTCTCAACTCAATTTCTTCCCTTATTGGCTTCCCCTTTGATTTTTCCCTGTACAATTTTTCCCTTTGTTTTTCTTCTCTCCTCTTATTATTTTTCGCCATTTTCAATTTTATTCTTTTGCTAATTTTACATGCCACCCACAATCCAAATAAGCAAGCTATAACAATCAATATCCCCTGTACTATTTTTGACAATATTCCATGCCAAATGTTGCTAAGCCAATCTCCCAATGCAGCAAGTCCCTTTCCAACCTTTTCCCAAACACCTGGTTCCTTCAATTCCTTCAAGTCTGTACTATCCCTAGTCAAGTTCGTACTCATACTCCTAATCTCATTACTATTATCTGGTACATATGCGCAACAATGATGCTCATTAAGCATTCTACAAACCCTGCCATTTTTCGCTAAAAGAATGTCTAAAGCAAGCCGGTTTTAAAGAGTCATAGCCCTCTCCGCAGCAAGTTCAGTATCTATCAGGAGTATAGCCCCTGAAAAGTTTGTCAGCATGTTATCCACAATAGTTGACAACTTTCAAATCTTTATGGAATTCAAAATAACTCCCACTGAAGGAATCATCGCCCCAAATATGTCTCCTACTACACCAGCAGCAGTTTCTTTCTTCTGTCTATTACGATGTAATTAAGACAATTTCGGAAACCTTTTCAAATCATCAAGTTGATATATCTTTGGGAAAACTATCCCCAAATAACATGTCCGTGCCATCCCTTAGGAAGACGGTAATAAGCATTTAGTCCACATATGTAATAGATCCCTGGGATCGCTGGATCCTGTCCATTTAACATGAACGTCCACTTACTCTCAAACAAGAACACATGCTTACATTCACTCATTCCCACAAACACATTGTCATAATATGATTTCGGCCTAGATATACAAAGCTTCCCTACGTGTAGTGCATCTAAAGTTAGCTTTCCTTGTTCTCTAATTGTACCACACCCTTCACTACTAGTAAAAACCCGCTGCTGCAATCCTTTTTCTAATCTGCCCTTCAATGCTCTTCTTCTATCTTACTTGTGATCTAGAAAGCCTTTCTCTACAGGTGTAAGCAAGCATGTCAAATAATTGCGGTGTGCATAAGATGTACTAATCATCAATGTCGTCTCAAAGAATCCTTTAACTAGCTTTATACTATAGTACCTACCTACCCCACTCAAATCCTCTATTATAGGCACATAAGAAAATACAAGGTCATAGTTCGAGTGAAAGTATTGAATCTCCTCCTGGTTATAGAATCTTGTCAGTAACAGACTACAACTTATCCCATAAGTTAGTGGCAGACTATGATAAGTAACCCCCTCTTGTACCGAAACAGGAATCTGTGTACACACAAAGCAATCCTTTGCATCCATTGTGTCAACATACTCACTCAGCAAGCAATAGAAAACGTTAGTGGAGAGTTCCCCTTTTGCATTACTTCCCTCATGCAAATATTTTGTATCCAGTTCAAACCTCTCCCAAGCTGTTAGTGCAGTGGTAGTCTCAGAAATTGTAGCATCGTTAGCCCCATTCTTATCCATTAGTGTCACACCCACAACCACAACCATAATGAATATCACACATACAACACCTAAACCAACACCCAAATATTTACAACGCCTACTCCCTCCATCATCCTGCCTAATGTTAGCCATGATCTGTAAAGAATAAGAAAGTGAAGAATTGTTAGTTCAAACAACAACAAAGGATGGTTAGAATGAATTTTTCTTCTTTTTCTCTTTTTTTTCTTTTCTCTTCACAGCAAAAGTCAAACAAGCTAAAGTTTTCTTTCAGCAATTATTTACCACTTTCAATTTCACTCCCAGGATCCTTGTCAATTCAGGTTAGCAGCTTGTCAAAATCGTTTTTTCAAAAGTCAATTGAAGGTTTAAAAGTCTCATCTGGTAAATTCTCAGTCTCTTTTCTCAAAAGATGTTTCTCTTTACTTTAATTCAATCTTTACACCAATTCAGTCTCTTCAGCCAGACTCAGGTGCCAAAGTACTGACCTGGAATTTCTCGATCAAAGCAAAACACCAAGAACTCTTGTTGCCATTCAGCTGTTGTTGCATACGCCCATTCAGGACCTGCGTACCTTCTGTTTGCTACTCTTTTTCTCTTCAACATGCGATCACCTTGCAACTCTCCCTCACTTAGATCTTCTCTCCTTGTTGTATCAACTTCTTATTCTATCACATCTTTGACAACCACTTCTCCTTTTTTCACTTGCAGTTCTGGCCACTTGTCTCCTTTCAGTATCTCTCTGGTCTTTGATCTTTCCTCTGGCAACCTTTCGCCCTCTCTCGGCTCTATGGTGTTTTCTCTTGATGGACCTGCAATCTCCTCAGGAGGAGTGTGGACACTCTGACTCTCTTCTACCTCAACTCCTTTGCCTTCTGGGTCTGTCAAATGCTCTAGCTCATTCTCACACTCGTCTGCTTCTGGGACAACCTCTCTCTGCCTAGGCTCTCCTTCTGCCTCAGTAGAGATAGGCCCACCGTCACCCCTCTGGATCTCTTCTCCTTCGTCTCTTACTGGAGTGACCAAGCCGTCCTCAATGGGCTCTCCTTCCGTCTCAGTTCCCCTTCGATCACTCTCCGGCCCTGAGACTTCCTTTTCTGTTGTTGGTACTTTCAACAACTCAACTTCCTCATCAGTTGGACACGTCACCTTCTTCGTGTGACTGGCATGGATCCAGTTCGGAATTCCCGCACACTTCACAGCAGTAGTAGTCGTTAGTACCACTTGATATGGTCCCTTCCAACGTGGCTCCAAATATGTCCTCCTTACATGTTTCTTGATGACAACCCAATCACCAGCTTTCAGGTTGTGTCCTGGATCGTTAATCGGTGGCAGGGTGGTAGCTTCCACCTGGTGAGAAAAAGAGCGGACCATATCAGCCAAACCCTTGCAGTAGTCCAACACCATATCATCCGTGATATTCACAAGAGCATTCGCAGGCACTGCGGGCAATCTCATAGCTCTGCCCATGAGAATCTCATGAGGAGACAGTCCTGTTTTCTTATTAGTCGTATTTCTCATCGACATTAGCACCAAAGGCAATGCATTGGGCCATTTCAAATTTGTAGCTGCACACATTTTCGCCATTCTCGACTTCAAAGTACCATTCATCTGCTCCACTAGTCCTGATGCTTCAGGGCGGTAACTACAATGCAACTTCTGCTTAATGTTCAGTGCTGCGCACAATAACTTAACCACCTCGTTGTTGAAGTGACTTCCCCTATCTGATTCTAAAGAAATCGGAAACCCGAAACGTGGTATCAATTCTCCAAGCAGCAGCTTCGCTACTGTGAGGCTATCATTCCTGCATGTAGGGTACCCTTCAATCCAATGGCTAAAGATACATACAATCACCAGCACATATCTCAAACCTCCACACACGGGCATCTCAATAAAATCGAATTGCACTCTGCTAAATGGACCTCAAGCTCTTCCAATGTGACTCAAATTTACCACTGTCCCTTTCCCCGCATTCATCTGTTGGCAGATGATACACCTATGGCAAATCACTTCTGCAGCTTGTCTGAACTTTGGGTTAAATCAGTCAATTTTGAACAATCTAATCATGGCATCTGTCCCAATATGTGCTTGACCATGGTAAAACCTTGCAAATTGTGACAAAAGACTGTTCGGTAATACCATTTTCCTTTCATCTGAGACCCATAAGTCATCTGGCCTTTGTATGCATTGCATCCTAACCCAAGAACGCTTCTCATCTTTGCTGGCACAGCCCTGCAACAATCTCAACTCTTCTAACCTATCAATCAACCTTAATGCGTAACCTGTGCATGTTTCATTTTCTGTTTCAGGCAACAATTCTTATTGATCCCTAAATGATATATAGTTCAATGCGCAAAACCTTGCAACTTGATCCACATATCCATTTCCCATTGAAACAAAGTCTTGTAACTTCAGATGAGCACTGCATTTCACCGCGGCAATTTCATGAGGTCACTGCATCGCGTTCAACAACCCCTTAATTCTCTCACCATTTTTCACTGGCGAACCATAAGAGGTCAAATAACCCCTCTGTGACCATAATTGGCCAAAATCATGGACAATTCCGAACCCGTAGCGACTATCAGTATAGATAGTCACTCTCATCTGGGCAGCGGCACGGCAAGCTCTAGTAAGAGCAACCAATTCAGCTACTTGAGCAGAATATACTCCTTGAAGCCAAGACGCTTCCAGGATACCAGAAATCGTGCATACACCATACCCTGCTCTCAGCACTCCTACTGAGTCTCTCAGACATGAACCATCGACGAAGATAATTTGGCCATTTTCTTCCAATTGGGTATCTTTAATATCAGGCCTCGGTTTGGTGCACATTTCTGTTACCTCAAGACAATCATGTTCTACATCTTCCACATTTTCAACCTCTGTATTTTCGCTTGGAAGCAAAGTTGCCGGGTTCAACACTGTACATCTTTTCAACGTTACATTTGGTGACCCCTATATAATCGTTTCATATTTTGTCAATCTTGCATTCATCATGTGCTGCATTTTAGTACGTGTTAACAGGATTTCAACTGAGTGAGGTACCATGACTGTTATAGGGTGTCCCATCACTATACCTTCACACTGTGTGAGGCTTTGTCCAACTGCTGCTACTGCAAGCAGACAACCCAGTAAGGCTGCTGCAACTGGGTCCAATGTAGCTGAAAAATATGCTACTGGTCAGTTTACACCTCCATGGACCTGTGTCAGGACAGACAAAGAACATGCATCACGTTCATGACAAAACAGCACAAAAGGCTTTGTGTAGTCAGGCATACCTAAAGCTGGAGCCCTGCACATGCTCTCTTAACTCAGTAAACGCCTTCATTTCCTTCTCTCCCAACACTATGACATCTGGCCCTTCTTTGACCGTCAGTCTCACCAACGGCTTGGAGATGACTGAGAAATTCGGGATCCACTGACGACAGTAACCCACCATTCCTAGAAACATCCTAACATCTCCATTTTGTTGGGGGATTCATCTGTAACAGTGCAGTTACTCTTTCCCTGGATAACTTCCTCAACCCTTTCTCAATTTGATGGCCCAAGTACTTCACCTCTTTCTAGCAATATTGCAATTTCTTTGGGGACACCTTGTGTCTGTTCTTTCCCAGGTCATTCACTAAGGCAATCGAATCATACTTACACTCATCCCTTGTTTTGGATGTGATCATCAACAAATCGTCAATATACTGCATTAGAGTCGTCTGGAAAGGCAGCTCCAATGACTCCAAATCCTTTTTCAGTATCTGATTGAATATGGAAGGTGATTCCAAAAACCCTTGAGGAATTCAACACCAACTGTAAACCTTGTCCATGAATTTAAAACTGAAGAGAAATTGGCTGTCCTCATGAAGAGGCACAGAAAAGAACGCTTGGGACAGATCAATGACTGTGAACCATTCTGCATTGCATGGGATCTGAAACATAATCACAGCTGGATTTGGCACCACTGGGCAGCATTTCACCACTATGTCATTGATCTTTCTCAAATCTTGGACAATTCGAACCTTCCCACAACGCTTTCTCAGTCCCATTATGGGTGAATTACATGGGCTGCTCATCACTTCTTTCAAAACTCCCTGTTTCACAAAGTCTGCAATTAATTGCGCCACCTTTATAAGGACATCTTGCGCCATATGATACTGTGGTATCTGGGGGAACACAGCATGTTGCTTCACACAGACTTTAACTGGTTCTACTCCTTTTATCAGCCCTACTTCTTTCCCTGTCAAATCCCACACCTTCTCTTGAACTGTTCCCTGCAAGTCTGCCGGGAGATCAGCCACTGTGAACATCGGGAAGAAGTTAATCAGAGGATATTCCTTGTCTGTGATATCCGTTTCAGGCTCTGAAACCTGTTCCTCCCCTTCATCATCACTGTTTGTCTGGACCTCAATTCCCTCATTGGAACAGGTGATTGAACACCTCGTTTTGCACAATAAGGCCCTCATTCTGACCTTGGCGGGCGGCGGAGGCCGCCCGCCAAAGTCCCGCCGTCAGATTACCGTTCCGCGGTCGAAAGACCGCGGCGGTAATTCTGACTTTCCCGCTGGGCTGGCGGGCGGTCGCCTTCAGACCGCCCGCCAGCCCAGCGGGAAAGAGGCTTCCACGATGAAGCCGGCTCGGAATCGAGCCGGCGGAGTGGAAGCTGTGCGACGGGTGCAGTTGCACCCGTCGCGTATTTCACTGTCTGCGCAGCAGACAGTGAAATACTTGTAGGGGCCCTCTTACGGGGGCCCCTGCAATGCCCATGCCAGTGGCATGGGCACTGCAGGGGCCCCCAGGGGCCCGCGACCCCCCCTACCGCCATCCGGATCCCGGCGGTCCGACCGCCGGGATCTGGATGGCGGTAGGGGGGGTCGGAATCCCCGCGGCGGTGAAGCAAGCTGCGCCGCCGCGGAGGATTCAATGGGGCGGCGGTACACTGGCGGGACCCCGCCAGTGGTGCCGGTCCGACCGCGGCTTTACCGCCGCGGTCGGAATCCCCATTGGAGCACCGCCGGCCTGTCGGCGGTGCTCCCGCGGTCCTCCGCCCTGGCGGTCAAAGACCGCCAGGGTCAGAATGACCACCTAAGTCTCTACCTAGTAAGGATACGGGACTTGAATCGCACACCACAAATCTGTGCAATCCTTGGAAAGTACCAATCTCCACCTGAACCGGATCTGTGATCGGGTTAGTCAGGAGTTGGTTTGCTACTCCCACTACCTTGACTGTCCGTCCGGAAGGGGCCTCTGCACTTCTGACGGTAGAAGGCGTAGCTCCTGTGTCAACCAAGAATGAAACCTTGTGACCCGTTACCTTCCCCTGGACATAGGGCCCTTTCCGGTCTACTTCTAAGGACGCTACAAGCCTGCACTCTTCGCTATCTGAACTCTCATCCGACCATTCATCGTTTATTCCATTGTCACCACGCAATGGGTACTGTTGCAATGTGTTATTTTGACTCATTCTTTGACCTGTGACCTGTTATGGAAGCATCATCTGTTGCTGTTCCATTGGCGCTAAAGGTACCCTAGGAACCTGCTGTTGCATTTGTTGTAACTGCATTGGCTGTATGCGTGGCATATGTACCTGCTGCATGGGTTGAAATCCCTGCATTTGATTCACATTATTCTGAAAGTTCGGATTAGGACCTCCCAATCTCAGTCCTCTCACAGTTTGGAATGAACTGACATCATTGCTTTGTTGAACAACACCCTCCTTCACCATCATCGGGCACTCCCGCTTCCAATGTCCAACGAACCCGCAAGCATGACAAGGTAACATCTTCTTCATTCTCTGTACATCGTTTTGAACCACTACAGTGTTCAAATCTGGACTTCTGTTCACAAAACCCCCTCGACCTCTGCCTTTCACTTATGCCTGAAACATCCTGTTTCCCTGTGGCTGTTGCACCATCTGCTGTAGGCAACCTCCCTGCATCCCTGACTGCGCTGCCTTAATTTGCATCACCATCGCTTTCTCCTTCAACTTCCTTTGCTTTAACTCAATCTCATCACTACAGTACTTCGAATACTGCAACACCTCATCAATCGGCTTTGCTTGCCAGAAAATCAAGTGACTCTTAATCATCTGGCTAATCTCAGGCCTCAACCCTTTAACAAACCTAAACACAAGGTGATTCATGTCCTTTGCTTCAACAACCTCTGTACCACTATAGTGCTTGTACGCCTTCAACAACCACTCATAGTAGGCATGTATCGACTCCTTGGCTTCCTGAGCCACTCGATCAATCCTTTGCCAATCAATATTCTTCGGCAAAACTCTCAATTTCAGAAACTCAATTACCTTATAGTAGTACTTCATCACCTCAGGAGACGGTGCTCCTGTGACTCTGTCCCTTGCCGGTTCTTCAGTCAGCCAATCCACACTTCTCTTACACTCAAGCCACAAATTATCTGGAACTATGATCTCAAAGAGAGTATTCAGGTCTTCCCAAAGGCACTTCACAAACCTCTCCGTCTGCTGATACCACTCTATTGGCTTCTCCCTCAGCCTGGGGAAATCATTTGTAAATGATAGGATATCACCTCTAGTCCATGGTACATGGACAAGAACCTCTCCAGCAGTCTCTCTCATTGGTAACATCTTTACCATACTGGTGTCCGGTAACGCTCTTGCTGGCTGCTCTATGCAGTCACTCTTCCTCTTATCTCTTTTCTTCGACCATCTGCCTTCCCACTTTTCTGAAGCTCCCCAAACTTGTGGACTCTGCAGTATTTCCTTGAGGTGTGGCTTTATCCCAGTAGACCTCATGTGTTCAAAATCCTTAGGCTCAAAATGTAACCTATAACTCCTCTTCAGATGTCTAAATCTATGCCGTACTTATCTGCCAAATTTGCCAACCTCTGGTGCACCCTGCTCACTTCTTTAGTTATCTTTGGACACAAGTATCTCAATTCTGCTTCCGTGTATGACTCTAACCTGTTCACTCCCATGCTCCCTTCAACAAGTTCATTTGCCTCCATGCCCAACCTCACAAAATTCAGGTGCTCTTCTTCTTCCTTTCTCCCTGCAACTACAGGAGCAGTCTGTGGTGTATTACGTTTGTCTAACCAGTCGGTCAGCTGTTGTGCTGTTAAATCCTGTAATGAGATATTTCCAGCCTGCGCTATAGGCGTCTATGGCATATTCACACTTGAGACCTGCGGAGTTAACAGTCTCGAACCTGTCTGCCTCCTGGCCTCTGGAGGAGCCCCTATCAGACTGAAGTCTAAGAGGGATCTAGATCCTTCTAACGTCTGTTCCACTGAAGTCATCCCTTGAGAGTTTCCTACAAACCCTCCTCTTTTCATCTATTGGGTCATTACCCCTTGATTGCATACATTAGGCTTCGCCTGTGCATACAATGGTACTGGTGGACCAACCGCAATAGGCAAAGATATGGCAGCTTGCGTCTGTCTGTTCCCCAAAACCTGTGGAGGGTTAACTCCCATATTCTGGTGCATCACTGGTGCCATGCTTGACTGCGTCCCCATGACTGAAGTATAATTCAGAACCATTTGCTGCTGTACCTGGGGCAGTAAGGGTGGAGTGGGATCAGTCTGAATCAACTTTGATTCCCCATATACTTGCTCTGTCAGCACCATCAGATATGTGGTAGTCTCTAGGATTGGGACATCAGCTGAGATTGCATACCGTGGGCAGTGGACGCGCTAAAACTACTCTGCACCGGAATTGGTGTCGAGACAGGACTAACTTGTATCAGATTCGTTGTCACCTTCTCTTGTGTCGAACTTGCAGGACATGTGCTAGTGCTCGGTCTATGTCATCTATCGCATAGGGCGGCGGTCGATCATTAGGTAACTGATTAAGAAACTCATAATCGTCTGAGTCATCTACCTCTGACCATGGCTTCCTAGCCTCTTTGTCTTTGGAAGGACTTTTGTCAGTCTTACAAGAGGCTTTCCCCATTTTGTCTTCACCTTCTTGAGCTATTGCTGGAAACAGCCTGACTCCATCTATTGTCTCTCTCCTCCAAACTCTCTGTGCACTATCCCACCTAGCCTCCGCTAGTGTCTTCTCTGCTTTCCTCATTCTCCTCTCAAATTTCTGTTGCTGTTGTCATATGTTATATAGAAAAGTACACTGTTCCAAAAAACGACAAACCTATTTATTATATAGGAAAGCGAGCGCGAAGGGAGTCAGAGATACAATTGATATCAGGAGAGCTCTCAAGCACCCACTAGGGTGACAGATTTCATCATTGGGCTATCTCCTCTTCAGACCGGTGCTGCAATGTCTGGCGGACCCCCCACAAATTGGGATGGTACTTAACCGAAGGCAATTTGCCAGGTGGAGGTCTGGAATGAAAACTGACTAAAAAGATAGAGAAAGATTTGTGAGTGAAGGAGAGTGAGGATAAGATAAAATTGGCTCTGAGCCTAAAACATCACTTTAATGAATCAGAGGAAAGGTTCAGGCCAAGAATAAAATCATTCAGAGTCTTAGCGGGAATAATGACCCGCTGTACTCTATAAAGAAGGAAGGGTAGTATGCCTAATCCTGTCTATTTATGGTCAACATGGTTCGCGTCTTTTTTTGGTCAAAAAATGATCCCGTGACGCTTCGTCAGGACTCAGAAAACTACTACTCCTATTCAAAAAAATCATGAAGTGCTGGAGTGTCACTTACAAACTGAAGACAATATGTCAAAGTCAGTTGGTCAATCAGTCGCACATCCCAAATTCGAGATAGAGCTCCCTAGGACCGCGCTAGCCTCAACCAAGGAGGTATTATTCTACCATCTCCATGGTCGCAGTTCACCTGCCCCGTGCTGCGCGCCTGTAGACCCTATATATATATATATATATATGTATGACCATCAGCTCCCAAATCGCTATTGCCTGAAACTGCGCTGGTCTCGGAGGTGGCTTTAGCTCATTCACCACCCTCCGCAAATCCTCCAAAATCCTCAAATTGAACATTCCGTGCTTCGGAAACGCTAAACACCCCTCCTTCTCTGTAGCCTTGTACCATTGCTTCAGCCAAAGACATGGCGCGACCCCCTTTTCCTCCATTACAGCATAAGCCGGTGTATCCTCTGGCGGTGTAACCTCCCCTACACTTGCGGTAATATATACGTCTCACCTCAAGGCGCACTTTAAAGCCTTGAAAATTTTCATTTTTACGTCTTTTATTTTGTTCACAATCAAATCAGGAAGTGACTTTAATTCCCAGAACTCTCTTCACCTACCTTCTCAACCAATTGCCTCTCACGGATGGCTTCCAATCCGTGCGCGACCCTTCTCACTAACCAACCTATTCCCAGCGCGGCTCCAATGATGTCACACTCACACACACTGCCTTGCGGCTTGTCTTCCCACTCTCGATACACACAAAACTAATGCAATATACTGCGAGCACCAACAAAAACAAACTCAAATTTGCTGATTTACTATAGGAAAGGGGTAACACAATCGCTTCAGAACTTGACAGAGATCTCTCCTTCTCAGATCCCACACTCGCAAGCAAAATTTGACCTGCAAATTTTACTCTCGACTTGTCAATGGATTATTGTTCTAGTGCACTTTAGAACTCACCAAATCTCCATCGAAGCATCCATTCACTCACCTTGACTCATACTCGACTCGTCGATTTCACTATCGACCTATTAAACCGCACAAATTACAACATAAACCAAGTGTCTCATACACTTATCAATATACTCCGGAGTCTTGAACCACGCAGGGTCCGTACATCAACAACAACCACGTGGACACTTTTTTGAGCACAAAGCGCCACACTCACATGAAGTTCGCCGACTTCCCTACTCTCATTCTGCGGAGTACGCACACTCCTACTAAAACATCATCATCTAGCTTAAAATCCTCACAAATCCCACAATTCACCTGCGATATGCATAAGCTGTGCAAGCGCAAATCTACTTCATTCACACTATCACTAGAACGCCGAGAACATACTCAAACTTCCCTCAGCAAGTTCCGAGATTCCTGGAAAGTCATTTGGGACTTAGGGGCACATCATCTCTCCAATTTGCATCATTGAAAAATAATAATTTTTCCAAACCCAGTTTTTCCAATACACCTTTCTTACTTCAGAATCACGCCCATCAATTTCTACCAAAACCCAACACCTTTTCTAACAACACACCATTAAGCCGTAGTTCCTTGTACTGGGGCCCCAAAGGGCCAAACCATCACCTCTGCTACCAAAAACTGATAGCGCATCAGAGCATTGATAAGTAAACTTACAAGGAGACACGACTAGGTTGACGAACCATTGGACCACGTTCGGGGACTTCCCAGTACGAGATGTCTTTTTGGCATCCCAAATCAATAGACCAATAACCCAATCGATATTCTTAGTAACTAATCAACAAGCTAATCAATAACATTCAATAGGAATCAATAAATTTAACACACCATGACCTATCAGACACGAATAACCACACCAATTTAATTAAATGTTAGGACGTTTATTTCCCTATTGATTACAGTCTAATGTCATCTATGTTAATCTCATCAGCAATAAACCTCATTAGAACTCTTCTAATTAGCAATTAGAACGCAGTTAATCATTGCATAGAGAATATTCATTCAGCATTTAGACACATCATTAATTTGAAGCAACTTAGCAAAGTCCCATTAATACATGATTCAACAAAGCAAGAACCCAGTCATTTGTCTATTTGCGCAAGATATTTGTGAGCACCTCAATTAACCTCAAATTAGCATTAGCATGTTGGGCTTCATGCAAACATTTTAGCAAACAGGAATTTGGAAAACATCTAAACTATGGACTCTATCAAAATAGCAGTTGGTACCTAGAAAGAAAAGGCAAACAGACAATTACAATTTTGCATCAGATAGTTACCAATCCAACAGATCAGCAAACAGCGTCAAGCTTCGTCCTCAGGATCATCAGTCGATTCACCATCAGTAGAGATAGGACGGGATAAAGTCTCAATATAGCATAGCTAAGGAATAGGATCTTCCTTCATATGGAGGAGAAGCAAGTATCAGGCAAAGAATGGGTAGAAGATGATTTAAAGTATCAGGACAAGGCAAAAGAGTGAAAAGTCTCTGTGAGTAAGTGAAGTCTAAACATCTCTCAGTCTCTGCATGCATTTCTTCTTGGGTCACTCCGTTATATCAAAACTACTCAATTAGCCCCTAACTTCTCATTGGATAATAATTGGTGCATCTTTATCTCTGTCCAATAATTCTTCACGCCTTTTGCCAGAATTTTCCACAAACCACAGTTCTCATGTTGCGGATTTGTCCATGTTATTGACGTCTTCATCGGTTGGAATGTCAGGTAAGAAAAGTTACACTTTGCGCTCCAATCAGTGTCTCCATTGTTTTCTCCTACTCCTGTTGTCCTTGCACGTGCTACGAATTACACTGTTCCATTCGGCAAGAATGTCTCCTTGAGCAAGTCGGTTCTCATGAGAAAGAATTTACTACGGCTACATACACACATAACTTCTGGAAAAGTACAGCTTTGTGTCCTTCAGAAAAACAGCACATTACACGTTTAGAAAATGCAGTTTAATACGAGACCTGGCAGCTAGGCCCAGACCCTCGCTAAGCTAAGGCCTATCAATTAATAAGCAACTTCTTTATTACGTAACTCTAATTATAATATGCTAATACAATTCAATACATTATTGCATAATAATTCAGAATTAACAGCTTTCATTAGTCTTCGTATACATTGGTAGCCACTCCCCATGGGCACATTCTAAACACGTGCATTATTTTCTATGGTAACACATTTTCTATGTAGCTTCATTACACAATATATTGAAAGCTTTTCATGTTAATATTGCTTTTGAAAAAACACACTCCAACAATATCCCACACCAAGGGAGTAGCTAGAAAAATAAAATGCCCACAACTTAGTATCTTATCAGAAATGACATAGAGAGAATGGTGAATTTTATACAATTTCCAAAAAGGTATGGCCAAAATGCTGCAACTTGTCTATGCTATTTTTAAACTATGGTCCTGAAATAATAAAAATAAATCAAGGACTGCCTCCTGAGACTAACATTCACCATGAGTATTTCAGAGTCATTCTCTGAAGACAATTCTGAATATTGGACAAGACTGTGCACCTACAGCACACATTTCAAATAAAATTGATTAAAAGACTATAGGTTTTGCAATGAGTTCAGAATAGGCTAATATGAAATGTGACAATATGTTTATGGTATACCTGACAAGTCGGATTCTTGCCTTAAGTATTGGGGAACTCACTCACCAAAATGCCAAGGCAAAGAATGGTAAAAAATAATGGCAAAACTGAATATTTGTTCATGTTCCCTAAAAAGCCAAATGCTTTATAGGCAGTTCACATATTCTGTGTATGAAAACTGACATGGCCTCCTGTCATTTTTCAAGATGTATTTAGGATGTTTCCTGACGTCCACATTCTATTTCTACTCATATGTCAGTCCTATCCCTTCAAGGTAGGTATTTTCCCAGTCATATTTTACGGCTGAGAAGTTACTTGGACAGGAAGGAAACGAAAGATTGCAGAGATCCTCCGCTCCATGTCAATAGACAGCAGAACTAGTCATCAGGTCAAAAACTGAACCTGCCATGCAGGTTCAGACAGCAGATGCCAGTCTTACAGGCTCCGACTGCAGGCAGCAATAGCAATAATTAAGTCATAATGAAACGTTGCTGAAATACAAGTTGAAAATACCTCCAGATCAGTGGTGGCTGGTGACCTTTAAAAGTAGTGGGGGGTAATCCTTGGCTCTAATGCCAAAGACCTTTTTCTTGAATGGTTCTCTCACACTTTCTTGCACTACGTTTACTGTCTCACTATGACTCACTCAATCTCACTTGGTCTCACTAATTCACACAGTCTCACTCATTCTTCTCTGGCCCACTCAAAAAATGTCACTAGCTGCCTCAGTTTGTTGCTGATCCCGAAGTGGGTCAGCCTTTTATTTTTATTATAACAAGAGTAAATAAATATTCACTCTTGATACAATAAAAAATAACCACAAACAAGGAGGGTACAGTGTATCTGTGGAGCCTATAAAGGAGAGCCACCACTGGTCCAAGAAAACCTATTTATCAAACCAATCTATCCACTCAATCATCCATTCTTTCACTTATTCATCCTCCCTTTCATCAATCCATTCATCTATCCAATCATGTATCCATCCTTTTACTCATCCATCCACATTTTTGCTCTATCTATCCCTCCTTTCACTCATCCATCCATCCATCCATCACCCTCCCTTTGGCTCATCCACCTATACACCCTTTCACTTAGCCATCCATCCTTCATCCCATCCATCCATCTATTCATAAATTCCTCCATTTACCCTTTCACTCAGACATCCATCCTTTCACTCACTCATCCATCTATGCATCCATCCATCCATCCATCCATCAAATCACCCTTTCACCCATCCATCCTTTCATCAGACATCCATCTACTCTGCCTTTCACTCATCCATCCACTGTTTTACTCATCCATCTTTACATAATTTTTTCACTCATCCATCCTTTTGCTCATCCATCCATCCACTCATCCCTCAATTTACCCTTACAGTCATCCACTCATCCATCCATCCTTTCTCTCATCATCCATCAACCTATCCTTTCACTCCATCCATTCTTACGTCCACCCTTTCACTCATTCATCCATGCATCTATCCACCCACCATTCCATCCATCCATTCTTCCTTCGTTTTGTTCTCATCGGCCTTCCCCACCCCGAGCCATTGAAGTGGATGGAGTTTTGTAACTCCTCCCGGGGCCACTGTTCATGCGCCCCAAAAGCAACTGAATCCATGGCTTTCTAATCCAACACTCCCTCTTCGATTATGTCACTGCTGTAGCTTGTGCCTGCAGGTCCACTAAAACCTCACTTGGCTGGCACCTGCAGTGGGACATCTGCAAAGTTCACAAGAGTTCACCCAAGAGATTCAGCACCCTGTCTCAGAGCAGTGATTTATTTTCAGCTGCTCTGTGTTTATTCCCTGGATCTCCTAGGGTGGCATGGCAAGGCCCCTTTTTTGGCCCATGAATACCAGTCGCCGAAATAAGCAATATGAGCTATTGCCCTTTGGCATCAAGGAACAACATCAACTGTTTGTTTCCCGCTTCCCAGGACGTATACGTTAAACATTGACTAAAAATATAATAAGGAAATGCAAGAAAAACACACATTTTGTTCTCAAATGACCACCTTTTCTTTTGTTAAATAAACGAAATACCCACCCCCAACAAAAGCTTGTACAATTGTCATTGTAATGTTATTACTGTTAAAAAACAGCTTCTTATTTTCAATAAATTAATTTTGCCCCAAATACCAGGTTGCCATTTTCATCAAGCATTTACACGTATTATTTCTTCACATGGACAGAATCGAATTCTTGTCCCTGTATTACTTTCATACGCAGGGAGCCCATAAAATGCTGGGGTGTTCACCAAGTGTCAGGAATGTTCGCTCGATTCCACAATGCAACAGAGCCATGGGTGACCACTATATGTAAATGAAGATTTTTACTGTTCTTGGGATGACAACAATAGGGGCAATAATGGTGAAAACATTTATAACATAAACACAGAATGTTATGGCCGTCATTATATCAGGACTGGCGAACAGATAGCTGGGATTTCCACAGTATACCAGTGACAGTCATGTTAAACCAAGATTGCTTTTGTGAGATGTTGAGTTAGTTTTCATCTGAATAGCCTGAGAGGAATTAATCAAAAAAGGTGTATACATCCTGGTTGTGCTTGGGGCATGGCCGATATGGAGGACAAATGAAAACCGATTTATTTCAGTAAGACTTATGTGGCTGTTAATTGCATTGTGTGTGGTGGCTTGGTCTTAATAAAATAATCAGTTTACACTTGTCAAACATCAGCTAGGAGTTACACAGTTTGGCAATTCTCTTCCTATTAAGCCAGTGCCTCCATAAGGCCTAGAATGCTCAAAACATTCTACGAAGGGTTACCCTGCATCAGACTTCCATAATACTCTGAATTCTCACAATATGCGGTCATGGAAGGCCAATTTCTTCCAGTGCCACCCTACTTTGCAGAATGGAGAAGGATACCAAGGTAGGCCTCGTACTGCAGAGAATATCCAACAATATGCCAAAGAGGGCCTTTTTATGCCAGGAATATGCCAAATACATCATAATACCTAGAATGCACACATCATGCAACGAGCACACCCTCGGCAAGGGAAAAAATCCTAGAATGTTCTCCCCAGACTCTATCAATATTATTTACGTCCCCCTCAACATCTCACCTTCCCTTTGAGCTACACTACTCTCTCACCACCTTTCCCGGATTTTCTCTCCCTTGAATTTCTACCTATCGCTCTTGTTTCTCCGCACCTCTTCTTTCTTCGCTTTTATCACCCACAAACTGTCGTATCTATCCCCTGTTCTTTCCATGTTGCACTTTGACTCAGGAGAGCATGCACTAGCGTCTTCACGGAGACTTAAAAAAATTTGTAGCCTCTTACCTTTCATTGTGGAAATATACAGTTCTCGTCTCGCCGAAATTCCTGTTGCTGCTCCCAGACTCCTTACAGCAACATAATATTCAACTTCTGATACCTGAGCTATTCCACTAATAAAGTGCCTGGTGTCTGGCAGACACCATCACCCATTCAGAAACATCCTACTGCTGGTCTCAGACCCAGCCGTCTACCACGGTTGTTCAATGTTAATCACTAACTCATCCCACTAACAGTATCTAACTACTGATCCCAGACTCAGTAACTAAGACAATTTAAGTTTTCTGCAAACTTAGGTCAAAGACAGGGAACCTAGAGTAATGCCCACCATACACCAATATAGTAACAGAGATGGACTGCTGCAAGAGAGGCAGACAGGGAACCTTCATTTAAACAAGCACATCATGGATTGTGCCATGACAAATAATGATATGCAGTAGTGACTGAAATAGATGGTGTTACATTACTGGGCAAAACAACACTATCCAAAAGCTGATTTCAGACCCCAACCACTGGCACAGTATGCTAGTGTTAATCACAAGCACCCCTACTAACATAGAACCAAACTACTGATGACAGACCCCCAACTACTAACAAAATGGCAAACTGCTGATCCTGGACCTGCACACTAACAGATTATCAAGCTGCTAATCTCAAACTTCACCTGCTATGCAAGATCAAACTACTACTCCTAGACTCCTCCAGTGAAGAGATTACACCACTGTTGCATTTTGTCAATTGACCAAAAACTTATTTCATGTGAATATGTCTCAGACTCATGTATTTTTTTTCTTAGTAGACTTGTTTTAATAACGTGTAATTGAGCTACATTCATTTTCATTAGCATGCTTTACATATTTGACAAGAGTGTATAGTCTATTTTTCTCATCAATATGCAACTTTACGCATTTTTTTTTAAATTATACATTTGGTTTAGCACACAGCATCAGCATCAGCTGCATCAATACCATTGAACAGACACAAATTCATTAACCAATATAAGTAACAAATTATCGTCTAGACCCTTGGGAGCCATGATGGCACTGGGGCCCATATTTTCAATCCCCTATGCTATTTCTAGCAGCCTTGCCCTTAGCCGTATGCAGGCAAGTTTCTAAATAGTATACTAATAAGAGCTGCGTTAGCCATTGATTCCAAGAAGGGGGGGGTCGGGTTTCAACCAATCTGATGCAATACAGCCCGCATTACTGACATGGGTAAAAAAAGAAAGCATTGCGATTGATTTCTGCAAACTGACTCATTGACCCCTAACAACACCAGTTGTGATGTAAGAACTATGGGCCAGATGTAGGAAACACTTTGCGAGTCGCAAACGGCAAAATCTGCCGTTTGCGACTTGCAAATGCGTGTTTCCTATGCAGAAATGCATTTTGCAAGTTGTTACCGACTCGCAAAATGCATTTCCGAATCGCAAATAGGAAGGGGTGTTCCCTTCCTATTTGCGAGTCGCAGTGGTATGCAACTCCATTTGCGACCGCGTACGCGGTCGCAAATGGAGTCGCAGTTACCATCCACTTCAAGTGGATGGTAACCCACTCGCAAATTGGAAGGGGTCCCCATGGGACCCCTTCCAGTTTGAGACTGGACCCCAAAATATTTTTTCAGGGCAGGGAGTGGTCCAAGGGACCACTCCCTGCCCTGAAAAAACCGAAACAAAAGGTTTCGGATTTTTTTGAAATGCAGCTCGTTTTCCCTTAGGGAAAACGGGCTACATTTAAAAAAAAAAAAATGCTTTATTGAAAAGGCAGGTCGCTAACATGGAGGCCTGCTGACGTCAGCAGGCCTCCATGTTAGCGAGTGCCTATACTCGCAATGGGGCCGCAATTTGCGACCCACCTCATGAATATTCATGAGGTGGGTCATTGCGACCCCATTGCGAGTTGCAGACGGTGTCTGAGACACCGTACTGCATAGCAATTTGCGACTTGCAAATTGCGAGTCGCAAGGACTCGCAATTTGCAAGTCGCTACATCTGGCCCTATATCCTGTTCCAGGAGTTTTTCCCAAAATTTTGTGATATCACTTAAAAAAAACGAATAATTTCTCTCATCCAAAGAACATATGGCACGGGTCACCCATCGTGCTGCTACATCATGGACAAGTGATACCGTCTGTCCTACCCCAGCTAGCTAACTTAGAGGGTATATAATATAAATGAAATAACACTTTATAATGCTGAGCTTGCAGTCCAGCCGACAATAACGCACGTTGAGCCATGTCTAAAGAATCTAGGACTGTAGTTTCACTAGCCCCTATCCGCCGTTCCAAATTCATGACAAGGTTTCCCAGATCATCTTGCATAACATCCAATAATAGCAGATAGAGATTGCTAAAGGTACAGCATGCTGCATTCCCCAATACATCCATTAACCTGATCTTTTTCGTCACAAGGATTGTCCTTGGATATGGTAACAAAAAATTCCTAATCTGCATAAATTAAAAAAATCCCTGTTATCCAGGGAAAACTCCTCTTTCAGGTCCTCAAATTCCTTTAATTGCCCACCTTTTGGAAAAAAATCACCCAGTTTCTGGACCCCACGATTGATCCATCTTAACCAACAATTATCCTTAAAAATCCCCGGGAACATAGCAGGGTTCCACAACGGTGTATAATAACAGACCCGCCCAATGCCCATCCTCCGTTTAATCTGAACCCAGACTTGAAAAGCAGCCCTGATCGTCTTGAATTTAACTTTCTTAAAATAGCTAGATTCCACTATTCTTAGAAAGGCAGCATCAGAACAAGTCGCCCCAAATCAACGTATATATAGAAGGAGGAATGTCTACCGAGACTCTAGCAAAATTTCAAGATGAGCATAGCGTCTGAGCATATTGTAAGACAGCTGCCAAATAATAGATCCTGAAGCTGGGGAATGCACAACCCCCTCTCTCTCTTGGTAATACTAGATACCGAAGAGCCTGTCTCAGTTTAGAGAAGGACCATCTGAAACTACTTGTCAAATCCTCCAATTGTTTAAACCAATGCTGCCCTATTTCTAGTGGTTTGGTCCTAAAAAAATACAACACCCTGGGTAAAAGGGTAATTTTGATCACATTACATCGCCCTATGAGTGAGAGCTGTAAATTATTAATACGGTGCAGTTCTCTTTTAGAATTAGCTAAATACCAGAGCCAAGTTGATGCCCACTACTTCTTCCAGATTAGGTGACAGCCTGACCCCCAAATACTTAACCTGCGTCGCCTTACGCTCATCCTCTATATTTATCCAAGCATTAGTCAAAATTTGACATTTAGCCTTGTTTAGAAGATACCGCGAGACTCTCCCAAATCATACCCGTCTCTTGTTCTATTTCTGCTAATGCAGCCACAGGGTCGGGAGTTACAACTGCATTATCGTCAGCTTAGGCCAATATTTTGGTGCTTCCACCTACCAATTCCAGTGGCTTGATTGCTCTGTTAATTAGCAGTTTCCTGATAAGTGGGTCAATATATAAGGTGAACTGCAGCGGTGAGCACGGACACCCCTGCATTGTACCCCGCAAAATAAAGACAGGTTCCGACTCTGATCCTGCCAATTGCATTTTGGCTGTCGGGCTTCGATATAAATTCCCTAATGATCCCTTGCCCGAAGTAATTTTTATGCAGAACTGCCCACAAGAATGCCCAGTGCACCCGATCAAAGGCATTCTCTGCATCCAGCAAGATCACCGCCATGGGACGCTTTGCCACTTTCATGGCATCCAGTAATGCAATTATTCATCAAACATGGTCAGCTGTACCCTTCCCCAGGATAAACCCGTGCCTCCAGCCACAATGTAAGACCCTGCTTGTACATCCAAAAATAGAGTGAGAAGCTCTTCCCTCAATTCTCCAAAAAAGACTTTAAAACATTTTAGGGGGATCTTTTCAGGGCCGGCAGCCTTGCCGCTTGAAAGGGTGTTGACAGCTCCATGTCCATCAGGGGCCTCTAATTTGCTTTTTTCCCCTTCATGCAGCTGTCCCACCGAGATATTAACTAGATACTGATTTATATCATCCTCTTGCGGATACATTTCTTGTGAATATAATTTCTGATAAAACACCCTGAATACCCTTAAAACTTCTAGGTTATCACTGACCGTTTGGCCGCCTTCATTGTCGATCGCATTAATACAGCCATAAGTTGTTTTTTTGCCTTACTTTCAAAGCCAAGCGCTTACCAACATTTTCACTGTACTCATAACATTCCTGTTGATGTACCAGAAACGTAGCCGCCGCCTTTTCCATATAAGTTTTCTTGACTTCAGCTTTTACCACTGTAACCTTATTTAGTATATCCAACATGGCAGAATCATTTCTTGCCGCCTCCCCTATACGCTGTTCCAGTGAAGCAAGCTCTGCTTGCGGTGCCTCCAACCGGTTGGAGCGCACCCTTTCCTTCCTTACACCATATCTGAAAGTTTCTCCTTTGATAGCTGCTTTAAGCGTATCCCATACTATATGGCTAGGGGCCGTACCCCGATTTATCTCCAAAACCTCTGGAATCCACGCCCTCATATGTTGAACATATGCTTGGTCACCTAGCAGCCCTCTATGAAATGTCCAAGTCCTGACCTGGGGCCCATCATTCCCCAATCGAACTTCCAAAACCAATGGGTTATGATCCGACATTATTCTTGGATACCTCTCAATCCATGATCCCTCCCGCAATGTGGCTGAAACAAAAAATTAGTCCAGCCTCACTGACTTCTTATATGGGAAGGAAAAAAACGTATATCCCGGGTCTACAGGTCTGCAATTCTGCCAAGCATCAATCATTCCATGATTCAGTACTAATGTCTGTAAAGCCGCAAAAACTTTAAGTTTCCTCCCCTGGTACTTTGTTTGATCTTGAATAGGGTGGCCCTTATCTAGATGTATATTTAAGTTGCCACATACAATTACCGGGGCCGGCTAAGACGCAAGCTCCACATTAACAAGGTCCAACACCTCCGAATTATCTACATTAGATCCATAAACCGAGCAAATTGTACGTTTCGGCCCTGCATTTGACGCACTCCAACATCACCCATTGGCCAAATTTATCCGCAAGGTTTTTTAATACCTTCAAAGGCCTGATATGTGTAATTATAGCAACCACTTTAGTAGTTGTACCCTGACTGGTATAAGCCAGCAACCGCCAACCAAGAAATTCCAACATATGTTTCTGAGAATCTGCGATGTGTGTCTCCTCTATGCACACTATGTTGGCCTTGAACAATTTTAACCCTTCCCTTACCAACTGCTGTTTTCTGCCATCATGGAGCCCACAAATATTCACCATTGCAATACACAAGTTGTTCTTCTGACCCATATCCTGAATTGTGGTCTTCCCCTTAACTGTGTCCCGCACTCTGCATCTGCCTGAAATCCACTATTTAGAACCACTACCCAACTATGTGCCCTCTACAAAAAAAAAACACCCCACAATGGCCATTGCCGCACCACTCACCCCCACCCTAACCCCCCCATCCTACTAAATGAGACCACCAGACCTCTAAGTCCATAAGATGGAAGTCATCCCTAGCCCCCACCCAGCTCACTGCTTGTCTACCCTTAAGATAATAGACCCCCTAGGTGCTTCCACTGATGCCCTATCAGTCATATACGAATTATAAACCTCAACCATCCCGTGATTCCTTACTTCCAATATTCAATTCAATTTGGCCCGCCACCAGTGCTCCTGCCATTCAGTTGTGCCAAATATTCCCTGGCCTTAATTTCTGAGGTAGAGATACTCACTGCACCCTTCAATATAATCTTCAAGAGAGCAGGGCTCAGGAGATATGCCCGGCGCCTTGCCCCTGAAATGGCTCAATTAGTTGCCTTAGCTGCCATCGTCTCTCCACTGTGGCATGCGCAAAATCCGGAAGGGAAAAAAAGGAAAACCCATCCACTTTTATCGTTGAATCAGGACAGGCCTTTTCTAACACTGCTTGCCGGAGCAAATAATTGCCAAAATAAATAATAATGGCCCTGGGATGTCTTGGGCTGTCAAGAGTTCCTTCCTCCTGTTTCTTCCTAAAAAGTGGGAACCGATGCACTCTTTTTATCTCCACATCCCAGTTCCAACTGGCTAGGTCCGGAAAGGCTCTTTTGAATAATTAAACTATATATGCCCTCATGTCTTGCCCTTCCGTCCCTTCCTTAATGCCCAAAATCCTGAGATTGTTGCAGCGTTGGCGGTTTTCTGAATCTTCCAACTTCCATTGAATGTCTGAAATCTGTGATTCCTGCATAGCTGACTGTTTGACTGAGGCTGTGACTTCTGCTTCCAGTACATCCGTACGAGTCTCCATTGTAGTTATATGTGCACCTATTTTGAGACAGGATTCTGCAACTTTCTTAATTGATGTCTGTAGTTGTTTATTTGCAAACTTGGATTTCCTGCTGTCTCTTTGCGCTTGTTCGTGATGCTGTACCATTGTGCAGTAAATGAGCTCAAGAGAGGGGGATTCTAAATGCTCTGGGGCCAGCCATAGTGCTTACAGGGAGATTATCAATGTTGTCCATGCTCGGATATATCTGTTGGATTGCTGTATAATCCAATTGCATTTCTCCTGTCCTTTTGTCCAGTTTCATTTCCCTTTTGCCTCCCCTTTGTTTGCTTGCATCCCTAAGCTGTGGATGACTCAATTTCTTCCTGCAGGCTAACTTGCTTGAGCCCCATGTGCTGGCAGCGGAGCTCTCTGCCCAGTCTATTTCTAGCAATGAGGTGTCATCATCTGAATCTTTTAATTGGTCAGATAGGGAGAAAAAGTTCTCTACTATCTCCATCTGGCCCATCTCCCCACCTCTTATTGTTTTTTCTCCCAGAGATAACATCCTTGGGTCTCCTAGAGCACCCTATAGATTACTAACATCATTCTACCGACTAGTGGCAAGTGTTTTTTTTTTTTTTTACAGCCGGAGGTGCCGTTCCGCCCCTGTTTATGGCCTCACGCAGCATATCCTGTTGAATTACATGAGTTGACCCAGCTCCCTCCCCAAAGAGGCTGCCCCAGCCACCTCTCTCTGTGGAATATCAGCTGGACGACAAACCCGTGGTCAGGGTCACTGATCCTAAGATCTACCAAATCATCAAGTAACAAAGTTGCACCTGTTTCTTCCTGATTTTGCAAAGTCCCGGCTGTGATCATTATCCTGTCCAGTGTGCTCCTGTCGTGTGCTAAAATTCGGATATCTAGCGCTCCCTCATTTCCAGGCAATTGGGGAGTCAAGCACCTTGTCCGCGCAGGCTGTTTAAACATTTAAGGTATCTGTCGTCCCACACCCTCCACTGCCTCGTCCTTACTGCTAACGTCCTTCAGAGATCCACGTGTCTGTAACGGCTCTTTTTCCACAAGCAAGCCTCTCTGCCCCTTCATCCGATGCTTGCTGATTTGGGTCATTTGGGAGAAGGGTTGCTTCCGATCCCTTAACTCCGCGCCGATAACCATATCAGTCTTCCCCCGTGACACTTGAGGGGCTTTAGTCGTTTTTGCCATTTTTGGGGCCATAATGATCCAACCAAATACTGCCGCTAGTCCGGTACGGCTGCTCGTTCCACCGAGCTGCCTCGTAAACACACACCGCAAACCAATACGCCGGCTCATGTTGGTTTTTCCAGCTGTTCCCCTCTCCAAGTTTTGTGGTGCTGGTAAACCAAAAATCGCCAGACCGCAGCTACGGCGGCGCCTTCCCTCATCCCCCGGAAGGCACGTAACAGAAGACGGCAGCACTCCTCAGCCCAGGGCAGCGGACTGAGTGGGAGCGTAGGTCCGTATCGACCGCCATCTTGTCTCCAATTTGCAGACTCATGTTATAGAAAAGGTACTCCTATTTGTACTTCAGGGGCATGAAAATGCGAATGATCTGACTGCTAATGTTTGATGGTATGATGTTCGCTGAAATTGTGATGTTAAGTTCCTATATACACATTGTAATGCTATCTGGAAAGCCTATCCAAGAAAGGTATCGACATGTTCTGAAAGCTGATAAACACACCACTGAGAATTTGCTTGAACCTTCGGAAATATGACCATATCAGACTAGTACAGAACATGCTTCACTGGCTCCCAGCTGATGCAAGGATTAAGTTCAAGGCCTTCTAGACTGCCCACAAAGCTTAATAGAGGAAACCCCTAAATACCTACATTCTGAAGTCTTCTACTACTTAACCACAACTCTTTACTTTATTACGTTATCACCAAAAAGGTCTGCAACTGAGTTAAACATGGAATTTGATTATCTGGAGGCCAGAGCTGTAGACCATGGACCACCAGAAAACCAAATCTGAATCCAGTTATATAACCATTTCAGAAAACTTCTGGAAGCTGAACTTATCAACCCTGCCTACAAGTGAGTCAACTCAAAAAAAGGGTTGTGAGTGAAGAACATCAGAACACGTTTGGCCTTTCTGATCAGATGCTGACAACACTCTCTAGTGCATAAAACCAACTTTACTGCTCCAAGAGCTTTCAATGCTCTTGAGTAACCAGGAAACATGCAGTGCTCTATAAAACTCCTAAATAGCTTATTATTAAATAAATACATTTATGGATTTGTTTTTTTTCAAGAAATCTCATTACTGGTGGAAAGTGATTGTGAGATGAATCTCTTTAGTAACCGGCCAAAATCTTACCACTATTTCTTGTACACACCTATTCAGATGAACGTCTAAAATGAGAACTTAAGATATTTAAATGACTAAAGAGTCATAGAAGGCATTGTTCTATGCATATATAAGGGGGTCATGTTTGGTTTCGAGGAGAGTGAGAATCACAATCAAAAAGCAGTTTTTTGACACTACCAAACTGCTAGTTCCCAGACTCCTTCCAGGGCGAGGGGGCACCTGGTTTGTGTGGGCAGAGTTACAGCTGGCACCACAGTCAGAAGCCTTTAGCTAGTGACAGATCCAAAATGGAGCTGCCAACTAAGGAATGCTGGAATTCCTACCTGAGGACTTAATTTGAACCGGTGATTGAAAGTGGCGCCCACGGCACTCATTTTTGGAAACTAGCGCCTACTTTTCTTCATCAGACTTTCACTCAGAGCAAGTGAGAAAAACTCACAAAAGAGGGAATGAAAGAGGAAGAGAGACTGAAAAACAGGGATGGCGGTGGGGTGGAGGCAGGTATGGAAAGGAAACTGTAAAAATAAGATAAAGGAGCCGGAGTGTCTGGTGGTGGATTAGTGAGGAATCAGGTGGAATCAAGACTACACATATGTGATTTTCTGCATCCCCAAAATTTGTAGCACTGCCCTTCGGCTTCTCTGCAAAACTTTGGCCCCAGCACTTCATTGTTCTACAAATTAATCACTTTTCCACAATAATTAGGGACGATTTTCCACAGTTCATTTTATGGTAGATAGTAAAAGGCAATGATTCTGACGTCCAGCGAGAAAATCTTTTTCATTTATTGGAAACAAACCTCCCTCCCTTTTGTTTTGTTTTTTCTATGGAGGAAAATCATTGTTCAGGGATTACCATGAGATGGCTCACACTGGCGTATAACTCACAACTTGGCTGTCTGCCTAATTTTTACCCTAAAATTTTTCAGAAAGTTTACATTTGAAAAAATCATTGCGGAAGTTACAAAGTTAATTTCATAGTAGGGAGTGATTTAAAATGCAAGAGTCAAATATTTAACTTTTAAAAATGCTTGGAAAAACTGTCTGGAATAGTTATTTATACAAATACATCTTAGTAGGTTTTGTTTATGCTTAATTGGCTAACAATCTACATCTTAAGACTAATTTGAATGCAAAGAAGGTAAATGTTTTGTGTTTGTTATGTTTCTTTGGGATCATACAAGGATTAACTCAATAAAACAATATGGGGGTCATTACAACCCTGGCGGTCTTCGACCAATTTGGAGCCGGCTCCCGTGTGCGGCTGAGATCCCCACTGGGGATCTCATAATAGACCCTGCGGGAGTGCGGCCACCCGGCGGTTCAACCTTGGCGGGCGGCGGTTGCCGTCCGCCAAGGTTGTAATGAGGGCCTATATGTTTAAAATTGTAAAAACTCCATTGCTGCACTCAAACTCCTACCTCTAATGAGATCATTCAGCTACTATTAGGCTCATCCCCCACACATATAAGGGAGTATCAAACTAGTTTCAATTAGCTGAAACTTTGTCAGAAAAGATGCCTCTGATTTCAATTGTCTGCCTTACCTCACCTTCAGCAGTTGATTCAATTGACGTTCCTGATATGAGACACAGCGTCCAATTTATATTGAGGATATTTGGAGGTTAAGGAGAAGGTAGGAGGACCATGTTAATATTACTGGAAGGCCGGTCTTCAGAAAAATCCAGGTCATTCATTTCTCAAATATAGGCTATTTAAGACTGCACTACTAAATATCAACATCAACAATATTGTGACATAATAATATCAAGGACAGAATATCAAGGGACAATATATCAAAAGGTAAATGCATGTAGGGAAGCATAGCTTTATTATTCTTAATTTCACGTCTATTTACCATGAAGACATAAGTAACTTGTAGGTTCATATATGTGGAGTTAGATGGTGAAAATCTAGACTTATCTGTTGATATTTAATGTTTGACATTCTGTCCTTGAGATTCAGTTCCATAGATATTGCTGATTTTATATGCAGAGGGCACACTGCTATTTAAGAAATGGATGGTCATGACTAAGATAACACAACCTTCTCTTGAAGTAAACCTGATATGCTGTGTGTTTATTTATCTTCTGTGAGTGTATGATGCAGATGGTTTGATGTGTAATCCTACTCCAAAAGCCCACTTGCAGTAACATTTTTACAACAGAAAAAAACATCTACAACCAAAGATTTGGATGTCTAGGGCTGTCTATGACTCTCTAACTGAGGAGGCAGATTGCATTTTGCTTAATTGGCACTCATGAAGTGACCTCTGCTGTATCCAAGTCATGTTCAAACTGTTCTGCAAAGACCGTTTTGGCAGACAGGCTCCCTCAGCTGGAGCTGTTAGCTATTGTTGCCAGAATCGTACACAGTTTCCTGCACACTATTTCTGCTCATGTATTGGTCCACAATAGCACACAGAAACAGACATGGGAAGTGTTAAATTCTATACGAGAGGAAACTAGTCATTAGAGCAGACACATCATGTGATCTCATTCACAGAAAGTAACCACCTCACTGTTTTATGCCAGGGGCAACCATACAGAGTAAGCAGTGTCTGGTTATATGTGCAGTGTACTAGAAGGATGCTCTGAAAAAGGTACCTAGGGTGAACCTCAAGAAAGGGTTGTCCAGGTTGCCCCCAGAAGAGTGAGGGGGGAGGTCCAGGGTGACACAGACAGCTCCCATAGGAGGGTGGGGGAAAAGGTTCCCACCCCACTTCTGAGAAATAGGGGGGGTGGGTTTCGTGAGGAGTGGCACAGGTTGCCCCATTTCCAACCCTGCTACTTTGAGTGCTCCCTGTTAGGACACTTGCAGGGAGAGTCTGTTGGCCTTAAGAAACCACCAACTGGTGGGAACTCTACATAGGTGGCCTTAGGGGGAAGTAGACCTAAGGAGCAGGTGGTAAAACATACGCTAGTCTCTCTTAATTGGGAGATAGACTGTACAGGTATATTTTTAGTCAAAGGGTGCTTTACTGGGTTGTACTGGCACGCGGTTTGCATGGCTTCTCCCTGTAATGCTGCTTGCTCTCTGTATTTGTTCCTTCTCTGTGCTTTGTTTTCATATTATTTTGCCTTCGTTCTAGTATTGTTCTTTTGATGTCAGTTCTTGTCAACTTGTGTTAGTTGGGAAGGACGCTGCATTTACCATGATGCATTGGGCTTGGACTTTGTTGCTGGAGTGTCGGCAGTGTGCTCCCTTTCTTTGTAATTTTGTCTTTAAGACAGCTCCCTTGAGCCATGGCTGACGAGCCTTGGGAGACACCTGTGCACCAAGAGTTGTACATAAACCAGAGAAAACATTTGGGGGCATTTCAAACAAGGCCCTATACCATGTTGCTCCCTGCTGATGATGGGCTAGACCCAGAAACACATGTACAGGGATATACAGCACTTGCTGTGGCTACGGAGGTGAAAGACTTTATTACTTTCTGAATGGCTACGAATTCGACTGCATTTACCATGATGCATTGGGGTTGGACTTTGTTGCTGGAGTGTAGGCAGTGTGCTCCCTTTCTTTGTAATTTTGTCTTTAAGATGGCTCCCTTGAGCCACGGCTGACGAGCATTGGGAGACACCTGTGCACCATGAGTGGTACATAAACCCGAGAAGACATTTGGCAGCATTTCAAGCAAGACCCTATACCATGCTGCTCCCTGCTGATGACGGGCTAAACCCAGAAACATGTGTACAGAGATATACAGCACTTGCTGTGCCTACGGAGGTGAAAGACTTTATTACTTTCAGAACGGACTACGAATTCGACTGCATTTGCCATGATGCATTGGGGTTAGACTTTGTTGCTGGAGTGTAGGCCGTGTGCTCCCTTTCTTTGTAATTTTGTCTTTAAGACGGCTCCCTTGAGCCACGGTTGACGAGTGTTGGGAGGCACTGGTGGGCCATGAGTGGTACGTAAACCTGAGAAGACAATTGGCGGCATTTCAAGCAAGCCCCTATACCATGCTGCTCCCTGCTGATGATGGGCTAAACCCAGAAACACGTGTTCAGGGATATACAGCACTTGCTGCGCCTACGGAGGTGAAAGACTTTGTTACTTTCTGAACGGACTACAAATTTGACTGCATTTACCATGATGCATTGGGGTTGGACTTTGTTGCTGGAGTGTAGGCATTGTGCTTCCTTTACTTTGTAACCTTTATGAGCCAACCAACCTCTCTTACCAGCTAACTCCTTGCTGGTTTTCGCAGCCTGGATTGCAGCCCTGGACTTGTGTTTTTCTGGTCTACATCTCTTAGCTTTTGGCATGCTCTCTACGTCTCCTTGCTTTGTTTCATCGCTGGCGAGTGTCTTTGTTCCAGTCCACAGCTGCTCCTCTCTGACCGATCTGTTCCGTCCTGCTCTGGGGAAGAAGACAAGAGTTAGTCCTTTCCATTGGTTCTCTTGCGGCGTGTTCTGCAAGTTTATTTTATGCTCGCATTACTGCGAGGGAGGTGCATAATTAGCTATTACTCCCCTGTTCAGGCTTTACTACTGGCTGGTTACCCTCCAGGCAGGGAGGATCCTTTTACCTATTGGCATCTCTCTGTTTACATGGTGGGCTCCTATTGTCCTTGAGTTATAAATTTCAACTGTTTGCACTTACCCGGCTGGAACTTGTCTTCTTTACATACACTCACAGGGCAAGCTTGTGATCCCTGAAGGTAGGAGCTGTAACTTCCACCAGGTCACAGTGAATGGGATCCCTGTCACTGCTTTGAGGGATACTGCTGCCCACCAGACTGTAGTAGTTATTTTTCCACCCTATGGCTCTGGTGCCCCAGGAATGAGGTGGGGAGGTGACCTAGAGAAGGGTTATAGTTATTTCCAGATGCCCATCGACTGCATTTGGGGAAATTAGTTGCCACAAGTATTAGAAGAGCATCGATGGGTGGCTGTCCTGGGCACCCTGAAAGCCTAGGTTTCTTGGTGTACCAGTCCCAAATGGAGGGTACAGATACCCAGATGGAAGGGCAAAGGGTGGAAAGGCTCAGCCGTGCCCTCTGTTCAGCCACAGGTTACAGACCCGGGGTTAGAGTACCAGTATCCGGCTACCTCCCCTGGAATGGTAAGAAGAAGAGTGGAATCAGGATGCCTAACAGTTGGGACAGTTGCCCCCCCACTCTGAGAAAACTCAGAGTTCTGGGGACCCTCAAGAGCAAGAAGGGAACTCCTTGCCAGCCCCAAGACTGGATGTGATGCCTTCCCAAAGCTCCTGCTTGGAGCCTATACTTGCCAGTGGATGTCCTGGGTTGGGGCCTGGCTTTTGACACTAACAGGTGCCAGTGGCCTCTGTTGGTTGCTGTCTTTATGGACAGAGTTTTTCTTGGGTTTGGGACAAAGGCTGATCCGAGGGTAGGAATTGGACACTTCCTTTTGCTGCTCACCATGGTACTATCTGCTACCGGGAAGCATCTGTGAGCAAGTTAAGGTTAAGTGCTACACAGATGGGCCCCGCAAGTAATGAGAAGTGCTGCCCCATGGGTCACTACAGTGGCTCAGGAGAGTGTTGACAGAGGGATCCAAATGGGTTCAGAAGGGAATATAACTGAGAAGGGCAGATGCAGTAGAGGGCTATTATCCATGTCTGTGGCCTGGCAGTTTGGGTTGGGTGTTTCTTTTGGAACAGGCTCAAGATTGGTGTGAATATGACTACATCAAACTGTGGTGGCGTGTTGTGCAAAATAAGGATGGATTGGGATGCAGCTCCAAGTAATAACAGTGACTGGGATTAATTTGAGCAGCCCATCCATCCCTTTTGTTTACGCTACTGGACCTGCTGCACTTATTGTGCCACCAACTTAAGTAGCCTTTTAAAACATGCCACAGGACTGCCATTGTAGCCTGTGCGCAGTTTTAAAAAGCCACTTCTTTCCGACAAAATAAACCATTTTTCCAGGCCTAAACCTCCCTTTTTAAATCATATAGGTCAACCCTATGGTAGGTCCTAAATAGCCATATGGTAAGTTGCATTGTATTTAAAAGTTAGGACATGTGGTTTTAAGTTTTCCATGCCCCATGGTGAAAATCTTCTAAATTTGTTTTTCACTGTTGTGAAGCCTACCTCCCCCATCAGATAGCATTGGGTAGCTTATTACATTTATTAAGAGCTAACATTTGGTTGGAAACAGGTAAAAATTCTCTTCAATGGTAAAGTCGGATTTGGAAGTCACAATTCTGAAAAAGCCTCTTTTAGAAAGTTGGCATTTTCTTGTCCTAACCATTTGGTGCCTGCAGCCTGTGCCCTGCATCATGTGACTGTGAATAGTTGGCAGTTGGCCTTTGTGTATTCTGCCCACATAGTGAAACAAAGGGGAACTAGGCCCGGAAGAGTGGGGTGGAGCTGTGTCCTGCCCCAATTACATTTCAAAGGGCTGCACACTCACAACAAATCAACCCTTTGTCACCTTAGACCCTTAGGAGCCTAGACAGGGGAAGGAAGGACATTTCCAGAACCAAATAGGGAGAGAGTCTAGAAGTTTCTCCCACTTCAAAGGGTGCCTACAAGTATAAATATTGGACCCTCAGACCAACTCTTCAATACATCGCTGGAAATAATTCAGAAGGACTCCCTTGTTTCTCAGAGGACTGACCTGTTGCTACCAGAGGATAGACCTGCTGCTTGAGGCCTGCCTTGTTCTTCAGAGGACTGCCCTGCTGCTTGAGGTCTGTCATGCTGCTTCAAGGAGAGAGTGCCATCTTCTTATTCATAGGAAGCCCTGAACGACTCCAAGGGTCAGTTGGGTCTTCTCCAGTTCTGAGCTACAGGGACACAACACGATCCAGAGGCCCCCTGCAACTACCCAGTTGACCTGCTGGAAATGGAATTGCCTGGATCAGCAACTCGACCTGCCTGTTGACCTCTGCTAGAATGAGTACCTGATCCTCAAGAGGTGCCTTTCCTGGTCCTGGACCCTTGGCTGGAATCAGAGTGCACTTCTCTGCAAGAAAAGGAGAAGTCCTGACATTTTTGACTCTTTGCGGTTGGACCCATTCACAGAGACTTTGCCATCCGTGACAGCCCCCATTGTGAAGCTCGGTTGAACCTGACTCTTTGAGTACAGTGAGCTATTGTGATGACCGGTAACACAAGATCTGCACTTTGCTCTACAGCAACGACAGCCCATGGTGACCACCAACGTGAAGCACCAGCATCAACTGTTCATGTCGCCCGACTGGATCTTCGTACTACCTCGATGACAGTCTAAGACGCCAGGCCTGCTCTTCGGTCTACAGCAACAACTATGCACATGCTTTCCCTGCTCCTCTTGGCCTCCCCCACTGTCCACTGCACTCTTCACAATGGTCTTTAATAAGGTACTAACCTGGTCCATGTATCTGGCCGATGCTTCATAGTGGTTGGCCTGAACTTGTGACTTTTTCACGGTGTAGCATGACCAGATGGTCGTGAGTGACACTCTGTGCTTTTAGGCAGGATATTTACCCAAAATCTGAAATTGCATATCTCCGGTTCTACTGATTGTATTTTTGTTATTCTGGTACCATTTTATTTATTAAACTTTACTTTATTTCCTTCATTGGGCTGGGATTTTTCTCATGTTGTTTTCACGTTATTATTGTTTGTGCATTGCTTAAATACTTAACACAGTGCCTCTTAGCAAAGCCGGACTGCTTTTGTGCTAAGCTACCAAGGGTTAAGCACAGATTAATTGAGTGGCTTTTGTGATTCACTCTGACAAGGAATGTGGTTGTTGCTTAAGAAGGGTCTTCACGGCCTTCAATCAAAAACTCAATTTCTTACATGGCCTTTGTCTGCTGCCACTGGAAGGTCATCCAAGGCAGATAGAAGGGCAGATTCCTGCCATTAGTCGGGCGGAACCATGACTTGGCTATATCTATAAGAAGATGACATTCCAAAAAGGAGGAAGTACATCTATTGACATATTTTTCCAAAATCTTAAAGAGGAATGAAAGGAGAGCCATAGACCAAATGTTAGTAAAGATTGATAGATAGGTCCAAAGGGTGGGAAAAATTACATATCCCCATAACGGGCTGCAAAGCCTGGAAGATACTGCCTTCCTAGTCCTGGGAGGAAGGGAATCCAAGGGCGAGCAACTTCACTGGCTCCCCGTTCATAAGTGCAGCCATTTCAACGTCTTATGCACACATACAAAGCTTTCAACAACGTGGGATCAGAATACCTGAACAGCTGCATACAATTTCACCAGCCCCCAAAAACCTACACTCTGCCTCACTCTCATTCGTACACATTCCCTGTATCTGCAAAAGCAAAACTGAAGGTTGCTCATTCTCTTACATCGCACCCAAGACATAGAACAACATCCCTTAACACATCAGAGCCTCCTCTTCAATTCCTGAGTTCTGCAAGAAGCTGAAGACCCAGCTCTTAGTGCAAGCAACTTTAGACTACACACCTACACACCTGCCCAAGTGCCTTGATGCCCTCCAAAGTGATTAGTGCACTGTACAAATCGATATAACATAACATCAAGATTGTCCGCAATATTTTTGTTTTATTCCTCAAAAAAGTTGGCAAGGCTAGTACACAGGATCTGGGAATGTGTAAACTCTGTGAAGCCGAAATCAGATTAGCTAATGTCATGCAATGGGAAAACTATTTTGGGGACATTGGGTCCCTCAAAAATCCCCTTGGCCTAATACTCTGATTTGGTAGAGGCAATACATTTTTATAGGCACTTAGAACAGCACTAATCTAGTTCTAGACTCAATGGCATAATTAGGAAGCCAGAGTTTTTCCAGTTTCTTGCTCTCTAATTTTTCCACTTTAAGGGCCTCATTTACAAGAATCTGATGCACTGGCCAGCTGTGTCAGATTTCTTGCACTGCCCAACGAGTCTGTAACAACGCCATGGATGTGCTGTATTTACTAGACCGAGCTCCATGGTGCATGTTTCCCCAGATGCGTCAAAAAGTCTGATGCATCTGTGTCGCTAAACTGACGCATTGCTCGACTAGCGTCAAAAAATGGCACTACTCCACTAATGCATGAAAGGTTGGTATAGACAAAAGCCCTGCGTCAGTTTAGCACCTGCTCTGAGCTGGCGTTAAAATTCGCACGCAGTGAAGTCACAGAATGATGCAATGAAATGTTGTAATTTCGCTGCATCAGTTCTGTGTGGCTTTTTGCCCGGGAACGCCTAACTTGCATACATGATACCTAGTGCAGGTATAATGTGACGCAAGCCTTTACAAACTGACACATTAGGCCTAACTCATCAGTTTGTAAATGTGGAGCAGTGTAAAGCACTGCTTAGCGTCACCACTGCCTCACAAGAAATGACGCAACGATGACACAAAGGCCTTGTAAATGAGGCCCTGTTTTATTATTCCAAGAAGCTGAATGAATAGATCAATGGAAGGATTGTTTTTCAGTAAGGACAGAATTAAGGGGCTCACAGGTCAAATTCTGATGGGCAGAGTACTTCTCCTCAACTGAATTCCAAGTGAGAAGATGGGTCTAAGTGGTCAGTGCCTCTAATAATTCTTACTGAGGTAATTTAGCCCGTGGTCAACCCAAGGCAGAATCTTTATTCTTAAATCCATAGATACCAATGTTACCAGCTATGTGAACATGAAATAGGATCTGGAAGTGAATCGTCCAGACCAGTGGAATGACCTTCTCTATCTGAATGAGGCCAGCCGTGGCAATGATTAGGTCGACCGTGTGGCCATATTTATGGGTGGATTCAGCTACAAATTGTTTAAGGCTAGTAGTAACTGCAGAGATAATTGAATCCATTGCGTAGGTATTAGAAGGGATATCAACTCAAATGTTAAAATCGCCCCAAAATAAAAAAAGTAGTATGTCATAGCAGTAGAGTAGAAATAGAATCAACTAATAATTTAGCACAATTAAGGACCTGGAGGATGATAGCAGACAATGCCAGCAATGGACTCAGAGGCTGTCATATTAAAGTAAAAACCTAGAAGCTCTGTTGGATGTGTGGACTTTTTCAATGTAAGGGATTTCAAATGCCAGTTCTCCTTAAATATAATCACTAGCCAGCCACCATGACGAACTGGATCAAGGGGCGGAACAATTTTAAACCAAATAGGGCAGGCTCCTCTGCGATCCAGATTGGATTCATCATTAATCCAAGACTCTGTAATGAACAAAATATACAACTGCTCTGAGGTCAATAGAGGACAGAAACACAACTCATTAATTTATTCTGCATGTTTAACTAAAGAGCAGCTGTTAATTAAAGCAGCACTAAAATCAAGACTATATGTAGCTAAGAAGTTAGGTGGCCTTTCAGATGGCAGGGTTGTAGTGTAACTAGGTCTCCAAGTCCGGACAAATTATCACTAACTGATGGCCTGCAGCAGACCCTCCTCTTCCAAACTATCTGGCAGAGTGATGTTAAATAAGTGTCTGTTACTGGACGCTACCAGCAAAGGTACTCGTTGCCTCTTGGGTGCGGATACCAAGGTCAGAAATATCTGGCTTGTCAGAATCTCTGCACAAGATATGCCTGGTATTTTGGCAAACCTTTGGGCATGCAGCCAGTTCTCTTCCATTCATAGCAGCTCATCCCTTGAATACCCTGTATGTATTTGGGGAGTTAGAATTGTCAAAGAAGCTGCTTTGCTGCTGAAATGGGGAGCATGGCTGTCTCTGCGTGGTCAGTGTGTGTTGAGGGCCGCAGATGCGCTTGCCCTTGGAATCGCCGTGCAGCAGGCTGTCTTAAATAGGGAAAGTCATGAAAAAACTCAAATGCTAAAAAAAATAGCATCTGGAAGTAGGTCAGTTAAGAAGTATGAAAATTGCATTGGGCTGACGTACTCCACGTCAGTCTGACTAGCAGTCGCAAAAGCATAGGTTTAGATCAAACGCATACAGAAAGTGCAATTAGTAAAAGAATAGGACAACTTTATAAAATCCTTTAAAAAACAACTGTACTAAAAACAATTTCTACAATTGCTCCAGAAACTATAAAAAGGGCAAACTGTAGTAACAGTGTTCTTTGTGCAAAAATTCGTCAACCTTCCTATAAAGTCCGTGAGCCAGGTCATCTTTAATATGAAATGGGGAGCATTCTAAATCTTGCCAGACCACATTATGTTCTATTGGTTGCTTGAATAGTACTCATGCAACTGATGACAATTATGTGCGAGAGACTACAGCATACAAAGGGCCTGATTTAGAGCTAAATGGAGGAGTACCCCACCACAAACATGAGGAATGTCCTGTACGCCTAACTACAAGTGCCTTAGCATATAATGTACTCGTAATGAGGCAGACAAGATAACCATCACATTTGTGACAGAGTACCCATCTTCCAAACTGTAAATCAGATCCTAAGTATGAAAATCTATGAACTCCTCAAAAAACAAGCATTGGTAAATGTATCAGGTTTTGCCTATGTGATTAATAATAAGCTGTTTTTTGTTGAAAGTTGTAGTTTGGTAATCAGTTCTGCAATATAAGTTACTGAAACTATAAAGCGGTGAGTACTGGCCCATTTAAAGCACCGGCTACATCTAGACCTAATCGAGTGATATTCCTACTAAACTCACAAGGTATCAGGCTTTTATAGTTAAACCATGGGCTGGTGAGGAGGTGGAGCAGAAACATTAAAAGGAATGGGGTGCAAAAGGTTTACCCAGTCCTTTATAAACTGTCTTAAGAGACCTTTAAAAGTAAAAAGTGACATGTTTTGACAACCAAACCCTGTACCCTCCGTGGAGCTGCTGAATAATGTACACCTTATCCTCAGGAGGGGTGCAAAAGAGAAAGGAATGGGTAACCCTCGATGGGACATCCCTGGAAACCCGCACCTCAAACTCTATGCCGCAGGAAGTCAGAGCCCTGACGTATGGTGGAACCATTAAAAAATCGGCCGCAGGTAATGTGCTTGAGCAGAGTGACACTGCTTTTCCGACGAGTGAACAGGAAACGAGTGAAAGTAAAACTCAGTGTTGCAGTATTATCTGGGTAAGGTGCTGTAAACTGCTGGTGACAGAGCGCATCTGACAACTGAATAGCCAGTGAGTGAAGGCAACATCCAGTGCCATAATACAACTCAGATTGAACGCTGTATACCGTTGGTATCACGGTGCTACAAATGAAAAAGATGCAGAGCATTTGCGAATTCTCCCACCGTGAGCTGTATCTCATGTATCTCGCGTTGTTTGCCGTTTGCCAGCTTGGATTACTTGGGTCTATGTAATTATTAAAGTGCGGTGTGTATCTGCCATCAAAAAAGAACTATGGTATGTCAAAATACTTGCACCATATTAGAATCCCCAAATAAAAGATTTTAAACATGCATTTTACTTAGTGGCTGTTTTGTCCTGTAAATACCTCAATGTAGATAAATAATGACTATAGTGCCAGAGTCGCACCCTTTATTGTGCGGGGAAAAAATGCTTTCTGAAAAAAAGACAAACATTATGTACACAAGCACAGAGTACGAGCTTCCAGGCTAAACATAACAAGCATTTTCAATGCAATGGTTTGCGCATTTGCTCTAGTTAGAGCCATTAGCCATGTAAAGAAAAAAAAACGCAGCGCGATCGCACTATGTAAAATGCAGCGCGATGGCGCTGCATGGAAAATAAACAGATAAAGTAGTCCGGACCCCAGGCTCAAAACATCCAGCCTCCTATGTTTCTAGTAGTTTACCGCTGCTGTGTAAGTGGGCTAAAAAACGGAAAAGGCATGACGTATGCAGGCCTTTCACAAATGAAAGCAAGCACGTTTTAACCCCTTCGCTGCCAGGCCTTTTCCCCCTCCTGTGCCAGGCCTTTTTTTGCCTATTTGGGGCTTAGGCCCTCATAACTTTTTGTCCACATAAGCTAACCAAGCCAAATTTGCGTCCTTTTTTTCCAACATCCTAGGGATTCTAGAGGTTCCCAGACTTTGTGGGTTCCCCTGAAGGAGGCCAAGAAATTAGCCAAAATACAGTGAAAATTTCGTTTTTTTCAAAAAAATAGGAAAAGTAGCTACAGACGAAGGCTTGTGGTTTTTCCCCTGAAAATGGCATCAACAAAGGGTTTGCAGTGCTAATCTCACCAGCTTCCCAGCTTTCAGGAACAGGCAGACTTGAATCACGAAACCCAATTTTTTCAACACAAATTTGGCATTTTACTGGGACATACCCCATTTTTAAAATTTTTTGTGCTTTCAGCCTCCTTCCAGTCAGGGACAGAAATGGGCATGAAACCAATGCTGGATCCCAGAAACCTGAACATTTCTGAAACGTAGACAAAATTCTGAATTCAGCAAGGGGTCATTTATGTAGATCCTACAAGGGTTTCCTACAGAAAATAACAACTGAAAAAGAAAAATATTGAAATTGAGGTGAAAAAAACATCAAATTTTCTCTACGTTTTACTCTGTAACTATTTCCTGCAATGTCAGATTATCGAAAGCAATATACCGTTACGTCTGCTGGACTCCTCTGGTTGCGGGGATATATAGGGTTTGTAGGGTCATTAGGAACCCTAGGCACCCAGAGCCAATAAATGAGCTGCACCCTGCAGTGCGTTTTCATTCTATACCGGGTATACAGCAATTAATTTGCTGAAATATAAAGAGTAAAAAATAGCTATCAAGAAAACCTTTGTATTTCCAAAAAGGGCATAAGATAAGGTGTTGAGGAGCAGTGGTTATTTGCACATCTCTGAATTCCGGGGTGACCATACTAGCATGTGAATTACAGGGCATTTCTCAAATAGATGTCTTTTTTCCACACTCTCCTATATTTGGAAGGAAAAAATGTAGAGAAAGACAAGGGGCAATAACACTTGTTTTGCTAATCTATGTTCCCCCAAGTCTCCCGATAAAAATGATACCTCACTTGTGTGGGTAGGCCTAGCGCCCGCGACAGGAAACGCCCCAAAACGCAACGTGGACACATCCCATTTTTTTTTAAAGAAAACAGAGGTGTTTTTTGCAAGGTGCTTACCTGTAGATTTTGGCCTCTAGCTCAGCCGGCACCTAGGGAAACCTACCAAACCTGTGCATTTCTGAAAACTAGAGACCTAGGGGAATCCAAAATGGGATTACTTGTGGGGCTCTGACCAGGTTCTGTTACCCAGAATCCTTTGCAAACCTCAAAATATGGCTAAAAAAACACATGTTCCTCACATTTCTGTGGCAGAAAGTTCTGGAATCTGGGAGGAGGCACAAATTTACTTCCACCCAGCGTTCCCCCAAGTCTCCCGATAAAAATGATACCTCACTTGTGTGGGTAGGCCTAGCGCCCGCGACAGGCAATGCCCCAAAGCACAACGTGGACACATCCCATTTTTTGACAGAAAACAGAGCTGTTTTTTGCAAAGTGCCTACCTGTAGATTTTGGCCTCTAGCTCAGCCGGCACCTAGGGAAACCTACCAAACCTGTGCATTTCTGAAAACTAGAGACCTAGGGAAATCCAAGATGGGGTGACTTGTGGGGCTCTGACCAGGTTCTGTTACCCAGAATCCTTTGCAAACCTCAAAATTTGGCTAAAAAAACACTTGTTCCTCACATTTCTGTGGCAGAAAGTTCTGGAATCTGAGAGGAGGCACAAATTTCCTTCCACCCAGCGTTCCCCCAAGTCTCCCGATAAACATGATACCTCACTTGTGTGGGTAGGCCTAGCGCCGGCAACAGGAAATGCCCCAAAGCACAACGTGGACACATCCCATTTTTTGACAGAAAACAGAGCTGTTTTTTGCAAAATGCCTACCTGTAGATTTGGGCCTCTAGCTCAGCCGGCACCTAGGGAAACCTACCAAACCTGTGCATTTCTGAAAACTAGAGACCTAGGGGAATCCAAAATGGGGTGACTTGTGGGGCTCTGACCAGGTTTTGTTACGTAGAATCCTTTGCAAACCTCAAAATTTGGCTAAAAAAACACATTTTCCTCACATTTTGCTGACAGAAAGTTCTGGAATCGGAGAGGAGCCACAAATTTCCTTCCACCCAGCGTTCCCCCAAGTGTCCCGATAAAAATGATACCTCACTTGTGTGGGTAGGACTGGCGCCCACGAAAGGAAATGGCCCAAAACACAACGTGTTTAGTGGTTTCTGCCCCCTTGGGGGCAGATTGACCTAAAATCGGCCAATCTGCCCCAAGGGGGGCAGAAATGGTCTAAATACAATTTGCCCCCCAGGGGAGCGACCCTTGCCTAATGGATCGCTCCCCATCTCTAAAAAAACAAACCCAAAAAATTTGCCCTGGCGCCTTGAGGTTTCTGCCCCCCCGGGGGCAGAAATGGCCTAAAATAAATTTCCCCCCCCATCCCCTCCCCCCCCCCGGGAGCAACCCTTGCCTACGGGGTCGCTCCCACTGCGTGACATTAGAGCCAAAAAACAAATCCCCGGTGCCTAGTGGTTTCTGCCCCCTTGGGGGCAGATTGACCTTAAATCGGCCAATCTGCCCCCAAGGGGGCAGAAATGGTCTAAATACAATTTGCCCCCCAGGGCAGCGACCCTTGCCTGATGGGTAGCTCTCCATCTCTAAAAAAACAAACAAACAAAAAAAAAAATTTTTTTTTTTTGCCCTGGCTCCTAAAGGTTTCTGACCCCCCTGGGGGTAGAAATGGCCTAAAATAAATTTGCCCCCACAACCCCCTCGAGCAACCCTTGCCTACGGGGTCACTCCCCCTGCGTGACATTGGCGCCAAAAAACAAATCCCCGGTGCCTAGTGGTTTCTGCCCCCAAGGGGGGCAGACATGGTCTAAATACAATTGCCTTGCCTAATGGGTCGCTCCCCACCTCTAAAAAACAAACAAACAAAAAAAAAACACAACAAAAAAATTGCCCTGCCGCCTAGAGGTTTCTGCCCCCCCAGAAATGGCCTAAAATAATTCCCCACCACCAGGGAGCGACCCTTGCCTAAGGGGTCGCTCCCCTTGCGTGAAATTGACACAAAGAAAAAAAACTCCCTGGTGTCTTGTGGTTTCTGCCCCCCTTGGGGGAAGATTGGCCTCATCAAAATAGGCCAATCTGCCCCCAAGGGGGGCAGAAATGGCCTAAATATAATTTGCCCCCTAAAATAAAAAAAAATGATCCCTGGTGCCTAGAGGTTTCTGCCCCCCCCCCTGGGGTCAGATCGGCCTAATAATAGGCCGATCTGCCCCCAGGGGTGGCAGAAAAGGCCTTCACGAAAAATGCCCAAGGGGTCGCTCCCTTTTGTCACTTTATGAAGAAAAAAAAAAATCCCTGGTGTCTAGTGGGGTTTCAAAAGCCGGATTGCAAGCAATCAGGCTTTTGAAACCCTGGGAGAGACTTCAAAGGGAAGGAAATACATTTCCTTCCCTTTGAAGCCACTCCAGGCCTCCCCCACGTGATTCAAAGAGAAATTTATCTTTCAATCGCGCTGGAAGATGGGGAAGGCCCCTGTGACAAATCACATACTGACGTCACAGGGGGGGGTGGCCGGGGGTGGAAGGGGAAAGTCTTCCCCTTCCATCCCCGCCTTGGGGGGGGAGGAGGGTGCACAGGGTGGGCGCGCTAGCGCTCCCCCAAGTTCCCATGCTTTGGACGAGGTGACCTCGTCCAAGGCACACGGGAACTGTAGCCTTGGGCGGGGTCACCTCGTCCAAGGCACAGAACCGGTTAAAAGGCAAGCCCAGCAACCAATGTAAGTGACTGACGTGACATGGGTGTGGTTTGAAGCCCAAAGAGAGATTACTGAATGGACTGAGAGCTTTGCACTCGCCCATAAAAATAAGCACAGCGCCAGAGCTGTGCTTGTTTACCTAATCTCCCCCATAGCTGCATGTATTTCAAGCATGCTTGTTAAAGGCAATCTGTGAGGTATAACAAGCATGCTTGAAATGTGTGCAGCCATGAGGTGACTAAGTAAACAAGCACAGGACAAGAGCTGTGCAGAGGAAACATAAAAATAAGCACAGCGCAAACGCTGTGCAGGGTAAACATTAAAAAATGTTCACAAAAAAGCAGATGAAAACAGAACTTGGGCCTCAAGACACTGATAAGAGTGAACAGTTGAGGAACAACAGGAAATAGTATGCCACAACCGATAAACACAGAGAAAAAGTAAGTGGAAAGTACAGGAACCAATGAAAAGCAAGGGTGCAGGATGTAAGCCCCTTTTAAGATTTGTATTTAATGCATTATATTTCACAAGCACAGCACAAGCACTGTGCAGGCAAAACCTAACATCTGAAGTATTCCTAGATGAATGATGAACAGGGTAACAGTTATATTTGGCAGGACTACAGGATACTGACTTAACTGTCCACTCAAAGGTGAAAAACAAGGATGAAGGTAAGGAAGAATACTCCTCACTTCGCATCCTTTCTTTGATCGAGATGGAGGTTGTTCACCTTATCATGATTAAAATATCGACCTACAAATAAATCGGAACCACACTATTGACTATCAATATACAGATACAGTAAATTCATGTAGGATTATGAATAGTAAATCCATATTTTCCTGAATATCCATACTTTGATGAAATAGTGGCAGTTAATATAATGAATTCATCTTGTGACATGTAACCCACAATCAACAAAAAGAGTTAAAAAATACGAAGCTAGTGAGGGCATTAATTGCTATTAAGCTTCAACTTCCTCTTAATATCTTTATGATGCTCCTTAGTAATCCTCCAGGGTTGTATCCTCCTATAGCCTTAGAACCCGCCGTAGTGGGCTCTACCGGCCATTGAAGGCCCGCTCCTGCGTTAAAGCCCCGAGCCGAAGGTGAGGGCCTTTGATGAAGCAGAAAATGAAGGTTTTCATTTATTAGCGCTTAAACGTAGTGTGCAATAATCATGTGTGGCTTTAACCGAACTAATAAAGATTGTACGGGGACAAAATGTGCCCTCAGAGTAGTTTGCCAACATTTATAAGCGTGCTTTATATAACGGGGTGTACTAGAATTGCACTAATCCGACATAATCATAAACGTGTGCTACGATTTGCTTGTTTGAAATGTTTTAGCTTAGCATTACTTTAGTGCAGGCTTCGGCCTAGTTGCCTGGTCTCACGGTTTAGATGCTCGTGTTTTTCCAATGTGCTAATAAACGTGTATTTTTGCTTGAAGCTGTACTTTTCCACTGAGATCGTTCACATGCTTATCTTAAGGTTTCGTGCCAGCCTGGCATATTTCTCTCCTTACTCCAAGGTCAGTCTGCAGGTGCGGACAATGGAAGCTCTGAAAGTGAGTTAATTGGTATAAAATGTTGCAACTTGCGTACCCATCTCCAAGGATAATGTATGCTTAAGTAAAAGCTTGAGAACTGTCGTTTTTGATTGGACAATTTGAAGCTAACCTATGAACCCTCCAATGGAAGACCCTACTGGATTTGAACTGTTGTCTATTTAAACCAGGTGCACGAGAAGAAAGGAGCCATTACCCGACATTACAGCCATTATAGCCATTACAGCCATTATTGGACATCCCGCCATTTTGTAGACTTTGCAGCTATTATGGCCCACTTTGCTGCGACGCCATTTTGAAAGAGACTTTGATGCTTTCTCTAATCGAGAGAAAGAGACTTTAAATGATTCTTGCCCTAGAGACTTTAACTCTTATTTGCCCCTTTGCATGAAGTAATAGTTTTACCTTGCCGCCGTGAGGCAATTGCCCCGTCCACCCCTGCCCCTTTGCCCCCTCCCATGCTGATCGAGAAACGGTACCTGTGAGACGAAGACTTCCTTGTATGCTGATCGTAATTGGTAAATATGAAAGGAAATTGTACAATTGCATTGTGTTTCTTTTAAGTAACCAACTGCTGATTTTGATAAGATCCCTAGTTAGGAGTTTTCTAAATTTATGTTGCTAAATTGTTTTTGCATGAAGTCCCACATGCCGATGCTAATTTGAGGTTAGATGAGGATTCCTTTTGTTGCACGATGCAATTTGAGACCTTGTTATGCTGACTAAATGTATGCAATTAGTTCATTACAGATTATCGTATTAGTGATTTGCATTGCTATTATCGAATGCCTTGTTATTCAAATGCTGCATAGATTGCACCTGTTTCGCCGTTATGGACAGCTATTAATGTTCATTTACGTTTATCATTTGGTGTTGAGACACATCTATATTGTGCTAGCTTTGTTAATATAGGGAAATAAATTCACTAACTTTGAATAAACTGGTGTGGTTATTCCTGACTGAAGGGTCAGGGTTCGTCGAAATGTATTCTGGATTAATTGTTAAGTGTTATGTTGATCAGGGTATTGCTTATGTTCGTTATTGATTATTGATTTGATTAAATTGACCGATATAGAGTACGGAGAGTCCCACTTAGCCAAAAGATTCATCGGCCTAAAGAGCGTCCGAATACAGGTAAATTATTAGTACGGAACGCTCTATCAGTAGATGGTAGCAGAGGACGGTTTCGTCTTTTGGGACCCTGTACTCTTAAAGTACATGGTGTTGAATTAACGGTTACGCCCTTTGAGACCCCACTCGAGAAGTTGAATTAGATTTTTCTTGGATAAAACAGATTGACAGAATGATGATGGGCTAGGTCCACCGCGACTTTCCCGGGATCTCGGAGCTTGCGAATGAAGAGAATGGAGGTGTGAGATCAGCGTTGGCGGTACTAGTGATGGTATGAGCGAAGTTAGGGTTTTGCGCTTGCACAGCTTACTGCCGCAGATTGTGTGAAAAGGTTGCGAGGAATTTTTTTCTTTTTAGAGGATAGCGGAGGTGCGACTCCGAGTGTAGAAGTAGAGAAGTCGTCGAACTTCATAGAAGATAGCGGAGGTGCGACTCCGAGTGTGAGAGTAGGGAAGTCGTCGAACTTCATGTGCATGTGGCGCTTTGTGCATAAAAAGGTCCACGTGGTTGTTGTTGTTGAGACGGGCCCTGCGAGGTCAAGAGACTCCGGAGTATGTTGTTTTATGTTGTGGTCTGGGCGGTTTAGTAGGTTGATCGGGCGTGGTCAACGAGTCGGTACGTGTGTAAGGGAGTGAAAGAAACTTCGACTTCGGGCTTTGACAAGATTCTAAGTGCACTAGAATAGATCATTGACAAGTTGAGAGTAGGTCTGCGGGTCAGATTTGCTTGCGAAAGTGGGGACCGAGAAAGATGGAATAACTGCCGAGGCTAGTGAAAAGTCCCTAAGGTCCTGAAGCGACTGTGTTACCCTTCCTGTAGTAAACCGACAGATCTGTTTTATATTTTTGGTAGCTCGCGATACATGCAAGAAGTTGTTACGAGAGGAGCTGAGTGAAGGAGGACTAGCCGCGAGGCTTTGTCAGCCGCAGTGGGTGTGAGTGTGACGTCACTAGGAGCCGCGCTGGGATAGGTTGGTTGCAGAGAAGGGTCGCGCACGGATTGGACGCAGTCCGTGGGGCTCGATTGGAAGGGGAAAGGCAAGCGAAGAGTATTCCGGGAATTAAAGTCACCTATTGATTACAAACTTTGTGAAATAAAAGACGAGAAAATGAAATTCTTTAAAGCATTCAGGAGTGCGATGAAGGGGGAGTCTTACATTAAAGCGAGCGTAGGAGAGGAGACGCCGCCTGAAGGCACACCAGCTTACATTGTAATGGAGGAAAAGGGGGTAGCTCCGTGCCTTTGGCTAAAGCAATGGCACAAACTGACAGAGAAACATGGGAGCGTAGCATTCCCGATCCATGGGACGTTCAATATAAGGATTCTAGAGAATTTGAGATTCACGATGTACGACATGAAGGTGCCTCCAAGGCCAGCCCAGTTTGAGGCTCTAGCAATTTGGGAACTAATGGCTAGACAGCAGCAGCAAAATAAGTTCGAGACCAGGATAAGGAAGGTAGAAAAGACACTAGCGGATGCTAGGTGGGATAATGCACAGAAGGTGTGGAGGTCAGATGTATTGCAGGGGATAAAATTGTTCCCCGCAATTACTAAGGAAGAAGAGGAGACAGGTAAGAAAGCTACCTGTAAGACAAACAGGAGGTGTTCCAAGGATAGAGAGGACGAGGAAAAATTGAGAAGAGAAGAGGAGTTAGAGGATGAGGAGTTAATCATGCAATTGCTGAACGACCGTCCACCACCTTATGCAGAGAGTGGACAAGGTCCAAGTACCAGTTCTGCCCCTCCGGCACCGGTACAGAACAGTGAAACTCAGAGTTCAGGAGCATCATCGGGGTCTAAGGACCCGAGTTTACTGTTCACCCCGCAGATACCGCAGGTTAGGAGAATATATCCAGATGTGCCCATGTTGAAAGCAGCAGAAAATTATCAGCCGCAGATGCCAGGGTACTACAGCAGTGACAACAGTGCAGGAATGATTTTAGATCCAACCGTAAGAGGAGTACAGAATGGTCACAACCAGACATTGACACAAGCTGAATCAACTCAGTTTTTGATGCCTCAAAAGCAGATGCAGGGGGGGACAGCACATGCTCAGATGACGGGGAGTCAGATGGGCATGCCGGCAATGATGACCCATGGTGTGGGAATGAACATGCCTCAGAACATGGGGAATGGACAAAACCCAGACGCGATATCGCTACCCATTACTGTAGGTCCACCGGTACCTCTGTACAGTCAGCCTAACTTAGGTATGAGCGGTCAGGGATCAATGCTGCAGAATCGGACCGAAAGGAGGTGCATAGAAAACACTCCAGGGATAACCCCTATAGCGGCTCAGACAAATGGATCTGGGTCCTTGATGAAGTTTAGTCCCATATGTGCTCAGTCAACACTGGTGAGGTCGAGTCCCCCACTGGTGATACCGCTGTCATCGAATACTGAAAAATTGCCGCAACCATCAATGGCAGTCGATGTAAATGCTACACTTATGGGGTTGAATGCGCAACAGCTGACACAGTGGTTCAACAGTTTGAATTCCACACAAAGCTCAGCCAGTGGGAAGGGAGAAGACTATCTGAATAGGGTCAGGTTGAGCATGGAAGCACAAGAATTGGTGGAAGGGACTATGGGTGTGAATAGGTTAGAGTCCTACTCGGAAGAAGAGCTGAGGTATCTATGTCCCAGGATTACGAGAGAAGTGGACAAGGTACATAGAAGGTTGCAAGAAATAGCAGACAAAAACGGGGTGGAGATAGACAAGATGAAACACTTGAGCAGGAGCTACAGGTTGGATTTCGGGACCACAGATTTTGAACACATGAGGTCAGCAGGCATGAAGGCGCACCTTAGAGAATTGTTGCAGAGTGCACAAGTGTGGAGGTGCTTAGACAAATGGGAAAGCAGGTGGGTAAAGAGAAAGGAAAAGAGGAAGGACAGTGTCCCAGAGATCAACGAGAAGAGACCGCAGAGTAGTGATGCAGTAACTATGTTACCAATGAGGGAGACAGCAGGGGGAAAATTAATACATGTACCATGGCACAGAAGCGACATTCAGTCTTTTACGGATGATTTTCCCAAACTGAGAGAGAAACTGATTGAATGGTATCAACAGACTGACAGGTTTGTGAAGCTTGCAAAATGTCTCTGGGAAGACCTGAACACTCTCTTTGAGATTGTGGTTCTGGCAGATTTGTGGGAGGATTGCAAAAGAGCTGTAGGTTGGCCGACAAGTGAACCAGAGAGAGACAGGGAGACAGGTGCACCATCGCCTATGGTGATGAGCCTGTACTATAAGGTGATTGAGTATTTGAAGACGAAGGTTGCCGCGAAAAATGTGGATTGGCAGAAGATCGATCGAACTGCCCAAGAGGCTAAAGAGTCGATTCATAGTTACTATGAGAGGTTGTTGAAGGCGTTTAAGAACTACAGCGACACGGAAACAATAGAGGCGAAGGACATGCTTCATTTTGTGTTTAGATTTGTGGAAGGGCTGAGACCAGAGATAAGTCAGATGATAAAGTCGCATTTGATTTGCTGGCAGTCGAAACCGATTGATGAGGTGTTAAATTATGCGAAATACTGTAGCGACGAAATTGAAGTGAAACAGAAAAGGTTGAAAGAGAAGGTGATGATGATGCAACTTAAAGCAGCTCAGACAGGTCTGCAAGGTTTGCAAGGGTTGCAAGGGTTCCAACAGCAGGTACCGCAACCGCAGCCGCAGTTGCAGGGAAACATGGCGTTTCAGCCACAGCCTAGAGGCAGAGGCAGAGGAGGTTTTGTGAATAATGGTCCGGATTTGAACACTGTTGTGACTGGTGTGCAGGCAATGAAGAAGGTGATGCTGTGTCACGTGTGCGGAATTGTCGGTCATTGGAAACGCGAGTGCCCGATGGTGGTGCAGGAAGGTGCAGGTGCAGGTGCTAGTCAGCAAAACAATGATGTCAATGCATTTCAGACAATGAGGGGACCGAAAATGAGAGGTCCAAACCCAAATTTTCAGACCGTAAATCAGTTGCAGGGATTACAACCTATGCAGCCGCAGCAGATGCAGATGCCTCGTCTGCAGGTGACGCAAATGCAGCCAATGCAACAGCAGTTTCCCATGGTACCTAATCAGCAAAAAGCAAATACCTTTGGCACCAATGGGTCAGCAGCAAGTGATGGTTCCTCCACAGGTCTCGGGTCAGGTAATGAGTACAAATGGCACCGTACAACAGTTCCCACTACACAGTGAGAGTGGAATAAACAATGTATGGGAGAGTGAAAGTTCAGGAGAAGAAGGAGATTGTGTGCTTGCAGCATCCTTGGAAGTTGATCAAAAGGGTCCGTACGTGGAAGGAAGAGTAATGGCTCATCGTGTCTCATTCCTGGTTGACACAGGAGCAACACGTTCAACTGTTAAGAGCATTGAAGTACCAAATTTGCCACTCCCAGGGAGGACAGTTCAAGTGGTGGGAGTAGCAAACAGGCACCTGACAAACCCAATAACAGATCCGGTACCAGTCAGCATCGGTAACTATCAAGGGTTACATCAGTTTGTGGTATGTGACTCAAGCCCGATAGCACTGTTAGGGAGAGACTTGTTGTGCAAATTGGGTTGTTCGATTATGTGTTCGAACAAGGGAATAAAAATTCAGACGAGCAGTGATGGGGAAGAAGAGGACAGTGTAGAGGGGGATGAGATGGAAACCGTCGATGAAGAGTATCCTCTGATTTGCCTTTTCCCGATGATAACTGAAGAAGATATTCCAGCAGAATTACTGGAAACAGTCGGAAAGGAAGTGTGGGATATGACAGGGAAAGAGGTGGGATTGATGAAAGGAGTGGAACCAGTGAAAGTGACTGTAAAGCCCAATGCAACCTTTCCCCAGACCCCACAATACCACATGGCACAAGACACCCTCATGAAAGTTGCCCAACTCATTGACGAATTTGTAAAGCAGGGGGTACTGAAAGAAGTGTTAAGCAGTCCATGTAATTCACCAATCATGGGACTAATAAAGCTGAGTGGAAAGGTCCGACTCGTGCAGGACTTGAGGAAAATAAATGACATAATAGTCAAATGCTGCCCTGTCATACCAAATCCAGCTGTGATAATGTTCCAGGTCCCTTGCGATGCTGAGTGGTTCTCAGTCATCGACTTGTCACAAGCGTTCTTCTCGGTGCCTCTTCATGAGGACAGCCAATTTCTCTTTTGTTTCAAATTCTTAGACAGAGTGTACAGTTGGTGTCGAATTCCTCAAGGGTTTTCTGAGTCTCCGTCAATCTTCAATCAGATTCTAAAGAAAGATTTGGAAGCATTAGAATTGCCATTCGAGTCAACTCTAGTACAGTACATTGATGACTTACTGATTGCATCAAAGACAGAAAGTGGTTGCACAGCCGATACCATTGCTCTGTTGAACCATTTGGGAAGGAATGGACACAAGGTGTCTCCTTCCAAATTGCAGTTCTGTCAGAAGAAAGTGAAATACTTGGGTCACCAGATAGAGAAAGGGTCACGGAGAATAATGAAGGAAAGAATAACAAGTGTACTTCAAATGAGTCCACCAAAGACAAGGAGGGAGGTGAGGAAGTTTTTGGGAATGGTGGGCTACTGTCGCCAGTGGATTCCCAACTTCTCGACTCTAGCAAAGCCTTTACTGAAACTGACCCAGAAGGATGCCTTGGATCAAATTGAGCTGAAAGGAGATGAGATGGATGCTTTCATTGAGTTGAAAGAATGCATGTGCAGGGCTCCAGCTTTAGGTATGCCTGACTACACAAAGCCTTTCACATTGTTTTGTCATGAACGTGATGCATGTTCTTTGTCTGTCTTGACTCAAGCCCATGGTGGCATAAACAGACCAGTAGCGTATTTTTCAGCTACTTTGGATCCGGTTGCAGCAGCACTCCCAGGGTGTTTGCGCGCCGTAGCAGCAGTTGGTATCAGCCTCACTCAGAGTGAAGGAATAGTGATGGGACACCCAGTAACAGTCATGGTCCCTCACTCAGTTGAAATACTTTTGACCCGCTCCCGAACGCAACACATGACTGGAGCAAGACTCACAAGGTATGAAACGATAATTCTGGGCTCACCGAATGTGCAGCTGAAAAGGTGCACTACGTTGAATCCAGCAACCTTGCTCCCTGGAGAAATTGCTGAAATTGAGAACGCTGAAGACGTCGAGCATGACTGCCTTCAGGTGACTGAATTCTGCACAAAACCTCGACCTGACATTAAGGATACTAAGCTTGATGAAAATGACCAAATTGTTTTCGTTGATGGTTCATGTCTAAGAGATGGGATGGGAATTTTGAAAGCAGGATATGCCGTATGTACTGTAACAGGTGTCTTGGAAGCGGGGTGGCTCCAAGGAGTCTATTCTGCACAAGTAGCAGAACTTGTAGCCCTTACAAGAGCATGTCAACTGTCTGCATTGATGAAAGTCACCATTTACACTGATAGTCAGTACGGGTTTGGGATTGTGCATGACTTTGGACAACTATGGTCACAGAGAGGTTTCCTGACTTCTTCAGGATCCCCAGTGAAAAATGGGGAAAGGATAAGGGAATTGTTACACGCCATTCAAATGCCAGCCGAAATTGCAGTGGTGAAGTGTAGTGCTCATACAAAAGGACAGGACTATGTTTCCTTGGGAAACGCATATGCGGATCAAGTCGCAAGATTTTGTGCCTTGAACTGTATATTGCTTAGGGATGAATGGAATTCAATAAGTGAACCAGAACTCGAACCAGCTGAAGCATTTGCCTTGAAGGTCGTAGATACAATAGATGAATTAAAAGCATTACAGAATAACGTCAGGGAGGATGAAAGAGATTCCTGGATTAAATCACAATGTATAAAGAGACCAGACGAGTTATGGGTTCCAAATGAGGGAAAATTTGTTTTGCCAAATGGTCTCTTATCACAGCTTGCGCGGTTCTATCATGGGCAAGCTCACCTAGGGAGAGATGCCATGATAAGATTGTTCAAAACTGATTGGTTTAACCCCAGATTTCGTCAAGCTGCAGAAGCAGTTTGCCATCGATGTGTCACTTGCCAGCAGATGAACCCAGGAAAGGGAACAGTTGTGAACGCGAGCCACATTGGCAGAGCCAGTGGCCCGTTTAGTCGAATGCAGATGGACTTCATTGAGATGCCTGTGCATGGAGGTCTGAGGTATGTGTTGGTGATTGTGTGCATTTTTAGTCACTGGATTGAGGCATACCCCACACGTAGAAATGACAGCCTTACAGTTGCAAAGCTATTGTTGAGGGAGTTAATACCACGTTTCGGATTCCCGATCTCTTTAGAATCAGATAGAGGAAGTCACTTCAATAACGAGGTGATGAAGTTACTTTGCGAAGCGCTGAACATTGAGCAAAAACTGCATTGTAGCTATCGCCCTGAAGCATCAGGACTGGTGGAGCAGATGAATGGTACACTGAAATCAAGAATGGCGAAAATATGTGCATCGACAAATTTGAAATGGCCTGACGCATTGCCCTTGGTGCTAATGTCAATGAGAAACACCCCTGATAGAAAGACTGGATTGTCTCCGCACGAAATTCTCATGGGCAGGGCTATGAGACTTCCTGCAGTTCCCGCAAACGCGCTTTTGAATATTACAGATGATATGGTGTTAGACTACTGCAAGGGTCTGGCTGACGTGGTTCGCTCTTTCTCTCACCAGGTGGAAGCAACCACCTTGCCACCGATCCAAGGTCCAGGACACGCACTGAAAGCAGGTGACTGGGTCGTGGTAAAGAAGCACATGAGGAAGTCGTGTCTGGAACCCCGTTGGAAAGGCCCTTTCCAAGTGATCCTGACGACAACTACCACTGTGAAGTGTGCGGGGGTTTCCAACTGGATCCACGCCAGTCACACAAAGAAAGTGTTGTGTCCCACAGATGAGGAAGTTGAAGCGCTGAAACTGCCAGTGCCTGATAAAACAGTGCTGAGTGCTGAGACAGAGCAAAACCGAACTGAAAGCGAACAGGCAGGAACGGAAGAGAGAGAGATATTCTCTGAGGACGAAGAGACCAACTCACTTGGGGAAGACCAAGGAGAAAGTTCAGACAGCGACGAAGCAGCTGAAGGTGACAAAGAGCCTGAAGCAGCTGAGGGTAGCAAAGAGCCTGAAGCAGCTGAAGGTGACAAGGAACCTGAAGCAGCCGAAAGTGATAAAGAGCCTGAAGAAAGTAACGGTGACGAAGGGCTCGAAAAAGGTGAAAAAGCAGGAGAGCCTGATAAGAGGAGGGCTTTCCCAGAAGCAGACGATACAGAAAAAGAAAAAGAGAACGTGATTGATTCCCCAGAAGGAGGGGACAAGGCAGAACAGAATGAAAAAGTTCAAGCTTCCTCAGAAAAGATCGCAGGTCCATCAAATGGACATGGTGCAAAGAGGAGACTAAGTATATCACCACCAAAACAAAGGACTGAAGAAAGTCTGAACGACGGAGAAAGGCCAAAAGTGAAAGAGAAAAGAAAAGAAGTAACTGTCGTGGTACCATCCCCGAGTGAAGAAAAAGACTTGACAAAAGTGGAAAGTACCAGCGAAGCAGAATCGAAAAGAGAAGCAAAATTGAAAAGGAAAAGGATACCGAACAGAAGATATCCCGGTCCTGAATGGGCATATGTAGTTCATGACGATTGGACTGACGAGTTTGTATCTCTTAGCCTCGAGAACGAAGAAGAAGAGATACCAATAGAAAAGAAAAGTTTTATGGACTCTGTCGATTGAAAGGGTGATAAATGATATTGCTTGCTACAATCCAACGTGATACAAACAACCAGCTGAGACATTGCTAAACCGGATAAGACACTTGCTGAACTGATAAAAGACTGAGTTATTGCCGAATTGAGACAAATGCTGCTAACCGATAAGTGACTGGCCTCTTGAAGAAAACTGTGTGAACATTGCGCTCGTTCAGCTTTGTAACTGAATTGCCAAATAGTTTCTTTATAGGTGCTTCTAGCTCTCTGATTCTATACAGATCATGACGCAAAACAGTAGAAAGAAATATTGTAAATATGTGTGTGTAGGCTTGGTAATTGCATGTGTACTAATAATAATGGCAATAGTGCTTACAATGCATGGAAAGGGTGAGGATGAGAGAATTGATGCTTCTACTTTTGCTCCTGTTACTGTCACTGAACTAACTGCACTGAAAAGACTAGAATTAGATGAGAGACACTTGCATGATAAGAAAGAGCTTTCATATAATGTTTTCTATCGCTTGCTAACAGAATATGTTGAGACTATGGATGCGAAAGATTGTTATGTATGTACACAGATACCGACATCAGTAAAGGAAGGGGTGACTTATCACCACATGCCTCTTACATACGGGATTACGTGTAGTATAGTAATGTCTAGATTTTATGGTCAAACTAACATACAGTATTTTTACTCAAATTATGATGTTACCTTTGCATATGTTCCTATAATAGCGCAGCTAAGCCAGATTGCTAAGGATTGGGATGCTAAAATAATGAGGGAATTTTTCGAGCCAATGCAACCTTTTGAAACGGCTCACGCTCATAGGGAAAACCTTACCTGCTCGCTCTCTGCAGTAGAAATAAGCTTTTTAGATCGCACAGATGATAGAAGGGCACACATGAATGCGAAATTAGAAAAGGAGCTACATAAGAGGACTTCAGTAGATAATTATGATTTTGCTGCAATAAAGACACAAGGGAGAATAGCTTTAGATGCTTGGCACGTAGGAATTTTTTTTATATATCGAGGTGAATCTTATTATGACAACATTTTTGTAGGAGCGAGTGAGTGTAAACATACGTTTATCTTTAAGGCCAAATGGACATTCATGATGAACGGACTTGACCCTGTCATTCCAGGAGTATATTACATTTGTGGGTATAATGCCTATTATCGTCTTCCAAAGGGATGGTGGGGGAGATGTTATTTGGGTATAGTGTTCCCAAAGGTTTATCAACTGGATGACCTATCGATGATTCAAAAGACATCTGGATCCCATCGTATCCAGAAAAGAGAGACCGCAGCTGCTGTGGTGGGAGATATATTTGGAGCCATGATTCCTTCATTGGGAGTTGTGCTGAATTCCATCAAAATAATAAAGTTGTCTACTATAGTGGATAACATGTTGACAAAGTTTTCAGGTGCTATAATCCTGATAGATGCTGAACTTGCAGCGGAAAGAGCTATGTCTCTCCAAAATAGGCTTGCTTTAGACATTCTTTTAGCAAAGGATGGCGGCGTTTGCAAAATGCTTGGTGCACGACACTGTTGTACGTATATTCCAGATAACAGTGTGAAAATTAAAACTATGCTTGCTAACCTAACAAAAGAGAGTGCAGATTTGAAGGAATTGAAAGAACCAGGAGTGTGGGAGAAGGTTGGAAAAAGACTTGCTTCAGTGGGAAATTGGATTGGGGGGATTTGGAATGGGATATTGCTAAAAATAATAGAGGGAATTTTAATAGTTATAATTTGCATTTTTGGAATTTGGGGAATAAAAAGGGGAATAATAATCATAATGGAAAGAATTAAAAGACGGAAGGAAGAGAAAATAATGAAAAGAATGGCAGAAGAATACAAAGCGAAAACTAGGGGAATTAAAAGGAAAAGAGAACTGACAGAATTTTAATGGAATAAAATTTGTGGGCATGATTTGGTGTGATGACAAGTAGTCATCAGAGGAGGGATTGATGAAGCAGAAAATGAAGGTTTTCATTTATTAGCGCTTAAACGTAGTGTGCAATAATCATGTGTGGCTTTAACCGAACTAATAAAGATTGTACGGGGACAAAATGTGCCCTCAGAGTAGTTTGCCAACATTTATAAGCGTGCTTTATATAACGGGGTGTACTAGAATTGCACTAATCCGACATAATCATAAACGTGTGCTACGATTTGCTTGTTTGAAATGTTTTAGCTTAGCATTACTTTAGTGCAGGCTTCGGCCTAGTTGCCTGGTCTCACGGTTTAGATGCTCGTGTTTTTCCAATGTGCTAATAAAGTGTATTTTTGCTTGAAGCTGTACTTTTCCACTGAGATCGTTCACATGCTTATCTTAAGGTTTCGTGCCAGCCTGGCATATTTCTCTCCTTACTCCAAGGTCAGTCTGCAGGTGCGGACAATGGAAGCTCTGAAAGTGAGTTAATTGGTATAAAATGTTGCAACTTGCGTACCCATCTCCAAGGATAATGTATGCTTAAGTAAAAGCTTGAGAACTGTCGTTTTTGATTGGACAATTTGAAGCTAACCTATGAACCCTCCAATGGAAGACCCTACTGGATTTGAACTGTTGTCTATTTAAACCAGGTGCACGAGAAGAAAGGAGCCATTACCTGACATTACAGCCATTATAGCCATTACAGCCATTATTGGAAATCCCGCCATTTTGTAGACTTTGCAGCTATTATGGCCCACTTTGCTGCGACGCCATTTTGAAAGAGACTTTGATGCTTTCTCTAATCGAGAGAAAGAGACTTTAAATGATTCTTGCCCTAGAGACTTTAACTCTTATTTGCCCCTTTGCATGAAGTAATAGTTTTACCTTGCCGCCGTGAGGCAATTGCCCCGTCCACCCCTGCCCCTTTGCCCCCTCCCATGCTGATCGAGAAACGGTACCTGTGAGACGAAGACTTCCTTGTATGCTGATCGTAATTGGTAAATATGAAAGGAAATTGTACAATTGCATTGTGTTTCTTTTAGGTAACCAACTGCTGATTTTGATAAGATCCCTAGTTAGGAGTTTTCTAAATTTATGTTGCTAAATTGTTTTTGCATGAAGTCCCACATGCCGATGCTAATTTGAGGTTAGATGAGGATTCCTTTTGTTGCACGATGCAATTTGAGACCTTGTTATGCTGACTAAATGTATGCAATTAGTTCATTACAGATTATCGTATTAGTGATTTGCATTGCTATTATCGAATGCCTTGTTATTCAAATGCTGCATAGATTGCACCTGTTTCGCCGTTATGGACAGCTATTAATGTTCATTTACGTTTATCATTTGGTGTTGAGGCACATCTATATTGTGCTAGCTTTGTTAATATAGGGAAATAAATTCACTAACTTTGAATAAACTGGTGTGGTTATTCCTGACTGAAGGGTCAGGGTTCGTCGAAATGTATTCTGGATTAATTGTTAAGTGTTATGTTGATCAGGGTATTGCTTATGTTCGTTATTGATTATTGATTTGATTAAATTGACCGATATAGAGTACGGAGAGTCCCACTTAGCCAAAAGATTCATCGGCCTAAAGAGCGTCCGAATACAGGTAAATTATTAGTACGGAACGCTCTATCACCTTCAACAAGGGAGAGGGCCTTTAATGGTCGGTAGAGTCCTCTACGGCGGGTTCTAAGGCTATTAGAACATTCTGCCACTCGGGGCAGAATGTTCTATTAAATAAAACAAATTCCTCATGAAGCCCGAGGGGATTAAAATCCCCTTGGGCTCCGTGAGGCTTTGCTCACAACTCTTGCTGTGAACAAAGAGAACATTGGAATGTTGGCTCCGGGCTTCTGCCGGCCAGTAAAAGCCCGGAGCACTCCATTGTCTGCAATGGAGAGCTGAAAATTCCAATGTTCTAATATACAGTTCTTTTTAAGAGCCACATTCATTTACATTCTTTCTCCAATTAAAGTATGCACGTATTATCTCCCTAGCCACATATTTTATTTGTCCATTATTTAGTCTTAATATCATTTTCTTTATATACAGTTCTAATTTTTATGTTCGAGGGCCTGCTGTAATAGGAGAGGTCACATTGCAGCAGTATACTATTAGGCCACCTCTCAAAATCTCCAGTTGCAGGGGTCACAGCAGGATCTGACTAGTGATCTTAGGTAGGTCGCTATTTGTGATCCTATTTGATTGGCTACACACACAGGGATATGGCCTGCAAGAAAAGCAGACCACAAGTAATGTGTTTGCATTTCTAAACTGGATTCTTCTTTCTTTAAGGGATGCAGTGTACCTTAAAAGGAGATCAGGGACGGGGCAGTGGGTCGCTGCTCCACTTTCCGCTCTTCTTGAGACTGCACAACATGATTCCCATAAGAGAAGCTGCTGAATCAGGAAGAGCTTCCCCTTTGCAAATCCGTTCCCACCAGATGTGAAGAATTGGTAACATTTCAGTGGTTTGCAACTCAGTGGAGTAAAGCAACATGAATGAACCCCTTACAGAATTGAATGATGTCCCACAGAGACTGTCAAATTTAAGAGACATTAATAGACCTTGAGCTTAACAGGGGAGGTGAAAGGTGGGGTCCATGTGCATCAGAAGCCTGCATTAGGCCAGTGTTACAACTGAAATTGTGCTTGCAAATCATTGTTAGATCTCATGTCTTTTCACACTTTGGAAGGGTGCCCCAGTTTTCTCCCCTCCTAATCTTGATTTTGGAAATAGTCGCAAAACTTCTGTTATTTAGAAAGGCTTTTTCCAGGGGGGTTATGAAGTAGAAAAATATAATTTTGTAATTACAAATCTTGTGATTTTGTGAAGTACAGGATTTGCAACCACAAAATGTTTCAGTACTTCAAGCCCCTAGTTTTCAAATATTCATTTTCCATCACACCTTACATTTCTATATGTTTTGCTTTCTTCAGATATACACAGTACAATTTTTTTCTGAATATTGCTTTCATTGGTCATCACACATTGTATTCATGCGTTTCATGCTTAAATCAGTCACCACACTTTTGGCTCACACCCTGATTGCCAGCAAATTTTACAAATCATGTGTCAAGCTCATGCAAATCACTCTTTTTCCTCATTCACACGCATATTTGTAGGTGGTTCATGTCTAGTTTATGCATTGTTTAATATACTCACCATTGTTGTAAGGACCCTCATATCTCTACAAGCCTGCTGGATTAGGGGCAGCAGCACCTCTGCTTGTAGGCGACTGAGTCACTCCTTCACCAGGTGGCAGCTTTCGACCCAATCCTTCCAGCTCTCTAGCTGCACCTCACCAAAACCCAAATAATGAAGGTGATTTCTGGCAGCCTACCGTATGGACTCTGGACGATTCTCTCAAGGAAAATCTTGGTGCAACAAGTCTTACCCTTTTCTCTCGTTAGCAATAAGTCTCTTACACACACACGTGTGAGAAAGAAGATGCATGATAGTTTTCAATACATTTATTGAAGACTGCAATCTACAATAGAATGCATGGGATGCAATGATTAGGATAATGACAAGTAACAAAATCAGGATTGTGAAAATAAGCAATGTGCATACGAACAATCCCAACATATTCAATAAACACGAATATGCAAATTCCTCCCTAAAGCGTATTTTCTACCCTTAAGAGAACAAGGCGTGACAATCTAATCTGCCCATGCAGTGTCCGTGAGAAGTGCCCTAACCCCTGACAAGGTCCGACTCCAGTCTCCAAATCAGGCCCTGTAGAGACATAAAGGTTGAGTTCTGCTGCAAAGTGACGTGCAGTATAGATGGAATATCCTGGATGGAACCTCCTAATGGCCTTGGTCTCACAAGGTGTTTTTATAAGGCACATGTTAGTGCTTGTGCAGACATCTTGATGTGGGCACCTAAACACTAGATTGTGTGCGCAAACATTCTGTTCTTTGTCTACATAAAGCAAAAGAACATGACAATCTAATACGTACATTACTGATAATGACGGTTTCATGGAATGGAAACTGATTATGAAATTAAAAATGTCTAAAAATGCAAGCAGTGCTAAAATGGATAAAATTGAATATTAAAAACATCTCTGTAAAAGGACTCAGGCCTGCAAGTGGAAGCTAAGCTAAACTCCAGTTTCCAGAGAAACTAAAATGGACCCACGACACTGTTATGAATGATGTTCATGTAGAATAGTGATAAGTCTATTTTCATCACACTACACCTAGGCCACTCATCCATATACACATGCTGTTTGCATTAGAGCAATTGGGGCCTACATTCTTTTTTTCCTCCTCGCCAATGCCTGACTCATTTGGGTCTACAACCCTGATTTAGAGTTTGGTGGACATAGTACTCCATTGCAAATGCAATTGAGTACCCTACCCACCAAACTCCTGATCCAGCCACCTTATTTACACACAGGTGGACCTTAAGTATTCCATCAACTAAACCCCTGTTGTCTCCATCAATGGAATACACCTTCCAATGACCTGATGGAGTAGATGCTATCGGGAGAAAGACATTACAGAATCTATCCTATTTAGGAAAGATTGACTAATGTCTTTTTTTCCAGTCCATCACTGCCAGGAAAACCTGGTGGTGGGAGACAGGAAAAAGAATAATAATCCTAACATCCTGAGAAGAAACTCCCAGCGTCTGAGGCGCATTAGATTTTTGATATAGTTTTATTATTCATTATTATTATTCAAATATAGTTTTTGATATTCTGAAAAACAAAAAGATTGAAAGGTTTGGTAGATTTTTCCCTACCAAACTTTTTGTACATTGAAAAGAACTGCCTTGATGGCACTTCCTTTCAATGTACAGAGGAGACTGCTGGGCGAGTGCTCATTATTAAAGTTGGGGAAGGCAGTCAATAAGTGTGGGGAAGGTAATGTCTTCTGCCACCCTGACATACTGTATACTGCTGAACAATCGTTACATCAGGCCCTAAGTTTGATGTATAGATAAAACATGGAACACGCTTACAAGACGTTTGTGAATCTTACCATTTAGAGAGTGTAAATTTGCACTGCATAATCTTGGCTGCTCCATTGCATTCTTCAGGGATCTCCTGATTTCTATGCGCAAAGTAAATATATGACTTCATGATGTATCCATGTGTTGCGCAGATTATGCACTTATTTCACACTTAAATACCATGTTCACATTAATTTTTGGGGGGATCTAGCATACTACATTCATGTATGGAATATGCAGCAATTGTGGTTGTTCATCCATTTGAGAGCAGCTGATCCTTTAGCGAATTGCACCAGTGCACCAGTGGCTCATGTGTACCCGCATTCTGGTTTCTACTGCTTTCTCCCTCCAGCTCCTTCCTGCCCTCTCCTTCTCTTACCCCTGTGTTATCATTCCTCATTCCTACCTCTGCACCTGATTGTCAAATGCCCTAAGGCTGCCAACCCACAGCACATTAGCTGTGCTAAAATTGTGGGATAGAACACTCCAGTCACTTGGCAAAATCCTCTCTCCGCCTTTCTGTGGGCACGTTTCTTACCATCTGGCCCCTCTTTTCCACCGCTCCTGCCCGAAGCACTTTGAGCCAAACATGTATAAGGTATTATCTAAATAATCAACAGAAGAACCTAATATTGCGGTGTTACAGAATGTTGGTTCAAGTGTAAACAGGTGTTGCAAATTCAAAGTGATATAGGGAAATCACAGTCTGTGTATGGAAGAGGGGCAGTCCAAAAGCTTCTCCAAAGAGATGTGTCTTCAGTCATTTACTGACCTTGAGAACTTGTCTTCTAAATGGAGGATAAAAGAAGCTAATTTCAAAGGGAGGAGCCTTGAGAATAGGATAACATGACATACAAAATACCATGAAACGATATGATAACAGTATAACTAAAGGGAATGATATAATATAACAGAACGTTACTAATAGCTGTCTTTCTGTCCCTATTGGTGTGTGTAGGCTGGGGTGAAATTTAAATCGTGCCAGCGTGATCTGCATAATTTCAGCAATTTTCCATTACACCTATTGTATTAAGGGGCTGATTTAAGAGCCCCCTAGTGCCTCCTTGTGCCACATTAGGACCATTGTTTATGATGCTAATGTGGCCCAACGAGGCCAAAATCGCTGCACCAGATTTCCAAACTTTGTAACCCTTTGCGCTACATTTTGCCTGTGCCAGGCATAATGATATGCAAATGGGGCATTCCCACTTTAGGGTGGGACAAACAATGGCACAAAGAAATCTAATAGATTTCTTTGCATAATTTTTTTCTGCACTTTTAACGCCTGCTAATAGCAGGAGTTAAAAGGAGGCACACTGTTGTTTTCAGTGTGCCTCAATGGGCTTTGCAGGATTAGCGTCACAATTTATGAAGCTAGTCCTGCAAAGCTCCAAACGATCGTCAAACATTTGACACTAGTTTCCCTAACTACTGCCATGGTGCACCGTAACTTAGACACGGCACACACATGGTGGCGTTAGCGGGTTGCTAAGGGGTGCAAGTAAAGTGGCACTGCAGTGGGTGCAGTGCCACTTTCTTTAAACAAGGTCATAAATTCCCCAAATTAGGCCTTTACACCACTTTCATAATTATGAGCCATTTGTGGTACAAATTTACAAAACATGCAATTTGCAGTAACATTTACATATTCATAGGAACAACAGAATGTGAGTGGCTCACTTTGCAGTACTTTTGTTTAAATGCATTCTAATGCCAAAACACAAGGAGGCATTTCTGCAAATATTTAGGGGGTCATTCCGACCCTGGCGGTCATGGACCGCCAGGGCCGGGGACCGCGGATGCACCGCCAACAGGCTGGCGGTGCATCCAGGCCAATTCTGACCGCAGCGGTAAAGCCGCGGTCAGAAAAGGGAAACCGGCGGTTTCCCACCGGTTTTCCCCTGGCCTGCAGAATCCTCCATGGCGGCGCTGCAGGCAGCGCCGCCATGGGGATTCCGACCCCCTTACCGCCAGCCTGGTTCTGGCGGTTTTGACCGCCAGAACCTGGCTGGCGGTAACGGGTGTCGTGGGGCCCCTGAGGGCCCCTGCAGTGCCCATGCCACTGGCATGGGCACTGCAGGGGCCCCCTAACAGGGCCCCATAAAGATTTTCAGTGTCTGCATAGCAGACACTGAAAATCGCGACGGGTGCAACTGCACCCGTCGCACCCTTTCCACTCCGCCGGCTCCATTCGGAGGCGGCATCCTCGTGGAAGGGGGTTTCCCGCTGGGCGGGCGGGCGGCCTTCTGGCGGTCGCCCGCCAGCCCAGCGGGAAACTCAGAATGACCGTCTTCTGGCGGTTCCCGTTAACTCAGAATGACCCCCTTAGTGTGAATTGACTTTTTCAAGTAATTACGTGAAATTTTATGTGATGTTACCATAATTATGCAAAAGCAAATATTTCAGATTTCGCACACCCCTAGTGTTGTGAATGGGCACTCAAGTTTATAACCAGACTCTCGCCTCCCTGGTTATGAAACTCACTAGGACAGCCATTCTCAATTTTCTGAATTCTCTGGAAGGCCACTAAATCACTTTTGGAAGCCAGGGATCCCAGCATAGGGAATTTCTAAGACTTTTAACGAATTAAAAATAGGCACAACTACAGGAAGAAGTATACGTTAAACAAGTACACAAATTACAAAATATTTCTTTATTTACACATTTCTTTAATTTACACACAAAAAATATACAAAAATTAAAATTTTAATTTTAATAGGAAGTTTTGAGCTTTTCAAAGTTGGTTATATTTCTAAAACACAAAGCGAAATGCTCAACCCTAGAATGTCACTTTGGGGGTTATTACAACTTTGGAGGAGGTGTTAATCCGTCCCAAAAGTGACGGTAAAGTGACGGATATACCACCAGCCGTATTACGAGTTCCATAGGATATAATGGACTCGTAATGTGGTTGGTGGTATATCCGTCACTTTACCGTCACTTTTGGGACGGATTAACACCTCCTCCAAAGTTGTAATAACCCCCTTTGTCTTTTTTGCTTGTAATACATCATGGTTTTCTTTGCTGCTCAGAATCTGTTTATTAGATTTTCAACAAACAGTACAGAACAGAACAGAAACATGACAATAGAAGATACGATTTCAGTGTCAGTACATAAGCAAGCCCTGGTTATACAATTGCAGTACAATAGCATAAGTGGCATCGGTCTCTCTCCAAGACAGGGACAGAACAATTTGTTGGCAGCCGAAGAGGCCAGGTGTAGATGAGATTTGGCCCAAGGGGTGTTATGGGACAACTGGTAATCAACAGTTGAAAAATTAAAGAGAGGCTCCATGCCTGCTCGAAATCGGACGATAATATGTGAGCCGGGTCATCAACATTTGCCAGTACCACTTGGGAGATCAGTCCTTAGTGTCTGTGGGGGAGTGCCATGGAGGGATCAAGTTAATCCTACAGAATAGTAAACAGAGATTTGGGGGTCCACAGGCCCACTCCAAGAAGAAAATAAAAGAAAGAAAGGGCACGGGGGATAACCAAGAAATAAGGGGGTGAGGAAGAGGGAAGTCCTCTAGCCGTGCTGCTTCAGCAGGTGCTTGCAAAAAATCATGGGGGTTGGGAGGACCAGCAAGAAGGAAGCTGGAGTGGAAAGGGGTCCCATTCTCTGCATCCATTGGGCAATATCAAGGGGGTTGCTATGTTATCAGGGGGTTCAACAGTCAAATAGATGAAGAGCTCGAAGTCTGGGGCCAAAAGCATAGAAATTCCACATTTGTCATATAGGCCCTCATTACGACCCTGGCAGTTGGCGGAGAAGTGGCAGTCTTACCTCAACAGGCTGGCGGTAAAAAAATTGGAATTATGACCATGGCAGTTACCACCATGGTCACCCGCCACTTCTCCGATCCGACCGCCAGGGCAGAGACGACCGCTGGGTTGGAGACTTGGGTCTCCAGCCCGGCGGCTGTCACGAGACCACCGGCGGTATCACGACCCGGCTGACTGCCATGGATTTCATGGGGTTGGGAACCGCCATGAAATCCATGGCAGTAAGCACTATCAGTGCCAGGGAATTCCTTTCCTGGCACTGATAGGGGTCTCCCCCACCCCCGCTTCCTCCCCCCCACCCCTCCATCCTCCTACCACCCCCCAAAGGTGGCAGGACCCCCCTCCCCACCCCTACCCCCAACATCGCAACCCAGACACACACCGTACACGCATGCATACACCACCAACACACATACCCGCACACATATCACCAAACATGCCAACAGCCACACACACAGTCATACACGCACACTCACATACAGACATACACGTACACATCCATTCAGGCATACAGACAGACACACACACATTTCCAAATGCGCTACTCCCCCCACATGCATACACGCACTCACAGACCCCCTCTACATACTCACACGCACACCTCCATTCACGCACACAACACACAACACCCCCACACCCCCCTCCCCTAACGGATGATCAACTTGCCTGGTCCGTTGATCCTCCGGGAGGGGACGGGATCCATGGGGGCTGCTCCACCGCCAACACCAAGTCAACAGAACACCGCCACGCCGAATCACGGAACGTGATTCGGTGGGCGGTGTTCTGTTGATGGGGCGGTGGAGGTGGAGCAACCTCCACTTCCCCGCCGACCGCCAGTATGGCTGCTGGCGGCTCTCCGTCCGGAAAAGGACGGAGGGCTGCCAGCAGTCATAATTGGCCGAGTGGAAAACCGCCTGCACTGGCGGTCTTCAGCACGGCGGTCCCTTGGCGGTCTTCCAAAAAGACCGCTGAGGTTGTAATGGCCACCATAGTCTTTCAGGGGCTGCCGGAGGGGGGAAATTTATTTTCAGTAAGTGGCAGTTTTGCGACATCTGCTCCAACCATGATGTGCAATAGCCGAGTAAACTAAGCCGCTGGCGTGGGAGAAGACCTTGTTTTCCAGGTCAGGACTATGAGTTGCTTCACTGCTTCAGTCATGTGGCAGGTGAGGTACCATTCCACATGAGTCGCTGCCTCGAGTGTAACCTGTCTGACCCCCAGGATAACTGTGCTGTGATCTGATGGTATGGGGAAGCCTTTGTGTTTTGATGTGCACCAAGATTTCTTTCCAAAATATTGTGAGAGGTGGGCACGACCACCAGATGTGATGGATGTCCCCACCTGAGGCACCACAACCCCAAAAGGTAGCAAAGGCAGCAGGACACATGGCGTGCAATCGTTCAGGGGTGCAGTACCCTTGCAGCATTAGTTTATATGCCGACTCCTGTTATGAGATGCTTCTGTGGGTCTTCTGAATCTCACGCCAGAGGAGCTCCCACTGTTTCTGGGAGATGCCTGAGGTGCTCTCCAATACCCATTTAGTTTGGTAGAGGTGTCGTGGAAGGAGTTGGGACTGTTGTAGTACGCTGTAAGTTTTGGAAATAATTCTCTTAGATCCTTCAAAGCCATGCACTAGGGTTTCGAATGGGGTGAGCAGGCTGAAAGTGCCAGCTCCATTAGGGGAATAAGGCCCAGTGACAAAGCTGGAAGTATTTATGGCGGGATTTATCTGGGTCAGCATAGTGAATTTTACATTGGTCAAAGGGGTTAATAGTCGATCCTTGGAAAATATCTTGTAGGGTTCTACATTCCCCCTTTACCCAGTCTAGGAAAGAGCCAGGGCGAGAGCTGGTGAAAAGTCCAGATTATGGGCAATCGTAGTATTCAGGGAGTGGAAGGTAGTGAGGCATCTCCCGACTGCCAATCTGCCCCAGATCTCCAGGACTGTACGGGTCGGGGTCGCCAAATAGGCGCTCTGTGGGCGATGTTGCTGTGGTATCCAGGCCAGGTCACCTGGTACATATGTAGCCTTTGTTTCTCACTTTTCCTGACCACCCACTCAGAGGTGAAGCACAGATAGAAGAGATTGGGGCATGGTAGGCCTCACGGTTCCAGGGAGAATTAGTAGATTGTTTGAGATGCTTAATTGCTTTCCCTTCCAGATGAAGGAACGTATGTCCTACTGTATATATCTGATATTATACAGGGGGTGGGCATAGAGAGAGACTGGAAGAGATATAACAAACTCGGGAGGATATTCATCTATATCACGTTTATACGTCCCAACCAGGAAATGCAGGTGGGTTTTTTATTCATAGAAGTCCTCCAGTATGGCTCTACGAAGCGGCAACCAATTACATAATTTCCAGGTCTGTAATGAAGAAGTGATGGTGAGACCAAGGTATTTTATGGATTTCAAGGCCCACAGGAAGGGAACAAGGTCTGCTAGGTGCTGGACGCATAGCGGCAGGATGGTCAGGTTAAGTATGTGAGACTTAGTCATATTAATCTTGTAGGATGTTAACACTTCGAAAACATCGAGGCACTGAACCACTGCAGGTAAAGAGGTCTCAGACTCCATTAATGCTAGGAGCAAATCATCAGTGAATAAGATGGCCTTGAAAGGGGATGCAGGCAAGAGTTTGATCTCAGTGAATGCTTATTTCTAGGGGTTTTACCATTAGGGCAAAGAGCAGAGGGGACTGGGGCATCTGTGGAGGGGACCGGGTGGCATCTGTGGAGAGGACTGGGGGGCATCTGTGGAGGATAAAGGTGCGGGTGACCTGTCCATTCACTTGGTTCGTGGCTGTGGCTGCAGCACATGATGCCATAATTTTGTTTATCATTGTGGCCCCAGTCCGATCTTGTGGAGAAAAACCCAATGAAGGCCCAACTGACTCTGTCAAAAGCCTTTGCCGCATCAAGTGAGAGAAGGCAGGCCGGGATGTTGAGAGCTCAGACTTGCTCAACCAGGTGGGCGAGGCATCTGATGTTATCAGCTCCCTGTCATTGTTTAATAAAACCAACCTGATCAGGATCAACTAGCCCTGGTAAGAGGGGCTTAAGGAAAATAGACAATAATTTGGTACAGAGTTTAGCATCAGTATTGAGTGAGGTGATGGGTTGACAGGAGGCGCATGGAGTAGGGTATTTTCCCAGTTTAGGGATGAGTGTCTTTTTGACGGCTGACATATTTGGCCTAAGGCCAGTAGTGTGTGAAAAAGAGTTAAAGAGACCAGGCATGCAGTACTTCAGGAGGGGAAAGAAAAGCTTGTAGAAGGGGGTCGGTAGAGTGTCAGGGCCCAGGGTTTTCCCCACTGGGAGCCCCTTAAGAGCACAGCTCAGTTTGGCAGCTGTAAAGGGTTCCTCAGGTTCCTGCCCAATCCACGGGTCAAAAAGGGGCCAGGGACAATCCATCCTTTCTTTTTGTCATACGTTACATATTAATGGATTTTCCAGTATTGTAGGTTACTTTATAAACAATGGACCTTCTATATGTATACAAGTCTGACACTTTCTCCTGAGGGTGGCCTTGAGTACTTGTTAAATGCATAGAGACCAAAACTTTGATGGATTGAAAACCAAAAGTGATATCTGAAGAGACTTTTGAAAACTTCTCTCAACTTGTTAAGACAGTGAAAAAGCATTGTAAATATATTAATTTCAACCTTTATTCTACATGTATACACACTTGAATACCTTGTGATGTAATAAAATAGCATTTATTTTGTTAATCAAAGAAGAATGTTGTATGTAATTAAATGTATTATGCAGAATCTATTGAATTTTACTTAAATAACTTTAGCCATTTTGTTTGGGAATGGATATTTTTACCAAACCCCTTCAAAATAACAACTGAGCATAAGTTTTTCCTTCAAGAGACTTTCTATGTTTTACATGTTTGTACCCAGCCTCTTGTGGGATAATCTGGCTACCCTATCCTGGTAACTGTTCTCTCTTTTTGTTGGTGCATCATAGATTTGTCCATCACCTGGAGCATAGCTTCCATACCATTCTTTTTCTTGGCTGGCTTGTATACTTCCACTGCTCACTTTCAGGGAACTTCTTCTTTTTCTTTTTGTTTAAGCATGACATGAGAATGCATGTATTTTCCAGCTGTCTGCCTCGTGTGCTTTCCCCCACCATACTGCTGCCCCATTATCCATTTTAGACTCCCACTTGTGTGTTTCCCTTGCCCCTGCACTCTGTGTTGCACTTTCTCTTGTGGATGCCCCCCCAGGAAAACCCCTCCAATTGTGCTCCATGTTGCTCTCTCCCTCATGTGTTTTTGCACTGCAAAAAAACCCACCACCAAGCTGCCTCCTTTATGTGTTTCCCCATTCAAACATGCTCTGTGCTACTTTCTTCCTCATGTGCTTCCCCCATTGAAATCCCCCACACTCCAAGTGATCTGGTATTCTCTCTCCATTGTGTGCATCTAATCACCACCCCTGGAAAACACATAGACACTCCATACTGCTTTCTTCCTCATGTGCTTTCACTGTGCAACTCCCCTCCCACCACCTCAAACAACATTGGCAAAACCAACAGGTCCAAACTCCACAACCTAATGGTTTTGCAGTGGCTTGGTATCATATTACATTCATGTTTTTCATTTACCTTCTGCTCACTAATCCCCATCCCATTTCCTGCCAGATGCATACCATGTTTGTTGTGGGGCTGTTTGAGATATCCTTTTACTTCTATACCATCCTATGGGCCCGATTTACAAGGCCCTAGGGCCACCGCAGCGTCACGTTTTGTGATGCTCCTATAGCGCTGTGCAGTGTTCCAAATGAATGAGGTGTCGCTAAGCCACTTTTTGTGGCTTAACGGCCACCTTGTAAATATGGACCCCTCCGGTGCTGTTTTCTGCGTCAGAGGGGCATGCAATGGGTGATGCTGTGGGTGTCTCCACTGCAACACCAATTGCTTTTGACACTGCCCCAGATTTACAAGGCGTACATCTGTGGCTGTGCCAAAAACGCCACACCTGGGGTGGTGTTATAATGGCAAAACTAGGAGAAATACTTTTATTCCTGATTGTTTTATTTTCCATGTGTGCTACATTCTGCAGTACACATAGAAAGAGCAAAAGTCCATAAATGATTGTTTATGTGCAGGAAGGTGTCCCTAATCACGTCTTGCACATAAACAATCATTCCTTTCAATGCAGACACGCTATGGTGCAAGGATGCCTGTGTTGGCGCTGGCAGCTGAATTTAGCACTGGGGCAGGGAGAAATGCAGGGGTAAGTCGTATTGTGTAAATAAGGTGCATCCCTGCGTTTCTATATAGTGACACTGTGCGGCGCTGCAAATTTTGACACAGCACCGCGCAGAGCCACTTTTTTTTTTATTTGGTCCTATGTATGGTTAGGGGTGGACCCACTCGACTTCATT